>NC_085046.1:127487076-128962076 GCF_963662255.1 Cinclus cinclus
GACATCCCCTTACTCTGAATTGTGCAGTTTGCAAAACTCCAGCTTGTTACAAGCACATGATTTTGTTGTATTTTTAACCAAGCCTCAAGACTTTGTTTGCAAAAGCTTTTATACCTACAAATGAAAAATATAGAACAAACAACTGTGATTATAGAATTAGGGAATCAACAGTTGCTGTGAGCAGCCAGAAATGATCCTGAACCATACAGTCAGATGCAGCTACATCCACTAAGCTATGGAAAGCAGCCCTTACATGTTATTCATTTCTCTGACTCTCTTAAAAAGAAAAACTGTAACATGCATCTGTGACCTAGCAACAAAATGGTTTGAAATACTTTCCAGATCACTGAACTGTGCAATACCTTTAAAAATGGGATGACAAAAGGTCGCAGTGGGAAGTTAGTAGCTTCTTGCAGTTTGGAATGAAATTCTTCAATTGTCAAAGTAGAATTCTGTTGAGAAAAAAAAATTCTGTCTTGGTGACAAAATAATGAAAACACTTAGCAAGAGAAACAGTAACTGAAGAACTCTGAAATTGCTTAACAACTTGATATTGGTGAGGGAATTAAGAAAAGCATGCTGCATATTAAATGATTACATTATTAAAATACACAAATGAAAGCACAAGTATCTCAGACATTGCTTAGAGTACAATTTGAGCTCTCAAGTGTAAAGTGTGCAAAGGCTTTTACATTTCAAACATCAGTTAAAGCTGCTTTTTTCAACCTTTTTTTTTTTAATTTCACATTTTTTTCTACTGCTTTCTTTTGAAAGAGGACTGTTTGCTATGTTCTAGACTATGTAGGAAAGTCATTACTTTAGAGATTAAGTCATAATCATGAATTTCACATGCTGGCAGAGTTGACCAAGGGAATAGCATGATACATGGATTTTCCCAAGGAAAAAATTCTAATTTGCTCCTAAGACTTCAAATGAAGTTAGAAATCAACTGTAGTTAACAGTGGGAAAGCAGTTTTTATCTGAAAATCAGTGGAATGTGGTTGCTCCCGAAGTCACCTTCAGCTTCTTTACTAGTTCCCCCTTCCAAAGAGGGACATGACAAGCAAAACCCCATTAAACACGTATTTTGAATGTGGAAACAAATGGAGAGCAAGAGTTACTAATGTTATATGCCTACTTTAAACTTCCCTTTGACACAGAACCAAGTGAAGGAGTATCCACTGCTGTCAGGTAGGGGTTTATGAAAATACAAGCAAAGATTGTGAAGTCACCCCCAGCCCTAGTGCTAAACAGTGCTGTCAGTCTCTGCTCCAAATGAAATCAATGGCAACTGCAGCTGCTCAGAACAGATGTAAATTAGAGCATCACAATAGCATTTTCCTCCATACATTCAATTATTGCTGAGGGAAATACATGGGAGACAAAAATGTCTGGCAGAGGACTTTACTGGGAAGAAAAAGAATCCTGGGCCAGATTTCAGTTTGCATGTAAAAGCGCAGCCCAAGTTGACAGACATAGGTAAGAAACAGCTGAAATTTTAATTAAGCCATACCATTACATAGAGATAACCTCATCAATAAAGCAACTTAAAGTAGCAGCAGTGCCTCATTGAGTTCATAATTGTTTGGTTCCATGATACTGAGAAAGGGTTTTGCACTGCATAACTGCAGTCCAAACATACTCATCTCTCCCTTTTAACCACTGGCACTATATATGTAGGGCTCTCTCCTTTCCTCATTTAACTAAACTAGGCAAGTCAAACCATATTTTACTACCTGACAGGATTCAAGGTACGTCTGCATTAGGGGTACTGCCAGTATAGAATGAAAACCCTCTCACACCATTACACTATAACAATATACTGGCCAAAATAGTCAAGGCTATACCTAGTAGGGAATAGCTGCCACTGGTGGGAAGCTAGTCAGGCTACTCATGTTAGCTCTGTCAGCAGGAGCTGGAGTTTCACTCTTGCATGTTTGGTATCCCTAAAGTACGATGAATGCAGTGTATGTGACCCACTCACTTATAAAATAAACACATCAAGGAGGAGGCAAAGAGCAGAAAAAATACTTGCTTACCACAAGTCCTAGCACAAGGGTACGCACTCTCTCCCCAATCTCTGGTGAAATGTCATTGCCAAACTGCTGTAAGGTTGTAAGAAATCTCTTCAGTTTGCTGAGCTGCCTAGCTCCACAAGCTGGCGGTAACTGCTGGTTAGCCAGAGAAGAGGAAGAGGAAGAGGATGGCCCATTGCTAAAGCCATTAGGAGGAGATGGAGCTCCATTTAACGCTGTTGGTGAATGGCTAGTGCCATTGGTTACTGAAAGAAAAAGAGACAGAGGATAAAATAAAGATTGGGGTTGGGAAAGAGATAGAAAGAAAAAGGAGACAGAGGGGAAAATCCATCAGCTTATGTTTTCTGCACTTGACCTCAGAATTAATTAAGTTGCACAATCAAAGATGATTAGCCTTTAGACAGAGCGACAGTCTGTAGTTTATATCTATTTCCCAGTAGCTGGTGCTGAATGTTTTAAGGATTGGAAATAACAGCAGCTGCCTCTCATATAGCCCCTTCAAAATGCTCCTGGACCTGAAAAGCATTATTTGAATACCAGCCTTTTGTCAGAGGATTTTAAAAAGAGAGAGAGGGAAATGGAGAGAGAAAAACCATGAGTGCATATATGATTGAAGACAAAAAAAAAAAAAAAATTGCTCTTTGGGGCAGAAAAAAAACACGTAGACATATTTCACGAAGCCTCAGTTTATCTCTGAATATTTTTACTTGTGTTTTGTACACACAACTGACAGCTGTGTTTATAAAACAGGACTTTCACGTTTTAACCTTACACCACCCAATGAGAAGGTTATTTTTTCCAATACAGATTTCCTAGCTGCTAACATATGGAGCACACAAAGTTGTCTGTGCAGGTACAAATGCTGCCAATGCTCCCTGTATCCTGAAGCCTTGCAGCAAGGGCATGAAGCTAGACTTCAGAAGACTTCTCAGAGACCACGAGCAAATCTCTCTGCTTCCACATGCCAACACCTTATCTCTAAAATGGATTAGAAAGCATTTCCCTTCTGTTGCAAGTTTGCTGTGAGAGTAACTATTTGAAGTACTAAGCATTCAAAATTTATGGCAACGAGATGCATGCAGACATACTGAAGACAATAGACAGTTTTTGGCAGCCATTTCAGTTTGATTCTTATCCACACTCTAGAAGAGAGCAGAGAATCAAACTGAGAACATCCTCTTCCACTCAGATTAGTTGGAACAGCAACACTCAAAACACACGCTGTTGAGGTTGAGTCTGATTTGCTAAAATGACAGCAAACAGCAAGGAAAAGGATGGCTCCCTAGAAATACAAGTGTACCAGTGCACTGGCCAGTGTGGGCATGCAGCGTGTGACTGTACCCAGCCGTAGCTGCACCCCGTGAGCCACTGCCCTGGAGAAATTGTCTGATTTTTTTTCTTTGGGAGTCACTCAGAACCCCTCCCAAAAAAACCATCAAAAATCAAGAACTTGTCTACAATCAAAAATGCACAGGAGTGATTAGTTTAACTTGTTTCCTATCTAAAAGTACAACCAGGGCAAGCTAGCAAGTTTAAATATTTCAGTGTTCTCTGAAGCCAAACATCCCATTCTCATCTCATTTGCTTCATCAATTGTCCTTATCTTTAACCAAGAAGTCCTTTTTCAGGGCGGACACCTACTACTAGATATAAACCACTACCCTATTACCATATTTAAATCACTGCCACAAACTTTTGAAGGAGTTTTTGTTGCCCTAGTCCCTTCCAGAGGCAGTACAGAAAAAGCTATGTGAATTGTTTATCTAGCCTCTGCTTGTGTTTTATCCTAGTTTTTGATTGCCTATTCTGGCTGCATGGGCTAGTGAGAACAAGAATTGGAAAAAGCAGAAAGAAGCTGGCCTCAGCAAGTTCAGCTCCCCGTGGGGCTCCAGGCCACACTCTGAGTGCTGCAGCAGGGTGAGGTATCTGAGCAAACAAATTTGTTGTGATTGCAAGGAACTCACATAGCCAAAAGTCATCCTACCAGGAACTTAGTAAATGAAGACTGGGGTGAATAGCAACACATCCTTTTGATCTACTCTGACCCTACCCAACAATTCTGTCACCTGTAAGGGGGCTGCTCTAGGCAGAGGGTGGTGGGACTATGATCAAGAAAGCAGAGAAGTGTGGAGTTCATTACATAGGACAGATACAGGGAGTAGAAAGGCTGGTAAAGATTCCTCCCACAACAAAAGAAATACAGAAATAGTCCCATGATTTCAGTACTTTCCTTATAATATCTGAATTTGCCAATTGGCAAAGTTGTGCATAATTTCTAAAGCAAAACCATGTTGCTAACCCAAAATAATTTAGCATTTAAAATTTCAAACTATAACACATCAAGAATTTTTAATCATCCAAACCAAAGAAAACAAAGCTATTCTAGACCAGAAAACAAGTCAGAACTTTCTGGCCTGCAGGCATTCCTGCTGTAGCAATAATAAATGTAACAGACACTCTGACAAAAGTGACTGTTTATTGCACAAACTGGAACAGTTAAGGCCAAAGTCCAAAATCTGATGGAGTAAAATTAGGGGTATTTTTATACTTAGTATTCAAATATGGAGCCCCAATAATCAAGCTGTGGTTCACACACCTTCCAAAGTGCTGAACTCAATCAAATAAACACCCAGAAGCCTTGTGAGGACTGTGTGATTAAACACTGTTGTATTTCTTTTATAACTGCCAAAGATCATCTTGAACTTTTGGCAGGATATCACACTGGAAAGCTTAATCTGCAAGAACCTGATCCTCCAAAAACCTAGAAACAATTTAACTTCAGACTGAAGCAGCTCCAGTGTGAGTACCATCCAGGATGATTCAGGTGCTGGAGTTAAGCAAAACAGACAAATCTTTGCAGGATCAGGGTCACTGGGTTAAAAGTGAGTTTATGTGAATAGCTGGCACAAATCCTCCTCACTGTTTAAGTTCAACATAAATTGTCAGGACAGGGTTCCCTGGGACAAGTAGTACAAAGGCCTCCAGCTGGCCTTCTGCATAGAGGTGCATTTTAAATAAGGCATTTAACAGAGAGAAAGGGACTAAAACAGACAGAGGCAAGACAAATAGAAGATGCAGTCTTCATTCTGTTTAGGCATATGTATTCTACTGTTCTAAAAATGTTTTATTTAAAACGTGAAATGTAAACACATTCTCATGTTTATACTATTACAAGGCAGTATAAAAGAGACCAAAAAATTTGCAGCTAAATCTTAGTATGAGAAATGTGGATCGTTTCATGGCTGTGAAAAGAATAGTCCAGACAACATGCCAGATTCAAATCTCAGTTACGCTGATATGAATGCAGCATACATCAAGAATAGTAGAGCTTGTTACATGTTTACATCAATAAGCTGAGAAAGAGATGCAGACCTAAATCTCAGTGATTTAGAGAAGTGGTAACAGACTAGAAACCTTTAAATAAAAATTATGGAAGGACTTTAATTTTGGTTTTATATCAATATTAACCAGACATTACATAGCACTGAAACCAGAATTCTTCACTGAATCATAAGCAGGAGGAAGATTAGTATTTTTTTCATTATGAATTATCTTCACTTTAAAAACAACATACAAACAAACAAACAAACAAACCAACTCACTGAAGTTTCTATACAAAAGGTATTGGGGTCGTTTAAACAATATAACGGCATGTAAGAGAAGAAGGTTTTCTGTCCTTCTCACAAGAGGGCTAACCTGAGCACTAAACACATGGGAAGCCAGTGCTCACTGCTCTTTGACACTGTGACCAAGTGGTCAATGAAATAACAACACAACTCTGAGCTGAATATCTTAACACCTTAACAATGCATAAATCTGTTGTGAACTTTGTTTTGCTTAATTACTTAATACAATCAAATGTTGCTCCTGCCACTTCATGCAGATTTCCCTTCACCTATTTTGGTTTCTGACATACAGCACAGAAAGAAGATGGAAGAAAAGGAAGAAAATAAGACTAATTACACGTTGTGGGCGTAAATGAACTGGTTCTTGGAGCTCCTTGGGTAGTGGGAGGAGGTGGCATGGTTGGAGGCGTCAGCCTGGATTGTGTCTTCACATCCACAGGTGAGTCTGGCATTGTGGAATGCTTCTCAGTGCGATCTGTAACACACCACAGGAACACACCGGTTTATTTCCCCAAGCACACCCCCTCTGGTAAAAACTTAAAGGCTAATGCAAGAAGCGAGCAATTTCAGCATCTGCTGTGAAAGATTACACCTGATTATCTACTCCACTGTGCTCTTCCCAAATTGCTTCATCTAAACCTTACTTAAGAAGGTGCAACACAGATGGTAGCAGTGCTGCATTATCTTTTGTTTTTATTTCTATCATGTGCAGATGCTACCTCCCAAGCACTCCTGGAGCTGCAATAATGCCACCTCCCTTCAAGGTTCTCATGTTAGCCAGAAGGAAAAAATAGATGAAGAAGGGACAGGAAAATAATAAATCCCCTTATGACATGTCTTCCAGAATTAAAATCTGAAGCTCTTTAGTACAGGTGAGATATTGGGTGGAATATCAGTTGAAGCCAGCTCTCTTCATGTATCACCTGCTGCCCTCTCCATTGTTTCTTTTTGTAATCTTATGTTAAACTCCTGCTAAATACACACCCCCCCTGGATCACTTTACCACAGTGCACCTGGTTATTCTCATATTCACCAGAAAAATAAACACAACATGCCAAAATTGCATGTCAATCATCTCATATACGTACAATTATTTTCAAATAAACATGTATGTTTGCACCTCCACATATAAAGAACAACTTTTAATGCTCAAAACCTGCAAGATAAGCAGGAACATACCTCCCCAAGAAAACAAAACAAACATAAGGCAAAACCAGAAAGAAAACTTAACGCTTCTCTTGCAACTGAAGATCTAAATATACAACACACATGATATAAAAACTACAGAAGTGCACTCATCTTTCTGAATGACACAATCTTAAGTTTTTGATTTTTTTAAAACCATCCAAGCCCATATGTTTCATTTATTAAGAACAGGGGAAACACAGCAGAATTTACCAGCTGAAGGCAAAATTAAGGCTTTCTCACTCATGCCAGGAGTTTAGCAAGCCATCTTGAAAAAAGATGAGTATGATGATGTTTAGCTTTTAATGGGAAGGAATAAGTCCTTCAGTTCTTCTTTGGGATTCGGGGCTATTGATTGATACACAACCCAACAGAAGTCTTCCTGAGTTCCACAAAACTACTCTGTAAAACAAGTAAGTGTTGCTGCTAATGGGCAAGCACATAAGTCTATGGTATTAATTCAAGGCATGTCACAGTCTATAAATTTTGTCACTTTGCTTTTCCTTGACACAATTCCCTGTTCTTACTAATGACATACAAACTTCAATGAAAGAATAATATCTGAAATTTACTTTCAGAGACAGTAACAGAAATTCAATGCAATGCACACATTTAACAATACCAGAACAGTTATGTTTAAAAGAGCCTCAAAACACTTATCAGAAAACTTAAATACAAGAAGTTAAAAAAAAAAAAAACAGGGAAGGGGGGGAAGGGAAAAACAAACCCAGCCCCCACACCCCCCAAAAATTAACTACACATAACAGATACCAATCTTTCTCTCTCTGAAATTGAAGACACTGATGAAGTAAGTAGTAAGTCCCAGAGGTGCAGCGTGTCAGGTACTGCAATTACAAAAGCCATCTTCAACCTTTGTTGAAATGCCTACAGGCAATGTTTCAGCTCTCAGGGAAAGGGAGTAGTTTCATATAGAATTTAGATACAAGTTTGGGGAAGACGAACAATGAAACAACCCCAGAATAGGATGAGGGGAATAGAGATACAATTTTATAGGATCTGAAGTGTTGATGTAAGGTTAGTAAACCTCAGCTGCGGATGGAAGAGTAACCACAATGATTACCCTAAATATTAAAGTTGTTACACAGGTAAGTAAGGTATGATTTGCACAGTCAAGCAACAGTAAATTATTACATGCTGGGAAACAAAAACAGGTTTCTAAACAAATTCTGTATGTATTTCCTTTCCATATCACTTATACTAAAACAGTTAAATCTTTATCTTCAATAAGCCATTAATTTCTTATCAAGAACTATGAAAACTCATCTTGAAATGTTAATTGCTTCCTTAATAGCCGAATTCATCTTGCACTCACCTCAACCAACCTCAGCAACAAGGGAATAAATAGCTTTCAGCTCATGTTGCAACAGAGGGAAAGAGGCACAGCAGTGAGCCCAAGCCCTCCTAAATAAAGGCAAATATTTCTCCCATGCCAAGAAAGGAGAGAGAAAGGGAGGCTTGCCAGAGCTGGTGGGGAGATAACAGTGGGAACTGCTGGTCCATCTGGTTTTCATTCTGCTAACACTCACATTGAACTGTTAAGGAAGGCAGTCCAGGTACACAGATTTGAAGCATGTGGGAGCGCAGACACAGGCACAGAGATGGAGGTGGGTGGAAGAAGGAGTGAGAGAAATTGAGCTCCTCTAACAGACTGCTGCTCGCTGCAAGCAGGCACAGCCTGTATCCTCCAATTCAGCTGGTGATAACTAAAAGCGATCCTGAGCTGTAACCAACCACACTGCTCCTGCTCCCTCCCTTCCCTTCACTGCATTTCAAAGTTCAGGTTTGATCAGAAATGCACTCAGATCAGAGGGGGGAGACTTTCCCAAAAACCTGGCAGTGTTTTGCTACTTAAAGTGAACACAGTAGTGGGAAATAGTGCTTTGGTTTTGCCCTCGAGTTTCAGGTTGCTACTCTATCATGATCCAAAAGGTTTTTACTACCTCCAGCAATTTGCCACCCAGTCTGCAGATTGCTGAACTCAGCCATAGACCCCTGTACTCATCTAAATCTAATAACACTAGGTTTGTTTTTCCCAATTACCTTTCTTTGGACCTCTTAGGGGTAAACACAAACACGCTTTACATACCACTTAGCTTTTTGTTACCTCGCTCTGTCCCTTGCAAAGCCCTAAACCCTACTTTCCTCCCATATGATCACAGGCAAGCAGATTTCTCTCTGACTGTCTGTAAATTTCCTAGTCCTGCCTTGTTTGAGGTACCAAGGCTCCTTTCAAGCACACCTCAAAACATTTCTTACCAGAGTACAGAATTATTTTGTCAGAACAGAGATTCTCCACGGGGGTGGGGAAAAAGGGCTTTTGAAGAAGTACAATGCAAAATGCAAAGCTCTTCCCCATGCTTGGAAGACACCATCATACCAGCCAGGAGAACAGCCTTTACAACTCTCTATTCCACCCTCTTAAATAACAAAACCCCCGTGGGAGCCATTCTGCTCTTACTGCTACTGTTTATCTGTTCCTTACCTTTTCACACAGCTTCCTGAACTCTGAGGGAGTGATGGGACTGGGACAACCTGTCTACAGCACCCACCACTGTGCCACCACCCACAGCCCCAGAAAACCTCAGCAGCTCTAAGACAGATCACTCAGGGGAAGTAGTGGTGATGGAGAGCCACAAATCAGAGCCACCAGTGTTAAAAGCGCTAACAGTTCTCGTGATCTGAACTCCTAAAGCTTTTGGTGTCTAACACGTAGCCTATAATTCCAGCTTCTAAAAATCATTATTTATTTTTTAATTAACCGAAACAATAAACCTAACAACCAACACTTTTTACTGTAATGGTTGAAAAACAGCCTGATGATATAAAAGCTAAAGACAAAATGGTATTTCAATCATATTCACAAGCCAATTTCCTTCAAGATATGATATTTCACAAGGTTTTTAATGTATGGACATTTCATACAAACTCTCCATGGATATTCTGCTATTTGTACATTCAGAGGTAATGAGGGTTCAGTAGGGGAAGAAAAAAATCCCTCAAGAGGAAAAACTCTAATTTCAACATATCAAAACCTGCCTGTTTCACATACATTCACTCCAGTTTTACAATACAGAGTCATGTATATTGAATTTTGCCTGAAATTCAGAAGAACTTCTACCATGTCTTAAAATTGCTCAATTTCTTGAATTCAAAAACATGTTAAGGCTCTTGAGTCAAATCCCACTTGCAAAGCTAGTTCCAGCTATCTCTTTCTTCAGATGGACCCTGACTTTCCAAACAATAATCCTGAATTACAAGGGACACACCAGAAAGTTTCATATAGGCAGCATCCCACAGCATCCCACATTTAAAAGCACAGCCTGTATGTACAGAGGGAGTAAACTCTTTCAGGTGCAACAATTCCTTCCACTGAATCCCTTTAAACGATGACAGACCTCTGCTCCTTAGCCCAGTTCAGATCAAATGGGACTGAAACCAGAGGTCCTCCGAACTGGAAGGAAAGGAGACATCTGCAACTCATTCTGTAGTGTTCGCTGCAATCAGTTCAGGATGGAGAAAGATGGTGAAATAATGGTCTAGTCCTAATCCATACACACAACCCTCTGGAGCAGCAAGAGACTTAGAATAAATTCAGAAAACATGTTTCAAGTATGCAGAGATCTATTGCATTTGCTTTGGATTAATTTTTTTATTTAAAAACAAACCCAAGCAAAACATTTTGAAATACACATTCTTGAATCTACTTTACAGCACACAGAGTGAAGAACTGCGATTTAACCACAGAAGTATTTTGCTTCATTTAAAATTAGAGAATGTTGTAAAACCAACTTTAAATTATGATATTTCTTCTGTGGATTTCTTGGTTCATGGAACTGTACTGTTATTGTCATTCATTCAGTTTTTAGGGAAGAGGTTATTTTTATGACTATATTTAGCTGCTAGGTGAACACAGATATTTACTGTAAGCACAGTCATCTTCTGAACCAAGGAAGAAACAAAGCATGCAGGAGCTGGGGCAGAGAGATGTGCCTGCATTCAAACTAATTTACTTTGCTTCCTGTACCCTACAAGATTTAGTCCATTTTTAAAACAAGGCGGTCTTTCATAAATGGCAACATTTCAGCTCACATGGCACACTTCCAAGTCTAACGCATCAAGGAAAGCTGATGTATGGAACAAAATATGGAATATATAAATACTTTACTGATACCATTTCAATAGCCAATTCAATGTCAAGCATTTCTAGGAGTGGTGTGTTTTCAATTTCCTTTTTTAAATGAAAAAAATTGTGGTATAATACGCTGTGGCATTTATTTTACTTTTAGTTAGTGCAAACAGTTCCAGATGTACACTCAGGCATGAAAGATTCTTAAAAGATGCTTTATATTGATTGTACAGTACTTTCTACTTTGGTGCCAACATTTAAAAAATAAAAATATAACTTGCTAAATTAAAAGAGTCCATTGTCCCGTTTCCTTTAAACTCACAAAAAAAGCAAGCCCCTCATATGACACGAGGGATTAGAACCTGCCCCCACTACCAAAGTTACAGGAATCGAGACCTAAATCTGAAGGATTTAATACTGATGGTTTCTTAGATGTGTTGGACTAATTTTCATTATTTTGAGAGGGGTGGCAGGGAATTTGCAAGCAGGTAACCACAGACTGTGAGTCACAGTGCTGATGAACCTGAAGTCAGACAACCACAAATCCAACCTAGGAAGCCAAATTCCATAGTTCTTCCATCCATAATGCTATCATGTTGCAGCCAGTAAGAACTTCTCCTTCAGATATGGCCAAGCCACACAGCACCATTAGTAATGGGCAGTGTTTGTGGAGACCCAGAACTCCTGACCCTCAAACCTGCTGCTACACTGAGCAGGACAATACTACAAGGTTGTCTTAGCTGAAAAGAACTCATTTGAGAATGCATGGTATAAGCCTAACATATCTGGTAAATCCCACTCGCTCCATGCACTGAACCCCTGAGGAAACCTGCAATTCATACAATGCAGCCATAAAACATGACATGATGACAGCACCACTGCAGACCCTCTCCCTGCCAAGCATGCCTGGGATTTGTTTGAGACTGGTACAGTCTTCATACCATTCACCTCTTGGCCCTTTTGACTTCTTCTCAATAAATAAATAAGGACCTAAACCCAATGGATGGGGTTTTTTGATGTTTTGTTTGCTATACACAAAGATCTCAAACAGGCATAATACGGACATAACGTTCTCTCAGCACCGGATGCAGTCACGTTATTGCCTAGAAAGGAAACATCACTGGGTTTCCAGTTCCCCAGTAGAGAACTTTTACTTCTGGGTGATTTGCAGGAATGCAGTATCAGAGATCAGCTCAGACTCTGTCTTTTGTCACAGAACATTACCTCTGCAAGATCTATTCACCAGGAATCAGAATCTGTGTGAAGTGACTGATGGATATGAACAGCAAAGTTTTCAGATGACATAACATTTCAATGCTTCTTTAGCATGCTGGGCATGAAGCTCACGTATTGAAGATGACCCTTTTGCAAGAGCAATATCGCAATTTTGCTGCAGTCTTATCTTCATTCTCCTCTGCTCAGATAGTTGAACAATTCATATCACCAGCTATTCTTCAGAATAAATGAAAGCACACTCAATTTACCCATTTATGCTCATTTAATATGCAATAGCTAGAAGAAATTCTGCATCATGGGAGTTCACTGAAGTTATCTGAGGCCAAGTTGTAAGAGTTTTCTTCAGCTGTGCTAAAATAAGCTTGAGCATACTACAATCTTCTCTGTCTCCCAAAAGCTGAAAGGGATTTTTGTGCTACCGTCTCCCAGTTTTGCTAGAACTTGTGGATGATATAAAGCAGGTAAATAGCAAAAATGCTTTTTGTCATGTTCTTTGTCCACAATGGTACCTTGACTGGTCCTAAAAATCATGACAATGAACCACAAATGCAGAAGTATTCTATTTGATTTCAGTTCTCTATGGTGAGAGGTTCTGACTGGCAAAAAAACTTGGTCCCTCACTCCTACCTTAGCAGCTGAAGGCCAGATAATTACACATATTATAAAATAAGCAATGCATGAGTTCAATCTCAGAATTAAGACAAAAAGGTCACAGCTTGCTTTGCTTGGACAGATTATTTTTTCCTAAAAGAAAAAAAAAAAAAAACCAACAAAAAAACTTGTCTTACCATATAATTTCCTTTTTAAAGTGGGGGTGGGGGGGAATAGAAAAATAAACTTTTCCCTTTCATTTAACCATCTCTCATATTTTGACAGCTTCAAAATTATCATAAATTCACTTTCAATTATTTAATAAAAACTGCCTGATGTCAGAAGTGCACCTTTCTTTTAAATGCCTCTTTTCTCTTTCACCCTTTCTGGCTTTGCAAATTTTACCATGTATAATTGCTTGAATGTGGGAATGCAGGGAAAAAGAACACATTCTAAATCTAGATCTGCTACCACTGTAACAGTTTATGAAATACTTAGCAGGAACAGACAATCAAAATTAAGGTCAAAGTGTGGCAGCTGCCCTGAGTTTCCGTAAGTCCCCAGAAAACAAAGTCTACAAGTTCCTTTGTCATGGATGAATACACAACACTTGGCCTGTAATGAAGCTGAATACAATGTGGATTTCTTCTAAATATCCCACCAAACATCATGAAAATTCCTCTACATATGAACAAATGCAGTTAATAAGCAACAGTCCCATAATCAGTATTGAAATACTATTTTCCTGTTTACATTGTTTCCTAGATCTTTTATTTTTTGTTGACAAGCTATCCAACTAAGAACTGTATGTTTTCAGTGGTTCTCTCATGTTTCACATCATGGGAAGTATTACTGCTATTCCAAACTCAGCTCACTGACCACTGAAGCTCAAGTGAAGTGACAAAGTGGCACTCTCTGCCTCTGGCATGAAGAACTGAAGAACAGCCAGAGCAACTACTGACCAAACTCACGCCCCAGCCTCCCCAACAAGCTACAGAGGTGACCACCTCTCTACATTAGCAATCAATCCCTTGCACAGAGGAACTCTTTAGCATGCTTTCAGATGAACTTTCCCAAAGGCTCCCTGACCACTAACTCGTTTCCTTTATGCACCATTGTCCCTGGAAGGCCTACCCTGTCAGGATTATACACTATTTGACAAACTCCAGATGAAGGCAGACTGATATCTAAGAAACGTAAATGCCATCAGAATCTAATTGGTATTGTTTGCATGCTCTTATATACTCAACCACACACAGCACAGATCCTTTGCACCAGAAGTAAGATTTTTCTCTCACAACATCAACTGAAATTTCGTAACTTGGTCTCCAGAAGTAGATTAATGTTTTTAATCCAAAATTTGTCCAGTCCTAAATTAACAGTAAATAACAGAATCATAGAAAGACTTGGGTTGGAAGGGGATCTTCAAGATCAACCACTTCCAGCCCCCTTTGCATCAACAGGGGCACCTTTCACTAAACCAGGTTGTTGCTCAGAGCCTCATCCAACCTGGCCTTGAACACTTCCAGGGATGAGGCACCCACAGACTCTCTGGGCAACCTGTTCCAGTGCCTCATCATCCTCACAGTAAAGAACTTTTTCCTAATAACCAGTCTAAACATACTCTCAGTTTGAAACCAGTTTGTTACACAATGCGAAAAGTCTGAAGCAAAATAATTATAAATTTCTTTCTTTTTAATGCACTTATACAAAGTGTAAAGGATAACTGTACTCATTTTAAAAAAGTCCTAAGAGAATACTGATACTATATTTCATTAGATTTAGTTGGAACTGAAGTCTCCAGTATAGACTACACAAAGTAATCAAAAGCAACTTTTTTAAATTCAGGAAAGTTTAGGCAATAAATTCCTCTGCCAAAAAGCAAAAAAAAATTACTACAGCTGTACTCTTAAGAGGCATTCCTTATATTTATATAACAAGCCAGAAATCCTTTAGTCTCAAAAAGAATGAAATATGGGTGTAGGAGGTGATATTTTCCATGGTTGCATATCTGAAAAGATGACACAGGGACTACCAAGAAGGTAATAGATATACTTTTGACTTTGCTTGATTTTAAAATGTGGAATTTGTCATGGACAAGTCAAGCTCCTGTAAGGTGTAGAGTGGTGGTGGCCAGCCTGAGACAGGCTGCTCCCCAGCTTGTGGATCAAGGTCCCAAATCCTTGCTCTACCAGACTGCACCATTTTACCCATCCAAAAAACCCAGTTCCTCCAAGTGATATTTCCAACACTGAAAAGTGTGTTCCATTAGACCAGATGTGCAGGTCTGGGGAGCAAGACCCTACCCATAATACTGAAAGCAGAGGCAGCCAAACTCCCTCTCTACCAAGTACCAGAACAGTCTGAGGAGGTCTCCTTGTCCCTGCCATCTAACACAGACAGCTAAATTAACAGACTAAATGTCCCATATAATCACTAAAGAGTTAGAGTCTCTAATTTTTTTAATCTCTATGACTGCTAAATCAGGCATAAAGGTTCCCATATAGATCTAGGTTCTTTTCCTCATGAGAACCAGAAGCATTCAGACTGCTCTCACAGTGTGGTTGCTGTACACAACCATCAGTGGTCCTCAGTGTCCAGGTATAGTAACTCCTTGGCTTCTATTCAGCCACTCAAGACAATATACCACCAACAAAAATATATAACGAAGCACATTTCTCCCAGAAATCCTTTCTCAGGTGCTGGCACTGTTAGTTACTTACTGTGCTAACAGCAAGACAAAAGTGAAACTATAGGCTTTCCCCCTGACACTGACAATCTTCGATAATACAATTTATTACACTCTTCAGTACTTTGGCTTTTGTAGAGATACACACTTTGGAAGACTATAATTTCACATCATCAGATGATGCCATTAAAGATACCTTTTATTTACATGACTCGCTGTCTAGACACAGTGTGAGAAAATATTCATTATTAGTTACAAGTCAGTTCCTCCTCAGTGTCGCATGTCACACCAAATGTCTTTTATTTGGACACTGGATCACACCTGAATAAAGCAGTGGAGCGGTGAGAAGGGGGAAAGAGAGCCTCAAAAACTTCTCAAGAAATGAAGACCCAAATATCTTCTTAGATTAGGCAATACTACTTATTGACAAATAAGCTCCCAAGCAAAGCAAATACTACCATTAGCAAATCCAAAACTATGTTTTGAATCATTAACACATCACATGCACTCTTAAAAGTGAATGTGAAATAGTATAAGCATATAAAGGAAGAAGGAAAGGAAGGAATTTGTGTATGTCGTTTAAGACTAAGTATAAAACCAGAATAAACCTCTTTCTGAAGCCAGTAAATTCACACAAATTCATATTGGCATAGAAACCTCCAGTGATCTCACCCAGAAACAGAGATGCTGGGTTAGCCTTGCAGGCAGACTCCAGCTCCAGAAACACTCAGGAATATGTGTTTAACTATGGACACTGAAAAGAGCTGTAGGTAAACTAATGAGACCACTCACAGGGTATACATTTACACATAATGCTTCTAGACCTTAAAGCATCACAGCAGTCTTAGTCTTGCAAAACAAAGCTTAAAACTTCCTTCTTTTGAAGCATCTTCCCTATGTTTTGAATTTTAAATAGCAAACCCCAGCTGAAGCCTGAATTGAAAGAAAAATCAGCAATTATTACAGAATCCACAGAAAATATACGCAATTTTTAAAAACTATTTCAGGTATCATAGCATTGCTATGACTGATGGCATACTTCATTTCAAGCCCAGCAGATTCAAATTAATGTTTAGGGGTTTTTTTGTTTTGGTTTGGTTTTTTTTCCCTCAACTAATACATTAAAAAGGTTTTTATATTTATAGAACAGCATTTTCATCAAGCCACCTAAACTGTTACTCCAACATGGCAATATTGATCTTTGTGCATCAGTGTGGTTTCTACAGCTTTCTTGCGTATGTGCAGATATGTGTGTGCCCGTGTGTGTATCTGCACACACACTTCTACACATGTGACCAAGTTTTACTTACTTGGTTTTGTGTATAAAAGTGCTTACTGTGATTATTTAATATTTTTTTATTTATTTTTTAACATTCAAATGTATAAAACTGTAAGAGGGAAAGAGCCTTCAATTACACTGAAGGGAGTGTTAAATGGAGGGGAAACTTCAGGGCGAGAAGTCAGACACAAAAGAGAAACCACTCAATGGTACGAATGCAAGCAAAATATTGACAATGTAAGGAAGTCTGATGCATTTGAACTCTGAATGTTCAATGTGGATGCACTTAACCCTTTCTGATATGGTTACATTCTCTTGTATATTAAAAATTCTTGTGAAATGTAGCTTTAACTCTCTCCGTGCTATGGGAACACCCTAGATTTGGCTTTGGCCCTACTGGGACATAAACATTTTGTGTCCCTGAGAGGTGGATTAAGCTCTTTCTATGAGGAAAAGCAGACTGTTCCCAGCAGGATGGAAACCCTGCGGCAAGGCAGAGCGGGAGCACCGGGAAGAGCCCAGGCGCCTCCGGGAATGGCCAAGGGCGAGTGAGACCACTAGAGGGAGCCGGCACTGTGCCGCGGCACCGGGAAAAGCCCTGCCCGCACCGAGAACTCAACGAAAATGGCAAGCTGCTCAGAAAGCCAAAGGGACACGCTCTAAGAACAATTCTTCCCAATATCTTCAGCCACGTGATATAAAGGAGAGCCTGTGATACTCCGTGTGTGTGTGTACACATCGGTGTGTATTATTCTATGCCCAGAGCGCCAACAGAATATTAAGTAATTGTCCCTGAAATTCAGCTATAATGATTTCTTTCTCAAAGGAGCAAATAGACAGCCCTGGCTGCAACAAAAGGCTTTTTTTCAGTGCCTCCTATTGTTGTCTCTCACCCCAGCCAAACAAGTTAGATGTTCCCCCCTTACCCCCAACTACACCTCCCCCTCCACCTTCCCCTGCTTGCAAGATAGCTTTCTATGTGAAATATCCCAACAGTGGAATTGCCCAAGCGACACAACAGGCAGTGTCATACCTACAACTCACACTGAATCTAGTCACGAAACCTGGATTGTGCACACACAACTATGTGTCGATGGCACGAACTCGAACATAGCCCAACATAATTTAACACTGTTGCTTTTTTGCACCAAAACACAGAACCAAACAAAACCTGGTATTTCCATCACACCTATAATCAGTCAGAGAGATCAAATGGCAAGCATGGAAGAAATAAAGGTTCACACAGATCTTTATAAACATCCTTTTGGCACCATGTATGTGCTAAGAAAGCTAAATCCCAAGGGCAGATACAATTCAAAAGCACAGAGATAGTGACTGCACTGGCACCTCTTGTGAAAACGTATTTCTTTATGGTCTTCTTGGAATAGACGTAAAGCACATTACTACTTGTCTTGTAAGCTCTAAACTGCTTGGATATGAAGAAATGAAGAACTGCTAAACTGCAACAACTATTCATGACAAACTCTAAAATTATGAAATGAAAATTAAAAAATGGGGAAATAGGTGTACCTGGATGAAATACTAAACAGCTAACAAGAATAACTGTCCCCAAATGAGTTCCTAGCCATTATCTTTTCCATAATTATTGCAAGTAGCTTCAGTAACTGTGCATACAAATGACCCATTAGAAACTTAAGAGGTCATTTCCAAAGGTGATTATGAGCCCTGACTTACAGAGCTACTTGGGTTTTCACACAATTCTGTTCAGTGCCAACAATCTGCACAAAATTAAGATAAAATGTGCTTCCAAAACACCAAGTGGAAATAAATTTTCAGAACCTAGAAGAAGGTATGAGGTGGTGAACACTGATGAATCAAATGCAGTCATCTTCATAAATGAAATGTTAAAAAATTTGCTTTTGTCTGCGCTCTGGTGTCAGGAGGATGGAAAGGAGGCAGCAATCATATGTTAGAGGCCTTACAATGCCCCATACTACAATAAATAATGATGAGTGTAACAGCAAAAAGTCTAAGGCTAAGCAGGAGACATAAAAATCATAGTAGGCTATCAGAGTGGACATCTGCTATAGAACACAGTATGGAGAGCAGAAACATGTCAGTAGATAAAGATGAACCCAAATGAACTCCTTAAAACAACAACAGGATGATCTTCACCTCAATGATCCTTCTCGGCCCTGTTTCTTAATGGGTATCTGTGTTATTGCAACAAACAGACAAGCAATAGGCTTGGTTTAGAAAATATTAGGAAACTATTCAGAAGCACCATTTAAGAAGAGTAATAAAGGAGTACAGACGTGCTGCTTCCTCAGTTGCTAAGGTTGTTAAAGAAACAGCAGGAGACACAAAAACAGATCCTGGCACTCCCACTGTGAATGGCTTGGGCAGGTTGTAAAGAAATTAACTGAGCAAAACCAGAATAGATTCACTTAAAATGTGCAGAGAAAAAAGGTAAGAGGAAGCATTCCAAGCTATGTTAACCATAAGAAACAAAAGACATTTTCAGTTTTCATTCATATGAAATGAATAAGAAAACAAAACCATGAAACCATGAAAAACTTTGATCTTAACTAAAACTGAACAAAGATATGGACAACTAACAAATACTGACCAAGCTTATGTTTAAATCTCCCTCAACAACTGAGAAAGAAATGGGCAAGAAGGTTATCAAACTTGGACAAAAAACCCCCTTGATTCTGGAATCATATATGTGATTTTTTTACAGGAAGGAGTGAAATAGAAAATGGGACTCTGATACTGCTTGTTCTTCTCTCACTTTCTCTTCTAGCTCTAAAAGAGAGAAGTAAAACAAACACATTGAAATACTACTACATTCTTCAGCCAGGCCTGGGATCGTGGGAGTCTCTCAACAGACCTTTCCTTTTCTCCAGAAATCCCAAACCCTTGCAAGAATGGGTACATGAAGCTGTACAGCCTCACTGGTTCTGCAGGGAATCAGAAGCCTTCTGTCTATTGCTCCTCTAATATTTAAAACAATCTATCTTTGTATTTTCTTTTTTTTTAAACCATCTCAAATGTAGGCTTTAAACACATGCTCAACATCATGTTATGTCATACTCGAAAGGCTGAACTTCTATTTGTGGTTATTTATCTAAAAGCTGTGTTTTCTTTTAAACTGTATATATTTTTGTTGGACTGCATCTACTGACAGCTAAATTCCCAAGCCTTCAACCTGCCATCTCAAAGAAGCAGATTCGAAAGAGTCCAAGTAGAGTTTACTGTCAGTCTGTAATGAGAGTAAAATTATAAATCTCTGTACCAAAAGCCAGCTGCTTTATTCTTAACTCGGATCCCCCCCTTTTCTTTTGCGTTCCAGCTAACATACAACTGCAATAAATGTGGCTCTTCTCACAAGCCATGCAGATGTTAACAGTTCTGTAGGACATCAAGAAACATTTCAAGAATCTTGTAAGTGCTGACTAAAATTGCTTGAATAACCTACACTATTATCTCCTCCACATTCCTATTCAGTAACATTAGTCTTCCTGAATATATTAAGGGGGAAAAAAATACCATTTAAGCTAAGGCTTTAATGTCTAGGTCCAAATGTACCATCAATAAACAAGGAATGTTCTTAAGCCATCAGACAACAGATATTCAGATAGTAAAGCAAAGGGGGTCAATTTATTCTTTGCCACAATGAGTAATGCATTTTTTGTTTCTTATCTATGCAAGAGTAGCAAAATGAATGTCTGAAAAGACATATTTATAAAAATCATGGCTGTATGTATTTGAAAGAATGGATCAGAACTAGAGCAAGATCTTTTCTTTTCTTGTAATCAAAAGGATTAATACTAAATTAGAGCGAAGGAGTTCAAAGTGCTATCTAGTACATTTTTATTAAAGTTGTATTAGCATGACAGTCATATGCATTAAAGATTAAGCTAAAGCCTCAAACCACAGTCAGCAGCAGCAAGAGTCCAGCTGTGCAGGTAGAAGACTAGATACGGAATGCATTAATTAAGTTTAAAGGTTTATACTAGAGATGCTGTTTTAATATTCTACCCTGTTCAAGCACTGTGCTGGGGTAGCTAATTTTCTTCTTAGCAGCTAGTGTAGGGCTGTGTTTTGGATTTGTGGTGGAAACAGTGTTGGTAACACAGGCAAGTTTTGGCTGCAGCTGAGTGGGGCTTACAGAGAGTCAGGGCCTTTCTGCTTCTCACCCCTCCCAGCAGTGAGCAGGCTGGGGGTGCACAAGGAGTTGGGAAGGGGGACACAGCTGGGACAGCTGACCCCAACTGATCCAAGAGACATCCCACACCATGTGATGTCATGCTTGGCAATAAAACTGGGACGAAGATCAGCTGGGAGGCTGCTGCTTGGGGACTGGCTGGGTATCAGTCAGTTGGTGGTGAGCAATTGTATCAACTGATTTTCTTGGGTTTTGTTTCTCTTTGCTATTTTACCCTTTATTATATTTGTCACTATTATTATTGCTATTATTATTACAATTAGTGTTACTATTTCATTTCAATTATTAAATTTCTTAATGCATAAAAGTGACTATTCTCACTTTTACCCTTTCAATTCTCTTCCCTTTTTCCTGCTGGTGGGGAGTAAGCAAGCAGCTGTGTGGGACTTGGTTGCAAGTTGAAGTTAAACTACAACAAGCAGCAAGTTTAGTCTCCTTTTTGGGATAGGACTTTCAAAACACATGAAGCAGTTTAGAAGCTCAGTCATCAACAAAGCCAGTAAGACTCACACTCATGTATTACTCCAGACACTTGAAAATCCCACATCAAATACCTTACCCTGTGTATAAACTTCACACTTTGAAAGCCCACTGGAAGGAGGGGTGCAGAGCAATTCACAGCACTGAGCCATAAAGAGATCACAATCTTTGACAAGTCCAGAAACAAAATGTGCAGTCAAGAGTGTCTATGGTAGAGTTTTGAGATTGTCTCCAGTCAAGTGTCAATCTCAGCAGAGTTTCAAAGAGGACAGGGTAGGGAGAAATAAAACGAACGTATCAGCACATTTCCTGCAAGGAATCGATAAAAAGACCTCACTCCTACAAAGGCTTACATACCTGCTCAACTTCAGATACTTATCCTATTATGTAGCACACTTGAAGTGAAAATCAAGCCTTTGAAGACACAGGGCCATAATAATTTACCATGAAATGTGGAATTAGGGGTATTGTTTGTATTTTCATTTAGTAATACAGGAAATCTGAATATAAAGCAGAATCGCAATGTGCTATTTTCTAAATGCTCCATGACACTGCTTTTAGAGTAATTTCATCAAAATGCCATAAAAAGACATTTAAGCATTTTGAAATAAGCAAAAAGACAATAGACTACAACCTTAAAAAGAAGTCAATGTAATATTAACAGAAGCTCTGTAATTAGCTAGTCCAAAAACCTCAAGCCATCTCAGGCTTCCCCAAACAAAACAAATTGGAAGGAGAGAGCAGGAAGAAAAGAACTAAAAAAAAAAAAAAAAAAAAAAAGAGAGAGAGAAAAATAAAGAGAGAGGAAAGAAAAGCCACATGAGCCAGAGTCCCTCACTGCTGTTATTTCTCCACAAGCGGAAATGCTCCATTCAGTCATGGCTTAGGAGGCATAAACATCATTGAAATTCAAAAGCAGCTCTGAGAAAGAGGACGCCTCAATTGGTATGCAAGTGGTGTTTTCTCGCCCTGAATACATTATGAACTTGCAGCATGCTAATATGCCATGCTATCATAAGCACCAGATGGAACAGTAGGCAGTGTATGTCCCATCAAACCTCAGGAAGATGTATTAATGTTCCTGCTCTTTTTTTTTTCTTCCCTTCCCCTCCCCCCTTCCCTACTACAACCCCTCAGCTGTGTCCCCAGACTGGCACATTTCGTAGCATCAGTCACCTGCTCTCGAAGCACAGTTCTCCAGGGTTGCCTCATCTTCACCAGGTGGTGCCAAGCATCTTTTCAATCTTTTTTATTGAGAAGGTAAAGGCCACAAGACGTGTCAGGCTGTGCTTACTGAAGGGTACCGAGTACAAAAGATAACATCATGAGATAAATGATAGATGAGAAAGACTTTGGGTTTAAAGCTAGCACAATAGTTTTAAATTATGTATAAACGGCACAGCACAAATTTCCCCCTCATTGGTGAATGAAGAACTGGGGAACAGCAGCAAAGAGAAAGGTTTTCCAAGTAATCAGATAGAAGAGAGGAAACTGGATTAAAGATCTTTGAACTTAATTCCTTTTTTCAACACACTGCAAACCTTTTCACAGAAGATGTACACAGTTCAGCAGCCATTTACAGGGTAGGGGCAGGCTTTAATTTTAAATCAGAGTAAGAAAATGGCACACATGCAAATTAGCTTACAGGATTTTGATTTTTTTTAAATATATTACTCTAATGTTATTCCTTGGCTTTTGTGACTAACAAATGGCTTGAAGCTGTATGTATGATTCAAAAGACATGGGAATTTTAATGCTGCTTCGCATCATCTATTAATTCAGTCTCAAGTAGGTTTTATATCACTAAAGAGAAATGTGATCTAGTATTCTGTATGAAAGTATGTTCATAGGCTTACAAAATAAAAGCCCGTATTTTCTGGTATCACCTGAACTTTCCTTATCTATTCATAGAAAGAAACTTCCTACTGAAATAAATGGTTTGCAAGAAAATTATTTTCTTTTTCTTTTCCTGTTACTGTGCTCTTCAGAATGCAAAATAAGATCCTCAAGACTGCAAATTAAGAGCCTGGGAATTCAAAATACAAGTAAGAAAGACCAGAGATGGCTGAAGAAGGAAAGCAAATCAGCTTTAAGCATTTGAAGTTTGAATATTCAAGTATTTTTAAACAGGTTTGTTTTTCAGAGAGAAATCACATCAGTAAACATTTTGCCACTTTCTGATATTTTAGAAACCACCTGCTGATTTACAAACAGCTCTCACCATGCATGTAAATTTATTATTTTCCTAAAAACATTAGCCTTCTCATAAATACAGTCTAATTCTACCAGATGCTGAGTATTCACAACTCACACAAACTTTTCTGGGGATTAACATTACTCAAAAATTGTGAGAGCTAGATACAGAAGTTATCTGTTACGTGTATTAGAAGCTTTTTCCCAACTATTAAAGGTCTGGTTGACAGGTATTTCTGACCACATATCCAATCCTAACTAAAACAAAAGAATAATTACCTTTTCCTTTCAAACAAAGCATGTTATGACTGTTATTCAGAAATAACAGACATTATTCTAGCATCTATTGAGTCCAGAAAGGTTTTAATGCCTTAAAGACATCTTAAGGACTGAGTCAGAAATCAGATCTTTTTTTTTCCTCTTTCTTTTCCTACTGAATATTGGGGAACTTGTTTTGTTTCTTAGTATATAGCCTTTAAGAACAATTTACAAAACTGTAATTTGCAATGTGCAAATAAGTCTATTTAAGTCCATTATCTTGTGTTATAAAGTAATTTCTGACACCTTAACAGCACTCAATTTAATTACAACACACTGAAACAATAGAGCTGACTCCCAGAGGAACCAGTTTGGATCAGAAGATGATGATATATGCTAGCTGCTGATCAGCTTTCAACATCAGATCCACCATCAGCTGTTTTCAAGAACAATATCAGAACATCTGCATTATCATAGTATTTTGTGGTGAAAAGCCCTTCAAAAGCTAGCAATTGCATGCAACAATGTGCACATACCCATGTCTGTAAGCAGACATATTTAAAACCCAGCAGCTTTACTGTAATAAGGAGACTAAAAAACAAACAAAACACCCAACAAAAAACACACAAACAAACAAACAAAAACAAAACACAAACAAACAAACAAAACCCCTAAACAAAGGAAAGAAATCACAAAGAAATCCTTTTGATTCTGATTCAGTAAGCATCAATTTCTGCACCAGAACCCCCATTGGGTAATCCATCAAGGCATCTACTCCATATCTAGTGTGGCAAGACAGCGAAAACACACACAGCCTCCAAAAAGAAAAACACTTGTGACAAAACTATTAAGCATTCCTGGTGATTAAGCAATAGACACTCGTTATTTCAAGACTGTCTTGAACCAATGTCCCAGATAAAACCATGCAATCATATCTGCTGCTGTCAGGATGGAATCAAGGCATCATGATTTTCTGTTATCCTTCAAGAAAACACAAGTAACTCAGCAGCATCCACAAAGCTCTTTCTGAGAGAATACAGAAGTCATCTAAGAAAAGAGAATACAATTTCTTTTGTGGCTCTACAAAGAGATGCAGGTTTGATACCTAAAATTTGGTAGTATTTTTACCTTTGGGATTTTTACAGACACAAAAGCAGTTTGAAGCAAAATCTTTAAGGCAGCGTACATGAAAGGATTCTGTTTCTGCTGGTGTCTGAAGATTAAATACCATTAGTTGCCTTACCCAAAATGAAAGGAACTGGAAATTTGTACTCTACGGATTGACATGTCAAAGGAAGAAAATTAACAAGTTAGCTGGCAAGCAACCATGCAAATCAAACCCAAAATGTGGTTCTGTCTATGTAGAGGAGTCTGAAAAGGGCAAGGAAAGGCTGCAACACTGGAATTCCAGGCAGAGAACTTGCTATACATGCTCTGTAGACTCTGCTTTCACCCCAATCTCTCAGTCAAAGTTTCATACACGAATCATCTCTTGTGCAGCAGACTCAATAAATATAGAAAACCCAAACACACGTTTGCTTTTATAACCAGAGAATAATGTAAATAGAGATGCAAGTAAATGAACAAAACAAAATAATACTTCAATTATTCAACAAGATAATACATTCTTCAAAATATTTTAAAAATTTAACATGAGAAACACAGATAATATTCTCAAATAAGCCACCCATGTGACTTCTCCATTTTCAAGGGAACAATGAAGTGCTCACATTGGCTAATAGGAATTCAGAAAAGAAAAATATACACTCCTTACTACACAGACCCCCCTTAAAAATTGCAGAGGACTTTGCTTTTATTTCTGAAGATGCACTGCAGTCAAATGCTGAGCTCAGTGTCAAATAAACAAATATTGATTTTAATTAAGTAATTTGCATTACTTTTAAGATCTAATATGGATGAGATTGACAGAACCTCTCTCTCAGGATCCTAAAGTTGGGAGATCCTACAGTGCCATGGAAGGATGAACTCAACCAATGCAGACCACCTGAATTCTAGAAACTTAGTTGTCCTCCTTCTGTCAGTGGCAAAATGAAAACTGAAAACACCCATTCCAAGAGGCAGTAAACTCTGTTGCAAACCAGTTTCCAAGAAGAAAACTGATGACTTGCAAAGCTATTACATGACAGTGCCATCTGACCTTGCTGGATATCTAATTACACCCATTCTTTTACAAACATCAACACAGTTGCTTTAATGAGCATCTTTCCGCTTTCTTTACCATGTTACAAAATGCCTGCATTTCACCCAGAATTTCACTTCCAAAATGGACAGAAATCCCACTACTCTAAAAAAAAAAATTATTGCATATCTCCATAAAAGACCATTTTTGTACACTGCAGTGTTTATAGCCTAAAATGTCCAAAATAGTGTATCTAGTATGGTTCCAGGCAAAAAATCCCTAGTAACAGTAACACTGTCACAGAAAATGACCTCCTCTAAATTTCAGTTAGCCAAACTTTCTCCTAAAGAGAATACAAACAAGTGTGTGCAAATCTAGCAGATATAATTACATAATCAACAATTACGTAGTGAAATGGACTGGGAAAATAAAATTAAAACAATAAATGTTAATTTGTATTTGCTAACCATGAAAGATGTGGCTGGTACTCTGCAAGATGAAAATCCCTTAAAAAAATCTCTTAAAAATTCAAGGAATGATACGAGGAAGTCACATATAGGAAAGTCTATATAGATGGCATTTATTTGGATTATAAAACAGCTACAATGAAAATTCAAGGCTGTGTACACATGCTTACTGCTCTGGCTTAAAAGGGCCACCAGAATATATTTGGAATGCACAGTTTAGAAGCAAGAATCAAATTATGGCTGCATTTTCCTATGATGCAAGCGCACACATTTTCCAAACTGCAATCTTGTGGCAGGAAGGGTATTTGAGTCATGTATGCTTGCATGACTCACAAAACACAAATTAAGGAGAGATCTGAAAGAGGGAAGGGGAAAGGCCCTGTATCCCTAACTGGGAGATTACTCCTTTAGCAGGATGTGGTTTCAAACAGGAGGACAGTAAGACTGAACCCAGCATCGCCAGAAGAATCAGAGAGAAAGGGGGAACTACAAGAATCTGCAGTGAAGATACACAGGAAAGCTCCCAGGGTTTGGAGAAGGGGATTATAAGCATACAAAGAAAATTCCAATAAAGCATTAGAACTGAAAGAGTGCCAAGTTAAATTTTAGATATGCTTTCCAAATTACTTACTTAAGACAGAGTAGTGCCTTAAACCCTAGAAAAGATGTACTGATAATCTAGAAAGGGCAATGGACTTTGAAAGGTAAAACATGTTCCTGCTTCTTGGATCATAATTTCAAACTTCACTGCAGTTAATTAAGCATATGCCAATGCCACTTACTCAAATCTCAGTTCAATATAGCAACCCCCATTTTTAAATGAAGAATGGTGTCAGCCTGACCCTACCTCAGATCTGCCCAAATTTGCAGTATGCTTGAAGGGTTACCAAAATACATTTTTCTTCCTTAATCCTCAGCTTCTCCTCCAGGAGGTGATCAATACAAATTTCTTTCACTCTTCTATTTCCACATTTCATTTGGTCTTTATCAGCTCAGTATTGTCAACATGCAAAAATAACAGCAGAGCTTGTTACAGTCTGCTTCCAAAGGGATGTCCATAAGGAATGGGAAACATAAGGAGTACTCTTAACAACTGTGTCCACTGCTGATGGTATTTCCTTGTGAACTTCAGAAAGATTTCCTGTCACCTTTGACTTACACTTTCTGCCTGTTTAAAAGCACAGTTATGTTGTAGGCAGAGCTCCAGAATATTTGTCCACACTAATACCTAAATATCTGACTGGATAATTTTAATAAATTCAGATGTGCGGGCCCTACCAGGTAATTTGTCCGCATGAAAATTTCACAAGATTACCAGATACCAAGAGCAAGAAGAAGCAGAAATAAATCTACAATTTATTATGCAACATAATGGAAAAGCTCAAGTAAGGCTCTAGCTTCATGCCATAAGAATTTGAGGAGACTTCAGAATTTAGATGGGTTCAGTGTCTCTTCTTTAAACCAGCTGCAGGAACATTACTAAAAGGTGGTACGCTGCAGCACAGAGACAAAACTAAGGCCTGTGAATCTGAATCTTCAGTTGAAGTGTCTCCTCTCAAATCCCAAGGTCTCCAGCAACTTGTTGTCTCAAGTTGCTCTGCAATTAAAGATCACAATGAGGCTCTTTCTCCACACTCTGCGTACAACTTGCAGCAAGAAAGAAATTACTAGCAGAGAAAAATTAAAAATAAAACAATAAAAAAAACCCAGGACAGAGAAATAAATTCACCTTTGGTATAAGGAAGCACAGCTCTGTGAGCTGCTAGAGGAAGAAGGTGCAGCCCTTTCAACCAGCATTGAGCCTGACAATTCTGCTCTTCTGCCAGCACACAAAGTCTATGCAAAAAGCGATAGATCAAATAATAGTTTCAGAGCAGAATCAGTGAATACCTTTAGGTCTTTGAAGCTCAACACTGCTGAATTTTCCCCTGAAACACAACACAGAAGCCAATACCAGGAGCTGCTCTGCTCTCATCCATAGAGCACGGGTCTGAAGCACCTCAGACTGGATGTGCAGAACAGTTAACAGAACAAAGAATCATTATACAAGCTGAAGTGACCTTAGGAGATGAGACAGTCTATGCCCTTCTGTCCTAAAGCATGTAAAGTTTAGATCAAGTTGCCAAGGGTTTGTCCAATACAGGATCTTCAATAATGAAAATATCACTATGTCTCTGGAAAAGCAGTTTTCACAATCATTATGGTGAACAATTTTTTTCCCTGGTACCTACTTGGATTTTATCATGGACTATTACTCATGCTTTTTGCATCTCATCTTTACCACTATGCACCTTGAGAAGAATTTGGCTTCATCCATCTTCTCTGCATCCTCCCATTAGGTAGCTGTATAGAGCTCAAGACAAAAAGACCATATACTTAACTAGCAACTGCTCACCAACAGGAAAATTCCTGCCTTTCAAGGGCCTCAACAACTTGGAGACATGGAATCCAAGCACTACCCTCTCCTCCAGAAAAGTCATCCATAGCCTCACCTTCAGAAGATTGGCAAGTAGAACAGGTTTGTATGAGACACAGCTAGGCGAGATGGAAGAGTGAGCTTTGAAATTTTTTGCAAGATTTTGGAGTGGAAGCCTCACTCTGGAAGTGTGAAACGCTCAAATTCAAATCCTCCTTCTGCTCGCTCACACTCAGGTCTGGAATGTATTCCCTTAGCAGTGAGGAAAGCTACTGCCCACTAGCAGGTTATGGGCATAACCTCCAACACTCTTGTCCTACCCAAGAACTGAACAAGAAACATGTTAGGAGGGAACATGGCTCAAGAGCAACAGAAGCAAGAAAGTGGCTCCTGCACTGGTTCTGCTCCTCATCTGGTGACTCTCATGTACATGAGGCAGAAAGAACAAATGTACATCACAGGAATGCAACTTGGTGCAGAGATGGCTGAGCTGCTAGAGAGCTGAGCCAGTGAATATAGATAGAATGGTACAACATGGCAAGGACTTCATCAGTTTCACAGAGAAACTGCATGAACATGGAGTTAGCATAGCAGGATACTTAAAGAAATAAACCTTGCCAAGTGGGCCAATATGGCTAGACTGTGTCTGTGTGTAAGTGAAAATCCAAGCACTGCTGTGCCCTATGTTTTTTCCAAATTTAATCTCTACTTGCTTTAGCATTGCTGGCTCTATGCTCCATTTTACACCATACACATTTCTGGGAACAAAATGTAAGCCTACACTTGTGAAGAGACCAACATTTCTAAATATGCACTGGGCTTCCTCTGAGATTACCTACGATCCAACTGTGTGAACAACTCAAGACAGAGAAATCCTTCAACTCCAAAAAGATACTGGTGTGATCTCAGCACTGGGCTGCTTAACCTTATCAATACTGAGGGAGACCCTGCCATGCACAGATGTAGCTTGATATGCTCAGGAAACTTTAAAGCTGTAACATGACGCACCTGGGAATGAGAGTTAGAGGCACTTTGGATTTGGAAGACAGCTACTGCTTCAAGTGCACAAGTTGTTTTGTGACCTGGAAACAAAATACCAGGCTTCAGCTGATTTTTTGTAATGTTAGCCTTGATGTTCACACTTGAAAGAAACAAGGATGAAGCAAACAAACCAGAAAACTGGTAGAGGTATACGTACATGTCCTGAAAACGACCAGATATCATCTCCTCTACTCTTAAATACATCAGTTTCTCTGTATGGACTTTAAACTGGTGTATCATATAATATCATTTTATACAAAATTCACGTTGTCTTTTCAAATTGTATATGCACAGATCACATTGATTTGCCAGCTATGATGATCATGCTTTATATAAGTGGTGTGGAGTCCAAAATCTTTCAATCAAGAGCTGATTGATGCTAAACACCAAGGAAGTACCTGTCCTGAGAAGCTAACTTGGCTGTTCTTCTCAGGAAGAGTGTTTGGGATCCTGATGAATATATGTATATGTATGTGTTAATTCCTGCAGCATGATCTGCCTTCCATGACATGTTAATTACTTACCATGCATGTGTAGCATGAGGCAGTTCACAGCCTCATGGGTTGAAAATAAGAGCAATAACGTTATGCAGACTTTGGAATTTATTACTACCATAAAAGACGAAGAAACTTTAATACTGTGAAAAGCAAGACATCACATGTCACCTCCCAACCCTATCATACATATCTGAAGAACCCAGTGACCCACAATCCTCTTAGAGAAAAAGCTTTTCACTCATAGCTGAATCCTGAAGATAAAGTCATTATGTAGGATGATTGGAATAATGATGCAAAGTTAACACTCAGACTTATGTATTTCCAGACACATTTTCCTTATTTGGCAGGAAACTTGTTTTGTAAGACACACAGTCCTCCTAATATAACAGCATAGCAACTGCAGCTTAGAACAGAACAAGTCAGTTAATGGACTGTTAGGACACTTTTGCTGTGTAACACCACTTAGACGCATGTATTTAAAAAACAGGTGGATAATCCAAATGTTCAGTTACTAGGACACTAACAGTTATGTCCATGGCAATTTTGTTTCTGTTCTTTAAACAAATCATCACTTGCAAGCACTAATGTTAAAACCAGAAAGCCACTCTAGTACACAGTGGCTATAAATGCCAAATCAATTTTCAGCAGATAATAAAGTCCATGTTTTACAATCAGCAATACACTGTTTTACTACCCAAAATGTAAGCTAATAATATATAGCTCTGCTAAATGGAAAATGCAGATATGCTGTTAAGAAATGGGCTGGCTGTGAGATGATGGATCATTTCTGCCGGGACCTTCTTAAAGCTATGTGCAAATGTTTTGAAAATATCACATGATGTGGCCATGTGTTAAAAATTACAGCCAGTTAAGTTCTCTGCTAAGAAAAATATGTGGGCAATTTATGAAATGCACTCCAGGATGGAGATATCTTAAGTAAAACCAGATTTTGAAAACAAACCCATTTTTTTTTGAAACATGAACTTAAAAAAAAATAGTTGCAGCCACATCTGGAGAGCAGAAGTAAAGAAAGGGTGGTCTGACCTAATACCAGGCCATCTTCTGAAAGAGCAGCATTATTTCTGGGCTACAATGACTGTGATCATTGATTGTCCTTTTAAGGAAACCATGCTGAATACTGCCATAGGCAATAATAAAGCATTTTGCAGGCCAACATCTGTTCTTTGAAAGTACTATAAAATGACTGATAAATTTGTAATGTTTCATAAATAAAGTCCGGAATAAACAGTACCAAAAAAAAAAAACCAACCACCACAGTCACAGTAATCAGAGAAACTGGTGTATGGTATTAGATTTGAACACTGTTCCCCCAGGAACAATTACTTAGAGATAAACGCTTCCTAGAGTTTGCTACACAGAATGACAAAATGGTTAACTTGGTTATGGCAAGCTGCATGTTAACGGGATTATCTTTCTAGGGACTTTTCTCAGAGTTGCAGCAGTGCCTTCACAGAAGTCTGAATGGCTTTTACAGTGCTTCATTAGCCAGCCCTGCTGCTGCTGTCGCTTTGCCCCGACAGTAGAGTGAGGAGGTGAGCACCCAGTCGCAATTATAACAGTACGAGCAATTTGTCTCTGAAGGGCATATTTAGTTTGTGTAATTGTTATCACCACACATAAACCAGAACCCGTCTTTATTACTTCCTGTCCTTTCCCCAAAAGAAGGACTTCAGATGTCAGAATCACTAAAGGGATGGTTCTGAAATCAAGACTTCACACATAACACAAAAGGCACTGACATAATATCAGATTACATAAAAATACACATCCTTTTAATCTCCTGTACATAATGTGCTTACTTTTAAAATACAAAATCTGCCCCAGATGGCTAATAATGCCCATTTGAAAAAACACAACACCACAATATTAAAGGGCTAAAATATGCTGTGAACAGATTGAGAGGCAGTTCATCCTAGAGGAGAGTAAAAAAGTGCAGATGGGTGTCAAAAATAGCCAAGTGTCAGATCTGTTCAAGTATCTCCATTCTGGCACATGCTCCCAGTCACAGCTGTTAGTGTATTCTCTGTATCCAAGTGCAAGGTTTTCTAACACTCAGAGCTGACATTAAAACACACTTCTTGCTTGCTACTGCTTTAAGAGAACGCTGCAAATAAAAGATTTACTTAATGGTAAAGCTTAATGAGTATTGATAATGGTACACATACTTGAGTGTGACACGTGTCATTTTGATTTAAGATGCATGAAATTTTAACCAGCAGGTAGATCAGGTAATTTAAATGCCGAAGGCTTAATAGGTTTTCAAAAATGTCCACTCTAGGCATTCCAACAGTTTGCCAATAGCCCCGAATAATGCACACAAGGATCAAAACTGATAAGATTGTGTCATTTTAGTACACCTAGATATCTTGATAAAACACAGAAATAGCAAACCACACGAGAATATGAGTTTCATACAAACATAAGGGAAACATCAGTGGATGAAAATTATGCACAATGCAGTTTTCCTAATTAATGTATTACCATGTATTTCTAATGAAGACCACATTCCCAGGAATGCAATGCATGCAAATTAAATTTGATGTTTAAAGGGTTAAATTGACCTTTCATAGTCCTCAGTTGTTATCTATGCAAATTAATTTGCCCATATTTCAACCATATAAATCCTCTTAATTTTGTGCTTTAGCAAACAGAGCCCACTTTCTTGTTACAATCACAGGATCAGCAAACATACCAGCAGAAGGATATGACCGTATACAACAATCCGAAAAGGAAAACATTCTTCCAACAACTGGCAATACCTACATGCAACTGTGGCTGCAGTAAACTGGCAGATACTGTTTCAAAACACCATCTGCGAGGTGTACAGACTCTCTGTGATCAAGCATAGCCTCTTCTGCCTGTCCTACCCAAATAATCCACAAGAACCAGCCAGCTGTAGGATCTCTAGCCTTGTCTTTTTTTTTTTTTTTTTTTTTATCCAGAACACAAGCTGTTATAACCAGGCACATGGCTTTCTCCAGTCCTCACCAAAGGGAAAAAAGAACACAAACAAAACACACCAAATTCCATCTACTCAGTCCTGGTCAAGCATGTCACAAAACCCCTCAGACAAATCACCCAGCATTGGAAGCATTTTTATTAGCAATAACACTTATCAATATGACAAGTGAACATAAGATCTAAGGGTAGTATTTTCCTGAGGAAACCGACCTATTATAACTCCCAGCTCCACAGCAATTCCTCTAATTCAGCAGATTTTTTTATTGTTTTAGTTTGAATCAACATATTTTGGTGGTTTGCCTGGGTGACTATGAAGGACTGTGACTCAGGACAAGGCTCAAATAATCTGTTTTATAAATCTCCCTCACTTCTCCAACATAAACAGCTTTTCACGGAGATAATTTCAGCTGATGGGTAAATGCTGTGAATGATCTCTGACAATCAAATATTTGCAGATTCAAGGTGCAGCTGACAGTCATGAAAGCCAGCCTGAAGCTGTATTTCTCTTTGCTAAAAATGATCCCCTGTGCAGAGACCTGCACCCACAAAGCTGGTGACTTTCTGTTATTTCTATCCCTTTTCATTGAAACATCCAGTCCTGCTGTAAGTATCTAGCAGTTCACTTGCACAAATTCCCCTCCCCCAAACACATACACAACAGAATTAGCATCCGCGATCGCTCCGTACCCGTATCAGCTTGCAAATCACCCTCTATATTAAAAGAGAAAAGAAAAAAAGAGAGAAAATATACTATAAAAAAAAACAAAACAGAAACAAAAAAAAACCAACAAAAAAAAAAACGATTAGCATTTCCTCATTTAGAACCGAAAGAGCTGCAATAATTTCGACTCACCAGGCATCCTTGGATGAAATATACCACACTGTAAATGGCTCTCTCCTAAAAGCAAGCTTATTTAGGGCTCAGTGCCTCCTGTTCTGGAATGAACAGAGAGAAGCGAGGAGGGCCATCAGAACTGGCTGTGGCAGCGTAGCTGGAGGCAGGATGCTGGGCGCGTGCGTTTGCCAGGCAAAGACAGATGGAGAGCTGACACTCTGTATTGCACTTGGAGCAGAAATGTGAATGATGACAGGAGCACATGTGGCCTTGAACCCAGCCCTGTCTCTTCAGGCAGAACAATGACAGGGATGTGTGTGCAAATTATCACAACCCCAGCTCCCCTCAGCTGACTCCTTTTACTCTACCTTTCACACCAAGTTCCAGATGACCAAAGAATAGAAACTAAAATGCAGAGTGATAAGCCAAACACTGAATTATTCATTTTTTCTTTATAAGTTAACCCTTTCCTCTGCTGACAACAATTAAGGAAAAGCATCACTTTGACTCAGCTCTCCTCCAAATGTGGAAAAAAAAATCATTCATTATTTTAGCAGCCATAATTTTGCACTCCATAAGACTACGTTTGTTTATTTAGCCGGAAATTCAAAACATGCACAAGAATATACAAGAGAATCCCTCCCCCCTTCCCACACTTATACCATTATTATTCCCCTTTACTATAGGGAACTGAGTATCAAAATCACTCCCTCTCTCAGATCCACAGTAGTATGTGTAAAATAGAACACACTTAGAAAGCAGACCACTTACATTTTACTATGGTGCTTTTAACCCCCTGGGATTCTTCCATTGATATGCTCCAAACATTTGCAGCTTACTCTCCTTTACCTTGCATAGTGATCCATGGGGGATGAAAACAAAATCTTCCCTGTAAAGCTTTTTCAAAAGCTAAACAATCATGTCCTCCCGATTTCTGATTTTGTGAACCCCTTATAAGTTTATCCTTCACATGAATAAGGTATGCCTGGCTAGGTTCAATTCACTGTTCCCTATTAAGCTTTAATGGACACCATGATACATAAAACTACAAGTCTTTGTTATAGTGCTTTATCTAAAGCTGGCTATTTTCTTCTCAGCAGTCCCTCTTTAGTCCTTTGTAAAACATCTTTGCCTCTTAGAAGAAGCATACGCTTGACTCGCATGCCTTCTGTAGCACATACAGCTCTGCACAAAATACTAGGCACAAGAAAATATACTGTCCTTTTTAAAACTCTCTTCCCATTCAGCACTTGCAAAATGCTTTAGTAACAAGCCATCCTCCAGCAACTAGCATGTAGGTCCTAGTTCTGATTTTGCCTTTGCATTACACATTCAAACCTTCATGGAAAGGCAACAATTCTCAGTCAGATCTTCTCCGTGTAAGGTCTGTCCTTGTGTACTTATTTATGCACCCCCAATTTTGCATTGTGCCATCTTCTACCTCTGTTATGCAGAAACAAATGTGCTTTTAGGCCTTCCTCTTCCTTCCTCTAGCTACCACAGAGCCTGATAAAGATCTCTTTAGGAAAAGGACACACATGGAAAAATTAAGCAGAAAATAACTGTCCCTCCTAAGGTCCAGACTGAACTCATGAATATTTCTCACTTAGAGAAAATAAATAATTTCATTTACTGATATTTCTATAATATCTTTTAAACACAATCTAAGTGGCACCCTTATGTTTCATTTAAATAGTAGAGAAATTCCAGAAACAGAACTGGAAAATCCAAAACTATCCTTAAGAAAAGGAGCAGCTACCCTGCACCAATAAACAGCCCAGCACTAACAACCTAATGTGCCTACTACTTCAGGCAGGTCTTTTCTTCATCTTCATCAGATATTTATCATAATGAAGTTCTCTATAATGGATTTCTGAGTGTCAGAGAGCCCAATAGAAACACCAAAACATGAAAACATTTTACTGACCACTTTCATGATGGGAGGAAAAGCAGAGGGGCAAAGGGAGAGTAGCAAGGGAAATGGAGACAAGTGAAACCTGCGCCAACAATGCCTTTAAAGACTTTACTGTCCTTTTGGTTTTATTATTTGATGCACTATTTAAAACCAGTCAGTTAGTATTGTATTTGCTACGTTGTTTTTCTTTTGTAATGCTGCACTCTACATGAAAGGAAAAACATTTTCACAGTTGGAAGTGCAACCTTTCATCAACATAGATGCAGCCTGAATCAGCTTCAGAGTAGAAAGTAAGGTGTCAACGGTATGACGCATTTTAATAAAACTGAACAATATTCACTCTTAAAAGAAGGTCTTAATATCAGTACATTGTAAATCCACAGACCATGGCTCACGAAATTGAACTTCCATATGCTGTGCGATTATGCATCTTTTTTCTGTGTGTAAAAAGCCTTTTTAAGCTGTTATCTGACTACAGTAATTGCCACTTAAATTGATCCACGTCAACAAAACCTGGATCCCTGGAGATTCTCACCTAGAAGTCTGCTCATGGAAGGGGCTAACAGAATGCCTGTGCATCTGAGACTACTTCAGCATTTTCTCAAGCAGCCAGCTGCATGAATAGTTTTCCCCTGTCATTATTTAATACACTGAGGCAGGCTGCAACCCATTTGGCAGTCCTCCCTGAAGAAGTATCTGTGGAAATTTATTTGCTTTGCCCACCCCCATTTTTAATGCAGTCACCTAAAGCTTGCCCTAGAAGTTTTTGTAGCAGGTCTAAAATTTTAGTAGGCCAAGCAAAAGTGGACAGCACATCCTGTAAAATGGTTTCATTCTCCACCAAGAAAGGAATGACAGTGGTTTTAACACAGAACAGTTCTCCCACATCACAAGAATCAGAGTACTGCCAAAAGGAAAGGGTTATAAAGAGAGTGAAAAATCCACAAGACAATCTAAGGCCAGTTTCTTTATGATGCACATTATGTTACACCATCCTGGGTGGGTACCAGCTCCTTCTTTGAAGATTACTCAAAATGCTTTACAAAATCATTTTAAATCATCCTCTAGGGGTCTTTAGTTTGAAAATTGGTAGAGAAGACAAACCAGTCTCCATAGCCTTGTATTTGAAGGAGAAGAAGAAAGATTTTTATGCAGCGGATGATATAAGGTAGCCAAGACATGGATCTGATGGAAAAGGGAAATTCCTAATGACCATCATTTAAAAGTACAGAGATTGCCTTTTGTGCAAACCCAGCTTAATAACAGGGACTGGAAGTCCACTGAAACACATCTGTAGTTAATGAAAGCTCTCTATTAACAGTGAAGGAAGAATTTAACTCAAAGCTTTTCTGTAGGACTTCTCAACTTCCCGCTTTACTTAGAGCAGACTGTTGTGATACATTGTGACTTCACACAGTGGGTATTAAGTGAGTTAATTCAAAGGAGCTGAAACCTCATTGATCCTAATTGAAAGCAATACACCCAACCAAATAGTTTTCTACCCCATCTGCTCTGGCCTGCCACCAGCTATTCAATACAAGAGAATTAATAGTTTCAGATATTCTAACAGACCCAATAAAAGCACTCATTTAAGCAGGACTGCATTAACAAAGTGAAAAACCAAGGGCAAAATGGGTTCAAATGGAGCATTTTACTCCTAGTTGGCTTTAACAAAGCTGAATAATGCTTATTCTGACTTTTTATGTGCAAGACTTGATAAACTGAATGAGAAGGCACTCAATGATCAGTCAACGAGCATTGATGAATGGTCATTAGGACCCCACCAATCTCAGGGAAGGCCATTCCACAAAGTGGCACACCAGCTTGAAAGGGCGGACTCACTAATGTCCAGATTTCCCCGCTTGCTTGTTCCACTTTCACTTTCAGACCACTGGCCACCAAATGAGGCTGACATATTGGAAAATAATCTTTTATGGACGAGTGGTAAATAAAAATGGAGGCATTAGCTGGGCTTTCAAATTCAAATCTACTAGTTTTGTCAGCCCCAAAACGTTTTGATTTTCCACCCAGCTGGAAGCTATTAGTGTTTTCTTAAGGCATCCCACTGACAGGGCAAACCCACCTAATGTGTGAGCTGTGGAGTACAGGGGACAACCACTGATGCGGGGCACAGGGGACAACCACTTCTGGATGCTTTCTTAACTTTATTCAGTTGACTGTCCTACCACAGTACAGTAAAGGCAACACCTTCAGGAGAAGCTCACTAATTCCTTGCTGCTCAAGTACCTCTGATTGCCTGGTGCAATGGCAGCCCACCAAAGCCTGTAATGGGACCCTCAGTGAAACATTTTCCGTGATACTGTACCCAGCCTCCCTTGGTTTTACTGCACTACCACAAAAGGCTCAAGCTACGCAAGAAAGGCACTTCTCTATAAACTTTGCTTGGAAATGGAATTTAAATATTCCAATAAGATATGTGCTTATCTGTTAACAGCAGCTCTTTACGCATGCAACACAAAACATTTGCCAGATAACACTAAACATTTCCCTAAGCATTTCCTTATTGGCAAGGCTTTCTGGACTTCTGAAAAAAGACAAATGAGACATTTAAAACATACATTGCTCTGTGAAACACAGACTAATTGAAATTACCTACACAAATCAAACACTGAGCAGTTGAAAGATAGTCACCAAGGTGGGAAGAAAATATTCTTCATCGTCTAAGACAAACTGTTCATGATGTTTCCTCAAGTACTGGATTAAATTCATTGGAATTGAGAAAGCATTCATGTCTTTTCAGTTAAGAAAACTTGTAAGGTAAGTTATATCCATATTTCAGCAATATTACAAAGAGTATTTTGAATCATCTGTTGAGAAAATGCAGCCTTGACAATGCATTAAACTTAACAACCTAGACTGCCTATTGCTTTTTGATCCAAAAAACCCCAAAAATTAATTCTTGTTGAACACACAGAAATTCCAGTGTCATTTTGAGTGCATTTCAGGTTTTAAAACAATGAAAATATAGATTACGACCTAACATGAAAGAATAGTGCCACAAGAAATTAACTGACTCAGAATGGGAGGGACAACATTCAGGCCTTAAAGAATGCATGCTCTTTTGCTCTCTATATACATTTTAATAAGAACAGTCACATGGACAACAAACACACATATAAGTGTACCTGTCTTGGGTCTTGGGGTCTATTTTCTTTCACTAGATCTAGGCTAAACAAGTTTTGCCTCACATTTTAATTAAATATTATATTTTCTATAATGTGGGTAAAGTAAATTAGAATTGACTGCTAATTTTTATCATCATTTGACTTCAAAGAAAATTACCACACCATCTGTGCATAGACACCACTCATGCACTTTAGAAAATTTGATATTGATTTGAAAATATTTCTGAAAGAAAATACCAATGATGCAGTCTCACTAACAGAGAAAGAACACATTCAGTGTGACCTGGAGAAGCCAGGAAGAGAATATCTGCTTCTGCTGAACTATGGCCATATTTTAAGATACAAAAAGAAGGGTAGAGGGGGGCAGTGAAGGAAAAAAAGGGTTTCAAGCTATCAGTTGCTTTTTGACTTGAAGCTCAGGGTTTTTGTTCATTTAACATGGGTAGGGAAACTCCTCCTGCTGTAGCGTATTAACCCATGTTTTGACCTCTAATCAATGTTTTTTCAATGTATAGGATCTTCATAATAAAGATAATGTAGGGCATATTTGTGTGAAAGTGTATCTACCACTAGCCATAAATTTGAGCCTTGCATTTTTCTCTGTAACATGTCAATATTTGTGACACAAACTAAACATATTTTATTCATTTGACAAGGATTGTTACATTATATTGAAAACTTTTGTTTCAATGTCACCACCTCCCCATTTTGACTGATGGCGAGTTAGTTTTGTTAAAATGCATGGGGTGATAGCGTATGCTCCAGTGAACTTTCCCTCCTCTCAGCACCAGAGACAAAAACCTGCAGCTCTGCTCTGTGCTGGCAGCCATCTGGCCAGCTTTCTCTCAATGCCTGCCCCACACCACACTGCAGGCAAAATTTCAGGGCTCTAGAGCTCTGTGGAGCTATTCATGACATACCAATTTCACATTTTCTGCTTGTATGCTTGCAACAATAAATGCTAATGAGGACTATGAATGACATTTTTAAAGACAATAAAAAGGTCTCTAAATCCCTTGCATATGGAGACACTATTTTCTAAACTTCACCTTCTGTTAGGGAGCCATTACACTCTAAAGGAAAAGAATAACCTAAGAAGAACAATGAGATGATCAAAGCCCAACCAAGTCCTTAAGAATTCCAAAGAAAACAATGTTTGCAAAGCTATCTTAATGAGAGACAGATTTTATGCTGATGTACAGCACTAACACTTAAGCATAGTAACTCTCTTTTTCGATAACACTGCTACTTCTCATCGAGGGGCTCAGAACTGGGGGGAGGGGGGGGGAAAGTCATAGCAAATCCTCCCTTTCACTGATCACATATAACTCTACAAGCCACAGACTTGTCAGCAATTACTAATCTCTAGATGAGTCTGAGAATACTCTAAATAAGCCCCAGAATAAACTGTAATTACTAATGGATTTGGAATGCTACATTTTCATAGAGATCTCTGTGCTGACAAATTGTAGCCAAGACAAATATCAAATTATATTTTCTTTCCACAAATCTGCCTATTGCAATGCTATTGCTAAGAGAAAGAATGGAGAAAAGGGAGAAAGGAAAGAGAGAAAGGAAAGAGAGAAAGGAAGAAAGGAAAGAAAGGAAGAAAGGAAAGAAAGGAAAGAAAGGAAAGAAAGGAAAGAAAGGAAAGAAAGGAAAGAAAGGAAAGAAAGAAAGGAAGAAAGAAAGGAAGAAAGGAAGGAAGAAAGGAAGAAAAAAGGAGAGAGAGAAAGAACAAAAGAAACAAAAGAATGAAGTTGCCTTTACTCTGAGAAATGTCTTTTATATTAAAGACAACTTCCCCTTATTAGGAAAATTAAAAGCACTTCCAGGAAAAACCACGAGGTGGAGCAAATACACAGCAATACAAACCATTTATTTATGCTCATACTGCCATTTTCAACAGGGGGAAAATGGTTTATATGCAAATATTTTTACCTATTGACCTCCCTTCTTCACCCTTTTGTCATACAATAATCAACTTGTAGTTATTTACTGCATTTATAATGGCACAAAAACTTTGTTCAAAGGGGCCTTCACACAAAGTTACTGTTCCTGATGAGCTCAATAGGAATTTGCAAACCACAGCAGTTATCAGAAATATAAGGGAAATTAAAGAACTGTATTATTCAACGCATCTATATATAATTTTTTCCCAACAATACAGGGATATGGTTGTGCTAGCAAAACACACTGAAAAGTACCCAGAAAATAAAGCTTAGTCTTACATCAGGTAGCAAAATCTTTGCATTGGCCTCCACTATAATGGGCTGGAAACCTGGCCATTCTGCATGTCTGGTGGTGTTTTTTATACACACAGTAGTGCCCATAACATCACAGCAGTGCCATTGAACAGCATGTTGGTGTTTACTATTAATGCTTTATTTTAGTATGACATCTGTCAACTACTGATTAATTTCAAGAGGGCAAGTGAATGAGGCCTGTAAATAAATATTTCAGCATATCTAGGACAGCTAAGTATTATTTCTCCATTTAAATTATTTGCTTTCCAGAGTCAGGTGAGAAAGTCACCTCATCATCAAGTATTTTCTGTTTCCGTGATGAATTAGGAGGTCTAATGGAACAAAGGCGGGGGGGGGAACGGGGACAGATTTCTACATGAAGAGAACTAAGTCCAAACAGAACAGTCCTTCTTTTATGGATGAGTTTTCTCACAGTTGTAATAGGACAACCCACTGGCAGACCCTGTAATTGCTAAAATGCCAAGCAGTATTGCCAAATGAACTGCTCTAATGCAGTTCAGCATCTGGAAACACAGCAGAACCAGTACACAGATTCATTCAACCCTTGATGACAGAAAAGCATTACCGTTTTTTTAAGTGACAAAAGGAAGGTGCTGATTTTAGTCAAATCTTTTTCTTTCCATGGTTTCCTTAGTTATAACTTCCATCACATTTTTCTCTCACTTTTCTAATCACTGTCCTTTGTTTTCTCTCTGCCACCACATCTACTCCTAAATTCAAAAATCTGGGGCCACCCTCTCTCTGCTACACATCTCCTCTTCTCCAGCTCACTACATGACCTGCCTCTGCTCCAGCTGCCTTGGACATTTATCTTCTCCCACCTCCACCAAACCTTGGCAGCTGAAATAAGTTCCAGAATTTCAAGGTGTGAGTATTACCATAAAATATTACCCACAATTAGCACATAAACTGAATAGCAACGACCAACACTGAGGGAAAAACACCGTGTCAGTTAGGTTTCCATTACAAAACTAAGCCAGAATGGTATTCACTTAAAGTGCTATTGAAGAAGCACATCCAAGTCCCTGGAAGGACCATGTGTTGACCTAATATCTGTGATTCTAGCCTGCCCAGATGAATTCCATCATAGCTAAGGAAAATTAAAATACAAAATCTTTGTTTAAGAACTGGGAGGAGCCTTGAGGAACACAGACCTGTAAATATAACTTCATCTAATTGTGTTGTACTCCACATGGTGCTTCATTGTAACCATTCAGAAGAGAAGCAGAAAAACGCAGAGGTGATTATGAAGTGGAATTTCATACCAAGAGCAAATTATACCACTTTACACTAGAAGAACATCTGCAAAGAGAAGCAGTAAATGTTTGGGCACAATGCAAGGGGCCAGTTTTAATAAAGCCCAAACCATCTTGGGAACTATTATCCGCAAGAACTTTCCTTAAGCAAGATTATCACAGCAGAGGATTGTGGAGATGGACAAGATATTTTTTTTAAGTGAATGCTGATTTAAAACCATTGTCACCAAGGAATTTTTGAGTGGCAACCCCAATGTAAAGGCTAACACTTGTTATTTTCAAGGAGGCTCTAGACAGCCAATGGGTAGGAGGAAAGATAATGTGGTGGCTGTTGTCACCACAAATCCACGGAGAACTTTTCATTTAATGGACTGCTGGCTGAGGTGGGCAGTGGTTGGCTAGAGGTCATGGACAGTTCATTGGATTATAAACTCTGCAAAAAAAATTTTAAAAAACATTTAAAAAATTTTAAAAAAACCACTGGAAAAGAGGGACACAACTTATGTGACTTGTAAAGGTTAAACTAACAGACAGTGCTTTCGTAGAGACAATTTTCCTCATATGTACAAACCCTGTACATGTGTCGTGTTCCACTCAGGAATATGAGACTGACCACAATGCATAAACCATCTTTTTTTTTTTTATCCTACGGATATAAGTAATGCTTATTTAAATTAGGGCTTCTTTACAATATGACAGGACAGACACTTAAAACTACATGTCTAAGTAATCCACTTTTACTTAAAGGCACTCTTACACCAGAGTAACCTAGGGAGTTTGTACTAAAGAAAGGGGCTTGATTCTAAAGGTGAAGGATTATTGTACATATTTAAGAGTTCATTAGATCACAATTATCAATCTGATAACACTGTAACAGCTCTTTGTTGAACCATCCCCTGAAAATCCTTTTCAGAGAGGGGATTAGTGTTACAATAAATGACAATGACTCTTTGGGACCTGCTCTGTAGGTGACTCCTGGACTGCATATGCATATGCACATTGAAGGCTACCTCTCTCACTCGAGGGTACCCAAAATCTTACCTGGCAATGTCTGCATGCAAGAAGAAAAGTATGCCCTTAACATTTGTATTATAAATTTCCAATTAAATATTAACAGGGAAAATCTAACTGCTTGAAAGATTTCAAGCTCACCTACAAAGCATCCAAAATCTCTAGCACATGAATATGTTTGCTGAGCCTGTGGGCATAACTCTACAGGCTGGACCAAAAGCCTTCCGAATGAATGCAAATGAAACCTTAGTTAATTTTCAGCTCTCCTTCTCTACTCCTGCAACCACAAATATCTTTCTTGGACCAGCTTCTGCCCACAACAATAAAAGGCAACAGTCACAGGCAATGCTCAGTTTGGCTGGAAGGCCTTATTAATTATGTTCCCTCCTTCTACTACTTGTACCTGGTGATCTTAAATTCTACCTGTGCAACTATTTACACCTCTATGTAATGAACTTAATTATTGAATTGTACAAATAACTGTAATATTCTTCACTTATCATTCAAACAAGAAATTGTACTTTAGTTCTTTACACACATATAAAAAAACCCCAAAACAAAACCAAAAACAAACTAACAAAATAAAACCAGACAAAAGCTAAAACAAACAAAAACCCCAAAGAAATTAAATAAACAAACAAAAACCGAAACAACCAAACACCTGTCCGAGGCCTTTGTCTATGTAAACATACAGTTTCTTTCAGCTATAGGCAGGACCTTTACATCCCAATGAACACTATTCATCTATGGACCCAAACCTGCCTGTGACCACAACAAACAGCAGCTATAACTGACCTTACCCCAGCACTTTAAAACTGAACAGCAAACTGGGCATCTAAGAAAATCACATGAATAATGAGGATGGAAGCATTGACAGCTGCCGTTACTGTTTTAATGGGCCAGAAACAAACACTAGCTTGGTTTGAATCCAGGGGACAAAGAAAAATAATACTGCCAAGCACACTTAAAAGGACAAGCTTAATATGCCAAGCATGATGATTCTATAGATGATAACAACAAAAAATACTATTTTCAAAAGTTTAACTGTTGCTTAGAACAAAATCTACCTCAAATAATTTGATTTGATTTCTGAAAATAAGAGATCAAGCAAGAGAAAAAATAAATAAAAAAAAAAGTATGCACATTCAGAAGCAAAAGGGTTAATGTTTTGTTCCAGTCAGTGTTACAACAATGCCAGAATTACAAGGGAAAGACTAAAAAGAGCCAATTTTTTTGTCTTTATTATTATTATTATTCTTTAAAAAAAAAATAAAAAAAAATAAAGTCATGCCTATCTGTCACAGGGCTGTCCGGGCTGGAAGAACCGGCAGGAACCTCAAATTCCTGACCAAACCCTCTTCCACACAATGCCTCCTGAATGGAAGGAACCGAGGCCCGGCAGAGATAGCCCCCTGTCAGGAACCAGCCCTGACGTTTGCGGACAGACGGGGCTGGCCTCGCAGGATGTCAGAGCAGCAAACTGCTGCTCGAGATACTGGGTTTTCACACACTCCCAGCCTGGATGTTTTGCTCTTCAGGTAATTAAACAAGGAAACGGGGCTGATGTGTACGAGTCTGACCCCTGCGCGGCGGCTCCGCGGTTCTGCACATCCACTTCCTCACCCGCAGAGCCTTCCACTGCTGCTCCTGCCTCTGCACACCCGCCTCCAAAACAAATCCTCCTGGAAATGTCTGCTGCTATTCCCTCCCTCCCCCACCCCCACTTCACGAAGGGCTAAATTATTTGCTCTGTTCCACGCACCTTGATTTCTCATAAAAAGAAGGGAAAAAATGAAAGAAATGGGTAGGTACTTGGCTGCAGCAGCTGTTCTTCAGCCAGCCATTCAAAATATTAAATTTACTGGGGGGAGAGGAGGAGCAGAGAAAAAAAATGAGGCACGGGATTCCCAAATTAATGTTTCGTTTAAGGTTACTCAAAAATATCCTGAAACATATTGCCTATTTGTCCAGCCAACAACCAGACATTCACTTATTTAGAAATAAAATTATTCGGATTTAAGCATTATTGAAGAGTCTTTGTCTTAAAAGAGGACAGAAATCATAGACCTAGGCATTAGAAAAAATAGACCAGTGTTTTCTCTCTCTGTTTTCCCAAATTTCAGAAATGGGAAAGGGCAGGTGTTGCCACCTATACTTGGCAGAAATCCCTGCACAGGGCTGCTCTGTGACTGACCTAGTTTCTACGCTCTTTAAAGGCTATTTAAACAAAAATTATTTTTAAAAAAGGTAACACATTCCTACTTCTTTCTGAAAAATCCGCAGAATAGAGTATTGGCTGAAAAGAGAAGAGCTCAGAAGAAAGAGGAGTACAAAAGCATGCCTGCTTGTCTGTGTTCGACACAAAGAACATTAAATGAAAACAACTGGCACGCTGCCAAATTCCTATACAGGCAAAGAGATTCAAATAAATTGATTTCACGCATCACACTGACCTGGGATCAGTGAGCAGTGGTACAATACACTTGCTGCTCCATGTGGGGCAAAGCCCATTAACGTTATCAGAGACACATTACATTGAGGGAGAGCGGGGAGTGGGGGGGGGGGGTGGCACAGGGAAGGAACCTAAAACTCTGCAAATTCGGAGGGGAAAAAAAATCCCTTTGAAAAAGGAACTTGAACTGGAGCACTTCGTTTCAGTTTACCAATAAATACATCATAATGCAAGATCTTGTCCTCTGCTCACCCGAAAGGTTTCAAAGATCGTATTTTCAAATTAAAATAAATACTCATGTCAAACACACACACTCCCCTCACATTCTACTTTTAACACAGTTGTTCTCAAACTCACTTATTCTCTGTAAATTTCCTCCCTTCCCCATCCGCTAGCATTCTATATAGATTATGGGTTATTTTCTTTGTACTTCAAAAGCTGGACTCCTGCCCAGGATACTTTTACTGGCTCACAAAGCAAGGAGGAGAAAGCAACCACTGCTCTCAACTGGCCCAAATCAACCTGACCTAGAGAGAAAAATGCTTTATTTGCAAGGTAGCAGCGAGCAGGGCACCAGTATCCTTTGCAGTCATTCATACATGCTCCCACATACCAGGAAGCTGTCTCCAAACCAGTATTTTGAATTTCACTTTCCTACTAATGAGAAATAACCCATATTTGCTGTGGAATCTCTCCTTGTCATCCTGGCTTTGTTTTTCATTATGCTTTCTCACACTCCAATCAAGAGCAATGCCAGCAAGCCACAGGTGTGCACCACATGAACAGATGAAATTCTGATTGGAAGGACAACTCACTGTCTATAATACACTTGCTTACTCTTTTGCATCTGTGGCATGTTTGAAGGGGACTTTATTATTTTCGCTGTAATACTTAAGATACATTGGTAAGCAAACAATTGTTTTGAAGATAAAAAAGGAAGCCAAGAGAAGATGACTTTGCAATAGCAAAACAAAGATGAGGATGCTTGAAAGGGGTGACATCAGCAGAAACAGTGATTGGTACAAGAGGCCATTGCTTCAAGGGGGCAATAGACTCAAAACACTTTTTATTTGCCTTTTACTCCATTTAGGTTTCAAATAGCAAGTCAAATCTTCTTGGGCACAGCAAAGTCCATATTAAGTTAAGCTCAAACAGTGTTGGCTTCATCTCTAATAACTCACTGAAATTTAAAATAAAATAAATGCTGAAAATGTGGAGCTTCTTTGCCATTTAAGACTAAAATTTTTGTGCATGCCACAGTCACCTCAATTCAAGTAAATGTCAAAATGGGAATGGCCAAAGATCTAAGAACTGTTAACCACCACTGATCACTCTCTAAGAGCTACAAAGCAGTTTTGAATTCTTCATTACCACAGTGAAAACTACACAATATTGTTAACTCTGTAAGAGATGTCACAGAGAAATTTGTTTATTTAGGTAAAAAGGTACAACTGATAGAACTACACAGGGAAAGGAATTATGCAGTACACAGCAACTTCACCATGACAGAGATGTGCCTGCACGCAGACAATATAGAGAGCACAACCTACACAACAGTGAACAAGAGGGATAAGGTACTGTTCCCTCCCTTTTATGAGTACGTCAGCAACCATCAGATCAGCTGGACTTTATAGAGATGAAGTGAATTCTAGTCATATCAATTCCCTTTCTTTAAATTAATGGTACTAGAAAATAAGCCTTTCTCCGAAGCTGTAGGAAATTTCCACTATCTTGCACATTCTCTGACAGCAATAAACCACAATAAACTTCCCATTAGTATGCCAGCACTTCATGCTTCAGGCATGACATCTTTACTTTTACATTTATTTATTTTTTAAATCATTTATGAAGATCCATATGGCAAAAGAAACCAACCAACAACCACCTGTACAGGGTACATTTGCACTTTGAAAAACAAGACTGTAGACAGTAAAAAGGAGAAAACAGTCAGAAGGTATACACTGCTAAATAAGCAAAATCAAAATACAAGAAGAAACCCTGCTAAGATTATTCATTCTCTTCCAATGCTGCCTGAGTACATAAAGGTCCCACAAGAGCATGTATTTCTTTTAAACTAGGAACCCAAGTTAGAATGCAAATTCATTTTTATTAGGATTTAATTTTTTTAAAATATGTTCACACTGGTGCACAAAACCTCAGGCCTGGCCCTTGCCACACAGTGATGTGCAGAGGCTCACGCTGGCTCTCTCAGATGTTCTCCATCTCTCCACACCCCGCAGGCAGAGCAGCATGGGCCATGGTGTCTCAGGTGGCAAAACAAGTAATCAAGGCTGAGCTACCTTTAAAACTATCCAGCACAAAGCTGAGATTAATCAGACACTATTCATCTTATTTTGGTACCACACTCTATCAAAGTTATGTCAGGCAACAGGGTCAAACACTGAGAAAGAAAGTTATCCAAGTGTTGGAAAGCACTTAAAACCAGTTTAGCAGTTTCTTGCCATCCAGACACACACCATTTTAGAAGAAAAACTGTAGTTACAGTAAAGACAGGAACAACTGTCATAGGTTATCTAGAATTTTTTTCCAGCAATACCAGATTTATTTTTCCAGTAAAAATCTTTGCACACAAGAAGCAGAAATATCCATTCACTTTATCATCTCGATAAAATTTATCACAGATTCCCAGTTTGATGCAACGAGTTTGCCAGAGGATTTCACTAAATTACAAACAACTGTTTTGCCAATGTGAATACAACTGTCTCTTAACCTGGTTGTAAATACTATTCCAATTCACAGTTCAGAAAACGTCACTATTTCCGCAACACAGCCAAGTAATATTGACATGACACATAAAGAGCAACTATGTCATTAAAAACACAAAAAGAACCCCAAAGTTAAAATATTCACATATATGTATTGAAGATTTTAGAAAAGTCATGACTAATGTAGTTTATTAGCATTGCAGTATTCTTTTCTCACTGGTATTAAATTAAGACAGCACCTTCCTTGATTTAGACAGACTCTTTGGAGCTAAAGGGAAAGATTCTTTTTTAATTACAGTTTACAAGACAAGGTACAGTCATTATATACTCACAAATAACTTCTAAAAGGTATTCACATTATAAAATCAAGTATTTTTCTGTTCCTTACCTTGACACAATTCAAAGTTCCCTTTTTTCCGGCAGTCACCTATCACTAAACTCAGTGCTCTCCAAGTGTTTCTTTTGACAGATATCATTCTCCACCAATCGCTCTGCTAATTTCCTCTTTCCTTTTCTGACTGGGACAGATGATATGTTCACCAGCCCAGAGATCAATCTTTTCTATTGACAACAACAAATGAAAAAGAAAAAAAAAAAAAAAAAAGAAAAAAAAAGAAGAAAAAAAAGCATATATCACAGCCTGTTTGAAGCACCACACCCCTTCATTTGCATGATAATAGTAGTCTTTTAAATAAAAAGGGAAGACAGAAACATTAATCTAAACCAAGTAACCACATTTTCTTAGCTAATATAAGGTAGTACTTTAAAACTGTATTAATTCTTCAACAAAGGTTGTTTCATAACTTGCTCAGTTAAAACAGCTGACATGTAGAAGGCAACAAATTAAGGTCAGCCTGTGTTCTACCTATTAGTTAATTCTGTAAAAATGCTTGGGTTTAAATACATTCATATAATATAAAATATGACATACTTTACCTGGTTCAACAGAAGCTCTAGAGAATCACTTATTAAATCAAAATGTTTACTAAAAATAGAGATCTTCCAATTTACAAGTCACTATACTAAATTGGATTTGTAAGTCATAACAGCAAACACATTTAAAGAAAGGCAGATCAAAAAGCTATTGATATATTTACAAATCATCTTCCCACTTCTGAAAAGGCAATTTCCCTCCCACTCCAACACCTAACAAACCTGTTTATTTGGGTTACACAAATACACTGTGATTTGTGTAAGTCTGTATCACAGGTGTCAGTTTTTCCAAGGCATTAATATGCTTTTCAGGGGTTCATAATTATGTCAAGACAAAGTTTTTTTCAGAGCCAAGCACACACAGTTATATACATGCTTCAATCTGCAACCACTATTCTAGTATTTTGGGGCATCAAGTTAAGCATGCACAAGGATCCAGCCGCAGCTCATGCATCTAACCCAGAATCCAGCCCCAACCCTCTTCTGGACCAGATCTTTCTTAAAAAAAAAAAAAAAAAAAAAAAAAAAAAGCATTGCCCAAGAGCATTTGCAAGAGATCACATTTGTGATTTTGCTAGAAATTGCAATCTTTCCCACAAACAAGCACCCTTCTCAAATCAAAACAAACCTTCCCAAGTTAAAGTTAAGGTTACAGAACAAAGGACGTCACAAAAGCCCTTTCTTTCTTTCCAGTGGTCATGGTCAGACATTTCCCCACAGTCCTGAGAGAAGCCAAAATTCCACTGATCTCAGTGAAAACAAGTGGTAAGGACTGCAGTGCTCTACCCGGAACTTGGCAACTGTAGAGCTCTCAAAGTGACACAACTGCCTCTGGCATTTGGAAAATAAACTCAAAAATGTGGTTAGGGCTCCACAACTTGGGTACATTAACTACTTTTAGAAATTTATTTTTATTTTGTATGTAATTCTCTAGTTGTCACAATGTTCTAACATAGGAAATAAATTTACCTTTCAGTTGTGCCCTAGCATGAATTGTGTATTTTTAAAATTGCCTACTAGACTTTTAATTTCCATCAATGTACACAGCAGTCTCTGAATTGTTGTTATTGTTTGATCTGATTTTTATGGTCATAAGCTCATGCCCCTACCAAAACTGAAAAATTCTCCACTGACTAAGTGGCCCTATTAATTTCACTGAGATAATTTAAACATTAAGTTTTCTACCAAGTGACAATAGCACAATCTGCCTAAATTCCTGTCTTATAGTGGAATATTAAATTAACATCCTATCTTAGATTCAGAGTTACACAGCCAACATCTGTAATGATATATTCATGTTTTGCTAACCTTTTCTAATTTGGCCACTAGAAACAATTATGGTCAAATATGTTAAACCATGTAATATATAAAAATTCAATACTTCTGTCTGCCAAATGGCATACTCCTTTTTCATGGCTGGTAAAAAATTTTAAACATCTTACCATAAAAATGTTATTATTTAAAAAAAAAAAGTCATCTACTTTACAATGAAGACATCACTTCAATTTGCTACTCTTCCTTTGTTTCAGGCCCACATTCATTTTCTTCTACATGCCACGTTTTCCAAAGTGATGGATGCATTTTGCTATACCCATTCTACACTAATCTCCTTCTTAAAATGTATTTTTGCTTCCTGAATTGTAAACTGCTGCTGTTCAAATGTACATGCAAAATTGTCTAATGTCTGAACTTCACTGAAAGCAGAATGCGTCAAACAATTTGTAGTCTTACATGAGTGTTATAAAAAAGGATCAACATGTTGCATTACCATGGAAATTTTGAAAAACATACTTTCCCAAACAAATATTACTTTTTCTCAATGGTATGAAGTAATGAAAACCACATGTGTAAATCTGCAATCCATGCAGTAGTTCAAGCTGTAGCTAATAGAAAATACAGAGAGTGAACTCTGCCATATAAAGGATTCTTGTTACAGAAATATAATGTGAAAACCAGATGCAGACAGAAAACCTTAATCACAGATGGGAATGTAATCACTGGCATACAGAATACTTTTTTGATCAATCTCAACCATATGAGAAATGTATTTATTTTCTAAGGAATGCAATAACTCTAGAGAGTCTTCTATTTGAATTCAGTTAACCTCATATTCACAGTGCTCTTATCTTATACGTGTAAAGAAGGGGGATACAACCTGAGCCAAGACTTTTAGAAGAGCCGTTGGCTCTGGCAAATCATTCTTGTATCAGCTTATCTTTCAAGGAATTAATAGGATGCAAAGACTACAAGTATCAGGATCAGCCTCAAATGAAACCAACCATTATTGTACTTCCTAGTTACTGCCAGAAATCCCTTCATCACCTAAGCACTTTAACAGTTAAATTTTCCCTTTAATATGTGGTTCTTCAGAAATATAATGCTAGGAGTAAGCACACTGTCGCACTCAAGTTCTGTGAATCAGAACTGGAGTCCTACAGCAAAGAATCTCCCTTTATAAAAGCTGAAGAGTCATCAGTTCAAAACCAAGTTTACCTGGGCTTCCTTCTAACTGCTGAAAGTCCCTGTGAATGCCCTCCACCCACACAGCTCTTGGGGGTTAGCAGGAAACAAAGGACCACAGCACAGGGCAGCTATCCAGCTACATCAAGAGTCTAAACTGCTGACTGCTTTCTACCAACTATCCAGACCAAGGTATCCTGACACTTTTCACTGCTGGTGACACCACTACTGCATTAGTAGCAAATGCATCATGTAAAATAGGTACTGATCAACACACTGCAATATATATTTAAAAAAAAAAAACAAAAAAACAAAAAGAACCACATCAAAACAAAAAACAAAACAATTTGTACAAGGAAGCAACACTTAAGAAAGAAAAGGCATCCAGAGAGGAGGTTTCCAGGGTCTTGGGTACCAGCAGTGGCAGTTTTACTTCCCGGCAGGGCCCAATCCCTGCTGCATCCAACTCCTGGATGCACCCAGTCTACCCAAGAATACACAGCACTGCCTGACTGTCAGAGTTCACAGCTGAGCTTGTTAAGGTAACCTAAAGTTGGTATAAACTTATTTTAATAGTAAAATTAAGTAATACTAACCACGATGATTTGGTAATTGTTACACCAGGGCAGAGAAGGGATGACAGAAACCCTTTGACAGGCACAGGGCAGGCAGATTCTCCCTCTCTCTTACAGCCTCTAAGTCCATTTCCCATCATCTCATTTTAGGTGCCTGCAGTAAGAGGACACAGTCACTTCAGTACCCTACCACAGGGCTCCCAGAAATAGCACATCACAGGTGTCCATCAGACAAACTCTGCTGAAGTTCCTGTAAAGATGCTTTCTTAATTTAATGCCTGTAATGCTAGGTGAATTTTGAGGTCTGCTACTTGTTTTTTTCCTCCCATGTTAGTAACTACCAAACCATTTGATAAAAATACTTTGATTCCACAACTGCAACAAAACAATTCTTAAAGCACGTTGTCCCTTCTGAGACTTAACTTTAAATTTCTGAGACTGCAGCACTAACAGATATTGAAGTCAAGATTTAACACTAAAGTAATATGGGCTGGATATGCTTGTCTTATTTCTAAACAAGCATGCGTAGATTAATAATAAACTTTGGCCAGATACATATTTTCATTTGCATGTTTTTCATATAGCATCATCATCATGTGTGTGTGTAGAGTGCTAAAAATGGAATGAAATCTTTCAGCTGAAAACAGTTCCACGTGACAAAACAGAGAGGGATCCTGAAAACTCCTGCTTCATGTCATGTGCGAGTGTGTGTGCCTGTGTCTTTTCTTTTTTCCTCTCATCTAATTTCATCTGCAAGAGACTGTCCCTAGAGGACAAGACAAGAGAGAACCAATTATATCCAGCGGTTGGTTTCTCCAAAATGAAGGCATCTGTTCCATGCCAACGACTTCCACACGGAAGAAAAACAGAACTTTGAAGGCATCTGCGTTCATGGTTGACAGTTGCAGATCTTAGGGTCTACTGTAATTGCCCAGCTGCAAACATGATTTGGTTGCTGCTGTTGTCATCTGATCTCCTTGCACTGAAAAGAAGGGAGCTTAAATAGCAAATAGCTGGATAAAAATCAGATATTCTTCCACAATACTGACACCTTTTCCCTTGTGAAGGAGGTATTTTTCCTGGTACAATGGGTTTGATGGAAGTAAATTGCAAAATGGTTCTTAAACTAACATTTTACAAAATATTCTACTTTAAAATGCTATTCTTTAAATAATGTGCCAGTACAAGCACAATGTGTTCATTATCTGCTAGCATTTCAGGCTGGTATTTTCTAAGAGTGATTCAGAAACCAGGGTGATTCACCAGCCACACAATCCTGCAGCCCACCTTATTTAGCCAAGTAGTCTCAGTAATATCAAGAGTACACCTGAGCAGAAGCTCAGAGTTTTCACCCCAAATTCACAGGGCAGATAAATAATTAATGCATTTATTACTCACATCACTTCCAACATGAGTGAACACTGTCCAAAAGACACTTTATAGAAATATTACCAGTAATTCAAAATCTGGTTTACAGCACTGGGTGCCACATTAGCAGTGAGATACTACTCAGTAATGCTGTGCACCTCCACTGCTAAAACCATCCAGTAAGTTGTTAACAAGAAACTCATATAAAGTAGCAAGACCCTAACTGATTTTCCAAAGCACAGTACTGAGTGCCATTTAGAGTTCCATGACTACTGATGGTGCAGTTGCAACAAAGACAATTAAGACTGGACTAAGCAAAAATTATACTGACATTCTTCATACTGGACTCACCAGATAAAAGTGGATCAGAATTTCCAGAAATATTTCATCCACCTCTTGAGTTTTTGTACTTTGCTTACCTAGGACTTTTTATTAATATCTTGAAAGAAGGGGAGCAGTATATGATAGGGAGATCCTTTTTCTTAATAGAATTTTTTGTTATTCTGCTGGATTCCAGGTGCAATCCCAAATATGCTCTGCAGCAACAGCATTCAGCCCTCCCAGCCAGGTAGCCATTCATCTTGAAAAGGACAGTAAGGATTCCCAGTCAGTCTCTCTTGCTTGGCACATACCTCAAATTATTATGAATGCCTGAAGCAGTGAACCTGGGGGGGACACAGTAGGCCTGACACTTCCTGACCACTTCTGAATTCCCTCCAGGAAGGACAAGAGTTGGAAGTGAGGACAATTAACACAGCCACCTGTTTCCTGTGACCTCCTAAGGGGCAGACACAGCCACTGATGACTTGCTCCGGCAATGTCACTGAAGTCCTGCCCATCCTTCTCTTCCCAAAGAAGCCATGGAATAATAAAAACAATAGCAGCCAATAATAGCTCTGTATTAGATAGTGAAATTTAGGTCTGGACTTAAAAACAACTGAACAAACAAAAAAAAAAAAAATTAACATCAGAAGCTCCCCATGTGAAGAAGGTGGGACTAATAAATCCCAGAATCTGGAAGGAAAATTATACATTGATTCCCCCCTTCCAACTACTGTAGCTGGCATTTACTGTAGCTGTGCACTTCTCTGGAAAAAAGTCTGGAGCAGGCAGTTGGCTTAAACACAATTTAAAACAGATATCAGGATACCCAAGTTGAAAATTGTGGCCCAACGGACTCAATAGGAATCTGCAAGTATTATTATGGAAGGAATAGGTTTTTTCTCTCCTTTATATGAAAGTCTTACCAGGTAAGTCTGTGATTTACAGTTCAAAAAGAATGCCCTTGCTTTACACTGAGACCTGAGCTAGCCCGTTTTATTAGGGAGAGATCTAGATCTGAAAGCCGATCCAAAAATAGTATTGTCAAGATCAGGGATGTGAGATGGGAGCACAGAAAACTTGAACATCCAGCTCCTCAGACTGGCATTTAAACTAAAGAAACACTGTCTTCAGCGAGAACTGGGAATACCATGGAAGATCTGAGCTCCAGCATTTTAATTCAATATTTACAAGCTCTGCTGATCCATAGAGTTGCATTGATTTATCATGGTGCACATGAAATGTATACAACATTCAGAAACTACCTTGGGCTATTCAGTTCAGTAGGGTGGTTTCCTTGTCCACCTGTAGCACACTTTAATACAGGATCCAGCCTCATTTTCCAGCATTAAGTGGTTTGCCATCAAGCTTTAAAATAATAAATAGTAGAGTCATGAAACAGGTTTTGCTTAATGGTTCCTGGAACTCAAGTGACTTCACTCACTAAAACACTTTCTATAACATTACCCTTAAATACTTTTAGCAATGTCACCACTAAAATAAAATAAAAAATCATCCTGGCAGTACCATCCATTCACAGCACACCCATATGTGCCATTATTCCCACATTTGTTGGCAGTTTTTTCTGGCACCGTTATGCTTTAATGGCTTTGGCAACAAACCCCACCTGGATTCCACTGGAAGCCTTTGGAGCACTCTTCCCAAATATCCCTTGCAGCATTCTGTCTCCTCTGTTGCACCCTAATTATCCCATTTTCTGGCAATAGTCTCACCCTCTCACTGTCAAAGACTGAGTTGGTCTTGGGAGCTCTCTTCCTGAACTTGTCTAATGGATGTGTGATTCAATGTTAGCATGGATTTTCCAAGAGGATTTCAGGACAATATCTTACCTGCTCAGGAAAATTCATTTTATTACATCCCCAGTAGCACAACATGACCAAACCAGTGGGACAGTAAAGCACAGGTACAAAATCCTATATAATCTGATGCTTCATCAGAGAGTTTGTAAAACCTTGTGACTCCCAGAAAGCACACACTGCTTTACTCAACGTGCCACACAACCTGTCATGGTAACATGCAGAACCAACATTCTGATACGGCCATTACCAATGTAAAAGAAACAAAAACCAGAAAAGGCATTCCAAAAAATAAGTAACTGTGGGGAAAAGGTGGTGATTTTGGGGGGCTGAATTGGCAGTTGGCAGTTTGTTGGGTTTTTTTTCCAAGCTATTTAAAATGACACTTGGGCCACAACCAAAAGGGGCACCTGTGGAGGCACCATCAGAAATCAAAAAATGTGGACAGCAGATCTCCAAATAAAAGGCACCATAAAAGAAAAAAGCTAGTGGTAATGCCTACTAGTTATGCAAACTGCATATTAACATCCAACATGGTAGACATACACAAGCCTCCTAGAGCTCCAAAAGTAATTGCAGCCGGGTACAATTTGTAATGGTCATACGACCATCGCCTCAGCTGCTTGTCTGAATTCCTGGGCTTTACCCTCTGTAGAAACTTGGCTCTCCAAAAATGATACCAATTGTATTACACAGCGCTGCCTGCCACCATGTGCATATTAATTCCACTCCACTAGGTGGAGTCTTCTGTCTTTCCAGACTGCAACCTAATTTCCAAAAGAACCTATTATCTATCCTCCATGAATTTTGCACATTTACTTTACTCTAAGTGCCAGAGGATACCTGACTTGATCGACATAAAAATGGCAATGAATCAAATGCCTTCCAAAATTATTAAAGAAACCATGAGCTAAAGAAATCATGAGGATCCCAAATCAGCATGTTACAATATGGGATCATGCAGGAATATTGTTGCTGTACGGTTCTGTACAACACAACTGTACTTCCACAAACACTACATTCAATAAATAATACTGAGTACAAAAACATATCCCTTAAATAAGTCATCATACCACACGTGCCCAAAAACTACATATAAACAAACGCAAGTTTCAGAACTTCTATTGAATTCTTTTTCTGCATTCTGAAATACTTTTGAGTATCTAGGATGCCTCCCCTTTCCAGGCATCCCACAATGTGTTACAGAAAATGAGAGGGAACATTAAAGTATTCACATTTCCATTCACAACCAGTGGAGTTAAATATGGCAACTATTCAACAGGAACAGCAAAACTGTATGCAGCATTTCTGGCAAAGATTAAGAAAACAGAGCACTCCCATGAATGTGTTCAGAACATTTAGATAAGAAAATCTGGACACCCTGCATCCAGCTATAATCTGTTTTTTGGGGCTGGGCTCCACCCCAACCCCTGTGCAAAGTACCAAAAAAATCCCACGACCAAAGTAAAAAGCTCCTCGGCTTCAAAACCCTTCAGGTAGGCAGTCTCAGCTGTCGCACACTGCGCCAGAGAGTTTGCTCGGCACTGTCTGCGAGCAGAAAGCCCCACGTAGGCACAGAGCACGAACGCGACGCTCCCCAAGGCTCTCACATCCTTGGGTCAGCCGAGGTAGGGCCTCCTCAGCGCCGCTCCTGCTGCTGGCACATATCACGAGCTATTTAAGGCTACAGACATTTTGCCCCAATCGGCCATGTTTTCTGTAATATTTACTTCTCATACATATGTCTATAACTATGTATACATCCCACAGAAGGTGAGGTTTAACAGGGTTAGCTTTGTTGGGGAAAAGAAGGTTTGGAGGAAAGGAAACAACTTTCATGTTGAGAAGATTTGAATCTAGTGACTGTCATGGGATGTAAACACTCTTCTGGGGAGGGAGGCTTTTTGTTATGCTTCAGGAGAGCACAGAGTTTTGGATAAAATCTGTATAAATAATTATCCCTCTGTCATTCAACATAAATTTATGCACATGTGTGCACACAGTTATGCTGGGGAATACAAACTATAAAGTAGACATGACACAGACTTCTAGACAACCTACCATAAAAGCACGGATCTCACACGGAATTAATTCTATATTTAAATTTCAGTTTATTGAATTTTAATTATTTCTGATCTGTAGATCACTTTGAGGAAAATCCCCCAAGGTCAGAAGCTTACAAATCCAATCGCAAAACCACACAGAAGCATCAGCAAGGCCCTTTCCCATGCAGACACCTACCAAAACAATTAGTTCCTGACTATTAGATTAGATTAGAATTCAACAGCTAAAACCCATTCTAATATTAAAACCAGGTAATTCTCTATGTTGAAATAAAGCAATAAAAGCTCTCCTTCTATTCTGCATGTTTACCCATGTTATGTACGCAGGGCTCCATAGATGTAACAGTGAATTACCCCTTCTTCATTTAGACCCTTATTTATAAAATTAACAAACATGTATCCTTTCCATTAGGTTATTGTTGTTTTTTGGTTTTTTTTATTAAATAGCAACAGTGTTACATTCTCCAGAGATGCTTATGATAGAAAATGTATGCTCTATCAATACTATGCTTTCCACCTCACAGAACTCACTTGGATTAGCAGCTCCACAACAGTGAATATTTTTGTATGCATGCACTCAAATATGACTCAGTCATTTCATTTACCATGGAAAAAGTTACTCCAAAATCCCCATTAACTAAAATGTCCTTGATGAGCCTGAACTTAAGATTTGCAGGTATATCAGGAATTAAACAAGCCAAAGAATGTTCTGTCATATACTGAACATCATTTACATTTCTCAAGGTCCTCAGTAGTAAGTAAAACTGTACTGCTGCAATGGGGAAACAGCCACATGTCATTTTAAGATACAGTCATAGTTTATTAATAAAATTATTTTTAAAGTACGAGTTAAATCCTTTTACCAATATAGTGACATTCAGCTATCCAGTGTAATTTTTCCAGTTCAAATAGTTATGTTCCTAATTGCATAATGCCATTTTATCTGCTGAAGATAAAAGTGACGATAAACAAAAATGCACATTAGGCAGGAGATTTTTCAGAATAGATTTTTTTTTTCAAATAACCCACTTGCATTAACAAAAGATTGCAATGGCTTCCAAATTATAGGGTGTTATTTTTAGTGGAAGTAGTTCAATATTCATATTGGAGCAGATGTAGCAGTTTAACAAAACAGCTCTTCAAATCCTGCACAAATTGAAAACAGGAAAACTGATTGCATTTTCTCTTATCACTTTCCTTTTCTGAATTGACACTTTTGGCCTTCTGAAAATTTACACATGGCTTTCATCTCAACAGCACCTGCTGATCAAACAGAAGCCTAACATTTTCAGGAAAATGGTATAAAGGACTAGTTTTCTTTTTACCATCTTAAAGGGCATCACCAGTCCACTTGATGGCAACAATTGCTGAGTAGATGGCACACAAAATACCTTTTATATTTTCATTCCACTTACTTTTAAAAATTAGTTAAATCAAGACGGCTCTTCTGTACTTGCTCTTTGTCTGCTTTAAATTAATTTCAGTCTCTATCTTTGCATTACCCTGATGGGTTTCATTCTACAGTCAGCTAGATTTTAAAGATGATTTGAAACCCTCTAAAATAATAAACACATTGCATGCTCTGCAGACAGGGGTCTTCTTTATGTATGCATTTATATGTAATCATATAAACTGATATATACATTCATGTGCACATATTGTAGACATCTCTTTTTATGGTGCTTGTACCAAGGAAGAAATGTGTGTGTGTCTATACAGATATACATATATGCATGTATGTTTCATTCAGCTATAGTCTCACTGCATTGAATTCCCCAAGCACTGTCGTTTGAACATGTTGAGGGGAGAGAAATTCAAAGGGCATTTATTTATTTCAGAGTTGCTCTTTGTTTCCTTTGCAGTCTTCAGACTGGGAGAAGGTCTGGCAGATGCTCTGGAACTTAAGCATCAAGACTGGGTTTGAGATGCTGCCATTGGTGAACATGGCGAGCACGCAAACAGCACAACCAGAAATCCTTGGGCTTCTGCAAAAGTTAAAGGTGTCAAGTAATGTATATAAAAAATGACACAAGTACCTTGTTATCCTGTCTGCTTCTAAGCCTGTAAACTCTGAAGCACAGCAGCAGGCAACAAGGACCATCTTCCTTTTTACATAATTCTAGGTGTAATTAAAGATACTCCTGAAACCTTCTATGTGTCAGCTTCTTAACTGATAGAGCCCTCACCCCTCGAAGTACTCTGCTGCCATCCATTACCATTCTGCTTCAGTGATAAGGTAACCTGAAGGCAGAGACGACATACAGTAATATATGTGCCACTCCAGACAGTTGGTTCATGAATTTCAGTGTTTCATCATGCTCACTGAGGCAGTCGCAAACCTGAAATGTCAATATGTTCAGTCAATGGAAGTAAAATAATGGGGCTCTATTGTCTTACCCTATCGATCTGCTGCTGTCAACAAGAATACATGCCCCCCTGGCTTTAAACAAATTTTAATTAGGCTTTTACTTACCAGATCATATCTATATATCTACCTGTGCAAACACTTGACAAAGTGAAACGGCAGTATAAATATTTCAAACTTTTAAATATAAAGGTAATTGTTTAATGTTGCTTTACAATATATGACCACTGATAAAGCTATTTGCTAAAGCAGAGTGTGTCCACACACTGAGCATGCAAGTCATCTTAATCTGGGAGAGAATTTAAAAAGCACCACCAAAAGTCCATCCGAAACAACAAAAAAAAAAAAGCGCAAAGAGGCCACTTTTTCTAAAGCCCGGTGTCATCCTCCGTGGGGATTTTGGTAGTTAGGAGCCTTCACTGAAACCACCCCAGGAGTGAGCGGTGGGTGCCCGGGCATGAAGGGCCGAGGCTGTCACATCCCCTCGGCTCCTCCACCCCGTCCCGCCAGACACAGACACTCTCTGCTCCCCTAGGCTGTGTTTAAAGTGGGGTCCCTTAGTCACCACCTTTGTTCTGCGGTCACCTCCTCCCTCCCTGCGGACAGCCCGGCAGCCGAGCCCCTCTCCGCTCCCCTCGGCGCTGCCCGGGGGCGGTGGGGAAAGGCAAGCACAACAAAAGGCAGATCCCGTTTTCCCCACCGGCTAATCTCTGCCCGTAAATCCCCCGCCCGCTCCGGGGAGAGGTAATAAGTGGTTACATCTTCACTTCTTCCCCGCGCCTATCGACTTGCGCAGCGCCGAGGGAGCCGGGCCGGGCCGGGCCGGGCGGTGTGAGGCGGCGAGGGGTGTCCCCCCGCCCGCCTCTCCGCCTCTCCCGCCCGCGGGTGGAGATTTTACCTTCCGGCGGCGGGAGGGACGAGGAGGCGCCGGCGCGGCCCGGGCTTTGTGCGCCTCACGCGCCTCGCAGCTTATCTGCGGCGCAAGGACGGAGCATCGCGGCTCCGCGGCCCCGCCGGCGCGGGGGGAGCGGCACGGCGGCGTGCATCGGGGCGATTACGGTATCAGCGCGGCCCAGATGGCGGCCGGAGGATGTGCGAGGCAAGCGGGGCCGGCAGCGGGGCTGGGGCCGGCCCGGGGTCCCCCGGGAGGCCGCGCCCGGCACGAGGAGAGGCGCCACCTCCGTGCCGCCCACCGGGGGAGAAGGCGGCGGTGCCCGGGTCGGCGTGCGGCTGCCCTCCGGCCGGCTCCGGCCCTGCAAGTTGCCCGACATCTCTCCGGGATAAGGACCCTGCCAGGGGGTCGCGCAGCGCCGGCTCCCCAAAGCTCCTCTGCCGGAGGTGGCCGCCACCTCCCCAAGGCGATCATCCCTGCGACTGCCTGGAGCCCGGCCCTCCTTTCACAGGCCCTACCTGTGCTACAGCCCGGCTCCCCCTCACAGACCGTACCCACAGTCACAGACTGTACCTGCGCACAGTTTGGCTAAGTCCCCACCTAACCCAGCATGCTCATTGTCACCATTGGCATAAGAGCCCTAACACAGCACTGCTGCTACAAAGTGGTAGCATCATTCACCAGAGGATGAGCGATAACAAGTAGGTCCCTACACTTCACAACTCGGGTTCTGTGAAAACTGAGGGGCTGTTTTGTCGGGACTCGTCAAAGAGCACAACTTTAACACGAGCTATGGACTGGCCTGCTATGCCAGCAGCCAGCACTCCATGCATCCGGGTTTTAAAGTTTCTTAAATGTTCCTCACTGGGAATCAACACTTAGTTGTTAGGAAATGCATTTCCATTGCACGTCAGCTGAGGAGCACCATGAAGGAGGGAGGAGGACAATGACAGCAGGCTGCAGTGAGACCGGCATTGTTCAGTGCAAAACTCCTTCCAAAATCATTCGTCCAAGATAGCAGTTTATTCCACAAGAAAAGGAATAAAGGGAATTTGACACATAATACAAAGTGAAAACCAGAACCTAGATGGGGGAAGGGCATGTGTGTGAAAATCGTGTCACCGCAATGAATGTCAGATAAAAAGAGGTCTGTCACAAATCCTCCGCTAATCCAATAATGTGAAAACCTCTCCGTATCACTGAGACATAGCACAAGGTAACTTTTTTTATTTTTCACAAACCACTCTATATGTTTACCCTTCGAAAGATAGCAATTGGCCAAATGTTCCTATCACAAAACCAGGACTTGACTTTTCAGTGAAGGCAAACTTGATTTTTACATGTCAGATTTACTATGCATTCCTCAGCCAGTATTTTTACCCTGAAGAAGGGCCACTTCTCCCTCAACTTCTTCCAGTTGTCAGATGTGTGACAACCATATTTAGAGGTAATCAGACAGGTCATATTACAAAAGTTAGTCAACTTGTTTGAAACCTTAGCTCCTAAACTTAATGGTATGTTCTACACATTTCAAAAGAAATTAATTAAACCTGCAAGATAATACAGAGATTTCTTTCTGCATATGTTATTTCAAGCTATTACACACAAATTAGAGACTGCTCTTTTTTGGTATTTCTGTTACAGATCTTTTCCTTGAAATACATACATATCATGCCATGAACCAATTTAGAATCTGCCAGATTCTCATCTTGCAGGGCCACCATGTGCATCTTATGTCTATGTTGACCACACTTTTATTACTTAAATCACAAACCTCTAAAGAAAAACTAATCCAGGATCCTTCCTAATGCAAGCAGTTTGCTGTGAAAACACATTTAAAAATAAAACAATGTGTATTAATAGGATAAATACAATCAGAATACAAATGTGTAACAGAAGTGGCGTTCCATAAGCACAGCTGTCTCAAAGTCCAAGCTGCAGGCTAGAAATCTTAATTTCAACTGACTCTCTTGTAATAATGGGGTACCTTCCTCTAAAGCAGAGAGTCCATCTGCCCCAGGCAGATAAGTTTTGAAGCATTAAAATAGATAAAAATCTAACATTTTCTTTCTTGCATTGAATATGTAAATTCTAGTGTGCTATAATGTGAGAATTCCAACATATGACTATTATGGTATAATATCTCATAGCTCAGCTTGTCATTACCTCACTTGTAATTCTTATGTTAATTATGTTCATAATTACTATAAACAGATGTGGTAGAAATTCATGTGACCTTTTACTTCAGAATGCATTTCTCACTCTTTCCACTTTAATAATACAGGTTATACCAGAGGAAAGTATTTCTGACACACTCTGCACGTATGTGTGTACATATTTAACATGAAACCATTTCTGCCTCGTATTTCAGGCAAAGGACCACCTACATGCCAGTACATTGACATGAAAGTGATGATAACTGAAAAGTCTACCCTGAAATATACACCTAAATAACTGAGCCTACAGTGGACCTTTTTGATTAAGCATAGCTAGAGACATCACTGAAGCCTAGGACTTAAATGGAGCACTGCATTTTTATTCAGGACCTTTGTTAATGCAGCAGTATCCTGCTTTACAACTACAAGTACATAACAGCCATACAGCAATTTCTTTTACTCACAGAAAAACCATCACCCTCTGTACACAAAACACATTTACAATAAAATCACTATGGATTTCAGTAAGAGAAAGGCTACTCGAATTTCATTTCTTTGGACCTAATCTATAATTAGTGTGGACAGACAGGTGCAAACCCTTCTCCTCTACAGATGGCTACTGAAAATGGTGCAAAATAGCTCCTTCTGTTTAAACAACGCACAGATAACCTGCTCTGCTCTTATCACTTACAATTACCTCCATTATACTGAACTAATGTTTACTTTAATAAAATGTCCACTGTTGTCTAAACGTTATTTGGAAACTTTCATATCAATGGCAGGAAAAAAAAAAAAAGATGGAAGTCAATGTCTTTCAGATGAAAATTTGGAGGGAAGGAAATAAAAGAAAGCTTTTAAAGAACAGGATATTTTGACTTTGATTTTATGTCTGCTGTTCATTTTTCTTTATCCACAAAACCACACAGTCTGCTACTTCCTGATATATTCATGCTACTATATATTAAACTAATAAAGTTTATAGTAAGAACAGGATAACTGCATTTTAAAATCAGTTATTTAAAAAGGAACATCTATGTGGAAAACCAAGACTGTTGCCTTAAAAGTTCAGTTTTTAAACCAAGTGTTTTAGATCTCTGTTGTGAAACAACACAAAGACAAAGTAACCTGGTAGTCAATGTTTTAAGGATTTAGACTCTCATTACTTACACTAAACTCAGTGTCAGTTTCAACTTTTTGAATGTTATAGGTTGTTTTTAAAGGCTGTATGAAAAAGAACAGGCTGCTACTAACTACATGGATCAAGATTTTTAAACACATTCAGATTAAAATAATTATCTTTTCACATTTCTTTAGCCAAGCCACGAGAAATAGCCACTTCAGAACACCAAATTCATGTTTTATTTCAGCTATTAAGTCTTCTTGATCTCTGCATGACAACTTAAGTTTCTACAGAACAAAGAACAAGACATTCTCCTCTACCCCCCAATCTAAAAAGTCTGAAGCTCCTGCAATAGCAACATACTGATATCCTTATTCAATTAGCTAAAGATTTAACAGTAATGGACTGTGGCAAGTGGATTTGAAAGTTGAAAATGACAATTGCAAGCCCTTTCTCCCATCACCCCCAATGCAAACACTGCAGATGCCTATTTCACCCAAAGCGTCTGGCAATGAGGAGTTTGCAGTCTGCACAGTACCTCAGTGAGGCGAGCTTCGCATTCAACGCCTGTCGTCTGAAGTTCGTTTCAGGGAAGTGAGAAACACGATTTGACAGGGAAGAATGTCCTGAACTGACTATCCACTGACCAGCACTCCAGGTGGAGCTATTTTTCTCTGCCATTATTCCAAAAACAATATTCCCAGTATAAAACTCCATGTGCACACAAGAATACATAGTGTTAAGCGTACACAGATGAGAGATACCGTGTGATGTTTTACTGGTCCATTATTTAGGCACGAAACAAGTTAACGTTAAGGTGGTCAAAAGTGGTAGAAGGCAGTGTTTTACTTAAAAAGATTTTGGAAACTATTTAAAAGCTCAAAGCCTTTGAAGAAAAACAACTTGTGCAGCAGTTGCCAGGAAGCAGTGACCTAACACTGCTGTCTGCATTCCATTACAAACAGAATGGTTCTTGTCTCCCTACAGCATGCTCATGGCTCAAGAACCCAGCCACTCACCCTCCTTCAAGCACAGGACAGAAAGAAGTCCTGCTGTCATCTCATGTACCTCTTGCCTGGCTCCAGCTTGCCAGAGGCATGAGTGAATTTAAGTCCAATGGATTTTTGGTGGAGTTTGGTGTTTTCTTGCACTGATGCATGGTTGAGCTTCCCATGACAGCAAAGGAAAATGGCTCAATAACTGAAAAGAGTAGCAATTATACTGAAGGTTCAGATATGGTGAAACTGACATTAAGAAAGTTATCAATTATCAAACATAGTTATTGTAAGTTCCTAATTAAAAACCTTCACAGCAAATCTGCAGTGAATCTCACGCCTAACAAAGCCTTTGCCAACTTCATATTTTCACAGATTGTGCAGTTATGAACGAGCCATACTTGTGTCTTTTCCTATTATCTTCCTATTGATGGAGAGCCACAGAAACACCTAGTGCTAAAACCAGAATGCATAAACAAGATGGAGTAACTTTTTTACCACCCAGCCAAGCTGAAGGAAATTCCCTGATCATATTGGATTTCCTAAGGAAATCAGCCCAGAATAAACTGAATGAGGTTTTCAGACTTCCCATGGAAAGGTCAAGCATCAGCTTTAACAACCATTAGAAACCAGTTTCAATCCTCTCGGCTATCCAGATTCACTAAGCCCTTAACAGAAAAGCTGAACAGAAAACCAGACAATAGAATTCAACCCTAAAAACGTCTTTCACATATTGCCTCAAACTGCGGTTAACAAAGTTGCTTATTTAAACTTTCCATTGCATCTGTCAGGATGCAGAAATTGAGACGGAAATGTAAGGCTTCAAGGATGTAGTTAAATAAATTATACTCACCCTTAGCCCTAACATATTGTGTTTACAAATACAATAATTATGTTTCTAGCTACATGTCAATGGAAAATATTTTTTAAGTCCTTCAAAAAGCATGCAAGCATTACTGCAAGTAGGAAATAAGTCAAAACAGATTAGTAGACCGAAAATGGGGAGGGGGGGGGGGGGGGGGGGGGGGGGGGAGAAAATCCTGCTTTGGTCAGCAACTCGGACCACCATCGGGGATAAATCAATTTGCAGCAGCTGTGGACAGCCATTTAAGTCTGGGGCCTGAACAGATTAATTAGGAGAAGCGATGTTAAAAGTTAAAGGGGTCAGCGTTACATTAAGCATAGGAGTACTTGCTAGAGCAAACGCTTGGCTGTACATACCAAGGCTCACAAGACATTCTTCTAGTTAGCTAGGGCTACGCCAACAGCCAAGTGTTTGGCACTTGCTGCTTTCCCAGAGACAGCACGGCAGCTCCCGCAGGTTGATTTTAAGAGGCATATACCCATTCCTGCCCAGCCCTTGCCTCGCCGTGCTGTGCCCTCACTGCGGTCAGCATTGCCCACACAGGCGGGCGCGCAGCTGTGCACAGCGCACCTTGGGGCGGCACTGCCCGCCCGGCTGCGATTGTCAGTGGAAAACTTAAGCAGATCTTCGGGTCCGACTTGCTGCCGCAGACTCAGCAGACCGCAGCCCGCTCCCGAGGCTATCTGCGGGTCGGGAGCTGCCGGCTCCCGGGCGTCACGGCCGGGCGGCTGCGAGAGACTGATCCTCTCCATGCCGTGATTTAGGGCACGGCAGAGGTAGGAGGGAGTGACGGGCAAAGCCTGCTCAGGATCGGAAGATGGAGGGCTGCTCTCCCAGAGAAACCCAAGCGGCTTCGAGGCGTCTGTTCCGCACGGCGGCGGTCGGGCAGGGCAGTCCCGCCGCGCCCGGCTCCGGCTGCAACCTGGGGGGCAGGAGGGGGAGGCTGCTTCAGCTCCCCATACCCTCGCCCTCCCTCCTTTAAACTTATCCGTGAACTGAAGGAAGTAACATTTTAGCTCCTGGTTGGAGCATGAACGATTTAAGAGCTCCGTCCTATTAGTTACTTTCGGTTTCTCTCTAACATCTAGGGGAGTAGAGTACAGGAACGACAGCTAGTTCGCTATTAATTAACTCTGAAACGGGAGTCAGGGGTGTTCCTGTAGGGTGGCAAATCCTTCCCTGCACTAAACCAAATTTCTCAACTTTGGCACTAACAGAAGGAGTCGAACTCGGCAAAAGTCAAAGGCTTGTCTAAATGGCCGGGAATGTGGTTTCCATCCTTCTAATCTCCCTTGTCAATGGTCTGTTGAGAATTTATGGAATCGAGCCCTTCAGAACAGCAAGACGAGATGACACAGTTACGTTGTATGGCAGTTTGGGAAATGCAATCCCTAACGTTATCCTGTCGTTTTAAGAAACAAGCTATTTCCAAGACTGCGGTGCAGCTAAAGGCGACGTGCGCCGCCTAAAATATTCCTAAAATATTTTCTAAAATGGTCCGAAAAGATGTTGCCAGTGCTGCACAGATGTATAATTGCAGTGAAACAAGCAAGCGAAACAAAACAATCCCATCAGAAATATTTCAGCCACTCCAACTCACACTGGCGAGCGCTAGAGCCTGGAGAAAGAGGAGGCAGGAAAGAAAAATGCAAGTCCTAAATCTAGACAGAAATCTGACGCTTTGTTATAATATATGCCTGGCAGGGTTATTTTCTGCAAAATTGGGTTATTTGGTTTCCGAGCTCTCGAGCAGTATCCGGAGCGCTAGTTTGTAAGCCGGGTACAGAGCGTGTGAGGCTGCATGCAGCGCTAACCTGGCCGGGCACAGCAGCAGCCCCAGTCCGCCTGGGTTAGTTACAGCCACGGGAGCCCTTCAGAGCCCGGGGAGCCCCGCGGGAGAGCAGAAAGGAAAGAAAAGGGGCTCGGGCTCCCCCCGCCCCGGCGCGCCCTGCCCAGCCCTGCCCGCGCCCGTACTCACACTGCAGAGGACCGGAGATGCCCACCATTCGCCACGGGCTGCGAGCTGCAAATAAAAGTTCCCGTCCTGCTCGGGGAAGAGACGGCAGCCCGGGCTGCTGGAGGGGAGAGGGGCTGGGAAAGGGGAGAGCAGCGCCGCGCGGCTTCCTTTCCCAGTCCAGATGATCCACGTCCACAAAAGTCAAAACGAGCTGAGGAGAAACTCCAGCTGCTCTTCCCCCCCCCCCCCCCCCCCCCCCACCACCACCACACTCTCTCACTCTTTTTTTTTTTTTTTTTTAAAGGAGGATCAGCTCGAGAGAGACTACTGGTTCCACGGGAAAGGACAAGAACCAAAAATAAAGCAAAGTCTCCAAGTCGAGATAGTTAATGCCCAGATCCTTCTTGCTGCTGCCGCCGCCTCAGACGAACGTGATGTGGAGCGCAGGGAGCGGCCGCTGTCAGTGGCGGGGTCTCTGCCTGTCCCCGAGCAGCCGACGCATAGCTGAGCCCGCGGCGAACCCGAGCCGAGCCGTGCCGAGCCGAGCCGGGAGTGCGGTGCCGAGCCGAGCCGAGCCGAGCCCGCCCGAGGCTGCGCCGCCGCCGCCGCTCCGCCGCGCCCGGCTCCCGCTAGCAGGCAGCGCGCGAGGCAGGCAGCATACTGCCGGCAGCCGGGCCGGCCCCGCTACCCAGGTGCAGGGGGGGAGGGCTTAAAGCAGTGGGAGGTGATAGAGGTAGGAGACATCTGTGTCGTGAAGAGGTTAGTGGGGGTCAAGTATATGTTAACAATAGGCGAGCGTGGTCCCTCTCGGGCAGCCTGCCTACTCTTTCTTTCTTTCGCTCGCTTTTACTGGGTGGACATCTAACTTGCTCCCTAATGATGCCTCCCCGGCTTTAAGAGTCCAGACTGCCCTGCAGTAACCCAAGACAAACACTTTCTCTAGCCATCTGGAGAGCTCCTGGCTGCTCTGCCTGTGTCTCATCACTGTGTGAAGAGACAGCAGTGCTAGAAATGAAGCCACTCTCAGATCATCTACTCTCTAATCCCCTTCTGTTAGCTGATTTCCAGTCAGACTGTTTGCTTTTGCATTAGATAATAGCCTTAGAGAAAACAATTATCATTTTCTTTTTCCCTTTGTTTTTTTCCTCTTTCTAAAGTACAGTATGAGGAAGGCCTCCCTTTCTTATTTTAAAAGAAATTTAATGTCTTTCATGGCTTGAAGAACCCAGATGCAATTTCACACTTTCCTGGAAGGGGATTCTGGATTCTTCTGAAAGCAGCGACATGATCACAACTGCAGTGAAAATTAATTACTATCATCTACAATTAATAGAAGCATGCCACCGTTTGACTTTGTGTTTCATTGCATAATCGTTTCGGTAGGCATCCATATATTTTCCGATTCATCAGTTATTCCCTTCTACGTGTTGTGGAGAATATTATTGTCACACAATCTACAATGAACTGGTATCTCTGCTATCATGTTGTCACTATATAAAGAAGGCGTCTCCACAAAAAAAAAAAAAAAAAAAAAAAAAAAAAAAAAAAAACTTCTTACATGTGCTTCAGAGTAAAAAAGTGCATGTTTTTTTTTTTTGTTGTTTTTTGTTTTTTTTTTCTTCGGATTACAGATAATGGATTGGAGCTGTCAGAAATGCTGGGACATTTAGCTTCATTTTTTTCCCAATGTCAGATGTTAAGTAGAAGAGTGAGCATGGAATAGAACTTCTAAACAAGCTGCCTTCTTTATTCCTGTACATACACACACATACACTGATCACACAGCCTGATCTTGCAAATTTACAAATACTAAATTTTAAACACATAAATAGTCTTATTGAATGCAAAGTAGCATTCTGTGTGTTTATTGTAAAGGCATACACATTTCCAAAAGGGGATAAGCATTTTTATGTATATTTATATGCATATTTATAACAGTATTTGCCTCTGTTGCTGGCTTGGAAATTTTGGTTGATTTTGAAAATATGCTTTAAATATAATTTATTATCTGGATAAAGCTACCTTTTCTGCAGACATTTCAGGATATGGAACTTTAATGAACTGGTCAGTATCTTATAATACATGGTCGAATTTACATTGGAGTAAATTCAGCTCCACAGATCATAAATCAGGACATGTTTTGGTCTACTGTGATTTCAATTTACAAAAATGGTGGGCAGCCACAAGTCTGGCATTGATTTCTAATTTAAAAACTATCTGTTTTACAGAAATCTATTTCAAGGCCAAAATCTTTTAAAAATAAAGATAGCAAATTTTACAAAGTTTCTTTTTTCTTCAGCAGATATAAAAACTTTAGTTAGAAAATCTTTGTGGCATGACAGTTTCATTCCAATTGTTCTATGTGTAAGGTGAAAAATAAAGAAGAGGTTTGCCAGTGGTCTCAGACCATGTTTTGATGAAGTGTCAGGGTCTGAACACTGTCTCCTAATTCTCAGTTTACAGCTTTAAAGAAAAACCCATACAATGCTTCCTCTTCAGTGTGTACATTCACTCCAGAAGATAAATCAACTTTCTAGGCATTACTGTTCAAATTAGAGGAGGAGCATCAGTTTAGATTTAGAAACTCTGGAAAATCGAATCTGAACTATTAGCAATTTAATATCCATGAAGTTTATATACTTCTGTGGTCTCATTTTGCAATGAGAAAAATACAGAAATCACTTATTAAACTCCCAGCCCTGGCTCATCTTATATGACATTTCCCACTGTCCCCAGTAAGGAAAAAACCTTCTCAGATAATGAAGTGTAGTAGAAAGCATTAAATGCCAACTACTTCATGGTAACTATATTTTTCTTAGACATGCTGGGAGAATTGACATGATTCCTAAATAATAAAAGATTGTAACCACCAAATCTTATCATTATACTGCAAAGCTGATGATAGAAGTCTGACTTATTGCAAACTTCTCTTATCCATACCTTTTTGTTTTCTCTGTTTATTTCCCAGAGAAAGTAGATGTGGGTTTTGTGTGAAAAAGTAAAAATAAACACATTCTTTGGAAGATGAATTCATGTTTCAGGAAGGAAAAAAAAATGCAGCCTCACAGTAGACCTCACAAATACTTGGTAACTTTACACCCTGCAGATTTTTTCTGCAGACTGTAGATGCCATGTCTGATTTGACATATGAAGGATTTACACTGTGTATCACAGTGTGACATTGTGTGAGAGAAAGGCTGGTAAAAGTATAGTTGCACATGGAAGTCAGAAATATCCTGCTAGGCTGTCCAAATCTGACTATATTTTGATTGTACAGAGACCGATCAAATGTTCAGAGCTGAAACATGGCTCAGTCTTTACTGTGAATAATTATACTATGGGCAGTCATCTGCACTGAAATTCTTGGAAGAGAACTTAAATATCAACTCACCTCATTGCTGTTTAAAAATAGAGACAAGTATGTCCCTCTTAATTGTCACTGCCTTGCAGCTCAGAGTGTTACATATTGTCATGTGTTCCCATCCAGAGCTCGTGCTCCTCAAACGCTTTTCCAGTCAAACTGCAGACTTTAGGTCCATCCTTGTTTTTTCAGGGCTGTTTCTCTATAAACTTGTCTTCCACTTGCAAAAGCTTGCTTTCACGATCCTTGAAGTGCACAAGGATCTTGCTTCTTGCTTCTGCTGAAGCTGGATTGGGTCTTGGCATCCGGATCAGGGCTGTGGATAGCTACTACAGCATTCACTTGAGAAGCTCTCGTTTGGATGGAGTGACGCAGTAAATATTTGTGTAAAACTAAACAGTCAGATAGAATGCTAAGCTAGATCATTGATAGCTTTAACTCACAAACCTTTGCCTTAACCACATCTTTGCAGTTTTGCCTCTAATTTGCAAGTATATTTTACATATTTGTGTGGGCCACACTTCATTTTCCCCTCGGTCTGTTTGCACACATTTTATAGGTTGTGCAGTGCAGAGGATTGCAGTGGGATAGAGTCTGCTGCAGGATTACACCAAGGTTGCATACACTTTCTTAAGAAAATAATTTTTCGTTTAGCTGGGAGTGCAGGATAAATCTTGCTTTGACCCCTGCACAGAAGTGCAGCAAAGACATGAGAAGTGCTGTGTTGCAGAAATGCTGCCCCCTCTCCGGGGCTTGGCAAGGGCTGGGGCAGGTGAGCCACGAGTTGCTGGGTGCGCTTTGTAGCTCCACATATGTGGAAAACATGCACCAGGACTAACACTTGATAACGTGAGCAGAAGATATGCAGTAGCAGGATAGATCCCCACCCTTTAGTATGCAAAGCATGTCCACTAGGTGATGTACATGCTGCAAGAGCTGACATATTACCTGCCTTTCTTTCTGCGCACACTATTGTTTACCCTTTGGTAGTGAGGAAAATGTAGCAAGTTCTTTCCAAATTAAAAAAAAAAAGTTTATCTGCTTTCAGGAGGTTACAAATTTCACTGATGTACATTTTGACATCTTCTCCTTTTGTAATGGGGTAGATTTTAGCTCTGGTCCATGTATATTTTTCAGAATATTCCTTAATGAAATTATATGCTAAAGATACTTTTTGCATTCTTGTTTGCCTTTTGGCATCATCAGGAGTCCTAAAACTGCTTTAATTTTGCAGCATTTTGAAGCACTTTGCTGAATATATGCACAGTGACAGAAAAAGGGGAGCTGGGTTATTTTGGAAAGATCACATAAACAAAAATAATACACTGGCAGTCATTTGGGAATGCCAGCTTTGTCACTCATTTTCAGTGAAATATGGCTTCTTATTAAAACCCAGATCTTTTCAAGAAAAAAAAATTCTTCTGGTTAAATAAAGCACACCAAGCAAAAAGAGAGGAAAAAATTACTTGAAAAGTTTCTGTTTTACAGAAGCAAACAGTTTATCTCATCTGAATCCATTGTCTATGTTTTAGTCATGCAAATAAATAGGTATTGAATATTCATCAAATTAATATTCAAATGTATTTTAAATATAAAATATTTATTCTTACTGCTAACATATTTTTGTCTGTGCTGAAACCGAGAGAACAGATAGTGCTGAAATAATACAGGCTTAGTGCTTCTTGTATAACAAGCACGAAAACACCAAAATGGAAATAATAAATTTGTTTTTCATCAATGTCAAAGTGCAGGAAACATTTTGCTGTTGAGGTTCCTGGAAGCAGTAAGTGCTGTATTAACTGCCATGCAGCACACACACACACACACACACACACACACACACACACACACACACACACTTGCACACGGGATACCTCGCCTAACAAGGGAAAACCGTTGCCCTAACACACACGCACACAGTTCCTTAACTTCCCACCTGCCGGGCAGCCACCTGCAATAAACAATAGTGGTCTAATATCAGACACTAGTAAAATAAGCAGCCATGAAGACATTTACCTAAACACCACTAGAAGTCCCTCAAAAGTTGAGCTGCTGGCTGAGAGACTTCTTCCTCCAAATGGGAGGGGAGACCTCTCTTAGGACAACCTCTGAAGGCCAGCACGATCCCTTTTTAAATATACCTACTGTTTAACTAGAGACAGCAACCATCTGTAATGTACATAATGGTGCACAGCTACTATGAGGTAATGGATCCAAGGTGCATGATCTGTTCCAGGTTTCCTTTTGTGTATACATGGTCCCTCAGTGCTGCGTCTCCTAAAAAGTACAGTGACACTTTGTATATGGAAGGCTAACAACAAAACTCTCTTATCTTTTTCACTGACATGTTGACAGCACATTATCCCACGTACACTCATGCTTAAATTGGGAATTAAACTGTTTCCCTGCTGGCTGTAACTAGCCAATATATACCAATTGTGCTCCTGTATTGAAAATCTGTCTTGTTCAGATTTCACAAAGAGAGGTGAAGTTCCTCTCTTGGTATATCAGATCTCCATGTCTCCAACTGTAAATAAAAACAAACTGGTCTAAGCTGGGAACTCTATTAATATCATGACCTCAGTATGATGTAACTGAAACCGCATTTTCCACATCCCCTTAACCACTGTTTATATTTGCATCAAACTAAGTTAAACAAAGGTAGGATTTAAAGCTGCTGTCTTGAAAAAAAAAAGAAAAATTCTCTTATTGAAGACAACTTTTATTGTAGTGATTGCTTTAAAATTCATGTGTCTCTGTAACCTGAAACACTCCTCACAGAAGTCCAGAAATACTCTACAGCCACCAAGATACATTGGTATTCTAGTTCCTTTTACATTGTGTTTACATTGTATTGTGTCTGTACTCATATGTTTTAACTGTTCACATGTGAATCAAAAGCTTGCTCAAATATAGTCCTTCCATGGCTACATTAGAATTCACAAGACAATAATTAAAAAATCAAGTACTAACAAGGATGTTGTTCACCACTTCAGCTGAAAAATACATTTGAACATAAAGTAATTTTATTTTTTTAAAAAATTAAAAATCAAGTATCATAGTGAACAAAGGTATTATTTCAATGTTTCAAACTGCTGTGAAAAAAATTCAACTAGATAATTGAGTCTATATTACTGCATTTGTTGGACTCTATGTGAAGCCTGGTTTATTTTTAGAAAGAAACTGATGAAATCAGTGGTTTTTTTCAGGAATTATTATTTGCAGATCAATAGCAACTTAAACTGTTGTCTCATATGCACGTCATTACAGGGGAGATGCTTTGATGCATCAGTCACTTATTATTTCTCCTTTCAGACAAACAGGAAAAGTAGAAGTAATGAAAAAATGATGTCTTACAAAAGAGAGAAGTATTTCTCCCTTTTCAGTGGCAAAAGCTTTCTTTTTGAAAACTTTTAAAGATGAAAGTTAAGAGGACATAGGAAGTAAATAAACCATAATTCAGAAATATCCAGAAAGAACAAAGCACAGTATGAGACACACTATTTGTAGAAAAATGAGGAAATAAACATAATGCTTTTAACACTACACAGTGCAATGTGCAAAATTACATTTTAAAGGGAAAGTAGCAATGAGGATGTCTAAGAAAACCCACAAGTTGTATAGTTAAAGACCTAAATTCACCCACTTTTAGTTGAATTCTGGTGTATGCTCCATCAGTTTGCTGGAACTTTTCTTGAAATTAGGTGCTGCTGCATGTGTCAAAACCTCATGTGACGTGCCATAATAATTTATTGCCCGTCTGCAGAAACAACCTGATTCTGTCTCACTGAAATAACTGACATGTTTGGCCACTGATTTCTTGGGAAAGGACCTGAACTAGAACACTCACAAACCTTATAACTAAAAATGCTGTTTTTTCAAGTAATGTTTTTAGCTCAAATTAATTTTCTTCTTACATAATTACTTTACTTTTAACCATGGGCAAAAAAAACCCCTAAAACCATTTTGTATTTGAAAGTTGTGTCCTACATAACAGAAACCAGGTAAGTCAAATTTAGATAACATCTTGAAAAATTTCAAAACTAGAAACTATCCTTAGTCTGCAATACATAAACATGTTAAAATATAGAAAGGAGTGCTTTCCCTGGTTTGACTTGTGGTTTTGTTTTTTTTTTTAATCTGCCAGCAGTGGCACAGCTTATAAACTGTGTCTCTAATCATCCAAGAGACCCAAGAAACTGTGACTACAAGAGCTGCTTTCATCACCTACAGGATGTGGTGCTGCAAAAAGTCCAGCTTAAAGCAGCTTACAGCTACTTTCCAAGCATCTGAACAATAAAATAATAATTTTAAGAGATCTAGTGTAAGAAAGGAACACTTCTGATTAAATATCTTGACTTCTGATATCACTGTGGTGTCTGTGAGTTTGGGGAAGCATATTAATATCTGTGTTGTACAGACCTATGTAAGTGGCTGCTGACTCTCATCTACTCTCATCTCTCTCATCTCTCATCTCAGGCTGTAACATCTTCCCTGGGTTAGCAGCCAGAGGAAGAACTTACAGTTGGTTCTGTTCTTCCCCTCTAATGTAGATAATCTGAAAGGAAAATTAAAAAAAAAAAAGTCAGAATTCAAATTAGAGTTAATGAATCACTTGTATTTTTTATTTGATAATGTGGTATGAGCTTCCACTTTGTCCTTTTAAGATTTCCGTGGTTTGTGTAATGAAAACATTTTTATACAGATCAGATGACTGTGAGAAGGTGAATAAGTATTTCCCTCTTCTCACAGCAAGTAATTATTCAAAATTTACTTAATAAAGGCCTATTTATCTTTGTAACATTTTTTTTTGCCTGGAAGCTTTCCAGTTTTGTTTGTTTCTCTTCTGGTATAGTTTTGAGGAAGCAGTGTACATCTCCCCAAGCCCCCCCTTTACCTTTACGATCCATAAACAATCTTCTGGTGAAATTTGCTACATGACAGCAAATTGCAGCTCCTGATGAATTGTAAGCTTCAGTGATTTCAACATGAAGTCAGTTTTTCTCTTTTCTGTGACTTCTGTGAAATTGATTCCTTCAGATTTCCAGTTTCAAAGTTAGAGATTTCTGTTTATTAAATTTAGCATTCTTCAACAAAATTATCTCCTTAGTGGTATGACTGTCCCTTGATCAGCATTTCAGAGGTGAAACAGGCAGTGAAAAAAACTGAGGAAGTCTAATATACTTGCCCATTCAGATATATCAGAACAAGGTTTCCTAATGAGTTTGCATAAACTTTGGGATATGTTCCAATAGTTAAAGAAGAATATTTGAGGATTCCTAGAGTTAACATCTGTTCATCTGAAGGTCTTTAAGCAGAGCCATATAAAATGGCAGGTTTTCATCAGGTTGGTTTTTCTGTATTGGGGGTTTTTCCACATCATAAAAGCTATTGAATTAGGTCTCACTGATATTTTTCAGCTTCAGATGCTGTTTTCACTATTCTTTCCTAAAATGTCCCATTAAAAGTTGTGTATGAGATTTATTTGATTTTTTTTTCTCTCTAGGTATCACAAGACTTCTGATTTTATTCCCAAGGTTTTGGAGCTACTTACTTGTAACTCTTGTATTTATATTCTGCTCTTCAACTGAGTAAATATCAGGGTTGCTAATGTTTCTTTTGTAATAACATCATTTCTTAAGGGCAAACTTCAATTCCTAGAAAAGAGATACAAGAAACCTGAAGAGTTGTTAATTAAAGGCAAGTAGTCTTGGACTTTGTCTCTGCCTGCTGAAGCTATGGATGGTCGCTGATAAATGCCTGAGCCTGCAGGGTTAGATCACTGAAACCTGTGTAGCAATAGTGCAAAAGCCAGATGTGATTAGTTCAACACATCTGGTTTCTGCAGTGATGCCAGTGCATCAAAAGGACACCAACTTACACTTTGGTGTTGATGACCACTTCTAATGACAAGGTGATCTCCATAAGTTTCTAGATTAGCTTAATGTGAACAGATTTTATAGTGGGGGAGTTTGTCTGTGTTTCAAATGCATGAATGATCTCTACAGTCTAAAGAGTACCCTATTAATAAAATGGGAATCATGGGGCTGTCATTAGACATTATCAAGACCAAGAACATGCTCTATCATTCTTTTTGTGCCCATATGGTTGCCCAGTATTCTCTCTATTGGACTGTGCTTGGTTTTGGCATCTGAAAGCTATCTGGAACAATAAGCTACAGGTTTCCAATCATGTCCATGTAATTGGAGTAGCACCATACCAAGACCATAGCTGCTGGCATCTGCTGAAACAGCTGTAGACTGAGAAATATCATAAAATGCCAGAACTGGGAATGTAATCAATAGAGCCTTTAAACTCTCAAAAGCACACTCCTGTTCTTTATCCTGTTTATTTTCAGTGTCTGTTCTAAGGACTTAATAAAAAAGATTGGCCTTTAAATGAGAGTTTAAGTATGAATTTGCTTTAAATTTCATCATGCTGGTGAACCACACTAGTTCCGATATATTTTTATATGGTGGTATTTCAAATATAATCTTGATTTTTTTTCTACCTCCATTTTACTTTATGTCTGTCACGTATCCTGACTACCATAGTCTGTATTTCCTGCTGGTTTAGTCCATCATCTTACATGACCTTCATAACTTGTGTTTAATTTAATGTTGCAATGTTTCTCAAACTCCCCATAGCCTATTACTATAATTATATACTCCCTTTAGGGCTCATAGGAAGTCCTTTGGAATAATTCTGAGATATCTGTGATGCCAGTCTGATGATCAAAGCTGTGTTTCTGAATGATGTCACTGTTTCAGCACTGTCATGATGAAGCAGATCTTGTTTGAGTTTCTACCTGCATCTTGTAAGATTTTTGGCATATGGTTGATTGTGAATCGGATCTTCCTGCTGACAAGAAAAGGGCAATAAAAGACTTTCCAACTCTACTTGTGTGGTATTTTCACCACAACTGATGTCAAAAAAGAAACAGTTCAGGTCTGAGCTCTCATCTGTAGATCATCCTAATACAATTTCTTTTAAAATGTGGAAAGTACCACTTTATGCAATACTCGTCATGAGAGAAACATACACCGCTTCAATTGGGTTAAACAACTTTTTCCTGAATTTGACAGTTTTCACCAAACTGGCCTTAACTCCTCTGTTCACCTTGCTAAACCTCTTAGAAAGATTTTCCTACAGTGACATTTTTAGAGGGGAAAAATCACCAGAACAGGATCTTTGCCTGGACAACAGCAGGAGGTGTTGATTCAGTTGGTGGTGTGTCTCCATTCAACTTGGTTTTTGACCAGTACTGTGGGGTTCTTCAGTGTAGCCTTATATATTTAGACCTATGCAGAAAGAAAAATCAAACAAAAAAAACTAAGATAGAAGATTTATTCTTCATTGTTCTTAATGAAGACATAATGAATACTTTCCAGATTGCTTCTACATTTCTCCTGGGCTGTGCTGCAAATAATTTCAGATTGTTCATATCCTAGACCTGTCTCACCTTTTTACTGCTTAAAGCCAACTCAAACTCTCAGGGCCAGACTGCTACCTCGTCACCAAAGCAAAGTGGAAACTACTGTTTCTTGGGGAAGTCAGGACAAAGAAACCAAATCTGGGCTAGGCAGCATTGGCTTCTTTATATTTCATACTCAGGTTACTTCATACTGTTTTTTTAATCCATAGTAAAGGTAAAGCACAACTTAAAATAAGGGGATAACTGAGAGCATTCAATCCTTTTGCACACTTGTGGGTGAGAGCTGTCATCTTCCTTCATCTGTGTGGACACACAGTCACCCTTCCTTCCTTCCTTCCTTCCTTCCTTCCTTCCTTCCTTCCTTCCTTCCTTCCTTCCTTCCTTCCTTCCTTCCTTCCTTCCTTCCTTCCTTCCTTCCTTCCTTCCTTCCTTCCTTCCTTCCTTCCTTCCTTCCTTCCTTTCCTTTCCTTTCCTTTCCTTTCCTTCCTTTCCTTTCCTTCCTTCCTTCCTTCCTTCCTTTCCTTCCTTCCTTTCCTTCCTTCCTTTCCTTCCTTCCTTCTTCCTTCCTCTCACCGAAGCCTTCATTTTTCATAAGTTATTATTGACATGCCACTTATCCTACAATTTTTAAAATGTGCATTGGCTTTTAACTGTAAGATTTCTGTGAGTCGTATTTGTCAGTTCTTTACATTTCTACATATCAGGCACTCTCTGATGTGTTCGTTCTTGTTGGTATCAAAGCCACAAGGCTCTCTGTATTTATTTTGAGTCTATCTAAAAATTTAAATCACATCAGAATGTGTTTATCAAACATGTTAAGGGCAACATCTTAACATCACCTTCCTTTAAAAAGACAAATTATTTGTAAATAATTTCCGCTTGACTTCACATTGGATAAATTGATGTGCTAACATGTACATCACCACTCTTCACATTAAAGTGTACTTCATCACTCCTTGTGCTAAGTTTTCTGTACTATTAATTTCACACATGCCATTTGATTATGTTCACATCTGGAAATACAAAGAGCATTGCATTTTGTTAAATAATAAATTTCTGATATGTCTTAAAACAGTACAAAAAAAGGAGAGTGCCACTCTGTTCCATAGGTGTAACTTCTAGACGACAGTGACTGTGATGGGGACAATGTTCAGTGTGTCATGGTGGTGTTTCTTTAAAAATCTATCATGTGGTTTGCATCTCTTCCTATAATCATATTCATATTTCTGGCCTTGTGAATTGGGAAATTAAACTTGCTTCATTGTATTTGCAAGTGCTTTTCCATATTACAAAGCACTTATATTTCCCATGAGAGTCAGAGTAACAGAGAATACAAGATTTGGGGAAAAAGTGTCTCTTGTCAGTCATCAGAGTCATAGTTGTATTTTAATCAGAAATATGAAATCTGCTGCAGTTCATAAACCAACATATTGGTTAGAGACTTCTAGATTCTCAGTGTCAAGGTCATAGGGATTTCAGAACAAACTTACATGCCAAAAACCTTAATTTCTTATATCAACCAGGAATACTCAGGAGTGAGCCCACTGCTCTCACAGGAACATCCTTCCAAGGCACACTCTAGTGTGAATCCACTCAGAGCAGGTGGGGCTTTTCAGCTCTGCAGTCCCCAGTCAGATGGGATGGAGCCCAGTGCTGTTGCTACCACTGCTGTTTGGGGGATCCTGCTCCTTGACAGGAGTTAAACCTTCACAGAGGCCCAAAAAGACCATTGCCACTTCTGCTCTGCCCTGGTGGTACTCTTGGCTTTGTGGACTCTCACTCCACCGATTTTGATAAGGTCAAAATTATGCCCTCAGTTTATCCAACAGCAATCTTGGTTCCCTGCTGAGAGCCAGACTTCAGCACCCCAGTGAAGTCAACCTGTCAGAGGCGGATTTACACCACCCATAGCACTCACCATGCAGCAGCACCTGCAGTCACAAAGAAACAGGGTGGTGATAGCAACATAAGATCAGTTGTGCATGTTGAAATATGACCTAATTACAAAAAAAAAAAAAAAAAGTATTCAGAGAAAGTACCAGTAAACACATGTACAAAAATAAAAGGAACTATGTCCAGAGTGGGTCTTCAACTTCTACCCAGTAGAGGGAGTTGGGAGTTCCCTTCATTTCCCTCCATCATTTCCTCTACTCATGTTGTGTAAGTATGGAACTTAAAATTACAAGAGAGAAGAAAAACTCTGTCGCCTCTTTTATTTCTGTACATATTTGCTTCCTACACAGTGTGGGTCATTCTTTCAGACTAACTCAATGTCTTTCTTGGAAAACCGGTTTCACTATTTGGATATCATTATGCAACAGTATAGGATGGTTATCTGTAGCAAAAATACCACAGATCATTTCAAAGGTTTCTCACACTATCAAACATACTATTTTCGAGTCATGTGCCTTTTTCAATCACTCAGCAGAATTGGCAAGCATCATTTCTTTAAAAAGGAATCAAGAATAGGTCTGGTTTTGTGGCAACTGTAGTCCTTGGTAAGAAAGAAAATTAGGGGAATTGATTCACAGGCTTTCAGGTAAGAACAAATGGTGCTACTATGTCATAAAGTGCATGATCACAGTATTTAACACTACAAATATTTTCTCAGATTCTCTAGTGATTATCATAGTTCTTTGCTCTTACCTGGTGACTTTCACCAGTGTTGTTCATATTAAATAAAAAGATCCAAGTGATAAAACATCAGCACAGTGTGAACAAGAGCCACAACACCCAGAAGGTGGCCAGCACAGGATCAGCCTCGGACCAGTGCTCTCGGCCTGGGCAGCATAGCTGGCCTCCCACCCCATCCCCACCCAACAAATGCAGTCTAATGATAGCTCCCAAGGAAGAATCACGGAGGAGGAATCCAGTTCTTCTCTCAGTGTCAGACTTTAATAGTCACAAGCTACCAGCTCTTCTTCCCAATGAAAGAAGATCTCAGCAAAGCTGCATACCTTCTGTAACTCCCAGTAAATCAAAACCTACTCTGTAACATGTGTGCAAGTTCATCATTGTAAGGAAGGGGCATCAACACAGAGCCATAAACCCAAAGGGATCACTGGCTGCTAGGTGGAAGCACATTTTCCTTCAGATTGAGCCTGTCCTATTGTAAAATGATCAACATTAGGAAACCTCTCCAAACCCCTTCATGAGCTTAGAAAAAGCTAAGCAGCATAACAGAAATTAAAATAGTCTCATTCACTGGGCTGAAATAGTTTCTTTCCAGGATATTAATCAATCGGCCTTAAAGAATTTTTAAATAAACCTCTTATTAATTTGGGCTGCGGTAAATTTTAGAGTAATGCTAATTGCTTGATATTAAAAGCCAAGAAAAGTACAGTGGTTCACATTTCTAGGTTTGTTTGGTTTTTCCCCTAAGAAATAAAAAACTATGACATCTTCTATTTTTATTAACTTCCTTTTGAAGTTTTCATTAACCTAGGACACAAAGGTGCATCGTAGAGCACTCCATAGTGGTTAGTATAAAAGCACGTTGAATGTGGTCTGACAGAAATACTGAAGCTTGTTAGCATTAGAAGACTCAGCTCCTTTGGCTCATAAAGGGAAACAGCAGTATTCCTTAGAAGAGTGTTATCCCAACCTCTCCCTGGGCTCCATTAGACCCATACAACATGGTAGCACAGCCTCCTACTACTTTTCTGATTTTTCCTTTTGTATTTTGTTCTCAGCAACATTACACAAACATAGAAAGATAATCTGGTCCTCACATGCAAAATAGTAACGACCTTTCTGCTTTCCCAGATTAGCATTTCTTGCTACATTTGAGGAGATTTAAATTGGTCTCAGACTACTAATGACCTGCCCTTAATTTCTCCTGATTAATTTTATTTTGGCCTATTACACAGTTAATATAGTACAAAGATCAAAAAGCCAAACTTTTTTGAACTATTTTTTTGTTCACCACACCACATTCCATACAAGTCCTATGAGTTGCTCTGGTCAGGGTCTGTCAGGCTCAAAAAACAGGTAGAGCTTACCAATAAGGGATTTTTTTGGCTGGTTCAGCACATGCCCGCTCTGATAGTGATGTGACAGGTGCTTTTCACTTCTGGCATTCTCCTAGCAAGTCCAGGCCAGTCTAACCTCATCAGTCAGTTCATAACCTGTCACCTATTTTTGTGGCACCAAATTTTGTACCACTTTCAATTTGGGTTCCTCTGGCTTTTTCCTCTTGACTGCCACTGGTTTCTTGATAATGCATCTCTTTCCTTGATGCATTTTCTTCCCTGCAGTTTCATTTCATGGCACTGTTTTGAAACAGATGCTTTGGCTACTTGCACAGTCAGTCCTGCCAGCTTCATGATTCTTCCTTGCTGTTTTTGACTGTAACCCTCAATTTACTAAGGCCTAATTGTAAGAGATAATGGGAAAAAAGACCAAGTAGGCAAAACATAAAATGTAATTTAAGACTTTCAAGTATACATTATCTAGAGTATATTTTATTTTTCAGTAATAAAAATTTCTGGTTCCATGCTTTTTACTCTGGATGTAATGAAAACATGTTTTTTTACATAACTTAGTTGAAATAGAATGAGCTATCTAGTAAGACAGAACCTCTGGGAAGGGAATTGGAAAATAATCTTTTGTTCCCCATCTTACCCTTGCTAAAGTGTTTTATTTATTTCAGTAGGATCATCATGTTTGTTTAAAGCTACATATAGTAGTTTTAAAGATACATAAATCTGTATTTAAAAACCCAAAAAACAGCTTGTTTGCTTTATGTATAAAATTTATATGTAATATTTATATTACTTCAATGAGGACTCCATAGTTAGGATCTCTGAGTACCCAGATATTAATGAGGTATCACAGTATGTCATAAGTGTCTAATTTTAGGCTTCTAGTTTTGACATATCAATATTAATGCTAATTTTTAATTCACATGAAAATTTCCCATAAATACCACAGAGAAACAAGAAGTTGTCTATGGCAATTTAGTACTTGAAAGTCCTTGGATTTCAGCATTTGTTACTAATTTTTTTTTTTGCTGTAAGATGCCAGTGCATTTGGATGTAAAATGAGATATGGTTTCCTAGAAGTGTAGTGGATTAGCAAGCTTTTAGCAAAAACTGTCCACTTCATATTTCTTCTTCTGTGATTTCCCTCTGTTTTAAGGGGAAGAAATTAACTCTCTACACAACATTTCAGTCAGTGTTTTCCAGGAAAACAGAATGCTATGCCAGAGAACACCTTTGCTCAACAGTTTGCACGGGCCACTGGAATTTATGGTCCTTAATGTTAAAGACAGTTCATTGTGTATAAGACAGTTTTTTGGTCATAAGGCCACACAGTGGTCATAAGGCCATTACACACAGAACCATGACTGTGCTTCCATCAATTTAATAGAGAGGTGTACTTAACCTTGGTGATTAGAGATCACATTACCAAAAGTCTCAAACGAGGAGATAAACCACATATTAATTACCCTGGAATTAGCTTCCATGACAATATTTGTGCTAATAGAGCAAAAACAGGAAAATTAGAGGAAGAAGGCAGACTTATTTTTAAGTGGAAATACCAAAGTTTGAGGTAGGAAGAAGGCAGGAATTGGTTCTATTGGTTTTAAGCTATTAAGGTCCAAATCTCAATATTGCTGGGAATGCTTGTTAAGACAAAATGCAATTAAATAAAACCAGAGATAGCACCCAAGTTCACATACTATTCAAAAATTCCTGCACAAATAGAATTTTTCTTAAATTATGCTGTCTGATAGAAGAAGTCCTATGAAATACAAAAAAACACGTATATTTGTGAAATGTCATTTGTAACCCTCAGAATGTCAAACTCCTGTAGGTTTTGTTAAGGTGGGTCAATTTTTCAGCAAGTCTGGAGAGATTTAAGACTGCAAGAGTTAGTTTCATACTGTAAGGTTATGTGTGTTCTAATAACTCAAGTAAGATGGATAGTTAGGACAGGTTGGATGGTTTTGACCACAAACTAAGAAAACTGTTCTTCTTTTCACTGAATTTCAGATTTCAATCACAGCTGAAACTCATGGCAAAACTCCAGGGTCCCATTTTGTGTTTTCTTGACCTTGAGCCTGTTGTGTTAATGTCATGTGACAAAGGAGTCTGAAAGGGTTAACCTCTCAGAGTCCTACATTATTTAATCATGGTAGCCAAATTACAGTGAGGGGCATTACCACCCAGCCATCCCAAAATGAGATTAGAGGAGCCCTTTTTGGTGGCCAATGCCTAGGACAGGCTATGTTGTATTTAGGGACACTGCACAAAAATCATTCCAACAAATGGAAGGATCCAATCTAAAGAGGGCAAATCTGTTTACACGAATAACAAATGAAAATTTTACACAAAGACTTGGTGAGTATAACCAATTGCAATGTTTTGCTTAATTTTACTGTAAAACACATATTCCTATGAAAGGAAACAGACTCAAAAGCTTCTTCATGGGTGCAGACTACAGAATCAACAGCAGTTGATTCTACAAGTGATCTTGGACAGTACTGAATGCTTTACTATGAACAGGTCACAGTTTGCCACATTTTTCGTGCCATTGAGAGTCACTGCAATTTTAAAATGGACTATATTTTACTTTGAAATCTTAAACAATAGAAAACGGCAGGTTCAGTTATGTGGTATCAGATTTGAGTTGTAAATGGCCTTTTATAACCACAGACACTATTTTGATAGAGTCTGTAAAATGCACATACAGTATGAAATATGAAGAGAGGCAAACATAATGTCACACAATTGTACTCTGCACTCTTGCTGAAATTTCAGCTTTTCACAGAACACACACCATCAAACATCTAAAGATTTCTTTGGAGTCTCACAAAGGGTTAAGGCTGCTTGTTTGGCATTAGATATTTGTATAATGAGCTTTTACTGAAGTAATTAAAATTTGTTTATAATTAATACAGATGAATTGGTTTCTGCACAATAATAGTTAGGAGATTAACAAAGGCCACATTTTGGCAACAGGACTACATTCTTTTCCAAGTGCTGTGGGACTTTATCCAATGAATGTCTGTCCAATCCGGCTGATTCTTCAGAGATGCCATATGGCACTGCTATGCATTACAATTTTTTTTCTAAAAGGCAGCCATATGACATAACTGATCTTCAAAACGTTGTCAGAAGGCATTACCTAGGTAGGCTGCTAGCTGCTTTCCAAAAACTTAGCAAGCACAGGGGCTATTAATTATGAGCAAAAGAAATGTGCACACACACGCTGGAAAGTTGGCATGCTTTCCTCTCTAGTCACAGCTGAGCATCTCTTAAACTGCTCAAGCTAGGAAAGTGAAGATGGATTTATCTTTTTTTAACTTTACACATCTTCTTCTAAAATTTTAATGCAGGAATTTCACAATCAACTCATCTCAGAAGTGTCAGCACATCTGACCCTCAATGCCCATGAACATCTTATTTTACCAGCAGCATGTGCTCTTATAGTAACTCAACAGCTTTCACTAGCACATTTTCTTAGATCAAGAAATTGTTGCCTTTCCACACCCTCTCAAATCAAGATGATACACACTGTCCTCGAAGTCAGTCATATTATCTATATGGGGTCATATTATATATATGGATAGATATAGATATAGATACAGATATAGATATAGGTATATAGATAGATTCAACTGTTACTTGAGACACCATTTGTCTTCCTGGAAAAAGGACTAAAGGCCCCCATGTCTTTCATATGTTCGTCCATGTATAGATGACACCTAAAGACTGATTTTGGACCTTCTTGCAACACATGAACTGCAGTATCACCACAGGTGGTTCATGTTCTTTTCTGTTCTCCTTATTATTGCAATAGGCATAGCCATGCTCATTCTCCTCTGCAAAAGCTCTCAAGCACTTCAGCTTACACTGCTCACACTCCTAAAACCTGCCCTGGGGACCTTTGTGCTCATTCTCAGGTCAGAAAATTTTTACAAACCTGGGAACATTCTATGGGTTGGTCTGCAGTGTGACCCTATTGTGACACCACTTCCAGCCTGCTTTCTTATGGAGACAAACTTTTTACCTAAAGAAGGAACAATTTTTCATGTAATTACTTAGGAGTTGGAATTGCATCTAGGCATCTCTTATCCATGTGTGCAGTCTCTCTCTTCTGGTCATTAGGGCATGGCTGCAGTTCCCTTTTCTGTCTGATTTTCTGATATTTCTTAAATATGTAGAACGTTACACTGAACTACTCTGGTAGCAGTTCACACACGGCATCACTATTGTCCCCCCTGCCATAAGACAGCTGCTTAGCTTTGAGATATTTTAGTGGATATACTCTGAATTCCAATTATAGATCCTTTATATTTAGAAGCAAATTAAATTTTTGTTGTTTTTCTCTCATACTTTCATTCCCTTCAGGTATTGCATAGCAATGTTGTTCTTCTGGTGATAAGTTAAAAGAGGCTTCTGCAGGGATAACAAAAAGTTAAAAAAGAGATTGTAGAGGTCAGGCACGATCATGAAAACTGGAGGCTAATGTCAAAAATCACACACAGAAATTGTTTTGAGTGGTTTATACTTGAACATCAGTCAGTGGCAGAGGGTTGATGTGGCTGGAGTCGTACATCTGGTGACAGAAGTATTGAGTGTTGCAGTGCTTTCTTCTAACAGGTTCCTGGAGCAGCAAATGTCTCACATGGAAACTATTCACATAGCTATCTGAGAGCTTGATATTTCTCATAGCTCAGTATTTGGGGAGGAATTCAACGCAGGTAGAACAGTTTGTGACACTGGTGAAAGGACTCAGTGAGACAATGCTGAACTGAAAGACAGGAAACCACACAGAAGGCTTTGAGTAACATTTCATTAAATGTTCTGTGACAATTAGTTGGTTACTTACGTCTCATTTTACTTTTCATACCACATTTGTGAATTCATAAATGGAATGAGTTCCTTCTTTACTGGTGTTTGAAAGCCAGGATAGTATTTGCTTGGAGAGACCAACCATATTGACAGGAACTGTTCTAAAGTTCATCACTTTCAAATTACTGGATATTTTCTGCAATAAGAAATTAAAACTTCTTTCCCCTGGTCCATATGTATATTGTTCTTCACTCAACTTTTATGGAAGATGTGTTTTCCTTAGAGATTATTTTCCTGGTCACCTCAATGGGACACTAAACCCCTGAAATATCTATAAAACAATGTAACATGCACTTAGATGACTGGTGGATAAAGATTGACTTTTAACCTGAATTTGCTAGCCTGAAAAAAGATACCTGATCAAGTCAGTTACCACTTAGAAACATGGAGTAAGACATTTGCCAGCCTTCAGGTTGGAAGCCAGTGAAATCTTTGAACACTACGTGTTTTAAAGTTTTTCTCATAATTGCAGCACATTAAAATAATGTGCAATTGTTATAATCCATGCACCTATGAATGCTTCTTGTATGAGTTTTAGTGTGATGTAATATATGTATGCATTCAAAGAGTGTATGTTTGGACTTTAATTCCATGCTTTCTGAGGTCCACAAAAGCTGTGTCCTTAATAAAAGGGATTGTGAAAATAAGAGCAGAGTAGGTGGGCATTTCTACTGATCAAAGAATATGGAATAAATAATGAGTGCACACATAGTTCAGAAAGTTGTGAAGTGTCAGAAAAATATAAGTGTTTTTCTGGAAAACAAATCTGTTAAAATTTAAAACATGCCTATATTCCCTGCACTGTGGCTGCAGGTAAAATGGCATATTAGAATTGAGAATTTGCAACACCCAGAATTTTCTTTCTTGTTTTGTGACACATCTTCCTTACAAAGGGATTTCTTTAGGGGTGATGCAGCAAATTGTGTTTTAAAGAATGCATATGCTTCAGAGATAAAAGCCTGAAGGGGATATGCAGATGACAGGAGAGCCAGAGATGAGAGAGCCAACAGCTGCTGTGCTCTCCCCACTCCGTGGTCATCCAGCCCAGCCTCTTTGCCTGGGAGAACAGACTGCTTTGCTGCGTTGCCTTGTTTGCTCCTTGTTCTGCTTGATGTGTTTTTCTGAATCAGGTTACATCATGACTTTTAAACAGGGAGTTGTTATAACACACACACACACACACACACACACACACACACACACACACACACACACACAAAAAAAAAATACTGACACAGCTGTTTCATAAGTGTTAAAAGTTTACCATGAAAGCATGAATTAAGGCAGATTTATGAATATGTTATTTTTAACATTTCTTTGGGATAAAAACATATTTAGAATATGTGCAGCAAAACCCCTTATGTAAAGTACTTATTTGACATGTAGAAGACACACTCTCCAAAGTTTAAGAACTTGTTATTTTTCATAATACAAAAAGCAATTAGAGTATATTATGAGCTAATGTCAAACTGTATCTTTGAGCTGAAGAGATGCTGATTCACAGAAATTCTAAATATGTCTTGAACTGATAAACTTTCCATTTATTTATACAATTGAAAGATATTTAAAACAACCAAGACAAGCCATTCTTAACTTCATTTTTTTTCCCAAGGTTTCATCTTGGAGGGAACTTTTCTAGCTGATTTAAAACACCGTAAAAGAGGATTTATAATGGAAATCTCTACCCTTGCTGTAACAGCATTAGCAGGTACCAGCCTCTAACAAAAGTCCATACTCTGCCATGATGTACTGAAAGTGATGTGAATAGAATGCCATTATTTGAAGTGAGAGGAAATGAAATTCAATTCATCCACCTTAATAGAATAGTCTTATATTTGAGAGATAATGTCAGCAGAATAGAACATTGTCACAGGAAAATTAACTGCTGCTGTTGCTCTATGAACACCAGGGCAAAGCTGAGGTACTTAAAATAAATATGGGGCTAAGCTGATGGTTACTTTTGAAATAGGAAATCCTGATCCTGTGACAATCTCCTGCTATACAGACATCTTGTTTATCCTGAAGCATGGCAGAACCACAGGATCAGGTATGCTTCTTCAGGGACAAGCTTGCAAGGTTTCCTTCCCCCTCTCCCGTTCCAGTTGTTTGTTCTCTTTCCAGCTGTAATGTGTGCTCCTTTCTTGGCAGTCAGTTGGTGGAGATCAGTGCATTGATCCGTGTTAAAAAGTGCCTCAATTCCTAAATACGGGTTTTTTAGAAGAAATAATTTCCTGTTGCAAATTTCTAGGTCTGCCTTCTTCCCAAAATGCTGTCTTAACACAACAGCCAGAGTAACCCACTATGGGATGGGGAAATGGGTCCAGCAGAGACACAAAAGCCTTCAGCCACTAGCACTGCCTCCAAAGTCAGCAGTGATGAAGTGACAGCCCTACTGACAGATGCAGACAGGATCACCCCACTTGGCAGCCTCTGTTGTGGCAATGATGTTTTCTCAGGCTGCTGACCTCTCGTTTCTGTTTCCACACACAAGTACTCTGAAAAGCAGTGCTAGAAAAAGTCCCAGGTGTGTTCCTTCAGCTCCTCTTCATATGAGAATTGAACCCTGAAGCCAGGTGCAAAACTTTTCAGCCAGGTGTTGAATTCTGTCTTGGGACATTTAATCCTAGTCTGAACAGCACTGGGATTTGAAGGTATATAAGCAATGTCAGTGTGATTTTAATTCTTCCACTGGTTGCCACTGTGTTGTCCCTGAGGAAGATGGAGAAATGCTGTGGGCACTCATACTTTTTGGGGAGGGGGCAGAGATTTTTCATTCCTGCCCTCCTGGATCTGTTGTGCTCCTCACAAGAATGTTGTGAGCTTTATGGATACTGGCCAGAGATCAAAGAAAAGCCTTTTTTACCTTTATACTTCATATATTTATTATCTTATGTCTAAGTAAGTCATCAAGTTGTTTCAAATACTGTATTCTCTCATTATTCAAACCCGTTTTCCACTACAACCACCACCAAGTATGAATCTTTCCCAGTGCACAGAATGGTGAGCTTTTCTCCTGAAATACATGACTTTCACCGTGTGTAGAATGGCAAAATTCAGCTGATTATGATTAACCTGAATGAAGGCAGGTTTATATTACAGATCACATTTATTTTAAGGCCAGAAAAGACAATCAGGATAATCTAATCTAGTTTTTTGCATGACACACTTACCAGAACTTCACTAAATCATTGCTGCATATATAGTTCAGTAACATGTAGCTGAGACACACTATATTATTTCTCTTAAAACATGCAGACCAGGTCCCACATGATGAAGACTTGTCACATATCTGAGCAATTTCTGCCAATATTCAATTAAACTCAAGTAAAATTGAACTCACGCAAAATGATATTTTCTAACGTGATATATAGATATTCCTGATAGTTACCTTCAGCATTATGGACTCTGACAAAAATTATTTCTGTCTGTAATAATAAAAAGTTTGAATACAAATGACAGATACTTAGAGAAACCTTTATTAACCTATACTAAGCCACAGTTATTGAATATAAAATGCTTAAATATGCCATGTTTCCTCTGCCCTGTTGCTAAGAATTAATATTTTTTTATATTTATGAACAAAGCTTTACATCTTGATAACTACAGCAGTTACATGCATTGCAAATAGCCTGTTACAGTTTTATTTTCCCTGATTCCTAGCACTGGTTTCAAGTATTCCCAGATTCAGATATATATTGTGAGGGACAGTAAAGGAGGCATTACATTAACCAGCAAGTTAAAAGCAAACAAATGAACATTGTCTTCCATACAATTTATGTCCAAATTGCAGAATTTCAGATCACAGAATGAAAGTGAAAACATGCATTAAAAACTGATCGTAAAGTATTTAATTAAAGTACTGTACCTGCATCTCAAAATGCCCTTTAGATACAGATATTTGGAGGCCAGGAACATATGCTAAGAGGATATCACTGCATTTGCCATGGGGTTTTTTTCACTTCAAGTAACTGCTAGTTCTTAGCTTACTCTCAGGATCTGACAGGGTAAGATGTAGTTTTGGTCTGAACTGATAAAGCAATTGTTATTTTCTTCATTCGGACCTGAATTGTTCCACTTGACCCACCGTGCAGTACATCTAAGAGTAAATCAAAGTTATGAAGAACAAAAACCAGAAGAATTTAAATGTTCTGCTTGGTTCACAAATCTCACTACTCCGAGCTATGCATTTTTAGAAGTGTGGTTTATTTGCAGTCTAACCTTTCAGACCCACTATCAAAGCGAGACTTGCCATAAATACATCACCACGTGTAAAACAACTGGCCCTCAATCAGTTGTCAAAAACTTGAAATTACAGCTAGATCATATCTTCCTTTATCTGAGTAACCTCGCAGATCTGTAATTCAGAGACCGGCAATTACTAGTCTACAGGACAAGAACAGTTACAAAGTTAATTACCTGTGATTATCTTACAAAAGGTGGTGATTATATAGCTGAATGACAAAAGAAGAGTGCTCATGGAGACAAAAACAGGCGGTACCATAAACTGATAAAAACAGGACCCCCTGTTGTTCAATTAGAAATCGCCCACTTTAGTTTATGTTGCTATTACGGTAACACCTTCCCCATTCTCCTCAATCTCCCTGCTTTTTCTCAAAGGAAATACTAACCTCATGAAAGACCTACAATTCTTCCCTTTCTTAAGGCTATTCTCTGTCCTTAAAGTTTCACAGCGAATGTGAAAGGCTGTTTAGAGCCTTTAAGACAAGGGAGAGAGTGGAAAGGGGCGGCCAGCACTGTGCCATCTCATGCCCCAGCTTATTTGCGCATTTACCCTAATCTTTTAGACCTCGTCATGTCTCCTTGACTCATCCTTTAGCCTGATGAATAATAACAATGAGCACCAGCTGCGGAATAGCAAACCCGGTTCACAGTCCCAGCCCTGCAACACGTGTGGGGCCAGTGGTGGAAATAGGAATGCAGCAACATCTCTTAAGAATTTGTTTCCTAAAAGAACCCCCACCATCACGGCGGAATCACACACGTGTGTTCCGTGATGAAATTCGTCTACAGAAAATCTAACGTATGCAACAGCCCACCTTTCTTGAGACAAATTTCCTTTAAAATCGTACATGCATTTTGCTTTCCTTGGGATTTTTTGCTTCAGTCAAGAAATTATTTTTTTTCTCGGCAACGTTTATCATTTTGATAGTCACAGCTTCATGTGTTGAAGGTGTTAGCTGTTGTCTAATGGGGAAAATTATCCATAAAGCATCGAGGTGAGTCAGAACTTGCACACACTTGTTAGCATTCCTTCGGGTTTCCTTAACATGTGTGTGAATGAAGGTTTTATTATACAAATATGAATAGTATTCCAAATGCATGTCTTTAATTTGATGGTCTTCACAGCGTCCTTGGGATTTCTCAGAAAGATGTCCATGGTGTTGCCATTAGAAAGAGCGGTGGAAACTGTGTTCCGAATATTCAAGTAAAAAGATGTTCATAAATGCACTTAAATGTAACCAACTTATAAGTGACTTTCTTGTACTTCTGAAAATATTCCAGCCAGAGTCTGTGCACAGGGAATTAAATAAGGCAATGTAATTAGGTAGGCCATACAATTCAAGATAAGACAGCATACGTGTAAATGTGCAGGCTACAGCCGTGTTTGAAAGCCTGTGATGGGAAGAAAAAAATTTGAAATACAATTTCAGCTCTTAAATAAGTATCAGAGCTTTCAACTTTTCTGTCATCATAAGTAACTGCACATCAAGAAGGTAAATGAAGGATCCTTTGCCTTCTGGCCCAGTTTCCAGAGCAGAGACAGCTCAGTGTTGGAGGTGTTGGCTGCATTGCTCCATGGTGAAGACAGTGACTCTGTAAAGCTCCCAACCTTTGGATGTAAATGCCCTACAAAACCAGCACTCAGATTGTTATGTTTGCTCTAGTCTACCCGCTGTGCCCTCACTGTCATGCTGCTGTGCCTGATACATTTCATTTTAGTGGACGAGGATCCAGAGAAACTCTTAGGAAAGCTAGTCCTTAGGACTGCAGAACGTGTAGCACAGCTTTTGTCCCAGCATCTCCCAAAAAGCAGCACTTTGTGTACGCTGGAAGCACCTGGCGCACGGGGAAGAGAGGAGCATCACTTGACACTCCGCTCCTCCAGGCTCGCCCAGTGTACCACCCTCCTGTCTGGGAACCAAAGAGAAGTGATGAGGAGCTTCATAATCAGCCTGGGAAAGGAACAGGCTGAGCCAACGCTGACGCCAGCCCTGCTGCACCCTGCTCCCGCTGATTGCAGTGGGTGTTGGATGTGCGCTTTTGAAGGGCAAATTTGCCTCCAGTTTAATAAGCGCGATAAGTCATAGATGTGCCGGGAGTAGGAGTAGAAGGCCTCCTGCCTCTGTTATCACATTCTTATTGCAGCTTCTTACGGGGCCGCACGTGATGCAGCCCTGGCTGCAGGATGCAGTTACAGATGAATTCCTGCTCTGCCTCCCCCACTGACTCAGCATCACAGCTGGAGCCAGACACCGCCACGTTGCAGGAGGTGAAAGGTACTCTGAATTATAGATTGCCTTTGACCTTTTTTTGGTTTAAATTAAGGATATCATCCAGGAAAGTGCCTCCAGCCAGGACACTGCTTAAACATATGCTGAACTTCCACCCGGGGCTGGTGCTCATCAATGGAGATGAAACGCTTGCTTGCAGTGCAGTGTGTGCATAGACACTAACCCGAAGATGATTAAATACCTTTCCAAAAAGGGGCATAAATGACAGTTTCCTATAAAAATGGTAACCAGCATAGCTCTTGAAATCCAGAAATACCCTCAAATTTATGACAATATTCACTTAAAATTCAGGGCAGGTGATGAATTTCAGCCATGGAGTATGGATATGTTTAAAGGGAATACTATGAAAATTATGCATATTTCAAAAGGTAGAAGAAACAAAGACTGTTAATTAAGAAAATAAAAACTAGGTATTAGTATGCCATCGCAGAGGGATATCAATCTGAACAAACAAACTGCCTTACAAACCTGTAAGTGGGAATTAAGGTCAACTTAGTGTCTTTTCATCAGAGTGTTGTCTATGATAACTTTGTAAGTGCTCTTAATATATAACAAATAATCTCAGGGCAAAGATCTGTTTGAAGGAGATATGATTGATGACCTATCATCCCTAATTCACTGTTTATACTCGTAGTGAGCCTATTGGGAAAATGCCTCATTCATCAGGGTATTAGTGAATTCAACCAACGTATGGCACCTTCATTTTAACAAACTAAAGGAGAAAAGCTAAATGGGGGGAAATTGACAACCATCTCTGATTCTATGATAATGCAATTAGGCTGCTCCTCTCCAGAGCTTTTGCTAATTCACAAAACAGCTTCAGTCGGCAGGTCATAAATATATGATCATTTTTCACACTTTGAAAAGTAATGATGCCTTGACACGAATCAATAAATCTTGCTGAAGTCATTTATACTTTTGTGTTGTGCATACAAATCAGCTTACAAACAACTATATATTATTTTTACGCTTACAAAAAATAATTTTACAGAGGCTTCTGTGTTCCTTGTGTACCCAAAACTCAAAAAGGAAATATCTGCCTGTTTTCAGGACGCAGCAATCCTAGACCAGGTCTTATGGCTGTTAAAATCTCATAAAGTCTGATGAAGTTGTAAAAGGAAAGGAGGGTAAGAGGGGAACAAGGTAAAATAGCATTCCCTTTCCTTTCTCATTTGGCTTTGAACTTCCTTCTGAAAATATGTTGAGGGTTTCCCACTAAATGTTGAGATTCCCATTGTTAATTCATGCAAGTTCTCACTCTGCACCTTCAGCCATCTCTGGAAAAAAGCAATTGTTAGGCTTACCATTATGCACTGCAATGTTGCTACGTGGAAGAAAAGTACAGACACAGTACAGTAAGAAAGGATATCAGAGCACCAAAACTTGTCCTTTGGTCTCAGGGGAGATGCAAGAAGAGCACCTGATGGCTACATAACAAGTGAACCTTGCCACCTGTCTCATTTAGTAGAAATTTTACATTCCAGTGATCTTCTTAATGCAAAGTCTGTCTTCTCATAGGATTATGACATACTACATGGTTAAGGTAAGTACAATAAGCCCCCGAATATGTGTGTATGCCAATAGGAACAATGCATGACACTGTTCTGTGACATATGAGAGTTATCTCCTTCTGCCTCCTCCGTTTTGTGGTTAACAGCTGAAAAAAACCCACATTCATTCCTTATGGTATGAGTACGATAGAATTTTACCTGAGGCAGATATATGCAAAGATAACAAAAAAACCTGAAATGCTAGCCACTGATTCAGTGATAAAACTGCATTGCACAACTTAGCAAAACATAAATCATGTTGTGCAGTCTGTCTGTACATCAGGCACATACAAATTCACAAAAGCATACTATGGTACACAAAGGTATGATCAGAAGTGATCCACAGTAAATGTAAAGATGCACAGGCTGATAAATACTCCAGGTAGCTGCTGATTTTTGCCTTGTTGTTAAAATGCCTACATGTTGTTTTTGTACTCACTGTGTATTCTGCCCTGTCTCAATTATTTGATCTCTATTATGATAAGTAGTCAGTTTGCAATGCACAGAGCAACTAAGCCAAGCACATACAGTACATGGATGAAAATTTAACCATGAATTAAAGTGCAAACTCCTGTGTCTATGTAATTTATATTTCATATATTTAAATAATAAAATAATATTTTTTTAAACAAAGACAGGATGTATTTTTTTTTGAGTAGACATTAAATACCACATTATGAAATGGTACTTCAGTAGTAATTTTAAACAGTGTTAGTTTTCAATCATATATTCTGTAATGAGTATTTTAATAAGATACTGATGACTTGGTCTCAAGCTGATAGCAATTAATATGGCTTTGCTGAAGTTAGAGGGAATTTATCATGTGCTTTAAGTGTATATGATTTTCTGAATCAGAGCCAGGAGAGAGTCTAGACATTATATCTCCCCTTGATGTCTGATGCTCAGCCCCATGATTTTTGTATTTCAAGGGAGAAAGAAAAAGTGCCTCTATAATTGTGTCACTGGCCAGCTCACCAGAGTCATCTATAATAGACCTGCCCAGCATCTATAACTGCATCATCCGCTGTCAACTTAATCTGGTTTCCAACACTGCTGAAGGTGTGGTATGCATTTTGTGAAGGTTTTTACAAGGAAAATATTTGGATTAATGATATAATTTAGTGGCAATTTAGTGACAGTAGGTCTCAGTAGAGTGACAATAGGATTGAAAAAGTAAACCAGTGGGATATACTTGATTGTGGTTGTTGGGCCGGCAGCAGGGAAGCTGCAGGGGTCACACTGATTGGCATTGTCACTTTCCCCATTCATCAGGCAAGGCCAGACTTCCCAAATCATTTACCAGATGGGGCAGCTCGTCAGTTTAAACACCTGATATGAAGCCATCCGTCATCTGATAACATGATCGTTGGGCTGCAGCTGGCTCGGTGCTCTGCAGCCTGAGTGCACATGTGATGGACTGGAGCCAGGGAAGCAGGCTTAGCAGTGCTGCACTCCCCTGATAGGATTTGCAGCCCTCCACTGGACCATAGAACAGGTGGAGACGGAGAGAGAATGAAAAAATTACCATGTGTTGCAGGGATTAGAGAGCACACACTTACCACTCCTCTTGAATACCAATCAAAGGACAACCTTGAGCCAGACGAATTTAAGGCCATCCATGATGTAATGTGGAGAATATAGGTTCTTGCATATGTTGACATATCTTCATTTTCCTACAGGGCTTTGAAGGGATACTTGCAATACTGTAGTTTGCCTTCTATTTTCTAATGTGGGAGAGAACAGATATTTGGAAATGCAGCCTTTTTCTACTTCCTTTTTCAATGAGCATTTAAAACCAGGAAATCTTTTCAAAAAATATAAAGGAGTGTATTTTTACAAACTGACCACAGATCCTATCAGTTTTCCTCAGCAAGACAACAGTCTGACAAGATAGAGAGGAAGTGCTATAAATTCAAAATATGATGACGCATACTGAAAGTCAGTCCACTTGTTTAAATTCCACAAGTTATTGAAATGCTCAGATCTTCCAGATTTCAAAGGAATTAGGTGCCTAAATGACTCTGAGGGTCAGTCTTTTAGTGCCTCTGGAACAATACTGCAACTCCTTTTTCAGATATCAGGTACCTTGGCTTTGTTCTCGGGTAAATCCCTCCTGGGAGAATCACTCTGGGGGAGATTCTCTGCTGCAGCGTTACCAGGTACAGTAAATGGCTTTAATGTGTAATGGTAACTCCCAGAAAGCCAACTGGTTTTCTGCCCAAACAGAATATTCACCAGCCTCCCTGAGGGGTACCACAACAACAGGATTTCTTTCACATAATCCTAGAAGCATAGGATGGTTTGGGTAGGAAGGGACTTTAAAGATCATCTAGTTGCAACCCCCATGTCATAGACAGGGACACTTTCCACTGACCAGGTTGCTCAGACCCTCATCCAACCTGGCCTTGAACATTTCCAGGGATGGGGCTTCCACAGCTCTGGGTAACCTGTTCCAATGCCTCACAACTTTCTTTGCAGAAGTGTGTATCTGTTGATCCCGTTTCGGTGCTCACATCCTGGGGCCATTCCTTCTCCTCAGAGTACATGCCTCTGCACTCCTCCTCCTCCTCCTCACAGCCTGATCTTGCAGCTGCACCACAGCTCTGCTGGATGTGAAGGACCAGAACCAGCACTGTGGTGGACAACCTCTTGGTGAAGGGACTGGCACCCTCCCTCAGCAAGCTATGGCTGAGTTGGGCTCCTCTGCTCCAAGGCAGGTCTCTCTCCATGTGCCTCAAATTATAACAGGGAAACCATGTCCTTCTCCTAATGACCCAAAGACAAATGTCTTTTGGACCACCGAGTGTCCCTTGGTCTTCAGGATCCAATGATGCTTCATCCAAGGAATAACAGCTCATCAACCTTCTTGGGGTGTCAGTGCTGCAGTTGGGCATTTCAGGATGGAGATGAGGGAACTCGCCCCTCTGGAGGATACATATGGTCCAGGACAGGATGCAAGATGTGTATTATCAGTGTATATATTTCTTTTCCCCCAAAAACAATTGCTTATGCAAAATTCTTCCCTTGACTGTGCCTTTTCCTTCCTGAAAATTTTTGCTAGTGAAAGATCTGCTTTTGTGAGAAGATTTATTTCTTTCAGTTCTGATCAGCTATTAAGACATGTCCTTGAAGAAGATTGTGTGTTGAATTGTTCCCTTTTTTTTAGGCTTTGTTGCAGTTATGTGAACTAAATTAATTAAAAGTTTAAGGTTTGATGTGTTGGGGTTTTGTTAGCTTTTTTTTTTTGGGGGGGGGGGTTTGTTTGTTTGTTTTGGGGGGTTGTTGTTTCTTTTTCAAGCAGAGTCAAAGGAGACCTTTCCACTTCTTAAAAGGTTTCATCTCCCCGTGGGAATTAACCTGGAATTTCAGTGTGAAATGTTTAAGTTCTTTTGTGGGAAAGGGACACTGTTTTGTCAAAAGCCCATTATCCAGCTGTAGGTACTTAAAAGCATCAGAGATACTATAAATTATGTCTGATACAAATGGAATAAGCTGTAAGGTGTTTACTGAAAGGCAAGTTAAAAGACTCATTTGTTTATTATGCACCTTTTGTCTTACTTTGATTTTTATATATATACTCTATGCTCATTCTCTATTAGATAAATTCTGCTTCTTTTTCTATTTCAATTAGTGTCTTTTTCCAAGACTGATAGTAGGAGACTAATCTCAGATATGAGCAAAGCTTAGAAGACATGCAAAAATTGCATTTAGAGATACAGCATTAAAAAGGTGAAAACTCATTAAAAGATCATAGGAAATAACATAATTTTGAGAACTAGTCGGACATCTGCAGACATACAAAAGGATCCTTCCTTCCTTCCTGCCTTCTTTCCAGCAGAAATAGAAGAAAAGTTCAGCAGAAACCTGAGAATGAATTCATGAAAAAAAAACAAACCCATAGTTCATTAGCACAAATGATTAATGATATTTTAGTTATGAAACAGAAGTCTTTATGCTGGTAATATACTTTTAAATCTATTTCTGTTGACAACTGCATTTATCTATCTATAGAATAATAATTAGCAACTTCAAATAATTACAAGGCTATTTTATAAGAGGAAACATGACTTTATTTCCAGCATAAAAATGGAGAAGCTGAGACAAATGAAGTGACTTTATACCTCTGTGAAGATTAAATGATGGTCAGAACCTAGGTTTGGTGTTAAGCTGTAAGAAAGTTTTGGTTTCAGTGTTGTTTTTGTCCCTCACTTTTAATATAGCATCTAAATAAAAAACCCAGGTATACACATAATTTGTGAAGAAAGTAAAAAGCAGAAAAATAAGATAGAAATGACAGAAAGTGGTAGATGGTGACAGAGGATTATTTTCCATCTAAATTTGTGTGAGTATTTAAAAGAGCGTCATTGTAGTTTTTCAGTTTGGTGCATGGGTGTCCTTAGGTGCCTTAATTGCCTAAGTATGGTGTTGCATTTATTTAGAAGCAAATAACAGAATTAATTTCATTTCAGTCTTCTTTATTTTCATTTGTTGTTGATTAAAAAAATCTCCCCAAAACCATCAGGTGTTGAAATGAAAATCCAAATTTAAGAAGCAGGCAAACCAGGAAAAGCATGCAAGCTTGTAACTAGGTGTCTCTAAACACAAGACATCCCATGTTTTCAAACCCATTTCTCACATCTTTCAAATCTTCAACCACCTCCCACTGAAATAAATTATTTTTTCCCTTGAATCCTGAAGTTCAATCGAGTTCTTTCTATACAGCACCATGGAGAAAATATAATAATAAAATCCAATAATAATAATACCAGGTGTCATGGATGTACAGAAAGATTTGTAAAAGACACCCTGAACACTTAAAATTACATATTTACATGTCTTCTCTGCATCTTTAACACAGAAGTAAAATTCATGTCTTGCTGATAACCTTGGTGCCAGAATGTCACATTCTCTTTTTATTCTCCTTTCTTTTGCAGTTGGAAAAAAAAAGCATATTACAATCCTCATATGTAAATTCTATAAGCTTTACTGTTCTCTTCAGGTGTGCATGCCAAGTTTTCATTATGAAGGCTCCCTGCTGTGAAAAAAAGCTACATTTTCACTTTCATGTGTCTGTTCCTTTGTGGTAGAAAGGCTTGAAACATTAATGAGTAAACTAAACTAAAACTGTACAGACATTCCTGCAGGAAATTGGGATAACTTTCTGATTCTGAGGGGAAGAAATTCAACTAGGTCAATAAAATCGTGTGATTTTGACACTGTGAAGTCAGTTGTCACTAAGGAGTTACCCGTGCTATTTTTATTCATGTTAATGGCATTTTTATGCCCTGGTGTTTTGTTTTGAAGATTTTATCCCACTGAACCAGAAGACACAAAAAGAATATTTAAAAAAAAAAGGACACGGAAAAGAAAAATAATTTCTTCACAAGTTGAAGGCTGATATCTGTGATGGCTTTTTTTCTTTCTCAAATGATTTTATTAAGTCATCATTTCATACCACCTTGAGTTTTGTTAGATGCGACATTAGTGATAAGTGTGGTATCTTAATTAAACAAATGTTATTTACAGCTATAAGCTATTGTACAATAGGTTAAATAGGTGTATTAGAGACAATATATCTATAAGTCTAGTATATATTAATACTCTTAGATATAGAAATTAAAAGTTATTTTAAGCTTGATTGCTCAGTAAGTGTTAATTCTTTTAATAAAAAATAAAGAAAAATAATTTATCCTTTAGTATAAGTAGGATGTTGATATGTCAGAGTTCACTGTCTTACAGTGGAAACGATTTAATTGATAATAGGGTATTTAAATTTAAAACTGATAAATAAATAATTCGATAAACTGATAATTAAAACCAAACCAAAACAAAAAAACACACCAAGTCTTCCTAGAAATTGTGTTTGTTTGTTGGTTTGTTTGTTGAGGAAATTGCTTTAACATGAACAGCCAATGGTAAAATAAGAAATCATTTTTCTCTTGCAGGAAGTGTAAACATTTATTTTTCAATTGCATTAAGAAACCCACTTTTTTTCCCAGCTAGATCTAGGGTTTTAGTTTTCCCAAGGATGAAACAGAGATCCAGGCAGAGATTCAAGTAAGGAACTTGCTGTAGACTGTTCAGTATCCAAGCGTATCTCAGGAGAGCATCATAAATTTATTCCAAAACGACCTTGGAGACTGAGATTCTTCACTCCGAATGAACAATAAACATTGTCTCTTTTAGACAATGAACTCTTGCCTAGGGGTGGGGGGGAAACTACTGCATCAGGTACCTCAGATTCTTAAATGCTAATGAAAATGGGTTTTATTTATGTTTCTTAGAAAGGGAGAAATTCAATACAATATTCAGTATTTGAGACATAATAGGAAGTCAGCCATCACTCTGTTATTCTGGCTGGTTCTGTTAGCTAGACCTGTAATAGAAAGAGAAGAATGGTGGACTTTTCAAGGAGAATGGTGGTTATTGAGCTCAATGGACTGATAAGCAGCTGGGAGGTGTCAGGGTGCCCTCCTACCACACACCCTGCCCAGTCTGCCCAAAAGCTGGTGGCTCACACCCAGCCCTCGGGCATCCCCCAGCCTCAGGCCAGCTCTTGCTGGTGCCCAGCAATGGCCAGACTCCCTTCATGCAGCACGCTGCTGGCAGTCACATAGAGCAGAAAATGCTGCTGGCTTTCCCCTCCATCTCCCTTAATTACATTAATGTCTTAGGTAAGAAGGGAAATTACACCAAACTTTCTTGCCTGTCTTCCAACTCCATGCAAGTTTCCCAGTTTCTGTGTATCTCATGCAGCAACCTGTTTCTGAGAGGAGGTGCACCTGGTCACAGACAAGCAAGGATCTCTCTGATAACACTCTATTATGCAATGTGATAGAATCACATCTGCTAAATATCACAATAGTACAATTTTTGATCTTAAAGTGCTTGACAAACATTTTTTAATTACTCTCCATACCACCATAAGACAGCTAAGTTTAATTTTCTATATTTCACAGATGGAGAAAGTGAAATGTAAGTGTGTTAAGTGACTTGACCAAAACACAGATAAGTCCAGGAGCTGGAAATATAGGCCCTGATTCAGGAGACTACTGGAGCAGATGCTTAACTTTCAGTACTGAAGCATTCAATACAAGACAAACAGTTTAGCAGAAGGGCAAAATACTGCATGGAAAATTCTCCAGTCATTTCACTCTTCAGCTACTACAACAAAGGAGTATTAGCCTTAAGTTGCCATCTAACAGCTTGCAAATAGCCCCTGATATACCTTAAAAAAATATTGTACTCTCTATTGTCTGCTCACTTCCCCCAGATAATATTGATCCTAGCTCTGGAACACTGCTGAATCTGATGCAGTGGGTAAAAGAGAGCAGACTTTGCTTTTTTAAAGATCCATATCAGGGCAAGAAGAATGAAAGAGCCAACAGAATAAAAAATCAGGCAATGTCATTAGGTGTCCTGTGAGTGATAGGTTGCTCAGTTCCTGCTCTGGCTACTTGCCTGGGCTGCTTTGCTGGTGGACAGCAGTTCTATCAGCACTCAAGATTCAGTTGGGATAAGCATTCTGATTTTATCAAAATCTGGACAGTAAATCTCCTCAGGAGAGGATTTCATCAAGTCTCTGATAAATTATAGTGTTGGTGGGTCAGAAATACCTGAGATTAGCTTCTTGATTTTCTCTGCCTTTGGCAAGAAATGCTAAATATATTAACATTTAATAAGTGCAGCTCAGACTTCACAGTAGTTAAGATTCAGTTCAGTCCCTGTTTGATCATCCATTTTGACCCTTGCTTTAACTCCAAATTTTAACTCCATAAATATGTGAGTACCACATTTATAAATCAAATTTTTTGAACCTGAGAAGCCTTGGCTTGGAATCCTTGCATCTAGGATTCACCTCTGAGCATGTAAATACTGAAGCACATACTTCTGTAAAGTTCTGGAACTTGATTCATCCCTTCCAGCAGGGGTATGGAAAAGGAAATGACCCATTTTAACCACATTGTATGTATTGCTTTGGAGCATCTTTCTGCCAGAGAACACTTTTACAATCTGTCCTTTCTTATTGGCTTCAGTTTTGTTTTTCAGGAGAGAACCCAGCACAGGGCATTTACCTGGGGGAGCTGCACTCTCCCCAGCCAGTACTGCTGGTATGTTGGATGATGTCCATCAAGAATGGCAGGATGGTTCTGAGAACCATGGCCAGTTTGCAGCCATGCAAATCCCCTTTAACTCCTTTTTTTTTCTTCTACAGCCTCTCAGGATTCAATGCACAGATACAGTCTGCATAAACAGCAGCCAAATCTTCTCATGCAGTGTGCCTAGAAAGAAATACTCCTTTCTGATATTTGCGTCTTCACATGGATTTTTGACCTATTCAGAGCCAGATAAAAGGAAGCAGGCTAAAACAATGTGTGAAAGTGGGCAAAGAAATATATGTACAAAAAGTAGATTTGACCAATTTCCTTTTCATACTACTTACAAAACACTTTATACTGTAACTTAGATATTCGGTCATGATAAAACTTATTTTTGAATTTGGGAACATTGAGATGGCCTCCTGAGTCCATCAGTAATTTAATACCAACACAAATTACTGGGACCAGTGGAGCATTAAGATCAAGGATAACCTCTTATTACATGCCTTTTGGTGGCTGTTATTGCAAGACCAGGTCCCTTGATATGGGATGCTGTGTCCCAGAAGTTGAAATCCTGTTGTGAGAGTACAGAGAGAATAGATATGTCAGCAGTAGGATCACAACCTGATAAAGTGAATAACTTTGTAAAAATAAACCAATACTAAATATTAAAACTGCATAAATACTTCCACTTTTCCAATAAGTAGCATGAAGAACAATTCTGATAATATAATTGACATAACTGACATATAATTTCAATACATGGTATTTAATACAGGGGTTTAAAAAAAGCCAAACCCTGAATAAAGAGGATATGGGATTCCTACCAAAAGTATTGTTCCCTGTTATCCTCACCAAGATATTAGAATTAGTAGGCTGCTTTGGTCAAGAGAATATTTTATTTTCTGAAATGTGGTTTTAAAGTAATACATGTGCTGCTTTTCATGATCTTGATGTGTGTTGGAACACAATGACTACTACATAATTATTTTTAGACTATAAAGTAATTGTAGGAGGGAAATATTATTATTACTGTGCAGTGTGTACTCTAACAAAAAATGTGACTTGATTGAGGCTAATTTCTTATAGCAGAACACAGTATTTGAGGAAATTTAGGTCTTCCCTGGGAAGCAATTCAGGCAATACAAGCTAAAAAACATTTTGCTTGCTCTTGATTTAGAAAAGAAGAACTGCAAAGTCTTAAACTTTTTCAATCTACATGTGTAAAAATAATCTTCCTCTTATAATAAAGAGTCATCTCATCCTAGTTCTGCTCATATAAGGTATGAGTTTGAACAGAGGAACATGCATAATAACACACTTTATTCACTCCATCTACTAGACTGTATTCTTCTCTCTAACAGCTGAAAAGTGAGTCTAATTTGCTGATGAATATAATTAGAAGCAAATGATCCATTACATTAACTTTAATGAGCTGCAGCAGGTCACTTGGTTATGGATGGCACCGTGCAAAGGTTATAGTTCAGGGTGATACTAAATTTCTGACAGTCATCCATAAAGCTTTTATGCAACAGACACAACATACACTTACCCAGTCCTGGTCACAGAAGGAACTAGATTTCATAGCCCCCTGCTATCTGCTGAAGCTTTAGTTCTGCAGTTTAACAATTCATAATTATCTCATTTAACTGACAGCCACGTAATGAAGGGAAGCAACTTAGTGGTCTTGTAGTATCAGGATGTGAGAGCAGGATTTTCACAACTAGCATATTTTCTCAGACAAGGGTCAAAGAACTCATCCCAAATTTACATTTGTTTCTCAAACACTGGTGAAAAAAATATAAAGGTACAGTAATACACAGTATCTGTATTCTCCAAAGGAGTTCAACACACAGAAGGAATCTTAATTTTATAATATTAATATTGATAAAACTCTAGAAGGTAAAAATAGCCAAATGAGTGACTTATTGGTATTAGATAGTGATTATTTTGCTTATGACGCCTTCCTTGTGTCTTGCACCTCTAGAATTGTGGTACTGGGAGAAGCCAATCTCATATTCACTTCTAGAAAAACACTTCAATCTAGGTGTTGTAGACATCCACTTTATTTTGGGATTGAAATTGCAATGACCAGAAACCTTCTTACGAAGCCAGTCTGAGCTCTGTCAGAAGTTATCCAAGCGCATCGCAGGCACCGAGCCGGGCCGGGCGGGCACGGATCTGCCTTGCCAGGACTCGGGACCAGGGAGGGGGTCACAGCTGGATCCCGGCTGGATCTGATCCCACCTGCCTGGAGCCAGTGCTCACTCACAGGCTCAGGCAATTCGCTGTGCAGCTCACCTCCAGCAGAAGAGCAGGAGCTGCTTGTGACCGCCGGTCAGCAGCAGCCTCTCACCGCGCTGGGCACTCCTTCTCCAGTTGCGCTAAATGCTCTGCTCTCCGAGTGATTGCAGATAGGTTTAGGGACAATACTCATTCATGCATTGTTCTTTCTTTTCCTCGGCTATCTACAAGTTGTCTTTACTGTGAAAAGGTTACATTTAATAGATGGTTAACTATTTTTTAGACCGTGATGAACTGCCTAATTTGACTGCTTGTTACTCTTATTTTTGATTTGTATTTGATCACCTAGGTCATGCACCTTGAGTGGACAACAAACACTTCAAATAGGAGAATAATGGTAGAGAAGCACGAATAACCAAGGGTGAATAAGGAACATTCTTGTTCACACACAAACGCCCTTGTTTGCACATGAATATGGGGGTTTGTATGAAAAAGACCCATTCGCCAAACATCCATGTGAAGGGAAACCCATTCAGCATGAATGTTTGTGAACACTGAATAACAAGTGGATGAACAAGCGTGAATCAAGCAGCCGTTCAGACTTTGAACCAATGTTTGCAAACGCTGGTTTGCATTATTCACCCAGGCCTGTGAACAGCCATCTGTTGGATAACTGATAATGGACATGGAAGTTGGGTTGTTGGGTAGATATGGCTATCTATTCGCAGGATTTCTGCTTAGTCTGCTTCAGGCGTAGCCTCTGTTCTTCTCGACCTGTGATACCTGTTCATCTTCTCTCTCTTCTGCCAAAATGAGATTTTGCTTCATATTCAATATGAAATAAAGTTGTGTATGCAAATATGCATTGCCACAAACATACCTACAGACACACAAATGTATATTATATATATATATATATATATATATATATATATATATATATATATATATTCCATTGCTGGCTTTTACTTAGTATTTAAAAGATATATTACATTTAGGCACTTGAGTGTCTTTGTGACTAGAGTGCTTAGCAAACTTTAAGACCTAGACATGCAAAGATAAATATCTGGGCAGTGTAAAAATCTGGTTTGGGTTCCTTTAGATTTAAACCCAAAAGTATTAACATTTTCCAAATTTATAGCCATCTGCATATAGTAGAAAATAATGGGCACTTTGCTTATGATTTTATAATTATAATAACAAAATCAGTATTTTCAAGTATCGGGACAGACTTTGGAATAAAAGATTTGTATCGTGAGTCTCAAACAACACTTCCTCACAACTATAAACTCGTCTTCACTTCCTCACTAATATGATGTCTTCTTATCCAAGAGATAATAACTTTGCTCCACCTTTAAAAAATGGCTCTTATGTAAGAATAATTAAGTACTGACAACTTGTCTGGATTGGTTGGTTGCTTCAGTATATTTATTCCAGGTACTTCAATGAATAATGAGCACGATTAGATATATAGAGAAGTGGCAATTGTTTTTGTTCTTCCTATGGCAGGCTGATATCTGTATTTCTATGCAACTGATTTAGTATAATTTATCTTAAACTCCAAAACCTTTCAAACTGCTTCTACTGCTTTTCTAACCCCTATGTAAAAATATTTCTTTGGGTTAGAAAGCATCGAAATAATTTTAACATAAAGTGTTATTTTCTATTTTTTATTTCTGACCTCAACCTCCTGTAGTCTTCAATGTTCTGTATCATTCATGGGAACAGTTGATTCTGTTTCAGGCTGAGTAGCAAAGGTAGAGAAAGCCTAGTATAATTCCAGTCAACGTAGGATATGCATCAACTATGTTTTAGCACTTGTTTAGAATGTAACTTTTTATTTTTATCTTTGTTATGTCCACCCTGAAGATTTCTTAAAGTTAAAAAAGCCTAAGTGTACCACTCAGAAGAATGGAAATAATTATAAAACAACAATTTAATAAACTAAGATAAGAGCTGCATCTGGGTCCCAAACTGTAGTTTTCTAGCTTTTTGAAACTTCACTTCGTTAACATAGGCTAATTTTACCCACATAAGTTACAATATTTGCTCATTTCCAAGAGCTGAAGAACCAGGTCTCTCTGCACAAACTAAAGTAGCAATGCTATTTACAAACCAGTCGCTCCATTCTTATCTGTGAATTGCAACCTGAGTATGTATATATTATCACAACTCAAATAGACAAAGGAGAAACAATTAATTAAGAATTTAAATTAAAAAACCCGGAGCCTGATTTCTATTTAATTTTAAAACGCCATATCTAAAACACATATGTACGTTTTCATAGTGGCAATTTTAATAACAAATTAACAGACTCGAGTTAAGATTAGAGTTGTAGCATGGGGTGATTTTTTTTAATGCTGTTGATTAAAACATATACAAGGAAGTAAGAAGCAGAGTCTTAGTGTGTTCATTTTAAATTGCAATGGTTTTGCAGTGGACCTGAGTATGTAAGTAAGTCAGTAAGTAATGATCACCTCCCTTTTAAAATTTCTCTTGCAGGGAAGGAAGAGATAGGAGTAATAGCAGCCCTGAAGCAGTCAATCAGCAGGTGGGAAGAAGAAATAGCTTGATTTAGGAAAACAAACACAATGCAAAGGTAATTGTTGGAGCTATCACCGAGCTGATGGGCGCTAAAGCAAGACAGAAGAACACTGATCACGAGGAGAGTCAGTCTTCAGCAGATCGTTTACAGGAACTGGTTTTGTAGGAGTTTTAAGGAATATCTAACACTTTTGATAAGTAGATTTTTTGGTGCTCAGCTATTGAAAAGAAGGCTGATTTGCCTTAGCTAATTCAGTAAAACCTGAAAACTGTCAAGGAAGCACACCTACTTATGAAAAAGGTTCCTTTTCCACAATCCTTTTTTTTTTTTTAAAGAGTATTTTATTATTATTATTTATCTTTGTAGCTTTCTAAGGCTGAAAGCATTTTGTGAACACAGCTCTGCAGAAGCCCCCCAGACCCTGCTGTTTTGTCGAAAGCAGTGAGAGAGCAGTGATACCACCACGTGCTGTGTGTGAGTATAGTCACAGAATGGTGAGGGCTGGAGAAAACCTCTGTGATCACTGAATCCAGCCATCAACCCAGAACCACCATGTCCACCACTACACCGTAACCCCAGGTGCCATATCCACATGCTTTCTGAACATTTCCAGGGACTGTGATTCCCCCGCTTCCCTGGGCAGCCTCTTACAGTAGTTGACCACACTTTCAGCGGAAAAAAAACCCAACCTTTTAGCCATTCTAAAATCCCGTGGCACAATATGAGGCCATTGCTTCACGTTCTATTGCTTGTTACCTGGGAGAAGAGACCAACCTCAGTTATCTTTCAGAAGAGCAGGGGGGCTACAAAGAAAAGATGAGATGTTTGTGGTTTGACCTCTTGATAACTGCTGCATTTTAAGGGAAAGTGGAAAAATCCCTTCCTAGATAAAAACATGGATCGTTTCCTTTAGTGTTGAGCCTGAGCGTTTCCTGTGGTTTTGTCAACTAAGAGGGTTTAAAATATGTGCATCAAGCAAGAGTTTGTTTACTCCTACTTCTGTAGTAAGATATTTACACAGTCTTAAGAAATTGTGAACAAGTATGGGTTTTCCAATGTTTATGAAGAAAAGCTTTGAGTAGCCAACCTTTTGATTCCTTTATATACAGTAAGGGGAAGCACAGTATTTCTCTCATGAGCCCTGTTTTCAGAGCTGCCCCCACCCTGGCTGGCAGAGCAGTGCCTGTCCCCAGCTGCTCTGGATCGTGTCGCCTGCCCTGACATGGAGGTTCTGGTGGGGCACTGAGCATCCTCAGCCAGGGGAACCTGCCAGACCCAGGTCCAAGACACCTGCTGAGGATTTGCAATGTTCTCTCTGCAATAAACTTGGGCTCAGTGGCAGTGTTAAATAATCATTTTGCTGACTTTTCATTGACTGCCTGGTTTTGTGGTTTTGCTCAAGGGCCGCAGCTCCTTTCTGGGATACTTTTCTAGCCTTTTCCATACCTGGCACTGGGATAATAATATTGCCTTTGATTATGGCCTTGGCTGCTCTCCAGCTCATACCTTGGACTACATTATAATGCTGTCTGAAGCCTGCAGAGCACAGTTCACAAAGAGGCTTGTGAATGGAAGCACACATCTTTGAGGCTGGCTCAAAATCCTCAAGAGCAAGGTGCTTTTGGTGGTACATGCCACCCACTGCAGCCCTCCCCAGCACCACCCAGGGCATCTTCCTCCTCTCCTCGTGTTTTACCCAGGTGAGAGTAAGAAACTAGTGCTCCCAACCACTGAATAGCCTTTGATGTAAATATTCAGTGCATATTATCTTTGGTTTTTAATTGGAGAAAACTTTTTAAATTGATTCTCTAACCCTACTTTAAGTAGAGGCAAACTTTATAACCATTTGGTTCTAGTAGCCATCACGCCAACATTAGTCTTAGCAGGACAAGTTGTTGCTGTAACTATAGCTATGAGCTACTTTAAGAATTACCAGACTTGTAAACTCCTCCTAGTAAAACACCCTAATAAGAAAAATATACAGTGAATTGATAGATATTTATCTCTACTATGTTTAGCAACATAGATTGCCTTGGTTGTCACAGTTTTTTGCATAAAGACTGTCTTAATCAACAGGTATTTGCTATCTATGTCTTTTATTTACAATTGAGAAGAAATATGTTTAGAGTGACTCTTCGGCACCCACAGTGTAAAATAAATAATAACTTTGGTTTTTTTTTTCTTTTACTTACACATTTGTCAACTAGAACCACTGGCAGTTGTTCATTGACCTTAATGGGTAGTGAAAGAGGCCATAAAGACTCATATCCATACAATAGTTGAAGACAAACCAAGCTGATTTGCTTGCAAAGTCACTCAGACCAAGGATAAAATTGGAGCAAGTTTTCTTTGGGCTGATATTTTCTATTTCTTCAATAAAATATTTTCTTTTTTATTTAGGAAGTTTGTTATTCAAGAATGACTAGAAACAGAGATGCAAAAAGAAACTGTCAAAACAGATATTTTATGATTGATGCTTAAAATATAAAATGTGGTTTTGTTTTTTAATAACAAATACACAACTAACACCAAAGTTATATCTTTTTATTTCTGTGGTCTGATTTTATTTTTTGTGCCTTAGCTCCTAAGATTAAAAACTCAAATGGATTTATATATCAGAAATTTGCTTAATACAAGGAACATGTTGCTAGGTATGAAACTCTCATTTAATCTAATCACCATTCTGAGATCTTGCTATAAAACTCTTTAATAAACATATAAAGCCCTTTAATAAACAAAAAATGTGCTTATAGATACATGTGTACTACATTATGCATGCACGTATATGTATAGGTTATATCTACATATATACTTATATTTATATTGCATATGTATATATACAGGATAAAAAATAAGCACATTCAAAACTAATTAATTTCAAAGAACATAAACAATTCGAAAAGCTGTTGGCATTATTGCCCTGTTTTCTTAAACACAGAGCACTTTCTTTGTCAATCTGAAATTTGTCAGCACCATTCAATGAAGTTTCTATGATGTGCAGCTGCTGTGTCATCTATGCTACGTTTATTGCAAACATAAGGCAAAAAATCTTTGGGAAAAACTACCCTAAAACACTGCTCACTTTACGATTACGTGTGGCTCGTCAGTCCGATAAAACGATGGTCAAAATCACAGGGAATTATCCTGAGCTGTTGCTATCTCCCAGTAGGTGAGGACTATGTGTGCACCTCTTAGGTACAGAGGAAAAGTTTTGTCTATGAAATTCCAGAGTCCCATATTCTCAGGAGGCAAATGCTGTCCCAAAAGACATACATGATTTTTTATTCCTGTCAGATCTTCCTAGCAGGTTCTCTCCAACTCTTTTTCCTCTCCTTTCCATACATCCAAGGGATGAGCATTCCTCTTGACTTCTTCTATGTTGTTTTGTCTTCTCTGAAAAAGTATTTTTTTTCTGATTCCCTTATTTCCTTTTCCCAGGTGGTTATAGGACATGCATGAGTTTTGTTAACACATCCTGAGTGGGCTCATTTCTTTGAATTCTCTGTGAAAGCTGAGGGAAAACTCCTATTACTCCCACCTTTTGGCCATCTTTTTTTTTGGATGAGGAAGTCTTAAGTCTTCCCCCTTGAGAATAGAAGTAAACAGCCCCTATTCTCCTTTGCTTAATTCTTCCCAATTCCCTCTCACTGATGCAGACAGAATGCTTTTGTTTGACTGGCCAAGGAAGCAGCTGCTAATAGTGTTGGAAGAAGATTTATGTTGTGTATCAAACTTCTGCCCTTCTACAATAAAAAATTTAGTCTGGTGTGGGCATTATTAACTGTACATGCTCAGATTTTAAATCATGTTCACTCTTAACCTATCTATAAGTAAATGATAGTTTTATGTCTGTGTTAATGTCAATTAAAATACAGCTTTTGCTCATTCTTACTATAATCTTTTGAAGAAAAGCTGAGCATGCTTTTACTTTGGCTTTAGTAAAGTTTCTTAAGATAAAATGTAGGCAGCAATTGGATACAGCAGTGAAATAGTTGTATCCTTTAGGAAGTTTGTCCTCTCTACACTTAGAGTTTATTTTGTTCTGCCCTCCCAATAACATATTTGGCTGAAGTGAGGAACATGATCAGTTCAAAGCTGGTTTGGTAAAAACAGTTTTTCTCGCTTGGAAAAATGCATTATTGGAAAGAGTGAGGAAAAAAAAAAGAGAGTGTAATAAATTCCAGAATTGACAGACTGTGTCTGTCACAAAAGCCCTTGACAGACCCCGAACACGTGTGCCTGTGGTCCCAAGGCATCACAGTGTAGGTGTGACTGGAGAGCCAGGGACTGCTCAGCTGGTGGCTGCAGGGTTTATCTCAGCATGAGTCTGAATGATGAGCACCAGGAAAAAGCAGGAAAGAGTCTTTGGTGCTGACACTTGAACTGAAGAACCTAACACTCTAAAAGGAATTTTATGCAATTTTGGCTGCTGCTTGTAGATCTTGACCTCTGCAATTTCTCATTATGCTGATTTCCATGAGATAATATAAAGAAATTCTTTTAATTTGACCATTTTTAAGGTCATTATGTAATTTTGATTTGATTTATCAATATTTTTGTCTTACATTCCATTTTTATCTCTATAATGTTAGTAATGGCTTAACGGATTGGGTTTGTCTGCTTTCTGTAATCCGGGACTTCTAAATATGTTTGGTATAGGGGATAAAAGAACATTAAGGCAAACCACCTCCACAAAAGACTCAAGGAAAAAAAACTGACCTAAATCTAGTAATGAAGTAGCCTAAAATCTAATACCAGGCAGAGTACTTAGGAGATCTTAAGAACTATATGGTTGTCTGAGGAATCAATGGTTCATTTGTAGTTGCGCTTGCAGTTGATATTTCATTTAGGATTTAATTGTATATCCCCCCCTGTGCTTATAAATAGTGTTTGTGCCTTATTAAAGCAGATTCTGAACATTTTCCCTTGTCACCCTCCCCTGTGAAAAATTTCCTGTCACTGCCATCCAGTGATACCAGCTCAGACTCAAACTATTTAATTTCAAAGCTTCTTTGTGAATTGGACTGTGATGATACCCATCTAACATGCAGATGAAACCTGAAGCCCAATGGCCAGGTGCATCATTTTACCCAGTCACAGGGGAAACTTCTGCACAGAAGTTGAGCCTAAGGGTTTCAGTGCGCATGGGGCTTCTCCTCCTGTCTTCTGATGCCCTGCTCTTTGCCCCTGCCAATTACTGCTCACTCTTCAGTATAACACAGGCAGTAGCTTAACTGTTCTCAGAGGTTTACAGCCACATGGAATTAATACATTTTCAGCAACCTGAGTGGCACAGTTAGAGAATTAAATTGTATAGTGATTAACTAGCTGGCCAAAGTGCAGTTCTTGAAACTACTACCTGTGAGTGCCCCACTCCTCAACAACTTAAACCATTGTAGGAGCTGCTTTAGACTATGCCTGACCTTGCCTAAGGCTGTGGAAATGCATAACTGCATAACAAATGTGATTCCTTCCCTCTGTGCAATCTCTACCTCTTATTTGTCTGCATTTAGGAGCTGATGTGGGGGATGTGCCTACCTTCCTCACACATCAGCACCCACCAAGGTGTGCAGGACTGTGCTAAAAATGCTGCCTTGCAGCTGATTCCTGCTGCTAACACTGCCCTCCTTTCACAGGAGCTGACCTGGAGAAAATATGAAATGCTGAAAACAGTTAGAGGGAAATCTGCAGCTTTACACCCAGACACCGGTCAAATCCAAGGCTGAGAGGTGCTTTCCAAACCTTCCTGCACCTTGAGAAAAATCCTGCAAGGTGGCCATGAGTGCCTGCAGTCAGGCAAGTGCAGAACTGTGGAGTTTCTGCCTGCCCTTCTTTTGTTTTGTGTTTCATATCTGGCAATACATTGCTCTAGTTGAGGAGTTTTGGCTGTACTCAGCAGAATATCCAGCACCACAACGACACTTGTTATGACACTTGTTTCTTATTTACATTAATATTTCTTCTTTGTTCATGGTTAATTCAGACTCTTGGTTCTTATTTAAATGTTTTAGAGGATTTTTTTAATATGCCTAATGTAACACAGAAATCCTATTTCTATTGTAGTGCTTCTGGTACAACATGAAGGAAAGAAGAGGGGAGACTTTAGCTAAACTTTCTTATCATTAAAAGTCTAGAGTCTTCCAGAAGACCAAACCTCACAGACTACCAAACATATTTGATAAACATATTAAACCACATAACTGATTCTGGTCATCTCAGTGTGAACAACTTCAAGATCTGGAAGTACTGGAAGAATAAATTAGATAATCACACACCTGGGATAGAATATTGTTGTTACAGTGGTCCAATGCAGCCACTGCTGTCATCCCAAATGGATGGGGAACATCTATCTGCAACAGTAAGAACAACCATTAGTTATCCAAAACAGTTCATAAGTATTTGGGGATGTGGCATGCCTCCATTTCTGGAAGACCATGACATGCTGATTGAAACAATCTTGATTTTTCTGATTGTGCTAAAAGTAAAGCCTCAAATATTAGAAGCTGCTGTCTGCTAACTTCCAGATATCAAACTATTCAAACCCCAGTCATGGTGAGTTAGGGCTTTGCAACGATTTTACTTCTTCAAGGTCTATTTAAAGCCTATTTATTTTACCAGTTTGATGCTATGTGGGAATATTATTATGAAGAGGGTGTAGTGTTGAAGGACAAAGAAGTTCTTTCTCTTTTATTGTCCCGTTCTTTCTAGATATCTTTTTCTTGTAATACTTTACATAATAAAAGGTTTAGCTGTTTGTTGGTTCTGTTTTTTCTTGTTTGTTTGTTTCCTTGGGTTTTTTTTCCCCCAAAAAGCAAAACAGATATTTTCGAAGAAGGCTGCTGCCACAAAGGCCTGGCAAACCCCAGGCAAACACTAATAAGATCAGGCAAAATAATATGAAGAAAGGCTGGAGAGGACACAAGTTCTGCCAAAGCAAACAGTCAGAAAAGGAAAAACAAACACCCTCCCTCTCCTTCCTCAGAAAGCACATGTAAATTCAATTGCATTTACAAATAAATTTGCTTTGGTTATGCTTACACCTTTACATGTGTGCTTTACATGAACGACTGTCAACATTTACTTATGTAAATACTGAAGACCTGTGATTTTGATCTTTGTATATGCAAATATTTACACGGGAATTCTTATAGTAGGATATCACACCTCTGGAACCACCAGCTGACAGTGTTCCCTCCCACCACACGTGTCACAGCCTTGGCAGAGAAGGGATAAAACCAGCCAAAAAAATACTTGACTGTGGTCTTTGAATGCAGGTCAGGGCAAGCACTTCAACCCATCTGACTTCTGTGATGCCAGGGTGGAAAACTGCACAGCAGGAAATTTGCTGATACCCTTGGAAGAGTTTGTCTGGGATGGAGAACTCAGAGCTTCCCTAAATTCTTTGCTGGAATAAAATGCATGAGACAGATAACATTGTATTGGGAATCCTTCGTTCAGCTGTGCAAACTGCAGAGGGAGAATCACATTTGAATTCCTCAGTTTGCCCGGGCTTTTACTGAAAGTGATTTTTAGGAAAGGTGTGTCTAGCTCAAAAAAAGAAATTATATCACCATTTGTGGCAAATTCTAGGAACCCTCTGCATTTGTCATATAATCAAGAAAATCAAAATTGCGGGGAACTCATCTGTGTCAGTGTACCTCAGATTAAGTTTAAGCAAAATAGGCAAGTATTTGGAGTTTTTTCAGACAATAGAAGAAAATGCACAAAAATAGTAATAAGTAGTTTACTGCTGCAATCAAGTGAAGGTGATTTCAGTCTTTTTGCATATAAGTCCAAAAGCAGGGATGGTACACTGCATTACTGGCTGCTTCAGAATTATTTTCTCATCATGTCAATCTGATTTCATGGGTAAAATGTTCTGTATCAGAAATTAAATTGCTCTTTTATCATATATTGCCATGTCTTCTGTTTGCAGCCAAGAAGATAATATCCCAAGCAATTTTGTATGGGCCAAAAGACTAGGAAGCAAAATAGGGTCATGAGATCCACAGAGAGGAATGGCGAACACAAAAAGTTCTTCATTTCAGCAGTTCTTCTCTGCTGCAATTTTGGTTTATGAGCCATTTGCACTCTTCTGAAAGGTCTCTTCTTATTCATATTCATTTACCTACTCCTTGTCCTGGCAGTCAGCTTCATCCTTCATCCTCCCCAGGTTGGAAGCCTTTCCCTTTTAGCCCATAATTTGAGTCTAATATCTTATACTGACATTTTCCTAAAGGCACAATAAACTTCCACTGTCATGTTGTATATTTTATGCTAATAATAGTTTACTATTACTGTTATTATTATTATTGTTGTTAAATTTAATAATAATAATAATAATAATAATAATAATAATAATAATAATAATAATAATAATAATAATAATAATAATAATTTAATATAAGAATAATAATAATAACAACAACAACAACATCTACAATATTTATCTCAGATTATATTATCTCTTCAGTCCTGGAATAATATCCTTTCATGTTAAGAATGCATTTTCAGGTGCAGTGTTGCTATTTCAGCCATCATTTGCAGGATATTTTAAGGCAGGTTTTGAAGAACATCACAGAATCTGCTAACCTGCAATGGTATCTCAGGAAATAGCCATTTTTTCTAGGCTTCTAAACAGATGGTAGCCAATCCAAATTCAGCAGTGCTAGCAAGCAACACTCAATAAAACTGTAATTGATGCATATGGTACCTGCTAGGCTGTTTAAAAACTGACTCTGTGGCATTTAAAGGAAATGGTTTAAAACTCCTGATAGAACTGCACCTGATTTTTGGGGTAAATCTGTTGGAGATGAAATCTGCACTTCATGCCTTTAACCTCTCAAGAACCCCTCTGGTTTTATGCCACAGCAGCACAACTTCTTTCAGCTGTACTGGAGACAAAGGAGCATAACATGTCTTTTCCATTCTGATGAAGCTCCATGCCTGGTGCTTCACAGAAAAGACCCTGTTCAGCAGTTTGCTCTCTCTGTAACACAACACACTGTCACAGGTTGACTTGTTTGTCTGTTGCATAAAGGAGAGGAAAGGAAAAAAATCACAAGCACACAGCAAGCACTCAGCTCTGCATGATTCTCTGATTAGCCCACAGAATGAGCTGGGGGAAGGAGTGCTTCACCACATTATGAACCACAGTGAGATTTTAATGGAGAATGGTGAAATCCAAGCTCACTTGTTAATTTACACAATAGGATGTGACGCTGAAAGTATTCCTAATTTATGTCTGCTAAAGAAATAAGGATAATTGCAGTTGTCTTTTATTAGGTCATTTTAATAGATATTCCAGCAATTTGACTTCTACTCAGAAAATAAGCAGCAATCAGGTATCAGGGAACTGACAGATGTGTGCCAGCCACCAGAAGATACTATTTTTCAAATTCATCAAAACAAGAGTTCCTCTTCCACAAAGACAATGAATGAGATTCTTCAATACTTAAGCCTAGGAAGAAACCTATAGGAATGTGATGTTTAAAGACATGCTTGCTCTGCAGAGACCAGAGTTGTCCAGAGATCCTAGCTCTAACTCTGGGTGACACCCAGCAGGGGAAACCAGCCAGACTTGGCACTTTTTGCTGCTTCTGAATTGGCTTGCCCGTGTAGTAGCTCATTGTAGTGCACTTGTAGTGTGGGGAGGCACACACACAGATCATGAGAGGCACATGAATGGGAACAGAGAGCCACGAGGCTGCCTCACCAGAATTCCTTAGAGGAAAACCCCGCATGTAAGGGCAGTCCAAACCCTCAGTCTTTAAGTATTAGAGTTCCAGAAAATAGGGTGAGTGGACTGAGAAGGAAATTGAGAACTGGAGTGGAAGGATGGCTGTTTATAGTCTTGCTTGAGAAGAAAATGAGACAATAATGGCAACATGAGTGGCACAGCAGTATTTGACCATTATTGGGTGTTGTGAATATGACAAGAGACTGTTACAGGGCAAGGATCTGAAGGAAGATGCTGAGCAGACTTCCACAGTGACCCTCTTTTGGATGTGAGGGACAATATGGGAAAATGGATGACAATGTTTTTTTACATATTGGAGAGGTGACAGAAATAAAATTGAGCTGAATGTGGGTGGAAGCTGGCATCACCACAATCACACTCTGAGAAATTATAGGCGGAGATGAGCTGTGGGAATTTTGTGGCAAAAGTAAGATGACATTGGAGAGATTTCTAGGAGAGATGATGAAATCCAAAACATGAACTGTGAAAATTTTCTGAGCAACTGACTACCATTGGGACTATGTCTCATTTACCGGGGGGAAAAAATAATTATCAAAAGAAAGGAGATGCAAAATTATGAGACACCTAAAGGATTTTTCTCTCACAGAGAGATTAGAGAAGCTGTGGTTTGCAGAATATCCTTCAGATGTGAGTGAAATACATGCCTAGCCCAAGCAGTAGGGACCAGAAAATAATCCAAGATGAACTGGACACGTGAGTTACAGGCAAGTGGAAAGTGTCCAAGGCAATGGAAAAAAACATGTAGAAGGTGGGCTTGGTAAAAGTATGGAAATGTCTGGTTTAGCCAGCCTGAGCTGGAAGTGACAGCCAGAGATTTATGAAAATGTTTCTAAGAAAATGGCCAAGGATTTTATTTGAGATAGGGCTAAGGTAGAAAGGTGTCACCATCCACAAAGGTGTCAGGGTCTGGTGTGGAAGATTTAACTCCTTAAAGCAAGGGTTCTGTGTGAGTTTGTCAATGAAATTACTGAAGCCCTGTGGAGCAAAGAAGAAAAGAAGACAGAACCGAGTCTGGAACTTGGTGACATCTTCATGGACATCCAGAGAGAAATCTCCACTACTTTCAGAAAAAAAACACCTCCACTGACATAGAGCCTCCGCTGACTGCATGTGAGGACAACTGAGAAGAGTGGACTTTGAGGGATGACATTACCTCATACTTTCAGGGGAACAGGAGGAACTGGGGCATGGAGGAACTGGGTGAAGGTGGTGGGAGGCGCCACCAGAGGTCCTGTATCAGGTGCACAGCAAGCTCAGATGCTGAACAGAAGAGTCTGGATGTGCAGCTGAAGAAGCATATAGGGGTAGGGATGGGTGTGTCGGTTTGGTTTTGTTTTAAGATGGGAAAGACTGAAATGGGTTTGCCTTGTGAGAGAAAAGAACCTCTACCAGAGAGGTAAAGGGTAATTTGGGAGCCAGTTTATTCTAGCATGTTCTCAAAAGATTAGTTCATGCTTCTTAGAGCAAACTCTTTGTATCTTTGGTTTAAAGAGCAAGGGTGTATCTTTAATTACAGCATCCCTTGATGACTACTTCAGTGCTGAAATTGCATGGTGTTTTGAAGGTATTACTGTGTCAGCAAATGCTGGAAATGAAAACCTTTGCCTGAGACACTGCTTTGTTTACACCAATATATGGTAGTCTGTAGGAAAAAATAAAAAAGAGCCTCTGGATATAGCAATCAGGTGTGAGCAAAGAAAGATAACCTTTGGCAGGAATACAGAAGGCTCATAACCTTTTACACGATCTCACTGGTTCCAGCCTTTTGGCAGAATACACTCCACTAGCACCCTGTCCTGCCAAGTGTCATAATTATAGTGTAAATTTCAAGAAATTTCTTGCTTTTCCTAAAGTGCTCAGTTCAATACACTAAAATATCACCGTTCATTAAAAAAAAACTAGTCTTCATACTTACCAAACAAAGCAAAACAAAACAAAACCAAACCCCAAAACACACACATAAAAAAAAACTAACAAAAAAGTTAGCTTGAAAAACATTTGCAGAAGACCCACAAAAACAGAATTAAAAGAGAATCATACATGTACTGCTTTCTAGTATCTTGTGATTTCACCTTTTGATTTTTGCACAGTGTGTTGGCAACTCTGTTAATTTAAAATGGGAACTGAGCTAAGAGACCTCCAGGGTCCGGCTTACTCTTTAAATGGAATTTGAAATCATTGTGAAATAGGCGCTAGGGCAGTGGCTCCCAAAATGGTGATGATCCATCGGATAATGGTGAAGTGCTGCACGGCTTTACACTGTACTTTTCACCTTGCACCTTTCACAGCACATTCAACTAAAAGGTGGAAGACAAACTCGCCAAAGGTTGCGTGAAAATGTGCCGGGCGCTTGGGAAGCTCTGAAGGTCCAAGAGTTTTGCCAGTCGCTGTCGCAAAGGTGTAATTTTGCTGCAGTTATCCGCAGTTGTGTTCTCAAGCTCCCCCCTTGGACTCCCAAGCAGGTGAGCGGTGCCTGTGCTGAGCATCCAGGACCCGCTGTGCTCGCACCTTTCTCCCGGGACAGAGAGGGCAAAGCCATTCCCGTGCCCGCTGCCCTGCCGTGCCCTGAGAACCCAGCTGAGCCCCCCTAAGCTGAGCAGCCCGGCTGGGGCACGGCAGGAGAGAGCGATGCGGGTCTGACCACCCAGGGGTCGGGGTGCTGCTGCTGTAGCACCTGCCTTGCACCCCCCTTTCAGAGGGTGGATTCCTTTGTTCACGGCTGAAGAGCTCTTCACTGTGGGTTTGAAGGCAGATGGGAAGAGCTGGAGCCCTGGTGGGTCCCGCACCGAGCAGCGATGCTGTGTCAGCACAAGGTAAAGCGCCACCACACTCGGGCTCAGGGGTCTCCAAGAAGGGAGGACTCGAAGCAAGGCTTGGGTTAGTGCTTACACGTGGCTGACGTCAGTCCTGTTCTGCAGATGCATGGAGGTATCTTCTGAAGCAAGAAAATGTTCTAAGCTACCAAAATGTAGCCATACCTATTACTGGACCAATTAGCTCAGTTATTTCTGCTGCTCAGGGCACCCGTAGCATTAGAAGGATACTCATGAAAAGGTTCTGCCTACCATATTTGTATTTTTGCTTTCCAGTCCCTGGGTAGAGTAAAGAGCTACGAAGGACATGGGAAGCCCCAGAAGCTCTGGTCCAGGGGAGGGCAAACCCAAATACATGGGCCAGCATGTGAGCAGCCACCACGTCTATATTTCCAAGTCTGGTGGGTACAACCTCATTTGGAGGGTGTTATATCCACGCCAGACTGCTGCAGTAAGCCAACACAGACAGTGGTGCAGAGATCAAGGACAGGACAAGGGACACATGTGAGCTGTGTAGTGGCAACAAGCAGAGACAGGCCAGGCACCTTGGCTAGCTGCAGAGTCTGACCTACTGACTGTATTTGGCTTTAAAGAGAGTGTGAAGATCTGACTTAAAAGAGCATTTTCAGTAGCAGTCTTTGACTTTGAAAATATAGATTTACTGAAATGGAAATAGTTGATAGGTATATTCCTGTTTCCACAAAAACTTTCCATGAGTGAAGAAAAATTATAAATAAAACATCCTATGTGATTTCTTAATTTGGGGGTTTTATTGGCTACTTACTTAAATTATTTCCCTGGGGTTTTGCTGGCTCAATCTGTTGAGGCTCCTAGAGAGCACAGAGTTGTAAATCTCATAGCTTTCAGATAAATCAGTATTCTATTATATTGAATTTAAAATGTTAAATAGACTGAATTTCTATTTGAGAGGAAACTAGCTTTTCATCTCGTTTCAGGACAACCAATTTTTCCAAATCAAAAAACTTTCAAGAAAAGAGAAATAAAGCCACTTTTGTCTTAATAGATCACCTGAATGCTGACCTGCGTGGCTTCAGCATTCACAGGTAACAGAAGAACCAGAAAAAGGGATTCATCTTCACTGGTACATAACTAAGACCAAGGAAGGCATCCTGGATCTTTTCCAGCAAAGGAGGATGGGGTGGACTACCCTACAGCCAGCAGATGAACAGCACAAAGCAGAGGTGGATGGAGAAATCCTGACATGTCTGCACACCTAGGCACACGCATGCTTCTTCCTCCTTGCAGGGAGAAAGTGAGGAGGAAATCTTTGTGATTTATCATTCACGTTTATCTTGTACTGACAAATAATAAATAACAGTGTATGTCTGACAGAGGAGTTCATCTTAACAGCAACCTTCTGCGGACTTGTTGGTTGGGAGGAGAAATTACTGCTATTTTAGCTATAGAACAACTGCTACCTGATGGACAGTTAGCATGATGAATTCAATAAGAAATAAATTTTAAAAAGCACCTAAGGAAGACAATTTCGAGAGACATTAAGCAAAAAGAAGGAATGCAGCTTGCTCCCTTATAGGATGAGCACTTATTTAAAGCATTAATTTCTGTTCAGTTTGAAGCAGAGAACCCACAAATGCGCTTCCCAGACACACTATTGATTTCTGACCTAGAAATTACTCTCCTTCAAGGAGGGTTGATGTGGAGCACAGACAGTGGGGGAAGAGGGCTGGAGTAGACAGGGTACTTCTCAGCTGCAATCTGCATAATGTTTAGTATTCAGTGAGTTAAAGCACGCAATGAAAGGGAACTGTCAGCGCAATCTAGAAGATATAAAGAAATGAAGGGGTGAAAAAAAGCCGTATGCTAATAATCCACTCAGTAATTAAGTGAAGATCGCTGCCAAGCGCCACTGCCACTTTCAAAGGGTAATTTGTACAGGAAATCATAGAGTCATTGTCAAATCATTTCAGGATAAAAGGAAAGTCATCAACTAAGATAAGATAAATGCTGGGTGTCTGGCAGCATGTGCCCTAGGAAATGCCTTTGCTTTTTTATATTGGAAAAAAAATTTTGCAAAAGTGGGGCTAGAAAAACTTGACATGTTGAAATGCACATTCACTATTAATAATAGAGGTGAGATATGCACACATTCTTTATTAAATAGGTAACTGGAACAAAAAAAATCATCCAGCGAGCCAGCTAAAGGGGAGTAACTTTCAACAATCTAATGTGACTTTTAACTTGAACCTTTGGTAAATTAGAGCACACTTCATCCCACCCCCAAAAGAGTCTTTTGCAATTAATACACTTTAATATTCGTTTCTTTCAAGTATGGGATAATCTGTGGGAGAGCCAGTTTCCCGCAAGAAAAGGCTTTTCCACAGGAAAAGATTTGCGGCTTTACAGGAGTTAGCCTCCCACGGATCCCTTTCAGCGTCTAAGCATTGCCATGTCACAAAGCCACATGCCACAGTCCCTGAGATCCGGGCAGAGCCGAGAGCGGCGGTGTCGGGGCGCGACTGCCGCAAGAAGGAGATTTTGGGCTGCGCACCCCGCTCCTCTGCCAACTGCAGTTATTTTCCTATCGCTTAGATGAGGCTTTCAAAGTTCCTCTGCGTGTTCAGGGTGGCACTGAGTTTCCAGCTGTGTCCTTTCAGCCAAAGGCTGGGCATTTGTAGGGATGTGCCATGGATGGGTACGGGCTGCAGCGCTCGGCAGCGCATGGTGCTCCCAAGGGGCTCCAGAGGAAAAAGCCGCGCCTTGGGGGCTGGACTCAGGTCAGGGGTGATGAACTCCCAGAGGAGACAGAGATTCCCTGAGAACAGGAATTCACCCTGAACATCAGCTTGGGGGTGAATGAGAAATCTGCCCAGGATGCTGGGAAAGAAAATTGGGGGTGAATGAGAAATCTGCCCAGGATGCTGGGAAAGAAAGCTGGGGGTGAATATGAAATCTGCCCAGAATGGTGGGAAAGAAAATTGGAGGTGAATATGAAATCTGCCCAGGATGGTGGGAAAGAAATCTGCCATTATAGCATGAAAACAAGAAATTTAAGCACTTTAGTTTGTCCTGCCATGTATTATTATTATTTTTTTTAAATCTCAAACTAATGAAATGTACAGAGCCTATCTCATGGGTAATCATATTTATTTCATATTGTATTTAATGATACACAGACTTACTCAAGCTTTTACAGCATTGTATACGTGATTTTGACTATATTCTTTTCTTTCACCATATCTTGAAATTACATAGTAAAATTAGACTAATTTCTAATTTATATAATTAACTTTGATGCAATGATATTTGAATTTTATTAAGTGCATATTCTGGCCCGCACTTGACCTATCACAGGTGTACAATTACATAGCTGATTTTATGAATCACAAGAAGGGTTGTGTTTTTTCCCAAGAAACAGTGTTTACCAGACATGGAAAAACCCCCTAATTTCATGTTTTTTTCAGATATAGTAGCTAATCTTACAAAATATGAGCAGGAGGCTCTTCAGATGTACACTCCATTTTATTTCATGCCAATTATTTTGCACCTAATTCGGCAATCCAAACACAGAACCCAGATCTGAGAAACAACACAGACTCGTCTCGGTATTTAGCACAGAAGTCTTAACACTCAAACAGCATGAGGGCTTGTTATGTTTTGGAGAGAGTTCTGATTTTTTTTTTTTTTAACAGTGGTAACATTTCAGCCATCCAGATTTTTTCATCCGTGACAGATATAGTATAGATCAAACAGTTCAGATCATAAATAATTCAAGTCTAATTCAATAAAAGTTAATGATCTACAATAGAAATTGCTTTAATTCTACTTTTAACTGTTTCATCACACAGTCTGAGAATGAAGAAGAGGAGGCTGGAAATGGACTCAAAAACATACAACCCCATATGAATTTTTTAACATGCTACCTTTCTCAAATAATAAATTTCATAGTGCTTGAAAAATGATGGTTTAAAACTTTATCCAAAGAGGCTGAAAAGAGTAAAACAGCCGCATGAAGAACAAAAAGAAAACAAAAAAATCCCATGTCCTTCAGTTATACATTTACTGCATTTTATTTCCCTCCTCCCAGATTGGGACACTATTACTCTATTTTTATCCCTTTATATTTCATCTTGTCTTAGGTGAAATTCGATTTTTTAGCATTTTTTTTCTTAGAAAATATCCTTTTATTGGAAGGTGAAAGTGTTTCTGAGTTATCTCACATTACATTTCAAAGCAAGCCTCAATAAAGGGACCTCCAGAATATTCATTTACTATTACATGATAAGGGGTGAACAAAAACAGGCTTTAAAATATATTATTTAATACAGTGCTATGTAAACCACAAAAATAAAAGCCTCTTTACCTTTCTGTTTCAGGGCTATGCATATTTTGATCTGAATAGAGGCAGAGGAGGGTCATATCTGTACTCAGCACAGAACAGTTAATCTCTAGGTATTAAAAAAGAGAAAGAAAGAGGCCTGTTGGCGTTCCTCTTGCCAACCAAAAGTGATCTAAAATGTACAGCAGTGCAGTTAGACTGATAACTCACTATTTTCAACATAGTTTCTGAAGGAGATGATGGTTATTAATCAAACATTTTCTCTTTCTTTCTTTCTTTCTTTCTTTCTTTCTTTCTTTCTTTCTTTCTTTCTTTCTTTCTTTCTTTTTCTTTCTTTCTTTCTTTCTTTCTTTCGAAGGATTAATTTGGGTGAAATGTCATCCTGTGTATCTAGGCATGGAGGACCTAAAAAAAATACTTTAGGCTGTTGGATGGTTGTGTTTCCCTGTACCAACAGGTGCCCATCTACCATCACCTGGATCAGAAGCTGATTTCTGCGAGTAAGGACCAAGCATGTAAAAACACAAACACAATCTAAGTACCATTTCAGTGGAAAAAAAGCCCCTGAATTAGTCTGTACAAACTCACAGACCTTAGTATTTAAAAGTAGTTTCAGGTTCATTTGGAAATTTGGCTCCAGTTGTATTTTAGCAATGGGGAAAATTTAGCTGAAAGTTTATGAGGTGAAATGTTGCATTTCCCGCAATAACAACGATGACTAATTTGTGATTGTATGGCGTATCCTAACAGCTGTGATATATGTTGCTTTGAATTCATTTAGCTGTAACAATATTTGTTAATTTTTCCCTTCAGATGCCTGTTGTTGATATTTTCTAAATAAAGCCAAGGAAAAGAAAACGCCAGCATTTTGAAACGTAAAGCAATCTGTAAAATTAAAAAAGCTCTCGTACCCCCCCCTTCCCCAAATGCATGCCATATGCCAAAGCTACTCCTTAACTCCGAGCGCTGCTGGTACTGTAGTAATCAGTCTATGTCAGAGCAATTACCGCCAGCCATCCTTCCTGCTTCTTCTGCAGGGGCTGCATCCCTCCGAGAGCTGGGGCAGGGCTGGGCAGCCCTGGGCTGGGCTCTGGAGCATCCTGGGCACAAGGAGCCAGCCAGGGGCTGCTTGCACTGCAGTGCTGGGAGAGCTCAGGCCCCCACAGGCAGCTGATGCTGGGCGTTGAGGAGGAAAATAAAACGCCAATGACGCTTATAAAAACGGACGCCTGCTAAAAATCAGCCTCGTAATGCTGGATACCTGCTTTCAAATCCTGTCCTTTAGCAGACGTCTTTACTTGGAAACAATTTGCTCTTGTTTCTACCCTTAAGAACAAGCTTACGCAGTAGGAAGAAAGAGGCCCACGAGCCTGCATCATTGTCTCTAACCATCCTGAGGTCTTTCAATTTGCACTACCCACAGAGAGATTTTCAAACACTTGCTCATGTTTCATTTTATTAACAAATAAGCTCTGTAAGAGGAGAAAGCCACGCAGAATCAATTGGTAATTGAAAGGAGATGTACACATTGATTTGTACATCAATGATATACTGCACTGATTGCTGCACATTATATAATGTTCACCCATTAGAATTGTTATATATTTATTGTCCCTTTCTTACTTTTTATTATTATATTTATTATTGCAAATTATCTTTTAGAGTAGAAGGAGACACGTGATGTGTTATGGAGTCACAAAAGCAGCTCGCAGACATATGCAGAGAAAAGAGCACAAAGCTTATACAGAAGAGAGTAAGTCTGAAACTTCAAATCTTGGAAGCTTTTCTGTGACAAGAAAACAAAAAGAGCTCAAACCCAGAAAGCAGGAATAAAGCATTCAGAAACTATGTTATTTTTGAATTCTCGGTAAGGGTTTTCTGCTCTCTTAATTACTTTTACAATACCTGGTGAGATGGCACCATGACTGGAGTGTTTAGGATACTGCAGTTGAAATCATAAATAATCACCTGACATTTCTTAAAAGGCTTGCTTCTTTCTGAGTAGTGTTGTCTTTTATCAGCCTGCCTCATGCCTTTATCACGTTTGTTCTCATTCAGATCAGTGAAGTCTTTCATTTCCTCAACAGTCCCCAAAGCCAGGATTTGTAGCCTGTATTCAGATTCATTTAAAATCAATGCAGTACAAAATAATTAGAGAGACAAAAAAGGTGTTGCAGTCTCTTTCCTTGCCTTAGATCTTTTGACCACAAAATGATGACTGTTTTTGTCAGAGCAGCATTTTAAAATAGATAGTGATTGCATGTGTTACCTTGCATGGATCCTAGTTGTACTATATTTGCAGAATTCTGAACTTTAATACAAAGAAATACGTTTTTTTTGTTTTTTTTTTTTTTTTTGTTTTTTTTTCCTCAGGAACAGAAGCATCAATAAAAAAAGCCAATTAGAAGAGATGAATTTTTATTACATGCTGATGATTAAATCTACATTAATCATAAACATCCGCAGGCCACCAACAGGGCTTGTTTAATCATTTTCAACCATTTGTGTCTCTCTCTAGTTTCTATTCTGTTAGATTTTTCTACATAACTTCCATATTTGGTATTGGGATGATAGAAAGTGCAACTATACTTCTGTGTAATCAGGATTTCAGGCAATGTGACTCAAAAAAAGCATTCACAAAGAAATTTCCTGGAAGGTTTCAAAACCCATGATTTGATGGGCTATGCAGTTACATGACATTGTTTGTGGGTATTTCAAGTATTAGATAACTTTGAATTGGTTGTAACTATATAATTGATATAGATATAAAAGATATAATGGAGAACAAAAGATTAAGAAGCCTCAGGTACAATGACCTGACAAGGACTCTACTATCAACAGGAGAATTTTAAATTAAATTTGTTTTGAGCACCAACCATAAAAAAAGCCCAACCAAACAAAAAAGGAATATAGCATGTTGTCTCATTGCTAGAAGCAAGTAAATAATGCTACAGAAGAGTTCAGACCTAATTGGAAGTTGGAATAATTATAGACGATGATAAGCCAGCCACCAGAGAAATGCAATATTCAAGATATGTGGTAACAAAAACATTGATTAACATAAGTCAGGGCAAGAACGAAACAGTTTAAAAATACAGCATATAATTTATGACCATGAGAAAAAAATCAATATCAACAATAGATATGAAGAGAAAGAAAAAATATTTAGAATTTCCTTGTCTCCATTTTTTTCCATTTCACAGTGATTTTGTAAAGAGCATTTAGTGAACAATTATTCTTTGAAGTACGAATTACATTGAAACTAAATGTAGCCTCCCCCTATACCCTTCCTGAAGAATCACAGACATTTTACAACAGTTTTAGGGATACTGATAAGTTTTTCCACATGAAATCATATTCCAAGTTGCCTGGTGCTGATATTTCTTTTTTTTCCCCTTTTCTTTTTATAAACAGTCTTGACTTTTATGAGAAAAGGGGAGGTGAGGAGAAGGTAAGCAGAAGCCATTTTAGTTTTCTCTTAGATAAACTAAGCCAGCAAAGATGCTCTTGGGAGATTTCCAATAGGAAAAAAAAAATATCAGTTTCTGGGCTCTTATTCTTAAGCTGCTTCTCGTCCCAAACAGCTTGACCAAAGGCATATCTCTGTTTCACAGTTCCATGGAACTGTGTATTTTTTCCTTGCTTTGGAGGCTGCAGAGCCAGTGAGGATACCCCCATGGTCTGTTCTGGCCTGGGGCCGCACTCTGTCCCACAGCAGGACCCTGCCTGGGGAGCTTCCTGTCCTTGTGGGGATGACTGGGGAACAACCAGGTGGCAGCTCCCCCATCCTGTCACCTGGAGCTTCATTCTTACTGTGTTGCCCCAAAATATGAAAAGGAGATGGGAAGCAGTGACAGCTCCTTAACCAAGAAACTATAATGTCTTTGGGCAGACAAGGTAATTCTTTGAATATTGTAGGATTTTACAGAAGAGTATATTTGTTTAATATGTTTGTTTCTCTGGGAACATGGCTCAGACTTCAACACAAAGTATCAGGTATATAGTTGCTTTTGAGTGAGCTGATGTGATCACACCACCAGGAATCTCTCCTTACATCTCCCAGATACAAAAAGAACTTCCAGTGTGCAGATTTGTAGTGGCAGAGGAGGTGTTCCCTGTCCTGATTTTAAAATGCCACCCTCATAAGCATATATTCCATCAGCAGAATATGCTAGGCTGAAATCAGTCAATGGGAAATTATGGGCTTATACTGCTTAAGCTGGCAGTTCAGCAAAGTTCCGTGCTCCAGACTGGTCATCTCTGAATTTCTCAAGTACCTCTGTGCATGTAGATCATCAAAATATTAAGTGAAAACACTGTTAAAGGCAACATGGCTCATTGACCACATACCATGGCATTGCTGTCAAACAGTTATTTGTGGACCATACTTTGAGAGCCACTCACTGAACCTGTCTAAAATGAAGTGTGGAAACCACTGTAAGAAACAAAGTCAAGGAAATAATATATTGGCAAGGAAATGGAATCTGGCCTGATTTTTTTCTGTCTCAAAATCACAGAGATATATGATAGCTCTATCAATTGCACTGCCAGTCTGTCAGAATATATGGTCAAGCACAAAGAAATAATTAGGAAACTGTCACAGCAGGCAAAAAGAACGTATAAGGCATAGTAAATGAAACTAAGCTGAGATAGATTTAAAATGTCGAGAGCCATGAGAAAAGTGAAAGATGAAAGGTAACAGCCAGTCCAACAACATGAATATGATGTAAAGCAGAACAGCTTTTAGTTAAGGTAGATCTCAGTTTCTTAACATTCTGTGAGGAAAGATTTGCAAAAGAATGGAGCAATGTGTGAAAATAAGAAACAGAAGGAGCAGAAGGAAGACAATATGGTAACACATGGTTACAGTTCCAAGACTTGAGAATATATTTCTTGTACTATATCCCTTTATGTTAAAATGCATTCTGTTTATTCTGGCTCAATGGCTCAGCTGGTATCATAGTGTAACACCCCACCACATGGTAGACCCGAGCTCAGGAGAAAGCTTGGGCCAACAGAGCTTGGGACTGTCACAGAGGTGATGCTGTTATCTTCAGCATTGAATAATGCTGCCCAGGAAAGAGACAGAGCTGTGCATTTCTCTGAGAACAGCTAGAAGAAAGGAAAACAATAAGTAAAACAGGAGAAAATACATCCCACAGAAATATAGACCTCATGTATGTTGTGCTTTCTCAATGAAGTAAGAGCATCTTTTTTGTGGTTTTCTGCAGGACTGATACAAGATGCTTACTTCTGTACTGCAAATATTAATCTTCAAAACAAATTTTGGTTTTCTTACCAAATATTTATTGCATTAAATATTCATGCATTTCTCAGCCGTAGGAAGTGGACTGAGATGAGCAGCAAACTTTTGGAGCTAGAATGACAGTTATAAGAAAACAAATGCTGTAAATAGAGATCTTATAGATCCCTTTCTAGCCTACATATGATTAAGTATCAGGATTGCATTCTCTGATGGATCTTCCCTGCCTTCAAAGTTTTAGCAGAAGTTGGAAGGAAGCATAAAAGATAAATTGACTCATTTCAGACATCCTGGCGTTTGGTTGCAGAAATCACACTTGAAACATTTTCTGTTTTATGAAGTTAAAAAGTGGGATTTATCTAACATCAGTGATTTATTGATTTATCAGTTATTATCACTTTATCACTTATTTTAGATACTGGCTCCAGAATGAGGTCTTTCTCTCCTTTCAGAAAGAAAAGCCAATGAAATTAAAACAGATATGTGATTTCCTGGTGATTATTCTCAGGCAAGATGGAGCCTTCCCATGGCAAACAAAATTGAACAGTTCTTAAGTCCACGTATTTTATGCCACCTGCCTTCACGACTTTCAAGTATACCAAATATTGTAGTCAGAAAGAAATCAAACTGATTTATTCTAGCTCTCTCAATATCAATGATACATTGATAATGAAGAACAAGTGGTTTCCCTCTGTAAAATTCATTCTTAAGTCTGTACTGTTGTACGTCAACCTGATGAATATTTTGCAACAAAACTCACTTGGACAGAATGGTTCTGAATTGTAAATTGCTCTTTTAAAATCAGCTCAGCACCTTGCACATTGGTCAATAGCTTTTGATTTGTTCTCTGAGTGGTTTGGACACAGTGTTCACACATATAAATACATATTATTCAAAAATACTTCTTATCACAGAAGCGAGATCGCAGGAATAATTCTCCTGAAGAAATAATAATACAAAACATTACCTTTTGAAAGCAAACTGTAACGATTTCAGAAATTCCTCCTTCGTCGTTCCTTCCCCTCAGCATTAAAAAATTAAAAATACCAAGCAGGTATCTCTGAGTTATTCCTGAGGACAGTCTCTGTAAAACATATTTAAATAACAAAAGCAAATGCAAGGTCATAAGAAAAAGAGATTGAGAAGAAAGTTATAATTATGAACTATTTAAATTCTACACACAATTAAGTTTGATCTGAGCAAGGAAATAGGTACCTTTAGCCTGACAAAGATTGGTACATTTGCTTTGCCAGATCTAGGACAATGCATCTTTAAGATATTGTACCATTTCTTTTAAGCATTACTTCAAAAATGTGGGAGGGAGGGAGCATCTAAAGCAAAATTGCAAATGCAACTTTTGATTGTTATGATTTATTTTTAATTATCCTTTCCTCCTTTTGTCTTAATTGGACAGAGCCAGTCTAAACTTGTTCTGTGCAATTAAGAGCAGTTACATGCACAGAAAATTGAGACCTATTTTAAATCTCATTTGGACTGACTCATAGTTCAGCTTGCTACTGGAAAATTAGAGCAAGAAAATATATTTAAAAATCTAATGAGCTTTAGTAAAAATATTCTCCACAATATGATGTGCTGGGAAGCGTAACACATTCACTTCAAATCATATCAGACAGTGGATCAGGGGAAAAACATTTGGGTCTTACTAGGCTTCCACAGGAGATATCTAGGAGCATGTTATCGAATTCTCTTAAAAATCCGTTCTGAAGTTTGAGCTATTTATTTCCAAGGCAACTAAACAAATATTTTGCAAATAACTCATACATGCAGCTCAGATGGGGGCTAATTCTGTACTTGGTAATTTCCTACCTCTTGCAAACACAATTGGCACCCAGTGTACACAGCAATGCACTTTCCAATAGTTAAGGTAACAAAAACCCTGTAAGGTGAAGGCAGTGCTAAAGCACCTGCATAATGCCCATTAGTGTTAATAGGGGCCTGGGAGAACATATCCAATACCTCTATAAAAGGCCTCATGCAGCTTGGAATAAATGTGCAAAACAATAATAAATTAGTGCACCAGTATGAGAATAATTGTTTGAAATGAACCCAAATCCAAATATTAGAAATTTCTGGGGTTTCATGTTACACATGGGCCTCATTTCTTAGATCCTTTGGCTAAGATGCTTGGGAGGGGGGAACAGTGCCTGAGAAATCCCATCTTCCCTCCTTGCTGCTTGATTGGAGCTGGTGGTTCAGGTCATGGAGGAAGTTGTGCGTACAAGGAGTCATCATTGTGCCTGCTTGGAATAAAATACACCTTGCTCTCCTGGCCCCTGTATGCTCTCCCCTTCCCTGTTTCAGGGGCTGCATAAACCAATGTGAAACAAACAAAATTGCTCAGAGCCATGTGCGTGCTTGAAAGCTGAACCACAAACTTTGTGACAAAGTCCCTAGGTTAGCAGTTCCTGCAGATCCTTTCCAGAGACTTAAAAAAACTTGAATACAGTTATTCTGATTTTTAGACATTATTTTTTATTGATGAGCACCCTTGTGTCCTGTATTCCCCAGCGAGAAGCAGCAGTAGGAATACATAGCAAATCGAGATTCACCATTTGTCCATAAAAATAGAAAATTTCAAATACAGGACTCTAAAAAAGAAACTTGAATCTGCTTAATAAAATATTTGTTTGTTGCAAGTTCTTTCTCATTTCTAAACTCTACTTTGCTTTATGGACTTTTTTGCCAAAGTCCTATGACAAGGTTCAGTTGATAGAACAACCTTGTTCATAAAGTGTGAATTTCCATCAAGTCAGATGAAATATGAACTTGAACAATGGAGAGTTGGCTTCTCTCCAGTCCTAAATATAGCTGTGTGAGAACTCTGTGAAACCTGCCAAGCAGTCAGCCACACTCTTAAAGAAAAGAAAGGCCTGAAATACTTAGGGTCCTCCAGTTTGCCTCATTCATTTCACATCTTCCCACAGTTTTGAAGGTCCCTGTGAACAGTCAGACCCTGACTCAGTGCAGTTTAGAGCCACTTTTTCACACTGTGGTAGTGTGGATATCTTCAAGATGTCTTCCCTTCTTAAACAGGGCATTCATTGTGCCCTGCATTGCATTGGCACTGGAATGAAATTTCAAGTGAGTGGTACGATAGCATGTAGGCAGAGCTGCTAGATCTTGGTGATGTTGAAGTCTCCTGGCTGGTCACAGCCAACTCCAGTAAGGAGTGTCAGAGCCCCAGGGGTGGAGATCCAAAAGAGCTGAGGTGTCAGCAGTGTCCAGGGAGCCACTGGGCTGCTGTGATGGGGTTGAGCTCCTCACTTGGGTTTGGCTCACCAGGCACCTATGGCTGGATCTCTGAGAAAGACTCTCGAGACTAAAAGAGCCTCCAGGTGTTCACCTATGGTCTTGGTGGCCAAAGGACTGTTGTGTCACTTCTGTGGATGGTGCCAGGGAGAAACTGTACCTTGGCAGTGGCAGATAGCCCCAAACATGGAGCAGGGCTGTGATTTGCCCCAGTTAATGAAGTCTGAGTGTGCAGAATCAAGAGATGATGAGTGGTCCATGCTTGACCCCTGTCAGGGAACATGGAAGTCAATCATTAGTGCTTTTTGGACCTTCTGCCAGATACCTTTCTTCAGCCTTCAGCTTCTCTGGCTTTTCCTGAAGACTGGAAGGGACTTAATAAAAACTCCCCAGTGCTATTTTTGTTCTTCCTTTTAACCTGTTCAATGCCTTTTAGCATTGTTCTCGCTTGGGCTGTCCTCTGCCCTCCCTTTGGAACATTTACTGTAAAGACAGTGTGATGCAAACATTGTCTTCCTGCTAACAGAGGTTCCACACTACCAAAAAGTTTAGGATTTAAATTTTAGGCCAAGATTTTCTAGTTTGTGAGATAATTAAAACATGTGCAGACACGTACAGAAATTGACTCCTGCATTAATAAAAAAAGATTATTAATAAAATTATAATTATATTATAATATAATTATAAAATTGTATTATTAAACATTATTATTAATAAAAAGCATTGTGACTATTGAGCATTTTAGAAGTTTTTTTAAAAATGGCTCATAAATATCTTTCAAAGTGAAAAAAGTTATTCAGACAGCTGGCCATGCATTTCTTGGGACCAGTGATGGATTATACAGCATAATAAAATGAGAGCTGCAAGAGGTGAGGAGCTGCAGCTCCTGGAGCTGTCTTGGCTCTCACAGAGCCAGGGTGCAAGGGGAGAGGACCGTGAGTGTCCCCAGCAGCCTGCCTCTGCCATCCTGCTGCCACCCCACACGGGGTCTGTGCAGACATTGCATATTTATGTCTCACATCCAAGAGTGCCAAGAAAGGTAAGGAAGGAAAGGAAAATGGAGAGAACAAAGAGAAAAAGAAATACAGCTACAGTTGTTCTCAGGCTTCAGGACATACCAGTGTCTATGCAGAAGAATTTATTCTTATGTACTACTAAAAGAGGGAAAGCACATTTTGGTGCATTTCCTGTAAAGGGATAATTTCTGATGTGGAACTCAGATTCTCAATGTGAAAAAATTATATTTTGCTTTGAAACTAAGTGTCTTTCTTCTCAATTAATTTTAATTCCTCATTTAGATTCTGACCTTAATTTTTGGGATTAACCAGGTTGCTTCAAACCTGGGATAGTAACACACAAAAAGGCTTCACTTTGAAGTCAACAAACAGATGATAAGAAAGTGTTGACATTTCCAGGAATTTTACATGTAGCTGATGTTGGATGCAACCTCTGGATCTCAATGGTTAAAGGGTAATTAAGCTGTTATTGTAGTAAGTCTAAAATTTTAGGAACAGAGGAATTTAGGACTGGATAACTGAATAGATAATTCTACCAAACTTGCATAAACTGAACAACAACACCTTAAAATTTATCTTTTTTTTTTTTCTGATCTTATTTCCCATGAAAAGCTGTTCCGGAAACTCATTGGTTTTATGGTTTGAATTTTTCCTATTTGCAGTCTAAAGTTATCCTTGGCCTCATACTGTCCTTTCTTTAAATAGTTCTTATTGCTTCCTGATATTTATTCTATAGTAAATAGCCCTTACATATCCTTTCAGGCTGTGCCTGGATAGGACGACAAAAAAATATTTTAATTTATCTTCTTTGAGATAGGATTTTCTTTCTCCCACTACCCCCATTACAATTTACTGAAGCAGTTCCAGCCAGAACACATCAATCTTGCACATGGATGGCCACTATGGGTGTGCTGTATTTCAGATGAGGTCTTGCTGGTGCCTTGCTCAAGGGCACAAATACTTTCCTAGTGCCAGCTGAAATTCTTCACCTGACACATATAGGAGATCTCATTTGCCTTTTTCCCTAACTGCAGCATCTTTCTGGGTCAGAAAGGTGGTTAATCTTATTCATCCATGTTTGTTTCAACTGATGAACTCAAGATTGTAGCAGGAAAACTAATGGGATTGCATAACCTTACACTGAAATTAAAAATGAACTCTTTCATCTGTTTAACTTCTTGCTTCTTTGGGAAATTATGTGATTTTCTTCTTTGGACAGATACCCCTGTTGCAGTGCTATCTACAAAATCATCTACAGGTGATACTGACCCAAATGCTGGTAAATTTTGGAGAGACCATTTCTAGGCGTAGTCCAGTTGAGCTCTTTCTGTCAAAATTTCATGTTGTCTCACTTGCTGCTGATCTGAGCAAAAGCAATCAACGAGCAAGAACTCATTAAATTTTCTCAAAAATTTGGCTAACCAGATAGTATTTTTTGTATAGGATGGAAGCTGGTATTGGCAGAAATCAAATCTTTTATTATGAGATTTTGCTGTATGTCACACAGCAGCGCTCTTATCCATTTCTGGGATTTCTGGAATCATAGAAAACACCTTGTAGAATCCAAATAAGAATGTGACAGTTTTTGAAGATGATAAGAATAAATCCCAATACAGAGTTGAATTTTGAATAATAATCAGTATTAAAGTAAGTCAGACTTCTTTAGCCAATTTGAAATTAAACCATACTAAATTAAAACACTATTTATGAAGCATGGATCTGATTTGGGACAGTGTCCAATAAAGAGCATCTTCTGGTTTTAAGAAAGTACATGGTTTACTAAGAGATGCTTTCTGCAATGGAGGTGCTTTCCCTAAACTGACATGTGAATTGCATGTGTGGTTTCACCCAAGATCCAAAATGCCAATGCTTTTGTTCTGAAAAGTGGGATTATTTTTTTAAAACCACAAGCTACACATTTTTAAAACCTCTGAAGAATGTTAACAAAATGGATTTAATTTTTCCATTTCTTTGAGAAATTCAGATATGTTTAATTCTTCATACTTTCTTAATAAGTTCTTAAATTTTCTTGAACTGATTTTCTGTGGCCCTTGAATCCTGAAGCTGACTGTACATGTGCTCTATAAGACAGATGTGGTGGAAATTTTGAGATCTCCTGAGCACTGTAGCATCTCAGTGATACGATGGTATGGTGAACCTGTTAGAAGTACAGACTTTCTCCCCTATAAATACAAAGCCAGCCTCAAATTCTGGTTTCTGAATACAAAAAAAATACTAGCAGCAGAGAATTGTGCTCTCTGTTAGCAAGGGACTTCTTACTATTATTCCACTAAAGCAGGGGTTTTTTTTTCTTCAGGTTAAGTATATTCCCAGCACTTACTTTAATGAAAGATGGAAGACAGTTTCAGGAACAAAGATCATTATTTTTCCTCCAAAATTTACTTTACTCCAAACCCAAAGATATAATTGTGTTGTATCAGGGGCTTCTACCTCTGCCAAAATATGTAGGCAATAGCAAAATGTATTTTAGCCTTACTTACACGTGTACCAGAGGAGATGAATATTTAACTGAGAGACAAGAAAGCTATTTCATTGCATTACTTAGGGGTAAAAAGACAAAGAACTTACTGTAAAGACAACCAGCTGTAGCTGCAGAGGCTGACACAGAGTGTACAATTGCACTGATAAAACTGTGGCAACACTTTTAAATTATGGTTAATGGTTTTAGAGAATGTCACAGATACAAAAAGTGGGGCACAAGAGTATAAATGAGCCTACACACATTCACTCTGGCTACTCTAAGAGCCAGAATTTGAAATGTGAATTTGGTACCACACAGGGCAAAATGCTGAGAGATCAGCTAATGGAGAAATCTGTTCTGTGTATTTGGGAACAATTGGTGTTTAAAAGAAAAAACAACAGTAGCCCCATATAAATGACTGGAAATTACTCACAGCCCACGGTCAAAGCTGGGAAAGGTTATAGGACAGGAAGATTTACCTCAGCATTTTGCACAGGCACTTTTGCTGTTTGTTAGCACCAACCCACCAAAGAACTACACTCTTCAATGTTTTTGTTTTCAGCCAGAATGACAGGAACATATTTGCAGTTTACAGCAGGTGCCCAGCTAAGTCAACAAAGTGCAAGGTAGGCAGTAAAAAATAATATATAAAAAAGGTCACTTTGTCTGAGTATGCCACTCCAGCAAGTTTCAGTGCCTTACAGGGGGAATGTCAGAATTCAGTGACTGGAGTGATACTTTGCTCACCACACCATCAGTAAAAGTGTTGTGTTGTCTCCTGTTTAATGCATGCAGAGAGTTTTCAGATGCTTGTCAGCTCATGTCCTGACAATCATTACTACACCTCTTTCTTTGAAAGGGAAAAAAACCAGGCTATTCATTCACAACCTCCAGGTGGTCACCTTTGTGCTTGTAGCAGAAAGTCATTCTTCCTGGCAGGTTTTTCCAGACCAGACCCTTAATGTCATGTCCCTTTACTGAAGGGTCTCACAACACATGTCCATCTGGCCCTCCGGCAGTGATGGGGACCTGACTCCATGCCCCCTTTATGATTATGATTTCCATATCTTCCTACTGAGGATGAAGGAGGTGGAATTACATATGCTGTAATTAACTGCAGATGATACTGCACAAGAAAAACAGCACTGGTTAAACTTGTGACTTGAACAGAAATGTAAATATTACTCTCAGGTGTTCAGTGCAGTAATTGCCTATTGTCTTTGCAGCCTTACCTGGGACCTCACCACACCCTTTGTTGTGGCCTCTGGGTCTCCCCTCCTGTGTGCACTCAGGTATAGGGATCAAGGAGCTCATCCAATTAAAGACTAACTAGGGTGGGAAACAGATTACTTCTCAGATGAATGAATTTCCATTCTTTGCACACTGAAGACAGAATAAGAAAAGTGGCTCAGCTGTGCTGTCTTGGGAAGGATGAGAACAGCCACTTCCTTTGCTTTCTTAGCACATGACAGCCTACCATGTGCCTCCTGATCTCTCCTGCTGCAGAACCTAGAAGGAGGATCAGTGTCAGCTTCTAAACATGAGCGACCCATAAAGGCTTTCAGTATTTGGGTTAAAGAGTTCACCCATTGTTAGCTTGCCACACAAACATCAGCAAAAGTGTAAAAAAAGCCATTCTGTGACTTTTTATGTTTTCTGTAAGAAAAAAAGTATGGGAGTAATTTTGATTACTTTTTTATGAGTGTGGTTTATCATATGATGGAACTAGAACAGTGCCCACTTTAAAAGGAAGCCTATAATGGTATTTTCTTTAATGTGATACTAGAACAGTATTATCAATGCTCATTACTTCTGTATAATGTCTGTGGACATTAAACCCAAGGAAAACAGATGTGGACAAGACTGTGGTTCTTAAAAAGCACCCCACTGATTCAAACTTGGACCTCATAGGATTTGGAGCTTCCACTAAAGGTGGCCTCAGTCGAACATGCAGATTTATGGAAGAGGGAGAAAGATTTTCTTTTATAGGGTGTGTGCTTATCCCAGTGGAGGAAGAAAGAGACAGCACTAGAGAAGAGGCATTTGGTCTCATGCCAGACATTGCTGTTAATCCATTCTCAGGTGGATTTCCTGACAAATGTCATTTATGGAGTCATACTCTGCACATGTCTGCCTTTTTAGCTGCTGGCTCCAGTGACTCAATTTCAGACAGATTTGACAAATGGCTAGAGGTCTCAAGTACGGTAAGAATTTACAAGTTTCATTAAAACCTTTATATATGCATACAGCTCAAATATAAAGTTGCAAAAGTAATCAGATTGAAGTAAAAGGGCATATCAGCACCACTACTAGGGGAAAAGTTGCATAATGAACTAATCTGTACTCAGTATCAAAGAATTTACATGGAGATATTACAGAACTGAGGAGAAACTTAAACTGATTTTTGTGTCCTAGTAAATACTGCGTGAATAAAGCCCTGGAAAGTTGGTTCACAAGTTTGGCATGTCCTGGGGATTTGTTGTGTACAGTAAATTTCTGTTACACCAGGGTTCTTTAAGATGCTGAACTACTGAGAAACTGGATGGGTGAGTGTTTCTTTGGTGAGCAATTTCTAAACTGCAGACGCCTCTGGGTAAAATAAGTAACCAGTTGCCTAAACAGGGAGATTGAATGATAAACAGCTGAGACACTGCTGTGTACTTTAACCTCTCTTAAATAGCCCCAGTAAAGATGAATACTCAAGAAGAGAGTAGTCTTAGTAGTCATACCTAAAAGGCCAGACAGAGCAAAGCTAGAAAAGGACAAGATTCTGATAAACTGGAAGGTAGATAAGATGGAGAAATTCTCCTCTAAGTATAAATGTTTGTTCAGCATGGTAAATGAAGGTCAAGTGCAAGTGAGAAAACCAGAGTCTTTGCCTTAGCAGCCATGCAACATGCAAAACAATTAATAGAATTCTAGGGCTTATAGAGAAATCCCATCAGAGCCATATTTGGTGGCCTTTCTGTGCTCAGAACAGACTGATCTCTGTCCTGCCAGGATTGCATAGGGCCTGTGCTTATAGAGACATGCAGTGTGACTTCCCTGGCCACATGCCCTCCAAAGCCCTCAGGGCTGGAAATTCAGTCTGCAATTCTTACCTGCAAGTGCCTTGGGCCATCCCAGACTGGCATAACCTGTCACTGCAAAACTGCTTTCTCCAGAGTGTATCTGAATTTCCTCTACTTACTGAGTTTTACAATGTGCCCCGAAGGTCAACTGACTCAGACTTCCTTGGAATGGAAATGAGGAAGGGATTTCAGGATGGACCTTCAGGAAGGAGGTGATTGCTGCAGCACCCAGGTATTTTAATTGCTGCTTGAGTAGCTCAGGTAGACCAAACAGCTCACAAAAGGTAAGAAAACAAAAGTAGTTCACTCACAACAAGCAGTTGCTTGTTAAGCCAGTTTGAGACAAATTCTAATTATTATTTTTTTTTCTCCAGATTTTAAACTGCACTTATGCCTCCTGGGAGAAAGGAGAGAAAAAGTAGTAGAAATGTTATTTTTTTTCCATTAATTAGCCATCTAGGATTATGGAACTATGAAAAAAATGAGGACAAATTCCAATATTAAAAATATGGATTTTTTACCCAGGCAAAAATGTTTCCCTTGAGGATGGAGGACCAGAGCCCACTTAAAGCTAGAAGAGCTTTTAAGAGTGATTTCGTGGTCTCTTGGATTTGTGTCCCAATACCACATTTTCCAAGGTATCCAGGTACGAGACAGGTGGTAAGGAGGCATGTTTAGACTTCTGACCACTTTCAGTAATGTGTTGCTTGATGAACTTCATCCGTCAAAAGTCTAGGCTGCATACACGTTTTCCATGCAGTGCCAAGTCTTCTAGAACTTTTGATTTCCTGGTGCTTGTATTTCAGTTCCACAATCACCTAAAGCAACATCAATGGAAATGTCTGCTAGTATTGACAGTCCCACCATTTATAGTGGCCCTTGGGCAGCTACCTTCAAAAGGGATATATTGCTCCTGGAGCAATCCCCTGTCTCTCCATCCTTTGAACTGTAGAGAAAATACAGATAATCGTCTTACACTGTGATGCCATTGAAGGATCAATGGGCTGAGGCCAAAGCCAGTTGTATGAGGTTCAACAAGACAAAGTGCAGGGTGCTGTACTTGGGTCACAACAACCCCAGGCAGTGCTGCAGGCTGGGGGAAGAGTGGCTGGAAAGTGGCCCAGCACAAAAAGACCTGGGTGTGCTGATCAACAGTGTCTGAACATGATCCAGTGTGTGCCCAGGTGGCCAAGAAGGCCAGTGGCATCCTGGCCTGTGTCAGCAATAGTGTGGGCAGCAGGAGCAGGGCGGGGATTGTCCCCCTGTGCTGGGCACTGGTGAGGTCACCCCTCGAGTGCTGTGTCCAGTTCTGGGCCCCTCAGTCCAAGAACAACATTGAGGAGCTGGAGAAGGGCAGACTGTGTCCAGAGAAGGGCAATGGGGCTGGTGAGGGGTCTGGAGAAAATGTCCTGTGAGGAATGGCTGAGGTGCATGGGGTTTTTTAGTCGGGAGTAAAGGAATCTGAGTGTGGATGTTACCTCTCTCTACAATTGCCTGAAAGAAGTTGACAAGTGATAGGACAAGAGGAAATGTCCACAAGTTATGCCAGGAGAGGTTTAGGTTGGATATTAGGAAGAATTTCTTCATTGAAAGGGTGGTCAGATATTGGAACAGACTGCTCAGGGAAGTGGGAGAGAGTCACCATGCCTAAAAGGGCTCAAAAACCATGTAGGTATGGAGCTAGGGACACACCTAATGTAGTGGTAGACCTGGCAGTGTTGGGATAATGGTTGAACTTGATGGTTGTAAAGATGTTTTCCAGCCTCAATGATTCTATGAGTATATAATTCCCACATAGACACTTCTGGAGAGGCCTGGTTCTGGGGTAGTCTGGTATCCTAGGTAGCTCTAAATAAATGTTTTCCTATCACTATTGTGGAATAATCTGTCCCATAAAACTGGAAGCTAAATAGAAGAAACATTTATTGAAAATGCTGGACTTGTTGATTAATATTTTCAGCCTTTTCTTTAACATGTGTAAGGATGCTTATACTAGGAACTTAGTAACTGGGCAAAGATATGTGCTTTCAACAACACTTTTTGTTCCTAATTGTTCCTAATTAATATTTGCCAAGGACCCTCCAGCTGCACAAACTTTTGAAAAGAGGTAGGTTTCCTCATTATCAGCAGATATTTAATATCTTATATTCCAGTAGCTGGAATGTCAGTCCAATTGCTCCTGTCCCAGGGTGCTTTCACTTTTCTGCATCTCAGCTCTGGGCTGTGTCACGTTGAATTTAACCCTGGAGAGGCAACAATGACAAGTTGATTATTCTTTCATTGCTGGTGCCAAATGGAGAGCAATATTACTGCCTCAATCTAATTTAAAGAAGACAAACTACATCTTGTCTTGATATGTGAGGAAATGCAGATTAGGGCATGAAGGGGAATGTTGAAGTGGGGTAGAAAGATCTGAAGATGAGGAGTGTATTTAAAGAAACTGAAGCAGAGAGTGGGCTGGGGCAGCAAAGAGGAGGCTGAGAAGAAATAGAGCTAGCTGGCAAGTGGAGAGCATGGAGTGGGGTAGGAGAAGAAAGCTGAGTCTAGTTGCAGAAAAAAGAAGGCATATGGGGGCTGAGAGTTATTAAGGCTAAGGTTTTGGAGGGGAAAGATTACCTGAAACCCTGCTAAAGAAGGGATGCTAAGTAGAATGAAAATTCATTGAAAATTCAATTGGCTAAGTGAGTGGATTATGGGAATGTGAGGAGCAAGATCTGAGAATGAGAAAGATGTGATGGGTAAAACTAGAGCTCACAGGGAGATACATTTGACTCAAATGTCTGTGGAGAGAACCTGGGAAAAAAAGTGATGAAAGTGGAAGTGGAAAAAGAGCCAAGAGAGGGCAAAAAAGCTAAGTGGAGCCAGGGACACACTGGAGGTTTTGGCTGGGTGTAAAGGAGTAATAGGAGCATAAAGGGCACATGGGACTATTTGTATAGGGTGTCTGTACTTTTTGAGCAGACTCCTTTCTCAAGCCCAAACAGAAGACTAAAGTCCTGACTCTCACTATTTGTCTGCCACCAGTGTCAGTGAAACCCACTGGCCAAGGGGTATCCACCCAGCAGCACTGTTTCAGAGACCTGCTGTGACTGTAAGATACTCCCTTGATGCAGAGCTTAGTGATATTCCCAGTTCTGGAATGCAGCAGAGCAGAGAATCCTGTATGTAGACTGCATGTCAGAAATGGGAGTTTTAACTTCTAGTGTGCTTAGTTACAAACCTCAGCAATTATATAACATATACTCAAATTGATCTTAAAAATGAAAGTTGCACATAAACTTCAAGCCGTCTTCTTGAAGTCCTCTGGTTTATTCACTAATCATCTTATTTTTCCTCCAGATGATTCAGGGTATCTGTTAAAAATAATGACCACTGCAGCTGATGTCTCTCCAGCACATTGTCTATCCTGAGTGCTGAATAAGGCAAGGGTTCAGCAGAAAAAAAATCACAGTAAGAATGTATCATGTAGGACTGAATCACATTCAAGTACAGGCATGCTTTAAATCAAGAATTGAAAATATGATATAAAATGAAGGAAGTCTCCCAGTATTTTTCTCAAGGAAAATTTAGTCCTGGAGATTGATTTTTTCCCTTCTAAATATTTATAAAGGTCTGTGAATGACTTCTTTCTTGGTCTTTTCCACCTTGTAGGTTTATATTTAACTTAAAAAAAACCAACACAGCAAAATAACAGAAAAGAGTAACTGGGAGATTACTCTGCCTTCTATGCACTTTCCCATAATAACAAAAATGTGAGAATTTCAAGTTCTTCCTGGCTTAGTATTCACATGCCTTATTTTTTTCAATAGAAACAATGCACACATCACAGGATTCTGCAGTATTTTCTGACACTGGCTAGCAATTTACTCATGAGAATCATCCCAATATAGACACTGTGGTTCACATAAGCATTCCACAGGAAAAGGAGGGCAGAGTTGGATCCTCCTAGGGTCCAGTTCCATGTAGTTATAGAATCTGTCAATTATATGATGAATATATGGGAGTGGGAACAGGGAAAGAAAATTAGTCTGTGACTTGGAAAAAAAAGAGCATGTTTGATTATCTTAGGTCTCCTGTGTACCTTCCTTCCGTATCTACAGTAGAGAGAATATTTTCTGGCAACTATCATTTATTATTTATTTTTTATGCTTTAATTATTTGTGGAAATCCTTGGCTTCTGCTTGTTCAACCAGCTCCTCTGACAATAAAGTTTACATGTTAAGATGTGGGAGGTGAAGCTCTGGTTCAGAAGAAGGAAGGAAGGAAGGAAGGAAGGAAGGAAGGAAGGAAGGAAGGAAGGAAGGAAGGAAGGAAGGAAGGAAGGAAGGAAGGAAGGAAGGAAGGAAGGAAGGAAGGAAGGAAGGAAGGAAGGAAGGAAGGAAGGAAGGAAGGAAGGAAGGAAGGAAGGAAGGAATATTGCTTTGACTGCCAGTGATGTAATATTGACCATCTGCAACTTTTATAGATTAATCTCGTCCTTTATGTTTTTCAAAATAAAACCTCACAGAGATATTGACTGCTTTCTTATCTAGCTGTTTTCATTACTTTCTGAGCCATCTTATTTGAGTCTTCATGCTACTGGTGTGACTTTTTTATGTTTAAATTTAAAGTTTGAGTTAGAGCCAAAGTATTTGACTTATCCAAATGACATTCATTCTTTTCTAAAACTTTGTGCTTCTCATTTGTCCCATTTGCTTCTCATCTCCATATTTCTCATTTTCTTCTTCCCTGCTTTGCTGCCAGACAGATTTTTTTTTTTTTCCTAGGCTACCATCTGAGTTTTCTTGGATACATCTACTTTTTCCACCTGGCAATCCTGTCTGGGTGGAGTTCAGAGATTTTGGACAATTGTCAGGGATTTCTGGACATCTGGCAATCCATTTGAAACAGGATGGGAAATTTTATACATGTCTCTGCCCACGTGCAGATGATGCCTCCAGCACATGTAGAGGCTATTGCACAGATCCCAGGAGCACTGGCTTGCAGAGTGTGTTCTACACAGGTGGTCTTGGGGAGAATGGTATTTCCAGCCTGTTTAAGAAGATTGGAGTCACAGTGACTCTGTTGGGCAGTGAATGTGCACTGGTGCTGCTCTGTCCCAGCCACAGGGTTGATTTCATATGCAGAGCTGCCCGTTCCAAAAAAAGTAGGCTATTGCACAAACAACCCAATTTCTTCCACTCACTAAATTTCTGGGCTTCTCAGTGCTCTGCCCTTTACTCAGTTCTCCCACCCCTTTCCGACTGGGATGACAGAAGATTGGGGATTCCTGCCTCCTTCTGATACTCTTGGAATGAATTTGTTGTGGGAAGGCAAGAGCTCAGAAACTTCTGCCACAGCCCTTCAGACCTGGGGAGAGTGTTGAATGATATTTGGGCTAATTGTGTCCCTTGATTCCTCTCAGAACTGGTGTGTCTCATGTGATAATCATTATTAGTAATAAATCCTAGCCCTTGGTGCCAGAAGGATTTTAGCTGATATTGAAACCAACTGAGCATTAAATACCAACTAGAAATATGGGTTCTTGGCTTGAGTGTTTATGATCCCCTGGTCTCCAATGGGTTTACAAGTGAAGTAAGCTTTATTCACAATTCAAATGTTGGGGAAGAGGAGTAGTCCAGATGAAATTCTTTCACAGGTATCACATGGCTGGACAAAGCCTCCATAATAGCATCCAAAGTGCCATATATTTGACCGCGCTCTTACTGTTTCTCATGCTTCCTCTGTTCCAAAACCTTTTTTCTGAAGGAGAGCCCTCTATCCTTGTGTGTTAGAAATCTCTGATGATAGATCCCTGGCAGTGTCTCTTCCACAGCTAACCCTAAAACCAGAGCTCTTTCATAAATGTGAGGAGCATCAGAGTGAAACATAAAGCATTTTCTTAGAAATTATGGATACAGCACACAAGGCAGGATTCTGGGAAAGCAACCTCTGTTTTGATGTGAGAGTTGATGCCTAAAATCTCAAACCAAATGACTTAAATAAATTTCACAGACACTGCCAGGAAGTGTTCTAGATACAGTAATGGTACAAGGAAAATCAATATTTATTATAATTTTAACTGAAAAATTAAAAAGACTTGCCATAAAATACAAGTGCTTTGCAGCATTTTGCATGTTCAGAGCATGTCCTCTAGGGTGCTATTAATATAGTTTGTCAAGTGAATGATGCATTGTTTATGCGATTATAGAGATGTAGCCAAATCTTTTCTCTCTCCCTCTTTACCTCCTCTCAAGTGGCAGCAGCAGGTAGCTAGAGCTGAAGGATCATTTTTAGGCCTCTGTGGTGCAGAATATATATTTTCAGAAGTAATCTACTAATTGGTTATGCAGACCATCTCCCAGCTGTGTCTCAGTGCCTAAGTGCAGGGAAATCCAAGCTCTCAGGTCTAGAAAGGGTAATGCAATAAAAACCTGTTATCATGTAGTAATTGAGGTCCAAGGTTTACAGCAGCATCATCAACATGATGCATTCAAATGCAAAAGGCCAGAGTCACTCAGGCTTAAGCAGGGGAATCAGAAGTTTATTAGTCCTCTATGGCCCTGTGCACTTGCTAGCTCAATGTATGTTGAATTTGGAAAGGTTTAGAGGCTGATTTTATACAACTTTTCACATTTATTTCAGTTGATTTTTCAGTTTATTTTATTTCAGTTTGTTTTCCTTTAGTGAACATGTTTTCTGCTGTGACTTGCGGGGTTTCACCCTATGCTTGTTTTCTGTGAACATGGCAAATTCTTCCATGAACTTTTTGACTTCCTGTTTCACTTGAAAGCCAAGAACTGAAACTGGAGCAGTCACAATGTGACTTACACACTTCACACTTCAGCCAAGTTTTCCATATTTTCCTTTAAAATAATAGAGGTCTGGATTCAGGTATTTAGCTGATGACCTACTAACTGATAGAAGCTCTCCTAAGGCATCTTGCAATAAAGGTGGTTGGAAATAAATCTTGATTTTTCATTTTGAAGTGTTGTGAAAGGACTCCATTATTACTCACAGAAATGTCTAAAAGGGTAACAAATATTTTCCAAAGACTCAAACACCCAAGACTTTAGTTAATAATACAAGAAAAAAAGTCAGAAGAACTTTGAATTTACTCTAGTGTTATTGTGGGTTAGTTGGGCAAAATGCCGTAGTACCTGGGTTCTTCAAAAAGCATACAGATAAAACTTGCAATATAACAATTTTTCTGTGGTAAAACCAGGGATATTAGCCTGATACCTTCTGGTATTCAAAGATAAAACTGAGAAATTACACAGGAGAGATTTTTCAAACCTTTTTGAGTCAAACTACAGGCAAGGCTCACAATTTTTCATGTTATTTCTGCAGATTTGTAGCAACTAATAGATTCATGACAAACAAGTAAAAATCTGACTCTAATTAGTTCTGCTAGAGATGTTGCAGAGCAGAGATATCCCTTTCTGATTCTTGCACAGAAGTAGTCTACAGTTTAAATTATGAAAAATTTAATTGGTCCAGAACTGATTACAGTTATAAATGCTTGAATCAGTAATAGTCCATGGACTTCCAAAGTTACTTTTTGTTTGTTGTGGAATGGAGGAGGACAATAAATCAGATCAATCTTTTAACTTTATCCAGTATTGTGTTCTGCTATGAAGGAAGGAAGTTGCTGTATTTCATTAAGTTTTTTGTTCAGTGAATACATACCACTGACCCCCTGAAGGCAATATTTTGACTTGTACAAAAAGTGGTACTTGTATCAGCTGAAAGGTGTTTAAAGGATTACACAGCATCCTCTCTTTAGCTAAAAGATGTGTGTGAATTGGAGAGATGATGATGAAAATTGCCAAAAAAGATGCCAATTTCCATAACAGTAGCAATATCTCCGTCCCTTCAAATTATGCTCAATATTAATTTTAGAGTCTCTCTGCTGTTCAAAGCACACACCTAACATTTTTTAAAGTATGTCCACCTTAGCCTTTTTAGTGTCGTATCTTGAAACCCTCTTTATCCAGATGAAGATATGATCAGCAGTAATAACAAGAAATGATCAAGATTTATAAAACATGACATCTATGAGAAAAATGTCTACAAATGTCAAGTGTATGGAGCTCTAGGTCTTTGGCTACTTGCACCTTTTAATAAAATAAAGTAAGAATCTTGAAAGACTTAAAGAATAGCTTGCTTTTACTCCTTTGAAAAACTTTTTACTTTTCTCTTTTTCTTTATCCACTGGGATCTAGCTATTTTCTTCAATCCTGTCTTTTGAAATGCTTTTTTTTTTTGCTTTTCTTACACTCCCTTTAAAAGGAAGACACCACTGGGAAAACTGTGTGCCTTCTGCTGACAGTCTCGTAGCAGATGATTAATATCTGTTACTTTGATAGGTAACCTGAAACTTCAAAACCCAGGAGTTCAAGCATTTTGCTGCCAGCAGCTTGCTCTGCTCTAAAACCAGTGCCCAGGACCAGCTGAAAGACTACCCATCATCAGCATTTGCTGTAGGTTGTCTACTGATTAAGTTCTGAGTAAAGAGAGGGGAGACTAAAGCATGTAGGCACACAGGGGAGAGAGCTTTAAAAGCAGCGAGACAATAACATTGCACATAGAACATGAGGAGAAGGGGGTGTCCTCCCCCAATCCCCACTCACCTCTTTATTCTCCCTCTGTCTGCTGTCTCGTGGAGAATAACAGAGGAAAGACAATCTTCATTTCAAAGGCAGGACAAAATGGAGCGCAGGACCTGGACTGGATGAGTTTTGTTCCTTTCCCAATTAATCTAACCAGCATGCTCACCTGGAGTCACTGCAGCCTTTTGTTTAAAGAAAGGTCTGCCTGCTACATACATGGCAAAACTATCATGGCTAGAGGCACGAAGGAGATGGCAAAAAGGAGCTAGTGAATAAAAGGAAGAGAAAAAGCAGAAACTAAAGCTCAAGGAGACTTTCTTCTCTGGGTGTTCAGTGTGACCATTCTCATTATTAATATGTGAATTGCCTTCCTGATGTTTATTTGTTTATTTGACAAGAACACAAGTTATTTTCCAGATAGCTGATGCAATCTTTAGCTCATACTCATACCACCAAACTAATGCATTTGTCATATTTTGGTGGATGCTTTGACATACAAGGAATCCTCCCCTATTTAATGGCCAAGAAAACTTGAAATCTGAGTTACAATTGTCTACATTAGGCAAAGTATAGAGGTAAATACCTGTATAATACAGGCCACTGTGACCTAAGATTGCTGGTAGAATTCTCTTTCCAGCTTCCAAACTACTTGAGCCCCACAGTGATGCTACAGTTTAATAACATAGGGGCAAGAGAGAATTCAGTGATGTGACAGCTGAGATCAGAATGAGCTAAATGCCTGATTGCCAATTTCAACTGGATAGTTGCCATATTTTTGCCAAGATTTTAGCAAAGTTTAGCAAGCATACTACTTATGCACAAGGTCTGTTATTTCAGCCTTTGTAGCTGCTGTTACTAGAAAACAGGTGTAAGGGAGGCTGGTTTCTTGGAAGTGTGTTTTCTGTCTTCACTTTGTACCAAAGTTTCTAGAACTATGGTCTCTAGACTTGGGAGAGTTAAATAACTGCATTAATTTTGTGGTATGTGCTGATGTAGTGTGACTTTGTTATTGGTTGTTTTTGTGTCGTGACAGATTGTCTGTTTACAAATTATTATTCAAGGGACAGAGAAAGAATATCAAAGCCACATTTTGTTTAGCTAGTTCTTGAACATGTAAGGTGCCCAGAATTACTTTCAAGGGCAATTAAGGGCAATTTTAATTGCTCTTACATTAATTTCAGTCTGGGTTAAGTGTGTTGAGGTCCTTCATGAAGTAAATGGCAAAAAAACCCCAAACAAACAAAAAATAGCCTGTAAAACTGCTAGAAATACCTTATTTATTTTCTTTTCCTTAGCAAGACATGAAGAGCACAGTTTGTAGCTTTCCTGCTGCAGACCAGCCTCCAGGATCAGCCTACTGATTTGCAATACTGGACTCTATCCAGCATAATGAAAACAGGGAGATTATTTCTGTCTTTTTGTTTTGTTTTATTTTTTTTCTGTTTGGATGCAATTACTAGTGTCTTTTATTAGACTTAATTTTATTACATGTTTCCAGCTCTGGCTCTAGACCTAATTACCATTTCTGGAAAGCTACAACTGCACATACTACACATCATATTCTTCACACCTCTGTGATTTCCTGTTCATTAAAAATTTCTAAATATTCACATTTCTATCCAATCCATACCAAAATAAAATAGTAGTTATCCCCTCTCCTGTCCTTAATTTCATACACAAATAAGACCAGCCCCTAATTTACTCCTGTGAATGGGGAACTCCACTTGTTGGCCAGATCTGCAGCTGTTTCCTCAAGTGCTACTGTGGCCTGTGTATTAAAAGTTTCACTACATAAACTGTTCAATTTAGATGAGCTAAAGAGAGTAAAATGATTGTGCCATTCTGTAACAAGAGTTTACAGGTTTTGAAATTTGTCTCAAGAAGAACCAACAGTTTTACAAAAGTAAGGGTTTTCCTACATAGTCTTGCACTGATATGGAACTAGTATTGCTTTAAACTCTGAAATTAAACAGTAAATTTGACATCAAATAAGAAGTTCAAGTAACAAGCCACCATGAGAGACCAGAGGTAGAAGGCAAAGCAGAAAGAGAAACAGCAATAAAGACAGGTGCCTTTGGAGAAGGAGAAAGTTCTTTTCACTAAAAATGCTACTTCAGCAGTGCCAGAATTTTTCATTAACTTGGCAAATGGTTTATGTTGAAAAAGTTTTGTCACGCTGACATCTTTTGTTTTCAGCATTTCCAAAATCTTATTAAGGAGTGTGACTGCAAGACACATCCACAAAAGCCTGAAGATCATTCATTTGAGCATCTGAGACGCTTTGCAGAATGGCAGTTTGCACCATATCCTCTTACCCCTGAGGAGATCCACCTCTGGGTGGGATATAAAGTTATTCCCTTTCTTATATCTCCAAATTGCATAATTATGCATGTATATTTATATCCCGTGCTGTTGTTCTACCATCTTATTATCCAGGTGTGTAATTAGCCCCAGGTGCATTTGAGGTGGCCATTCGTGTTCCTATTTCTTGCTGGAAACAGAGAAGTCTTTAAGACTCTGCACTTCAGTGGTTTCAGTACCCATCTTAAGCACTCTGTAATATTTTGTAAAAGATTACAAAGGGTGATTCATCCCAGACAATTTTTAAACAGTTAAATCTGGAGATGGTGTTCAGCCACTGACATTTAGGATGTCTTTTAGGATTAGGTACATAGGTCCTGAGATGCCACAGGTGTTCAGTCTCCCATCACAGCCAGGGGAGATCCCTCCTGTGCAGTCAGTAGAATCTGGAGCAGCACATTATCTCAGCTGAGTTTCTGGCTGGTTATCTGAACAGCTCTCTAGGTCTCCTTGATGATGCTGACTAGATACTTGTGGAGCTTAATGGGACTTTAGACCCTTAGGGAATTATAGATGAGAGAGAATTTAACCTTATTCTCCAGTGAAGTCTATCTTTATTCTTCACCTTCACAACCTGGAGTCTGTTATGGACAAGTAAACGTCCTCCTCTAGTCCATTAATTAAAATATTAGCAGTGAAACTCAAAGCAACCCTTGCAGTCTGACACTTATTTAAAAACAAAACATAAAAAAACCCCAAAAACAAAAACAACAAAAAAGGAGTTAGCATATTTTGTATCTGTGTTGCTTGGCTCAGAATGGACCTGAAGGACATGTTCTAGCCATTTGTGATTATACATTTTTTATTAATAGGAAATTTTTTATTTGTCTTAGTATAAAATAGTGTATGTCCTCACATTTTTGGTGTCAAGTCAAAGTTTCAACAAGAATATACTTTTTTGACCAGGTCTGGTCCACTAACATGTATATATAGCCACCTTGTATGGGTGTCAAATGTGGGTATTTATGCTGGAGTGGCTAAATGCCTAGTCATTAGGCAAAAAAATCCCCAACAATGATCAAATACAAACTAAATATATTTACTTGTGCAACCTGTCTATATTTTTTGGCAATAAAATTTTCACAGTAGTGTAGGCAAGTCTTTCATTTGTACCTCAGTGAAATTAATCTACAAAGCGATCCTCTATTGCCCAGCACTCACCTCAGAGTTAATTTTCAGGAAATCTATTTGCCATTCCTGTGTCAGACACACATGAAAGATCAGACAAAGTCGATGATGCTTTCAGTTTATTCCACCCCAACATCAAACGTCTCTGTCACAGTAACACTAGGATCATAGTTGAGTACTTATTAAAAAATAGAAAATCAGCCCAACATTGTGTTACTCCAATACAGCTTACAGAGCCTTTGGTTGTTAAGTTTCTTGTAAACGCTAATCAATCCCACCTTCTTAATTCTTCATCCTGGACATTTTGTAGCTGTGTGCCTGTATATAACTGCTGTGCTTTGGGCTGAAGTAAGAGCAGCAACCTTTTTATGGGTCTGTTGTTAAAACTCTAACATTATGAGATTCATCAAACTAAGTAACACTGCTAATGTAAGAGTCTCTTCTTGCCCAATGAATGATTTATAACAAAAGAATAGACTTCTTTATTAAAAGGTTCTCATGCTCTAGAGGCTCTTGTGCTCATACAGATAAGAGCTGCCACTGTTCTGCTGGAAGAAATATGCTTTTCACTGTGACAAAGGAAGCAGGGAAAGTGCATCAGTCATTGGCTTTCCATGATTTTCTTTCTCTTCTCTTCCCTGGAGATTTGTTTGCACAGAACTATATTCATAGTTTTGCCAGTAAAGTTTTTGAATTTGGTATTTATCACTTGTTTTAGAAAATATAAAGGCTGTGTTTGGTTATAAAACATAGTGGGCCACATTTTTAACACTATTTGATGACATGATCTTTTTCAGCTTCCAGTCCAAATCTTGTGTACCTCAGTACTTCCAAACATTTTGAGGAATAAAACTCAAATATTTTTAACTGCAAATTGATTGGGTCATGTGTTGAAAAATTCAGACTGTGGGCATACAGTTTTTTCCTGCAAAAATTCTGAACTTATGTAGGAAAATTTTCCTCGGTTTGTTCTCATGAAAGGAGACCCTTAAACTGATTGTGCTGTCAGATGCTAACAGTCTATCAGCTGCTGAGCCCACTGACTTCCTAAGCTGCAGCACAGCTAACTACAACCAGATGCTAAATATGGTCTCAATACAGCAAACCACTTTGGCATGTGCTTGGTCTTGGCAGGGGGAGCACTCAGATTGAAGACACTGAGACTTTCCATATACCTAAAGTTCATGTGTTAGTGTCAGCGTGGATCAGGCCTTTCCCACATTTTCCTTCATACCCACACATTGGTATTGCTGACATATGCCTTAATATGTCAGTGTAGTCAGCACACATGAGCACTCAGTTCCTGCACAAACCCAAAATCAGTTGGAATGGAAGAAATTCCTAGAAGTCTCTTAACAAATGATGTGGATGTTTGTGCAGTTTTCCAGGAAAAAAAAAAAAAAGAAAGTTATTGGTGTGCTCATTTATTTGTTATGTTTTAGGTATGTAATTGTAACAGAGTCTCATAAAATAGATTCCTGGAGGTGATGGATAGGTTCATCAGCCATCTTCCACCTGCATAGGACATTTACAGATGGATTTGTACTGGCTATTATTATCTAGTAAAACCTATACAGTAAATAATAACTGGAATGCCATACACTAAGTACAATTCAGAAATGCTTCCCATATGATTGCAAACATTGTCATGTTGCAGGAAAACCACTCTGCAGGGTATCTGATGCTTCTTCTGGGAAACATGTAGGTCTGTGCAGCTCTAAATGGAGTCTGTGTTATAGTCCTTAGGTAATATTCACCCTGATACCCCTTCTTGTTTAGTGTAGAAGTGTCACAGCATAATTGGGAGACAGTCCAGGTTTAACAATGCTCGGTCTTTCTTAGCTAATAACCATGAAAATTATCAAGAGAGCACGGTGTGTCCTTGCAGCCACCTTTCCCACCTTGTGTCCCAGCACTGATTACATGACTAAGATGAGTGTGAGGGAGGAGGAGGAGGAGGAGGAGAGCCTGTTCATCCCCAGCCTGGCTCAGTTACACTCCCTCTGTTGAGACTGCTCTGAGAGTGTTTTATTCAATTCTCATTATGTTCTATCATATCTGTCAAGTGGCTGTCACAGAAATCCATGGGACATTTTCTAGTGGAGTCCTCTCTTTCCAGGGACGAAGGCTTGAGGGCAGAAAGAAAAAGACCTGGGAAGCAGAGGCCCTCAAAGGATTTAAAGTGGAATTAAGGAGTGATGAACATGGAAGTGAAAAGAGTTTCCTGGGAAGAGTGTGGCAACTTGGAAAAATAGAGAGGTAGTGCATAATTTGGCTTAGGAAACAAAAGGATAATAAACACTCAGAATTGGGCCCTCATGTTTCATTTTTCTTGGATTCCTCTCCCGATTATTCAATACTGCTCAAACATTGACATGAACAAAACATCTTGTCATAAGGTGTTGTGATAGTGACAACTAAGTACAGCATAAAAGTATATGAATGGAACAAGAAGTGCATGTTGACACACGTCTCCTACATAAAATTCATAGGAGAAATTTCTTAGGAGATTACTGTTTTTGGAAAACTTACCCAGAGCTTATCATTAATGCTTTGGGTGCCCTGCACTGGGGTGCAGGCATCAGGTTTTATGTATTTTACTTCTCTTCTAGACACTGTGATAAAAGTGGGAGTTCATACAGCACACAAATGTAATTCTGAAATGGGCACCTCTCAAGCTGCACATTTTCCCTGTGACTGACAGTACAATTGGGACACATTTATTGCACAAAGGGAAAGTGTGAGGAGTTCTCTTTCTGGCTAAGCTCACAGATTCATTATTATGTTTAGTGGTGTTTATACGCAAGACTCAAAGTGCCAAAGTGCACAGAAACATACTTGAAGTGCTACTCCTCAGAATGTGCAGTAATCACATTCTGTGAAAGTCGGAGATTAAGGGAGTCATCTGAACAATCAGCAGTGCATCTGTCTCACATATTATATGCAGTTTGAAGTATCCCTCAATTTTTTTTTTCTGTAAAACTAACATCAGTGTTTACCTATAAACAGACCCAGAAGTCATTTCTGACTATACTCTGCTTTGTGTACAATGCTATTATATAAAGAGCTCAAGCAGCATGTCTGCCTGCCTAGATGTGTGTGTGTTCTCCTACTCCAGCTGCCAACAACCTAAATTATTCAGCAAGCCCTGATCATGCCAAGTTTTTAGTCAACAATGAAGATCCTGCCAAAGAGCTAATAATGTTAAAAAAAAAAAAAGGAAGCAGTGTTTGTGACAATTAACAGAGCCTGCAGCCTGCAAAGAGAGTTGGACTCATTTGTAAAGGAAAATTTAAATGATATGCTTCATTATAAATGGTCCCATGCAACACATTGCTAATCAACCAGAGCAGCTTCTTTTTTTCCCTCCTCCCTTCCTATCAGATAAACCAAACAGCAGCATGAGCCAAAGTTCTTGGCCAGTGCTTGCTATAGCTCTAAATGTGGTGTGGTTATCTATCAGTATCATAATCGGCTCAGATCAAACTGAATAATTAGCACTAAAGTGGATGAATAGAGCCCCAGCCTCTTATCTTGTCTATTAATAATAAGTATAACTTCACAGCCAAATCAAGAGGTATGTTATTGTACCCCTGGGAGCCTGTTTGGGTAAAACCCCATGCGACCTCACCACCATAAGCAGTGCAGATGGGACAGTGTGTGCCTGTAATGATGAGCTGCCAGCTGCCAGCTTCCCCCTCCAACCCCACAGCTCAAAGTGGAGGCAAGAGAAGACAAACAAACCACATGCAAACATGAGTCCCATTTGCAGGGACTCCTTCCTCCCCCCATCTTCCTTAATCACACCACCTCGATTAACAAAAGTTCCCTTTTATATGGCAGAGCTCTGCAGAGAAGCAGCTAAGAATAGTTACCCAAGTCACCCAAGTCCACTACAAAATTTTAATCATGTTTTAAAGTGGCACTGGTATGACCACAAATTACTAAAATCTTAGGAATAACATCCAAACACACCACTCTTCTTATATTTAAACCATGGTACACACCATATAATTATTATGTAGTGTCCAATGTAATAATTATCATTATACTCTCTACTACATTACAATATTATCTTCATTTTGGGATACCTAAGAATTTTGAGCCACGTTTATATTAACTTAAATGCAATTTTGTTTATTTCAATGACTGTAGAAGTTAACTCAAAGGAAGGTTTTCAAGTTTTGCAAGGGAATTAAGTGCTTTTACTCACTTTGGGAAATGCTTACTCCAGCCAATCTTCAGTTTACTATTCACATTCACTTTGGTTTTATTGACAGAGATGACTGTAAGATGCATTGCTGTAAGCAGCCTGATTATTCAGCTCACATCAATCACAGAAGCAGAGTTTTATTTATCTGAGGTAGCTGGATACTTTTTGTAATGTTTTCTCTGCATGGTTTGTATCTGAACTGGGATGAACCTAAACCAGGCGATCGCTGATGGGATTTGCTTTTGTGTGTTCCAGAGGCTCAAGCTGTGCTTTCCCTTGTGATGTTTTTCTGTGAGACTTGGGTTATGAAAAGAGATTTGGCTTGCCCTGTTACTAGAAGTGGCTGAGGCAGGGAAGTGAGGAAGGAGAGATTACACATCTTCCCCCTGCAGAAAAGCTGTCAGTGGACCTTGCAGTGCTGTCTGGTGAGGGAAGAAGGCTTTTTACCTTTTATTAGAAGCAGATGAAGGCTGCCTGCTGTTGTGATCTGGAACACAGCAACAAGAGTAGAGAGAAGTCTGGATTCATAAGAGAGCATTAGCATTAGTGCTACTGTGTATAACGGGATTAAATGTGGTTTAGGGATCTTTTTCCCCTTTTTCCATTTTTTTTGTTTGTTTTAGTTTTTGTTTTTATTTTTGTTTTGTTTTTTTTTTTTTACTTAGGTATTAAACTCTTAGTAATGAAATTAATTTTTAATAATAATTTATTATTAAAAAACAAAGACAAAAAATATCCCCAAATGCCAAACCTGCTATAGAGGACACAAATACCTGCATTTAACCATGGCAAATGGACCCCACACTTCCTCATAGACTCAAGCAGTTACCTGTGCACTACCAAAGAAGACCAGCCACAGCAGTTTCAGAGAAGCAACTCCCACTAGGAATACTTCCAGGCTGCATTAAGGCCACATTTGGGCAAGTACCTGTGTATTTTTGATGGCAAATAGCAGGAAGATTCAAAGTCAAAACAAGAGTCCTTAACAAACTGTCCAGGTTCAGCTTCATCCTGATTTTACCTGAAATAAGTCAATTGAAAACTTCTATTGGCTTCAGAGAACGTCTGACCAAGCCAGGTTTCTAGCTAAACTAAAATGCCAACACATAGTTTTATATCAAACTGCCTTTTAATCAGGTTGCCATATCCACATGGGCTTGTGGGAAGTGCTAATCAGTTTGAATTGGTGAAGCCAGTTTCCCAAAGATGGGTTGTTAGAAGAATGTCAGGAATACTAAACAATCAGATTTAAAATTGTTTGATTTACATTTCATGTGTCCAAAAAATGTCTGTCATTGACATCAATAGCTTAGAGTAAATATTTTTTTTTTTTTAATTAAGGGAAACCAAAGAGGACTGAGGTCTGAAGGCAGGACTTGTGGTGGAAGCGTGAGCCCTTACCATAATGCTCCACCTCTCATGACTGGCAGCAGGATTAAGCTGAAATGATCCCTTTTTCAGCTCGTTGTTTTTTTGAACTGCCTTCTTTTGTGCCTTTATAATCCAAAATGAAATGCTTAGTAAAGGAAATCAAACTTGGATTTGCATGTATGCCATCCAGCTTTGTTCTAATCTTATTCATTGTATTCAAAATGAGAAAAAGTCTGTTATTTCAGTCAATTCAGTCAGTCATATCTCTGAGTAGTGGAAGCTTGAGTGCATCCGAATGATGACCTGAGACGTGTGCCAGTAAAACTCTCCACCTCTTGTCATCCCTGAGATAACAGCCTGAGAGTCACCACTTCTCCCATTTTGCTCCTTGCTGTTCAGCTTACTTCTTTCTGAACATCCATCTGGCAGTATTGTGCTTGCTTAGCAAAATTCAGGACAAATAAAAAAAGGGAGATAATTTCTTCAAATTCTAAAGTAGCTGTTAAGCTACATCTGCCCATTCAATTCAACCACCAGCAAAGACTCTGTCTCTGCCAGACATGCAGCTGTACTTGCAGCCGTGATTCAAGTCTGGAAATTCATTTCCAGACTCACTAAAAATCTACTGGAGAGACATACAATGAGTAATATTTTCTGTTTTGTGTATGTATGGATTTAATATAGACAGAAACTTGGCAAAAGAACCAGCTAAACATTTCCAACAGCCTATCCCTGTAGACTAAGTGTTAAAAAAAATATATGTATACACTCACAGGCATACATTTATACATACTGAGATACACAGATTGCCATATATGTGTGTACATATATATATATGCATGCACATACAATCCCTTCTAATCAGTTGGACAGTTAGTAATACCAATTCTTTCAAAACAGGAGAAGAGAAAATTATTGTTTTTTTTTTTAAAGTATGTTACCTACCTACAACTTCAGACCTGAGTTTAGTAATCATGCTTTTGTTGCACACAGGGTGTAAAATATTTATGGAGACAATGTGATTTGGGTCAAGGCATTAAATAAAGTAAAAGTTGCTTTATTCAATATGTGATGAATGGTATTCCATATTAAAAACCAGAGGGAAAAGTGTTCAAATGAAAAAATATGCTTGAAACAAATTCATCTGTTCAAAGTTCATAAATGTTTTAAGAAATGCAGAAAAACAAGTCTGGAAATCCATATTTACTGTACACAGCTGAAAAAACTAATAGTATTTATTTAATCCAGAGGGAGAAGTGACTAAACATTTAGTATTTCATGATCAACAACAAAAAAAAATTATCCTTGGAAATTACCATAGTATTTATTGTCAGGCAACTTACAATAAAGTTATAGCTCTTCTCTTGATAAATTAATAAAGCTGTTAGGTCAACATTGATCTAGAGAGAAAATATTTCCTCCAAGTCTGAGAGTATTTTTGAATCTTAAATTCTACAATATTTCTGCATTAAAATATGTGGAGAATGCAAAGTGAATTTACTTGGCTATGAGACTTCTGCTTTTTAAATAATAAAGATTTCAGAAAGACCTAGTCTCATAAAAACTTAAGCATAGGCTTGACTTTATGCATGTACAAGGTCAAACTTGTCCTTCAAGTGGTGAGTTTGTCAAAGAAAAGCAACTTAAATGGCCAAAGATATTAAACACTTCTGACCTGCAGGCACTTAGTTCATGTAAAATATGTGTAGAATACAGTATAAAGATATGTGACCGTACAATTCCTGCCTAATTGAGACTGAAAATAAATCATTATTTGACTTTCATATTGAATGGATGTCAGAGAAAATCTACCCAGCCTTTAAGGCCTCACCAGCCTGGGGACATCCCACCTACCATTTTTCTCTTTCATCGTGTACACCTTAATATTCAGGTTTTTTACTTCTCCTGCTGTCTTAGTCTGTCAGTCTGTCACCTTCTCTTTCTGAAGCTGAATTTTATTGTCCCTTATACAACTGGCTCATGGAACGTTAGATCTGCCTCTTTTTTTTTCTATTTTTTTTTTTTTAATTTCCCCTTTCAAAACTTTACAATGCCACTATGCTTAAAAGAGCAGCTGTGTAATTATGACTCAGAAGAGAGTTGTCAAGGCTGGAAGGTGCTTCCAAGGTCCCATCTCATGATGGGCCCATGTCACGATGCTCACACTCCAGGTCTGATGTCACATATGCTGTGAGCTACCAGTGGAGTCAGGTACCATGGCTTGCAAAACCTGCTAAGTCATGAAGATGCAGTAGCTCATTGTACGTCCAAGGCAGTCAGTTGTTGCTTTATTTGTTGCAATCTTCTAAAAATTAAAGACAAAAGAACCATGCCTTTTGTAACTTTTAATCACTGTCAAGAGGATCTCAACATTAATTGCTACTAAATAACTAATCACAACAATGTATGCAATCTGAAAGCTATTTCTATTCATTTATACTTTGAATTAATTTGTTTGGGGTATTTTGCACTGCTTGTGCCTTCTCTGTGTTCATTCTTAACACATCTGACACGCTGCTACATAAGTAGAAGCAAAAATGCCACTGAACCCTAGCAGAAGTCTTTGAAATTAATAGATATGTATTGCAGAGGGAAGTAATATATCAGAAAGGAATTCAGCCTCTGTCTTGTGCAAAAAGCCAGTTAAAGACATCAAACTCAATGCCCATTTGACTTTACAATACTCTCCCAGAGAGTCACGATCACAGACAGTTTTATTGTGGCAATTCTAGTTTTTCCCTCTATGACAAAAATCCCCTTTTGTTTTTCAAGCCTGGATAAAGGAATTTGGCACATCTTAGTGAATCTTTACCAGTTACCTGCATGTAGGCTATTGGACCTTTGAAGGGATGTACTGACCTTGAAGAACCATCAGCACTAAGTGATAAAGTGGGAGAAACAGTATTTGCTTAGATACCACTTAATAATTTATGGTTTTACTTTTTCTTTTGTCCAAATTCTTTCTGGGTTAATGCTATGGAAACAGTGTCTCAATATCTTCAAGATCAGTCAGCTCTTTTTACTTGATTCCCAGTTGTTACAAAATACAGTTATGTTGTCACATTTATTTCCATAGAAAGTTGTGCTGTCATGAGAAAGGGAGTACTTGAAAAAGTCTATCATAAAATAAACTCTCTACATGTTAGTTTTAAAATATCCTGAGTTTATAAGTCATATATATACACTCTGTAGACTAAAACTGTAGCACCAGATAAATAATTTCAATAGCTATAACTAAATCCCACAGAAACAGACTGGCTATACAAGAATATTTTTGCAACAAATGGAAGAAATGGAGGAAGAAACATACTGAAAATAAAAATGCCTAGCTAAGGAGTGTCTCCAAGGAACTTTTGGGACACAAACTGCTGTCTAAATTCAAGATAGGCAGCAGAAATGAGTTGCTACTATGCAGAGAAGAAAGACAGTTTCTTCTTTTCCCTTTCTTGTTATAAAATGACCCTCAGACTCAAAATTGAGTAGGGTAGCCTTCCTTCTGTGTAACAGGTACAAACTGTGATGTCAGTTGCTTGAATCACAGCAGATCATTCTGCTTTCAATTTCTGTGTGTCACAGAGCTTGCAGCAAAATATCCTTTCTTTATATACTTAGATTAAATTTTCTGGAAAAGTATCAAGGATTCCCTCAGCAATGCTCTTTTCCTCAGTTTGTAAACAAAACCAAAGCCTAGACCCCTTTTCTCCATATCCCTGCAGCCTGCTCAAGGACTGACAGTTTTCTTCTTCCTCTGCACCTGAAGCACCTCCAATGCAAACCACACAAAGATTTCAGACATGATGGTAGTGCCTCTGAGTTAGCTACCACACATCCAACAGGTTCAGATGGATGGGACAATTCGGCAAAACGGAGAGAGCTTTGACACATATTATCAAAACCATTGTCACACCTTTGAATTTGTGATGGATGTAATTCATCATTATCCATTTTGCTGGAAACTATGGTGGTTTGACAATTTGTGTCAAGAGCTGCCCTTCACATCAGTTATTTGAGCAACCTACACAAGATCTGAAAGCAACCTATCCCCTGAAAGGTTAACATATAGCGGTAAACAGCCATCCATCAGTGTCCTTTATGTTCATGCCTGGGGATAGTGAGGATTTCACCAACAGCCTATATTTCTTTTGATCTTGGTGCCGCTGATAATTGCTGTTCTCTGTATCCGTGCTGGGTTTCATATGGATGCCAATGGTACATGTACTTCCACTATATTTATTAGTTCACCTCATGTTACCTGCTCCTGTAAAGCTGGTACTGCCTGGCTGTCAGATTTAAAGTCTGGGATGACTAATGACTTCCCACAGCTAACTGTTAGAAAGACAGAAGCTTTTTTAATTGGGGCTTCCTGTCAGCTAAAACAAATGTCTCCTCTTCACTCTCTACTGGAAGGATGTCATCCTGAACTCACTCATCCTATGAACAGTCCTGTCAACTTTATTGATTCAAGACCAGGTTTGATCCTCTTGGTAGCTGGGTTTCTGTGTAGGCAGTGTATAATGCTTGACTTTCAGCATACCAACATGGCACATCATGACTACTGTAGAGGTTCAGATATATTTTCCTTTCTTTCTTCAAGAGCATAGAAACAGGGGATTTTTTCTGGCCTTCTTGAACAATCTGGTAAAAAGTGTAGTTCTTCCAAATTTCATTGTCCACTTTATTATTTTTTCCCTTTTAAGACACAAGAAAATCAGGAATTTTCACTTATACATAAAATCTAGAACTTTCACCCCCTGCACAAGGTGTTAAGTCACTAAAAACCTAAAATAAAATATTCATGAATCCAACTAAGCACATATTTCATGCCCTCCACACAGTGACTTTGGCTGAATCACCATTGCAATAGTGGCACCAAAGATAAGGACCAATGCCAGACAAAGCCAGTGATTTTGTTTTTCAGTGTTAGCAGGGAGTAATCACTTTGCATTTTTGCTCTACAAAGTCAAGTCAGAAAGCAGGGCCATTCAGCTTTTTATGATGATGCATATTCAAGGTACAGGAAAGGATCAGCAATACCTGCAACTTTATTACTATCTGTGAAAAGAAAGAATTTATTTCAATTATAATTTTAATTATATAACTTTACTTCTTATCTATTGATTTTTCATTAAAATACACACAGTTTAAAATATTGTTTTCTAAAAAATATTTAAACATACAAGAAATATAAAAATATAACTACATTCATGTATGGTGACAAAGCCATATGAAGTAGATGTACTTGAATTGTAATACTGCATGGTCTAATTCAAAGAGGACACATAGTCTTTATATTACAAAGGGAGCTGAGCTGAAGACTTAAACCACTTATTTCAAAAGACTGAAATAGTCTGTCCCCTGAGAACCTTAGAACCTCTTTCACCTTATGTACTAAATCTTGTTTTATATTCTGTAGATGCCAATCCTCTCTCTATGTCTGCTTACTGATGTTTGGCCCTGCGGGCACACTCCTTCAGGTTTTTCTTTTTACTGAGATTTGGGAGCCATATTCTAAAGTTCAGAAGCGTTACTGTAAGCTTGGCCATATTAGTGTTTGAACTATCTGCTTTTTCTGAGAGCAGACTTGTGTGAAGTCATTTTACCCAAGTAACATACTGCCCGTTACTCAAAGCAGATAATACCCTTACTTGAATTATCAGGGTGAGGATTGTGAATGCAGGAGAAATTATAAAGAATGTGTTAACTGCAGCAAGTTAACAGGTAACCAAACAATATAGTAAAAAGTATCTAATTTCAGTTAAATGATTGTACAGGTACAAAGGGAAAATAGGTTTGCTCAAACACAATGATAAAGGCAATTTAAAACATCAATACTTAAAAAAAAGCTATTGTGATGAGTTACAAAGTTGCTGCAGTGTAACCTAGTGCTTAAGTATCAGTGGGATAAAATATTCTAATAGATATATTCTTTCCCTACAGAGTTAATGTGACTCCTGACTGCTGGGGTTAGTCAAGGACACATGAGAGCAGTGCAAATTCAGCGTCTGACAGAGGAACTGCCACATTAAAACATCTGATGGCATGTGCCTTAAAATATGGGGGCTCAGATGTGTCAGCTTTCTGGTTCTTTCTGGTTCTTCCTGGTGGGGAGAACTTGATCCTCTTGTCATGAAGCAGTTCTGTGGGGATGGCAATGAAGTGGGTCAGTATATATTCTCCCTAACATTCACAGTTTGTTCACTCAAGACAGTCTCAGTTACTTGCAGCTCCAGGTGCCCACATTGCTTGGGATGAAATCAGTGCTGAGCTGGGGTGACAAACCCTGGTCTGCAGACATGAGGATTGGGGGCAGGATGCAAATATCTGCCTGGGTTAATTGGCATAAAGGCACACACCAGCCAGCACAGCCCACTTTCTGCTGATCTTTGTGTGCTTTCCAGCCCAATCTCATTCACACAACTCCTAAAAAGACCAGCTGATCTACAGCCAACCAGAAATAAAGCCTCAACATGAGAGCACTTTTGCTCACTAGTCTCAATACTAGACTAAACAATCTGACTCCCAGTTGCAGTGTGTGAGTGACAGAGTCAGGAAAATAAACCAAGGAGAAAAAATAGGGTCTTTGCCTCAAGGGCTGTTAGAGGGGTAGATTATTGTTTTGCATCCAGTGACAAAGACGTGAGTATACATCTTATTTTTTAAATATTGTGCAGCAATTCCTCTCCTTTCCCTAAAAATCTGCCTGCTGGTTAATTCCATAGATATCAACTGAAAGGCAGCATTGCCAGCTCCATGTAACCCACCCCAAACCTAACAGCTGTACTTGTGCACATGCAGCATCGAGCCATCTGTGCAATGTAGCACAAAGCACTTCCTTGACTTAGTAAAGGACACAAGAGAAAGGCTTTAGAACTGTTAAGAAACCTTTCTTCAGAGGAGTGTTTTGGCCAGCTGATGCCTTGTTTCCTGGGAAGCGTGCAGAAGCGGGTGTCTTGGAAGAGCCGCGAGGAAGTCTGGCTGAGCGGAATCGCGTTCCTTCTGTGGGCTCGCGGTGTGTGCACACCACCGTTGGTGGAACAAATGGTAGCCATATGCTTCCTCCTGCTAGCTAGCTAGGCATATGTGACCACTGCCCTCCTTATACCAACTCCTCTGTGCTACCACTCAAAAATCCAGCACTCCAGGAAGGACCGATCTTGTTGATGTGATCTTTGCCAGGACCCATACCTAGGAGCAAGAAATATGTGACAAAAGCATATTCCATCTCCTTTAGTGGCTGACTTCAATCTGGCTAATTTGCCTTTGTAAGAGGAATGAGTGGGGGGTTGTTCTTTTTCTTCTTCCCTGGAGGCTGTGGATTAGAATGGAGACAGAGAACGATTCAGCAATCACTAGGGCGGCAGTCAAGTTTGATGGATATATTAATGCTTTCATTTAATTTGGGTTTTTTGTTGGTTTGTTAGTTGTGGTTTTTGTTGTTTTTTTTTTTTTTTAATTTTTTTAAGAACAACACGCTGATTTTACTTTACTTTGCCTTTTACTGGCACATGTCTTGACTTCCGTTTGGTTAGTTACCTGTGGTGATGCTGGAAAATGAGAACAGTACCCAGAGTGTCATATCACTAATTCACTTTGGGTGTATGACAGTTCATATTCTGTGCAAAGTGTCAGTTTCAAGTACCTTGAAATGAAGTTAATAAAATTATTCAAAGAATTAATTGCCCAAGAAGCATGGGCTCAAGTTTTGCTTTCATCAAGTTTTTGAATGGTGTGGTCTACAAGCTGGGAAAGAAAGTAGGATTTTGATTCAGCCAATTTTGGATCCCTTCTCGACTATTTTTAATAACATCTTAAGTATTTGAGACTATTTGCTTCATTCAGGGTCAATTCTAATTAAAACATGCATATAGCCCTGGGCTAACAATTAATTCAAAGCATTTTGCATTTGAGTCTTTCAAAAACAATCAATGTCTTTGAAAAGAGTGAAGTAAGTATCATTTATAAGAATACTTGTGGGTCCACCCCTCAAAAACAGGTATTGCAGGAATATTCCATTTCCAATTGCATGATAGTGGAAGTAAAGCCTGCTGGATGTGATCAAACCACTTACATAAACTGGCAATGTAGGGAAGGAGTGAATCAATAAAGTATATTTCAAACTGCAACTGAGATGTACACAGATGCTCTCTCTCAGCTGGTATTTTGGTTGGTGGAATAAAAGATTAACAGAAAAAATCAAACATAAGTCAAGTGAAAATTAGTTCAAATAGATATCTGTAAGAAAATAAAATCCATGGTGGATCTTTGTCATTGAAGCCCGAATGAACATTGTGGACTGTTATATTTTATATCTTTTTTTCAGTAAATAAACTAAAACCCCTTAAGTAGAATGGAGTTGCAGTCACAAGGAACTCTTGATTTGCTTTTGGTTTTCAGTGGAGCCTGTCCTGCAAGGCAGTTACTGCTCAGGTTGTTATTAAAGTCACAGTTCATAAACCATGAAGATAGGCATAAATGCTCCCATAACTGAAATGCATAAATCAGCTTGAATTTTCTCTGAAGTCAGATGCAGTTCAGATGCTGAACAGTTCTTTCAATAGGAAGGAGAATTTTAATTTCTTCAATAAATAAAATTAAGAGATGTTTGATTGGCAAGTGTGTAGGTGGATCTGATGACTAAAAAGTAGGAACCTCTCTTGAACAGAGAGGAAAAATGTGGGAAATGATACTTCAAAATATTTTGGCATTAGAGACAGTTAGAGATTACTCTCTAATATGGATTTCATATGTGAAATTATGGCGCTGATGAAAAGTAGTCTTCTCATACTTTATGCAAATAGTTTTTACAATGTACAACGATCTGGGAGTATTTTGATAAATTTTCAAACCTGTGAAATGGGCATATTTATACTTATTTTACATAACTCCCAGAGGACTATTGAAGGAACGGGGTTATGTTCTTCACACAGTGCAAACTAATAAGAAAACTCCATGTTTCAGAGTAGGTATGGTATGGTCTAGGTGTATCTAAACGAATACATAAACAGGATGCAGCCAAAAAAAAAAAAAAAAGGAGGAATAATGGAATTTGGAGATTTGGCTGGAATGATATTATATTATGTTGGAAAGCAAAGCAGTAGTTAGTGTTAATGGGAATTCTGAAGGTGGCTGGAGCAGAAACACAGATGGATTCAGCTGGACATGAGGATTGCAAACAGTGATATAACACATTAATGCACCATGTTCAGGTGCAATTGAAGCTGGAATTTCATTCTTTTGAATTTTCAGTTTGAATTAAACTCCTATGACATTATCTTTTGAACCCTCAAAAATAGTATTGCTGCTTTCTCATCAGAGGCTTAAGACCACCCCTTTACTCGAGGGTATCTGGAAAAAAAACCAGGTATTTTCCTGCTGGAGGTTGGCCCCTGGCATCTTGTCCAGTTTTGTCTAGATGTGACTGAACAGACTGAACAGACTAAACTTCTACTTTGCAATCAACAAAATTTGCTAGACAATTAGTAGACATTTATTTTATTTGGAATTATACAGGTTTTCTCTTGTGTGAGAGTTTGTGCTTCCTATAAACAGACAAATATTGGGCCTAAAAGGAAAAATGCAGCAGACTTCTGCTTTAACAGGAGAGAAAGAAAGGCTGAAAATTAATTTTGAACCAGTATCACATGAAATGTCTGGTTGTGCTCCTAAGCAGGTGTTCTGTTAGGTCGATTCAATCTGCAATGAAATAGTTTGCTTTTTCTAAGTAGAAAATCTGAAATGTTTTGGTAGAACTGATTTTTTTTTTCCTTAGGAAACAGTCCCATGAATACTTTATTTTATGTTGGAAAAGCATTCACACACACAAAAAAATACCAGACAGCTCTGTTGTAATTCTTGCTAGATTTAGGAGTATTTGTATTATATTTTGTTAAGTAAATACACAGGGCTTTGTAGATCTTGTGTTTTTATAACCTTTACAGCTAAATTTTAACAGTCAAAGTTAGAAACTGAAGATCAAGTATCTGTTCAGTACATTTAATTTCATATACATTATATGTGGAAACTAGCATGTTCCAAGAATTTTTCTCTCTTCTCTTTTCCCAGCTTTTGATAATCTTCTGAAAAGATCTGGGGCTCTCTCTTTCTGCCATTATTAGGAGGAAGGAGAACTAATATAAATGGACTGATCTTGAGAGCAAAGTTAGAAGATTAAGAAAACAGGTAACAGACTTAGCCAACCCCTCTCTTTGCCTCAAGAAGCCACTTTGCCTCAAGCAGCCATTTTACAGACCATTGCAAACTCACTCATAATCTATAAAGTGTGGATATCCATCACTTTTACTAGGTAGTGTCTGTACCAATAGCTGGGATAAAATGAGATTACTTGTTGGTTGCTGATTTCTCACTTTAAGTCCACAGCCACAAGAGCAGTTAGAGGAGCTCTGTGGGGTAAAACATTCACACACACACAGACCCATGAGACCTTATTAAACTTAATAATTCAGAAATGCTCTGAGCAGTTATATGAAAAACTAGAGCCTGGCATCATGCACAGATGAACAGATATTTCTTTATTCTTTCAACTTCTCTCTGTGATCTGCATGGGAGATGGAAGGTTTCTTGAATCTCCCTGAAGTTATGAAAGAGAGAAAAGATGAACTAATTAAAAATCTACCCCAAGGGAAAATTCTTGGCCCTGGTTGTTTAAAGATTTCTATAAAATCTTTTTCTTAGCCTTCTTCATACCTTTACTTGACATGCTCTTTTCCTTCAGGGATTCATGTGCATTCACTTCTGCCACTCCTGGTGCACACACTTAATTGTACAGATTATAGAAAGGACATCTCTTCTAAAGTGATCTTATTCATCCATGATAACAAACCTGTAAAAAAGTTTGAGCTTGGTCAACAAATACAACATGAGCTAAGAAGAGATGGTCTTGGCCAGAGCGTTGTTTTTCACAATTAGCCATGCTGAGCACTGCATTCCCAACTGGTGGATGCTCTATTACATTTAGCAGAGCCTGCAGTGGTTTGAGCTGGAGAAAAGGAGGCTCAGGAAAAACCATATCACTCTCTACAACTACCTGAAAGGAGGATGCAGCAAGATGGGGTCTGCCTCTTCTCCCAGGCAGCAAGAGAGGAGATGATAGGACTCAAGCTGCTCAAGGGGAGATTCAAGTTGGACATTAGGAGGAATTTCTTCATGGAATGGGTTGTGAAACACTGGAATGGATTGTCCAGGGAGGTGTGAAGTCACCATATCTGGAGGGGTTCAAGAAATGACTGGATGTGGTTCTTAGTGCTGTGGTTTTGTTAACAAAGTGGACATCAGTCAAAGGTCAGACTCGGTGATCTCAGAGGTCTTTTCCAACAAATTGATTCTGTGATTTTGTGATTCTGAACTCAGTGTTTGCTCTGGGAACCACAGCTGGTAGGAAGATTGCTTCTCAGTGCTGAGATGAGTCGGAGTATAATCTTCTCTTCAAAGGAAGGCATGCCAGTTCAACTACAAAAGTTATGCAGTAGTGTAAGAGGAATGATGCATCCAAAAAGTATCCAGTCTGTAGTACTTTGGAAATCAGATGAGGACTTTGATACATCCAAAGTCTGAGAGAAACCTTAGACCTTCCATTTTGTGCAAGGAAGAATGCACTTGATATTTTATGGTATTTAAATCCCAGGATATATTTTCCTAAGAACAGTTTTATGTTGTAATGATTTTAATTTTACAGACTCACTGGAAAAGTGATTTTGCATTTTACAGCTTCTATTTGTCTTCTCAATCATACGTTTTACAGATTAAAATAAGAACAGGAGACTGATATTTGTGCAGGCAGGGAATATTACAAGATCCTTCTTTACACAAATAGATTAGTGACAAATCTTAAAAGCTCAATCAACTCTACTAGCAACATTAATTCTCCTCCTAATAGCTTACGATAAATACTTCTGGAAAATGAACTCCAATGTCCTTCATGCGAGTGCTCCAGAGTTTGGAGATCTTAGTGTCAGATACTAAAGAGGGTCCATAAAACTACATTTAAGAAACAAGTAAAGTGTGTAAGTGGGTTCTTTGCGAGATAAAGGCACTGCAGCTTTGACATATGGAAAGTGAGATTTCTAGTAAGTGCTGTTTGGAGACACGATCTTATTAGCAAGCCCATAGCTCTATAACAAGTAAGTTGTATGGTATGAAAAGTCACATTTCATTAAATCAGATAGTTTGCACTTGTTTGCTTTTAATCAGCTTGTGAGGAATTTGCAATCTCTGCATTAACTGTGTAAATTAGGGAATGCTACAGCAATGCTTGAACAGAAAGTTTTCGGGATTTTCCAAGGTGCATGTATTACTTCAATTAACAGTATGCAAGTGTCCTCACATTGTGCTCCCACAGATATTCCTAGTGAATGCGCTACTTTGCTGATAAAGTGGAATTTTTATTTTAGAAAATAAGTTTGAACAGAAGATACTGTGTAGATTTACTAGTGACTCTAACTATCTAAAACTACATCCTGGATAAATTCTAGTTTGGGTAATATATTTGCTGCTTAGTTAAAGTTAACCTGTGTTTATAATTAGATACCCCGAGATACTCTAGTGGAACAACTTGAGGTCATTTAGAATTATATAAATTTATACCAGTGAGGATCTGGCTCAATACTTTTCTTCACTTCTTTCCTTAGGATCTCACTAGGGAGGCTATTAATAGAGTGGCTACATCACAAGGGAAAGGAAATGGTGAAAGGGGAAATTGGATAAGTCTTTAAAAATAAATTTAATCCAATCAAGACTGCAGACAGTATCAGAAATGAAATTCTAGTCATGCAGTTACTGTGTACACACACCATGGGACAAAGTTTTTCATTTTTCACAGTAGCACTTTCTGTATTCAGCTTTTCCCTTTGTTTCTGACAGTTGGTGTATTATGCTTACAGTGCATCATTCAGGTAACTTCTTTCCCATTATTTTTATACATTCTTTTGTCCACCCATCTGGATTGATCTTCGTCCCCTCTTAGTGTCTGGGCCAGGAAGCTAATTTAGTCCCATGGTTGTGTGGCACCAGGTGAACACAGCATGAGACAGGGCATAACAAGAAAAGCCTCAGCAATGTTCACTGGTGCTTAGGGCTGACCTTGCTCTACTGGGCTTGTTTCACCTCCTGCTGAAAACCCATCACAGCCTTCCAGACCCTACTGCTGGAGCACGAGAGAAGGAGACAGTGAGGTGTGGGGGACCTTCCCACTCTTTGTGCACACACAAACTCAAATCATACCTGAATTCTCTGAGCTATTTGAATAGACATTTGGAAACAATGGAACATGATTTCAGTTTTTGCCTGCTTGCTTAGGTAGTAGGTCTCAGACCAGCTGCCATGTTGGTTTCCTCCAAGTTTGTAATGGCTCATGGAGAAGGACAGTGGGCACTCCCAGCTTGATTTTCAGCTGCTCAAAAGTGCCAGCAAACCTTGTTCAAAAGCATGCCTTGATGTCTCATGTACATAAATGTAAAGTGTTTGTTGTTTCTGTCTGTCAAAGTCCAAATAATAACATTGATTCTAATGACAATAAAGTTTAATAAATCCCTTTTTCTGTGCCAATATCAGTATAATACTTAAACAAGTTAATTTAAGTGTATTTACTATATGATTTATTTTCAGTAAAAAAACAACTCTACAAAGAGAAGACATTGTATGGCTTTCATTTGCATTTGTTTTATATTTGCAGTATTTGACATCAGATATAAATCGATACATACGTGCTGGTAAATACTGTCATTACTTTTAAAAGGGGAAATTTTACAGGAGTGTACTTAAACACAGAGTTATTGTATCACATCCTCAATCAAAGCTATGGACACTAATACTGGTTTTAGGATTACTTCTTTGTTTGTGCTATATATAATTTTTATGCATTGTGATCTAGCAATGGACATGATGTTAATGACAATATACTTTCCATTAGGCAAGCAGTACGGTTGGATCCAGCCTGATTTATAAAACAACAACACAACAACACTAGTTAGGGCATTGTATTCTACTTGCCAGATGGTTAACTCCCATGGGTTAATGAGTATACCCAAATTCTAGATGATTTAAGATGTCCTGCGGATATTTCCTTGGGTACGAGGATTGCTGGCTGTTAATTTACATGTGTACTGTATTTTCCCTCTCTCTATTGGTCTCTTGAGGATTCTGAATTTCTTTTTCTCCATAAAATGCTAATAAGCCATATTTAACACCTTCCCCTTTTGCTGCTCTGACCATCAAAACATTGTTTTCAGATTTCAAACACTCCATCTATTAGACCAAATTAGGTCCTCATAAAGAACCAAGAACTGGGAATTTGTATATATATATAGATACACTCTTTCACTCTCAAACACATACATATACATATATGCATACATGTATATATACACATACATATATAAATATAGATAATACACACACACGCTTTCCTTCTCACCTTGTGCATACTATTTTCATTAAGTGCGTTTTGCTGGAATTTCTCATTACTTCAACACAAGAAAATAGTTGAGCATATTAACAAGTTTTTAGCAAACTCTAAAAGTCTAAACTATTGATTAGACTGGAATAAATATGCCCTTTGTTTTATACCAAAGAAAAAGTCTGTGTTTGTGTGTCACTGGGGGTTGTTTTCATTCTTGAAAGCTGAAATCCCTGAAAAGAATTTCTCTATAGTGGCGTTACCTCTGACTCTGCCTAACTGGCATACATTCACCTTGAGAGAAAGGAGTTTTAGAAACAACATGAAAGGCATTCATCTAGAGGGAAAAGACATGACTTAAGGACAGTTGTTTTGTTCTTGCACATGGGGGAGAAAAAGGGTGAGTGGAAATTGCAGGGCAGTATGTCAGAATTTCAATGTTAACTGAAATAGAGATAGGGCAAGCTGTTTTATCAACCTAACTGGCCATCACCCTTGTTCTGGTTTCAAGCCCCTCTGTATTATCAGGTCACCTTATACCCCTCATGTATATTCAAAAAATGCAGAGGATTAGGTACTAGGAAGGCTGAGGAGGGACTGTTGGCAAATGAAAAGAGAGAGCAGGGAATGAGGAACAGCTCTTTTGTACAGAAGTATGGGTGTTGAAGTCATGAAATAACTCACAGTTTTGTTCCTTCTGGCATCAGTTGCTGGCATTGTTTTGTGGAAGACAGTCTAAGATTTTGTGGAAGATTCTCTAATGGAAAATTATTTTCTGATTCTCTTTTACCCATGTAAGGGACATGTATTCCTTTTTTCCTATGCAGAGGTGGAATCTTCATTTTAAAAAACCCTATTAAACTCTTAAGATAAACAATATCCTGAGGCAACAAGTTGCACAAGGTCAGCACATATATTGCATAAATCAATTTGTTGGTTAGATAAAATGTTTTTTCTTTATAATTCTTTTAGCTCTTTCCTCATTTTTGTTACAATGGTATTTTAATTTACTTTTTACTTTTCAATTCACTCCTCAGAGCATTTTATTTGTCTTTTTTAATCTGCTCATTTTCTGTATGTAGCTCATAACTTTTTTGTACGTCTCCTCAGACCAGAGTGTTTGTGCAATGCTGTTCAAGTGTTTGCTACTGCTGTTTCTACCAAATCACAGCAACAACAACAAACCTGGTATTTACAGAAGACTCTCCACCCTCTTAGAGATATCCACAGATTTCTGGATTCTTTATATCACTTCCTTTTAGAGTAGCAAAAGTTCAAAATGAGATTTAATATGAGGGAAACCATCATAACTGCAAAGAAAAAACCCCTATTTTGTGGCATTCTATATGCATATTATCCTCATTTTTTTTTTCTAATATGACTGTACTTAACCAGGGAGTTTTCCTTGAACTATTCATTTTCCCCTTTGAGTCACCACAGTTAATTTCAAAACCAGTATTATGAATGAGGTAGATGATTTCTTCCCATCAGCATCACTTGATGAGAATTCTGTTTCCCTACAGTAAAACTGAGATACCTGGAAATACCATCAAAGTATTTCAATAGCACATAAACCAAAAGTACAAGGCTATTAGAAAATGAGAAATGCAGATGACCTTCATCAACATATTTATATACTATTCATATAGAGACATCTCCAAGCAAGTTTGGATTCACTGCTGAAGTGACTTGATGTTCAGAAAATCTGTCATCATATCTTAGTGCTCCAGCTTGGTTTTCAAGCTGGAATAATGTGACAGGACCTGCCCTGCTCTGCTGAAGGGAGGAAGGGGCTGGCAGGGTAAGTTGCCATTACATCCTCTCCACCTCCTGAAGCATATCAGTAATCTGAGTCAAAGACAAGGAGTGCTGAAGACAAAGTGGAGGCACTTCTGCCCTGTGACAATCTGTGAGCAGAATGCCAGCATGCACGAGGTACTGAGCCACTCACACTGCACTACGTGCCTGCATCCATACCAGCCTGGGTCAAGAATCTGCAAGACACCTTTCTTCTGGCTCCTACCCCAGTTTAAAGGAACCTGCTTCTTTGATTGTGAAAGCCATATTTCCAGACCTGGGTAATATGATCAGAATCCATAACTTGAAGATTTACTTGGACCTCTGCAGCAAATCTGTACCATGAAGATACACTCTATGGAAAGCCCTTCTGAGTCTGGAGGTCAGCCTCAGATAACTGCACAGACCTCTAGAAGACTGCTGAGCCAGGTAAACGCTGTTCACTCTGCAGGTTAGTGGACTTCGTTTTCACCAGTTCCTTTGACTCATTGTTTGCTTCATTAGGAGCATTGCCCTCTGTCTTCAAGGCACACATTTCAATGGCAGCTCATGCTCCATGTACCTGTTTGGAGACCTAAAAGCCTGGATGCTGCAAACAGGTCTGATGTCATGGACTGAGGCCACAGTCACCATGACCAACCACACAGTTATGGGACAACATCAAAGCAGAAATACACAGCCATATTGTCAGCAAAATACCTAAGGACCCACAGTGACAAATCACCAGCACTACAGGGACTTTGTTAACAACGCTGCCCCTTCTGCCTCAGGTTTTACATTACCACAAATGCTGCCAGGTCTGATCCAGGGAAGTAACTCTCATATTGTGGTGGGAGGTAACTGTGGCTACTGTATTACATCTTATCTGGGAACAAATAGGCTGAATGTTGTTGGTTCCTAATAAGGAACATCCTGACTGGTTTCTTACAGACAGGACAGCTGGCAACACAAAGATGGCAAAGCTTGCTCAGGGCTCCTTAATTCACAGACCCAGTAAAGATATGAAAGTGTAAATTTTATATGTAACCTATTTTCTGCTCATTGAGTAAGTTTTCAAGCTTAATCTCTTAACACCAAAATCATAAAAAAATCCTGACCAGAATCTCATTACAAAAGCACCTAATTCTATTCTTGTGTACAAAGTCTAATGATAATACAGTTAAGAAACCTATAGTATAGTGGGCAAAGAAACAAGCAGCAAACAAGAAAAGTATAGACTGAGTGAGCCAATAGATGGAAAGAGTTACAGGCTGGATGCCGATCTATGGAAATCTAATCAGCATGGACTGAATACGACTCTGCCACCCAAACAGAGCATTATAGGATGCCAGCTGCATCTGCTTCTCCTCCTAGTTTTTCCTATTTTTGAGCATAAACCCAGCTCTTAGGGAAAAACTTGTAATAGCATACCCAAATAAGCAATGCTGTGAGAGGTGTTGTAAACCTTTAAATTGCCATTAGCTGATCAAACTCATTGTTTAGTGACCATCATATTTTATGAAATGACCACTGAATCAGAATGTTCTTACTGATTTTCAATTACAATGTAGAATAGTTTCCAAGACTCAATAGCACCCATTAGCAGCACTGGGACCACTGAAACTTCCCTTACCAGGAGGAAATTCAGTGCTTAAGAAGCTAATTTGATTTCTTCTTGTGTAGATGATTATTTCCATCCAGGAATATTTCAGAAAATGGTTTTCTAGAATTAACTAATGTAGTCACATACAAGGGTATGACCCTTCTCTTCTACTTTAGAAAAGTCTCTTCTGTTTGAAAAGGGATAAAGGGAAGCAGCACAAAACACACACATGGAAGGACAGAACTTCTTCCTCAGCGAGTGGATAATGCCAGAGGCATAGAGGATTACCACACCTCCCACCTTGAAGTGGATGCTTCCCTGGCACAGGAGCACCTCAAGGAATAAAATACTTTTAGAAGGGTTGAGCCGTGGCATATTAAATCTGCTATGTAATGTGAAAATGCTTTTCAACTTCTGTAATAAAAAATGCAACAGTAATGAGCATTTCTGAGGCCTTCCTGCAGTGATAGAGGAGAGGTATTTAGTGATTAACATAGCTATGGAGAGCATCTTTACAGAAGAGTAAAATACATTCCATGTGTAAGTGTGCTCCTGCAGAGAAATCTCTTTTCACTTAGTATACTTGTGAAGGTAAAATAATGAATAGCCAGGTAGCAAAGAGTTAATTCTCCCAACAGAAGAAGAAACAGAAAGAACAGAAGAACATAGTTAAATACTACATCACAAATTACCATTTTTATGTCACCACCTCACCATGACTTTAGCACTAACCTATCTCTATCTTCATACTCTCATTAGGATATAATGCATATTCATGGTCCTGATTATATAGCCACTTTCTTGACTTGTTTTAATTGTGCATAAAGACATTGTGACAGGAGACCTGACCTTTTCAAGATCATTTTCTCTCCATTACTTTTCACAAAGCTATTAACTTGTCGCCTTCCATAAGATTGCAATAATTTATTTCCCATTAATAAAAAAATCCTGGTGCCATGCAAATTAAAATTTATTCAGCAAATAGAATTCTTAGGATTATTTTCTAATGGCTTTATATACTTCCAGTTTAGGAAGAAAAATAATATTAATGGATACAGGCTGAGTGGATAATTGCATACATTGGAGAAAAATGAATATAAAACTGGTACTGTGGCTTACTGCACACCAATTACCCAGAAGAGTTCCTTTACTCCCCTTTTCAATAAATATATTAAATAATTGATAGGGAATATCATTGTAATCTTGAAATTATTCCCATATATGGAGGACTTGGCAACCTGATGCACAAACAACAAATGCTGATGCTAGAAAATCCACACTAAGCAGAAGTACCTGTAAGTGTAAATGTAACTAAGGAGAGGAGTAACTTTGACAAAGTTGCAACAGAGCCACAGTAGAATTAGAGAAGGGTCTCATGGTGAAGTGGTAGATAGAGTTTGTATTTCTCAACATTTTTACAATAGGAATGGATTAAGCTGAAATTGCATCACATGTTAATGACACAAAGGCTTAGGTTTTCTGAGAACTTTTCAGTTTTGTGCACTTGATAAAAATCTTAATGTAATAGGAAAACCAGAGGCATCATAATTCAGTAGCATTTATTTTCCTTTTATTACAGCTGAAAGTATGATATGCCCATAAACTTATTTACATAAGTTCCACTTGGGGAAAATAGCTCTTGTACACTTCAAGCTGTGTACTAGTGATATACAGTAACTGCTGCACAAACAGATATTTCAGTGTTTAGAAGCTGGCACAAAACCTGCAAACCACATAATAGCAGCCAGTTCAAGTCCATCTACATGGGAGTGATGACTATAAAAACTCAGTGACTTCTTGTTAGAATATTTCAAGGCTGTAGAGAAAAGAAGCCTTTAAACTTTCTACTACAAAGTCACAGAGAAGTAAGCTGAAAGAGAAACCCTTGGTTACCTGCTCCCTCTGCCAAACAACTCAAAGCAGCTCCCACTCCACTTCAGTGCAACTGTAAGCGCATGCTTAGAAATCTTTTAAAAACTGCTGTATGTGCTATACATGGGATAGTTTGGCCAAATGTAGGACAGCAAGGGGTTTAATTCATTAACCAGTTGGATTCTAATAGGGAAATAAGGAAAGTTGCATGGAAAGACACGCAAGGAGAAAGAAGGAATGGTTGGAGAGGGAAAGTAGGCTAGAGTACAAACCACTGCAAGAACAATCCCTGGAAGAAAGAGCTTTAAATGCCCTTCCAAATGCCCTTCTGCCTGCAAGTTCATGGTAAGGATTAAGTGGTTAAACTATGCAATGTTCCCAGACCTTTAAATAATGCTAAACTAGTTGCCACGTGGACCCCCACCTTAAGTGCTGCTTTAAAAGAATCAAATTGTAAGTCATTACAAAAATCCAATTTAATGTTATAGTTTATCTCAATGCAAGGAAAAGAAACCCAGAAAATTTGCTGGTTTTTTTTCAGTTGGCTTATACTTGTTCAAATCCCACATTCTCTTTTCCTATCTTAACGTAACTAAATGAGTTTGTTAGCCCAAGCCCATGGTTTATCCCAGAGCATAGGTGTTCTGACACACTTTAAATTCACAGTCAGAATTGATTTAGACATTTTATACTCCTGCAAATCTCCTAAGGAAGTGTTCATAGTATAACATGAATGGCAAACATTCAGCAATAGAAAAAGCATTCAAATCTATTGCAGCTTTATCAAATCAATTCCTTTCCCTGCACAAATTACATTCAGAAGTCCACAGTGGTCATCACTGATCCCTGAATACTCACCAACAGTAATCACAGTGATGTGCATAAGCATTGCAGAAAATTAATTAGAGCTTGTCTTTCGTAGGATTGATGTCTCTTTTCTATTAGTAGGGTATCAGTACCTTTTACTTTAGAAGGTGAGAAAGAATGGTTTAGATGTGCAAACTATTGAGTGATGAATAATGGGACAAGGTTATTTCCAGTAAAAAAAGTTCCTATAGGCTTCTCTGTTAATAGGTCTTTGCTAATTAAGGACCAGATTTGTACAGATGCTGAAGGAGCCTAAAGGATTTGGCATTTCCTTGCACAATTGCCTGCATGTACCTGGAAGATCTATCATGGAACAGTTGTATTAGGAGTTTCAGTGGAAGTTGGAATAATTTAATTGGAAATTTAGGCTGTGTTAGTATTTGAAAAATTACAGATTTAGGACTCTAGAAGAAAGAGCTGGCCACAAAATAATGTTTTCCTTCATGAAAAAAGATGAGTGAACATGAACATTTTGTTTGCTTTAACAAAACACTCTAAGGGATTCCCAAAAAGCCTTAAGTCAAATATTGAAATACTTATTTTAGTGAAAAAAAAAAGAAAAACTCAAACCAACAAAAACCCCAAAGTCAAACCTCAATTTGTTCACACAGAGGATTTTTTCAATTTCACTTTTGTAGGAGAAAAAACAATTTTTCCAAAAGCGTTTGTTAGAGGTCTTTATATCATACACCACTGTCCACTGAACCCATGCTGTCCCCTGCTCACATTTAAAGCAGCAAAACACTGGACCGCATTTGTATTTGGGGCAACTTTGCCCCAAATTTTGAAATAAACAGAGATAACTGGGTCTGTTTTGCCTGCCACAAACCCAAGAGCTTAATTTTCCAGCAGTCAATATTATTCCACATTTATTAAAAAAATACAGCTCTTACTAAACCATTGCATCACTTTGTTTCCCCACACTGATGCTCACCATTAAACTGAGCTCTGCAGCATTGCAAAGATCTTCATCTCTTGGCCTAATTCAATGGTCTAAGCAAACGTGACATGTGCCTATTTCACAAAGCAATATGATGTAAAGGTGGGGCTTTGCTCCCCTTTACTTTGCAGATGGGGATATTCTGCACGCCTCCCACACATCTCCATCCAAATGCACAATATGGATGTTTTATCTTTCACAGCAGGAACCTTCTGTTCACAGATATGTCAACATTCCTGAGAATATTTCTGAATATTGCAGGATGAGACCTTACCCAAATACCAGATAGTTTGTCCTGTGATGGTGATACAGAGAGGAAACTCAGCTTTCCCCAAAGCCCTAATATTCTATATGGCTATCAAATCTAAGATTTGATAGTTTTAGGAATCATTGCTGCTTATTAACATGAATATGAGTTTCAGATTTTCACTTTGATCAAGCCAAGATTTATCAGTTTGGATTTTTCAGCAAATAATTTATATGCATATTTTGCATCTAGCTATGTAGCAAGATATAGCATCTTACATACAAAGCTGATGTTTTTTTCTCATTGGGATGAAGTTTATATCTGTAAACGATAATATGTCACATTTTTAAAGTTGCCTCTGTTCAATTTTTGCAAAAAATACAAATATGCACTTTAAAAAAACCCAAAGATGTGGTACAACTAGGAGGATACACATAGATGCAGAACTGATGCAGACAGTATCTTTCATAATGTTCTGATGCACTATATCAAAGATTTGTCATTAAAAGCAAGCATACTATGAAGTGAGAAAGTAGACTTACATTGCAATTATTTTCCTATTAGCTGCTGCCCATTGCTCCTGACAGGTATAAATTAGATCTCGCCAGGTTGCCTACAGATTAATGAGTTCCAAAACCGGCATTTAATTGTTTGGGAGTAAGAGGCAGAAAAGGAAGGTATCTGCAAAAAAGTCTTTGTCCACCTGTGATTAGAAGATATTCTCCTTTCTTTCTGCTTTTCCCTTCTCCCCTGGCATCGCTTGGGTGATAACTGACACTTCTATCAGAGGATTCCTTTCGACGCAGCAGAAACTTGCAGCTGAGGCAAGGCCAGAATTAATAATCTGCGTGAGCAAACACACAGCTGCTGTTTGTGGAGAGAGATTCTATTAACGAACAGTGAATTCTCATAATTAGCTGAGCGGTTTCTGCAGCTGCCTGCCTGACCCCAGACTACACAAATTGTGGGTGGTGTTCAGCCTCTAAATCAATCTTACCTAATTACTATAAGCATGTTCCTCCAGTCCTAATGACTGGGTGTGGGGGGGGGAGGGTATGGGGAGGAATAGACATTTCCTTACCCATTCAAATGTTCCTCTTATTAGATTCTCCTTTGTGCCTAAATTCGTTTTTTTTTTTTTTTCTATTAGCATTTCTAAGGGTATACAGGTGTGGTTACAAATCAGAAGCACAGAAGTATAATTCATGTCCTACAACCATGTGCCAGTGTGTGTCTGCTTTGCAAACAGTAGCAAAATGTGTGCTTGTTGGAAGCATCTGCCTTGCTTCAATTCACAAAACATAATTTAAAACACACATGTCTGTCTGGATTCAAAGCCTTTTCTCTGCCCTACTTCCCATCCCCTCCCTCCCCCCCCCCCCCCCCCCCAAAATTAATGTGACAAAAAATGGAAAATCATGAATGGTTGTGCCTTCGGTCTGAAGCACAGTTACTACTGTCTCGCCACGTGGCGCCCAAGAAGACAAGCGCATTTGTCACTCGGGAAGAATAGGGATGATTTTCCTGACAGCCCCAGCTCAGCCAGGGGCTTCGTCTTCCCGAGGCGGGGTGGAGCAGGGAGGCAAAGGCCAGGGCTCACCTGCACGGCAGTGGGCAAACCCGGGGCACCTCCACCTGTGGCAGGGCATCAGGAGCGCAGCTGCTGCGCGGGGTCCCGGCACTGCGTGGCTCTGCGGGAGAGGCTGCAGCCCGCCCGGCATCCACTCCTCGGCAGCTTTTAGTTAGTTACTTAGTTAGCTAGTTAGTTAGTTAGCGCTCCCAACTAAATTAGGTATGTGTATTATGAACTATTCTCCCTAAAAAAAATCAGTCAGCAGAACGAAATCCCTTACGCACCCCCATCCTTTGTCTGATTAGGTACCCTCATAAGCAAAGGCTCCCTTTGTCACTTGTCTGACATCGCTGGGCTTGCAACAGCTCCTCCCTGATGGTAAAACACACTGCTGATGCCTGCAGCTCTGCCCTTCTTGGGAGTCCCAGTTCTTCAGCTTCTCCTTTGATGTCCTTTTGAAGATTTCACTCGGTATCTGTTTCTTCCATCAGAATTGGCAGCACCCAGAAAATCTGAGTTCTGGGCTCCTTTTTTATTTTAGCTCAAAATTGGATCCGGGGCAAATCATTAAGGGCCTGAGAATGAGCTAGCTGAGTCTGATTCAGTGTTGACCTAGGCAGTAATTGGATATGGTTAATGTGAAATCAGACATTTGCTGTAATTTTGAGATTAATTAATTTAGGAATGAATGCACAGACAGCAACTTCAAGTGAAGCTTTAAGAATGACTGGAAATATTAATTCTCAGGAATTTCATGTAGAGATCCAAATATTACAGAATTACCAGCTTTCTTAGAAGAATTTTTAAGAGGGCAACATTTCCCAAGTTATTTTATACATATTTAAGATGATATCTTTGCTATGATTATAAATCTCACAGGTTTGTTCGTTAATGACCAGATTTTCACCTGCTGGTTAGTGACAACCTTGCTGTCGAGGGCAAAGCTCAAAAAACAACATTATACCAACGCAGAACTCAGATTCATGAAAGCCAGCGGGGAAGGGCAAGAGGAAGGGACAGCTTGTAGGGCAACCAAATTATATAGAGATATAAGAAAAATACATTTTTCCAGCACTACCACTTGTGATCATTAAATATTTGTCAATCAACAAAATCTCAAATGGATTAATTACTCATATTGTTTATAAATTTCTTAATAAAATATTTTTCCTTATAAATGGTTAGAAAATCTGACAACATCCAGTAATTTTAATTTGAGATTTAGATTTAGTTTTTCACTTTCACAATTATTTTTGGTTTTTTACTGATTGATTCCTCTTGGAACTGTCAGCCTGAATTTCAAATATTTCAATGTTGAGATCCAGAACATTACTGGAAATTAATTTGCCTGAAGCAATTAGAAGCTGTGGTGTATAATTTCATCTTCCCAAGTTCATGTCATGGCTAGTAATGCTTCTGACTGTTTATACAAAGTGGAAGCTATACAGCCACAATAACATCAAATCTATTTCACAGAAAGACTTGTATTTCCAAGAATATTTTCTAAGGAAGGAATGATTAAAATAATTTCCCATGACACATAATGTAAAGAATTAAAATATGTTACTCTGTCAACATGTCTTCTCCAGATAAAGGGAATAAACTGAATTTTATATGTTGAGTCTTTCTTGGAATCATTGTGAAAAATCCACTTTTTGCCCTGTCAATTGCAACACTTCAGGTTCTTCATATTCATAATAGGAAATTTCATGTTGTGTAACTTAATGATTAGATCTTCAGTGCCACTTGTGTGAGGTAATACTATACTAGAACTCAAAAAATCAAATATCTCTGGGCCCTGAGTTAGCAGATTAACAACATAAAGACCAGTCTGTATCCTGCACAGCAACAGCTCAGCTGGATTTGGCCCTTAGGTCATCTTACCTGCACACAAGAAACCCCATTGACAATAATGTCTTAGTCTTTCAAGCACAGTCCCATATAAAAAAATTGGTTGCAAGAGTTTAGAGGTGTAAGGAGGTAGCTTCAGCAGGTAAACAATAAATGGAGACATGATGTCTGTATATTTTCTGCTGCATGTTAGTAATACACCACAGAAGTTATTTCTGTCTGTTTAATGTATAGGCTTCTTATAATATTAACAATAAAGCACGACCTGAAATATGTTCTGAAAATGCACATCTGTTGCAACCCATTGCATATACAGAATGCAGTCTCCACAATAAATCTTTTAAAAAAATAACACATTGATCTAAATAAGCAAGGATGAACCCATGTTCTAAAAGGGAAAATAGCAATCTTTTTCCATTAAATTTCCATTTAAATGTGTAATAAATACATTGCATTTCCACGTCAGTCAAGAGAAAGTCACAATGTGTTTTGATCCTGCCTTATAACAGAAAACTAGGAACAAAACAGTCTTTCAGAACTCCCCCAACAATTTGCTTTCACAGGCAAGGTACTGCAGGGCACTCTCATGACAAAGCCCAGGCAGTAAATAAGGATTTGTAGCAGCAATAAGCAACTTGGTTTGTATTTGCAGTCAATAGACACGTTGAATATACAAAATAGAGCAGGTATGGATACAAATAAAAATAAAACAAAAACCAAAATTGACAAAAACAGTCACCTGGCTAGGTATATGGCATTAACTAAAGCACCTGAAAATTTTTCATGTCTTCTTACCTTTGCCAAAACAGAAGCTCTTATGCTCTTCAGATAGAGTCTGGTTCAGCATCCTCTTGAATCATTGGCCATCTCTTCATCTAGAGACCCATGTGCTCATAGATATCAAAAGGTCTTGTTTTCTCTTAGCTTTTAAAATTTTACACTCTTCAGAAGGAAATCCAGACTGCAATAAAACAAACGCCATCTCCCTTCCAAAGAGAGCTGTCCTTCAGCCAGGGTCCAAAGGGAAGTGATAGCCATGCACAAGGGCAGATTGACATGACACAAACACACCTCCATCCCCAGAAATAAAAATTCCAACTCACCAAAAAATCAGCTCAAGTTTTATAAAGCCATGGATGCTGCAGTCTTTATCATATTTTCATTCAAGAATGGAAAATGTTTTCCAACCTTTTCTTTTCCTTGATCAAAACTAGTCTAGGACCCAGCTGTGTAAAGAAGGAAGTTATGCCAAACTGTTGCAGGTCATCTGATGGCAGAAACCCAGCTCGGATTCATCCCAAAGGGTTTTTTTGGCTCTCAAGCTTTCTTCACAATCCAGTGGTGGGGGATTGCTAATGATCCTGAGGAAAGCACTCCAGAGGAGTGAAGAAGCAAATTTTACAGTGGGGTTGTGTGGGGAGATGGGAGTTTCTCACAAAGCTGAGGACAGCCTGGAAGTGAGGAGAAAGATTAAGGAAACAACAGGTTACCAGCACTGTGTGGTTTAATACTAGGCAGCTGTAAATGAGCAAAAGGATTAAATTAACTTGCATCTGCTTGTCCATACTTCCACCAGTCTGGGGAAAACCATTTTGACCCATGCAGCAATTTATTTGCCTGGGAACATTACTTAAATGGACCTAAGGAGGAACATGGGCTCAGACCCACAAACCTCTACAGCTTGGTTCAGTCCCTTATTCAATCTATTTACAAAGTTGTGCTTAGTTTTTCATCTATTCCTAGCAGAATTATGACTCTTCTACAGAAATCCAATACAATCAGTAGACCTTAAGAAAATCACTGGGGGAGACAGACCAGTACTCCTCTCCTAAGGATGTGGAATTTGAAAATCTGGGAAAACAAAAACAACAAACCAGCATAATTTTTAGACTATGGAATAATGCACTGGCTATGTGTTATGCTTTATGTTATTTTCATCCTGTTGGCAGACCAGAAGTGGTGGTGAGAGCCCTAGGAGTTCCTTAGCAGGCAGACAGGGGCTCAGGTAGCAGCAGCTGCTCATTTTTGTGAACTGAGCCTTACTACTGAACCAGAAGTGCATTATTGTGTGAAATGAACTTTGTTTTCTCCAAGGGTGCCTGCCTTTCAGAGTGTTTGAATATAAAAGCTGAATCCTCTCCTGGTAATATTTAATTTGAGAATATATATACTTCATGCAAAAAGTTTTAAAAAGAATGCTATGCACAATATGCTCATGGGGCTGGAAATACCAAAACCATTAGATTTTTGTATCAGAAAATATTTTCAACATTTTGCTTTTCAACTTATCTTACTTGTTGGTATGGTCATATTTTTATAAGGTGTAACTGAAACAACACAAATTCCGCTATCTCTTTTTCTAAATGTCTCATTGCAAATCTTTGCTATTTAAAGTGTGCAATTACTGACATTTTAAACAAAAAGAATTCATTGTTTAATATTCAACTGTACATACATGCTGTATTTTATTCATCCAGCTGTGGCTGGATAACAGCGTTGCTACTGCCACCCGAACAAGTAGCAGTGGGAAAATCTGTAATTTTGATTTCCTCATAGAGGATCAATCACGTCTTAGAGTGCCTCAGAGAGGCAAGAAATTCCCTGATGTTTTAATCATACTTTCCTCTGTCTTTGCCAGAGAAACTCAGGAGACTGCAGGTCTGACCCCAAATCCTGAAGCTCTGAATCAGCCTTGGAGTTTTCTGCCATTCTTTGCTGCTTCATGATTCCACTGGTATGTTCCCTTTCTGCAGGCAGCTCACCCCCTTCAAAATGAGTTTATGAGTGAGTCTCCCAACAGTCAACCAGGCTAATATTTCAAAGCAGATATAGATGCACACATCTGTATTCTTGTCCCTGCTCTTAAGAGAAATTGAAATATGTTCAATTCAAACTGCATGTGTAATAGTACCACCTTTAGGTTCATTTGAACTCTTCATAACCTGCCCCTAAACCTCCAGTATAGCAACGTCTCAACACACACTTGACTTAAAAAGGTAAAGGAGATATTCTTCTATAGGATTGATATTTGAGCACTTTGTTGGTCTGGGGGTCTGTCCTGTAAAAAGCTGCATGTGTGACACCCAGAGAATAAGATACAGACACAGTAGGTGGAACATATTGCTGTGCCAGTGCACAGAGCCAGAAATGCTCAGCACCAAAGCAAGGTGTGGCTGGAAAAGAGCTCAGAACTTGCTCTGTTACTCACACAGTCCCAAGGCAGGTGCAGATCTACCTAGAGCATCCCTGGCAGGTGTTTTACATAACCTACCCCAAAAAACTGCACCACAGTCGCTTCAGACTCCTCTGCTAGTTCTAGCACTAGAAAATTCTTCCTAATGTCTAATCTGAATCTTCAGTGTCATTATTCCAACTCTTGTCCTGTCTCTATCCCATATGTGAGTACCAGAATTTCCCTCAAACTGCCCCCAGCAAAAATAACACAAATCTTTTCAGCCTTTGCTCTCAAGTAATTTTTTTTCTAATATTTCATAATTTTCTTGTAACTCCTACTCCAAGGTGCCTAAAATCAGCCATACTGCTCTAGCAAAGGGAATGGACAGAGCACTTCAGCTGTCTTCCCGTACATATACTCTTATTTGCAAAACTCAGTAAGATATGTTTGCTTTTTCTGCAGTAATTGAACATCCTTGACTCACATTGTTTGTAAGCCATCCCCAGAGCATTTCCTGCAGAACTACTGCAAACCGGGTATTCCTGACCTGAGGCACACCAATACTTTCCTGTACTTCTGCTTTTTCTGTAGTCTGCAAAACACATCATTTTGTAAGATGAATCTAGTGTTATGTACTAACTGAAGTTGAGGTGATGTTTTAATATAACAACAGGCACCAGCTACCCCCATTTGCTGCTATTTTGACAATATCCATGTTTCTAAAGCTGTTTCTAAGCAAGCTTATGTTTTTTCTTCTGGATTTTTAAATATCCTAATGTGAAGCCCATCAGACTCAGCTTATCTGAAAGTGTGTAATGATAGTCTCATCAACTCCAATGAGACGCATGTGCAAAGTTAAGCCTGTACTCAAGTGCTTTCCTGGATCAGGGCCAGAAAGCTCAGCACTTTACAGGCCGAAGCTGCTTTAAGTTTTCATGATATGGAAATACAGGACTACCCAAAAAGGATGTGCCCACACCTTGCATGACTCAGGCACAGTGTAAGAACACAAAGGTTATAGAGCAGTGCATTGTATTTCCCTAAGGGAAAATGTGAAGTTGTTTTCAGATCAAGAGGAATGCCCAGACCTGCTATGCTTAGAACAAAAAAGAAGTCTCTACATGACCTGTTAGCCCATAATTACTAGTGATATAGCAGCCTTTTCATGCATCTCCAGTGTACAAAGACTCCGTTAAAATAATGAAGAAAACAAACTAGCATAACAGCACTTTTGTGCAACAATTTGGGCAATAAGCAAGTAAAAGAATTGTTGTTTTGAAAGGACTGCTCTTTGTGGGAAGTCCTCAGATTTCTGGACCACTTAATTCAAGACCCATACTTGCTGCAAAGGTAACAGAATCCAAGTGTAAATTTTAATAATTGCAGCAGTGATTACTTTTGGTTCTTGGCAGTTCATTACTGACTGCACAATTCCAGAGGCTCTCATTAAATGGTCCGTGGAATGAATCAGGCATGGAATTAACCTATTTTGAGTTCCCTGAAGCTTATGTCCCATGAAGGAGTATTCACATACCTCTCTTGGGGCCAATCCCAAAAGCCCTTCCTCATACGAGTAATCCTTACCCACACCAGACTGCTCTTGACTCCAGTGCCAGCATTTGTGCTAGCAGAGGCTGTGCTTGTGAGTAATCACTTGCAGGACTGGGTGCGTGGTTTTCATGTTCCATTTGACAAAAGCAAATTACTTGCGGGCACAGTCCCAAGTCTACATGAAAAATTACCCTTACATGTTTAAAAAGAAACAGCATTTCTGTTACATTCTTCCTTCCTTTCTAATTGCAAGCACATTTGTGCTCTGTCCTAACGGAGGCAAATGCAGGCGAGATTGGGAGCAGTGGTTGTGAATCATTATTAACTGCACGGCGCTGTTCAGATGCCAGCTGTGATGATCCGTGGTCTGTCTGCTAGAATTCCCCAGGGAAAAAAACATCTGGGAAAGGGTAAAGCTAAGCAGAGGGCTAATAACTATCAAGAATCCCTTTCTCTTTTTTAAAGCTTCCCTTTTCAGATGTTTCGCTTATAAACAAAAAATAAAAAAGAAAATCCATTCCCCCCTCCCCCCCACCCACCCATATTATTTCCTTTAGTCTAAAGCCTGCAAAGATGCAGAGTCGTGCAGTGTTTAATCTCTCTTCCTTTCTGGCCAAAGTCAGGAGCTATTAGTGTGTTGTCACCTGGTGTTGTCCCAGTGCTGTCCACACCTTTATAGGCTGTTCATGGCATTGCTCACAGGCAGTGAGTGCTGGAAGCTGAACAATGGGCACAGACGCTGTCTTCAGTAGAAGGAGCTTCAGAGCTGAGCCAGTGTAACCAAAATCAAAGGAGATCTTAACATGCACTGTCTGAACAGGCTCCTCTGCGTTGCTGTGAATTATCTGCATTTGTCTTCTCAACACTTCTAATGCAGGACCTTTGGAAGCCAATCTTAAAACTGTGACAGCAATACTGTACAGTAGAATTATCTCCATGAAGAACGAAGCCAGTGCTTTAAAGATAAGCTGCTTGGTTATTTTTTCCTTCTATACCTGTTTTGGTCAACATCTGATTAAGACCTGACAAAATTCTCAGATTTTTCTTATATGAGTAATAGAAAAAATCCTCCTTTATTTCTGCCAGATGAGTGGAATAACTAGAGTCAATGAAAGTTTTTCTTTTCTTTTCTTTTCTTTTCTTTTCTTTTCTTTTCTTTTCTTTTCTTTTCTTTTCTTTTCTTTTCTTTTCTTTTCTTTTCTTTTCTTTTCTTTTCTTTTCTTTTCTTTTCTTTTCTTTTCTTTTCTCTTTTCTTTTCTCTTTTCTTTTCTTTTCTCTTTTCTTTTCTCTTTTCTTTTCTCTTTTCTTTTCTTTTCTTTTCTTTTCTTTTCTTTTCTTTTCTTTTCTTTTCTTTTCTTTTCTTTTCTTTTCTTTTCTTTTCTTTTCTTTTCTTTTCTTTTCTTTTCTTTTCTTTTCTTTTCTTTTCTTTTCTTCTCTTTTCTTTTCTTCTCTTTTCTTTTCTCTTTTCTTTTCTCTTTTCTTTTTTCTTTTCTTTTCTTTTCTTTTCTTTTCTTTTCTTTTCTTTTCTTTTCTTTTCTTTTCTTTTCTTTTCTTTTCTTTTCTTTTCTTTTCTTTTCTTTTCTTTTCTTTTCTTTTCTTTTCTTTTCTTTTCTTTTCTTTTCTTTTCTTTTCTTTTCTTTTCCTGTTCCTGTTCCTGTTCTTGTTCTTGTTCTTGTTCTTCCTACGGTATATGGACAGGTGCAGAGTTAAAATAGAAACCAGCTGGTGTTATCCTAAACTGCTTCTCCTAATCCTTCAACAGTAACTGGTCTGGGACAGCAGTGTCTCCAGTTTATCTTAGTGGAAAGAGCATGCTGAGCCATATACTATAAAGACTATTTTCTGGAAAATTATGACTCAGATGAGACTGGAAAATTCATTTTCATAATTTAAATTTAGATCTCCAAAAAAGAAAAGATCAGGAGCTAATCTTTCAAGGCCTCTCTCCCATACTTAGTCCTTAGCCCTAAGTGTAGAAAATCATTACTCAAAACTTGCAGACCCAGTTATTTCACTTGGATATCTGAGGTGACATGAGGATTTCGAAGAACATGACAACAAAGGTGCTAAATTGGTGAAACCCTTGCATATGCAATACCAAGTTGAAGCCTTTGCCCCACTTCTGGGATACGAAATTCAATTTCCTGCTGACACTGAAGATGTGGCATTGACTGACTGCTGGTAAGCCCAGCAGAGAAGCTGCCACTTATCTTGCTGTACTAAACCTTATCAGAGATTTTTTTTTTTTTAAGCACTTAATTTTTGTAAAGCTTTTAAAACACTTCAGGCATTTGAGGACTCACAGCATGTAAAGCACAGAAAAAAAAAAAAAACTGTCATGAAAGTAGAATAGTGCAAGATTAGTTGCACAGAATTACATGTGTCTTCCCAAAAGCATGAAACCAGAGCAAAGGGACCTCCCGGTCATTGCTCCAGGTGTTGCACCAGAAAAGGTGTTTTATTACTTCTTCAGAAACTTGCAAGGTTCATCTTGGCATTGGCTCCCTCAGACTCTAGAATGAAGTGCTGTCCCAAGCTCCATTGTTTTCATTAGCTGGAATTTATGCATATGCTCCTTCTCTCACGGACATGTAGATGGTGTTCATGTCATAAATAACTAGAAAGCAGGCACAAAATCAATATGTGGAAAGCTGAGGTTTAAAATGTGGTGCAGCATTTTTAATGACCCCACGTAGGGCAATAAAGAGCTCTGGCACTGAACCGGGGACAAGGTAACCAGAAACTTGGCTCCTCCAAAAGAGCAAGGTGCTCAAAACAACTGACACTGAAGCAGAAGACAATCAAAACCAGATTGAGATTCACTGAGATGCAGCAATAGATCTGTCAAGCCCAGTCATGCACACAGCCAGCCCCCTAAACAACCTCTGGGTATCATTTTTGTTGGAGTGCAGCCATCAGCTGCTCCGAGCCAACAGCGACCCCACGGCAAGGCTCCGCTGCTGACCTCCAATGCTTTAATTCCTCTGCATGCATATTTTAACATTATTACAAAAGGTTTCATTTACAATTCACAGGCTGAACAACAATGAGTACATTTCATGGAGGTCAGCCTCAACCATTCCTCCTAGTGATGGAATTATAGTTTAAACAGCTGGAGCATGGTCCCAGGAGGGACACTGGGATATGGTTCCTTTACAGCAGAATAAATCCATCAGGCATATTTCATGTGTCCGATAACATTAATAGATATCAGGGACTTTTAATATTTAATGAACTCACTTCGAGGTTGTTTACTAGAGAAGGAGCAATCAGAAAGGTGATCACAGTCTTTTGATCTCTAATGACAACAGTAAAACCCAAATCTGGGCCGATGGATTCAGCCTCCCTCTCTCCCCGTGCCCTCCTGCTGCCCCTGTGAGACCTTTCAGAAGAAGCCACCTCATCCACGACCTGTTTCAGTTTCAGCATGTGCAAGGGTGTTTTTAGTTTTGTGGTTCAAAAGTTAATAATTTCCATGTTTCCCACAACTTAATAGAGATGCCAGAAGCTGTCAAATAGCTTTCAGTTTAGTGATGGAGAAAACGGGAAAGACAACTTGCAGAGGCATAAAGCAAAGAGTGTAGTGCTAAGAGGAGCCAGAATGAGCCTGGGTGTGCTAATGAATGTTATGTCCATTAGCACAGAGATATCACTGAATGTGAGCTTTGGCAGTGACTGTCTTTACTAATGGCCTTTGGTCTTAATATTGCCATCATATGTTTCCTTTTTAATTTTGCTGTAATACCCAGTTTATTAGAGATTAGAGGATTTCAGCTGAATAGCAGCTTGATTTTCTTTCTTCCCTCTATTTCACATCCTTATTTTTAAAGTACTTTATCCAATTTGATTAGACTGGGGACTAGAAGGGATTGTTTATAGAGGAGATGTTCAGTGACATCTACCTTTTATTCAGAGGTTTCAGATACATCTTCTGTGGCAGAGGATTTTTGTTAGCATTTAGGATTAATTTTCTTTTTATCACAGCAAGTGTGAAGTCACAGACTTTGGCAGGTGAAATATGTGCAACCTGCTTCTCAGCAGGATAGCCTCAACCAGCGTGAAGAGAAGCATAAGAGGCATGGGTTGTGTTACTAGAGAATAAAAAATAGAAGCTGGAGCTCATCTGGTCTGGAACCATTGGGGTAGAGTGAGCATACGAGTTTTCACATATAGATTCATGGCCTATACTCACTTAAATGTACAAAACTATGATGTGAGTCATCCCAGGGACATCACTGGCATTGGCCAAGGTGAAGATGAAGAACTTAGACCTGGTGTGTTAAGATTAGACATGGAAAGAGCAACTGCTTCCACATGAGATATCAGCAAGGCCTGTGTCTCCCTGTGATCACCAGTGTGCTGTGGACTCGAATTCAAACTGAACAGGGCATTAGTAGGATGTACAAAGCCTATTGTATGGGTCAAAACAAGTTGTTTCCCCTTTCTTATAATCTAAAAAACAAGAACCGCAAGGGAAAAGGAACGCTTTCTGCACTCTTGGAGGTGAGAGGACCGTCAGGATGTAGAAAGTGTTTTCAGCTGGAAGATGCTGTTGAATGCTGAATAGAGAGTCCATGAATGAATAAATTTGATGAATAAATTAAATGAAGATTAGATGTTAAAAGCATGTAAAAGAGTGAGAAACTGAAATTAGAAGTAGTAAGAGTGAAATCATAGCTTGCTTTCAGATGGACATTGATACATTTATATCACTTACACAAGTAATTGTATCATTGCCTGTAATAAAAGTTTGCATTTCATAGTCTTAGAGATGTCTTTCAATCTTAGCCTTGTGAACAAATGTAGATTTGGGTGTAGTGCTGATGTTCCCTTCATCTTGCCTCCCTTCACTCAAAATCTTTGTTAACAACTACTTCTGAGTTACAAACGAATTCGCCCAGGGTGGCGGACTTCATTTATAATTTTTTTACTTCATTTGTCAGCATTCATCAGAACAGGTTGCAGCTCTGGGTAAAAAACTTTTAGCAGATAACCCAGGGTTACACATTTAGAAGAATGAGTTGCTGTGAAAATTGGTGAACTATGCAGAGAAACACATTGCATGTGAAATCCATTAGGATTGTTCACTTGCAGGTTTTGCTTTCTTTTTTTTTTTTTCTTTCCCCTCCCTGTTACTGTTTAGTTTTCAGATTTTCTGTTCCTTAAAAAAGTGGAGAAGTAAGCAGATGGTGGATTTCCTGAGAGCCAGGGATGCTCTGCTGATGAAGTGCTGCCATTCTTAGTGAGAAAATCACCACCAGCCTTCACCTTTTAAAAGAAATAATTTTCAGGTAGAAGCACATTTAAAATAATTTCAATCAAAGCACTAAACCAGAAGCAGATGTTCAGATATGACTTAGGAATATTTAACTACTTTGGCAGTGAATACACACAGATTGTTTTTAACAGACACCAGGTACCTCTCCATGCCTGTCCCCTTTTCCTTTTGCCTGTTAATGACAAATGGTTAAATAAAAGGCTCAGCTGCAGTTTCATTAAATGACAAATATAAATAACAGGTAAAAATATCTGCTTGGTAGAAGAAATTATTTAGATTTCCAACAGGATCTCATGTCAGATGCTGATATTTGAGATGTGTCTGCAAAGGAGCTTCCATTGAAACATCTTATTGGACAGAAACTTAATGGCAAGAAAAAGATCAAGTTGTTAATTTTTCTCATTTTTCTTTCTCATTTCTTTTCCCCCAAATTTTCGAATTAATATGCTTTGGAAATACAAGGGAAAAAAAATCTTGAAGGACACAAAGGACCAGAGACTTCTCTTTGGAAACAGAATCTGCTCTGGAACAAAAATTGAAAGCAAAAAAAGCTGAAACTAATTTCCAGATGGAATAAATTGGTTCCAGCGTTTCTTGAGATTTTGGCCAACATATTGCACAGCTGAAGCTGAACTTACTAATTTTACCAAGGGAAAATGTTTCAACAGGGACATACTTCCCTTGAGACTCTGTCTGCTGCTTGTGCAGTTCTGTTTAGACTCAACTATCTGTTTCTCCCTGTCTCCAAAGGCAGGGCACATGTCTCACCCAGACTGTCACTGCTTCCCTCTTGGGGTTACTGCCTGGCAAGTCTTGACTTCCCTGCCTCGCTTCAGACTCACCTAAACAGTCCCTGAACCCTGTCAGCCTCCAAAGCTGGGCAGCCAGGCAAGTTTTATCTGATTGGAGCAGGGTGGGTCTGGTTTATTTATTGTTTAATTAAGTGTAATATCCTTGACAAGGTGCCTTACTGACATTGCAGCAAATTAAAGACCTTATTATGCGACAAACACTGTCATCACTCAAGCAAAACTTAGTTCAGAGGGGAATTTTACTGGAGAAAGGACCACAGTGTTTGAACTCACTGTTTATCTGAAGATATCCATGGCAGCATATGGAAAAGTATTATGGGGTTTAAATATGAGATTTGTCTCCACATTTTACCTGCTGCCGCTTTGCCAAGATTGCCAACACTGACTGTCCTTATGACACTGACACTTCTCCAGAAGAGAAATCCCTTCTTTTTTTCAAGGCAAGGTGTTCAGACAAGGTGGTGCATGGCTGCATCTGTGTTTGAACCTGTGATTTGTGAGATACGGAAGGTTCTGGTTATTCAGTTAATGCGGAGTACTTATTTTTGAAAGAAAAAGCCCTTGTTAAAGTACAGCAATATTTCCATGCCATGGAATTACAGACCTTTCTCCTTTCCAAGAAAAGAGGGGGGAAAGGCTTTCTTAAAGCTTTTAAAAACAATAAAAACTGTTTGTTTAATAAGTGCTCTGTTGCAAGGTTGCCAGCAGCACAAACCATATTATCCAGAACAGTCATCTGTTTAGGGTTTCCAATATTTAATAAAACCTCAACCAAACACAAATGTGAGAATAGGCTGAAAACACTGCACTCATTGGCAGCTTATTTTCCAGCACCCAGGGCTGGAGCTCAAGGATAGTTTGCTGTATAACCTGGAAGGCCTCTATCAGCCATCACTACCTTTCGGTTCCTGCCTATATGCGTGACCCATGATTTGTTTCACATGGTATATTGAAAATGAAGGGGAAATGTACTTGTTTCTAGCCAAAGCATCTACCTATGTTGTTTACAATCACTATATCCCAGGTTTTTGAGGTTTTGGCTAATACAAAAGTTCAAGGGAAGATATGTGCTAGGCAGTGAGGGAGTACAGGGTCCCTAATTCCCCACAGGCCTGTAGAATCACAAGTGGGTTTACAAAAGTTTGGCCTATGCTGAAGAAAGATTAGTGAGTGACAGGTTGTGTCTTGGGAATTTTGCATGTCCTATAGTTCTAGGTAATTCATAGAGCAATCTATCTCTGTGGATAACAATTCTTCTTGGCTCAGAGTAGGTGCTTCTCATGCCACTCTAGAGTATGGCCAGTTAGAGCTGACACTATCTACCAGGGAGCTTCTCCTGCTATTCCTGCCTTTGTATATTTTTGAAATTCAACTGAAAACTGCCTTTTAAATATCTTTATCATATCTCAGTGGAGATAATTTTAATTCAACCCCTGCATAGCAATGAAAACCAGAGGTGATATTCTTTTTATCTTGATGAACTAGCCCCCCCAGCACTGTAGCTATATCACTTTGGCAGAGCAGCCCTCCCAGAGCACAGAAGGGCTCTCACTCCACAGTGCTGGCGTGCCTACTCATGCATTATTTCTTGCTGGGGAAGAAGGAGGTTTTCTGCCTCCTGAGACCCTCTTGCCTCTGCTAGCCCTACCTGCAGACTCCATCACAAAGCAGTTCTTGGGGAGAGGCATACCAGTCATCTGGGGAGAAACAGTACATGCTCTCCTCCTCTTCCTCACATACTAATAGATACTGAATAGGAAGGATTCTGCCTCTGACAGCATCTGACAGTCCTGATCAATAGCTATTGTTTAAAAAGTATACTAATTAAATTATAACTTTCTTGTAACAATGCTGTCTCCTCAAACAAGAAACTACAGAATTAAATTCCATTTGCAGCCCCCTTTCCCCTTGTAAAACAAAGCAAGAAGGGATCTCTGGATGCTTTTTATTCTTAGAGGACCAAATATCACACCACTGTGGAATAAGCCATGAAAGCTGTGAGGTTTATTCACCCGCAAAAGCCATTACTTTCCAAACAGAATGACACATGTTAGGCCAATATACATGTCACAAGGAAGCAAGAAGTTTGTTTACCTTGATGAATATAGAATTGTTCCCAGTTTAATGGGTTTGTGTTAAAATGTTACCCACAATACATTTTTTTTTTATTTTCTCCCATCAACCACATTACAGACTGAATTTTTTTCCACTGGTGAGTGCAAAGGTGATACAATGATCCACAATTTTCCCTTGAACATGCCATCCATATTTTATTAACCAAGTAAATTATTTAAACACGTTCACTAACACACATGCCTCCTCTTATACACATGCCACACATTCCTGCCAGTGCAGCCTACCTAGATGTAATGAGATGCTCTTCTCAGGATATTTTTGCCCAATCAGACTGTAATTAAGCCTATGAAGATGCAGGTAAATGTGCAAGATGCCTGTTTAATTAAAAACGAAAATGAGGGTTTAAGTATCAATTTGTGTTCTATTCAATTACCTGAAAGATTCGTAAAGCAACTTTACCTTTCAGTACCTTTTAATTAAAAAAAAAAAAGGAAGAAATGGAAAAAGAAAAGCAGTACAAAACTGAAAGTAAGCCACCCTAAATTCAGACTTGCATATTGTATTGCTACTTCTATATGCAGGAGAAACAGAAAATATAATGAAAAAAAGAGTTTGCATCAAATCATGGAGGGAAAAATCCTCACCAAAACGAAACACTTTGCTGTCAGAACACAGCAGACTGAGTCAATGTATAGCTTGCATATGGAAACAATGACATGATTGTTTACTCACTGGTTTAATGATATTCACTTTCTCCTAATGGCAATGTTGAAAATGTGAATGCCAGATGTTAAGCCTACAGCTCAGAAGCGATGAACACTGTAAAGTCTATAGAAAGGAATTTATCCTGACATCAAAATATAGTGTAACTCTTCAGTTTATTAATGCTGTGTTTTGTTGTTTTTTTTTTTAATTTATAAAAAGAAATAGTTTCATGTTTGCCATTTAAATTTCCATATTTTATAACACTTCAGCAACAAATTTACATATTTCCTGGAATCTGCAGATATAAAAGCGGTAAAACACTCCAGGCATTATTAGATAGTAGATTATAACCCATTACTATTGTTTCAATTAGCAATGTAAAAGTGACCTGCAGTGTTCAGATGACCCACTAATGGATTTAAATGCTTTCAAATATTAATGCAGGTTTTCTAAAGATGAATCCCAAACCCATTATTCCTGGAATAACCGTGAGCTGAAAAGCTGGCAGTGATTGTGCATTATGTGGAAAGGCTCATGGTTAATTAAATGAATACCTAGCATTACACTGTTCACTTTAGTGCTACAAAATTATTTCTCATTGATTTTTACATTCTGAGCCTGTGATTCAATTTACTTCTGCAATTTGTGTTGTTGTGTCAATAAAATAGAACTGCTTGAAGCATTAGCGAGGGATACATACATTAAGGCCCAATGAAAACCATAGTTTTCCTATTTTTTTGCCCTGCTGAAATATCACTTCTAGGCATCACTTTGTTATGTATTATTAATACAATTTTTGTTTGTTTCCATCTGCTCTTTCTTCATTTTTATATTCAGGAGCTGGAATGTTAGTGATTACTTAAGGGTGAGTAGCTAATTTTTCAGTAACAAGTTCTCCTACTATCAAGAACAAAAGCACCATGAACACAAGTCTGTTATTTCATGTTAAATGGACTAGAAGGATTCAATTCATCAAAGCAATCATGCTGGAGATCCAGGGAGTTTTTAATTTGGCAAATACACGAAGATGAGTTTTAAGTTCTCAGAATTTATAATTCTGAGAATTGAATGCAGAATCAGAATCATTCCTTCATGTGTTCTGGGAAATGCTCATTCTCTTTGGTGTACAAAACCGCCTGGAAGAAGGGGTACAAAATCTCTCAATGGAGATGCCCATTGAGGAAAATTGATGTTAGTAGAATCTCTTGTGGGCTGTAACACTTCACTGTTGGTTTTCTGGATACTTTTATTGTCTAAACAGGGGCTTGTGTGTTCTGCACATTTTCTATGACTGAGTTGGTAAGTTTCTCAAGGATCTTTAGTTTTGATCACCTGTGTTTGTAGAACACATGCATTTCACAGCATCTGAAAATATTTTAAATTCATCCCCTTTATTCTTTTCTTATGCTATGTATAAGGTGAACACAGCAACATTTTCCTTACCTTCCTCTTGGGACTTTAAATAAATTTGTTCTCCAGAGTCAGAAAGAATTGATAATGAGCACTGCATGTCAAATTCTAAGTCCTCTGCAACCCTAGTCATATAGGGATCAGACTCCACCATGAGTTTGGCTAATAGCAAGATCTTCACAGAAATGCACTCATAGATCTACTTCTGTTGCATTGTATGTAAATGAGTCATCATTAATTAATAGACATTGTTATACCGTTATTGTTAGTATTATTATTATTATTATTATTATTATCATCATCATCATCTTCATCATTGTCATCATCATCATGAAGTTTTTTTGAGTGGGTGCACGAACCTCAATTTTCTTACATTAGGAAAAATGAAGAGTAATTCCATTAGAGCCAGTGCAACTGTAATGATGTAAAACCAGTGTAGGTGAGAAGATAATCAGGCCCACACCCTTCATTGTGTGACACAGTCCTGTAATCACTTACTTGCATGAGTAATGCTGTCTTCAGGAAGTTCACTGAGTTCAATTGGATTATTTGCATGAGTAAGTATCCCCTCATGTGTGTGCACCCTATTTTCATATGTTTAATGCTTCCAAAAGGGAAACTAACTATAAACCAGCATTGTGAAGAAATATAAGATATGAGCCACTATAATAAATGTGTAAAAATTGAATTGAATTAGAAATATTATAAAATACACCAAAAAAATCAAAGAGAACCAACTTGGTTTTGCTTCAGGGTACTGCTTTTCAGAAACCAGAAGGAATGGCAGAAAATCCTATTTGAAGTTAGGACCATTATAATTTCAGATAATTAAATGGCTAGGGAGCTGTTTTGTGTTCACCAACTAGGACAATGCATTCCAAACTAAAACGCACTTATGTGTAGCCTCACTTAGAGCATTAGCCATTACTTGAACCTTGACCATGAGCAGTCAGTGTGACAGTAACCAGTTTTGCATCCAGAGCCAGCTAAATGAGGATGCATGTTTGTGATATGGATTAGACAATTTTTATGATGGCTGAAAAAAACAGAAGGTTTGCAACAAGCTTAACTGGAGAAAGATCTGGGTTTCATTACTAAAGGTAAGCAGTCGTGAGCATAATGAAAGATTTCCTGCAAAATGGGATAATTCTGCCAGGATTCTTAGAAAGTAAGAATATCATGTTATGCTATGATCTGTAGGTAAATACTACTTATGTACTTTGTATTTTTAGTGGATAAAAATGTCATTTATTCATTAAAATGTTAAAAAAAAATCTCCTAGCCACTCTATTCCTGTAATGAATTCATCCTCGTTTTATCGCTCTCTGGAATGCCATTTCCTTTTCCTTCCACTTAGCAGAAAAAATGTAAATACGATTATTTTCCCCTTGATATGTTGTCCATTATGCTATAAAATACAGTGAACCAGCCCCAACAGTTTAGCTTGTAGAGAGTTGCTTCCTGAACCTGAAGTGAGGAAAGCCAGCTGTGCTGTAGTAGCACATCCCTCAGCTGTAAGGAGATGGTGGTGGATGGGAGATGCTGTTCCAGAAACATTCAAGGCACAGAAACTACCATCCCTTCACAGATAGGATCACAACGACAAAGGTCCTGTTAATATTAGTATTTCTTTTCCATAAGTGAGCAGTACAGGGCTTGGATTCAACAAATGTGGATTGAGAGGCCTGACCACAACTGATAAAAGTACCAAAAACCATATCAGAGGGAGGAATTCAGGTACCTAAGCAGTGTCAAGATGAAACTTAAGAAGTATATGAGCAAGCCATCACAGTTTCCCAACTCCCAGGCTGGTAGGACACCTGCTGTTATGCAGGTAAATGCTCTTACAGTCATGGCTTTTCTTCTCTGGTCCTCATTTTGAGTTAAGGAAATTTTCATTCCTTCCTACTGAATGGTTTATCTTCAACAAATAGGACCTCAAACCTAGGTCACCTACTCCTCAAGCTGGCATACTGAGCATCAGGCTCCCCCTCTGCAGTTCTCCTTTAGCCAATAAGTGCACAAAACTGTCTTGAAAGAGCGACCAAGACACTTTTCCTAGAGGTGATTTTAGGTCTTTAATGTGCATCTTAATTAGATATGTAAAAAAGGACTGAAATGAAGCATCTGGCTCAAAAAAGTGTTTTAGATGTCTCTCCCTCTCTCTGAAGCATTTTCTCTTGTCTGAGACGTTCCACCCCTGCTGTCTATTCCTGCTGGATCTAACACTCCAGCTGGAAGCTGCTGAGTGAGGACCTTAGGCCAGTACCTGTGTACCAGGTTCTGGACTTCACTGGTTACCACAGGTCAGTAGAGAGGATGCACACCCATTCCCCACCAGCCTGGATAGGAAATAAGGAGGGAAGAGGATTTTTTTCTCCTCTGGCTGTGCACACAAAGATGTCTTCCAACCTGCTTTCTTTGGTGCTGCTTTTAGCAGAGAGAGACGTGAACACCAAAGTACTGTGCAGGTTCATTCACCCTTACTTTGTAAATGCTGTAGTCCCTGTTCAGACTCTGTGCAACTTCATCTCACTCACGTCTCCAACAATGAATTTCACAAAGGTGGAAAGATTGATCTAACTATAAGAACTTAATACTTACCATCTTTCTTGCCTTTTTTTTTTTGGTTTGGGGGAGGGAGGGTGTGGAGGAGGGTGTTAGATGTTTGTTTGTTTAGCAGTAGATATTCCTTCACAAATTCCTCTATTTCCTACTCATTGTTTTAAAAAGATTTTAAATTTTACCATGGCAAGACAACAGAATTTGGTCCCTTTTAGATAAGCGTTTGCTGTGATTACAAGCATTCAAGATTAAATTAGATGAACAGAAAAGCAAATATCCTGTGTAAAAGCTATTCTGTAAAAGCTATATAGTCTAATTAGAAAGACAGAAACTAAAATCATTGTGGCAATAAAGAATTAGAACACAATAAAGAATTTAGATTTTAGAAATTTATTGTAGATTACCAACACCATGTATGGATTACACAGCTGTGAGAAAGTAATTTGTAGAAATATTTACTTACCAATCCATTAAGTGTAAGTGTTTAAGACTATCCTTTAGAATTCTGTATTTTTAATAAAGAATAAAGAGAAGTCTATTGTTTGGACAGAGGACATTGAGAATTTTACAAATTAGGAAACTCAAATAGCAGTTACATGTCTAAGATTTATTACTAAGTTGGAAAACTGTAAATGAATTTGGATGAAATTCTGGAAAAGAAAAGGTACAGGATGAAAGCTTTTTTGTACTAAGATAAAAAAGATCTGAAATGGCATTTTATGCAAAGCTTGAAGCGAATTCAGATCCTTTGTTATGGTTCATGTATTTTCAGCTTCCCACATTTAATCATAACAGGCTCCTTGTGGTTTAATTATGATCAGAGTTCTGAAGATGATTCAACCACTTGCACCGAGAATTTGACTTGCATTGATCAGAAAAAAAAAATCTCCAAGTCTTAATTAACCATTTAACTGAAAAAAATTCCTTTCCTGAGACACTGCTTTATGCTGTGATAAACTAAAGATGTGTAAACTCTGAATCATAACCTGGGAAATACATATAATAGCTGCTTACAGGCTGTAAATAAGATTGCAATTAAATATGTTGGTATGAATTTAACCCCTTTGTACACAAGCTTTTACATGTGTTTCATTTGAGACTGAACCAGATTTGAGGAAGAGGTAGTGAATACATGCTGTACACATTTAGTAGACCTGAGATGTGGATATTTGCAATGGGGCAGTAGTGCCTGCAAAAATAAGTGTGGGTTTTTCAGAAAGGCTCATGGTGCACTAAATTCTGTGGGTCCAGAGGGAAGTAGTTGTTGAATTCTTGTGAAAATCCCATTCCCTGTCCATGAAATGTATTGACTACAGCATCAGTTGGAATGCAAACCCTCTAGGTATTCTAATTTGCCCTCAGTATTTCAGCCTGAAATGAAAAAATCTTTTAGCAGGGACAAATTTCACAGTTACAAGAACAGAGCCTAAGACTTCTTGCTTACACTTCTAGCACAATTACCAGTTTTAGTGACTTGAGAGAAACAAGTGCATCTAAATTTTGCCTTTGACAGAAAAAGAAAAAGGCTTTTTTTTTTCCCCACTTAGAAAAAAGAAAGAATCAAGGTTGCTGAATTGATTTCTAAGATCATCAGTTGCATAGAAAAACCTTATTGAATATATTACTTGAAAAGTGAGGGTATATATATTTATATACATATATATATATAACCAACAAAAATGCATAAAACTCTTCCATTTGACAATTAAATTCTAGTTCACTTGCTAATTTCAGCTTTAAGTCAGACTAGATTAGAGATAATAAAAACATACCTGCTTACTCACATGGGGAAATTCAGGAAATAAAAGCAAGTAATTTACATAAACATTGGATGAGCTCACACATGCATTGACCCAAACTTCATATTAAAAAGAACTGCAGATAGATGCATGGTACAGAAGTATAAAACTGAAAAATCTGTTCTTATTTGTATGCTATTAGAAGCAAGCTTTTAAAAAAGATTGCTGCTTCTGCCAGTCCCCAAACCTTAACAATACTGGACAAGAATTCCTGTGTATGCTAAGATCTGTTCTTTGTTAACCTTTAATTTCTTCAATTTTCAGTCTTGTCAGAGATTGTCCAACAGAACTAATCCAGAGCATTTTGTACTCAGAAGTAGCTGCTGGACATCATCACAAATTCCCACCTCTGCAGATCACTCAAGGTGTCAAGTTGTAACAACTTAATCAAGGACAGATCTTGAAATCCTAAAAATTCATGCATGCCTTTGAAAGAAGGTTTAGAAATATGCATTTAGGAAGAAAATGCAAAATTTGACATAATTCCAGAAAATATTTTTTAACGTAAAAATGAAATAAAAGTCATCTAAAAATTTGCATTGAAATTAGTGTGCAGCAACCTTGTTTGAGATAAGATTAAACTGCTGCAATGCTGAAATTTGTTGTTGATAAGGAAGCTTAAATGTATTACACTATGCTGTATTTTGCCTCCCTTTCACTCAGAAAGTGTATTCATTATAATAAATTCACACTTTACTATGTAAAATTCATTCGTATAGCCAGAAGCTTATAAAAAGAATATAGACTAAAGAGCAAGTTGCATAATGAGATCTAATCTATGTAAAATAAGTCCCAGAAGAAATGTCCTTTACTTTGATCATATCCCTTGAAACAAGATCCCCTGCTGGAAACCTCAATAAAATGAGAGCTTGGGAAACTCGCCTGGCAAGCAAGTTAGGTTTTTAAAAACAAAAGCTCGCCAAGCCCACCGACCTCATGATCCCAGACAAAACGTAATTAAGGCTAATAAAATCTTTCAGACTCCCTGAGGCTTAATGGGAGAATAAAGATTTTTTGGGGCTCACGGTAGGAATCCTGAGCTCTCCTCTCTGCCTCTGTGCAAGTGAAAACCTCAGCTGGCTGCCATATGCAGGAAAAGACCCAAAGTCCATCCGGAGGCAGCTGGCCATGGTGAGATCCCTGCTCAACATACACCCTCATCAGAGGACTCAGCAGCCCTTCTGGCTTCCAGAATATTTTTGTGCTGGCTGACACCTCTGATGCACAGGGACAATTTCAGAGTTTTCTTAGCCACCAGCACGGTGGGTGAATCGCCACCGCTGGGAGATTATAACACTAAATTAATTTTTTAAGTGCTTTGCTCTTGAAGGATGTTTGTGTTATGCAAATATAAAATGTCCTTATCATGACCTAAGAACTTAAAAGGACACATTGGAGTGGCCATCAGTGTAAACTAACAGCAAATAACACCCTGAAGGGGAAATGCAAAGAAAACCAGTCATTTCTTCAGCAACTGTATTTCCTTTATATTGTACTTCAGTCCTTAATACTAAGAATCACTTTAGTCACAAAACAAGATATATAAATCGTTGCTTATCAGGGAAGCACTAACATCTTTAAAAGGAAATTAAATCATTAATGTAGAAATGTATTATTTTCTTCCTGGTGTGGCAGGCAGCCGAGAGTGTTATTATAGAAACACACTCCTTGAGCACCCTCAGTGCACCCTCCAAGGGAATTGCAGAAGTGGGTGTGCAGCAGGACCAGTGGGTGAAGATGGGGGCCTCTACATCACAAGTAAAAGTGTTGCAAACAAAGGACTCACTCTCCTGCACATGGAGAAGAGTGCAATCAATTTATTTTGTTTTCTGTAGGAATGGTGAGTTGAATTACTTTCCAGTCACTTACATGCTCTGCTTTGCACTCAGGACAGATTTGAGGGAAGTGATTTGTCCTGCTGTCCTGGTTAGGCTGAACTGGTCAAATTTCCTGCTGTTTTCTCACTGTGATGTCCCAGCATGTTTGGATAAACCCTATTCAAAAGCTGAGCACAGCAGCAGTTTTATTCTGTCTCTCTTCTTCTGCCCATGAGGAGTTGTGTGGAATGAAGGTGTTTTCCAGCAGTGAGTTAGCCATCGCCCAAGCTCACAGTGAAGCTTGAGCTTCCTGGAGTGCCAGGGAACTGGTGCAGGTGCTGCCTAAAACATGCCACTACCCCAAGCCCCAAGGGCAACAGGGATGACAACCAGCTCCTGGGGCCAGCTGGAGTCAGGGGACACAGAAGCTGGGGAAGGCACCTCAGCTTGGCCGGCAAAACTTTCATAATTATTTTATGAATAAAATTTCATAATTCTTGCCCCTTGTTTTTGGTCCATTTTTGGTGCAGCTGCTCTCTGGCCAGCAGCTGACCACTCGCAGAAACAGCTGATGGTGTTGGAAGGCAGCAGGCAGCACCTCCTGTGTGCTGCTGGGATCAGCACCAGAGTACGTGGTGCTGGGGCAAGAGAAACCCACTGGCCCCCCACTCCCCACCCTTCCCCAGAATCACCTCCCACCATCCCAAAGGGACCAGCCTTGTATTACCAACATTTCAATAAGCCAGCCTGCCCCCATTTTTTCCTGTCCTTTCCCTATCCCCTAAGAGCAGAGGAGCCGGGTAGCCACAAAGGAACACAGGAAAGGTCTTTGCTGTCTTTGCCACCAGTACACATGGGCAACGTGTTCTGCCCATTTGTACTGAGATGATGAAAAGTAATAATTGCTTCAGTATTTCTCTAATAGCTCTTTCCCCCATTTGACCTCATTTCACATATACACTAACCAGTTTACAAATGTTACTATCAAGGCTGAGTTATGAAAAGTTTATCCAATTTATGGCTTGCTTTAAAGACTGTTAGAAGAATCACTTCTACATAATAAAACCTCAGGAATACACAAGTGATCTTAAGAAATACAGTATGACTGCTGTGTGGTTTCCCATTGCCTTTGTAGTTTCTGAGACACTATAACATTATTTAATTAGCTAAAATTTCCTCTCTCTTGAGGATGGAAACTCAATGAAATGTCAACAATGCTGTCAGTCTGCTTCGGGCTAAACTCATTACACAAAGGCTCACGATAAAAATAGTCCAAGACAGATTATTTTGTTGCAAAACATAGGCCCACACAACTTATGCCTCAGAAAACAGATGTGGAATTCATGCCAGCGCTGCATTTTGAGGGTTAATGGGACTGTTAAGTTCCACCAGGCAATTACAGATGTTATGTGTTTTCACTGTTCTATATGAGACCAGTAAAAAGAAAAAGACTCAATCCTGTCAATGATTTCTCAGAGACTGATGAGGGATAGTCTTACATTGGTCAAAGGCTGATATGAAATCTATATCTTTGCTTTAAAAATTCACCTTTTCCCATCTCACTGAGACAGTGAGCAGAGATTGCATTTTAAGAAAAACCTGATGAGGAGCAAGGAAAAAATTGTTTCATTTAATCTGAATTATAATTGATATTTCAGAATACATGTGCTCATTACTAAGCATAATAAAATTTGGCATTTTCTATTGTCAGAGGATTTAAAAAGGCTAAATTTCTTGATTTATTTAAATAGACAGATAGGAAAGAGCAAACTACAAAAACAAGTGCTATATACTGAAGGCATGTGAATTACCTCCTTCCCAAGGATAATGCAAATTAGAAGTATGTAAAGCTTTGTCTGCACCTGGGATCTTTAATGAGGATAAAGAAAAATCAGACGGAGATTCTCCTGGGAAAAGAGAGGATCGTTATTTGAATAACCTGCAGTGAATTCTAATCAATGCAACGTGACTTTGAAAATGAATATGGTTTTTCAACCCGCTGTACATGAGCCATAATATTAATCATAACTTCATGGTACAGTAAAGCCCATGACAAATGGTTATTCAGTGGACTAACAAAAAGACCATTCATAGTGAGAGGAAGGTAAGGGCATATACAGAGTAATTTATTTTTGTTTTGTTTGCAAAAGCATTTGTCTAAACATACACATATACCCATGTGTATATGTGAACATACACATGTGTGTGCACATGCTTGTACCTGCATGTGTGTGCCCCCATTTGAGCATATAAGCATGAAATAGGTTCATTTTCCTTCAAGAGTAACATGAACAAGCATTGTCTGATCTTGCTGTTCTTCAAAGAGTATTATTTAGTGTTACAGTAGTTAACACAAAACTTGAGATAATTTTTTTGAAACAAGGGTTTTTTGGATGTTTCAGTCATGTATCTTCCAGTGTTTGAAGCCTCTACTGTGCCTCTAAAAGGCTGGAGGTAATTTGTGTCTTCTTTCCACTACTAAGCTTTGTTCACTCTCCTGTATGTATAGGAAGGTAACAAAAAGCATGGTTCACTGGCTGCAGTGTAGAAACACCATGCTCATTTATTTACCTCGAGCACAGAACAGAACTTTCACGGTTTTTTTTTCCATTTCAAGAATTAAAATCAATAAACTTTTTGGCATTTTCACTATTAACATGTTTATATCAGCAAAACAAGCTGTGTCAAAAATCAGACTTTCAAAGAAACTCCTCTGAGGGAAATCAGAGGCATTTTGCAATGCTTTTTAAAGGGTGAGTGCATATTTTAGCCAGAGGGTTATTTTTGTGGGATACAGTGAAGTAAATATATCTTGTTTTGTTGATGTGATGTGGTGAGGATGTTCATATGAAAACAGAAAAATATGACAAGCAGTGCCATAAAATGCTATGCACCAACATGTGTTGTGAGATGCTTTTTCTTGCCCACTGTATCTATCTCCCACTTGCAAGTGGCATTTGTCACCTTTGCCCGTGTGTGGATGCTCACTTGAGTTCTGGCCAGGCAGGGAACTCCAGTGGGGTGACCCAGCCAGCACTATGGAGGGGTTGGGGTTATGTGGGGATGGTGACTGTGTCTGTACAACATGTGTGTAACCACATTAATAGATTCACGTGTATTCTAAAGTACACCTGCTGCCTGCAGCAGCCCTCAGGCAAAAGCTCAAGAAGAGTATAAGGGCCTTGAAGGTTAAGCTCAAGATCTGTCAGTCTGGGGTAAGAAGCAGATTGTAGAGGTAAAGGCCTTCCACTTGCAACACCTTACCACCCAACCCTGGACACTCAGACTGATAGCACATGCCTATAATGTATCAGTGATCTGGGGCAAGAGAGGCTGTCTTTCCTAAACCTAAAATATCAATAGCGCAATAAAAACAAACAAGCAAACAAACAAACAAAATAAGATCAGATCTATGAAGGAGGGAGTCATAGTTGCTACCTAGCTGAGCATGTGCTCAGAGTACAAAAAACTAACAAAACCCCTGGATGGAAATACTGTGGGACACCTAGCAAGTGCAGCATCATAAAATTTATCTCTTTTATTTCTTTTGTAATATCACGTCTTAAAAAACCCTAAAACAAACAAGGAGCTACAAGGTAATTTGGATCTGTTGAAGGTGGCTGCAGAGCAACTCAACCTGGCTAGTTTCCCAAAGCAAAGGGTAAGGAGTGATTTGATCAATGTATAAATACCTTTTTGGGGCAGGAGATTACTTGAAGAACAAGGGTGTTTAGCTTAGGAAAAGAGTTGAATTTTTGCTACTTCAAATTTTGAAAAGAAGACTGGATAGCTTTGTCTAGAAGATGCCAGAGTTCCTTTGAACAGTGTGGGTGTGATGTAATAAACATTTGGTGAAATTTTATATTCTGCGTTAATGAAGTAGTCAAAACTATGCACAGATTCTTTTAGGACTGTTTCTGCCTTTGCCCATTAATACTGGCCAGTTTGGGGCATATTCTATTTTAAGAGACATCATGCTGTTCCCGTAGATTCAGTCTTTCCAGAAGATTTCTGATGAAGGATGATGAAACATGAGAGTAAGTCATTCAGTGGTTGCAGAGAGGTATGATCCCCAGAATCTCCCAGTACTTCTCTTGCCATTATCCTTGTTCTTACCTGTTTTGAACCTGAAGCTAGGCTGTTACGGTTTGCTGCAGCATCTGGGAAGACATGGTTTTGGAGCTGCTGTGCTTTATTTTGCAAAGTTTCCTGATTTAATTTCATTTCATGCTGTGAACTTAAACCGTTGGTTTTCTGATGCTTATTCTTTTCTTATGTAAGACTGTCTGTAAGAAGAGAATAAATAGCTGAAGTGGTGGAATAAGCTGCTCTCACACTCCTCTTGAAGAAGCTTGAAGCAGCAGTAAGTCAGACTGTCTTCTTGCTATGGGCATAGTCCCAAGCCTCTCCTAAGACAGCCAGATTTGAAACCTGAAATCACTAGGACTATAAATTCACTGTTGGGACTCAAACTGACTGTCCCATTTTCATATTCCCTATCTTGGGAAGAAAAGTCTGGATATCATAACAGTGATAACAATAACAAGTGTATTAACTAATGCCATTAAGACTCTAAGATGATTAAACTATGGTGCTCACATACTTGGATTTATCTAAGCCTAAATAACTGAAAGGTTGATCTGAATTATTTTTTTTGTTTAACTATTCCACATCCTTGTATGCTTATGGTACACATAAAAACATCTGATCTTCAGCCATATGTGTCTTCAAATATATAACTATATAACTAAAACTGTCTTGTTTGTTACTGTTAATTTTACCTAAACCATTAGGAATCATTGAAAATTGGGAATTCATTGGGAATTACACTTGGGTTGTTGAAAATTACCTGATATTTTAAAGAAATAATAGTAAGAGCTGTGCATATCTATCAATCTATATATCTTAATTTGTGCTAGTAGATTTGTCTTCAATAAACTAAAGAGTTTCATAAAGAACTTCATACAAGAAGTTTATATTCAAAGCAGTTTTAAATGCATCACTTTAGGAGTGATCCCAGGAAGTGCTGCCTGTGTATCTGCTCATGTCCATCTTAAAAGCAAGAATCAGCACTGAATGAAAATCCATTCAACAAAGAAAAAAACATTTGAGCCCAGTGAAGTCATAGAGAGTTTAGACACTGAATTTAGTGGAGTCAACATCGCCCATGAGTTTTGGTTGCATTTTCACACTATTTGAATGTCACAGACAATGCTGAAGTTACACAAAGAAAAGAAGGAATACAACCACTCCCACATTACAGAGGGGGCAAAGAGGAAAGAAAGTTCACCTCCATCCAGAAAAGAGAGACATACTTTAAACTTCATTTGCTCCTATTTCATAGTTATTTAAAATGCATAAATATTTTTCAAATTCCTTGAAGAGGTGTTGTTATAGATTCATGGAATAACAGAATCACAGGATTGTTGAATTTGTAAGGGACCTCTGGAGATCACCAGGTCCAGTCCTTAAGAATGATCACCTAGAACTAGTGGCCCAAAACCATATATTCAGCCTCTACTGGATTCACCAGTATTCAGACTAGTTAGCAACTACCCTTGATTCAGAGGGGAAAAAAAAACAAAAACCTGAAAATCTTTAGAATGCAGAGATGATCTAGTGCCTTTTCTTCAATTCACTCTACATTTTAACTTGGTTGTTTCTTTGAACCCATTTCACACACTCTTCACCATTGCAACAGATCTGTAGCTTCTGTTTCTGGCACTCAGATCTGGTACCAGAAAACCAGACAGCAGTACAGAGGTAATAGTAGCCGAAGTCCTACTTAGCACTGCTCGAGCTTCAGCCCTGTTCTCTGGTATTGCTTTTAACTTTGTCAATTTTAAGATGTCATGGTGTGTGTGTGCTCCAAAAAACTTACATAAAAGTGGAGGAGAACTGTGATATCTATTTTTTTGTTTCTCTGCCATGAAACACTGTTAGTTTAGGCACAGAAGCAAACATAGGAAAGATTATGGGGATAGGATATCACATGGAAGTAGGCTGATAATCTACATCAGAATACCAAGGATGAGAATACCAAGGATGTCCCCAGTTTCTCCTTCTATTAAAAGAAATGGCTTGATGTAAACATTGTTCAGATAGCTTGATAATTGCAGCATGAAATGGAAAACAAACTACCATTGATGAGAGGTATGATTCTATTCCTGTTAACGACAGAAAACTGGCAGGATCAGACCCACAAGAAAGAATAATACAAAGATTGTATGTCTGATTTCAGTCACATAGAAGGATTATTGATTTATCCAAGGGTTACTGAAATGAAGATCTGTCTTGTGGTTCAGGTGAGGATGGGAGGAAAGTGATTACTGCTTTATTACAGGCCTTCCCTGTAGATATGGGGTGTGGAAATAATCAGGGCTGATCTTACAGGGAATGCAGCAGATGCACAGCATCTGGTCTCTGGTCTCCAAGGCTACATCTATACTAGTAAACTAAACAGGCTTAGGACAGGTTTAAGCACTGCTCCATGAGATCTATACTGTTTAACCCTTCCCCCTGTCTCTAGAGTTTGGCTCTTGCCAAACAGCACTGTGCAGGTGCACAGGTCAGCAACTGCTCCCCAGACACAGTGGGGACAAACCCCCTTTGTTCTAGGGGAGAAGAGGGTGAGACAGAAGCAGGGTGAGACAGGAGCAGGGTGAGCTGAGCTGAGTAGAGCAGTACAGGGCTCAAGGTCAGAGGATGTGCCATCATTCATTCCACTTATTTCAGAAAGAGTCTTCTGACAATTACTTTCTGACCATGCTTAAGGCATCTCTTCACTTTCTCATTTTCTCTTGAAGCAAAATACATAGCCAAGGTATTTTCCCCAAAGAAAGAAACAAAACAATTTCCCACTCTCCTTCAAATTATATGAATGAAGACCAATTTTCATCCCAGCTCTGGTCTCTGTACGTCTAAGAAAACTTCTCTACAGCTGAAGTCCTAGAGCCAGAAGGCAAATTCATTCAAGTCTGGCTTTTAGCCAGCTGATGACAAATTTCCCTGCATCCAGTGCCTAACGTGGACTTGGCCACCATTTGTTTCCTCATACACAGTCCCGGGACAATATGAGCTTTCCTCTGAAATGTGTAGCAAATTCGTGCTCTGACTTCAATGAGCCAGACCTCACCACTGGCCTCCTGAAACCCAAATTTATAACTCTGGGGGTGGGTTGGCTTACCTTTTTATTATTATATCATAGAATTTGGTCTTGTTATATTTCACTGTAGTGTCCAAGCATCTCCCATGTTGAATAGACTAGTAAAAGGGAAGTCCCTTGTGTGTTTCTTAGATTTTTTGGCTTTTTTTCTTTTTGAGGTTAATTTAATCAGTTTTTAAAAGGGATAATTAGATTTTTACAACTTTTTTACAGAGGCAAAAATTTAAACCTATTTACACTTTGAAGAAATTTGGAAGGTACCCAAGACTTCCTTTCAAAGTAACATCATCAAATAATTTTCTTGTGTATCTGAGATTTAACATTTCAGATCCTGTCCCCTGCACCTTTTATTGTTCCTATTTACAGTGCACCTGAAACACATTGTGTAATTGGCAGAGAGCCCAGATTTTCCATTTAAGAACAGTTTGATGATTTCACTTTTTCTTTCTCTCTCCCTTTTTTTTTTTTTTTGAAAACAGCAGGTGCTCTACATTGTAAACAATGCCAGTCACCATAATATTATTAGCTTTTGCATTTTTATTACATTTTTGCCTCCCTACATATTTTAAACTTCATTGCAAGGCATTTTTGGCACCAACTCAGAAAGCTTCTTATTTCATAAGGAAGATGGATACTAGTGAACATAGTGCTTTGTTGTCATTTATAATTAGAAAGTGTAAGATTTACTTAATCATTAAAGCACCCAATATTTGTGGGTTTGTTTCTCATTTTCTGTGTGATACATCCACATCTGTCCCAGGCAGCACATTAATTCCCTTTTCTGTAATATGGATTTTTCAAACATTTAACCCTTCTCTTTTTATGGCATCAAAGTAATCTTTTATAACATTGCTTTTCTCCTCCCTGTCACCTTGCCTAAGATCCTGTAAACTGCATTTCAGATTTTTCACAGTTTGATGGGTCAATAGCCAGAACTGACATAGCCCAGTGGTTCTGCAATTACTCTTGTTGTGTACTGAGAGTTTATATTCCATTGGTTATTAAAAATGTGTGCAAACAAATGCAGTTGAAGAAAAACAAATCAGAAATTCATTTTAAAGAAATCTTGGGAAAAAAAATAATCAGCACAAGGAGCAGATGAATACTCCAGAAATGCAAAAAATGCAAGGCAAGAATTGCCTTTGTGTACAGTTTTTTTTTTTTTTATGTGTGTTTTTATATGATTTCTAGATAGAGGACATATCGCTTGAAAACAGATTTAAGCTAATGTCATATGCAATAAATATTTATTGTTAGAACTATTTGTGGTTTCAACAAGGTCTTCATTAGCAAACAAAGGAAAAAAAATCAAGCTATTTTCATGTTTATACAGCAAGGATGTCTTTTGCTAAACTGCATTTTGAGCTATATTTTTTTCCACATCAATTCAATAAGAGAAAGCCCAACAGAGAACAGATGCAATATAAGAGCAATAAAGGGAAGTAAAAAAAATTAAAAATCCTTTGTTCTCCCTGCAGTACATCCGTAAATCTATTAGTGTTATTTTCCTTTCTTCTCTTTTTTGCATCCCAAGCCAGATCTCAAGTTCTCTGAAGCAATCCTTAATCAAGCTCCCCAAAGGCCTACGACTGCATGCAGCAATTTCTCCCCTGCTCTCAGCACAGATGTTTCGAGCACATTCCATTACACCTACATGCCATTACAGCTAATGGCTTATTCTGATGAAGAAAGCTGCTTTCTGCTCAGTGCAGCAAAGGGGAAAATAGCCTCCTGTACAGTTCGTACACTGCAACAATGAAATGTGGGGGCAGGTGGTACAACAGAACTCTCTAATGTTAATTACATACTGTATTACCCCCAAATTTGGCTGGTCATTAATTATGCTAATTTACCTTCCTGAAAATTAGCACCACTCATGTGAACATTTGAGCAGTTTTTAGCAAAATGAACTACGGAATAGTGGTTTGTAAACTTAAACCTTTTGAACCACCCGAGCACAGGATCACAGTGGCTGCCAGACGTGGTGTGGAAGGGGGACCCAGATGGCAGGCCAGGGACCTGCCAGCCACAGTGGCCCTGTCACCCTCTGCTCTATGACCCCAAATGCATTGTGCCTCCCTGCCTCAGTTTCTCTCTGGGGAAAATTATACCCACGTATCTCACAGGCTAAATCTCATATTTGAAGAGCAGCATCTGATTCATGAGCACCTAAAGGGCGATGATCTTTTCTGCTGCAGAGTATCAGATTCCTGGGAAAGCTGGAGATGTCAGATAAATGATCTGAATGTTTTGCTCAGGCAAAGAATATTTATCTACTTTTAATTAAAAAAAAAAAAAGGCAAAAAAAACCACCCCTCAAAACAGTCAAAACCTTCCTTTGGAATAGAGAGGGAGAATGAAACAACCAAATATTTCTGTGATTCTGTACTGAATGCAGATAAACCCCATGACCTGCTAGAGAGGATGGTGTTGCAGTTGCAAAGCTTAAAGAGAAAAAGTTTCTTCTAACTACTTAATACTGCCCAGGCTACTCTGTAATGATTTATATATATATTTAGATTACATTAGGTCTCTACAAAGAGTGATATAGTAGCTTCAAGTGTGCCTATAGCTATAGATTGATTTTTTTAACTGTTCATAAAAAATTAATCTCTGTCTTCTTCCAACAAAACCTAAGATTTTATCATATTGATTATGGGCCTAACAAAGTAAGGTATCAGATTTAGATTCAATTTGTTTTCCTATGAATTAAATACATTAAATCACTTTTTACTCATGTTGAAATTGATTGAGTTTCAGAGTTAAACAAAATATCTTCTCTACATTGTGAACTGTCTCCATTTCTTCCTCAAGGCTGCTGTTTTCTTCTATCCATCTCCAAGAAGCCATCATCATATTAACATAGATGACAATCTGGCAAGGAGGTGCTGATCAAAGATAAATTTCACACTCGCACTTCGCATTTTCTAATTACACCATCTGTGTCAGGCTCTTTCGTGGCAGTTCTGCCCAATCTGTCAAATGCTGCATGCCTATGGGAATGCAGAGGAGCTGAGAAAATCGCCTCCATTTCCCCCACCAGCCGATCCATCACCCCAATCGGAGCTGGGTGGATATATTAGTCTAATTGGTACTGGAATGAAGGTTCCAGACTGCATATGAGATGAGGTGTTTGGGGGATGCAAGACATGAGATTTACAATTTGAATCATATTACAAGGCTTGCCCCAGCTTGTTTCATAGCAAGCTGAGAGCAAGCCATGCATGCAATATCAGCATGTGGAGTTGAAAAAAAAAAAAAAAAAGGAAGAAAGAAATGAGGAATATTTAAAAACAAGTAATGAATGAGAAGGTGTCTCCTTTCATTACTTTTGGTTTCTTCCGGACATACTAAATGTAAATGATTACCAATAAGTTCGCATGAAATTAATTTATCCTTGCCCTAGAATGCAAGAAAAATAAACATAAAGCATTATATGCCCTGAGCTACCAGAGATGGCTAGATGTATTCTAATCAAGTCCTGATCTATTAAATGCGGCAGCTCCACCCAAATAGGGATAGTCCTTTTACACTAAAAGTGTATTACTTCCTATCCATGAGGCATGAGATTAAGTCACAGGAGGTGAAAAGTTGCAGCTCTTCTAGGAAGATTGACATTTAAAATTATCTACTTTATGGGTCAACTTTTTTCTGAGAAATTACTCTCAACTTTGAACATGTGTGTAAAATATTGCAGACTGCTATTGCTGGGTGCAATCAAATCTGGTGTAGTAACTCTAATTCCCTGTGCAATCACATTTGAAAGTGAAAATAAGCTGCACTTCTGTGTGCATGAAGAGTGGTGTGCTTTTTTACTCTGGGGCCTGCAAACCCCCAGAAAAGGCAAGTGTAAAAAATGCTGTGACAAAAGAAAATCTGGTAGTGCAGTAATGCAGGCTACATGCAGAAATTGTGAACCACCTCTAGGATACATGTTCTTTTGTGACATCTTAGTACATTTGTACTCACACTATTGATTAAAAACTTCACACTTCTTTTTTGTCTAGACAAAACACACCATAGAGACATACTCAAGTTCATCTCACACATCTGTGATGAAGTCTGGATTTGAACTCAGGTTCCCATCTTTATGGGTGTTGCCTTCAGCATAAAACAGGTCCAACTAGGGGGTTATTTTTTGCTTTTATATTTAAAAAGAGAGGGAGCAAAAAACTATACACCAATTAAAGACCTCTATTTTCAGATACGAATTTTTGTAGGACACAAAAAGCAAGATGCAAGCACATTATCAAGCCCATTTTTTTGTGCTCCTACCTTTGGTTTATTTAGTACAGCGCCAAAGGCGTCACTGATGCAAGAATGTTGTTGGTCGGCAGCCTCCGCAAAGCAACGCTACCAGAGTGCGATACTTTTAACACCCTTTTCTGCATTCAGAGTGGGCTGAGGGAAGAGCTGTTCAAATATTCATAAAGGACAGAAGACAAATATTTGGCAACTCCCAACATTTCAGTGCTAAATCATTTAGTAAACACAGGCTAACAGCATTAACACAAGATCAGACAAAACTGCCCAGCACCACTCAGGGCTAGGTCAGCTGAAAGTAACCTTAATGCTGTAAATCAAGATTTTACTGCCACGTATTTGACTGAACTTGTGTCTTTACTTGAACTTTTGAATTTTTCCCTTTCAAAGAAATGTATAAGACAGCCTCAAGGTGGAATATGCCAGAATGACTCCACTTCAGAGGCACAATCAATGAACAGCAATTATCTCAGACATATTTGAGCTTTTTATAGACAAAGACCTTTGTCTGGGTGGGTGCTGTGTAACATAATGTGTCTGTACAGGCTACTTCTCTTTCCCCTGTGCATTTTAATTACACTAGCAATTTTTCCCCCCAAATAGCTATGAACAGAATTTCAATTACACTTATTCATGAGTGTGCAATGCTCATCCCTGCTTCTGTGAGCCTTGCATATGGGCTTTGAAGAGGAGACTAGGAGCCGCTGAGAGGCAGGCTGGTGTCTGTGCTGGGGATGGCACAAGGACCCACTGATGCTCTTACATTAGAGAAGGGTCTGCAGCCTGCACAAACACACTTTGCAAGGGGTTCACAGTCAATAAAGGCTGCCTCATGATTTGTTACATACCTCAAGGTGTCTTCCATGTGGGTCTCTGCGGAGTCTCATGCGGGTCTCTCATGCTGCAGAGAAGGATGCCCCTCACTGGGTGCCCACCATGGGACCCCATGCATGAGCTCTGGTGGGAGGATGATTAATGTGCTGAGGAGCAGCCATTCTCTGCCAGGTTGACAAGCTTCTTGTTCCTATTATGTGGAAAGGACTGTATAGTAATAGTAAAAAACCTAAGTGGGTATCCAAAAAAGTATCATGGCCAGAATTCAACCTCTATTGCACTGCATTAAACTATCCCTATTCCTCAATGTGCTCTCTGCACAACCCTAGAATAACAGACTTATGGAATCCCTAAGGGTAGAAAAGACTTTTTACATTGAGTCCAACATTTCACTGAACACCGCCATGTCAACTAAAACATAGCACTAAGTGCTTCACCCAGTTATTTTTTGAACACTTACAGACATGGTGACTCCACCACTTTCCTGGGCAGTCTGTTCCAATGCTTAACCCTTTCAGTAAAGAAGCCCTTACTGATGTTCAGCCTGGATATCCCCTGGCACAGCTTGAGACCTCTTCCTAATGCCTTGTCTCTGGTTGCCTGGGAGGAGACTAACCCCCACCTGGCTACATCCTGCTCTCAGGCAGTTGCAGAGAGCAATAGGGTCCTCCCTGAGCCTCCTTTTCTCCAGGCTAAATAAATGAACTCCCTCAGCCACTCTCCATAAGGCTTAGTCTCCAGACCCTTCACCAGCTCTGTTGCACTTCTCTAGACACACTACAGCACCTCAATGTCCTTCTTTTAGTGGGGAGCCCTTAACTGGACATAGCACTTGAGGCACAGCCTCACTGGTGCCACTGAGTTCAGGAGGACGATCACTGCCTTGGTCCTGCTGGCCACACTATTGCAGGCCAGGATGCCATGAGCCTTCTTGGCCACCTTGGCACGCACTGGATTATGTTCTTACAGCATTGATCAGCATCCCTGTGCTCTTTTCTCTGGGCCACTTTCTGGCTGCTCTGCCCCAAGCCTGTAGTGCTGCCTGGGGTTGTTGTGACTGAAGTGCAGGACTTGACCTTGTTGAACCTTATACTGTTGTCCCCAGCCCATTGATCCAGCATCTCCAGATCCCTCTGCAGAGCCTGCATAGCAGCAGGTCAACAGTCTTGACCAACTTAGTGCTGCCAGCAAACTCACTGAGGTTGCATTCAAACCCCTCTTCCATATCATCAATAAAGGTATTAAACAAACTGGCCCCAATACTGAGCCTTGGGGAACACCACTGGGACTGTCTGACAGCAGGACAGAGCAGCCATTATTACCACCCTCTGGGTCTGGCCATGCAGCCAGTTTTTAATCCAGAGTGCACCTGTCCAAGCCTTGGGATATCAACTTCTAATATCACCCTGTCTTTCGTCAGGGCTGACCCTATGTCACATGCTGTCACCCATCCCTGGGTGACTGAGCGCACATACCTGTGGTCAGGCAGAAAAGGTATGGCCTGAGCTCACTCTGCAGCCTTTCCTCTCCGCAGGGTCCTGCTCAAGTCTCGCTTCTTCTCCTGCCGCCAAGTTCCAGAAAAATGTGGGGGTTTCTTCCCTTTGAGACAGACATTGTTATCCTGGGTTACACTTGGCCAAGGGTTCAAAAATTATTGATGATGGGCAGGCAGACAAAGTCAGTGCAGTTGTGAAACAATGAGGGAAAGGCACCTACAGATAGAGAAAATCAGATAAAATCCCTCTTGCTGGAGAACTGCGTGACAGTGTTGACAAGGTGAGAGCATATCAGAGAAACTGGTAAGAATGGAACTATCATAAACAGCACCAGTTAAACACTGCGCCATGAAGCTGCGCCAGGGCGCATAAGTAAAGAGCAACTGTTTGTGAAGTGGGAGAAACTGTAACTGCCTTTTGTATGAAAGGTATCTCTGCAGCCAAGGACATATTGACGTGCCTGGAAAATCCCCCTCTTTTTTCTGCAAGGAAGCCCAGGCACAAACTGTCTGCAGTAGGAACGCCAATGAACCTTCAGGCAAGTCTTTCAAAACTAAACAAACACAAAAGAGGAAATTTGCTTGACTGCTCTCTCTCTTTTTTCTTTTTTTTTTCCCCCCTCCTTTGCAAAGCCTGTACCTGGTTTTATTTTAACAAAATATAGGGGAAAGAAGGCCCTGGTGTCATCAGAGGGCTGATACTCCATCACTGATATCTTTCCCCAAAGCCATGTAATGGTGTTATATGGGAGGTGTCCTGATTTCCTGAAAATAACGTGATGTTCTTCTCCAGAGAATGGAAAGCAGATTTATTACTTCTGTGAACTTGGAACAATCTGCTCAGACAAGTGTCAGAAAAAGCCATTTCTAGCATTTTCTCTTGTTACTCAGGTGGGAGGCTCAATCATTCATGTGTTTTCTGAAGGATCACTGGTAATCCTTACCCATTCCAACTGCCTGAGCCAGGGCTTTGCAACATGTCATTGAGGACTGTCTCTGGAGACAGTGGGCAACGAGCTCTAAGAGGACTTTGCAGTTCGTAATGATGACAGGTAAGAGAGAACAATTAGAGATTTCAATTAGAGAAAACACTCTACATTTGCAAACCAAACACTCTTGGTATGGAAATCACTGACACAGGCAACCTGGTTTTCTGTGCAGTTCTTGCAGTTTCCTTTCAAAGCAGGGCTATGCTTTCAGCAGAGACAGACAGGATTTTAGAGCTCATCCAGCTTCAGTCAGTAAGTAATGTAAGCCATCATTGTGGCTGAATAAATATTCACTAAAGGAACCTGGTTCAGAAGAGTAAAATAATTAAGAAACATGGAAAACATTACTGCCCATATTCAATTAACGGCTGAAGTATTGTTAGAAAGATGGATCAATCTGGAACGATCTGACTAAAAGCAAAAGTTTAGATAACTTGTCTGATAATGGTATGAGCATATCCCATAAATACCCAGCAATTCCATATCGTTAAGCCTTCAAGGACAAGCCTGATTGATGGCAATGTACCTGCAGGAAACAGCTCAGATGGAAAAACTCCAATGTGTGCCAGCAAAGTAATTACCTGGGATGGTGACTATGCTCTGTGGTCAGATAGGAACAGGACAGATAATGCAGTGCTCTGAGCACTGCCCTGGTTCCCTCTGCTGAGAGGCAGCTCCATGCACCAGCTATCATGGCACAGGGGGTTCTTTGCTTGGTCCTCTTCTTTACTTATTCTACTGAGTCTTCAAGGTCACTATGTCTGTCTCGTTTCAGTCTATCTGCACTACCTTCATGTGGTAAGCGTGTACTGTGCCCATCTTTATGTTTTGTGTAGCATAATATGAACTGTTCCAGATACAAGCAATTTTGAGATGGACCAGAAATTTGAAACTGAAGGGGTGCCATCTCCCAGTTGTAGAATCACATGAGTTGTTTATCAGTTAACATTCACCAGCAATGAATCTATCTTCCTTATATTTTTTAATCTCTGTCTCCTGTTACCATTTTGCACAAGGACTAAAAATAAGTATGTCACAATCATGTAACCCAATCCAAGAAATTAAGCACTCCTATTTCAGTAATGCTCTTTATGTATAAATATTTCTAGTATAAAGATTATTTTTGAGCTCTCGAGTGCTGAAATGTAATATTTACACTTACAAAAGTAATACTTGGGACAAGAATTCATCATGTGAATCATCCTTCTCAGCTGCCTAGCAAATGGAGGTAGTAGTTTCTTTGCCCTCATGAGAAGAATGCAGCTTATGGGGAGGATGATAAAGGTACAGAAATGTAAAAGACCCACAAATTTATGTGTTGGTGGTGTCCTTTTCCAAAGCACACAAGTTGAGCAGCCCCCACCAACAAACAACTGAGATCAGCTTCATTTCCAGTAAAGTACATAAAAACAGAGGAACAAAGTACAAAGGCCTATAAAGGACTTACACTTTTGACAGATCAGGGGCTTTTTCTTTAAATCTCACCCCTGTCCCTTGACTTAGCAGAGTACCTCTGTATCCAAGGTTAGGTCAGAATTACACCCCAAGTCTGACAATGGGTTTGGAAATCCAGCAAAACCAATAGAGATTCCCAGTGCCACTGAGATATTTTAGGCTAAAGAAAGAAGACACCTCTGTTATGGTCCTTTGGCAGAGGTGGTTCCTGTTCCAGAGGCTTATAAATTTGGCTTAAGTTAGTCTGAGTTATAAGGCATAAGAAAGTCTTTTCCTATCATGTGCTTTGTACACACAGAATTTAAAATTAAAGACAAAGACCTGCTCTCAATCTAAACAATTTTACTTGTTGGTAATTTGATTACCTCTTAGTCTTTTTAACCACAATGTTTACATTTAAATTGTTGACAGAAGTCCCCTCCTGCTGGCTTTACTGGAAGTGGGGTCTATCCCAAGGAAGACATCAATACACTTGTACTTTATGGGCTACATATCTGTCCCTTAAACAAACTGTGACAGGAAGCAAAAGCTGACCACATTCAAGATGTTGATTTTGTGTCTTGGACCCATACCTAAAAAAAAATTAGCACACAGACTGGATAAGCAAATTAAGAGCCAGTAAATTTAATTGTCATTATTTACAGCATATGGAATATACTGATGTTAATATTTTGCTTTAGAAGATTATTTTTTCAGGGAGAATCAGTAATATATTTCTTAGCTATGTTCTTAGTTATGGCAAAGATAAAAATAAGAAAACAATTCTAAGCTTAGGCAAATTCAGACCACTGTGACAATTCTGCCCTGAGCCATCTGATATTCTACATTTACAGGTTACAAGTGACAATTAAGGACTGCTGCACAAGACTGACAAGAAAAGCTAAGGCTCCATCTTGGATCTTGCTGGTCCATGCAGATCCTACATGCGATGACTTAACCAGAAACCTGGAATTTCAAAAATCATTTAATGAAGAGAAAGAGAGATAGTTGCCTTTTGCTTCTAGGACTGGCTTTCAAATGCAGAGACAGCATTGAAAGAGCCAGACGTCATGTGAAGAATTAGTTGTGAATGTGAAAGAGATGGTGAGTGGGGCATAATATTTTTCATCAGATTTTCAAAATTCAAGGTCATTTCACTGCTCCAAGATAATTCAACAAATATAGCATGCAGTAAAGTATAAAAGTATAATAACCACAGCAAAATGCCCACTGTGTTTATGGGGCAGGACTGACAACATGGTATCCATCATATTCACAGATACATCGTGTAAGACTCTTCATGAGTTGATTTCTGCTATACTTTAAGTGCTACCTGCTTCAGGAGGTATCCAATCATTGTCTGAATGAACATACAAAGTTTAGCCCACAACAGGTATGGTGCTTTCCACTGAGGTATATCAGGCTATCTTGAGTATTAATACTAGAATCTACTTAGTCACTCTAGGAAAAGTAAGCAATTGAAGCATAGAGTGTTTTTGCAAGTGAATTTTAAGGGAAAAAATGTTGCAGAAAATTTTCGTGTACCTTTTTCAGTGTTTTCATCTGTCAGTGTTTGTCATCCTACTTCTTCACCCTTCACTTTCAGTGGCAAAATAGAGTGTGTAAAAGAAAAGGCAGAATGTACTGTTCTGAAAGGTCCAGTGGTAAAATGAGTTTACGGTGTTTTATTTTTCCTTTTAGCATCATCTATATTTCTCAGATTCCCCTTGATTGGCTTGCCATTTGGTAAAGAAATTATGCTACTGTTATTTATTGTTTCATCAAGGGTGAAAAGAAAACCATTCCAACTCCAGAAGTCATAAATTATTAGTGTACAGAATAAGACTGAAGTCCAATGTAGACTTCTACACAGGATCCTTTGTAATTTTTTGCACTTAAAAGCATGACAACTGCTCAGAAAATCTGGAAACATGGAAAGGTAATGGTATCTTTTCTCCATGCCTGAAGGGAAATTATACAGCTACATTTAGTAGTCTTCTGGTAAGATTTTTGATGCTGACATTTGGCTCCTCATTTCTGTGAGTTTACATATTGCCTGTTAAGGATCCTTAATCCTTCAAGTCAATGATTCAAGATAATAGTAAATTAAAATAATACGATTTTCCTAATGGAAAAGAACATCCAAGGATTTCATCTGTAGTATTTGAAGGAGAGGAGCCATCTGTTTAATGCCTTGACACCGATAAAGTGGGAACAAACAAATTCCATGGAACAGTTCACATGAGCTGTTGCTTACATGCTTAAAAGTTTGCAAGGGGGGGGGGCGGGGGGGGGGCATGGGCGTCTAGAACGTGACTGGGATTTTACTGCACTAAAATCATCCGAAAGCGTAAAATCATAAATTATTTCAATAATTATGTCAAGACAATGACCATTAAATGGAAAGTTTTTTTCCATGTTATTCTCATTATTTTTCCTTGTGACAGATTTTATTAAGGCTATTTATTGCTAACACATGGTTTGTGAGTTATCAATATTGTGCATATATATGTACATGTGTATGATTCTCATGTTATTGCCCAACATAAGCAAGATTTCAGTGGAAAGACAGACTTGGAATTTTAAATATTGAATTCCAGATGTCTTCTCAGTAGACCTTTTCTACACAAAGATGCATTATGCATTTACAGTTTACTACCTGGAGAGAAAAGAATTAATATAGGGGCTGCACATGTCCAGTTTCTCTGTCAAGCTCAGCTGAGAAAATCAGTTCATTCCACAGCTGGTCCAAAATCTATCACACTTTTACATTTTTGGCAGGATGTCACCTTAGGCACTGTAAATGGTGTATGTGTGCTATGTAATTATATTGTCCATGGATTTAAGCACCTGTGTTGCGTATTTCATTACATTTTCTTGGCCTGCTTACTAGGACTACATTTTACATTTCTAATAATACTATTCAAATTGTACCAAATATGAAACACTGACTTTCAAGCAGAGCTAAATGAAGCTTAAGTAATTTAACATGAACCAATGAAAGACAAAAGAATTACTTCACTCATAGGCAAGGTCATGAGGTTCCTTTTGCTGCTCTTCCACCCGCATTTTCTTTCGTTCTGTTTGTAGAATAACTTGAACCAGAGAGATGTAATTTTAATCCATTTATTTGCTGACAGCACAACAGAAAACTCATTCCTCTTTTTGGAAATAAAGTGTTAATGGGACGTTTGCAGGAAATCACAATGAGCTTGGAATCTTTTGTGGAATCAAATCAGAGTTCATACAAAAAATATCATGCGTATTTTGTTGTTTCTAAACATCAATTGGCCGTATAAAAAGTGTAATAGAAAAATTAAAAATTTGTGATTACAATGACACAGAGCGTGTGCCAACAACTCTGTGGATGGCTTTTTATCTCATTCCCATAGTGAAAACAGTTAACTAGGCACTGGTGAGATATTCTGTAACTGCGCAACAAAAAGCTGGCACAACTGCCAAGTGTGGCATGCCAGATGTGTGAATACATTCTGGAGAGCAGTATCAGCAGCTCCAACAGAAAGCCATAGCCATTAATCTAGAGACCTCTGGGAGTTCAGGATCGTGCTGTAAAACCTAGACCCTGCCAAGACTGCATCAGATAAAGCCATCAATGCATTGTAAAAAAGACACAAAACCTATTTCATGGGCTGCACTGATCAAGCAATTACAATCATTGACTACATTAAGCAAAGAAACAGCGGGGTGCCCTATAAAATTGACTGCCAACTTGAATAATCAATAGACTCCATGTAGAGTAAATTAAATAACTGAAAAACTATTTGGAAAAGCTGAAGTTAAAAAGCCAATCTGTAATCCCTCATCCATGGAAAAACAATCTTGCATCCAAAAGATTCTTTTGCTTGCTTTCATTGTTGTCACTGGGAAATACAGCAACAGCAAACTAAGAAATTCTTTAACTCTCTCATTCACCAGTTAATAATTGTTCATTTAACCTAGGCATTCATAATCAATGTATGCATTAGTATCATACCTCCCAACCTGCCAGGCTTCAAACACAGTCCTAAATTGCAGGGCTAATACTCAGAACAAGGGAACCCAGAGAAATTCTATGTACTCTGGGAGGCTTAAAATGATACACTTTCCCTATTACAAGGCATACTCAATTTGGGCTGACTTTCCTGATTATTTCCAACCTAAACCATTTATAGCAAGAGCCATAATTTTGTAATTGATAGTAGAATAGGTTGGAAATGTTACAACAGAGAATTTTTTTGTTTCAACAAAAGACGCTGATTCATCAGAAACAAAGGTCACGGAAGAAGAATGTGTCGACTCAACAGCTTTTTTAGGGTGGTTAACAGAGAGCTTCCCCTCCTCCTCACTGCAGACATGTGCAGGTGTGTTCCTCCACCAAAGATGCCCATCAAGTCAATGGCTGGAGTCTGTGCTGGCCTTACAGCACTTCTCCAGGAGAGAAATCTGAACCCAAGTGATGAGCAAAGACCACTACCATGGACTTTCTCCCTTCTGGACCTCAAATACTTTTCTGAGAAATATTAACAGCTTTTGAGTTTTGAATGTAAAGAAGTCTAACAGATTCTGGTTTGTTTTATCTTTCCAAAATTTGGAGACATTTTCAGGTTTGCGTAAGTGGCTGTAGAGGAGAAGCCTGCAGTGGTGCTGTGGATCAGTTCCTGTAGATCTGCAGCCCCCTGCAAATGGTGGAGCTGGGTAGGATTCTGTTTTGCTGGCTGCATTGCACTGCCAATGGAGCTAATCCAGGCAACATTTTGGGCAAAGACCACTGACTGCAGGATCGTGGGTGTTCTTCTGAGGCTGATACTTCCACCGTAGCTTTGGGACAGCCAGGGACATGCTGCAAAACCCAAGTTACCATGCCCTAACAGGTACCATTCACATTGCTAGGACATCCAGAGCACATATGCCTGCAGGAAGAGGAGCCAGCTATTGGCACCTGAAGACTACCAGTATCTAAGAGTGCTCATTAGTTTGTGCCTCATTACCCAGTAGAACATCAGCCTGAGCAAAAGCAGAGTGTTGAATTTTAACTGCTGTCCAAACTGGCCCAAGGACAGTTTCACATGTCCACAGGTTTGACTGTGTTATCTGGATTTGGTTCAATGCCTGGCAAGAAATATATTGCAGAAATGACATACCCAAAAAGAACAGTTCAACAGTATTAGACCACTCCATATGTCAGGAAGGAGGGACACTTGTAAAACCTTAGTTAATGGCAAATCCTCTGATTTTATATCTAAGAGAAAAGGAGTACTCTTTAATTGTTGTAGCAACACAACAACAACAACAAAAAAAGCCCCTTAAAAAAAATTGTGCCTTTTCATGCGTATGCAAATTTTTGTGGTTTTCATTCCCTTGTTTTGAAAGAAAAGTCCCTTTCTGCAGTGAAAATATATTCTTCCTTGGAAAAAAAAAAAAAAAGCCTTCTGTTTTCGTTCTACCAAACTAGGAAATATCAAAGGCAAAGCTGCAACATATTTTGCTTTTCAGAGGATCTGAAGAAATGTGATTTAGCAGTTTTTCCAGTGGTGCAAATATTTTTTACTCACCTCACACTAACATGTTTTTTTTTTTTTTTTTGTATGTGGATAAATTAACACGTAAGCAAGGGTGTTTGGCTCTTTACCTATGTTAATAGAATGAGCTGGGTTCTTCACTGGCAAATGTTTTCTTATTTTTTTAGGTGGAACATAATGTAGGATTTAGGATTCTTTCAGTCTGGTCTGCAGAGTAAAGAAAAACAGAAGAAAAATTGAAATTAACTCTTCACTGTACACAGTTTGTTCGCTGGGTTGAAAAAGTAGTTCTAGAATTTATTCAGTACGTAATCAGAATAAATCTTGGAGCTGTCATCATTACTGAAATAGAGGCTTATAAATTAAAGCACCCGGTAAATCTATAGGGCATTAATTTATTATTTGTGGGAGTTCTGTACAAGCATTTTTCTTTCTTGCTACACAATAAATAAGTTGACAATAAACGGACTTGGATAACATTGTGCTCTTTTTCACCTGCTTAAAAAAGCTGGGGACAAACCCTCTGAAAAATGTGCATTATAAGTGAACTCACAGTAACTACATATCAAACTAAATGAAATATGATGAACTAAAAGTGATCATCTGTCACCATAACATTTTCCAACTTGTCTGCTGATTAGATGGTAATGCTGCCCATAAAAAGCAAAGGAGGGGGGAAGCACTGCAGAGAACCTGATAAAACATCCTACTGAAATCTATTGTATTTACTACTTATTAGATTCTGAACTCAAATAGATCTTGACTGTTGAGAGCTTGGGTATTTAAAAGCCTTAAGATCATCAATTACATTACTCATAATTTCCACATCTGCCTGTTCCTCAGTAATTCAGAAGGAGAGAGAGATAGCTGTTAGAAGAGTCTTTCTGCAACTTGATTACTACAATGTGCACTTGAAATGCCTTTAAGGATTTGAACTGGACTGCAATTTGCAGATTTCTGGAACTCCTATGTGGATCACTTTTTGGTGATAGTGAAAAACAAATGAGTGGAGATGGTCCAAATTACCTGGAAAAAAACCAGGTTCTTACCCACTCAAAGGAACCCCTACAAACCTGCTAAAAGCACAATAAATTAACTCTTCTTTCCTGTGTTGTCTGGAATATGAATATGTATTTCAAATTAAACAAAAACCCTGATCAGCATGGTTATTATAAAGCTAAACAGCGAGAAGACTATGCTTGCAGAAGCCATTTACAGGCTACAGGGAACGTTACCTCCCTGTTGTGTCACTCTTATTAAAATGAATACTTTTTTAACAATTCAAAGCACTGACATCCTCATCCGACTTCCCATTAAAGTCAGTGGAGAACTGTCCATAATAACCCAACTCTCTTGTGGGAGTGGGATCACACTAATGGAGTGTACTTTTCTCATTCACAAGCATCCAAATCCATGCTGAGTGAAGACAGTACAAGGTGTTCTTACCCTGAGACCAACCTGACTCTAGGAATGGAAATATGCTCTTTGGTAACTGTACCAGCTGCTCCTTCATGTGCTGTAGAAGGAGGCAGGCGTGTGAAAAGTGGATCAATCCAATAAAGCACTGCCATGGAAATAATGTGGAGGTACTCTGAGAGATTGCACAGAAATAAATACATAAAGGCATTTTCAGAAATTATTTTTGCAAAGGACAAGTGTAGAATATGCAGCTTCCTTAGTTGTAGAGATATTCAATATAACTTGCTTCTCACAGAGAGAAAAATGCTCTCACTGCTGCTTCACAGAAGATGTCTTTAGGGAAGTCCATAAAACTCTAGCTAGTAGAACTTTTTTGGAATTTGCTTTAATTGTTTATAGAACATGGTTGTTACTAACTCCTAATGTGGTCTTCAGGAAAGAGTCTTGTTTTTAAGTTTCCCTCCCTGTAGCTATCCTTCATTAAACAAGACTCCTGAGGATTTACATGCAAAAGGCTAAATGTTGGAATTAAGGCTCCAAACATGCAGAGATGCGCAACTTGGAATCAGAAATGGATTTCCCAAGGAAGAAAAGATGAAAGAAAGCTAAGGAGAAGGAAGGGCAAAGGAAAGCATGCACATAACAGAGGAAGCTATAAAGTCACAGAGAAAGAGTATAAAGATGATAGAAGGGGCCATAGCAGAAGAAAGATGACAAGGAAATGTACACATTGTTAAAGCAATAGAAGATATGGCCAGGAAGAACAGCAGTTTTTAAGAAACATTTTCACCATTCTTTGATAAATGCAAGCAGGAACGTTGGGGCAAAAAGAATGATAACTATCAGATTCTATTTTGAATTACTGGTCAAAATCTACTTTGCAAAACCCTGCAAACAAGTATGCTGGTGCCATGAAGACTTAGGACTGCCTCATCCAAGACACCTGCAGGAATATACAGTAGGGAAATGTCACTTCTGTCTGGGTAGCAGGGCAGATTCTGCTTTTACCTCATTGCAGTAGACAGGTATGATTTATGCTGGTGGATATGACAGTTGAGGCAGTCTTTCCTCCTGGAGAAATGTGAGAGTTCAAACAGAATTCAGCACTGCTCATCCTGCCCTACACCAGAGAAAGGCTCTGTGGTGCAATACATTCTCTGAAAGACTTCCTTGGTGACCCACAGAATTCTTACCCCAGAACATTTTTCGGTTATATTAATTTGGGGTTTAATTATATCCCCTTATAATTATACAAGAAGACTGAGCACTCCAATTTCAGCATTTTGTACCTTTCAATGGCCTAATTGATGATGCTGCTTGGGTCATCTATGTGTGTGTGATGTTCTACCTCTCAATGATTCCCTACTGAACTGTGTACAAAAATGGATTAAATGGTTAGTATTAACACCAGTGCCACAACTTAGATTTTATCAGGCAAATTGGAGCTAAAGTTGAATGCTTTCTACTGGATACACCACTACTACAGCACTTTTGTGGACTTTTCCAAGTGCTATTTTTAAATAACTGTATTTATATTCCGCTTCATTCTGTGCACAGCTCTTGTTACAGATTTAGATATCGACTTTCTGGGAAGCCTAAAAGCATGGAAATGTGTTTCCCTTCTAACTATAGAAATTTTGGGAAGATGGAAAATAACAGCAATGAACTCTACACTGAAGCTAAGTAATACTTTCTCATATAACTTAGAACATAAAAAAGAAAAAAACCACTATCAAGTGCATTTACTAAATAAATATGAAATGAGTATATTGCCAAAAAATACTTTGGATTGGAGGTGAAGCCGTTCTGTGCATAAATGGGGCTATATTACAAAATGTAGGCTATCATAAAATGCTGAAAATGAGTATAATTAACACTTTTCTCTTAAGAACTGAAATTAATGTTAACAGATATTTAGAATGGGACATCTTTCTTCATCTCACTCCCCTAAACATTAAGACACAAATTTTGGTTAATTGTCTGGGGTGTCTTTGTCCTTTATAGACAAAAAGGATCCACCAGAAGCTGGATCATCTTATGCCCAAAACTCATCTCAGAGCAATGAAATTAATCACCCTTCAGAGGTTCTTATTCTTTCCATCAGCCATAGCAAATGCCCTGGACCACGCAATCTAATGTTCCAATGCCTGCAGTTAGTTCTGGAATTTATTCAGTACATAATCCTGGAGCTGTCATCATTACAGAAAAAGTGTTCCAGTGCCTGCAGTTAGGTGCAGGTCTTGCTGCACAGAAGGGAATTGCATTCCTCAGTCTAGAGAAAAAAAACACTTTAAAATAAGCTAGATCCTTCCTATATATAGCTAAGATACAGACAGCTACGAGTCCAGTGTACTAAACATGAGATTAAGGACCAATAACAAATATGGCCTATAATGCACAAATCCACGCAGAATGAGACATTTCAATAGCCCATGACTATTCTAAATATACCCCATCTAAAATACTTGTGGGAGAACATTTTGAAGAATACAGTTTTAGAATTTAGGTTTGTCTTCCCACTCTAAGAGAAAACACCACATTATTTTAATTTTTCAATGTTTATATCTTTGTGTTAGAACTTAGATTTTATCTAGTGTGATTTTTGTTGTGAGTCTAAAATGTATGGTGAGTTGTTTTCCTGAACATTTTCATAAATTAATATCTTCTCAGATTTTTTATTATTTACACAAACTTTTTAACATTTCTCTCTATTCCTCCATATGTTATGTCATTTGTTTTTGTGATTCCTTAACAAGGAAGACAAAACCTTCTCAGTCACTCCATTTACATACTATAAACCCTTTTGTATTGCAAAGAATATGTAGGATTTCCTTAAATTAACTTTGATTGGAAAGAAAATGTATATGTTGAGCAAGTATAACAAATTTCTTGCCGATCCACAAATTCCTGATCTCTCTTGCAACAGCACTGCAAGAAAAAGTTTCTGAGAAAGTGATTGATACAGGTCTCAAGAATAAAATAAAATCAGGTTTATGCAAGGAAATATAAAAGGCTATGTAACTGCATGCTGAAAATATACTCCTAGAAAATTCAAAACATAACACCAGATATAAAAATACATGGCACACAAACCTTTGCTAATGTTATGACAATAGGAAAATTAATGGCTTAATTAAAAATAAAATTAAAAACAAACAATATTCACATAACCTAGAAAGCATAACCAGTAGAAAAGTGTGTGATGTAGAGCAGAATGAACTATCCAAATGGGTATTAAAGAAAGGTGGAAAGCTGCTTTTTGGAGCTAAGATGCTGGATAGATGGATGTCAGCATGGGCTGTTTTGGAATCAGTAGATTTTGTCATATTTTCTATCTGCCACGTTGACCAAATAATTGAGCTGTCTGATGAATCTGGTCTAAATTGTTTCAATGATTAACAGAGAGAGAGTTAGTTAGGGATCCTGGGGGTTAGTTGTCAGGATAGGTTTTGGATTAATTCGCATTCATGTCCAGGTAAATGCCTGAAGATGGATTAACACAATATTGATAACAGGAAATTACATAGACATAGCCTAGAAGAAAGAAACAACATGAAAATAAAATCCCTTTTTTTTTTTAATTCAGTCTCTTCAGCCTTCTTTTCAACTAGCTGCACAATAGAATCATTATCACACTCCATGTATGATCAAAGGGTGTTTTTTAAGCCTATCATTGTCTGAAAAACTTTGTTTGGAATCCATGCCTTATGTAAAGACATCAGCTTCTTGCCCTCCAGACCTCTTGGGTGACAGTCTGAGAGATGCTGGGAAAACTTCCTTGGATCAAAGCACAGCAAATGCCATGCCCAACCCCTCTGAATCTGAACCATGGCACCTAGAGTTCAGGAATGTTCTGTATTATTTGTTCAAAGTTGGTTAAACACCATTCATCCTAAAAGGGAAGTACATTTTGCAAAGGAGAAGATGCCTCAGTATCTACATTTTTGTCAAAATTTTGGAAAAAAATTATTATATATTCACCTCTGTGCAGAACTCATATTCAGGTAAGATCATATTTCTGAGTAAATAACTGAGGCCTGTTCTGCAGAGATGTTCAAAGCAATGACAAGTTATGGTGCCATCCCAGTTATATGAAATTACCACTGGGAGCTACTATTTCATAGCTGTTCCCACTGTCATAGAAACCAATATAAGCAGGGGAAAGTAAGACAATTTGCAGAAAGCCTTGTGCATTATTTTACTGAGTAAAAGAGGCAGCAGATCTGTTTCTGTCTGGGGGAGTCAGCTGTGCTCCATGAGCACACGTCCCTCTGTCACCAGCCTTTGAGGGCACAGTTCTAATAGCACTAAGATACAGACCTCATAAAATCAAGTGTAAACAACTTCTTTCAGTACCATCTAAATCTTATGTTGAGATCAAGTAGCCAAATTAAGTATTCAGTAAGGTCTTGTGGTCAAAATGTTAATTGAAATTTCAAGGATATTGTTTTTTTTTTTAAAGGAAGAGAATTACATAGAGCATGAGATACTTATACAACAACATTCAAAAGCATATCAATGTAAAGCAACATTAAAAAAGAATTTTTAATTGATAGGCATATAATCTCAGTGCTCTGAAGGAAATCAGTGCACCCAGCATGAAACATATGAGTTTTACAAACATAATTTCAATTTTTTTTATTACCTATGAGCATTAGGATATACTTCCTTGACTCTATAATAATTGCTTGCAGTTAATTACAAATGAAACAGAAGTGCTGGTAATATTAGACTTGCACCCTGCATAAAGCTAGAAATTACTGCTATTACTCTTATTTGCTGAGAATATTGGGTCATAGATGCTAATTAGCAGTTCACAGCCCCCTACAGGAAAAAACTCATTATTATGAAAATCTGTCTTGGTAGCCAAAGCCACCACCCATGTCACTGTGAACATTTTTGTCAGAGCAATTATAGGTATAACAAAACTTAAAATGTACTTTTATATCCAGAAAATTATGAAGGTTAAAAATAAAACATGCTAATCTAAAAATTGCTTGCCATATCAAGAGAAGTGTTTCTGAACTATTTCATCTTAGTAAAATCTGACTGCGTATTGGGTAGAATGAAAGGAAATTTCTATTTAGTATGTGCACAATCTTAGTTTCTTTCAAATGTATATAAAATGCAGGAAAAGCCTCTCCATTGCCAAGTAAAAAATCAAAGTAAAATGAGACTTAAGCAGTTAACTGAAATGAATTTTGCAAGGTCATACACCTAGAGCAATGAACATGATTTATTAATCAACAGTAATTCAGGGGAAACATTCCATTTTTCTGTAAATAAGGACCTGATTCAGGAAAAAAAAAACAACAAAAAAAACTCAAACTATGTTTACCCAAGTTTTCTGCAGAGCTTATTTGAAAAATAGAAGCAGAAAACATTGTTTCTGTGTGATTTATTAAACCTCTCTTTCCACAGCACAAAAACCCGACTTTGAACGCTTGAGGGGAAGGTGAGTAAAACAGCAGCTAATTGTAGTGCCAGGCTGAATTCTGCTTGTTTACTGAAAAGGAAAAATGGAAGTGCCACACTGGGATGAAGCAGTGGTTCAGGAGTGGTTCTAAGTGATGTAAGGGTGAGGGGGCTCCCGTTGCTTCTCATTTCAGCTGTGTAAATCCAGGTAGTCAGCATAAAACGCCAGGACTCCCCACGTTGGCTAAAACAGAGGGAGGTATAACCAGCCCAGAGCAACCCCTCTGATGTCTACAGAGTGACCCTAAAATACAAGTACAGGTGAGAAGTTAAGCCACAGCTGCAGGTGGGGGAAAACCAATCTCAGCTGTAAACAGCCTAAAAATACAAATCCATCCAAAGTTAGATGAGCTGAGCTACTTATTGCTACACTGAGTAAAGCAAAATGATGAAGGAAAAATGGGAATTTGAATGACACATAAATGCTGTTTTCAGATAAAGAGGGGGTCCACATGGATTGTGCTGTGTTTTGAGGAAAAGTGGTTTCTCAAAATCATACTTTACCTTGTCTACTTTAGGCTTAAATTTTGCTTTCAGCATCACTATTTGGATTGCCATCAGTGTAAAGGAAAATGGGACTTGACTACTAATGCAACCCCACTACTCACCTACTAATGAAAATGAGTTTTCCTTTCATCAGGGGGGATTACATTAGTTAAACAAAACAATGTATTATTTGAAGACCTCTAACCCCGAAAGAGAAAAAAATCCTGTCTTCTAACTGAGAAATTAAGTTCCCTGTGCAGAGAATTTGTTATGCATATATGATGGGTCCTTGCTAATCCCATGAAACCCTGGTATGAAACCTCAAATTATAAATAAAAGCAACAAAATTCTGTCTTACCCAAACATTGCAGGCCTTGTTTCAAAAATGGGAGATCTGTGTGAGCAGACAGAGATGGGGTTTGATATGTTAGGAATGCATAAAACAGTATACAAGGACTGCATTACAAAGAGTTAAAAATGTTTTTTTCAGAGATTTAAGAAAATTCAAGTACCCTATGGTAGGTGTCTTTTCCTGGCCACTTGAAGCTGTCATGCCACACATTACCCTGTTCTACCAGTGTACTTTGGCTACAAACTTTTGGACACACATTTGATGCTATTGCTTAGATAATGAGCATGACAGTGAATTAAGAAGATGAATTGAGACGTGCAGTTTAGCAGGTTTATGGGAAACAATTGAACTCTAGAGACAAGTGGATTTTTTACATTGCTCTATCATAGAGGAACAGTCCTGTAATCTTCCTTTATGCAATCACCCTTCATTTGAATGAGGGGGTACTTGGCAAAATTAGGTCATAAATTATTACTAGCAGTGGGGTTTTTCTCCAGCCAAGGTCAAATGTCACTCTAATTCAGGCAATGCAAAGCCAAGCTATAGGTCTAAGCAGCAGTCACTGAGCGCATGAATGGTGTGTGTATCAGTGTTCAAAAATGAGAAAACAGTGGAAATCCTGTGTATATTCAGTGATCTTAGGCAAAGCCAAGATTTTTCAGGAACCATTTGGGCAAACTGAAGGTTGGGGCTGGTTGCTAACACTCTGTGGAGAGTTTGGGGAAGACCATCATTAGCCCACCCTTGCTGTCCATGTAGACATAGACTGTGTGCTGAGAAGCACAGCTCTGCATGTGCCCTTGGCTTGCACCAGGGATGGAGCATGAATGTAACTCCCCACTGTCTTTGCAGCATTCTTTGCTCTTCACACCCAGAAAATGCCCTGGGTTGGCCAGCTGAAGTGGGTGATGTTAAGAAATTGTCTATTCTTTCCTAATGCTAAGAAAGTGTCTATTCTTTCCTACAAGCTGCCAGTTTCACATCTTGATTCCAGAAACATGAATGTTTATGTTTCTACTTTAAAATGGGAAAATTTACACTACTTAATGTTGTATCTTAGCAAAGTATAAACTAACAGTGCATGATATGACAATATGACACAGGTAGAAACAAAATATTATCCAAAAATCCATAACAAATTCCATCCTGATATGAATTGCTATTACTACAACAACAAATCCAATCAGAATTGCTTTCAGACTTCTGGGCTAGGCCTCCTGTATATTATTCAAAGCATCTCTCTGCTGAATCCTTGAAGACATTCAGCTTAGACTCAGTACTGCTCACTGTAAAGTAGAGCTATTAACATGTTTCTTGCTTTCACCTGTAGATCTCTTTATAAAGATATGTACATATCATTATCACCTTTTTATAAATCCCATAGCTAAAATCAAATTACATTAGTATGCAGGAGACTGTTTCTCACCTAGTGCATGCAATATGGTTCTAATACATTGGAGATTGGAGCTCTGCTGATTTACCTCCCCCAGATTTTTACCAAGATTCATCAATATTAGAGTTCCTAACCCAAGTTAATTGATTTTCATGTAATTCATGCTAGGTAAAAAAATCTAAGAAGACTAGTGTAGGTACTTCACAAATGCTTGCTGCCCCATGAATTAATGTTGTGTTCTATGTAATTATCTCAGAATTTCCCTTTTTACTCAAATTCTCTGACAGAAGACGTCACAGTAGAGGCTGTATGTATTTTCGGAGTTAAAGAATTTTGAAGGTCATCTGGAGCAAAGAAAATAAGGAGCTTGTCTTCATTTTTATGTGCATTTGTGTTCATGATTATGACAGATACATATAAAAGTCTTGAAAATTTTCTGAGGCCAAAACACATCCTTTACACATCAATGAAATGGTGTTTTTTTGCCAATTTTAGAGTTTTAATGCTAAAAATCCATGTCTTGTCTACCCTGGAGGACAGCATGTTAGTTGCAGAACTAGTCAGATAGTTATCTCCCAAGAGAATGAAGAAATCTGAGCAACTCAGAAACCAGATGTTTTCAGCTATATTCTCTGGATTCTTTACTTTTCTTAACACTCCACTAACAAATGAACACTGAAGAGGAATGATGTCTTTGTTAAAGATTCAATACCCCTAGAGAGCTCCAAATAAGCATCTGAAATTCCCTAAGAAAGTTCTTCCACAAACAAAAAGTTAATTACATTTTAGTGGGTATCTCTGGGTGAAGGCTACTTTCCTGACGTGCATTAAGAGTAAATTGAAGGTTTTTGGAATTTCAGGGGTTTGACTGATGCATTCATTAATTCACCTTTTCAAACTGAGGAAGAATCAAGTTTTAAATATTTTATTAATCATTTGTATTTTTCCTGATGCCATTTTTCTCTTGTTACTTTGTCTAATTGACTGGTACCTGATGGCTTCAGATAACGAAGTCCTTTTTTATCCTGGTTACAAATGAGGTCTGAGTGTTCACAAAGTTGGGATATATCTCTTCCTGCTTGTAAATTTTGAACTGTTTGACCATTTTCAACCAAAATGGGTGGAGTTGTGTTTCAAAGAATTTGTTTTACAACAGTTTCCAGAAAATTAGGTGTCCAGGTAGGAAAGAGATGCCCTATTTATTGCCCACTGCAGGAGGGGCAGCAGGATGAGCTCTTCCTTTTTCACACAGAGAACTCACACCAAGTTCACACAGAAAACACAGACAAGGATTTGCAAAATAGCAACACCTGATTAGTCAACAGAGAAGCCTGAGGGATGCACACCTGTAAGAAACCAAGCTCTGCTAATTCTGACACACGTCAACCTGTTTTGGGAAAAAAATTCCCACGTTACATGGGTAACAACACAGCAGTTTAAATGCCCATCACTGACATAGCACAGGCTTATTTAAAAGCTACTTCTCAGATAACAGTTGTGTAGTTCCCACCTTAGACTTCCCACTCAGAAACTCTGCCCAGGATAGAAGAATATCAGCTGATGTTTGCACAGTGTGTGAAGTTCCCACGTGGTAAGCCATGCCTATGGGTGAAGATTCCACTTAGACCTGGAATAATGCCAATTACCATCATCTTTGCCACAGCTGGAAGTTTAGTTTGCAGTCAGGGTCTCACATGGGTTCTCCCTGTAGCCTGATGACAGTCTCCAGGTTAATGTATTGTTACAGTGACCTGGCAGTTCCCCTTCCAATCTCACCAGTGACTACTCTAACATTGGGTACAAAGCAGACAGGAAGAATTCATTTACTCCCCAGGAAAGGCCAGGCTTTGATAAACCCATGTTAAAATGTACTCCTACTGCCTGTGTCTATAGAGAGGATGATGTCTGCCTCATTCAATCACTGAAAAGAAGTAAAAAGCACAGATTCTCACTTTCCAAACATTTCCTTTTATTTTTTTCCTTTTCTTTTTATCCCAGAAGTGCATTGGCATCTGGAAGGATGAAGAATGCTTGTGTGCAGGTAGCTGCAAAAAAGGCACCCTGAAGGAGTGTCCAGGAATGGTGCAGGTGATAAGTTTGAGGAAAGGAACAGAAGTGAAGAGGTGATGATAATCAGAAATTATCAATAATAAGGAGCAACATCAATACCTACAGGAATCAGATCCCTGATTTTCTAGGAATTGTACAAACTTTCAGGAGAAATAATCTCCACTCTCTTTCATCTTCATTTAAATGCAAAAGATATTATTTAGGTAACAGTCACAACAGCCTCCTGCTCTGCATTGATTAATTGACTCTTTTAATTGGGTGGCCTCAGAATGGTTGGCATTTGACTGGAACATCTTCAAGGCTAGAGCCAGAAACTCTGAACTGGGGACATTCTGGAGGGAAGTCCCCTCAGACCACTCAGCATACTTTTTCTCCAAACCACTCAGCATACATTTTCTCCCATTTTCTGAGCAAGTGGCTTGGAGAAGGTCCCATCCTTGTGCCAGCCCCTGAACAGCTTACTTAGTATCAGGAGTAGGAGATGTCAGTAAAAATCACCTGTTATCACCTGTTTTCCAGACCACAGGCTCTGATTGAGAGAAATGCTTCAATGTGTTTCCAGTAAAACAGAGAAAGCCAATGTACAGTGATATTCTGCCCCACATGGCAGAAATGAAGTCCAGCTGTGGTGGATCTCTGTGAGGGAAGATATACATTTCCTAAATATAACTTCTTTTTCTTGGAAAAAAAGCTGAGAATTGAGAGGAGGAGGAGAGAGGAAAGTGGAAGAGAAGCTGCTGGATCTCCCTTTGAAGATGTTAATAAGATCATACTTTGATGCATTTTGAAATAAGAGGATTCCCTTTCTAATTCTAAAAATGTGCCACAAAAATGCCACTATTTGTTGCATAGCATTAACAAAGACTTTACATCTCCTATTTCACAACTGAAAATATGATTTATTATCCACCATCAATGCTGTTATACTGAAATTGAAATCTATGAGTGTCTTCTACCAGCTTAAGCCCATATCCTTCTCTTTCTTAAGGATCACGGGAAAAAAAGAAAGGCACTAGTGTAAAATACTTTATCAGATGCTGACCTTCTGGCAGGAAGTCAGAACCATCTTGTGGGAAAATTAATAACTCCTAGCTCTCAGTCTCATTTTTCCTGATGCTTTCCTACCTCCATGCTTTTGCTATGCTTTTATTTCATGCAAGACTTGCAGAGGATATCAAGCGTCCATTGCATTTATTCCCTTATGTTTTTACAGATACATGTATAAATATACATACATAAACCCTCAAATCTAATAATTAGTTCTCCTTATGGCAGCTTGAGCACTTGTTCCAACTCAGTCTGCTGAAATCATTTAAAAAGTATCTCTGCCAAGTGAAGCCATATTTAGTGAAAAACTTTTCCTAATATATCTAAAACAAAACATACACAGAAAGTACTTAAGCCTGAATGAACTCTCCAAACACGAAAAAAAGAAGAATCTTCCAGAAGAAAACAAGTCCTGGATTTTACTTTATCACAACATATCATTATTCTCCTTGGTGTATGAAAGTCTCATCAGAGACTCAAATCAGATTTATAGGTTTCCCACAACTATAAGCAAGTGAGCAGCACTAAAGCAGACTCTGTCTAGCTCAGGATAGCAATTGCATTGCTATTCCTCTACAACTGTAGAGGAATAGGAACTTAGTGTAAAGTCATTATCAGACACATATTACAAATTCAATGTGTTGCACATAAAATATGTATGATTTCTTCTTACTGTATATCATGTATCAAAATATAATGTGCTTCTGAGGCACGAATGAATTTAAAATGAAATATTTTATTGAAAAAACACACCACTTTCCTGATATAGGTAAGTGGAATTTAAAATTGAAAATGTTTCACTACCATCCATTAAAGCACATTTTGAAACATTCTTAGAATCCAGATTTCCTGCCAGGGAAATGAAGCAGAGTTAAATATCCCAAGCAGGAAGCTTGCCTGATAGACAGTATCTACCAGTAGAAATTTTTATGACATGAAAAGATGAAACTTTGCCAGGTAAACACTCAAAACCCCAAGTCTTGAGGAGCAGATAGTCTGCTAAAAAACCTGCAAGTTTGTTTTTGTTTTTTTGTGGGTTTTTTTGTTGTTGTTTGTTTTTTTTTAATGGAAGTATGAGTCTGTAAGAGAGAGGATGATGGGAAATGAAAAGGACACAGACTTGGAAAAGTTTGATCAATATTTTGTGATTGTGATGGGTATTTTTTTTTATTTTTAATCAAAATTAAACTTTTTGGAGGGCTGATCTGTGTTTGTTTTGCTTCCCACTCTGGCAGGGTCTGGGAGTGGGGAGAGCAGTCATTCATGCTGTGTGCAGGATTAGTGGATGCCCATTTCGTGCTGCACCTTCAGGCAGAAATCACACTGTAAGCTGGTCTGTAGGGAGATGACAGAGCCATGAGTGAGCACAGGTAACACCTCAGCTGCTGTATTTTATCCTAAGGGCTGTACTGGCACTCATTACAAACAGATACAAAGTGCTGCAAAGGGAGATCTGTACCTTTTGTAAAGTTGGAATTTAAAATCTAAGCCAGAGAAGACAGATAAGTTGCCCTAAGAAAATCTTTATCCAAAAACAAGCTGAAAGATATTTCTTATGAGTGGGCTCTGCCATCAATCTCTGCTGTGCAGGAGATGCATGCAGAAAAGAAAATAATCAGAAACTAGTCTGAAGCAAGTAGAAACAGGAATAATTAAAGTGGCCACAAGTGAACGGCAGAAAGTAGGAATAGAAAAGTGTGTTTTCTCATATCTGCCCCTTCCAGTCACTGAATCACAGAGTATCTCAAGTTGGAAGGGACCCATGAGGATCAACAAGTCCAATTCCCAGTTCCTTACAGGATTACCTAAAACTAAACCATATGGCTAAGAGCATCATCCAGATGCTCTTTGAACTCTGAGAAAAGGTTGAGCCATATGAACAATATCAGATATTTCTACCAAGTTCTTCCAAACATGGAATGTGTACTGCAGGAATCTCACTTCTCTGGACCCAGTCCACAGTGCAGGTGTGTTTCTGGGGTTACCTGGAAGTCTGAGTCCCCCTAAGTGCTGTCTTAGATGGGTAGGCACACAGCCACTTGCTGGCCCCTTCTTGGAGTGAACTCCTCGATGATGGATCCATAAACCAAGCATATTTGCTCTCTATGAGTTTGAGAAAGCCTTTGAATATCATATTTGGTGAAATACATCAGTCAACTTACCAGCACTTGTGTGTGTTTGCCTAAGAAAGAGTGCTGCCTAAGTGCAGAGAAAGTTAATTATGTACAGAATAATTAATAGCAGTTTACTTAGTGCATCTATATACTTGCAAAAACAGATACTGCATTTGAAGTGCTCCTATTGGTTTGAGAGTGCCTGCTTTAACTATTACTTTTCCTATCCTGGGCTGTCAATTCAGGGAAGATTTTGCAGATGGGAATCTTCTCAGATGAAAAAACATGGCCACTAAGCAGTATTTGCCTACACTGACTCATAGGTGAAGATTTATGAGTCAATTGTGTTTTAATGATAAACACATAGGCTAATGTTGCTTGACAGAAGTAAGACAGGCCCTGCATTTCAGGGAGCCCAGCAGTGTTTGCTTAGCCAAACACTGACCAAAAGTCTTCCTTGGTAAGAGTAAGAAAACCCACATTTGCCTTGTTATCTCCAGTTCAGAAGCTAACAATTTGTGTTTCTAAGCACTTTGCAACCCACACTCCAAAACTTATTCAGGAAACCTCAGATTGCCATTGTTCAGTGCGTGTGCAGGATATATCACACCCTTTAGTATGACTATAACTCAGAAACAACCTGAGCTGTAGCATGGATGTGAGGCCAGGCAAGAGTGCAGCTCTCACAAGGGACAAGAATCTTAATCATTTTGTCATGAAGACTGGGACACATAGTTGAAAGAGCCAAGATAAAAATGTGAGTAAACATTTTCCATGAGAAGGGACTCCCCTCGTGCCGGTTTGAAGGGAGAAGTGAATATATACCCACTTACAGTGTTTGCTTGAGCTTCTCTGCAGATCAACCTTAAAATGGAATTTTTTTTATTCCCTTAAAACTGCACACCCCAGCTGGCATGTCCCAGTCCTACAAATGTCTCAATACAATACACCATCATTGCCTGATGTATGGGCTTCCATTTGGTGCACCATGTCCAAAGAATATTTCTTCATGCTTGAATGACTCATGTATGAGGAGATTAATCTCTCTGGGGGAGAAATTTGTGTCTCTCCTACGGAAGCAAGTTGCTATGTGCACATTAGCTGCTGATCTCACTTGTGTTCTTAATATTCAGAGTACAGCTTCTATCTGCCATAAAAATCCTTATGTCTTTCCACAACTTGATATGTTTTTCCAGCTCTGCTTGCAAAACAAAAGGAAAAATGGAAATTAACCATTAAAAGAGTACAGTGAAATAATATACTATTAATTTTAAATTTGTAATTCTATTTGCCATTCATTCTAGGTGCCAGGTAGTCTTACTCATGCTTTTCTTTAGCCTGTAGCTCTTAACAAGAGGATGCAAATAGCTGGCTTTATTAAGGGAAGAGGGCATCTGTTTTGATTTAGACCAGCTCCCCAGATTCTCAAAGAGACAGGATTTCAGCCTATACCATTTTGATTGCTGGCAACAAAATATTTAACAGGCAGCTTCTGTCTTTGAGAGGAATGAAAGCACAACATGCACGTATCACTCGATGTACATTATCACTTTCTTGTTGGCTAAGAACTAAAATTTATGTTCCAAATGTTTTCATCAATATGAAAACTTCTTGTGAGCTTTCTTATTCCTAGCTTGTTTCAAACTCCACTTTTACATCCAGTGAGCAACAATAGAAAACAATAAATACATTAGCACTATAAGTAAATTCACAAATACCTTAATTCATACTGTAAACTGCAATTTGAAAGACCAAGCAATGTGTCTCCCCAGAAAAGAGATCTTATCGAAGCAATAACATTTATATTCAGAGACTTAGTTTTATTCAGCTTTGTCTTTTATTGAAACCTATCAAAAACCTGAGTCTGCCGCAGCCAGTGCCAGTAAGCAATCTAGAGCTATTAATTAGTACACCCATGTTTTTGCCACAACAAACATTTTAATTTGTCCTCTAAACAGCGTTCATGATATCAGCCCTTTACTCCTGCTTTATTTTTGTCTGTATGATATATATTACACATGAGAGAGTCCTACGTCCATATGTCCACAAACTGCAGTGGACATATGGCAGCATACAGAAAAACGGTCTTTTATATTTTGCATACTATTATCATGGAGGCATTACAGCATCCTTTTATGTCATGTTGCTATTTAGTCAAGTTTGTGTCATGTATTTGAACCTTCTCAGCTGGCTTGATTTATTCTAATTGTAGGCATCGGGTTAGTCTATTTGTAACAAGCAGTGTGCGGAAATTGCCCCAGTAATGACTCCTGCAACAAACGTAATTCATTTAGCTGATTACAAAGAAATGTTTGTGATACTTGAAGGAGAGAACAATAAAGTGTTTTCTTTTTAGACATTTATTGAATGTTATTTGTCATTAGTTGTCTACCTAATGAAAAGATATATATATATATATATGTATATATATGACTGAAAGATTGTGGTAGACAATGGAAAAAACAGCCCACAGGAAGGACTTATGTTTTATTTTGAATTCTAGAAAGTGGGCTAATCTCTTGAAAAATCTATTAAAAAAATTATGCCCATTAAAGATGGTTGGTTTGCAATGTCCAGCCTTTGTAATACAAACTGCAGGCATTTCATATAAACAAAGTGTGTTATAAGAGGGGATATATGAAGGTGCCCACTTTCAGGCATTCAGATTAAAAAAAGTCACATGGAAAATGAATTCTTCCCAGCCAGCTCAAAACAGACACCACTGTTTGGAATAACAATAATAGGTGCTGACAGGCCAAGCTCAGAAGAGATATTTGTATAAGCAAGGGACTTATTGGATGTAAATCCACAGAACCTCCTGTTTAGCCCCTGTGGTCTCACTCTCAACATTTTCCATCCTTTTTCTTTTCCACATTTTTTTCTCAAGATATTCCAAGAAAAAGTAACAAATAAGTAAACCAGGAGAAGAGATAATAACTGCACTGGATGTATCTTCTAATGAGATATGGTCTAAGAGCTCACCTCAGTCCAGCTGTCCAAAGGCATGGCCCATCCACTCCAGTCCACTGAATGGGCTCTCTTTCAGGCACCTTCCAAGGTCTACTCTATTTTAAGGAATCACTTACTGATGGAGCTGTCTGTGTCTCTCCAACATAAATGGAAAGAGTTTATACTCTCATACTCTGTAGCAGACAGCTTAGGTAGCCACATGCCTAACACTACCATTTCACTTGGCTGATATCAAGCAAGAATAATTACATTCTTAGGCTGAAGTTTCCTCCAGACAGAAAATGTACTGCAGAAGAAAATGGAGCCTCTCATTTGCTGTAAAGCTTTACATTAGTCTTTTTATCTAATATTTCACAGGCCATACTGCCTTTCCATCCCTCTGAAATAGGTGCTCCTCTGTACCTGTGAGCTTCTGCACACAGAGCTGATGCTGCACAATGTACTGACTGCCAGCATTTCCCAGAGCCAGCAGCAGCTGATAGTGCTCAGGGTTCTTTGTACCATGAGCTGGTTCTCCCACTCTCTCTCTGACATCATTTGGGCAACACGAAATTTGGCATAGTGAGAGAAAGGCAACAGATCCTTTGGGCACAAATAAGAAAAGCTATGTATAAAGTCTGCTCCTGTCAGTCTAAACCAGCTTCTTCTGACATCATGGTAGAGATCTAACAGAAGCTGGCAAGAGCAAACCCTTTTGGTATTTGAATGATTACTGTCAGATACAAAAATACATCTGCAGTTTTATAAATAATAATAGTAAGGCAATATATGGGCTCAAGCAGCACCAATAATTTCTCTGTAAAGATGTACTTATACACACCCAATTAGGGGATGAAAAGCCAAAGGCTAAAACTCTTCTCCAGTTGTCCTAAGCAAAGCTAAGTCATTCTGCTGTTTCTGATGCTGGGAGAACTCAGAGTAGCATAACCACACACCTCCTTTCCAAGGTGACACGGGAGAAAGGTCTGAGAGCCTTAATAGTGCTAGAACCCTGTGCAGACAGACAGACTGACGACAGCTGTGTGCCTCCCACATTGCAGCTACCTACTTGTAGAAGGTATAACCAATCTCGTTTCCTCAGACTAAGCAATAAAGGTTCTGAATATAAAGGTTAAGTAATAAATACAAAGCAGAGGGAAAATATTCCCTCAATTCTTGAATAAAACATTCCAAGAAAGTGCAGCACTAATGGATTTGAAAAAATAAGCACAAAGTAGCAATGTAGCACCATGTGGCCTCAAGTGCACAGAACATCATGCACATTGACTGGTGTAAATTTTATGCAGCTTCACCCCACATATTTCAGATGAAAGCAGCAATGTACCCTTCAGTTCCGCATTTCCTTGTAGCAGCAGGTACAAGGAGCTGCTCTTTTCCTTGTGTTCATTAAGCACCTTCCAAGCTGATGACAAAGACAGTTGCCAGCTAAACTAAGTGTGGATTAAAACTGCTTTTCATGTGCCCAGCTACATTAGTTAGTTGCCAACAAGTATTCCTCTTCTTTCTCTCTCCAAACTGTTAGTATAGGCAAAAATGTGAGTGCTAAACTAATTTCCAGTTTAAGTATAAAATTCCTTCCAAGATGCATTTTTTTTTGGCTGGGATGGAGACTGCAGCTCCCCCAGTTTCATTCAGTTCCACAGTGACTATACTGGCCCAAAGGTCTTTACTTTTCCCAAGTTCAAAGTCTATGGTATGGGGGAAAAAAAACATGACAACTAGAAGGTAGAGGGATAGTGATCAGGAACAAACATGAGGGTTTGTTAACTTAGAGTACCAATTCAATATCTCTAATCCTCAACAGACTGACCCCAGCATGTGGCTGTCTGTTATGTCCCTTATTCCTGGTGGACTGGACTTTATCCTGTTGGAATGTGAACCTACAGCCCCATTGAATTTGAAAAGCACACAGCTCCACCTGTGCTATCCAAATGATATGCAGACCCCCCAGTGAGGTCATAGCTCCACTGGCTCTGACATGACAACACACCTACCTAAGGATCTGTCCCAGAGTACCTGTTTGGTTTCTCCAGCCAATCCACATGCTTTAGTTAACAGAGATTTGAGGTTGGTTTATTTTTTAAGACCTAGCATGATATTAGCTGCCTGCTTCTAATATGTGAGGAATACCACAGTGCAAAACAACCACAACAGTAAAAGGATTCTAAGGCTAAGGACAAAAAGGGAAGTTCTGCCTAAATCTGATATCCCTACTTTAAAAATATAACTAAAAATTCCTTCCTGTAGCAGACTGAGCACAGAATACATGCCAGAAGGATCCTTAATGCTTTGGAAGTATTGGACAAAACAGGCTGTTTTGTCTTCTGTCACATCATAAAAGTGAATTTGTGCACAGTTGTAAGTACAGAACATACAAATATGAAGAGCTACAAACAGCACACGCTCAGGTCCAAGCTTATTCCTCCCTTTTCACAAGCCCACGGCTCCTACTTCAAGTTCCAAAAGACCTGAATCAGGAGTCTGGTTTTGTTGCAGCATTACCTGTACTGATGAGGATGGAGGCAGAGGAGAGAGACAGACAAGGGAGACCTGGGGGAAGTAGGCTTAAGGGGTTGCTCATAACCAGTCATTCCTCACTGGCAGGTGTTTAGATGACTCTTTATGAACTCCAGCTTGGACCAGTGAAAGTTTTCCTTACTTAGGTCTGTACCTGTAGCCCGCAACTCTTTTAATCAAAATTACTAAAATGACTGAAGTTTCCAGTTTTCATCTCCTGCTCTGCCTGCCACAAATCAGTAGAACATTTCTTGTTTTGGTCTCCTATGGGAGTTCCTGTTTCTGTAGTTTTGTACGTCATCTTCTCACCTCATCTTCTGCTGTCTGTTCTTGTAGCTACTCACCCTTATCAGTGAGATTCCCTCCACTGCTGCTAGCCTCATCTCATGAATGGGCACTGATGGGAGGTATGGACAAATCCACAGCACACAGCAGGTGAGAGCAGATTGCCAACAGGCCTCCACAACCTGGTTCTGATCCCCATCCTGACCCCCAGGAAATGCTCAGCACCCTGAAGGCCAAACGCCTCCAGCATGGAAGGCAGGGCAATTCTTTCCCAGGCTCCACAGAGAGCAGGGGAAAGGCAGTGCTGCAGTGTAATCAGAGGGCAGCGACCTCACAGCTGCAAACTGTAACCTTTTAGAAAGTGTTTAATGCAGTCTTTATGGCAGCTATTATTTTTACAGTGTTTTCACTTTGAAAAAGAAAACAGAGTAAATGTTTACAACAGCTTAACTAAATAAGTTCAGCAGGTGAGGTGTGGCCCTCACCTGGGCCAGTACAGCCCACCCAGCAGCTCACAACCCTCGGTGTCAGGAAATAAAAGAGGTGGTTGAAAACGGACCTTGGCTCAGAAAGGAAAAAGTTTCTTTCTCTGCTTTAGTTTTTGTTTGTTTCTTTAAGTAACAGACTGTTTCAGAAAAATAAACACACAGAAGGGCTCAGGGCAAAGATACATTTTGTATACAGCTTTAATGAAAACATGTTTTTCTTGTTAACACCTTGTTATATCCTAAAATCACAATACAGAAAAAACTGTGAATAAGGCTGTGTGCATAGACATCTCAGATTTTTAATGAAATTCAGAAATCAGCATAGCTTCCCCCACACTCTCGCCGCTACTGCAGCATCGGCAGCTCTCGGTGGGCACGACCCTGGCTGAGTGCTACCTGGGCACTCTCCCTGCACACCCTGTGCTTCAAGGACTGCTCAAGCACAGGTCTGCAGTACCAAACTTCTCGCCACGCTGAAAAGTGCAGGCATGAGATACAACTGCCAAAGACACGGGCCCAGGGTATTATTTTTCATTAGAGCTCACTTTCGCAGTACAACAGACAGGCTGCTTTCATATAAGCCAAAAACAATCGTCCACAGAGTGGCCAAAATATTAGAGGAATTACTCTGCACAGCCTCTCTGAGTTTGGGGTGGATTTTTGCTTCACCACATAATGATTAATACCTCGCCAAATACACACTATCAGAAGCTTTTATCTGAGCAGCTTCATAAGGCCCTTCAGTACTCAACATAGTGTGTTCTACCCAGGAGATAATATTTCCGTTTCAAAAGACGTTAGTTGCTTCTTTCCAAAAAAATTCCATAATTTAATTCCCTGCTGAAATATGTCAGCTGAAACCGCTGGGTTGCAGAAGTTTGATGGGATTCAGAACACAACAGCTGCCACACAGAGCTGGTGAGAATATGACAAAAAAAAAAAAAAAAAAAAAAAGAAAAAGAAAAAAAGAAAAAGATAATACTTTTCTCTGATAATGACCCCAAAGTGACTCTGTTCCCTGGTAATGATCCAGAGCCCCATGTTTCTGCGATCTGCTGGGCCACCATGAAAGAGAAGCACATTGCTGTAATGAGTGATGGAAGTCAGAGAAAAGATCTTGGGACAATGCTGATGCTGGAAAGTGGGCACTGGTTGTTCTGCATGTAATGAAATCTTACTTGTAACAAGGAGACAAGAAACGATGGTACTGGAAATTGCCAGTGTTTGAACTCTGAAACTCAGTGGGAGGGAAAAGAGATACAGTTTTTATGAAATACCTTGTTCTCAGGGGATTCAGAGAAAAATCCATGCACTGGGGTACCTGAATGCTCACTCAGATCAACTCTTAAAGAAAAAGCTTGAATTCCCTCATATATTTAGTGGCAAGAGGGGGCCTTAAAGCAGGATTTAGGCCCACTTTATATCACATTATTAATACCAAGAAGTCATAAAAGACCTTTATTGTTATTGCAAATCGGACTTTGAATCCCAACCGAGTACAAAAACTGAGTCTGCACTAGAATATCAAACCCAGACTTCGGTAAAGTTCAGAAATGAATCTCCCTTTTAAACTATTACTGAGTTTAGAAAATAGATCAGTCATCTGATATGTGAGCTGCAATTCCCATTAGCTTTGGGGAAATTCTCCTATTGATCTGGACTCCTAGCACAACTTAACTTCTGCATAATAATTACTGCCCTTGAAACATCACTGCTTTATTATGTGTAAGGACAAAAGAAAAGTACTGCAGATTTTATAGGAATAAAGTTTTTTGTTTCTCAAAAGGGTATAGGCCTATCAAACCTGAGAGAGAGAGAGTAGCCTCCAGTGCAGATGGGTAGGTATGGGATACTCACTCAACTTCTGCTACTACTTCATTGCAACTACAGTAGCATTATTTTTAGCAGAGCAGGTGTAGAAAAGGGTGGTTTTGAAGGAAAGAAAACAACAACAAAAAAACCCCAAAAATGAATTATTTATGCAAGTTAAATCAAAATATGCCCCATATAAATGTTTAATCAGGTTTTCACCAACTTCTCTCCATATGCTCTGCCATGCTCAACAGCAGATTTCTAATGGAATCACTAAATATAGTTTAATAGCTTTGTATTATGCAATTCAGCTTCTGCTTACAGAACTTTTTATCATTCAAAGCAGCTTCAGTAAAATAAGCACTAAGAGCTCTCAGAGTTAATATGTAAAGAAAAGTAGTAAAAACCATTGAAAGATTTTCTGACGCATGTTTGTCACAGACAAGTGTTACAGGAGGTGAAGTTATGTGATATAGACAAGTACAATCAATGCACATTGGGACAGATGAAAGCCTTTGTCACATTTGAGAAATACAAGTTGTATTTAAGTTGTATTTATCAAACATCTTGCTGGCAGAGCCAAAACAGAAGGCACTGGCTCTTAAGTTCAGGACTCCAGAAGATACCAAAAGCTTCCACCGCCTTTTTTTTTTTTTCTTTTCCTTCCTTCATTTTTAAAAGTATTCAATTGAAATCAGAGACAGTTTAGGACTTATTAACCCCAGCTTGCTCAGCTACCAGCTTTTACCCTACAGGACCATCTTTTTAGGAGTGCCTAAGAACTAAAAGCCAGTATCCTGGGTGGGCTGCCAATCACCACCAGCAATAGCAGCTCCTCAGGCAAACCAAAATACCTACAGAGCTCTTCTTCCTTTTCCAGCACACCAAAAGGCTGATACACAAGTGCTCACTCCCCCTTTCCCAAACTTAGCAATTCAATACCCTCGGCTTTCCCTCAGCACTAGCCACTCTGTTGCTTGTCTTCCTTTTTATACAAAGCAGCTGGTCCCTGCAGATTAACAGAGCCCAGCTGGTCTCCAGCCACTTAACCCCTTCTGAGCTAGTTCCACAACTCTGCAAAGGAAAACAGCACTGTCAGCTTTCCAGGACTCTCCGTGGGCTTGCAATCCCTACCACCAGACAGTATAGGCTTTAATCTGGGGAGAAAAGCTTGCCATGGTCTGAAAAGACTTTTATATAGTGTAGTAAGCCTAACTCTTTACAGAGCTTAGAGACAAGGATGTGAGAGGATTAAGCCGACTTGAAAACAATAATGTCATACACAAGTGTGTAAAGGATTTATGGATATTATTTATAATTTGTTGAGTTTGGTGTGGAATGATCTCTACACTGTAACTACATTAATTATTTTGTAAAATATTCTACTGGTATGCTGTCACTTTTCAAGCATGTTATGTAGTGGTTAAAAAGCATTTAGATGGAGTCCATATTCACAAGGATTTATTCTTAGGGCTTGTGAAATCCTCAGAAACATGAGGTCAGTATTATATAGGTATTTGTGATGGCTGAAGTATTTATTACCTGCTGGAGAAAATCACAAAAATTAAACATGAATAGTTCTGTTGAAAATGTCTATGTATGAATTTAGCTATGTTTGCAGTAGGAATTTCTTTAAAAAATTTACATTGTTTTTTCACCAATCTGAATTTCTGAAGTTGAAATTAGGCATAAAGGTGTTTGAATAAAATATATTTGAGGAGAAGCATTCCCTCTTTCAAAATAAAGTGATTTTTGATATCTTTTTCCAATTACTGGTACCTTGCAAAGGGAAAAGGGAGTTTAAAGAATTGAGATCTATTAACTTAAGAATTCACTCTAATTATAGATCCAGTAACCTATTGTCTCCCATTCCTTCAGGTTGGTTTCAATTAATGAAATTATTTCTCCATCACTGTCTCCTGGTCCCTCCAAAGAATTTTCTCTTTGGGAGGTTGTTGTAACCTTTCCTGGCAATTCTGGTGTGAGACTGCAATATGCTTAATGTTAGTTATATTGTCTTCCAAATGAACCCTCTAAAGGACACTCAAGATGCATGTAATTGCAACTAGAGCTGTTCTCCAGTTCCCCAAAAAGGCACCCAGACAAGTCTGGACGCCACCATTCATCTTTCCAGACATTATGTAGTTCAAGTTCTGCTTTGATGGAAACACTTCTTGCTGCATCTGTGTCTCCCTCTCAAGCCATAGGAGGACCTGAGGCTGACCAACAAAAATAGGCAATTGCTTGCAGCTCAGCCCAGACATTAATATCTTCTGGAAACATGAAGGTGTAGAGCAATAACTCACCCGTTTACCCCACATCAAACGCCTCCAGTGCACTTTCTCATCTTTGGCTGCATCTTAGCAACTCCTTTTTGTGGGACTCCATCAGGTTGTCTTGTATCCTCTGGACCAGAAGGCTTTTTCTAAGCTTATATGAGCCAATATTTTTTTCCACGTGAGAGTCGTGAAATTCATTGCTTCATGATGTGCTTCTGACCCTGGAAAGCCCCAGAGGTACAAGAGATGGAGACAGCTGTTAGTCTAGCAGAAACTGCCAGGTTTGTGAAGACCTTGCAAGGGACCCAGAACACCAGCAGAATTAAAGGGCCCTGGGGAAAGAGCAGACCTTACCTCAGGTCAGACCAAAAGCAGAGCAAAAGGGGAAACAGGAAGGGAGAAGAATTAAAGTGAGGATAGCTCAAAAGTCTAGATCTGAGCCAAGATCACCTGGAGAGCTGCTTGTTTGTGCAAGGATGATAGGTGAGGTGGTCTAGGGCTGGAGTAAAGCAAGTGTGAGGCAGAAGAGCATGGATCTGGTCAAGCTGAAAAGGAAAGGGTTGAATACAGACATGTATAAAGCAAGAAGGTAATACAGAGCATAAACTTTAGAAGCTAAGACAAACATTTCTTGGAAATGGAGTATATTTTAATTTCGAGTCCACTCCTTCCTGTGCTGCTTGTAAGTAAACTAACAGACTAATATATGATGTTGCTCTAAGTGCAGTCTTTGTATAAAAGAGGCTGGGTTTTTTTGGTGAGGAGGGGAGAGGGATTGAGCATGAAGGACTTCAAAAATCACAGTCTGATTGTTCTACTTCTTTTTCTGAGTAGAAAACCAAAATAAAGTGTAGCTGGCGCAGTGTCCATTCATTGATTCCCTGAGAAACAACTGCTGCAAAGGGGGAAACGTTCTGCAGAGGAGGAGTGGGTTTTAGTGGCTGAGAGACCCTGCTACTTGCTGGAGAGCCTAAAATCAAACTGCCCACCGCTTCCTACACCCAGCAATCAATCACCTCCTGGTCTCCGGTCATTTTTCATCCCATAATATTCAGATCAAAGCATTCTTACCATACCGTCCCCTTTCAGAGTGTAATGTAAAAAGGTTAATAGTTGAAGGTCACCAGCCTTCATCTCTCAGCACCTTGCCTTAGCCCTGCCCCGTACGGCGCAGCTGGCGCGGGGCTGGGGAGCAGGCTCCCCTCGCCCGGCGAGCAGATGCGCCGGGCCACTGCCACCATCAGGGCGCACCTGTTGGGCTGCCACCATCTGCTCGCCAAAATGGGAACGAGCCACACCCAGCGCCGGCTGCCCGGCTGGGGACAGCCTAATCTCCTCCTCACAGGCTTCAAACAGGCAGCCACAGCGTGGGCCACACAAAGGTCGCCTGCATAAAGGCGCCAAGCGGCTCGGCGCAGCCTTGGGGGGCACCTAATCTCTGGCCATGGCAGGGGGCTGCCGCCTGTGCTGACAAGAAAGGGCTCTCTAATTTAATCTGGACAGCTATTACCTGACAAGAAAGCATCCTGTAAACTGCCTTTTTTAAAAAAAGAAAGAAAGGTATTAAGTTAACATGTATACTAATATTAAGTAAATTAAGCCACAGTGGTATTTTTGAAGACTATTTAGTGATGTTTAAGCATTGTAAAGACACGGCCAGTGTTGGTCCTTACTAATGGGGCTGACTTGTGAGCTGCATAGACTGAACATTTGCTTTGGAAACTGGAGACTCACTTCAGCAAAAGCCACAGCCGGCTCCGGTAAAGAATTACCTGACTTGCTGGTGTGAGTCACAGCAGCCGGTGTCAGCACTTCCCAAAAATACACTCTATCTGGAACCTGTCACCAAAGTGTTTAAAAACGCCTTTATTATCTAATGTATAAGAAACCAAGAAATACATGAAACGTGGACAGGATTTATGCAAAAAAAAAAAAAAAGGTTAGTTCTGAAACTTCACATTCCATTCCCTTAGCCACAATGAAATACTGCAGAAATCAGGACATATAATAGCATGACCTATTCAGGCTTTGTTTCAGTGTTCATTTTTTTGGACATATTTACCAGCATTCCATTTAACACTGAGGTGACAAAAGGGATGAAAAGACAACCCGCCAACACTGACCCTTGTCCTGAGCCCTTCTTGCAGAGCGCCCTTATTTTTGCTAGGCCACAGTAGAAGCAGCATCAGACAGTTTCTTTATGAAGCATGTCTGAGCTTTTTCTGAGTGTTTTTTCCCCATTGAATGTAGAAAGTTGGCACCTTAATTTCTCTTCGAGGACCCCCTGGTTCCAAAGTATTCTGGGATTTCATTCTATAATAGCTCAAACTCTCCAACATTCCACACTCTTAATGCACTGGCACACTGTGCTGGACAGGATTGCTGGTCCAGATCTGCGCAGGTGATGCTGGAAACAGAGGGCAAGACTGGTTTTCACCCAATCTCCCTCCTTACAAGCAGTAAGACAGCAAGATCCCCTGTGTCTGAACCCTTGAGCACAGATACTTTCTGTGTTCCATCAGCACTCTGTACTGTTTGTTTGCTTTTCTGTCCACCTGTGTATTTATGCCCGAGGGCTACACAGTGAGCTCTCAGAGACAGACTCATTTTTGTTATGGGTCACTGCACTACAATGGGACTACAATTGTTTGGTTGGTTGGTTGGTTGGTTGGGTTTTTTTTTGGCATCATTCCCCATCAGGTACATTAATAGAAATATAGCAAAATAAAATAATAATGACAATATTGTAAGAGCTGCTCATCAACCTTAGGCTATGAAGCCAGAGAGAATTATTTTGTTGTGGTATATATTTAGGGAAAATATTTGAAGTTTCATCACTTGACATGTTTTAATTTAGAATTGATAAGGCAGTAGAGAATAGGGTAATGATTTTACCTCTAGAGGGATTAGGATTTTTCTGTCTTCAAATTTGCAGCAGCTATCTGAAGGCAAACACTGACTAGAAATATATTAAATTACTGTGAGCAATCCACATTTTTAAAGAAAGTTAAATATTAAAATATATAAATAAATGACAAGTTTCCCCTTTAAAATATGCACAAGGTAATTCAGAGAAAATGTTAGAACAAGTCCATCTGCTAAATTAGTTGCAAGATACTGGTGGCTACTTTTCCATTTACATTAATGATGAGAAATGTAAAAGGCCAGCTTCATAATTCAGGGTGTTCACTTCAACAGGTTCCAAGAACACTTACACTAAATGTGTCTGTCTACCTAATCAGCCAGTTTCTCCTTTCCTTTAAAGACTGAATTACAGAATCTGTAGTCCAAATTTTTAATTTCCCTGGCCCCGTACTGATATATATATTTCAATGTAAGGAAAGCTGGAAGATGATAGAGTTGAATTAACACCTTTAAACTAAGCATATTGCATTCTCTTAAATCAATGGTTTCATTGTGCCCTCAAGCAATATGTGATTTGTAAATTTGAGACATGCTACCTTTAGGCAGTAAGCAATCTCTTTAAAAACACTAAAGTAGGCAACATATGGTGGCACTGTGCAATATGAAATTGTTCTAAAGATACAAGTTTCCAGCCTCAGTGGTACAAGCCCAATTTTAAATAAAACATAGTATCATATGGTTCCTGCTTAAACACTGCAGTAAAAAAAAAGCTGGCTATATGGTCATCCTCTAAACGACAGAGGGAACAGTTTACACACGTACACTTGGAAACCCACTGTCTACAAACATGCCATTACCCACCACCTTTCAACACTTGTAAATACTGAAATATGACAGTTTGTGTATTTGCAGAGCCTTATAAGCTCATGGATTCCTCTCTTATTTTTATTTTTGGTTAAATCACACAAACAAAAGCATGGGTATTTTTTGTTGTCAACTTATATGTGTGTCTCATAAAACACAAATTCTGTGTTCACATTTTTCTACCGCAGAGACCAGCTGGGTCACATTAGTCATGTCAGAGCATGTCAAGGACTATAACATGTAATTCAGTCCAATGTTACGGTGAAGGTGAATCTTTTCCATTACCCATGCAGAGCGGGGATAGTGGTATTTTAGCTTGGGGACATGACTTCTTACTTAAGTCTGCTCTTATTGACAAATGTACATATAAATTCCCAAAACATAGCATAACTATTTTTTTTTCCCATTTGTCACAAGGATAGGAAAGAAATCAGAAGAGGCAAACATGTTTTATTGTTAGTCATCAATTATCTGATCTATCAGATTAACAATTGATTTAAAAAGGCATAGGGATAGACTTGGGAAAGAAATTATTACTGTGCTGGTATGTACATGGCCAGAGCCCAACTCCTCTTCTAATTTTCAGCATTACAAAAACTTTGGTGTGTAATTTAACCTAGCATATACTGTACTTCACTGTTCCTGTCTGGAAAATGAAGAACTCTTCCTCAGGAATAATTTTCCTGTAAAATAGGAGAAAAGAAGTTTATATAAAGGCTTTGTACATTGCTGTTTTGTCTCTGTAGACATTTCACATTCTCTTTCCTACAGGTGGACTTCAAGAAGGGAAATCTAAATGTTCTGGCCACTAACAGCTCTGATCAGTCATTAATTATACAGACCTCTTGCTTTGATTGGGTTGTCTCTCAGGCCCAGTGTCCTACAGTATTTTTTTACAGCAGTCTATGATTATCTATGGTATGTTGGTAAGAAAGCAATGAAAGAGCCATTGTGAGCATGGATTTTTCCTACAGGAATTGTGCAGATTGTATGCCACATTATTGATGGTGGCAGATTGGTCAGTTGTCCTCAGCTATAGATACTGGAAAGGAAAGTAGAGTTGTGCTCCTTTGGAAAGCATGGAATTGGATTATTTGAGACCTCTTAGAGGATGTATCAGCTTATTGCTGTGGCAAACATATTCTTTACAGAAAAATGACCTCTAGGCTAGCCCCTTGAAACTGGATATTTAAAGGTGTTTAGACATTTAATATTCATGGACATCAATGGATTTAGACACATTCCTTTGAGATTCTGACTCTTATCCCTTTGACTATGAAAGGGTTAGGGCATGGCTTGCTTTTATCTGGTCTCCATCCCCATTTGATAACCTTCTTCAGGGATTCACCAATGACAAATCGCAGATAAAAACAATGAAAAGTACCAGATGGACTGGAATTGCTTAGTTAATTCAGGGAAGTTCTTTTTTTCTCCCAGTGAAAATCTCTGAATCCTACTGAGCTGAGTGTTCGTCAGTGCCCCTAAGACAGCAGAACATCACTGCACATTGACATGCTTCTTCTGTTGCAAGGAGGACTCCTCAGGGTAGACCAGTGATGTAGTGACCTCATCTTGTCTAGAACATTATGCCACTTAGAATATTTAGGGCAATTGCACCAGTTCTGAGATTGGTATGTGACACGGAAATAAAGTAAACATATTGGTTTTATTTAATCTTCTTTTTCTGAGCACCATCTACATTCAAATCACCTTGAGCCATGCCTTGATGAGGACTGCAGCCTCTTCCTTTCTGGCTTCCAAGTCAACTATGAAAAGCAAAGCTACCTTTTCTGTGACAGGTTTATAGGCGGGTTGTTTTGCTGTGCATCTTCCCTGTTTTGAAAATATTCACAGGATATGAGTTAGTGTGCTCTACAAGGGCTAATTTTATTACAAGCTTTCTTACCCAACATCTTTCATCTGCTGCTTCTGCCTACTTTTGCATGTCAGTAGTTGCATTAATATGTTGTGTAATCATAGCATTTGTGATTTCTAACTGGAGTTTTGGGAAGACAGATGGACTCCTTTCACACAACAAGGTATAGCTGTGCTGCAGTGTAATAAGCTGGGAGCTGTTACAGGAGATATTGATCTTACTCCAGCTTTTTACTTGTTATGGCACTAATTGTCTCAGGGTTGTTTACCTGATAAACAGAAGAATGAGATTGCACATGTGGACTGTAGTCAAAGTATTGATGCCAGGTAAATATTTTGTCACTACTATTAATAATGGCAGTTATGGAGTTCCCTTCACTTAAGCAAAACCAAACACACACATAAGACCTTACAAAAGACACATTTTCAACATGAAAAGTTCAAGAATAAGAGCAAGTTAGATCTCATATTGCAGAGGATCCAAGAAACTATGTGATGTGACTTTCTCCCATGATTTTGCATCAACAGTGACATGTTTGTCTTCATGGGGTGCATTAAAATGCTGTACAGTAGAACAAACAGACAAATACAAGGTAATTAAAGAAGTTACATTATGATCCTTACTAAAACTGGATAGCTGTACTATGCTTTGACCTCTGATTTTTCTTTCTAAAGAATGTCTTTTTATAGAAAAAAAACATTGGTAACATAAAAATGCTCAGTGATAAAGAAGAGTCAAGTTTCAGTTTTAGTTTACAGGGCCCTTTTGGCAAGAATTGAAATCCAAAAGGAGTTTTTGTTACCTGGCAAAACTTGGACTGTAACTCAGTTTATTTTTAAGTTAATTAGAGATTCAATCCACACTGTCAATCTAGTATTTGGGTACATGTCTTTGGAAAAGTTCCAAAAAAGTGACACTCAGTTACCACGGTTACACCCACAAGTGTATCAAGTCTACCTGGAAATGATCAACCACAACCTTAACTGGTCCCCTGCGCATACAAATGCTGTGACCTGTGAATACAATGCATTATAATGATGTACAAAAACTGTTTGCTGAGAATAAAATGAGATGAAAGGATGCACACAGGACTGTAAAAATCCTGGTAGTACTGCCAGACAGGGGGCATTGTGACAGCCTTCCTCTTGCTCCTGCCCCCTTCTGCTTCCACCCATTGAAACTGGGTAGAACATTTTACCTGTTGGATTGTGCCAGCAAGATGAGATGTTTAATTAGGTCCTGAAAACTTCAGAACAGCTTGGCCTATGCTTACATTTTCACAACAGAAACAAGTAATATTTGTGGTATTCCTTGGCAGCAGATAAGACCCAGGTGAAACATGACAATTTTAAATATATATTTTTATCAGAATGCTGGGACTGCTGATATGGGAAAATCAAGCAAAACAGAGATGTTTGTAATATTGCAATAGATACATATAAAATTTGCAAGTACTTTTATTCAGAAGTAGCTTTAACAGAAATACTTTTCAGTACAGAAAATACTCCTATTCCTGTACGGAACTGCCCCAAAGATCCAAGGTACACATATATCCATGTGGAGAATACACTGCAAAGAGCATGTGATAGATTTGGCAAGTCTTCCTTTTTCGTCTCTGCCTAACACAAACAGGATTCCACATGTGATCTTTTTTTCAGACCTCTCATAAATACAAAGCAGAGGAAATGTTCTCATGAACCCCTGCAAAGAGAAGCCATCAAACTTCACCTCTGAGTTGTAAAACAGTACCATATGCTTCAGGTACTATGATAAAATCCCACTTGCAAATGTCCTTGTGCTGTCTGGGTTTCATAAATCAGATTGCAGAACAACAGAAATTTGATGTAGAAGGAGCCTGATAAACCATCCTGTTCGCCTCATTTCCACTGCTGCATGTTTTAGGCTGTTTTGTCAGCCCTTGTTTCAAATGGGCCAAGTGGCGAGGCTGTCATAATATCCCTTACAATTTCATTCCATACTTTAATACATCTCATTGTCTGGGAATTTCCTCCTCTCATACAGCTTGAAGTTTGTCTGCTTTAATTTCAGCCAATCATTTCTTGCAATATCCCCTCTGTGCTAGGCATAAATATTTAATCTTTCACTTGAGGTTTGAATCATTTCAACAACGTCAAAAGGAATTGCACATTTGCATGAATAACAGAAATATCTAGAATCATTATAGCTAAAAACAATGTGGATTTTGGAAAGGAGATAAAAGCTATCTTTGAGAATTTTGACCACCTTTTTACTACCAGAAATTATAAAATTACTTTATTGAGTGCAGGGTTCATCTTGTCTGACTGTTCTGATCTTCTACAGGTCTCCCTGTTCCCAGCACCTGCTTTAGGCCATCCTTGGAGTGGAATGCTTGGAGTATTCTGGGAATTTGAGGTTCACAAGAACTTCAAAGTCTGCAACTGTCTGATAATTCCCTTATTTTTAAAACAGGGAAAATGTGAACTTCACAGCAATACAAAACATAGATCCTAAGATTTTTCAGTGATCACCAGTAACCCTTATTCATTGGGTCTGAATTAATGGGAAATAAAGGAGAGAAAAGCATTTAAAGGCCATTTTACCTTTCTTTAATAATTTTCTCCATTTAAAGCATGAACATTTTCTACTGTTTGTATCTGCAAAGGTCTGCACTAACTTCAGTCTGTGCCAGCTGAAGCCAGAACCTTGACATGTGCTTGCTCACTACTCTGAGCACTAGAAACTTGTGGTGTCTTTCCACACTTGAAATTCTTCCCCACTCTCCACAGTCCCTAATAATATCCTGGACATGTACCATCATCTTTATTCATGAGAGTGCAGATGCAGCCAAATTAGTGGCAGCAAAGCACATTTTACACAGTAGAAAATACAATCTGTCTTCTTTTTTGATTTTTTTTAATAAAAAAAAAGTTTTATTTAAAAAAAATAAATCAGACAGCAAGATTTAAATTCAGCACCACCCGTTGCAAGAGTCTGTTTAAAAATGCACAGCTGGCTTGATGATGAGTGACAAATCAAAAGTCAGAGTGAAACTTCCCAATCATCTGAGCCCTTGCCACCCGATTAGCAGAAGAAAAACAGGGCAGATGGAGGGAGACGCAGCAGTTCGGAGGGAACAGATGGCCACTACGAACTTGATATATGAAATTAATAACACTTTCTCAAATACAATTAGTAGCAGGAATACATTACCTGAATTTTCATAACTGTGAGCAAGCTGACATTAAATGAGGTTTTTCAGATTAACAGTCAATATAACATTGATATTTGGAGAGAAATAAAAAATTATATGGAAAGTAATAAGGACCTTTCTGCTTCTTGTGCTATAACTGATTATGAGTGCCCAGCTGCACAAAGCCTGCATGATACTATAGTTTGAAACTCCCCAGATATGTGTTCTCATGATTAACTCATTTATTTCTTAAACCAAAGACAGGCAACATGAGGTTTCACACATACTCTCACTGTGTCGTGAGAATCTGTTTCGTGGTGAAGGTTTCTTTGGTCCTTATAGCCAAGGGCTTATAAAAATCTGGAATAAAATTTTCAGAAGACAAGACTTGTTTTGGAAATCTAAACCAAGATGTCTTACCATGGTGTGTTTCCACACCTTCTGAAATGAAATCAGGCCCACTGAATTTGTCTTTAATTGGGCATCCAACACAATTAGTCTGCTTTGATTCCTTCTTTTATAGATAGTCTGTACAGAGGGGACAGGATTCAGAGCAAGAACAAGGGAAAACATGTGATGCATTTCAAAGCCTGGCTCAAGGTTTGGGAAGAAACAGCATTGTAACACTGCACATAAGCCAGCTCAGTGGATTGCACAGACACACGTCTGGGTGAGGGGGTGACAAGGACCTTGCTTGGTTCCCTACAAGTCCTGGCATACTTAGGAGGATGATCAAGTAAATGTTTCTTTAATCATATGTACTGACACTTTTTGATAAACCAGAGGTGGTAGAATCAGCTGAGAGGTCATTTTCTCAGCTTAGAAGAAAGTGTTACAGAAAGAATTAACACAAACAAATGCTGGCACTCTCCTAAGGAGAGACATAAAAATTATTGCTTTCAAGTTAAAAATGGATATTGTTTTCAATATAAAAAAATTATTTTTTCAAATTTTCAAGCTAAAACTGTTTTTTTTTAGAGTGTGAACATATATGTACATACTCACACCAAAGAAAGCCTCTTATTTTTCCTAATATGCAATTTTTTACTGCAATGCAACAGCTGTCCCCAGAGAACCTTAAATTTGGTGCTGTATCCTTCTGTCATTCATACTGGCTTTTCAAACTAAAATTCAGATGTATAAAAAGGAAATTCTTGAAAGATGAGAAAGAATTGGAAGTGCAGGTGATAGGATTGAAAGTGCACAAGTTACTGTACAAATATTTTCCTGAAACGGTCTGAAATAAACAATGGCATTTTTAGTCTACAGTAATTAAATAGTTTTTTTTCTGCATAGAATTCTCTTGAAAGTTCTAAGGGAACCTTTTAAGCCCTTGCTACCTGATACCTGGGATGATATGGAAATGTAGTTGAATGTCTTCCTTTCACTGTCACACAATTAACACTTTTTTCTCCCTTTCCTCTCTGTTGTTATTTTCTTTATTGTTGCTCCTCAGCCATAGTCGACAGATGCAAATGTAATTTGTTTATGAATCACAGCACATATTTATGTGAATATACCATATGAATATGCTTGCAGTATGATTTCAGCTGGGTGAATACTGAAAAAGATGATTTGCAAACACTGCTATGAATAAAGGGCATGATACAAAGCTCATTGCAATCCATGGGATGACTCTTGTTGGCTTCCAGGAGTCTGGTTCAAGCTCCAAGCCAAGACTTTCCATGCAAAGGAATACTTGCTTGCTGATTGTCTGTTGTTCATGTTTATCCAGGCAAAGCTTTGTTTGTGCAAATACTGGGATGAAGCTTCTACTTGGGGTAACACACATTTCTGCACAAATACATGAATTTTCTCTATGACTACATATGGTCATATGGAAGTGTTATCAACACAAGAATCTATGAGTAATCATTTTTAGTAATGATTTCAATGAACTATGAAGAGTTCAGGAGTCACAGACATATGCATTTTTTCTAGTTTTTCAAACATTTTTATGTCCCAAACAGAGCTGTCAGTCTGAGACTGGGACACAGTAGTGCTGTGTCTGAACAAACAGGTAGAGCTTGGCTTCGTGCTGCCTGAAAGCAGTAGCACATTTGGCTTCAACAAATGCATGTTTAAGATTGTTCTCAGCACTGTAACTTAAGAAAAATGCTGAAAATAGAAATGAACTTGGGCTTTAGGTTTCAGAGTTTTAAAGTGTTTCCTTAATACTTCAAATTTCAGTTCTGCAAGGTGCCATTTCGATGGATGTTAAACTCACAGGACCTTATAGAATTGGGTTTGGATCACTGCCAGAGAGCATAGCTGTTATTGTTTGGTCTTGTATTCATAGACAATAACTATTGTCTTTACCCAGATAAGCAGGTTTTGGCCAGAAGTACAATTTCTCACAGCAGACACACAACAACATGATTGGCATCAGAGTCTAATGAACAGTAATGAGAAAAAGTGTTCCAACAACAGAATGAAAATGCCTTTTAGTGCAAATGTTAAAGCATCTCTCTTTTGATTTCCACTGCCAACATTTAAGCTGCAGAATTTAGTAATGTTTATTCTTCAATTCTAGAAACTCCTTGAAACTGCCTTCAGTCTTGTCTTTTTCACTTTCTTGCATGGCAGAAAATCTCTTCAAATGATGATTCAAACTGGCACCAAACAAAATCTTTCTATGTATTTAAACTTACGCTGTTCACTTGACTCAGTGACCCGGTGGTATTGTCCAGAATTGCATTAACCAGTTCCAGGCAGTGGAGACAAAAATTCCTTTCATTCATCAACAGATAAGGAGTTTTGACAACTATCCCTTTAGAGCAAGAGAGGGGGGGAAAAAAGAAAAACAGGAAAAAAAAAACACCAAACCAAGAAGAGATTACAATGTAATAATGTAAAAAGCAGAGTCAAAGAGCCAAAGAAAGACTGGAGGAAGCTGTAGGGCTGCCTGGGCAGACAGGGAGACTGCTATCAGAATTGAACAAGAGAAAATCCAGACCCCCCTTCCACTCCTCTACCTGTTTCTTCTCAATGTCACTATCAGTGCGCACAGTGATATAAAACAGGTCCAACAAGTATTCCAGTAACTCCTCAGGACCACCAGGGCAAAACCAAAAACATTCAGGGCTTGACACTTAACCGAGGCAACATGCCAAGCTTATCACATGTGAAAAAGCCTTGTAGAGGAAAATAATCATCTTCATGTTCACAGGGTCTGGGTGTTAACTCTCCAAAGACTCTCCTGTATTTTCCACTCCTTTGACTATTGCAGATGAGGGGGTTATTTGCACGGAAATTCAAACCTCTGAAGAGATTTTTGTTAACTACAGAGCATGGGAAGGAGACAGAGATTTCTCTTTTGTATCTTAGTACTGATTATAAACAGGGGACTTGTTAGTGCAGAGGCTTGCATGGCAAGATGGCCCAAAGGATGGTCAACTCTTTGAACCAGAAATCACTCAAGGAGCTGAAGGGGGGGACAGCAGTTCCACTTTCTCACAGCCTCCAGAGTTTAATTTTCTCCCCCCTTTTTTGCAGAGAAAAAATAAATTTTTCAATAACATAAAAATGGCTTGTGTCAACAAACTGTAGTGACTCCAAACCAGAAATGGGACCCCTGCCCAGCTGACTGCCAACATTTGCTTCATGTCTTTCTTCACCTCTTACACCTGGAGATTGAGTCCAATTCCAACATGTTTGGTAGTCACACCTCAGTGAAAATGTTCTTTTTGGCTTCTACCTGAGAGAACGTAGAGGGCTGGTTTACTGTGAACAAGGAAGACCTAAATTCAAGTTCCTGTTCTTCTAGATTCAGAGTATGAAATAAAAGCTATTACTCTACCCTCCTGAGACATTACTAGGACTTCCCTCTGTTCTCCTCTCTCCAGATCACCCAGATTTGGGTGTCCTAGCTTAGTTTTGTACCACTGGTACAACATGATGAAAGAATAAAGCTTGTTGACAAGTCTTTTTCAGGAATAAATTAGGGCATACTTTGAGTTTAGCATCTAATATTATTTGAAAGTATCATGCAGTTCATTTGCACCTGAAGATGCCTGATTCTGTGTGATGCTGAAGGCCTCAGATCCTCAACCCTTAATCACAAATAAGTGTTAAGCATTTATCAATGCTAATTACAAATATCATACTCATACACATGTAGCCATTCAAGAAAAATTTCACTAATTTTAATTGGATGTTTCCAAACATATTAAAGGTGTGTCTTCTTTTCTTTCATTGAACACTACTTTATTTCTCCTCCTTAGATTCCTGCCACCTGTATCTTAAGTTCCCCTCCAGTGTAATTGATAATTCCCCTTGCATTTACTTTCTTTTTAGTGAGGACTTGAATCTCTGAAATGCTGCATATGTGCTGATCACTTGCTGAATCCTCAGCTCTCCACAATTCAGTGATGCTCACCTTCACAGAATATTGAATATTATGGTATTTGGGAAATCATGGTAATTAGGGAGAAAACTCAGAAATACTGTTTAAGACACAATTTTTTACACTTCTATCTGCATTGTGGCTGGGCAAGTGGAAGAAGTGGAGGTAAAGATGAGCATAGTGTTTGCATATTCTGAGAAAAACTTCCTGAGACTTCTTTCTGAGGGGATATGGGAGTTGCATACATTATTTCTACCTGATGCTGGAGGGACATTGAAATATTTATTTAATCAGCATCTAACATCAGTGGATTTGAGAACATAAACTTTAATTTCTCACTGGAATCAAATGGAATGACTTTGACAACTACAAATAAAAGAGATACAGATTCACAAGCTGCCCCTGCTAAAAATATCAATTGCTTCAAAATAATTCTTGGTGTCGTCAGTTAAAAATAAATAAATTAAAAGAGAAAGCCTAATGAGTATGTTTATGACCAATGGGAACATCAACAAGCATCTGTTGATGAGAACCTAGTAGAATTAGTGCTGAAGAAATATGACTTAGTTTACTATCTGTAGAATCTCTGTTACATTGGTGACATGCATTTATGAAATGTTGTTTTTCCTGCAGGTAAAGAAAAAATTAGTCAGAAAATATTTATTATGACTGTTATTTTTCTTGCCAATCTATTAGAGGGCACTGTGATGGCTCTGTAGAGATCATTTTGGTCTCTTCCTCACATTATGTAGCCTTTAAGCTAAAGTGCCACAAGCTGGAGCCAGGAAATAGCTGAATTGTTCACATGTCTAATGACTGGGTTTGCAGTGATGTATTATATAGGTAAATAAATACTATAGTCCTTACAGGTAAGTCAACAAACTGAATGAAACTGATAGATCTGCAGGTGAGAAGCAAAAGGCATTAAATCCTTATTGTTTCCTTCTGACTGGTGTCCTTTTTTGCCTAATTTCTCTTTCTGAGGTTTCCATTGATGGTAAGTACGCTCTCATGGAGTGCTCCTCGTCCTAGAGATAGTCTAAGCATTTCTCTCCTGACCTTAACACTTTCTCTCCTTGCCTCTCAGAAGAACTCGCTTTCCTGTGTTCCAGTTTTCTGGCCCATCTGCTGCCCTCCCACACATGGCAGAGGGCAACAGATGGGTGATAATCATGCGGAAAAAGGCAAATGGAGGCCATGCGGAGGGGAAATGCAGCTCTGTGGCATCGTGCCCTGGCAGCACAAAGCCACCACTAGTCATCCACTGCACACACACACCGTGAATCTGTCAGTGACAAGTAAGGCGTGTGGCTGGTTGGAATAGGAACAGTCTGGGACACTGCCAGTGCTGGGTGGCTGGTTTCCACTGGTAAACATTGTCACTTATGGTACAGCACTTCTCAGGAGTAAGCGAAGCACACCTTGTCCATCTCTTCAAGAAAGGCTCATCTCCATTTTTGATATGAGGGCAAGATGATAGTTCATGATGTCTCATTTAGGGCTCCTTTAGGTTGCAGACATAAGATAATTTGGGGTGTATGACCAGTGAGCTCTGATGCTGGAAGGAAGGAGGCATGCACATAGCAATAACCAACATGTTTGCACAGGTCTGAATCCACAGCAGCTCATCTGCTTCTGACAACAGCTGGCTAGGACATGTAAAGTCAGGGGCAGGAGATGACAGAAGAAATGGACTTGGCAATGACAGTGAGCCACAGATGACTGCGAGCTAGCAATGTGAAAGCTGAAGAAAAACAACAGCACAAAAAAAAGAGGCAAATATTGTATGACAGTATTATCATTTTTAAAACAGCAGAAAGGAAATCTCTCTGGTATGTTGGTGTTACCTCAAAAAGGCAAATAAGAAGAGGAAGACTTGCCTATATGGTCCATTGGTGTATTGCAGCACAAACACCATGGACTGGATAGCCTTAAGGTTTCTTTCCAGTGCAAAGTAACTCACATCTCTAGGAAATACACACAGTCCCATTAGCGAAGAGTACCTTTCCCAAAGAAATGAAGTCTACCTAATTTACAGTTCTATCAATCAAACAGTCTTAGATTCTAAAAAAAGTTTTAATTGTTTACAGAGCTGTACAACCTTACAACAGATACAGAAATACTAACAGGTTGAACCTTAATATTCTGTATAAATTTCTTTAGGAAGTGTAACTTCTCTATTGTGGTATGAAATGCTATTTAATTGTCACCAGTGACAGGACTTGAGGAAATGGCCTGAAGTTGTGCTGGGGGAGGTTTAGGTAGTATATTAGGGAAAGGTTCATCACCCAGAGGGTGGTTGGGCACCTCTAGAAGAGGATCCACAGGGAAGTGGTCACAGCACCAGCCTGCCTGAGTTCAAGAAGCATTTGGACAATGTTCTCAGGCACATGGTGTGACTCTTGGACTGCCCTAGGCAGGGTCAGGACTTGGCCTTGATGATCCTTGTGTGTCCCTTCCAACTCAGCTTGTTCTGTGATTCTGTGACATCCCAAGTTTTAACTAGCAAGCTGGAATACAATATACAGATGGGGTAAATATGCTGAGCAGTTGTGCATGTTGTATTACTTTATGTTTGAGAAGCCAAATGAACAGAGAAGTTCTGGAGTGCTCCCTTCCAACAGTGAAACACTCAAGGAATAATGCCAATGCTGCTAGTTCAGATAGGCAATGTCATCTGGAAAATTGCAAATAAAAACTCGACTGTTCAGACAGTACACACAACCTTCAAAACTTTTCTTGTTTTAAAAAGCATTTTTACTATTCTTGTTTCCTATCCTATAGAAAGAACTTGTTCATATTGTACATACACACTGTATTTCAAGAGTTCATTTTTCCATTGCTTCTTCCCTCATACTTTCTCATATTTTACCGTTCAGTTATCAATCTTTTAATACAGTATTTGAACAGCAAAGAAGACATTTCAAAAGGATTTTAGGAAAATGACTTAAAAAAATTATGTTCTGCACGGCCTTGGATCTACAACAAATAAATAATACTACGGTTCCCAGATATTTTCTACCTGCAGTGAGATGTTCCAAAGTGAAGTTATGAACTAAAAATGGATAAATGGAGACAGTGGAAGGAAAATACACATAGATGCTAATGACAAATGATCATGTGATTTGTTAAAAGGCAATTATGAGCTAGTTTGAAAGATCTGCTTGTTCTGCAAGGCTATTTCATAATAACCAATAGGATTTTACCACTGTCCTGAGCAGATTCGAGGCAAGGATGAGCAGTACCAACATCTATTGGTTTTGGAGGGTTGGCAAGGTAAAACTAATTTGGTTTTTTAATTTCCTTGCCAGCCATTAGTTGTCCAAAAAGTAAACCCTTTGCATTCCATATTATTTTCCAAGAATAACAGCTTTGAATGTTTAGTTTGGCTAAATTAGAGAAGTTGACCACCTGTTTGTAGAAAAACAAGACATGCTTGCAGATGGAAGTTTGAGCTATGATAAGGAGCTCTAAAAGAAATCTTGTTGGGTGCAGAGAGTAAAGGAGGCAAAATGCAGACCAAAAAAACCCTCTTTGTGGACATTTTTGAGTGTAAGGTAGATGAAATGGAATAAAAATCCATAAATGTTCTCATCTCCAGTTTCATAATAAATAGCAAAAGCATCATATCTCAAATTCTGCAGAAATGCACAGGACAGTATTGATTACTGTAAAAGGAACAGCCTTGTGGTAGCAAAGAGATGGATGAGGTTCTTTATATGCTCTTGAAGATGAGTGTCCCATAAAACCAGAAATTTGCAGAGTGTATATATGGTTGTTCTTATATACAAAATGGTCTTTCAGCAAATGAATTATGATGTGTCAAAATGACTCATAGGAACTTTGCCACAGTGCAGTGTATTTGAGAAAATTGCTGCCACAGAGTAAATATTTTTTATGTTGATTAACAGTAACACAGCTGGCCTCTGACTTTGCAAATTTAATGGAAATTTCAGGGTTAATGAATGAAACTAATCCTCCCTTGCTCTCTCCTTGTTTTACTTTCTCACACACACACAAATGCACACCAAGTTTGTACCAAGAGTCTCACTTATGTTGTTGCTAATGAGAAACATCCTAGCAAATCAGCATACCTGCATTACACAGTTACCAAAAGTACAGAGGTTTTAGGAGACTCATTCATTTCAAAAAAAAGCATTCTAGTGAACTGCACTGCCATATCACAATGAATAATCTGCCTTATCACTATTAAAAGTTATAAATTATAACAAAAACATGTAAATGAATGAGATATTGGGGGAAGACTGATTCCCAAGAGAAAGGAAATAAATGCATCAGAAATGTTCCTGAGCTCTATAACCCAGCACCTGAGAGGAGGGAAAGGCCCTTGCTTTGGTATATGGCTTTAACATCTCTGCTCATAGAAAGATTTTACATGAAATCTTGCAAGGTCAAAACTCTTTTGCAGGTGTCTGGGTCCTCTTTTTATCAGCCAGGCTGGAAATGTCATACTTTATGATTTGGCTTGGTTTTCTTCCCTGCACTGCCTTTGTTTACACTCCTGTGCAAATGGCCGGGTTGGGCAGGGCTCCTGCAACTGCTTTGCGAATTCCCACTGCTGTAGTTACAGATTTATCACCTCTAAGTGTGCATATTCTGCCATAAAGGGCACTTAAGCCCGCAGAGATCATTCTCAGGTCCTCAAACACTTTAGTTACAAAGGGTGTTGGGAAATAAAGATGTAGGTAGTAGCTCTGCAGTTTTGGACAGGGATATATCATCCTGCTTATCAAGGAATTTCTCGGGAGTGGATGGTGTGTGTCATTTTCAACTCTGATTTCTCTGATCTCTTAATGCTGACCAAGTTCATTAAAACACGTGAAGAAAACTATGTACTTCCAGAGGCATTATATAAAAAGGAATCAACCTGCTGAAACCAGTGGGAAAATAGAGCAGGTGAGTGCTTACAAATGCAAAAAGAAAACTTACAAAAGGCAAAACAAATTACAAATAAATATATGGTTAGAGAAATAAAACAGCACACCTCTTTTCTGAGACACCAGGTTAGAACACAACCCTCACAGCATGTTTTAGCCTGGTGGGCATTAATCAAAGTGCTTCTTATTATTTTCTTTTTTTCCTCCTGCTCCACCTCCCTATACTTTTATTTTCCTTAGAACAATTCCACAATAGCTACTTTAACTTCCAGAAAAAAAGGTTTATAGAGTGCAGGGAAATTTGATTTGCAAATCCAATCAATTCTATATCCAGGAAAAATAGATAATGATTGTAGAACCAACAGATATCATTGACTTACTGAAATTAATGCATTCTAATAATGCTGATCTCTTCCCAGACCAAAGGAAAGGTTGGATAATTACATTCTTTTTCCATTCATACAATTATATTTTGTTAGCAAGTTTCTTGAGGTTCAGTTTGCAAAAGCTTTAGAGGCAGTTTTGTGTGCCTTACTTGCCCACTCTTCCTGAGACAATATTAAGCAAATTTTCCGCATGATAATATGTTTGCTTCTATGAAATTTTCATGCAGAAGTCCCAGGAACACTATGTGCATTTGGTATGCCTAAACTCTATAAACTTCATCTTTGATGGTGGAGCAGACTCAAGGTCTTTCAACAGTGGCATGGCAGAAACTTGAGAATGGTCAGGATAGTCCTGCCACAGGAGGAATGGTCTAAAGGTGAACTGGGATGGAGACCAGAATCAGAGAATTGGGCTGCCTGGTCCCTTTTGCTGCTGAGATCATGGCAGGGGCAGCTGATGATGCCTAAAGGAGCCAAAACTGGAGGTACCCCAACTCATCCTTCTCTGGCAACAGCAGCAAACCTGACTGTGAACTTGGCTATGGAACAGTTAAAGATAGACCACTCTCCTGAATAGGAATGTCCTGGGCACTCTTCTGAATATGTGTCATGAAAACTCACTGGCCAAAACCTAATCTGAAACTGTAAGTTGAAAAGTTGTACATGAAAGCATATAGAAAATAAAAAACAAAATAAAAAACCCAAAAAACAAACAAACAAACAAAAAAATAAAACCCCAGTAGCATTGTCCTATAAATAGTTCTTGGCAAACAAAAAGTAAAATCTATTATGATATAGTAGTCTCCATTTGTCTGGTGATATGACTTCCAGTTATTGTGGTTTGAAAGTTCTTAGAAATATTTATATATAGTTCTATCCAAGAAAAGAAGCAACATTTGTAGTAAAGGAAGAACATAAATAGCCTAACTGATTTTACTGGAGTAGGATATTAGTCTAGTAAAGCCTTGAAGCCTTGCCTTTCATACAAAGTGTAAGCTCAAGTTCTCTGAATGTAGCTTCACAACCCAAGGATCTGAATCTCTTTCAGTGGTTTTCCCTCTGTGTGTTAAACCCTTAACTATTCTCCAGATTAATTTCAAATGTGAATGAAATTTCCTAGAGACATGTTTAATCAAACATGATGGCACCTTTATGATTCTCTTAGATGAGAGGAAAAGTCTGATTTCTGTTGAATCTCAGGCCTTCCTCAATCTTGAACCAAAATTCAGTTTCTAAGTCAGACTCAGCACTTTTTTCCTGTTTTGTGGAAAATTGTGGCACAAAAGAGCCAACAAACAGTCCAGTAAATCCTACAGTTAAACAGAGGGAAGGACTAAAAAAGATCATAGAAGCATCTCAACCCCCTTGTCATTAGAAGATTTAACTCTTCAGAAGTGTTTCTAAGGGTGTTGGTTTGATCCATGAGAAGCACTCATGGACCCCCCCCCCCTCCCCCAGCATGGATGATTTATACACACAACTCCCACTTCTGCTTGTAGGATAAATCCACATTAGAGGTAATACAAAAATCAAAGCAGTATATTCTACGTCTTCCCTTCCAAGAGCAGAAGGCAATATTCATCTGTGTGCACAGGGAAATGCATGTATCTGCTTATTTAGGTGCTTCTCTGCCTTTCCAGAAACAAAACCAAAGCTGATGAAGTACAGTGTACTCCAGATTTTTTTTTCTTTTTCCTTTTAGTCCATTCCTCTTTCAAACTTACAAAATAAAAAATAATTATCCCAGGAGAATGTTATATCTGTGTAATTTTTTCCAATGTATCGATAATTACTGTATTTCACATGGCCCTTTTAATTGCTTAATGTCTGAGATTAAAATTCAACAGCCTCTCTCAAATAGAAAGTGCTTTAATATCTGAAGTGCTGCTCCTGTAAATTGGCATCTGAAAGATAGGCTAAAAAAGGGGCATAAATACCAACATTCCCATCCTTCCTAACTGACTGCAATACCAATGAGCTGCACCGACTTTACACAGACCTCCCACATTCTTGATAGGATGTTTTCTAGCAGAGTGATCCACAAATATTATCATTCAATGACAATACAGTTTTATCAAGGTACGTCTCAATCCACAGGATGCAAGCCCCACACAACAGACGGAAAATTTGGCGCAGTGATGCGCACACTGCGTGTGTTACTTACTGGTTATTGCAGTGGTCATACCGAGTCCCGTATGGCGCTACATTAACGAATGGCATGCAAGCACCTTCTGTTGAAACATCTGCGACAGGGAAATTTCAGGCATTTTTCCAGATATTTTTTTGTGCTCTCGACCAAATTTTCATTAGGGCTATAAAACCTGGCAGGCAGCATTGTTGTGTATGATTTTTTAATAAACTGGGACATGCCTTTGTTAGAGGAGTGAAGGAAAGGGCTCTTTAGAGACTTCTTCCTATTACAAAAAGTTCAGAAAACATATGACAGCTCACCAAACAGTGTCTCCTAACTTTTTTTGTCTCCTCCAAGACTAAGATTTCCTGCTTCTTTAGATGCATACAAAGATTAACAGGTTTTGAAATGAAACCAGAAATGTAGATTTTTTTTTTTTCATCTATCAGATTAAATGATTCCAACAGTGGCATTACTAGAGAATGCGTACAAAGAAAGTGCACGTAGCTAACACAGATTTTTAGCATCTTTTTGATGCCTGCTGCCAAGAATCTCACAAAAGATTTTCACTTACATAACAGACAAGGTCCCTTAGGGAAAAAAAAGAAAAAAGGAAAGCAAATGGACACACGCAGATCAGATCTTGTACACAATGCAAGCCTAGAACATAACCTTACTCTTTTTCCCTTTGTCTTTTCCAGAAACATGCCATTGCCTGCTCTCTCTTCTCTGCTCCCCTGCAAGACAACAGCCACCAGGCACAAATTGGAGTTCTATTTTGCAGTTCTCCCTGCCACACTATGAACACTAATGCAGAACAAACATTCTTGGCAGTAAATATGTACATTATCATTATGTAAATAGGTATGTTATCATTATAGCAAAATGATGATGTTCTTTGCTAAGTCTACATTCCCTTTCCAAGAATATTATGTAGTTTGAAGTATAATTTCCATTATGCCACTGGGGCTGAAAAACACTTCAGTTCAACAATAATTAGTATACTGTATATAACAAAATGTTTACCGTGGATAAAGATGACGTTCAATCCTAAATCTTTTTGGACAAACAAACACAGTTTTACATGGTAGTGTTCAGCCTGAGTAACCAACAGAAGGCATTTTCAGACTAATATCCATTTCCATATCCAAGGTGAGCATCATATTGACATTTTATACCAACAACACCATGAGCAATAACATTTTAAATTGTATGAGGTGAATGATCTACTGTTAGCATTAAGGTGACTTCATTTCTGAACCTTAAAATGAACTAGAAATGACTGCATGTCACAGGGTGCTGGCACTGTTAACAGTGTTTACATGAAGTCCATTGCTCAAGCGCAGGTAAGTATATCAGCACTTCAAAACCCAAATTCTTCAGTTTTAATAATTCGAAAAGTTATTGTGTATAAAGAGCAAGGCAAGGCCAATTCCTAAGTCCAGTTGTAAGTTACTTGTACATACCTATACACCCCATGCTATTTCTTGAGAATTCGAGACATGCATGTCCTAGACTGAGGTAAAATAAGTGCTGACTTCTTACAGAAAAAACAGAATTGCTGGCATAAGTAAAATTGGATGAAAGCGTTAATATTTTCACAGCTTCTTTTGAGGTGAGTAAATGCAAATACTTGTCTCTCTTTTTCCCTGAAAAAGTGGATTAGTTATTTAGAAGTATGTAAATGCATTCAAAATGTCTTCAGTTTCTTCTCATTCCTTTGAATGCTGCTTTGAACTAAAAAATCAATTTTCAAAAAGGAAGATATGCCAATTAGAATTAAAAAAATTTAAAACAAAACAGAAGAAAGAAAACTAATTTATAAATTATAAAATATATAATGGCCACATTCCCACTGTTCTGCTGCCACTTCTATCAAATACCACATTGGAATTGTGGAAATATTGTACGAAAATATGCATATGATTCTCAGCATTCTTCATTATGCACCAGCTCCCTTCAGAAACCTTTTCATGGGAAAAATTAGATAAGGAAGATAGCCTTTGAGGACTCTCACAGAGATTGTGCACGGTGATTTCTCCTTTCCCGATGCCAATAATTAGATAACTGTTTTGCATCTTCAGGCAAATATTGTGGAAGCATACCAAACTACAAACTCCTTTTCTCTGGCATTTCTATTCCCTTTTTACTTCAAAGCATCTGATACACTTGTGTTCACCACACACATGTGTAAAGTGTTTCTGCACAGGACGCAAGCATGCATTGTCACTGAGTCATTGGTTTTCTTCTCTGACATCTGAAAACAGCTGCAAATGTTGTGCTGCCCAATGTCTGTGGCCAGGCAGGACCAGCACATGTCCTGGCCAGCCCAGCTGATCAACAGCTCCCAGCCAGGTCCTGTCTGCGAAGCCAAACCAGTTGAGATGAAGAAGCAGCAGTGCATAATTTCCCATATCCCTTGTATGTTTGTTTCAATTGTGTTTCAAACTGTTCAAACCATGGAAAAGTCTGATTTCTTACTGGTCCTCTCCACACTTAAGCGTCCTCAGCAAAATGTGTTACAAAATGAGACTGTGACGGCTATAGGAGAAACATTTCTCTGACTTTTAGATCTGCTCTTTAGTAGCACTGGATTGTCCTTATTCTTCTGTTGACAGAAACAGTGAGCTCCCTGTTTGTATTCTCTAAAATATTCATGACTTCATGTACCTTTTTCATATAATCTCAACATGTTTTTAAGCTGAAAAGTCCTATTCTATTCAGTCTCTTTGCACAAGAAGGCCATACCATGCCCATGGATATCTGCTGCCCTTGTCTAGAATACCTTTCCTACTTCTACGACATCCTCTGCACACAATATAAGGTATAATATACTGCTGATTTATAAGATAATCCAGTGATGTTTTCAGTCATTTTCCACTACAAGTGGAACAGAAAACACAGTTTCACATAGGCAGTCACAGCTTGAACTATGCAAATTATTGACTGGGAGAGTTGCTAGTCAAGTAGAAACAAGTAATACAAATGAAAAAAAAAATCATTTCAAGTCAAGGGGAAGCAAACAACACCAAAAAATAACTTATTTCTGCAAAGCAAACTAGTTCTAAAACCCCCTATCATTTCCAGATGAGATGAAAAACTTTCTTTTATTCCAAGGACTTCAGCAGTTATTAAAGAAAACTTACGGAAAAATTACCCCAAAAAGCTTACTTTTATTGAAATTTAAGGCAAAACAGGTGGCTGGAGTGAATCATGAAAAGAAGGAGCAATATGAGTAAATGGATATAAGCAGGACTTTGTAAATCAGACCAGAATGCTCTAGGTTTTCCTCTCTAATCTAAGCACCACTATCAATATATTTGTTATTCTTGTTGCTTTGTTATAGCCAGTTAGGACATGTACCTGGCAGCTTTCCACTGACATTCAGCATTAGGAGTTCAGGTCATTTAAGTCAGCACTGGGCTGCTCAACACAATATTGTGCTGTTGGAGCTCAGACCACTTCCTATGCCTTCCTGTAAGATTTAAATGTAGCACTTGGGCAAAATCATCAAAAACAGAAGCATCCACAAACACAACAGAATCCAGTGGCCAAGTCTTTCTAAGACAAAGAATGAGCAGAGGAGGCATCATGGTGGACTCTAAAAAAAGCAAGCAGAGTAAAAGGAAGTTACTCAGACTGTTGCTGTAATGTGGACAGTAACTGTCTAAGTGTTGAAGCCTCTCATTTCTTCTATATGAAAAATGCAACTGTGTACGAGATTGACACAGAAGTTTCATGTAGGTGGATGCATCCTTTAGCTGTCTAATGGAACAATGATATAATGTAGCCCAAGCCAAAACTGAAACAAAACTTCTAATAATGGGAACAATTAACTCTTCAAAAATATGTCCATAGAACAAGAGGGGACTGCCACAATTCTGAAATTTTAAACTTTCTGGAGTTAGCACTTCTGTTTCTCCAGCTGGTGATACTTTCTCAATTTTGTGTCTGGCAAAGGTCTCTCTCATCTTTTCAGATAGGTCAAGAATCCTGTTGACAAAAAGTTATGGGTCTGAGAAGATTTTGCAGCTGAAGAATCCAATATGTTCCAGCCAGTAGCAGGGATGAAGATGGTAGAGGTTTTTCTGCTTTTCATGGATCTTGGTTACTTGCCCTGGCCCCAACAGAAGTTGCTATAAGAACCAACTTTCCAAAAGCCAGGGACACATTATGGAGGAGTATCGTGGTGGAGGTGCGCTTTGTTGAAGGTCATATGTCTGGGTTACAATACACTGTTCACTTTTTAAAAGAACAGCATGTAAAATGTTTGGTGCAGGCAAGGAGATCTCTTGATATATGTATTTTACATGCCAGTTTGTGAAAAGAAGAAAATATGCATTCCTCTCCCACTGAATACAGGCAGCCCTGCAGATTGATTTTGGTCCATGCCATGAGGTTAATGCACAGCTTGATCTGCACTGACATGAAAATACCATCTGCATAACCCCGGCTTGCCTTGCTGGGAGAAGATACAGGACTCAGCAGCTGGTCTCAGCTACTCTGGGAAAATGTTAGTCTCCAGACCAAGTTTGAATCCAGCCATATCTGGCAAAAGTATTATAACTATATCACATGCATACTCCAGAGAAATCTTAAGAAGCTTAATGGAAGTTCAGTTCATATGTTGAGGCTGTTACATGAAAAGTATCAGGAAAAGCATAAACTGTTCCTATTTCAAAATCGCACAGGGAAATAGTATAAGGTATAACTTCACAGGACTGTCATGAGTTACTCAAATATTCCTAACTTAACATACATAATTCAAAAAAAGAAATTTTCTTTGGTTAATATCAAAGTAATAGTTTTAACCCCTGTGCTGTGCAACAGAAAGCTGACTTCCTTTTAGGCGAGCAGGACATAATACTGAATCTTGCCATAAGCATGCAAGCACAATAAGCTGTTTTGTGCATTACACAAAGGAAGGACTACATTCAGTCTCCTGAACTTTCTGACAGCAAGAGTGCAAGTTTGAAACAATGCTTGTCCCAACAGAAAAAACTTCCTTTATCAGGTCCTTTCCTATTACACCAAAGAAAAAGGCTTTTGCTTGTTTGTCTTGAGTGAGGTTTTTGTTGTTGGTGGTGGTTGGGGTTTTTTTGTTTGCTTTTTGTTTTTTGTTTCCTTAAATATAAATGTACACTGTTTATTTAAAAGTTAATAGAGCTTAGAAAATTGCTGCAATCTTTCATAACGTAGCAGATTTCTTAAAATACCAAATTTGTAATCAGTTTAGCATATTGTTCCACCAGGATTGACTGAAGGGGAATAAAGGTAATTACAAAGCCACAGGGCCATATTCACCTCAGCTAAAATCAACATATGACTACTCTTCTGTGCTCCCTACATCACATGGCAACCCTGATGAAGAGTGGGAGCAGAGCTGTTAAGAGAGCCCTTGCCCAAGAGCATCCCCTCAGGCTCAGGAGCTCCTGTTCCTGGCGGTGCCCAGTGGCCCGGCGGGTGTTGGGGCGCTTCGCCCGGCAGGGCTGGCTCTGCCTCCTGCCCCTGCGCACACACGGCTGCGGGGAGATTGCGAGGTGACATGGTCAGCCTGATGAAGTACACAAAAGCTTTTGGCACTGCATATCTGCAATATCATGGACAGTCAAGGAGGCGCCTGTTATAAAAATACACAGTGAAACACAACTGGAGGACTGCTCTTTCTCAAAGGCTAACGTAATGCATTCCTTCTGTTTAGGCTCATTTTCCAGCCTTTCACATTCTTTGTGAACAAGAGTTATAAAACAAGCCTGATGCAGTCCAATTATTTTTACTTTGAAGGCCATTAATCAAGATTGACTAAGAAAATGAAGACAGCTAAGCAAAATTTCATATGTGACTAGAGTGAGATTAAAATAAAACCAGATGGGGATGGACAGAGACGTTAAGCTGCTTTCTCTCCCCCTTCCCTCCCCTTTTTTTACTTTTTTTGACTCATGTAATAAATGTCTTTTACAAATTACAGCACTCTTATTTTCTTACAGTAAATCAAATTGGGTCATAATGTACAAGTGGTCTCATTGCTGAAATGTCAAAAATAGAACCCGCCTTGTTCTTCCAAAGCAATTCCTCAAATCTAAACCAGCAGTGTGGCCTGACAGTCTATAAACCATCTACCTGGATGCAGATCCCTTTTAAGGTAACTGTCTGTAGCTGATAGAAGTGTTTCACAAGCATCCAACATGAGCCATACGCAGAGATCTATAGCATGCAGTTGTTTGCAGGGGTCTGAATCAGAAGGTCTTACATACATTGCATTTCTACAATTTTCAGGGAGTTTATAGAACCAGGACTTTTTTTTTTAAGATCAAACAACTTTGAGGTAATGCCAACCAGCAGATCTATAAAAATTCTGAAAAAGCTTGTATTATTTTCACAAAACCCCTTTTTAATTGATTAGATGAAAGCCAGTGTACATACTGAGGAGTTTCTTTAGCGATTTCAGGACACAGCAAGGAAATCAAAAATCACAAGGACAGGTAAAGATCTGGAATGATGGCCGCATATCATGAAGATTTTCTTTTTGTAAAGTGTCTACTAAAAATTATCTTAGGCAAGAATATGAAAGAGTCATGTACAAAATATTGCCCTTTTATGAAAAAAAATATTGGATGAAAAGAAGGGAAAATTTTTCGAAGTATTTTTAGACTCACATTTTAAAATAAGCTTTGCTTTGGAACCAGATTTTGAACACATAGGTACCGGTAAGTAAGCTCACTTATAGCAGTCCTGACCTATCCAGAAGTATATTTGACTAAACACAACTATCTCACTGCCAAGGAAAAAAACCAGTCAACTCACCAAACAAAAACCCGAAGAAGTAGTTCAGGACCAGTATGTCATACAGGGGGTCTGAGACATACTAATTTTGCAGAAAGGTTAGCTGATACAGTCCAACAGAGAGGGTACATCTCCAAATTCTACTGTGCTTGAAATGTTAATTGGGTCAGAGATTGGCCACTATCCCTACGAGAAGATTTTGGTTTTAAGAAGGGAAGATCAAGTAACTTGAATTTTTTTAAGTTCTATGAGTGAATATTTCTTTCCCAGACTCTTTCATGCATCATCTGTCCTAATGAATATAAACCCATAGCTTTCTTCTACCCATTCACTATAATGTTGCAGAAATAATCCTGAAAGGCATCTCAAGGGATCATTTAGGCCATCCCCTCCACCAAATCAGGATCAGCTGTTCCTAAATTATTCTTGACAGACATTTGTCCAACATGTTTATCAGCCCTCATACAGTGAAGTTTGTACAGGCTTCCTACCCAATCAATTCTGATACTATCACAGAAAACATTTCCTCGTGTCTACCCTTAATCTCTTTGTCTGAATGTTAAGACCACTACTTCTTTGGGACATTCACAACAGTTTATTACTTTCCTCTTTGCAGCTACCTTTTAAACATTTGAAGACTTATCATATATCCCTTCAGTTTGCCTCTTTCTAGACTAAACAACCTCACTGCCTCGAGTCTTTCCTCACAGGTCATGTTTTCCACACCCTTGATCACTCATGCTCGTCTCCTTGGACTCTTTCCAACTGATTTACATCTCTCTTGAAATGCAGTGCCCAAACTGGACCCAGTGCCCCAGACGAGGTGAGCAAGCAGGACTATTTCATGTTTCTTACATATGCCAACATTGTTTATACAACCCAGTATGATGTTTGGGGGTTTGGTAAGAGTCTGACCTTCCTCGCTCATGTTCCTTTTGTGTTTGCTCTGGCCTCCAGCTCCTTCACTGAAGAAAAACTAATTTATCATCCACTCTACTCCCTTGCAGCCCCCATCAAAGCCCAAGTACACTGCCTGCTCTTCCACACTGCATTTCACACTCCTTGCTTTAGTTCATTGCCCGTTTTTCAAGGTCATTTTCATCCTCCAAAACCTTTGCAGTCCATCCTGACTTGGTATCATGTGCAGCCTACTATCTAGGTTCTTAATTAAACTAAATGATAGAACTGGGCCCAAGAAAAAGCTTGAAGAATCCACCCCTCTGGTCAGATAACTGGTGGTAAATACTTTTTGTGTACAGTTTCCCATGCAGCTACATTCTGACAATGTATCCTTCACTTATTTTTATTGAACATCATGTGAGACAGTGTAAGAAATCTTAATGAACTCAAGATGCATGACACATACTTCTTTGCTTTATCTAGACGTTCTATTAACCTTAATTCCTTCTGTGGTGTTTTCTGACATGTTTTGTTTCCTTCTACTTGGTAATTTATTGCTCTGCTATCTTGTAGGTGCTCACAGAAGTTTCATTAGATGTTTGCACTTTTTTCTCCTGAGGAAATAAGTCTTACTGACTTTTAATTCTGTTAGTACACCTTTCTTTAGTTGTAAGTGAAAATTATTTTTCATACACTGGTTTTGTTTTTATTTTCCCCCCCTTTTTAAGAGAAAATAATGAAGTTTATTTTTCTAGGAGTAGCAGAATATTTCAGAGCAATAGCCTACTCCATATAGTCTTGAAGACTGTATTCTCTTTGTGTTATATCTTCCCATTCCTGTTTGGGTCTCCTGTCACAATTTATTTGTTTACCTCTTTCCTCGTGGTACTTGCTCCATCCCAGCCTATTTTCTCTTCAGTTCTTTCTTGTGGTCCCTTTTCTGATGGATAAATGGAAAAGTAGTCCAACAACATTCAAGTGCAATTTAAGCTTTTGAACCTGAGGTATTTGAGGTGCTTTAGTATAAAGGTCAATTCACCAAATTCCCAATTCTTCACATTCAAATATCCTTATGAACTGTAGATCACACAGTTGTCTCTTAGGGGAAAGCTGCTTAGGAGCATAAAAAAGCTGTGCACTTTGCCTTGTCTCAGATCAAAGAGATTTGAGTGGTACTGATAGTAGCTTTCAAGAGATGTTACTAGTGGCAAAATTCAGTAGCTGTCTTCCTGGATGCTTGTTTACCTCTCTCACATCCCCCTTCCTTAATTTAGCTAAACATATACCCAGGTCAACCTTCCATTGTCTATTGCCCTTGATAATGCCTTTACTCGCTTCATTTCCCATGTCTCACTTGCTGAGAAATAAAAATGCAGATGTATTATTATTGCAGTGAACAGAGAGGGATGAAAGAAAAAATAGAGACCTGTTTTGACCTCTGCAAAGCCATTGTGTTTTGGAAGGGTGCTTTTGTAGCATTGGACTTTAGATGGTCTCCACTCTGAAAAAACAAAGCAATCAAAATAAAATTTTGAAAATATAAGGCAAACAATAACTTGAACGTTCCCATTTGCTTGAAGGTTCTTTTGAACTAATACTATTCCTCTGAGCCTGTGACTCTGTATTTCATTGTATCCATTTTATATAGGACTTTCTGAGAAGCCAAGACTTTCCTGAAACAATAGCAGTGGAAGATGTCTGAACCAGCGGCAAAAAGCTGGTTCTCCAGCTATGCCAGTTACCCACCACCTTCCCAGTCTCTGCTCTCACATCTGTCTTTCCAGCTCTCTCTGATGCTTTCAGACACAAACTACCTTTTTTTCCTCCTAAGTGCCTTGATAAATAAAGCAGCAAATACAACCTCTCACTGAAGGAAAGTGTTTATCTAGTTTTGTAAATAACAGCTGTGGGTAGTTGGTGAATGTTCATTTCAACATATTCCTATGGAAAGCTGCAAGTATTTATATAAAAAACTCAAAACAACAGCGCCTTTATTAACCTGGTCTACTTGTTATGCTGGTCTGCTACGGATTCTCTTTGAAGTTAATGGAAATCCAGTAGATCCCTTCTGTCTCCAGTTCTGTGGAACTGGCTCACCAACAGAACAGAGCAAGTATCACTGGAACACTGCTGTAGTACCTCACTGCTTTTGGGACATCAAAGTCGGAAAAATTTCATTCTCCAGGTGAGTACCTTCAGCTTGAGCCCAGATACTCCGGGATTCAGCTATCACATACCTTTCAAAACAGGAAAAAGATTAATCCATTTTCTTGCATTCTTCACAAAAATTCAGCATCTCTCCCCTCTTGCACCTGATCTTATGTTACCAGAGCACTGCACAGGAGGTACATTGCCATGCTCTGCTAAAAACATTGGTAGTCTGAGGCTTTCCAGGTGCCTTACAGAACTCAATCTTTTCCCTAGACAGCAACACCTGCTTGTGAACTCTGCTTCCCTGCTCAGGTGTTTTCTTTGTCACATGTACCATTAATGATCTGCAGATGGGCTGAACTGCTGGCGGGTTCATCCCTCCAAGACTTGACTCAGGGAGGAAAGACTTAATCCAGATGGGATTTAACCTGCAGTGTGTTGCACAGGCTGTCCATTCAAAATTATTGCCCACTAGCATAGAGTGAAAAAACATTTTTCATGGTGTGTGGTGAGACACACTGACACTGCAACACACTGGTAAGCAACTAAGAAAATAAATAGTCTGTATTTGCTAGTATTCACTGACAATTTATGACAGAACAGACAGAGCCTCCTGATCCTGCTCTTTTGCATGGTCGAGGCTAAAGATATTCTCTGGCCTATCACCAGACACATTTTATAGCCCAAGCAGTGCAATTCAGTGAGGTGTTTCAGCCAATGTTAATGAAGTGGAATTTATGGCAAAGGTTGAAAGACAGAATAACAAAGCAGGTAATTTGCTCTAAGAAGTGTGGAGTTTGTGGTCTGTTTCCATTCCCAGAGGTAAGGTGAGGAAGGAAAACCTAATGGGTAATACATAAGAGTCTCAAGACTTGAGCTTGATTCAAAGTGGTGCTTTAAACTTCTCAAGCAAGCCACGTATTCGTGTACCTCCTTGCCTCAGTGAGCAGCTGTAGGTCAAGACCATGCCTGGTGGCAAGAAGCAGTGTGGAAAATCCTAACATGGAAAAACACCTCAGGAGGAAGCTGTGAAGTTATTTCCCGGTAGTTTGGGACTGGATGGAACATGAGACTGTATTTCATCTGAAGTGCTTGCATCACTTTTGTGGGAGCTTTCCAAAGATCCTTTGTTGAGTCCATGTTACAACTTGTTTAGGATACTCAGGAAGCCAGGAAAACTTTCATACCATAACATAAGTTACTGTCTGCTCCTATGTAGAGGCTGAAATATTAATAAGTGTTTCAAGAGAATCTAGGAATGTCTATTTGGACAGAAATCTGCCTTCAAACTTGTCTTGCTCTGCTTCTCACCAGCCTTTCACCCCACATCCTCTCTGGGAAAGCCATCCACTTTATAAAGAACTGGGTTTGCTACCTGTAGTCTCATCTCTTCCAAAGATCACATCATAACTATGTCTTACCCATGCCTCCAGGGTTTCTTGCTAGCAGAGCAGGAAAGCTGGACTGTATGATTTCCTAGAGGGACACTTCTAGTAGCTGGGCAGTGCTATCATCAATTTCCAGTCAGGAATCCAGAGAGCAGCTCTTTCAGCACATGATATGATAACATCACACCATTTTGATATGGTCATACTGCAGTTTTAAAAACACTTCTAAGTATATTTAAATGACATTTTATCTGCTACTATTTTAAGGCTACCTCAAACCTTCAATGACACCATCAGGCAATAGCTGTGCTCGTGAGGGCGATTTTGATTGCTTCCCATACAGAACAGTCATCTCTATTTGCTCCAGATGAGTAACAATAAATGAAGCAGTTTCTGGAGCCCTTCTAGTACTGAAATGTACCTTGACTCTTTGTACTGTGTTAAACATGTATTTGCTGAACTTAGTACTTTATTTCTTCCATCACCAGTTACTGATACCATTGTTTATGATTATTATATTTACCAGATGTCAATGAAGAGATGCATTTGACTCCTTAGTGTAGTGAAGACCTTATTGCAAAGAAAAATGAGGGGTTTTTTTCTTCAATCACTACCTATTTTGAAGAAATTAATTCTATACTCTTCTGGATGGGTAAATGCACATAAAGAAAGGAAAATAAATTATTGACTCTTGTAGGGAAGTAATGCTTTACTTTAAGATAGGAGGTAAAAAGGATTATGGAATTTTAGAAATAATGTCTTTCTTCCCTCCTGGGCTATACTTGTTTTGTCTACAGTATGATTCCTAGAATATCTAGGCTGCATGCAGTGTTGGAGTGTAATTTTCTGTCATTACAGTCACACAAAATAATACATGCATGTTCAGTTCCAGTCAGGAATGGTCAGAGCCTTATCTGGCTACTTTAAATGCTTTTGCCATATGATTTCTCAAAGAAATCATACAGAAATATTTTCCATGCTGTAGAAGACAATGACCCACCCCACACTAAATCCACTATTTTCAGTAATTTGGCATAATAGTGAACTCTCCACAGCAGGCAGCTCACTTCCAGTGTCTTTGTGCACACACAGTTCAGTTGTTCAAATATCTCTGACTTACAGCATGAACACAGAGCAAAGAAGGCACTCCAAAGACTTAGCTCCCTGCCAATTTTTTTTCTCAAATCTTACTGTTTTACTGAATGTTTTCTGTCTCCCTGTCATGTCCATGCTCTCCTTTCATATATTTTGTTGGTTTGTTTAGGGTTTTTTTCCACATATAATCAAATTACAAAAAATATTTATTTGAAAGCCAAGTATCTGCAGAAGTGACAATTAGAAGAGTTTGATACACTGTGTGGCTGGCATGAGCACATTTTGCCTACCACTGTACTTGAGTAACAACAAGTTCTCTAACTAAAAGCACAGAGACACACGGGTGGGTTTTAGCATCTGATGGTCTGCGGTTCCTCAGCCTGATCCATACAGTCAAAAGTTGGTTACAGCTCTACTGATGGGGAGAAACCTCAGAACAGATCTGTAGCAAGGTGAGAATTTGTGCCTCTGGTCTAGGGTACAGTAGTTAAGGCAGTTCACTAACACCTCATACACACTGTAAGAATATAAATTAGTATTTTCAGTCTGAGGAAACAACACTTTTGAATTAGGTCTATTTCTTGATCATCACCACCCTAAGAGAACTTTTGCTCCACTGGACTGTTTCTGAGTAAGAAATTAACCTCTGAGATTAAAGTGAGAAAGTGAACTGCATATGAATATATCAAAAGAACAAGGAAAAGAGCAAGCATCTGGGAAAAATCAAGTTCACTCCTGCTTAGATTATTCCAAAACAAGATTCTTAAAAGTTTTATTGTGCACCTGAGAAATGTCTCACACTCAGGTTTTTCACCTGGTGGAAAATGTTGGAGGTGCCAGTTTCAGAACAGCCATTAAATCTATCACACCTACTTATTTTCTTGTTTTGTAGGCAAGTTTCTAGAGGCCTCTCATATTTGCTACAAGTTTCATTGTGTTCTTTGCTTTGTGGCCCCACATTTTCATCAGGATCTATCTAATCTCTGCAGTACTGACACTAAGTTGTCTATGTGAGGCAAATTATGGAGCACCCAGATACCTGAGCAGACCAGGCATCTGTGTTCTAGCTCTGTGTTTCAGCAGGATTTCAAATACTGGAGAGCTCAGTAATATTCAGGGACTGCCTAAGAATTTCTAGGCAGAGATGTAGTTGCCAACATTTTAAAATACTGTGCCTGAGAAACTACTGTGATGCTAGTCGCTAGAAGCCACTTCCTTTCTCTCAGATCTTCACAGATTGAGTCTGTTTGCCTTAGCTTAGAAAGTTGAACTCCCCCAATCCACTCCCATCATGCCCCAGTCCCCATGCAGCCATTTCCACCTTGGGCAGGAAAATTTGTGCCAAAGCACTCATCAACCCTATCAGTTTACCAGCAACCTCATCCCCTTTAGCACACACGGTCCTGACCAAAGACATCTTCACAGGTACCAGACCCTGGCTTGCAGAGTTAGTCTCCTTGTTTTATGCTAGTTTCTGTTGGGCATCAAGGTGTTTTTGTCTTATAATTCAGCTGAGACACGTGAAGGCAGACATAAAGAACACTTTTAAGACAAGCATTCTGGCTTGGCAGCTTCTATTCCCACTGAAGCAAAAGTTAATTTTACAGGTTTTACTGAAGACACAGCTACACCAAGAACAAATATGTCCAAGCACCTCACTCCAGCTGTCTTGTCTTGTAGGTGAATGTTCTTCCCTTTAAAGAATATGCTTGAGGGGACTAACATATATGTAGAGGGATTATCTCCTGTGACATCTGTGACATCTAAGATGAATGAATAGTGGGTACTTAAATTGAAATTCAAGAAAGCATTGAATGAGTCACAGCAATTAATTCAAGGTCTGCCAGACCAGTTAGCCTATGACCCCTTAAACACTCAAAGAGAGGTAGACACAACATCTGAGTTAAATAATTATAATGACAGTCTTGCTACTTCCATTGATTCTAGAGGGAGCCAGGCTCTGTTAGTCCAGGGAAGAAATCCAAATCAATCATTGTCCTCTAGAACAGAGACAGTGATGTATAAAATCCCAAAAGATTCCTTCATCAGTTTGAAAAGTATGTGGATCAAGTTCACACCTCCTTTACACCCTTGGCAGACACTCTTGGTCCCATGAGATTTTACAGCTATAACAGAAAAGAATTTAAAACATTGAGTCATAAAGACCACATCTGCATCTCTTTCAGTCTGTCTTCTCCCTCTTCCACCTTTTCCTTGAATGCTGTTTTGAGATGTTTTGAATATATATACATGAAAATTGCATGGGGATTGTTCTGTACATCTAATTAATGTTAGCATTGCAAATTAAAAGAAAAATTAAAAATGTAAAAATTTATGTTGTACTAAGAAACTACTTTTAATTCCTTATACATTTTCTTAAAAGTTTTTTGTTTGTTAGTCTTTTGTAGCTTGGATTTTTTTTAACTCCAGGAGAGCATGTCCTATATACAAATCGGTACAACAAACCCAAGCAGATCCACAGGCAATTATTTAAGGGAAAATGTTTGCCTTATACATATTCAATGACAAACCAAAGTGTTCCTGTATAACAGCTACATAATATATATTTCAATAAATTATTTAAGTGTGTATTTATGTACACGATCTGAACAGCACTAAGAGAACCTTTCTGATGCATGGATGGGTGTTCTAGTCTGGAGGAGAAAACTGTTTTGCTAAGTAATATTCTAGTAGACCAGGGCTGCAAGTGTCATCACTCCACACCCTCCCCCAAGGACAGTTAGCTTCAAAGCTACTGAAGGATTGATGCTGCCCTGTATGGTGCCAGGACACCCCTTGCAGAGCAGCCTGTATCTCCACTTCCCCTTCTCTTTGTGCCAGGGTATCTGTCTGCATCTTCTTTGCCCAGCTTCCTGCTTCACCACCTTCTCATTGCACTTGGTGGTACACAAGTGCTCTCTCTTCCACTTGTGCCCCAGCTCTCCCCACTATCACTATGAATTATTTTTCTGAGAATTAAACCATTCTACACATCAACACGTTCCATAGGGAGGATGGCACAGATATGATATAGATTACAGAAGAGCTATCCAAACTGAGTGAAGGATGTTGCAGCTGACAACACTTAAATAATAATTAATAAGCCATGTGTCTTTAAATTACATCTCTTCCAGGATCTGTCTCAGTCATGCTCTTCTGACATCAGATGAACAAGACAGGCTTTATGATTCAACTTTGCTTTTTCAACTTTTTTTTTAACATACAAATCCATGACACAGATTTTGCTTCTTTCTGCCAGTCCCTTCTCCATTATTCAACAATAGTTAAAGAGATAAGACTTGTTAACTTAAATGTGTGCAGAGTAGAATATTTAGATTGATGTATAGAGATGTTGCTCATAAAAATATGCACAAGGCCTTGACAAAATCATACAACCTGTTTTCTCCAGGCAGTTAAAATATTTTCCAATTTAGCCAATGACTAGACTTATCCCCTATTTTATTCATGAAAACAGTGTCAAAATGCGAAATAAGGGCATTCTGCTTCCTCCCCTAATTTGAAATACCATCTTGAATTGGAAATGAAACAGTTTTTAAAAAACCTTACATGCCTCAAACTCATGAATTTTTTTTATGCCGAAACATTTAATTCCCTCCCCTCTTACAAACTGTGATTTTTTAGACAAGTGAGGTTTTTTCCAAATGCCCTCAACTCCCATGAAATAGTTCCAAGGCATCCTCTCCAGTTATGTCAATCAGTTTCAGGCAGTCTGCAAAGAGACATGACATTTCATAACAATGACATACCAGCCTGGGAAATGAGTGGTGGGAAATAACTGGTTTGCTTAAAATAATCTCATTCATCTACACAAATTCATATATAGCTATATATATATGTGTGTATATATATATATATATATATATATATATATATATAAAACATATTATCTTTCTTCAGCTTAACCTAGTTAAATGAAAAAAAATATTAAAAAGTGAATTAAAAATTGAAAGGCTTACTACCTGGGAAAAGATTCAGGTTTCACAAGTAATGAGTGGGAAGGAAAAAATGTCTGATTTCTCTGCTGCTCATGGGTATTTTGATTGAATTTAACACATCTCAAGCTGCCAAAAGCCAGTGCTACTCATATGAAGCAGTACTGCTTCTCCAATTAAAAAGTGGAAGCACAGCTGCTTCCAGGCAAGTGGAAAGGAAAGTTGGATTGAGTGGCAGCAAAAGAAAAGGAGAAAAAATAAATACATGTGCTAATTTCTTTTTAAGGAGTTTACTGTTTGGTTGCTTTTGCAAGCAGTTGGCTGCTGTGGTTGTAAGAAGCCAGGGCACAGGTGGAATGGCTGTTATAGTGTGTTATCAAAGGAAACACAGGAACACAATCTCATTCCCTGACCACACCTTGTTTTCTATTCAACATTTTTACCAGCCTTGTTCCCTCTCTCTTTTTCTTTCCTATCAGGAAAATATTATATATACTGGACCCTTGCAGTTCACTTCTCAAGAATGAAAAGATTAACAGGAAATTCTTTTTGAGATACCTTAGGAGTAAGATCTGTATGTATGATCTGCATTCTTCCATGGTGTTTGATCAAATATAGATAGTTAAAAAAGCTAGAATCCAATCCAGCTGGCGTACTCATGTTTTCTCTCCCTTCCTATTGAACTGATGTGCAGACTAGGTCTAATACTAGATCATCTGTCAATATTGTGCTGCCTGTTTCATGCAACAAGAGCTGCGAAAAGCAGTAAAACTGTCTTCCATTGTAGGACAGTGCGCATATATGCCCAACATGCAATATCCACCACATGCAAATATTATTAACATCAATTAGCATACAAAAAAAAACCCATAGAAAAGACTTAACTGCCACACTCTTGTCCATTTTTCTTCAGACCTGTGGCTTTATGCAACACAACTAATTAATTAAATAAATACTGCAGCCTAAAAAAGAAACCTGCAAACAATTAAAGATAAAAAAGCAAGACATTCTCAGATTCTAGGATGTTAGACTTTGGAAAGCACGAATTGCTCTGAACTTTTCCAAATATCCATAAATCATTATCAGGCGAGATTCTAGATCTGACAACACACCTTTGGAAGTATTTGGAAACTGGATATAAGTTTGAGAGTGCATCTTAAGAACTGCAAAATCCTCAGGTAACTGTGAGATACCAAATCTCCACACATTAACCAAGCCAAGTTATACATGTGCTTTCATTCTTCACCAAATGTGAAACAGTTTGAAGAGGCTTAAAATAAATCCTCTAACTTTGCACTCCTTGTGGCCTGTGTACACAGAGTCTATTCACATAGACTTTATTCATCTCTCCTGACCTGTAGGTACTTTTGCTGTGATACCAACTATGTTTTCCAAAGCTGATTTAAAAACTATGCATATAAATAAGAAAACAGACCGAAGAACAAGATCTGTACTAGATAATTTCTGGTAATGAAGATGGATCAAATATTGCCCCACCCTACATGGGTTCAAGGTCCGAGAAAGTAGGCAGTATATGTACTTACACTAAATGAGCTGTCAGATAGACTGAACTTTCAAAACTGCTTAAACCACACAGGAACTTACACTGCATTTTGAAAATGTGATATTACTGTCCAAGAGACAGGGTTTTCTAAGGCATTTTGGCATTTAACATTGTAGATAGATGTCAAGTGGGATTTTCAGAAATGCCCAAACACCACTTAAATCAATGGGACTGAAGTCAGTCCCACTGAAATCGATACTCAGTCAATACTCAAATGTTATTTTTCAGTGACAGGCAACCTTTCCAATGGCTAAATGCAATAGGGTTGAACCCTGCGCCAAGTCTCTTAAGCCAATGATTGTTAAATAAAATAATACAGAGTATTTTAAAAAGTTCACTGCTCTCTGCCTTTCAGATGTACTTGGAATATTCTGCTTGCATGCACTGAGAATAAAGTATTGGACAGCTTAGTGCCAGGCATATTGCTAAAGCAAATCATAATGCCGACTGCATGTCAAATAGTTATTCCTAATAAATTATTTGTCATGTAAGTTAAAACCTATACCAAATAACAATGCAGCTCTCTTATCTGGAGGAGTAAAATGGCAACTAAAGCTTTGTGGAGCTTTGCTGTAAGGAAGATCAACAACAAAAGATTTCTGCATAAGGCCTTAAAAGGACAAAGGAGTGAAAATGTAATATCTATCATCATTCTCTTTTTTTAATTTGATAAATATCACCATAAAGAAACCCCTTCATTTTAAGAAACCAACATGCAGTGACACACTAAGCAAAAAACCTCTAGCAGTATTTCTGGGTTCACTTTAATTCTATTTCTGCTGTCACAAGCAGATGAAAAAAGCAAAAACAGGCTGACTGTACTGAACAAATTTATTGATAAGTAATACACTCATCATAAGAAGAGACTGGAACTATTTTTAACTTCTCATTTAAATGCCATTCTGAAAAAGAATATGATGAAAAAAAAAATTAATTGAAATTTAAACCCCCCCAGCTTTATGGGTTTGGCTAGCATTTTGAAATACCTAGATTTTTCAGTTCATCTCCCTTGATATATGGCAGCATTATTTTAATAGTAACAGGTTTTTTGAATATAATTATTTTTGTTTGCTGAAATACCTAAGGTTTTCTTTGATTTGATCTAAACCAAAGTTCTGTTCCTAAATTTTCAAATCTATTATCAAAGGAAAAATATAAAATCTTGAAACCCCAAAACATTATTTCTTAGCCCTAGCTAGTAACTCATTGGTGAGGGCCAATTATTCAAAAAACATTTGTACACTATGAAAATCATTGCTCACAAATTTGAAGGCTTCATTCTTAAGTCATCATGTAGAAATGCTGACTTGAAAACACTTTGTCTGAAGCAAACCCTTACAAGTAAATTTTTCTAAAGTACCATGGTGGAGTGGTGCCCCAGCTTCTGAACAGTCACTTTCAGACAAAGAATTTTTACCAACTTGAAAGCTGACTTTTGCAGATACCTATTGTATCTCTTGAACTGTCAGTGGGACTTGCTATAATCCTGACAGAGCCAAATGCAAACCTGTCTTAAGACCCATTCTTAGGAAATAAAAATATTTGCTGGTGAAGCTCCTTTTCCTTCCGGTACAGATGCAATGTTTATTGACAGGAATGCTTCACCCATCCCTTGGATGAAACAAATTCTGCTGGCAGGAGAATTTGATATTTCACCTAAGAGTATGCTAGGGAATCTGTTCTAGTAAAAGTGTCATAAAAATAAATTACACTATCAGCTCACACAACTTTATTAACAAAACTGTTAAGAGAAGATCTGGGTTGTGCAGAGGAAATGATCATTTAGGCAGGGGCAGGAGAATCTTTTGAGAGAACTTCAGGTGAAACTAAGCAGACTTCAAGAGCTGTGACCTGGTGCTAGGCAGAGCTGCATGTTTTTTCTCTGTGAAGCAGGGAGCACTAAGGCTTCATGCAACTTCATTAATGCTGGGATTACTATCTGACCTTGCTCACCAATCTGAAAGCAGACTCAGATCCTCACTGTTCATCATTACAGGCAAGGTGTTACCAGATTTAAATAGTTACCCTCAAAGGAAAAGAAGATCAGTACATCAAAGCATTATCTCTAGTTTATTTAATGTGGAATGGCCAAATGGCAGGAATTTTTCATGTTTGAGACTAGAACTGTAAGCAATTATATCTGTACCATTGTAACTGATACTGGCAAGCCTGTATACTTACCAGGATGTCTTTCATCCTGTTTTGTTTATATAGCATTATCACCCCTAGGAGCTCACATTGCTTTCACAGTTTTCTTATGTTTTATAGACCTATTTGGTCTCTAGGGATGAAATGAGGTACAGAAAAATAATAGTCCCATCTAGCTATAGGTATCTGCCTTTATCTGCTGCTTTAGCACTACTGTGAAGTACAGGCTATTTTTACAGCTTAAGAAAATATCAGTATCAAAGCAACACAACAGTAAAGCAGCAAAAATACCACATAATTCCAAATTCCTGATCTGAGCAGGATACACTAAAACAGAGCTCAAGAGAACACAAGTAAAGATCTTCTTAGTGGTGTTTGACTGTGGATTTATTGTTGTCCCATAGCTTTGGAGGCCTACAGAATGCTGATATTACTCAATCTCCATTCAGGCTAGCTCTGCAATCAAATCTGAGCATTTCCCTACATTTCACTTAGCACCTGAACTGTTATTAGCTTTCACTAAACACCTCTTCAGGGGCAGCTGTGGTGCCTCCTTCCCTGACACTGCAGCCTTCCTGCAGTGTGAAACACAGCCTCTCCTTCCAGCTGCTCAGCCCTTGTATTTCCCTGCAGGGACCATACTCCTTGTGAGGAACGCTAAATGCCTTCAAGAAAGTTTAGCAAACCAGGCTTGTGACACCCACGGCAGAGTGGCACACAGCTCAAGGGAAGGACACTCAGAGAACAAGGAACTCTGGACACTGGTGAAGAGCTCTGTTTTCCCACGTAGCTTTTAGTAGCATTTCAGGCATACCTGAAGCTGTCAAGCACCCAAACAATACCTTCTGGAGTAACCTCTCCTGTACAGAAAATGTTCAAGGGAGGAAAAGATCAGGGAGAAGATGAAGTGTCTGCTATGGTGAGTGAAGTGTCACCACCAAGTAACAGTCCTGTTTCAGCTTTTATCCAACATCCTAGAGCTTTTGCCTGAGGACTTTCAGTTGAAGACACTGTTCTGTGAAAATGGGTAGCAAGTTGTCCATGGGAGAAACAGGAGGAAAAAAAAAAGAAAAAAAAGAAATGGTGTTCAATATTTCGAGAATATTTTCAGAATTCCCCATCTTTTTCTTCATGTGACTTGATCTGACCCCAGTAACACCAGTTCCAGAGACTTCATCTGCCAGAATGGTTTTGGACTGTGGATGCCTTTGGCTTTTATATACAGATGAATATATAAACATGTTCTTCTACTTAGGTGTGTATCATTTGTCTGTGGTAGGTTCTGCTGTGGGACAATCCTGCTTATTGCTCTCTGTTCAGCTTAGCCTATCCTCAACTGAGTTTAGTGGGACATTTGATTTTCTTTCTTTGTTACCTCTCAGTAGGAGCTGTGGCTTCAGGATATGATCCAGAAGGCTGAAGGTGTATCTGGAAGATCTAAACCTAACATAAACTAGGAATGAGCAAATGTTAAAGCCTAGGTGGATCAGCAGAGATCTATGGATGATTTTGTAAAGGAAAGGGTTGTGTCTTCAAGTAAAGCAACTGGAAAAAAAATAAAGACCATTTTATGGTATGGTTTGAAAAGCTTCCCAGTTTTGAAAAGACAATTATTATAATTTAAAAGAAGGAAAAAAGCAGGTGCATACTTCTTTCAGTTTAGAGGTAATAAGTGTGCTCTATAGAAATACTGGTGCAAGACATGTAACAACTAAAAAGTGTTCTCAAGAGGATTTCTCATAAGGGATGTGTGTCCCACGTATTTTATATAGCAGACTGACTGGAATGGGCTACCTTTTTTCCTCAGGAATTAATGACCATATGACTTGTAACACAAGCCAGCACTTCTGCAGCATAGCTTAGTACTCTGATTTCTCCAGACAGGAGAAATTAATCTTGCTACACACCTCTACAGGGGAAAACTCATCTCTCAGTCACATTGTTTTTAATGTGATGGTAAATGCAGTCACATCAACTTAAGACTACTTCAGAAGACACTGGACGGGAGGTGGGAAACAGGAAGCTTTTTCAACAATGAAGAAAAGAACTAGGATTTTCCAGACCTAAAAGCCTGTATTTTTGTTGTTTTGCAATGGTTTAATACCATCAACAGATAAGGACTCAAAGTTCAAAACTTCTTTCTTGGGGTCAAATCCTGAGACATCTCAGGCAAAGGAAGTGGCGAAGTTAAATAGAATGGAGAAAAATGGATTTTTCAGGAGCCTAAGAGAGCCACAATACATGGGTGTCCACTTGAAAAAACAGTACATTAGGGATCACATAACTTAATGCACAAAAATCTTTCTTTCTTATGAAGACTAGTTAAGTGCATGGACAACAAATTGGCATGTGGCTCTTTTATGCCATGTTTTTCATTTGCTCTTTTAAAATTTCACTCAGGATAATAATGAACTTCAGGATATAGTTACATCTCACCATCTAAAACAAGTTAGTGGCAGACCAGTATTGAATGGTAGTCTCCTGCCTTCCCTTACCTTCCCTCATCTTCACTCCTTTTCCTTGCACAAGCTCTGAAATTCAACCCTGAGATGGGCTAGGTAAGTACCCCAGCAAGACAGATTTGGCAACCAAAAAAAGTGACAATTTACCTGCTGGCTTCACAAGCTGAACCAGTGAAAGGCCTGATGAGCACCAGACCCAAAAAGGGAAGAGGAAGAGCCTGACAGAGAGTAGCAGGCAAAAAGAAGGACCTCCCTCTTGGCAGCAGTGAGTTGTTGAACTACCCCAGCTTCACCCTCAGAGCAAGGAATGCGAAAAAGGGCAAAGTAAACAAAACAGCAGCAAGGTTTTAAAGGTGCTGGTGGAACGTGCTGACAGGGGAAGACAGACCTAGCTGAGTTATGATGACCTGTTGTTTTTCACCCTGACTCTTGCACTTGGATGGAGAAAGAGCTGCTGAGAGCTGCAGCCTCAGAGGGAACTGAAGGAGGAGGGGAGGGAGAGAGGAGGAAGCAGGAGGGTCTACTCTGGCACCACTGATTCTGGATAATTTCTCATATCCTTTGATAGGGAAAATAGCGTCTCTAGGGAAATATGGAGCTTTTGCTATTTGATGAAAGTTCTCATGAATATTTTGATATTTCAACCTACCAGTGACTCCTATGGACAGGAAATGTCTTATGAGAAGCAGAATAAAGCAACTTTTAGAGCAATTGTCATCATATTTCAAGCACTACGAGCTAACAGGTTTCTCAAATTACTAAAAACTTTCTTCTGGCTAATATAGAGCATATTAGTAAACTATTATATTATTTGTCAAGAATGCTTTATAACACTGCCCATGCCTGCCCACAAGAACTAGAAAGCCACTAGCATTCTGCTAGTGAGATTCATATTTAAATACTGTTCTATTGCTTGCAGCCTGGGACATGGATTAAATAGAGTCTTGCAAAGGAAGACACAGATAACCAACTATTCAGAATCTGAGTGTGGCTTGGTGAGGTACCAAGATGGCTTGTATTGTTGCTTCTAGTGACAACACTATGTGGAAGCACTTGCAACATTCTCCTCTGGAGTATCTTCATTCTCCATCTTCTTTCCCTTTATAATCATCTATTGTTCTGCAACCTGGTGTGCAATATAGTAACAGAATGGAAGGCAAGACAAATATCCAGAATATATGTATTTATTCTTCAATCCAACCATCTCCCATTCTAAGCTTGTGCACTTTAACTAAACTTGACTTTGCTCTCTCTGCACTGCTGTTTGAGAAAATGCAACCAAGGGTTGCATGTTTTTGTTGTTTTGCATACTGCAAACATAACAGGTACTGTGTAGCAAATATTTCACAGCAACTCATCTTCTAGTGCAACAACAAAACCAAAACACACAACACAGGAGAAATACAAGGTTATAAACTCTTTTAGAGCTTCCTGGAAAGTTTTCATAAGAGTTTTAGCAGTAATAAAGCATGACTGACCAAGTTATTTGAGCACTGTCACTGAGCATGACAGCACATGACTTTCTGTTGTCTTGTTACCTAGTAGAAAGGATTCAAACTGGTCTGGAAAGAAAAGAAACAGGAAGAGAATGTGGGAAACCAAGGTTCAGCCCATGATCTCCTTAAAGGACTGTGGTCAGACAAGCAAGGATGTGCTACACCAGGATTTTTTTCAGGAGTGACCATTCAGAGAACACTTGTTCTGAAACAGAAGAGGGAAGAATGAAAATGTCACTTCATCAGACTGATTACACCACTCAGCTACAAGGACAACTGTGATACAATCCCTGCTCTGATTAGTGTTAAAATTGTAATGGATCTTAAGTAATTATTAAGGAATTATCATAAGGGAGTATAATTAACACCTATTATTTGTAATAGGTATCATGCATGTGGATGCATTTAGGAAGATGAAATCATCAATCAGAGGTAAGAATCAGATTTTGTTCTCTAAATGTCCAAATTAATCATTAAACCTTTTCAAATTCAGGTGTCACGCCTGACGTTAGTCTCTTTCTGGGGTTCTATGTTACACATCTTGCTCGATAGCCTACTGCTGTACAAAGGAGAAGCTGTCTTGAGAATCATCAGTGCCTCAACATGGCCTTGTCTGACCCATCTGGGAGTGATGAAGGCACTATCGTGTGCCCTCCATGGTGAGGATGGCAGGAGCTGGCTGGGGCCCAGAGCCTTTTGGCTGGGGCACAGAAGGCAGTGCAGGACTAGCCTTGCAGGTAGTGGGATGGAGGTGCTGGTTTAACACCAGCAGGAATTCAGACTCCAAATAAACAACTACCCTTCTCCCCACACCTTCTAGTAAGGAAGGGACAGAAACAGAGGCTATGGGTTGAGATAATTTACTGAAAGCAAAGGCCAATGGAATAAGAAACTCACAGAAACACCAGCAATAATAACCACGAAGGTATACAAAAAGAGAAGGTGTTTTATCCTCAAAAAAGATGTTCACCACTAGGAACAAAAACAAGATGATGGACACTCCCTGTAGATCACAGGTTGGCTTCCCCGTAGATAGGATGGTGACCATTTCTGCACCCTGGCACACGGCCATCAGGAACAAAGACAAGACTGCAAGGGGGCTCCCACAGCTACTGTTCTGCTCCTCCCAGCCCAAAACAGCAAAAGACAACGACAAAACCGCAAAAGCTAAATCTTCCTAGTCGAGCCGTGTCACTGCTCTGCTGGGCTCAGTTTTGCACAGGTGCCTGTTCCGCAGTTTTAGTTTCACCATGCTGAAGGCCAGTCCCACAGGTTGCTGCTCTTTCCTATTGCTCCACTGCACTCCTTTCAGTCAGCGTGGGTGGATTTGGCTCAGCCCAGCTCCTGTGGGCTGGGCTCCCTTCAGCTGGACTGGAGTCACCCCCACCAGCCCATTCCCTGCTGGCACCGCCATCCAACACCCAGTGATTTGCGTTTCACCGCTTTCCTTTCAGTACCACATCCTCTGACTGTGTTATGGAGAAAAGTGCAGAGGCAGTAGAGATCCCCAGATGCACAGGAGGGAATCCCAACATTCTCACTGCTGGAGAAAGAGGCAAAACGGCACCAGCTCCGGGACAGGCTCAGTGGTGAGGTGAGGTGTGGGGCACTTGGCCACGCCCCAGTGGTGAGGTGTGGGGCACTTGGCCACGCCCCAGTGGTGAGGGGTGGAACATGTGGCCACGCCCCCAGGGTGAGGGGCGTGACACTTGGCCACGCCCCCGGTGTGAGGGGTGGAGCACCTGGCCACGCCCCCAGTGGTGAGGTGTGGGGCACTTGGCCACGCCCCAGTGCACTGAGCTCCGCCCCCGCGGCCATGACAGTGCCGCGCTGTGTGGGGTGGGGTGGTCGGGGTCCGGTCTAGGCCCAAAACAACAAAGCTGAGCTCAGCTGAGCGGAACGAGCATGGGCACAAGCACTGCTAGAGGCAGCTGAACCGATTTGTTCTCCAGCATTAACCTGATCCGTGGGACCCTCCAACATAAAATAGAATTGTTGTTTTTTTCTTTATCATAAGGCCTTTTTTGTAGTAATTCACAATAAAAAAAATGACGGTCCTTTGCTTTTAATGAAACACTGTAACACCAAAAAGCATAGCTGAAGCTCATAGAGCTCCAGTATTTCAGGGCAAATAACTTTGTCCATTCTTAACACTTGACTGCAGGATAAGGTTACTGGAAATACAGCAGGCTACAGCGGTGAGAGCTATAGAATTGTAAAATTATTTTGTATTTTTAAGACTGGTAAAACCTGTGGCTCCATTCAAAGTTTTATTTTTGGCTCCCTTGCGTGGGTCAAGAGCTGCTTCGGGGACACAAGGCACTTTCCCATGAACCAGGTGTATCTCTGAGGAGCACCAAAGGGTGATTCCAATTCAGCAAAAAGTTTCAGCTTGAAAAGAAAATAATAATTTTTTTCAGTCTGGTCCCGTTTCCTGATGCAGATTTATTTTAATCCTTTTATTTGTCACAAATTCACAAAAAGCCCACCCACCTCTAAGAGTAATAGAGTACTTAGTTTTCCGTTGAAATTTTGATGATACAATTTGTACAAGTATTGAAAATGGCCAGCTCCTTCTTTTTCACATGGTTATGAATCAGATATCTTCAAGTAGCATGGAACTGATTGATTTACTGACATCAGTAATCAATCTGGACATATTAAAGGGTAAATATTATTTATTAAAATATTACCTCTTTTCTCTGTGTCCAGTTTCTGCAGAATGAATGACTTTTTAAAAAATCAAATACCTTAAAAAAATCAAGTTGTTTTAAAGCTTGAGAATTATTATTTTTTCATGTGTCCTCAGGTGCCTGGATTGAGCAGAGGTTTAGATTTTGCCTTAGAACTGCTGTAAAAAGCTAGTTTAAGTGTACTGCTATATTCATGAACAAAGAGACTTTTTACACTCAGTGATGTGGATCATTAATTGGACATCTCATTCATCACAGACCCTTACCAGAGAAAACAAAGAGCAAGAACAAAAACAGGACCCTGGCTTTGTCAAAAAAAAAAAAAAAAGTTTAAGGAATCTGCATTTAATCAAAACATGCAAAACAATCTCCAGATACTGTCTGGCAACAAATTTAGGATTTGCAGAGCTGAAGTGTTCATTTGCTTGGCTATAAATATTACGTTGATGAAAGACAGTCCTAACTCCGTCTTCCACCACTTCACTTCTGATAGGGAAGCTAAGGTTTTATGTGTTTGCTTAGAAACCCATTAGATCTAACCTTTCCAGGAGAATTACAAAGGGGAATGATAAATGACCATGTATCAGTTCAGAGGAGGGAGAGGTTTCATCTGGGGTACTGCAGGGGTAAGTAGTCAGTCTAGGCATATTTGATGTTATCATTCATGATGCAGCATATAAATGAAAATCAAAGATTACACTAAGGTGGGAGGAACTGCAAATGCTAGAGAGGAAAAAACAATAATATGACATCAAGCAGATAGGAAGAGGAGCAAGAAAATAAGATTTAGTGGAAAAATGCAAGATATACCTGTGAGAAAACACTCCAAATCAAGATTTAGTGGAAGGAAAAAAAAATAATGCAAAGACTGAAGTTGAGCTGAATATTAGACATACACTTGCAACAGGGAAAGACAACAACAACAAAAGCCAAATGAGCTGTTACGCTTTCACAGGCCTTAGCTCACAACTGTGGAATTAGCAAACCTTTTCCATCTGAATTGGCAGCAAAAAGACATTTAGGGAAAGGAGATGATCTGTGAAGTGTGTGAGCAGAGCTATGTACAACCAAGTCAGAGGTTGCTGACTCTTGCTGACTATTAGGTTCTGCACCATTTTGGCAGAAATATTTTCAGCTACCTATGCAAGCCTTGCCTCAGATCCCTCTACAAGCACAAATGTAAAGTCTGCAGAAGGAACCAAGAATTTGGAGTTTAATTTTTGCACAATGGCCTCCCTACTTCACTGCAGAATTTAACCTTCATTAAACATAAGAGAGAAAAATACTGAGCTGCATACAAATAAAAACATCACAGATACAGTCTGTTCTGTGGATTTAGCACAGCATGGGCTGTGCTAATTACTATTTTTTTTTTTTTTATTTGAGCATCTATATTGGGCTAAAACAATATCCTTGCAGTTGAACACTATCAAAGTGCAGTGTTTGGTGGTGGAGTTTGAATATTTTGAATGCAACTTCTTGGGAAAATATGGAGTAATACAATAAAACTTTATACAGAATTTTTTTAATGTAAAGCACAACACCTTCTGAAAGACACATCACACAGCAGAGAGCAGTAAATTTAAAAAATGCCCAGGAATCAGAGAAAAATAATGCAAAACCATCTTTTAATTGGTGACAAAAGTGCATCAACATCACTATTGCAAATACTTGCTAAAATCTGTGCATTTGCAGAGCAGAATATTTAAAATATGCGCAACATTTCATCCTCCTTAGGATTAGTGCCTCCTATTATAAAAAAAATCACATGAAGAATAATTTTTTACTACTCAGATATAAATTTTCACACTTTGTCTAAAATTGTCCACACAGAAATTCTTGATCATATTTTACACCATGTTACCTGTTTAATAATTGCTCACAATTAGCCTGGGAGAATAACACCAATTTATCAGAAACTGAGCTCAGCTCTCAAAGATTATCAGGGAACACTATAAAAATGCTGCTGTTTGCAAGAGACCACTAGGAACAGTACATTATGCCCTGTAAAGCAGCCAGGGCAGTTTTATTAAGGTCAGATGGCATTTGAAGACAGAACGATGAAGAAACATATTAAAAAAGGCTTTTATAGAATGGTCTTGTTGTGAAAACACCATAGGGACTTAAGTGCATGCATACATATGTTACTTGATTTTATTTCCATGACTTCATGTACAGTCACCCAGTTTGCCAGTCAAAAAGTTTTGTTTCAAATCACTGCTGTCCCTAGACTTTACTGAACCTGGTATGGAACTCTGTGTTTCATACAGCATAAAAATTAATTAGGCTTTTGTCAATCTCACTGAATATTAAAGAAAAAAAAACCAAACAAACAACAAAACCAGATCAAAGAATGAAGACTTAAAATACAGATTAAAAGAAAAACAAAACACAAAATGCATTCTTTTATAATTAATTCACTGTTAGAATGTTAAGACAGGAATGTATTTGAGTTGGCGTCCCTTTGAAGGCAGACACTGAACCCAGCAGTCCAGTGTAGTCTCCGAGGAACTGAGAACAAAACCAGGGAGCCAAGTTTTAATGCAGCAAGACCAGGAATGGGAAAGAGGTGCAGAGCAGCACATCAGGACAGTCCTGTTTCCAAGCTCTTTTCCCAAGGAAACAGCTATTGATTCTGCAGTCAGAGGTAGCCTTGCACGAGATAAACAATCCTATTGGTGAAGTCTTGAGTCAGAGCTTCCCCCTTTTTCAGGTATATTGAGAAGCACACTTTTTAGAGCTGGTTTAAAAACATGTGTGTAAGCGAAAATGTGAAGACAAAAACCATTCTATAAAGTGTTTTCTTACTTAAAAGCTGTACTTCTGACTTAACTACTGTCCAAAGAATTGCAATAGTTGCACCATTTTTTACATTCATTAGATTAAGATACCAAGTTATTCCTTGAAATTGCCTTGACTGTGCTAAGGAGTTCTGGATTTTTAAGAATCAGTGCACTGTAGAACTGTTCCAGCTACCAGACTAATTTTGCACTGATTCTCTCCATCTTCAAGTTTCCTTTGTGAAGTACAGTCAATAATACTGGAGTTGCATATCCAGCATTAATGACAGTATTGTCATCTGTATGGTAACATTTTTTCCAAGTTCATATACCCCAAAGTGGCTTTGCATCATGCTGTTATTTCATACAGATCTGTCTGTTTATACTAATATCCCTTCCATCTTTCCTAGTCCTAGAGGACATGTTTGCAAAAGGAAATCCCATTTTAAAATTGGGGTCTTTGCTTCTAGATGCATGACTTGATATTCACTTGATGAGTGGATGAGCTTATTTTCCCAGCATATCTTATCAGTCCCTGTCATTATTTTCTACTTAACTTTCATTTTTAAAAAATTTTCTAATGTTACCAGCAATGATTTTATACTGTTTTTCCTACTACCACCAAGGACAGTGTATGTAGACAGAGAATAAATCCCAGAGGGACCCACTAGAAACCTCCTGTCAGACAATTATTTCAATTTACAATTGCCTTTTACATTCTATTTGTAACTAGGCTTAACCTGTACAATATTTGATGTATGTATTACATATACTGTATTATACTAAGATATTGTTGGAGAGTATATTCTTTATGGGTATTTCTTATTTCAGCACACTTTTCCTATCAACCCACTATGTGAATTTAACAATCCAATTTTTGACAGATCTTTTTTCATGCAAACCTTGCTGAATGTCATAAATTACATTTTTAATTTTTTTCTTTTTAATTTTCAGCTGGATTGCCTGGATCAACATTTTCCAGGTCATGCTATTTACCTTCTTGACAGTAAATGAAAAGAAAAAACAAAACAAAAACAAACTAAATGCACAAGCAGAGATAGATACTAGATAAAGACCAGGTGTATGAATTTACATTTCAGACTTTTTTGAAATTATCATTATAATGAGATGTTCAATTTAATTAACTTTATAATATTATTTTAGTACTGTATCATTTTATGTAGAAATAAAAATGAGATTTATATTTTTATTTAGTTTTTTTTGTTGCTGCTGAGAAGAATTTAATATGTGTGTACATTTATTATTTAAGTAAAGTACATATATTATTAAGTAGAATTAGAACATAGCACACATTTAACATCCATGTTCTTTAAATATATTTATTCGATTGGAAGATAGAGACTGACAGTATTTTCCAGATGACAGTCTTTACACATGATTTGTTCATGTTTCTTTGGACAGGACTTGGAATTCAATTACAGTGCACAAAAGAGCATTCAAAATATCTTTATTTTTTTGTTAAATATTACTATTTGCCTGTGCTATGCACCATGAGAGAAGAACTTGTTAGGTGCATTTCTTTTTCTGATCTTAAAATACATCTGATTTAGGAAGTGGTGTTTGTGATTAATAAGGCTACAGGATCAAGAAACTTCTTTATGCTTCATCACCTAAGCAGGACTGTCATCTTTGACTCCTTTTGGTTCTCTGCAGTCTTGTGATGGTTGCAAGTCCCTCAAGAGTGTCATAACTCTGAACTGTAACTATCTGACGGTTTTGTAGGAAATGGTCACAAGTACAGAGTGATTTACAGCAGCACTGTTGTAAGAATACAGCTGATTGAATAACAGTAAACATATCCTGTCAAGGAATTATTAGAAGGAGAAATTTATACATAGTGAGCAGAAGATATGAATAGGACAACTTTTAAACAGTACTACTGAAGATGAAAAAAGGATGTACTTTTAAATATTTGTAAAATGGAAATAATGGAAATTAGCATTTTTAAATTTCCTCTCAAGAAATTCTAAAAACAAACTTTGTACAAATATAAAGCTGGTTGCCAGTGCTGGCATTATGCTACACACTGTTATTATGCAAAAAAATCTATTATCACATCTGTGGGTTAGTCACTGAGTTTCTTAATGTTTTAAAACAATCAAGAGAAAAAAAACAAACTTGCAAACCTTGGAGAAGAAAAACAGTCTGAAGGAAACAGGAGTTTTTTCTATTGGTTTCAAGACACTCCAGAAGCAAACTTAGTTGGCCTTCATATTAGGATTTGATTTCTTTTCACTCACATTTTTTCCAGACACATTTCGATGTCATTCAGTCACAGGGTCCCAGGTATGAGTGTTCTCACTGAAGTCACAAGTAACAAATTTTGCTTGGTGTAGGACGGAAGGGAAGTCTCCTTGGTGCAGGAAACTCGCCCATGCCTCTTATGGCACTGCAACAGACTCAAAAACTAAAGTTTCAGATGAAGTTTACATCAAAATCCACAGACAGAAGAGATTCATTGCTGGTATTTTGGGCTAAAGCAAGTGGTTCTGTATTTTAGCATCATATAAGACATTGTTGAAGTTAAACATGAGTATTAAACATGCTTGCAGTTCCAAGAATTTTTACAAGATTGCTTCAGAAATTTGCATTTTTTGAATTCAGTCTATCACAATTCTGTCACGAGCCACAAGCTGGGACAAAATGACAGAATTGTTTTAAGGTGAACTACTTTTAATGGGATTTGGGTGCCCAAAATGATTGGAAATCTTAGTCAGTATTCTTTGCATTAGAAGCAAATGGTCTTAGTGTTTTGGAAAAAGTGGCACTTACTCAAATGTTTATTCCCAGTGAGCATTCAGACAGCACGCTAGAGTTTGCAATATCATACACAGTTAGAAAAAAGACCAATCAATCCATAAAACCTTATGTCTTAGTGCCTTCTGAAAGGCTTTATAATATGGTGCAGATTCAAATACAGAATGCAAAGATGTTATATCCTAGAAAGTTTATTCCCAAGTCAGAAGTCAAAATGTGTTTATAGTGCCAGTGGGCATAGAAAAAAGATTAATACAATCAAAAGCTCCAGAGGTTTTTCCCTGTTATTTTTATTATTAATTCTTAATATTAAAAGCAAAGACTACAGAAAAGTGTGAGGGGAAAATAAATATTTACCAGCTGCCAGATCATTTTGGAAGCTGATCAGACATTTCTCATTTTGCTGGGCCTTTTTTATCCCTTTCCTTTCAACATAAAACATTGCAAAACATTGCAATTCTAAAGAACAAAGTGAAGGGAAGATAAATCCCAGCCACCCAGAAACATGCCCTAGATCACATAGGAAGATCATGGAAGGAGGGAGGGAGAACTATAACTCTGAGATACATAGCTTGTGTTTTTAAAAGCAGCACTAAAAAAGCAAAGGACCAGAGACAAATTAGCAATGAAATTATGACAATCCAGCTTGGCCTTTCTCTACATATTCTGATACTATTTAGAGGCACACCAGCATCTACTTCATCTGCCAGCTGAAGTGTATCATGTTACATAGTAGTTACAGCTCAAAATATAAGTTAATTTCAAGGTCTCATGATCTGGATGATTTGTAAAGAGATATCCACCAGCAGCTGAGTTACATGGGGATGTCAAGGCTTCACGTCATAATTATTACAGTTCCAGTGTCCAAACAAGCCAGGTGCCTCTTCAGAAGGAATAAGCATAAAACCTGGGCCAGACAGACATGGGAGATTTGGGAAACAGAGGAAGCATATCTGCATTTTGTCTTGGTTTTTGATGGCTTTATCACCAGTAATGTCTGCTTGTTTCATGGGGACCTTTACCAGCGTTAGACAGTCAGAACCATCTCTGGTGTGGCCTCTCAGGGCGATGATTCAAGGCAGCAATGGGGGTCTCAGGTTCCCCTGTGCTTTCTGGGGCTGGACACCTGCCACCCATTCCAGGAGAAGGCCATCTACCTTGGACTGCAGCCATCCAGGGGCAAAATGCTTCACTCCTTGCTGGTGACACAATTTCATTTCATGTTCCATTGTGTCAGTGGGAAATAAAGATAGTTGCTATGGTAAGTGTCCGTTTCTGAGTGCAGCCAGTCTCACAGGGCTCCTGTCTCTCTGTCCACACTTTTGTTTGAAACTGTCTTCAAAGGGGGGACAGACAGAGGTGAGAAACCACTGCCACCTACAGAAAGAGTTAACTAAGTCACAAGTTCATTTTTACACAAGGCTTTGCTGGAAAAGGGCTGCATGGCTCAGTCCTTCAGCAAATTCAGGAGGGAAAACTGCTTAATTCAAAACTTTGTGTCAGGAATTAACCCATCAGCTTCTCAACCACCTCTAAGTAGGTGCAAAAGGAGCTGTAAAGATAAAAATTCCATAGGGCATTGTACTAAAGTGCAGGGGACAGATCAGCTTTTGCATTTTGACTGAGATTGTGCCTTCATGGCTGTGAGCAAATCTTTCAATCTCTGTGCTTTTATTCTTATCTCTAGAAATTTTCTTTTTCTGGTCCAACTGGTTTTCAGGGGGACATGTCTCTCAGCAAGTACAGCATCGTTGCTGATTATAATGTTACCAGAAATTGTTCGCTAGAATTTCACGCCAAGATCTATACAGTTCTTTGGCAATAGACCTGTTAGGCAATTATATTATGTCCATAAGTACCAAAATATGTGGAAATTAAAAAGCAGATTTGATAAAACGGGAAAGAATAATCTATACTCGCTAAAATATGTACAATCTTTCTCTCTAACTTCTTATTTTCTTTCTCTGTTTAGCACTTTGTGATTAAAAGTATTGTAAATAGATCAACATTTTTATTCCATTCATGTTTTTCAAGTGTTGATAAACTTTTTCATCATTTTGCAAATCAACAAAATAAAACTGATTTATAAAATCTTTCAGATTAAAATATAAGGATGCTCAGCCTCACGAAAACATTTGGTTGGTTGAACTAGCATTAACAATTATGCTTAGGAAAAAGTTTAACAGCTGCAAAACACAACCTTGTAAGAATTAGGCATAAGTGTTACATATTTCTGCTGTAATTAATTTCCAAATAAAATATTACATTGTTTGTACATAATAGAATTCAATAATAAATTTCATTCTATAACTAAACAAAGTATCACACATACTGGGGGAAGAAGGAGGGTGCAGGTTTATCCACAAAATTGGGGCTGGAAACCTTCTGACAATAAAATCAACTGCAGAGTTACTTAATTGGAACAGCAATTTGAAAAGAGATTGCTTGTATTAATAATTTTGTACTATAATATACAAATATTACTGGACAACAGCAAATTTTAAACAATTGCATCTGAGTTGGGGCCAAGGAATCCAAAAGTCTACTTTAGGAAGACAGACAAGTTAGCTATTCTCCCCAGTGTTCCTTCCTTCCCCCTGAGAAAAGCCTGAAATAAAACACCACACACATATACAAACAAATCTTAAAAAAAAAAAAATAAATAAATAAAATCTAATATACTTCAAGAGAATTGATATAAATAAAATGACTGCAGCCTTTAAAAATGAAAAATGTAGCAAATCAACCCTTGTATTTTGTTTTATGTAGACTTGAGTGCTTTTCCTAGGATATGAAGTTATGTTGATGGGTCTTATTTCCCAGGGTAAGCCCTGGCCCTATTCCATCCCCTGGAAAACATTAATCCTCCACAAATTCTCAGCCATCCTCTCCAGCGGCTCAGCCATTGCCTCAGACAATGGTCTAAGCAATGCAGACTGGATTCCATCAAACTCAAAAGAGTGCAGAAAATAGAGTTGTACTCTACAGTTTTCCTACAGAAGTGACAGAAGGTAAAAAAAAGAGTTGGACAAGATGTTTCATGAGGTAAATATCCTAAGGTGTAGTAGGGTTCAGCTGAAACAAAAGCTGTGTCCCAAAATATACAGAAATATAGCAATAAAGGACTTTTCACAAAAAAAATGTTTCAACTCCTAAAATGCATATGATAATTTTTCATTGTAGAAAGGAACAGAAAAAGAAAATTAGGAAAGTGCATCAAATTACAATGATGTAAAGGCAAATTGTTAAGTGTAGAAGGTTTTCCATGATTTAGCTTATAGGACTTTCTAATTTCTGTGTGCTGGCCAATCTTGTCTGTGGAAATTTTCATAGCTGGCCATTCTATTGAGAATTCTTATTGAGAATGAATAATTTCCATACAGACAATATTTATTTCAACACAAGGAAATGTTGCTTTTGTTTCTTTAATTAACCAGAAATCCCTAACACCTTTTGTAGAATGTTTGGTTTCATGGGATACCACATGGAGCCTGATCCAATCAACAGTCCTTGCCTTACACAGTAAAAAAGTAGGTATGATTTGCATTGTATCCTTTCATTGTAAGAGTTTCATACCTTTTTGAAATCCTATCTCACCTACTGCATGTGGCAGTACCTCAACTTTAGCTTGGGTTCAAATCCTCCCTTTTGTGCGTTTCTATACGAAGTGTGTTTTATGTTAAGAAAATATTTGTGGAAAGAAAACAAGGAGTGCTGTGAATCCTCCTGCCATGTGAGAAAGCTGCCTCCAGTGATCATGCAGCATACTGAAACAGCTATCATGGATGCTTTGTAAAAAAAAAACCCAACCAGAACCTCTTGAATTGGCTAATGTGTGACAGTGGCAGTAGCTAGCATGCCAGCTGTGCATAGATAGAGACCTGTATTTCTGACCACTGGGAGGGTTCCTTGTGTGTGTTGTGGTGCTTTCTACATGCTCTCAGAGATGTGCATATGATCCATATGGAAACTTAGCACGGCTATTGGGGATATCTCCATATATCTGCCTCATTCACAAAGCAGTTTTGAACATCGTGGCTCATTTACACCTCCTTCAATTAAATGATATTTGCTAAGTATTTATAAAACATGTAAATTCAGAGAGTCAAATGAAAAAAACAAGCCCTACAGGCAATTCCCCAATTTTCCGCTGGTTCATAAATAAGTTTACAACAGCAGTTCCCAAACTATAGTTCACATCCAGCCAGTGATCTGATGATCTGGTCCACAGAGTGATGCCAATTTTGTCCTGTTTTCAAGTAAATCAGGGTGCAGGACAATTTATGGAAAAGACGTGGTCTTCACATGGGTCTGGGAGCCCTCCACTCCTGCTCTCCCACAAGAACAGTCGCCTTGTCTGTGCTGATAAATGGCTCTGAGGGACTCACACCAGAACACAATGCTGGGTTTCATCTCAGGAAGATGTTTTCCAGAAGCCTGAGGGATGTTCATCCTCCAGATTTGGCTGGCACTTGCATGCCTGTACACCCTGGCTGAACTGCAAATGGAAACGTCTTGATGGAACACACTGACAGGGAAAGCCAGCAGCAGTGGTTTGACCTGGCTCACTCAGAACATAAAAATTCATAATCATCCCAGGGCATGTGGAATCCAACAAATCATCTCCAGAGTTAAAATGTCTAAGGCAGCATTATGGACGTTACAAACAAATTACCAGACATAATCAGCCAGATCATCAGCTGGTAGAAGTTGGCAGAAATCCACTGCAGCAACATAAGTTTTGTAAAACTAACCTGAATTACGCCAGCTGAAAGGCTTAGTTTATTTTTTCTGCTATTGTGCACGTGGAATAACCTGGGCAATTAAGCCTTTCTTGTTTTGGGGTTTTTTTTTTTTTTTTTTATCTTTTGATTTTTATATGAATCTTGTCTTTACATACACATGCATGCGAATAAATTAAAGGGTCAGCTCTCTATTCCATCTGCTCTACAGCAAACCATTTGTTGCTGTTTAAATGACAGCTGCTTGGCCCAGGAACAAACTTGGCTGCCACTGTGCAACACCCATGTGTGCTGCTGGCACAGCAGCTCAATCTCCCAGCTCCACCCCGCCTGCTCCTGGCCAGCCTGTGCCCTGCCCCAGCACCTCACCTGCCATGCTCAGGAGGCAGCACTCAGGTGTCACTGCAGAGCCCCCTTGAACAGGAAACATTTTCCCCTCTTGTTCATATTTTCCATGTTATTATATCAAGGGCAGGAGGTCTTGGTCTACAACCATGCTTATGCTCCAAAATAAGAATAGCATAAGGATCATCTTAGCATGTCTAGGACTAGTTCATAATTTCAGATTTAGGAAACTCTAAAAGCTCTACAGAATTGTAGAAATGGTGCCCACAATAGGGGGCTTATCAAATTTCTGCATTAGAAGCTTGCCATTAAGTTTTATTAATTAAAATTATCTGCTCTCACCCTCTTGAATTAATAAAATGCGGCTGGCATTCACTGCAATATTACAGACCATGGCTGTTCTGAAAACATAGTTGCTAGGATACCTCCATAATTTCATCCTCACGTTATACTGGTCTTTCAATTAATGAAGAAACATTCAAGTTACTTCTCAGCACTTCTGTGCACATGTTTGACCTGTGCCTTCACCCTTCTTGTGTGATACCACTCCATGTGTTTGCCTTCTAACCCCAGTGTGGGAAACAACAGAGTGACCACAGCCATTTGCAAAATGCAGTAATGGTGCAACTCTTCTACTTGGCCTTTTCATGTCTTTTGTTAATATGAGGACAGAAAACCAGATGTCCTTACATCCAATATTTCTACACTGAATGGTCCTGAGAAAATAATGCTTTTTCAGGGGCTATTTTGCAAACCTATGCTATCCATTATCCATTTAAAACTTTTTATGGCACAACCTCAGCAGTATAATGCCTATTAAAGAATGAGATCCTGCAAAATTATGTATTTCTCAAGGCAGTTATCTAATAAAATACATGAGGTATTCTTATTAGATAGGAGGAGGCAGCCAAGGCTCTGGAAATACTCAGTCCCAGGACTGAATTTGTTTGAAAGTCTGATGCAATCTGATAGACTACAATGGAAACTCACCTTGGATACACATGCTAAGCATTATCGTCTGCAGGAACACAGCCCCTGCACAACACAAAAAGCCTGACACAGTTTGAATGCAAATGAAGTAGGAAACAGGCATGATACAGACCTTCTGTATACTGAATTTCACAAGCAAAGCAGAGTGTGCACCCTTCATGTCATTCCCAGAGTAGGACTGGATATTTGGAAAATACTCTGGCTGAATATTTAGTGAACACTGAGAGACAAAGAATAAACAAAAGCCATATCTGCATTTCAGACTCTTTTTAGCTATCAGACCAAATATGATGTGAAGATCAAGTGAACAAACAGAGCAGCTACTGACACTTTCAGACAGATCACCACATCTAAACAGCTGATCTATAAATAGTCTGCTCACAGTATTGCAGCACATGCTGACCACACAGATGTGATCTTGCAAAGCAAGTACCAGAGATTGTACACAGCTGTTTTCACTTGGTTAAAGCCTGTGTGGTCTTTTCTCCAGTACAAAGAAATACTCGCAATTTTTTGAAAAAAGTTACAACTTCTACTGCATGGACTAATAGATTTTTTTTTAATGTTAAATAGGTTCATTTTGTCCTGGAAATTATCAGTGGCTCAATAAGCAAATAAAGGCTCTCAAAGAAACAAGCAAAGTAGTTTGCATAAAACATTAGGAAAATATTCCCAAAGCACTCCAGAAATTTCACAAGTTATTAATAATTTGACATTATTATGTATGATTTGTTGAACACGCAAGCACGCTTGAGCAGACAGAAGGAACACCTTACAACTGCCCAAGAGGCACACACTTCATCCAGGAGCCTGACTTTTCAGGGTGCTTTGTTTGAAGACGTACTGAGTGATCTTGGCTCTCACTGAAACCTTGGGAAGCTGAGGAGGCTCACAGCCTGCAGAAGATGTGCAGAGAATTGCAGAAGATGCTCAGCATTTAGGACCTCTGGGAACTGTGGACCAAAGTTTGGGTGATGCCATTCTCTCTCTGGGAGCCTCAAGAAAAATTATTTCGCTTTTCCCATCCTATCTGGGAGCAGCTTTAACATTCTACTGTGCCCATGCTGCATCTTGGCTGTTTGCTGTGGAGGAAAACCAGAACCTGACAAAGTATCCCATGAGCCCCTCTGTGCTCAGGGCTCCCACTGGAGTGTCATCAGCTGGTGCTGTGCAGTGATGAGCTCTTTTCTGTCAGTGTGCTCCAGCCCATCAGCTTGTTCTCTTGTGGGCTGCTTCTGGGGAACCCCACAGCCTGTGTCAGTGTCCTGTGCAGGAACATGCTGTGGACCAGGCAGGTGGGCTGGTGATGGAGCATCCTGATGTTGGTGACTTCCCTCCTGAGGCATGGCAGAGGAAAGTTTCTGCCTGTGTGAGCTGTCCCAGCCCAAAGCTCTGTTCCTCTGTACGGTTGCTCAGGCTGAGCCTTCACTGCATGTAGTGCCAGCTCATAGACTCACTTTACACAAACACATAACAGTACTGAGGAGGACAGAAGAGTGCTTTGATGTACATGATAGATACTCTATTTGCTACCATGGGCACATTCGTTTATCTCCTAGATGGTGAAATCTTCATCATCAAGGATAAAAATATATATGTGATTTCTGATTGCAGTTCCTGCAATGAGTTGCACACCTATTTGGCTTTCTTCACAAGATTCCACTTCTTGTTCTATTTGTTCTCTTTATTCTATTTGTATTAGGACATTGCCTTTCATTGTTATGTTCTCCACCTTCCTGTTATAATCGAGTCTTCTGCCCTTTGTTTATGTCCTGCCTATTTTTCTTTCATTAGACCTTAATTATAGCCTGTGACTATAACTTTCTGCCTTTGGCTGTTTACAGAACTGGTTTTCTGCCTCTCTGATACACACACTTCACTCCTATTCTCCTTTAGATCTCAACTTCTATATACAGTCATCACCTTTTGAAAGTGCAAAGCAGGACAATTAGTCATTGTAACAAGTTTTCCAAGGCTGGAAGGTCACATTACAACTCTTAAACTTCAGTGGTTTAGATGTTTGGAGATGCAATGTGAAAAATGTCTTTGATCTTTTTATTGCCTTGGTAAACTTTTTTTATGGGGCAATCCATTTACCTAGTCCATTAGAGAGCTCAATAAAATATTCTGTGTTCAAAAATACTGCACTTCCCCAATTACATATATACACATATATATATAGATACATATATATATATATGTCTTTCCTCTGTAAAATTTACACTTCTTTGCAAAAGTCTAAAATATTTTATGACTACTCTCAAAGACCACCACTGCAGAAAACTAGTTGCTACTTTATTTTCTCATTACTTTTAATCCACATTATTAAGCATCCTGTTTTGAAAGTCATGTCTCCCACTGACAGAAAATGGAGCCTTTGACCTGGCAAGTGTGCAGCTGATGGAACTGTAAGTACAAGTTAGCTGCTTGTTCATGAAACCAACCAGATCTATATATTTCTGGTCAGCTGTTACCCTATTTTTTTGCTAAATTAGTCCCACAAAGGTGTTTCAGTTTGCACACACTCCATTCTAAAAGACCAGACTTCAAAGATGAATGCAAACTCACATCACAAACCAAGGCTGAGGCTGGAGTCACCAGTTTGGACTCCTCATTGCCAGACCCAATATATACATTAAAAGTATAAATATATACATGATACTGGCAGTGTCATCTTCTCTCACATCCAAAATGATCTGCTTTTGACTTCTAGACAGCAGAAAAGAAATCGCTGGCTATTACAAAACCATGGACCCTGTTGATGATAGCCCCTTTGAACTAGCTCATCTCCTTCTGTCTGTGCCTCTTCAACGACATGAAGCAATCACAAAGGCACTTTCTCTGCTCACAGAAGGTTCCTCTCCCAGACTGAGAAGCATTTTCCCACAGTCAGTGTAAGAAGCATGGAAGATGGCTGAAAGTGGATTACCTCTTCTCACAATGTATGAAAATTTGGCTTTGCTCCTCAGATAGGACTTTTCAAGGATCTGGATTAATCAAGTAGAGTGGAAGCAGCAGAGCGAGGCCAATGTGGAAGAAAATTTGCCATTCCTGCCACTAGTATGAACAAGGGAAAGGTTGGTCTATGGACTGGCAGGAGAATACCCTCAGCAGTCATCATGGCCCCACACATCCAGGCACTTTCCTGGTGGCAGCACCCATGGCAGATCTGGAAGTGAAGTCAGGAAGGTCATGGATATTTTACTGCTTCAGCAATCACTTACTGTAGGCAGTTGCCTACTGTGTTTCTTTGGCAAGTTTGAAGTGAACAGAAGGTGGATCCAGCCTCAGTCAAACATCTGCTGACATCTTTGGAAGCTAGTTCACATTTGAGTCACACTATACCTTAAAAAATTGTTGAGGTGGCAGAAAGCTATTGCTGTCCTTGTGTACCAAGGTTCATTTGTCTCAGGCTAAGAATACAGACTTAGTTTTCTTTCCCTTCCTCAGCTACTGAATTCTCTGAATACGTGTCTCCCTTTCTTCTCTGTCTCTCATTTTTTGCCTTTGCTTTACCATCATGCCTCAACTCCATCACAGGTCTATTTTCCTCTCTTCTCCACCTTGACTTGCTTGCTCTACAGATGGACCTCCATGTAAGTTCCCTACCTCTGGTGATGTCCCCCACTTCCCTATGAGCTCACTCATCTACTCTCCATCGACTTCATGGGATTTCAGTCCTCTCAGCTTAGACTCATGGAGGCTTCCCAGCCCTCCATGCTAGAGGCAATTATATGCATTGACATTCACTTGGCTCATGAGACACATCCCCTTTCTTCCTTCCTTCTCTGCTCCTTCAGCAACTGACTTACATTATAAAGGCATGTTGGTTGCAAGAGGAAACATGGTCACACCAGCAGTCACTAAATTGGCTGGGTGAGAGGATGAACTGCAGTTACCTCATATGCTCAACAGATTTTAGGAGGCAGAGATCCTATGGAAAGCATATATTGGAAGGTCACAGCAATTCAAGGTGTTAGTGACTTAGAGACGTGAGACTCTGATTCCTAATGCTGCCAGCATCATAAACCTTTACAAACACAAATTTACTAGGCAAACAAAAGTAAGTAACAGCAGCCTAAAAAAAAGATTCTGTCTATTAAGCAATGTAACCTTACAGATATACCAGCATCAGTGACCTAACTGCTATTTAATCCATGAAGATTCTGTGGTCCTGGAGAAACTAAACGATTCCCCAGTAAGAACAGGCAGCAGCATGAGGCCACTAATTGAAAGCCTAGCTATGGTTCTGCAGTACACATTAATCCCACTAGGCATCATGTAAAATTATTTTTATAAAGTTAGAAAAGGATTTGAAAAGCTCCAAACCACAGGATATAAATATAAAATTATAGGATAAAATTTTGCAATACTTTATATACTATATAAATACAATTTTAACACATTTGAACCTATTCTCTGCGTTGTAATATCAGTGTAGGAATGGATGAACTCATTGATTTCAGTGCTTAAGCTCATGTTCTCTCAAAACAGAAAACAGAGCTTGGATTTAATCCAAGGAGAAAATTTTCTGTAATTGTGTGTACCACAGTATGTATATATCTATACCAGATTTACCTCCAGTCCCCTTGAGAGACAATATCCCTATAAAGGAATTACTTACACTCAGCAGTAATGTAAACATTTTAATTAATATAGAATTAATCTGATATCTGTCAATCCCTGATATGATCTAGTCAGGTGAAAGATTTGGAGAAATGTAGCAGTGTATATGACATCAGTTAAACTGATTTTTGGCTCCAATTTCCCCTCCAGCTCTGCCCACTAGCACTAAAATATTATTTGTTAGCCCTGTGGAGAAAATTTCAAGTACTGCAAGTGCATTACTAACATGTTAAAACAACAAGTCAACAAACCTTTATTTATGTCTGTATCTCATACAGCAAGATAAGTAGAGGGGTATATCTTGATTTCTTTTCCCTTTAATCAAAAGCTAGACAGGTCAGAGTGGAAAAAAATTCTGTGCAGAGTGCATGCAATACCATGACATGAGGAGAGTTATAAGCACTGTTCTCAGGCATCACACTGCAAGAGCAATAGAGGGAAATCCATGATTTTATTCATGTTGTGTTCTAAACAAACTTTCTTTTCCAAACTTATTTAATGTCAATGCAAGCTTTACTCATTCTGGAATTGTGCTTAGATTTGCAGAAGCCATTTTTGATTCTAAATTCTGATTGATTTGATTTCTTTTTTGTGCCTTAATATAGAATTGTAGACTCATTAGGGCTAGAAAAGACCTCTAAGATCATCAGGTCCAGTTGTTAACCTAACACCTCTGTGTTCACCACTAAAGCATATCCTCAAGAGCTAAATCCACATGCCTTTTGAACACTTTCAGGGATAGTGAATGCACTACTTCCCCAGGCAGCTTGCTTCAATATCCAACCACCCTTTCAGTGAGGAAATTTTTCCTAATCTAAACATCCCCTAGTGCAACTCGAAGGAACCTCAACCTATTACTATATTATTCACTATATTACTTGAGGGAACCTCAATCTATTATTACAACCTATTAAGTAATAGGATGCAACCTCATCCTATTACTTTTTACCTGTGAGAAAAGGCTGTCCCATGCCTGACTACAACCTCCTTTCAGGGAGTTGAAGAGGGTGATAAGGTCACTCTGAGCCTCCTTTTCTCCAGGCTAAACAATGTGCGCTCCCTCAGCTTCTCCTCACAGAGCTTGTTCTCCAGACCCTTCCCCAGCTCCACTGCCCTTCTCTGGACATGCTCCAGCTCCTCAATGTCCTTCTTGGACTGAGGGGCCCAGAACTGGACACAGCACTCGAGGGGTGACCTCACCAGTGCCCAGCACAGGGGGACAATCCCTGCCCTGCTCCTGCTGCCCACACTGTTGCTGATACAGGCCAGGATGCCATTGGCCTTTTGACCACCTGGGTACATGCTGGCTCATGTTCAGCTGGCTGTCAACCAGCACCCCCAAGGCCTCTTCTGCCAGGCAGTTCTTTGTCCTCTCATTCTCAAACCCACAGCACTGTAAGAGGTTGTTTTTACCCAAGTACAAGACTCAACACTTTGCCTTGTTGAACCTCACAGCATTGGCCTCAGCCCATTGATCTTCCCTGTCCAGATCCCTCCACCCTGCAGAGCCTTCCTACCCTGCAGCAGGTCAACACTCCTGCCCACCTTGGTGTTGTCTGTGAACTTACTGGAGGTAACGTGCATTCTTTAAGTTTTACTGTGTCTGCACGTATATCTAAGAACATTGGAAAGATGCATAATATCCATCTCTTGCAGTCAGGACTTAGGACATGAAATCCTTTCTCAGCATGAAGTTCCATGTCATTCAGCCATGAGAAATGACCATGAGTTAACTCTGAAGTGCAGACATATGTCAGTGATGACATGAGTACAGATGATTGAGGCATGATCTAGCCCATTTCCTAATCATGGTCTAATTCTCCACCACAGCCTTGAACATAGCCTCTCCCCATCACTACTCTTTATCCCAGAAGTGAGTTTTAGCCTTGGTCTTTGATCTTTTCTCACCTGGACAGAGTGCAGAGATGATAACTGACTGCCCTGTTAGCATCTTGCTGGAGACAAAGAACAAGTTATTTAACTCCTCCATAATTTGGAGACTACAATTTTGTGGTTAGGACTTAGGAGTCTTACCCCGCTATTATTGTAACAATATGAGGATATTTGCTTTCTAAAACTAAAACAGATCCTCTCTTCCGCTCCGCTGTCACTGAGTTCCTCCCTGCTGGATCCCCCACGTCAAGACCCTTTACAGCTGGGACACTGCTCACTCCTAATCCTGATGGAGATTTCTTTCTCCACATCCCTTTTCCATTGCAGACTCCCTGTACATAGCATATTGAGGCATCAGGATATAAAAATGAGAATATCTGTACAGGCTTATGCCACCCTTTCCCAATTCATTTTGAACCTCTTGCTGAACTAAAAGGTACTCTTTATATCATCCAGCAGACATGCCACTGAGTCATCTATCCCACTATATGACCCCCCTGGCACTCATTCACTTCATCTGAAGAGGAACTCTATGCAGGGCAAAATGAATCTTAGTCCCACCCTCATAAAGATCCAGCACATACTGGAACGTGGTGTGCATGTATTTATTGATACAGTAATCACAGAGAGTCACATTCTCTTTCTGTGTATTTAATGGAGACATTATTATTCTGCCCCCTTTGCCTCATTATAATAAAATCTTACCTTGGATTTAATAACTAAAATAAATCTGCTTGAGTCAGGCCAAGAGCTAAGTTAGTATTCTTCCTAAGGACCATCTTAGCAATGCAGTGGAGAGATGACACTGTGCATCAGCTAGCATATGATAACCTATCTTTAATTTCTCTCTGCTCTGGTGCTATTATCTCTCCTCTGCCACAGCTGCATGCTGCTATTGTCAGTGGTAAAGACAAGACATCTCTAATTAGAGGGCAGGATAAATTGCTTTTATCTACTTTTAACATGCTTTTACATGGCACCTGGTACACAAGTCTTAGCTAGGCAACGATAATTTGAAAAGCAAATCACTGCTTGGAGAAATATGATACATTTTAAAAAGAAAATTAAATGTATAGAATAGCAGAATCAACATATTGGAGATTGCTGAGCTTTAAAGCTGTCAGAAGTCTTGTATTCTTATGTTTTATATTGAGTTAAAATAAGCAATCACAGTCTATATACCCAGCAGTTTCTCTCCCTCTGTCTTTCTGGATGATCCAAAGAGCAAGCTGTGATTTTGGAACTATACATGCAACACAGCAAAGGCACAAAGGCACCCTTGCCATACAGCAACTGTGTCTTTTCTGATGGTAAGTCCAACTGAGCAGTTTTAAAACATGCTGTACAGGATCAGCATTGACTCATGCAGAATTATCCCTGGAATAAACCCATCCTGTATAGTGGAAGTCCACAATTACTGTTTTATATCATGCTTAACGAAATTGAAATGTAAAAAAATACAAATATGCAGTGACAAATGCTTATCTCTGGAGAACACAGCTTATTAGCAAATGGTTCACCTGTTCCAATGAGTGTCCTGTTGCAGAAAAAAAACCGCAAAAAATAGCTACAAAGGTCCTAAAATTACTGATCTTTTGGTAGCAGCAACTATCAAATATCAGTCAAAAATTTCATCTGTCTCCTACATCTCTGAGTTCAGTTCACATAGCTGGGAGTGCACGACTACTGTACTAAAACCACACTGTTCAATCCCTTTGCTCATCATCAGAAAGTATGAAGTGCTCTTCCATGAAAGGCATTGCTACAGAGACATCTATTCTTTATAATGCACTGTCAGTTGGCTTCATCTGCACTAGCAGAGTCAGGCAGAGCTCATACTTCTAACACATCCTCCAGGCTTTTGATTACACTTCCTTAAAAATCTGTTGAGCTTGTCTGATTGTTAGGAGCTTTCTGAGATGTAAAAACTTCATAGATCCAAATGATGACTGGGCCAAATTATTTTATTTGCTATTTACTGCAACTTAGCAGTTTGGAAAGTCTATAGAAACATCCAAGAATGACAGCTTGCAGGGAAAAGCTCAGTAAAGCTTCTGTTGTTAGTTTAATGAAAGGGAAATCTCTTTGCCTCCAGACTATGATTTCTGGAGGCCCAATTTTCTCCTGTGGTGGTGTGCTCATTACTAAACATGCTCACAGAACTGTAGTCTGCAGCAAGTACCAGTTGCTGACCATCAGAATTCCAAGTACAGAGCTGGTAAAACAGGGTCAGGGAAAGCATCTCAGGCTGGAATAGGGCTGTAGTCACATTTCATGAGTTTCCATCTAATGATAGAGTTGTAAGGGTTCTTGTTTTCTTTAGCTAACTTGTATGAAGTGTTCTGCCAAGAGAAACCACTTGCTCTCTGTGTGATTTAGTGTAGAAACTAGGTGGCCTTTTATTTGAGCCCAGATTGGGTCAGAAAGAAAGAAAGCAAAGCAGTTTCACCAGGCCATACTATGAATTTCTCAAAGCCACCATAAACTATAAAAGAGAGGCTGTGCATGTGGAACCACTCACCAGAGCAGCCAGGGTGCAGCAGGTGCATCAGGAAAGGTGATGGGAGAGCAGAGGCAGTGCCACAGTGGTCGTGGCCTAGGGTAGGAAGGGGAGCTTTGCAGGGAGACTGGGTCCCTATTAATAACCTGGCTGATTCTCAGGGAAGAAACACAAACTTTGGGAAACACACTTTTCTTTCATCTTCAAAAGGAAGTAAATTTCAAGAACAGATTGAGAAAAATTGCCTCGGTGATAACCTGTGCTAATACATGAGGAAAGAAATGCTTGACTGGGATATCTTAGCAAACTCTGAGCAAAACTATGAAGTATAGGGGGCAAGATAATTATAACAATGTTTGATGTCTTATACAAATCACAAATTTGACAAAGTGAAAATGCAATTTATTTCTAATACAAGCAAAATATTTTAAAAACAAGTTGAATATCATAATATTGCTTGAAAGTCAAGCACTTGAAAGTTAGAAAATGCATATTCTTTAAATTTAATAATATAATCTCTGATAACCTCGTCAAAAAACATTTTTGCATGGCATCCTGATTTCACTTAGGGCATGAAGTAGATCATGCTTCCTCAGTTAATGAACAACTAGCCATTCTTCTTCCTCCTGTCCCGTTTGCAGCCCCCTGACGCATACTATTCAAACAACCTTCGAAAATCAGAATGATTAATGTTTCTCCAGTGCCCATCACAATGTTATCCAAATCTTGTTTAATCACACTTATCTTCATAACAGCCTTGTGAAGAGATGGAGTGGCTACTCTTTATGGTTCAGCTGGGGATATGAGGCATAGATAGTAATCCTAAAGCATCTACTGATGCAGGGTACCCAACCTAAGACCTGTGAGACCACTTGTTTTGATTAGTTGGCATTATCTTGCTCTTTATGCATTCAGAACAAAACTATTGTTGATGTCAGTTGGAGTGATGAGTTTTGAGCACACATGAAAAATCTGTCTCAGACCAAACCCTTGAAAAGGCAAATCAGTGCAGAAGTTCTGCTTAGTATATCTTCTTCAGAATCACTTGGGTATGTGTTGTAGAGATGAGAAAAGAATCTGCTTCTTTCCATAGGTATGTGGATTTTAGTACATTGATATACACACATATATACCCAAAAATGTGCATATACATTCATTTTATTTATTCTTTCCCCCACCCCCCAAGGAAGAAGGTTAATTACACTGTTACAAATACTAAGTGTTGAACAACAGAAAACAAGGATGGCAAGGATTTACCACCTAAATGCTGCATAATATTTGGCATAACACTGTTGCTTTGGGCTAATTTTAAATTATAAAGCTTTTCTCTGATTCTCTGTTTCTTTTAACATACTGGTATCACTTTCTTGGAACATATCCCTTATATTTTTTCAGTTGACTTTGGTCTCCTTGAGGCATTTTTACCCTGGGAATACCTAAGTGAATAAAAGGATCAGATTGGATGGAAGAAGAAGAGAATTTAGCAATAGACAGCAACAAGCAGTTATTGTCATTTATTTTTCCCTGATAAATAAACAAAGAGAAAACCCATACAAATGCAGGGATAACCTCAATGAATTCAGACAGACAGAAATGCTACAGACAGAAAATGTACTTTTTCAGGGAGCAACACTGACAGAATCTTTCTCAATGGGAGAGCAACATTGTTCTAAATAAAGAATTCTAAGTGCATTTTTGTTGTCTGCTTGGACTAGTTTTTATTCAAAATACATAAAATTAGTCAAGCCCTATTTGAAAATTGAAGCTGATATTTATGCTAATAAAATATAATTTATAAATATGAAAAAGAGGTTAATTTTTCCTTCACATTTGTAGGGTTTTAGGGCATTGCTTTCCTACATGGGTAGCAGATGCACAGGAAAGGCGTTTATATTTGCTCTGCTTCAGGATATCTAATACATGACACAGCAATGTACGCATGTAACTTAGTGATATCTACATGCCAACCTAAAAAGGCTCATTGTCTTTATTAGATTTAATTAGATCCAGCCACAACCGCCAATTAAAATGTCACTTTGATATAGACCCAAATGTATGGATCAAACACACATCTTTAATTGAAATTAGTCAGGCCTAGTTGCACCTTTTCCCAAAAAAAGTCTTCCTTACTAAAGGATGCATTTATTTTAGCTTTAATTTTTGTGAATTGACTGTGAGTGCTAAAAATAAAAGTGGATAAATTCAAAAAGGATATATTGTTGGAAAAATAGCAATGTACAATGGTCTGTATTATTTAAGAGTGATTAGGGACTCCAGGCAGAAGGGAAAGTTTGCACTTACAAAGCAAACCACATACCTTAGAAATATCTTGAGCTTTGAGATAGAGAGAGGATGTTTGCTCAGTTAAAATATACATATAAAAGTGCACAAAATTACATACCCTAGTGAGTTCAACGTATAAAAACTTGTGTAAAGTCCTGCAATAGATAAAGCATGATCCAGCACTTGTACCTTTTAATGGCAGGGTGATTCTCATACAGTCTACTCTTGGGGACCCTTTCTGGCATGGCAACACAGAGTAATAAAAATATCAATTTGGAAAAATCAGAATTCTATCAATCTAAGCATACTTCAAATATGTCTGTTGACTTTCAACTCCAGTGTCTAAACTGAATTTGAGCTTTCCAGTGGAAGTTAACATGCTTGGCTGGCAAACACAACAAACACAACAAACCCAGCAAACAGACCCCAACAAACAGGATCCCTAACACATAAAAATATCCATCCTCCTATCTCCTCCAGACTTTAAAAGGCACATATCCACACTGGCTACACTCACACTGAAATTATTTGCAAACAAAAACTGGAGAAATATCCAGCTGTTAGTAAGAAGGCTCACAATTTTTCCTTTGCAAGTAGAATCATACCTTTGGTTATAAAATGCCTCCTGATTTAAAACGTACATCAAGCTGATGATTCACATTCTTGAAGAGCATTTTCATGACAAGGCAAAGACACAAGTATTAAGGTGGCTAGTGCTACTTGCAAATGTGGTGATGGTGGACTATTGATGCTATGACAATTCATATTGATTCAGCTCCTGTGTCACTGGCACTACAAGCACTCTTTTCAGCTCAGGTTGAACCATTAATCCAGAGAACCTTTGGAACTGATCCAGGCACAGAAAATTTTATACAAATTCCCTCATGATAGGGAAGGCTATGTTTATCCATCTTCAACTTTTTATCAAAGAACAATAAAAATTCAGATCAATCTCATTGCAGCAAAACAGGAGAAAGGGGCATTTCTAAGAGGAAAGACTACAGGTCAAGGAAGTATTTTTTTGTTGTCTCCTCTTCAAACAGTTTCCTAAAGTGGAGACACAGGGAAAAGATGACAAGCAGGCATGGGAAAGATTTATTTCTGGTCAAGATTCCAAGCCATCCATCAATTGCTCACATGTAGCCTAATTTAGGCACTTAAGCAAGTGAGGAAGGAAAGTAGATGAGAAAAGGAAATGTCTTGTTACATTCAATATTCAGCCAAAAGACTATTCATATGATGGCAAATAATCTCTCTGATAATCTTTTCCCCACATAGTTTGATATGTAAAATGACCATAATTTGTAGGATAGAAGCTGACTATTAGGTATAGTAAGTATTCTAGCCTCTGATCTCCAGGTTTAGTCTATAGTTTTACCTTTTCATATTTTACACACAACACCAAACGCTCTCCTTGGCAAGTTTTCTGGATTTTTGGACTGTGAATCTAATCTGGGCTTGGTTGCTTGGGGTCCCCTCTGTGTCCAAGATGGAGCCATCAAGAACTTTTTATGTATCTCTGAACTGTCTTTTCCACTGTGAAATGCATTTGTGGTTTTCACCTTGTTGAGCTGTGTCACAGTGGGTATGCAGCAAAAGATTTACAGGAGAATGGAGTCAGGATGTTCCCTCTCTACAGCAGGACACACCACTACAGTCCTGGCTGCAATGTGAAAGCTGGTTCATGTTCCCAGCCAAGGGAATCTAATCCTTTAATAACTTTCCCAGGGCTAGACAGCAGTGTCAGTTTTTCTCTATTACCTTTCCATGAGAATAGCAGAAACAGACAAAATTTCCTGGTAAAAAGCATATGTACATAGTAAAAATTATGGCCAAAAAATGTCTTTCCAAGACAAACAACCCGCAGCATTATTATCTTTGAGAGTTCAGGTATGTATTCTCATATATAGGTAAATATGGTTTGCAACTCTGAATGACTCACAAATTAATGACTTTAACTGTTTTAACAAAATTGCAAACTTCCATGAAAAGAATTACACCAATTTCTTTCCTCATCATGTTTTTCTAAATCAAAGAAATCAAAAACTCTGACATTGCTTCATCTGAGAATGTTTTCTTTCCTGAAATTCATACTTAGACAACATTTTTATTTTTTTAAAAGCTTTGCTTTTTTGAGATTGAACTTGAACTCTACTTACTGGTAAGTCTGCATTTACAAGGCTGGCAGCTAAAAATAACACATGAAGAAAAAAACCATGTGGAATAAGTCAGGGCACAACACAAACATTACGAACTAAAAATCCTTGCAATGTTCTGCACTCATATAGAAGAAGTTAAAGTTCATGGTCACAGAAGAAAAAGCCTTCAGGCATCATGATACGGTAGACTTAGTATTACTATAAATTGAAATGCAGCCTACTCCAAAATATTCTTTTCATAGTAGAAACATGCAAGTATGGTAATATAAGTAAAGATGAGCAGCTGATCAGTCACCACTGTTTTACACACCCTGATTGTTGTAGGCTGTTTCCTGGATTTATGTAGGACTGGTGGCAGAATTTAAAGATACTGATAAAAGCGTAGAAAACCACTACCTTGAATAAAACCACCCAAATGAGCTTCAATTTGAGAAACAGTTAAGAAATCAGTTGATTTTGGAGTCAAAAGTCTTTATAAAACTGATAATGAGTTCCACAGGACTGTAGCATTATCTATTGCTTGCAAATGCTTTTAAGTTTTTAGATAAAGCTTGATCTGTAAGATATTACAACATAAATAAGCCACAACATGAAGTTTGCATATTGAGAGCATTTCAAGTTAGATATGGGTGAAAAAATTTTTACTGAACTATTAATGGTGAGAAACAAAGGCCCACAAGAGTCAGTTCTGTGGAATCTTCTACTTAGTATATCTTCCCTAACAGTAATAAGTCATCATCTTGAAAATATTCATAGAGTATTTCCAGTATTAGACATAACTATGACATAGCTACCACAGCCGCCTGTAATATTCTTCAGGAAAATTATTCAATTTATGGTAGTTTTCTAATAATTTAGATTTCTAAAGGGAATGCTTATTTTTGAACCTTCTTTGCCATGTGGTTAGAAATTCTGCTTTTCACCCAGTTCTGTTTCAAACTATTAAGGCTGAAACTTTGCCTGACTGCTCAGAAAGACCATGTGCTGCATTGTGTAGATGACTGGTATATACATAAATAACAGGGCAGGATAAAGTGGATTTGTGAATGGACCTAATCGTGTGCACATGCAAACCAAGAACAGTGGGCCTTTTATACTGCTGTTTGTGCAACACAAGTCACGGATATGCGAAGCATAAATGTGCTTCTGCCTTTAGTGTACTGAGTAGCTATCACACAACAATTCATCTCAAATTAAATGGCTTCAAAGAGGAAAAATAAGCATGTCATTCACCTGCCATCTCTTCCTTTATTATGCTTGATGCTGTTGTGCTGTATTCTTCCACTGTGGGTGGACTGTTTTCAGCACTGCTGGTTTGTCCCTGGCTGCAGCAATACCCCTCTGAGTTTTCTTTCAGCAAAACTGCTTTTATTTGGCAGCATCATGACATCTATCACAAGAGTCAAGAGCAAGTCCTTTTTGCTGCTTTGCCAAGATCTTGAAACTCACCTCCTTGTACAGTGAGCAATTTTGCCCTGAGCTAATGCGATTCTTGACCTGTCTAAGAATACTGAGAATCAAACCACTGTCTCTTGGGAGAGGCAGATATAGCAAAATAATCTCAAACTCATTGAATCACCATGGCAGCAGAAAGAGAGACAGAGTTCTACCGAGTGAAAAGATTTACAGATTGGAGGCAAGGACACAGGGAAAAATACTCTCTCCCCTCCCATCCTCCATCAGCACCTCAGAAAGAAGCTCTAGAAAATAACATGGGGACAGAAAGGTTTATCATTGTGGTTGGGGTGAGTGAGAGCCATGGAACAAAAGGCATGAGGCCTGGAGGGAGCCCAAGGGAGGTTTATCCGTGTATCTGTGCACACACGCAGGATGTGGCTGGAGATTATTCATGTAGCAACTTAGTGCCTGTGATCCCTGTCTCTGATGTTAGTTCAGGTATGCTGGAGAACACCTAAAACATCTCAGCTGGTTTGGGCCACTAATCATTCAGAGCAAGGTTGAGGCACCCTCATTAACACATTTAAATCAAGCTGGCTACTGAGATAATAGGCTACACAGCAAAGTAAACAGTGAAAGAATTTGGGCTGTTATCAGCTTTCCTCATATGCAATGAAGTATCAATTGATGGAAAAGTTGCACTGTGGTAAACTTTAAAAACAGACTTGCTGTTCCCTTCATAAACAGTAAAAAAGGAACATAATGACACAGAAGTAAGGGAAGAAAAAAGATAAGGAATCCATGTGGTCCTCTCTCCTTAGGTGTCTGCTGCTCACCTGTGAGATCTGGGATGGAGGGTGATGTCCAGCTGCCTGACCCTGTATTTCAGGTCTGCATAGGAACCACCACACAACCTACATCTCATCCATCCCACTGCAAACCTGCCTCTTGCTGCACACCCAGGATCAGTATTAATGTATTCCTTCAAAATCCCCAGGGAATAAGATAATAACCTAAATACAGGAGTGGCAGTTCTGGTGCTTGAACTGATGCACAGGAAGAAGGACAGGAATCATTCAGGGAGCACTGTTTACCTCCTAATTTGCAATGAGATGTCAGTGAGGCTTGCATTCCCCCAAATTCCCTGGAACACGAGAGAGTTTCGGCTCACTGCTGTGGCTGGTTGTGTCAGGGAGCAGAAGGAGGGCAGAAGGAGGGCACAACTCACAGAGGAAGGAACACATTGCAGTTTTGTGTGGTGAGCATGTTAATTTTAATTGCTGGGGAACAATGCTACTCCACACCACCCACGGCTGGGGCCTGTGGTTTAGTGGCACAGTCTGTCCCTACACATGCAATATGGCTTTCTTGTTTTTTATTATTTTTTAACATTGACTTTACAATGAGCAATTTAACAGTTTCCTTGCCCGTTTTGGAGTGACACTTGCACGTTTCTTTCACTGTAGCTTTTTGTAATTTGAAGACTGTGTTTCTCTCACCCGTGACTCTTGCCAGTTTGGGAAGGAAACTGCAGAGGAGTTTTTGATGCCCTGAGCCACTACCTCAGGCAAGCAGCTGCCTACTTTGCCTCTTCAGACAGTCCAACTCTAATGTGGGGTGTAAAAGCAGTCTTTATGCATCGGGAACACACTTAGAGTAAATCTGTGCTATTTTTAAACAATCACAATGAAAACCAATGTCATATTTTCCCTGGTGCTGGCATACAACTGATCCTTACATAGGGTTCCCCTTCTTGGAACAATTTTTTACTAATCTTGATTTGTTTAAACTGCTTTGGTGCATGATTTGATGGAATGTGTGGAGCAGAAGGAAACTTTGGATTGAATGCCAGATGCCTGCTTCATTCCTCTAACCTACAGTGTTATTAAAATATTACCAACTGGTTCTCAAGATCTATCCACTGCAACAACTTAAAAATAATTTGGATATCAATTTTTTTGCTTACTGTTGTGTTGTGATTGTTGTCTCTGTTGTCACAAGTATGAATATCAGGTAATGGGTACCATTCATTTTTGTAGTTAGTAGTTTTCCTGGGGTGCTAGTGACAGGAGAAATGTATGCATTAAAACAAGCGTGATGGAAAGCAGCTCTCTTTATAATTTCAGCCCAGCTGCTGTATTGATGGATACAATCTTTACCACATGCTCCAGGTGGCTTCTAATGCCCGACTCCCTGCAGAAACCTCTATTTACACATCTTAAACCACTTATTGGATTTGAACAGGATTTTTCAGCCTGAGTGCAGTAGCAGTGTTCACTTATGTAATATTTGTAAATCCTGGCTTTACATTTCACTCACCAGACTATCTTCAGAGGTATTCAACAGGGCCTGATTATGTGCTCTGATTCTTGCTTTTTAGCGAGATCCCGTCAACATGTATGGCTACAAAGCGCATTGCTAAATTTATTTTCCATCATTGTCAGGGGTTTACAATGAAGTGTAAATCAATTAATCAGCCCTTGCTGAATAGTGCTTTTCTTTGTCACTAGATTTCATATAAAATTCATCTGAAAGCTTTGTATTCAAAGTTCACAAAGGTTAACCTTTATGCAGGGCATGCATCTCCGAAGGCTCTAATCAACTTGTCTACTGTTGTTTAAAACTTCACTTACTACTGTACCAGTTGCTTTGAATTATTGTGTTTGAGACCTTTATTTGGTGCCTGAGTGACTGAACAGACACACTGAAGGCTGAGAAATAAAGGGCTTTTATAATTATTGATGGGTAGAGCACTTACTAAAGGATATATATTCCATCTTGTCTTATGCCTTACAAATGTCCACCACCCAGATATTTACTGTATGCTTTGTAGCTGTGCAATAAAACTTCAAGTGTTCTCATTTCCCCAGTAATTCTGTGCACAGCCCAAATCTTGTATAATGTTTAAGGGACTTAATAATAAGTTAGTGTACTAATTAGTGGAGACAACAGCAGACACCCATGATTTATAGCAAATGCCCAACAGATGATTACACTGCTGAACCACAAGTAAATCTTTTCAGCAGTGAGCCTTTACAATTAATTGCACATCAGTATATTTATTTTGCTCCTTTATATTAAAGAAAACGGGAAAAGATGAAAATGTTCCCTTTGAAAGGTGGACCTTATGGTGGTTGCAGGTGTTTCTGCTGATAGAAGGCATTGGTATGCAGAAACAAAACCATTTTCAGATAGGATAAACTTCTATTCCTGTCCTTCTTTGTTTAGTATGAAATATTATTCTCCACTTGAGTGATGTTTGCATTCCTTTCCAACACAGTTGGTTTGATTTGTGACCTGAATACAATGACAACATACCAGTGATCCATTACATGAACTAACATATTTGGGATTCTTGACGGTGGGAATGCAAGGGGACAGCAATCTGACTACATTATTATTTTGAATTTCAGTGTAAATTTCCCATCAGCACTCTTAACATTTCTTCTGTTGTTTTGCAGGGGTTTTTTTCCCTTCATTTTAGCTGTAATGCTCCAAATCTTATTTAAGGCAAACTGAAAGTTAAAGAAATTTGAGAGAGGGGAGGAGACAAAGAATTTCAAAAGGTAAAAATAGTGGAAAGTTTCTAACAGCTTACTTTTTGCAAAAAATATATTTCCTCTTTAGAGAAATAGGTTTCTCCATTGATATAATAGAAAATTTAAGACTATCCACAGAAACCATTTTTCAAGAAACACTACTATATTCACAAGGCTGCTAATGACATGCTGCATGGCTTCAGGGCAAATCAATTAATCTGAACATCAATATCTCCATCTGTGAAATGAATATAATAATTCTTCCCTTTTTCTTAATTAATTTGCCATATTTTCTCTCTTTACTTGCCAAGTGCCCATAATATTCATTGTGGAGTTCTAATTCTCAGGAGCCAGAGGGGCTGACCAGCAGAGAGGTCAAGAACTCAAGGTCTGGTCCAAAGCACTCCTAGATGGTCTTTGTTCTGCTTACCACACTGTTCTGTGGGGTCCAGGGGTGAGACTGCTTGCTGTGACATCCAGGGTGCCCACTCTGACCCCGTGTTTTGGTCACTGGCCAGTGTTGCCCATCTTTGGCTTAGGGGCATTTGTGTATGAGGCTATACCTAGAGTCAGCTCCCTTGGCACAGTGCAACTCTGAACAGATATCAAAATATTTATTCAGAATAACTCTAAGGCTGCCAGAAGTACAGCAAAAAGCTGCCTTGGTCTCTCATGAGGTACTGACTAAAAGCTCGCCAAAGTTGATGGGCAGTGCTGTCACTACAAATGGGGTCCACAGCACTTCAAAATGATTAGAGCCAATTTTACTTGGGAACCGTCTCTTCCAAGAGTTACCTATCAGTCACTCTGCTGGCACGTTGCAGTCACACTGCTATTACAGCCTAGTCACAGCCCCATTACATGACAGTTGCTTTAGAGCACAGAGCAGTCCCATCGCACTTACTTTATATTGACAGTTGTACGATGCCACTGTCATATCACAGATATTTCCTTGTCATAACTTAGCGACACTATAGTCACACGGCACATACTTTTTAAAGAGCATGCTGAATCTTTTGCATGGAAAACTCTGATAATGGCAGTCACTGCTTGGTTATTTCTTACCTGTAGTTATGTCAAAAGCATTTTGTGGTGGTCATTTCTACTTGGTGCTTTGACTGTCATGCAAAGAACCATAGAAAAATTGTCATTGCTGACTACAGACCAAGTCCTGGATCCTTAGAACCACTTCAGTGTCAAATTACATTGGAGCTAATTATCTTTACAGACAGTTTGATATTTGATAGATGCTGTTTAATCTTGCTGTTGAAACACTGTAGGCATTTCCTCTGAATTTTGAATTGCTGCCCTTATTAAATCTATATGAATAATTAACCATATAATTCTGTTTGCATGTTTTCACAAAAGAAAAGGACCATCTTTTTCCCAAAACATTCATCATATAATTTCTCTTTTCAACTTTGTCACTATTGTGTCACATTTATTTTAAAAACAGCATGTGAGTTGAGTATCAACACTATTCAAATGGGCTAACCCTGCTCACTCACTAACTGAGGATTACAAGGAGAAGCCATCATTGCTGCTAATGTTCCTTCAGGTTTTATGAACAAAATGCTACACTGGAAACTACAACAGATTTTAAGAGGCATTCTTCCATGTGTCTTTGAAAAGTAATCTTTTGCAGCTATTATATCACAAGAATATTTAGAGAAGGAAAGAAGCAGTATACGGTCTAGGTGAGAGAGTTTAAAATCTCCATTTCTGTCAATGGAGATTTTGCAGTGTTGTCATTCATGAATACTTATCTGAACATTACAAAATCATCTTTTCACTAAATCTCCATCACAATATACCACCAGGAAATTTTGTCCTAATTCAATTCATCGCCAAAATTCATGAGCCTGAAGTTATTTCACCCCAGTCCCTCCTTTAGTTACATAAAACTTCCCAGCACAGAAATAATACTAATACTAATACTAATACTAATACTAATACTAATACCAATACCAATACCAATACCAATACCAATACTAATACTAATACTAATACTAATACTAATACTAATACTAATACCCTCCTCCAAATTATTATTTTTGTCTACCTTTGATACTGTTATGAACTATTAATTCCATAAGTAAGTGTCCAAATATCCTGTCCAATTAATCTTGGGATTCATTATTTGAAGACTGGCCTTTGTCTTGTGTTCCCAGACCTATGGTTGGACTTCATTACTAATCCTACACATTGCAGGAGTTGCTGCTTCCCTTCAAGCACTGAGCTGGGTATAAGAGAACAATTTTTTCTTAGCTGTAAGCAATGTCTGCTGTAGAAAATGTTATGTTCATTTTTTAATTGTAAGATGAGAGGAAAAAGTTAATTTTAGGTCTTTCTTTTAATTATTTTCTTATAAATCGTAGCTTTCATTTTATTTAAATTGTGTTATTTTTTTTTGCTATTTCTCCTCACGCCCCCTTGATTTCCCAAAAAGCTGTTTGTTTCCTGTAATTTATCTCAAAGAGATGTGCTGGTCCTCCTCAGGGGTTGTTCCCACATATTCAAAGAAGCAGCTCTACTACAGCTATTACAGTAGATGTAGTAGAGGGGGACTCTGTAGTACAGGGGGGCTGATTTTTAATACAGGGTGATACACTGATTTACTTTCCTGTATGTTGCATTGTGGCATTATCTTCTAAATCTTCAGCTGGTGTATTTGAGATGTGCCTGTAAGCTGTTTCCCTATATGTCTTGTTTTCAAATGTTCTTGTTCACAAAATGAAAAGCATGCTACAATTTGCATCAAAGCTTTATACAATTCAAAGACAGAGGCTGCCCATGGAGACTCTATCACTGATACCAGTGATGGCAATATGGATCTTGAAGCCCAAATTTTAAAATTACAAACTCTTTGCATTTTGACAGGGGTCAGACTTGAGTATGACAATCTCAGCTGTATGAAAACCAGGACATTTTTACAAGAAAATCCAACAGAAACCATACAGGTTTTGTATCTGGATATTTTACAGACTGTCTACTTGTGCCAGTGCTTACAAATGACATAAGTACATGGTGTGCCAATGCGAAACCACATTAAAGAGGAAGCCTGATGTTCTGATGATGATCTAACATTTACTCTAGTTATCCTTAACACTATTTCCTTAACACATACATTCATTTTTAGCATTGCATTTTTAAGTCTCTTGAAATAAAATGGAAAAGTAAATCACCTTAGTGCAAAGACAAATTAGAAAATAAGAAATAAGTATTAACATTTTAAGATATAACCAGGGAAAAATGAGGAAATTATCCCACAAAAAAAAGACATGGTATTAATACAAATGAAAAAGAAGATAATCAAGAAGAGGAACCTGAACACCCACAAAGGAGTTCGCAAGCTCTCCTACATTTATTTTATTCTTATGAATATAGAGACAATATCTGATGAGAAATGAACACAAAAAACTAAACCCTAATTTTACTGCTATATGAATAGAATCATAAGCAGCCATATTATGCTGACCTGCCAAGTGAAGGCTTCTAGTCATTTCCCTTTTCACAGCACATTGCATTCTTACACTGCAGACGTACTGAGCATGGAGCAGATCTCCATCTGCAGTCGTTCAGCGGCCTCCAGCTTCAAGATTTCTCCCAGAAATCAACATGCAACAGATATACATGCAGTCTTGTTTTGAGGCTTTACATAGTGGGGCAGATTTTGCACCAAAAAACCCAATGTTTTTTAAGCACCAAGAACTCACCTCCAAAATTCAGACCTGAGCCCATGAACTGCAATGTGGTCTATGCCAGCTTCCAAGAAACTGCTCAGGAAGTCGACAATCTTTTCAGAATACTCCATCCTTATATATAATTTTCCTAGCACCTCAAAACAAACATATATTTTTTCTCACTTTAGAGGAAAATTGGCTGAAAGCATCTGTTTTTCATGCCTCCACACTTTTTTAATTTAAAGGGCAAGCCCAGAAATATATAGCGGAACTAATATGGGCTACAGTCTCTTTACACTCATATGTACTATCTGTAACTGAAGCAATAAAACTTTCAAATACAAACGACCTTTTTTATGTCCACTTTTATTTGTCTACCATTCAAATAATAAAGAAAGTCTATAAAATAGTTCTACTCTGTAACTTGTGAAGTTAAATACAACTCACCAAAATAATGAAGGAACAACATTCTTTTAAATATAGATCCGGTTGTAGCTTAATTAAAGAAGTTAAATACATTCCATTGCTATGAGGCATTTCACAGCAATACACAATTTATTATCCAGAGTTAGTCACTGGGTGAAAAGAAAATAAAAAAGATGTTCAATACTTGCTGTTTTGGATTTAGGTAGTAGAAATGTAGAATGCTATAAATTTATTTTGCTGCTATTTTTAAACCATGTTAGCAATTAATTTCAATAAATTGAAAGCAAGGACAAGGAGTGGATTCTTGGATTCTTTTTGTTCATGCAGATAATTTAATTGGACTTCGATATATTTCAAAATGTAAGAATATGTTAAATATTTTCAAATAAGTATGCTTTAATTTTTAAAATGTTTGCGAGTAAGTTCATTTGTGCATTGAAAATACCTTGTATTTTGGGTTGTTATGAGCAGCATTCTGCTTGTCACTTGGCATTATATGACTCGTGTGTGTAGTGTTTATTGCATATTACTCAGGTTAAAAGTCTATGTACAGGGCCAGTATAAATGTCATATAATCTACAGCAAGGAAATCCTGGGTTAGAGAGATGGTCTGTCTGTCTGGCTGCACAAACACTAACTGGATGACTGGCCAGCACACCAGGGAAATGTCTGCACCCATGTGGCCTCAGGCCTGCCTATGGCTGAGGGTCATTGCTCAGCCAAGCTCTGCCCATGCCAGAGCACACATGCTGCAGGACTAGCTGGCCAAAAAATATTATTTCACAGGTCATGTGCAATGAAGACATAATTTAACTCATTTAATAAAAAAATTAGCTGTTCTGGAGTGGATATGCATATTGTGTCGATGGTTTCCTGAGTTAAAAATAACCAAACATTCTGACCAAATCTGACCACACTTCCAGCAAAAAAAGACCCCAATACTTGCTTTGTAAAGAAGCAGCATTAGAGGGCTTTGTCCAGAAATTCAACTTAAAAATTGGAGATTCTCCTCCCTTTGTATTATAATGATACAGTGACTATGCAGAAGGTTCCTTACTAATGTCCACAAACTTTCCCAAAGAAGCCCAAAGTTTGAAGAAGACAATACAATGATTTGCTATTTGATTTTTCAGCAACTAGAGAACAGACATGGGGTGGATCAGAAAATTCCAGTTCAATTTTTAAAAATAGTTTAAGTAAATTGGGAAATAGCAAGACATCTGGAGGTCAGAGGGACAAGTACAAGAGGGAACATACCAAAGAGCAAGTAGGAGGTACAATGCAGATTTAAAAGTCATGGTGGAACTCTGGGTACTAACAAACAATTGTGAGCCAAGAGGAAATATGATGTTACTGAGGCCCATGTGACAAGACAGAAATAATGAAAACTGAAATTGTTATGCAATAACTCAATGCAGAAATTATTCTGTGCCTGAAAAGGGCACGTCATGAACTATCACAGAATGCCAGAAACACAGAATGGTTGAGGTTGGAAGGCACCTCTGGAGGTGATCATCTAATCTATCCAGCCTGCTCAAGTAGAAAGATAAATTGCAGAACATGTGTACCTAAAAATCAAAAAAGGAAAAAGGATAGAACCCTTGTTGCACAGGAAATAATTACATGAAGATCTCACGAAATAACACAAGCGTGACAAATTACATGGCAAAAGTTCAAAATCAGTAATGACTGGTTCATAAAGATGATGTGTCATAATGGTTTTTGCCTAAAGAGAAGGGCTTCCTTTTGCCAACATGTACCTTCCAACTTCAGCAAAAAACTCATTGCACTCCGGCAGTACGTGATTGGATTGCATAAAGGTCACGATTACCTGCTGAGCCAAATGGGAAATGCAGATGAGACACCAGTTTCCTTTGATGAGCCATCCAATAACATCATTGAAGGAATAGGCACAAAATCCGTCATCATCAAAACTTTGGGGAATGAAAAAATGTGCATTACAGTAATACTGGCAGTGTTAGCAGATGGTATAAAATTGCCACCGTATGTGATCTTGAAGCGGAAAACAATGCTGAAGGACCAGCTGCCTCCTGGAATAATTGTTAGGTGTCAAAACCAAGGATGGATGTCTACAGACTTAATGAAGGATTGGCTGAACATCGTTTGGAGCAGGAGACCAGGTGTGCTGGTACACAAAAGGAGACTGCTTGTCCTAGGTACATTCAGAGGGTATCTAACACCACTGATGAAGAATGTAATTGGAGGAAAGAATGCAGCTCTTGCAGTTATACCAGTAGGAATGTCACAACTGTAGGTGCCTGATGTAGCAGAGAGCAAGCCCTTTAAAGAATGTTTGTAGCCTTTATGGTTCTTAGCATGGGATCCTGCTGTAACTCCTACATGGAAGATGAAGTCCTAGTGCAGCACAGCTTTGTCATTGGATCAAGACAATACGGGATCAGATAAATCCAGAAGTTGTCACTGGTTTAGGAAAGTCTGTATTTCAAATTCCATGAGAAGTGCCAATGATGATTTGAGTTCAGAGAGGAAGATGAGGGTGATCAAGACACTAGATGTGGGAAAGAATTTGAAGGCAGTGAAAAGAGTGACAGTGTTGGAACTGATTGTGCTGGATAGAAAGTTTAAACTGCAATAGTAATAAACCATTAAAGTAAATAAACCATGCTACAATAGTAATAAACCATAAAATAAACTATAAATTCAGGCAAATAATTAATGAAATTTCTATCCTTGTTGTATGTTGGTTACAGATATGTAATAAACTTCTTTGTTTATAACTTTATTATTTAGGGGTGTCATTTTTAATTTAACATCCTTGTCCCTGGGTAGTATTAGATATTGTCTATAACTTAAAAATGCTAGGGAAAACTTTTAATAGACAGTATTCTAAGAAACCAGTATTAGATGAAGAAATCTGAGGAGCTAGCAAAAGCAATTTGTCTCCAAACTATTTACCAATCTGTTATGTAAATAGAACATTTGTCAAATTATGAAAAAAAAAATCCAACAACAAACAAACCACTTTTCAACTAGTACTGCTACTGGACTGAATGATAAATTCCCCCATTTTGGGGGAAGACAAGGAGGAGGATTGTTGTGAATAAGGGTCCAAAGCCTTGTCCATTGTTTTTCTTTCAGTGTTGACATTCATCAAAAGTCAAGGAAATAACCCAAGTATTGCTTTGGCAACCTGCAAAGTGTGACACAAAAAGGCCGGCCTGGTTCTCCTCACTGAAACCAAAACCAATAGAGCTGCCATTGCACACCTTCATCTCTGAATATAAGAACTGGAGACTTTATAGATCAAGTTGCTTCAGAGACAGTTGAAGAAGGAAGTTACCTCCAAGACTTTGATCCTTACTGAAACCTTGCCAGAAGAGATCCAGCTCTTACATTTTTACTTTGTCCCATGAGGCTGTTGTCTACACACAGCAAATCTAGAAGGTTAGAGCTGAAAGCCATGAAATTCTGACCCTGGAAATCAATAGCCCATCAGATGCCAAAGCTGTGCTGTAGAACAGTTTAAAAAGTCAGAGTCCAACTAGAAACTCAACAAGTATCTGTGCTGGGAATGGCCTTGTGAGGCAGCCTACTGCAACAAAGGGCACCAGACAGATGCCTGTGCTGGAGAAAGTGAGAGGCAGAGACACCAGCAACAAGGTCAAGAAAAGACAGGCATGAGCCAACAAAATCTTTCCACTGACTTCACTGTGGTTTGGATCAGGTCCCTTGCAAATACTTTCTAACTCAAAGGTCAGCAGTGGAAAATTTGGATGTTTAACATTAGTCTCTTTTTTATAATGAAATATTTTCAGCCTAAAAATTTCCAGGTGTACAGCATTTTTTGTGTTGTTGTATGGAGGAGATCAATGGTCTTTTGCTGTGAAATACACTTGCATTATAACTGGTTCCCCAGCAAATTTATTTCTTCAGATATATATTGCCTTATTTATCCATTCCTATTAGCTTTTCATCTGTTTTTTTGTTTTTGTTTTTGGTTTTTTTTTTTTTGTTTTTTTTTTCCCTAAACATTGGTACTGGATATGAAGAAGCCAAGAAAATTCAAGGCAAGGTCCATTTTTTCTTTCTTTTTCAATGAAGACTGCAAACCAGCACTGATGATTTCAAAATGTATGTCTACAGTTTATAAGCACATCGACCTCCCTGCCATTCTGTGATGGAGCCTTAGAAATCACACAATGCCTGTCACTATTTTTCAGATATTTAATAAATCTGGCTCAATGATTTTCTGACAATTCACTACCAAAATTATTCAGGCAGTCTGAGACCCTGCTGGGAAAAAAAAAAAAAAGAAATAGAAAAGGAAAGAAAAGGAAAAAAAAGTCAAAACACTGCTGTATGGATTCAATTTTGAGTCAATAAATTGTTGATTAATCTGGCTCATGGTGTGTATAAACTCAGGTTTAGCTCTATTGGTAATCATCTCCAGAGTGCCATACAGCTGCATGCTTTCATTTCACACCAAGGGAGAAAGGATTAAATCCCTAATGGAGAAGACATATAAACAGGTTTAGTCTCTGCAACAAGCACAGTCCCCATGGCAGCATATTTTTGTGTACAGCATGTGAACGTGTGGAGAGGAAGGAGAGACTGGTTAAAAAAAGGGGGGAAAAAAAAGCAGGTGAAGGTTGATAACAGAAAGGAGAGGGAGAAGTCTAAGTGGAGCGGGCAGTAAGTTTAGCAGGGTGCATTGCTGTCTGTTAGGCACCTCCACCAGCCACACTCAGGTGACATAGAATAAAATATATCTCCTGCTCTGAGTGACAACATATGTAGGGTGACAGTCTGAGACTCTGAGCTGTTGTGTGCAGGCTGCTGATAGCTGTAAACTCCTAACAGCTCCATGAGCTCATTAGTATGCCGCCCTGACCATTACGCCTTCTGTAAAATGTGGTTTTACCCAGACCCGTATTTTCCATCATATAATCTTCACAAAGCTGTCCCAAGTTCTCTAATGTAGCAGTGTTAAACAGAATGTATCTGTAAGGCTTCCTTTTTTCTCAGAGAATTTTAATCCCATTTATTGGTAACTAGCTTTTAAAATGACATTTTTCCTTGCTGCATTTAGCTTAGTCCAAGGGGAAAAAAAAAAAAGAAAAAAAAAAAAGATGCCAGATGTCACGGGGCCAATAAGCAGGTGGGCCGAAGCTTCTGTACCAATTCAAACTGGCACCACATCAAACCTGGTGGGTATAACCTTTAATTCAGTGCTTCCCTGGCACCAGATCTAGTGCCATCTGCTTAGCTTTGCTAAGCTGTGCTTGTTTCTGTGCAGGGACGATGCCAACAATGCAAACTGTCTCCTACATGTGCAGGGAATCATCGGTGCAACTAGTTTTTCAAGACCCATATGGTGGCATCTGCAAATGTACACTGTCAGCATTGCTACTTGTACCACCCTTCGTGTTTAAGAATGGAAGGAGAGAGCCCTGCTTTGCAATTCACATCAAGCTGAAAGGATATTCTCTCTCTCTGCACTCCTGCTTTTAAGGGCAACCCTGGGACAAAGGGAACATGTAGTTTAAAAAGAGAAAGCAGTATAGAAATCAGGCTTGGGAGCTGGGGAAAATCAAGAAACAGTTGGCAAAAAAAATGATTTTATAGAAACCCTCTTAAATCATTGCCTGAAAGCTTCCCAGTGTAGTTAAAGCAAAAAAAAAAAAAAAAAAAAAAAAAAATAAAATCACTCTATCTTGACTCTTGGGGTTATTAAATGGGGTAAGTTGCAAGCCACCCCAAGACACGAACACTTCCACTTGTCAGGAATGGATGTTATCCTATCACCTCTTCTCCATGAGGTGGTACCATCAGAGGGACAGAGTAGATAGAGGCTGGCTCCAGCATAGCTACTTTGGGGCTTATTGCAGGCATTAAGAAGAATGGCTACTCACACAGAGTGGGGAATGAAGTAATAAGCCTATGCACAAAGATGAGCAAACCAGAGCTATTAAAACTCATTTCAAGCTCTCCAATTTAAATTTCTTTAAATTTATTTAAGAGAGCAGCAATGTTTCCCTCCAGCTGCAAGGACAGCAGAGGAGGTATGTGGCCATGACCAGCTGGTGCCTGCTCCTGTCCTCTCCTGTCCTGTTCTCTCCTCTTCTCTCCTGCTGCCATACACTATCCTCGAGAGCACAGGCTTTGCCAGCACTTTGCAGAGCCAACAGGTGTGTGTGTGGTTGGAGGGGAAGGCCAGAGAGGCACCATCCTTGCTCACACCTCTGAGCATGGGCTTGGCATTTTCCACTCCATGATTTGGCCACTCAGACATTGCCACTGGCTCTGATATGTTCCCACCTATCACTTATGTCAGTAAGCAAGTTCCTGACACACTGCTCTGCCAACCATCATTAAAACACCTCTGTGCAGTCAGGAAAAGTACGTGTTGACCACAAAGAGCAGCTCTCCTTACTGCAAAATGATTAAGTGCTCTCACAGAAGGCCAGAAAAATTGACACTGAGGGGTTTGAACAGAGACCATTCCTTTGGATTGCAGATGCTGTGATGGAATGGTCAAATAGAATACAAATACAAATAGAAGACTTTTTTTTCAGTGGAAAATAGTGGGAAAAAAATTTTCCACATTTGATTTCATGGAAATTTTCTATCGATCTAGCAGTCTTCACAAAAATCACATCTATACAGAGCATAATTCAACCTGACAGTGCGGCTTTAAAGCAAATCCTTCTTCTCTTGCTTCATGTTCCTCTGATTCCCAAACAGTTCTGTAACAGTTTTAAATAAGGAAAAGGTTGACCCTGCAGTTGGGGAATTATGAAGGCTGCTACCATTTTCCTTTGAAACCTCAAGCAAGTCTCTATTCCTACAACAACATGGGTCTCCCCCTCCTTCCCCCTAAGTGTCATTTCACTGCAGTCCCACTGCATCAGCAGTATTTCCTTCTCTGGGTCAAATTCTGCTTATATGTCAAAGACGAGGCAAAAATTATTCTTAATTTGCCTGAAAGTTATGAACCTTCACTAATTCATTGCTTTGTTTCAAGATATTTGGATTGAACATGTAACAAACTATGCTAGTATTACTCTTACTTTATTTTTAATTCTATCAGCTGGATCGTCTTTCCTTTATTTAGTGCAAAATAACTGATCAGCACCAAACACAGCTGCAAGCCATGTCATTGGTAATGAATGAGGACTTTTTTTGTTGCTGTTATGAACTTGCAGATAGCTTTAAACTGTGACCTTTAAATCACACTAGTCCAAAACTGCCATTTTTTATTTTTACACTCCATATGTTCCTTTCCTTGACATTCTATCTCCTGAAAAAGTTGTAATTAAAGATTATAACTAATAGAAATTAAAACTTCCTTTATGGAGGGACCAGTCTGTCTTAGGCAGAAAGATACAAGCAGAAGAAAGATTCATTTATTACTTCGATACATTGACAAAGAATTTATGCTGGAGTAATCTGGCTCTGAGTGTAAGACTATAATTTCTTCCCCTAAAAAAGTTCACTATGATTGGTATAAAACTGGCATGAAGTTTCTGAAGGTCTCATCATGCATGCTTCTACAAACAGACAAGTTTGCACTTGTTGCAAGTTTTATTTGGATGTTAGAGCATTGCAGAACACAGTTAATGGCCCAAACCCACTGCTTGCACTGTTAAGCAGCATTTTTGTTTTTACAAGGAAAGATTACTTGCAAATACTCCCTCTTGTGATCAAAGCTAGAAAACAAATGGAATCATTTCCCACTGGTTCAAATCTGATTGACATTGTTCAGGTGTTACAAATAGACTGCTTGCAGGATTTTTAAGACCTTCCATTATTTGATCTTGTAAAAGTGATGGTTGCCTTTCAGAGGCATTAAAAAGAGACTCATTCATATCCCGATGAGGCACTGCATATGCTGAGCTTCTTATTTCATTTCACTGCTCATGGCCGTATTTGAGAGGATGTATTTGTTTCTCCTTTCCCAGTTGATAAGACAATATTTTAAAATTGCATTGGTTGGTGAGTCTTCAAGGAAATAAAGGAGTGTTTAAAACAAAACATCAAAGATAATTTTTTTCATCTTAGTGTGTTCCTTGAGTTAGAACAATATGTTTTATTCTGATGTAATTATCTTCACCCTTGAATTTCACCCTTTGACCCAGAGTAGCCCCTGGATAATATGAGGCTCAAAATACTTGCCTTAGACTTTCCAGAAGAGTGATTAAAATGCATACAAAGATCTGAAAAACAAAACCAAAGTGCATAACCTATGTTTTAAAGAGCTCTTAAGCTACCTTTTCCTGCTTTGTCTGAAAGAAATTCTGGTTTTAGAAAATTCCTTTTAATCCCATGGAATGACATCTGAATTCTCACTCAGAAAGTTCAAGTTTGCAAAAATCCAGTTGTATCACTTAACTAATTTTGGTTTTTCACAAAAATGTTAATTAGGCACCTAACTGTGCCTTGTGCAGATTTAAGTCTTAAGTTTAGTGTCAATGAGAGTTTGCCATCAGTGCATGCTCTTTGTTTACCTCACAGCTCACCAGAGGAGCACCACCATTAGTTTTGTTCTATCAGTCACCTTGGAAGAGGAACGACCCTTCACAAATGAAGCCTTAGGAATGGTTTGATGACAAGAATTTTGTCCTGTTTTTTTTTTTGTTGTTGTTTTTTTTTTTTGTTTTTTTTTTTTGTTTTGTTTTTTGTTTTTTGTTTTTTTAATGATGAGAAAACATTAGTTAAAGACAAAAATTTGCTATGGAAATCAGAAATTAAATACCCAGACTTTGATCCACCTATGCAATTTCACCAAGCTCTAGTTTCTCTTTCCAGCTACCCAAGGTAAATTAAAAGGAGCCATGATCATTCATGCTTTTCTATGTGGAGACCAAAACTGTGAATGCATCTGGATTTTCTTGTCTTTCTAAAAATTCTAAAAATTACAACGCACTAATGAAACACAGTCAGTGGAGAGCCTCTACCCTGATCCACAGCCGACCATGTCTCTTGAGGATCCCAGCTCCAAGTCACTCTCCTTTCCTTGCATTCCAGTTCAGAGGTTTACCTGGTTTCTTTTCCACTGGGTTTGCTCCTGAACATTTTTCTGGATGATCTTACAAATATCACCAAGATGCCTGAATCAATAAAAAGCTTTTGCACACTATTTTACTGCTACATATTCTGTGCCATCTACATTCTATATCTAAACCTATAAAATAGCACTCATGCCTTGCCCAGTTTTGTTCCAGGGTCCTCAAGGCTCAGCAATAGAGTGTGCCACACGCTCCAGAGTAAGAAATGATCAATAGAATGTGCCTCCAGTGTTTTTGTTCATCTCACTTGTTTATGTCAAAACATTCATATCAAATTATTTATTTCCTTTCTGTAAGCAACACCTTAACCTTGCTTTGTGTTAGGATCTAAATTAAAAATCCACAAAAAAACCAAGGAGAATAGAGCAGACAATGCACAGCCCCACAGCCCAAATTTTGCTAGAGAACAAGATTTGCGTTTCACAGGAAACAATGGTCAGTGTTTTTCACACTCTACTGAATACTGTTCAGGTGCATTTTCTGCAGGTGTGTTAAAAAGCAGACACAAGACACAGTCTCTGAGTTTGGGAAGTTCAGAGGACAGTAAGGCTGGCTCCCTGCAAGCAGGGCTGACCCTTCTAAAGCATTTTATCTGGCATTCCAAGGGCTGAATAATCTGAGAGACAGACATAGAGCACATATAAATAAATTAATCACAGAGAAGAATATGAAAATTCCCATGCATGATATGCCTTTTGCAACATATTAACCCTTTCTACAGATAATTTATGGACAAAGATGTTGTGTTGATAGCTCCAGTCATCTGTGCTAACTCTGCCATAACTTCATCCATGTGGAGTGAGCTATGTCTTCAGCAATGCCTGGAATGTTCCCACATCTGCTTAATTTGTTTCAGAAATGCTAGCAGTGTCACAAAAATGTTCATCTACACAGGCTTGTACAGGGTCTCAAGTTCTAATAAATACTACTACTTATTAGTCAGTGATATTATTTTTGTATATTTAAACTGATTAAACACAATGAACAACAGAGACAAGAAAAGTATAATCCCCACTGCCATTACATTCCCATTTAAACAGATGTTTCCTTTCCTTGTTTTATAGACTGAAAGAAGTAAATTAGTTGCAGAGTTTGACAACACATTTTTTTACAGCAGCTTACGAGCTATTTAAAATCACTAAGCAGGAGTATTAGCAATGCATTTGCTCCAAGGCTACTACAGTGGTGAAATAGGTTTAAAGGCACTTCCTAAAGCCTATGAATGATTCAAACCCACTTAATATGTAAAATCATATATACATGGCCTCTCTCATATATTACATGCTATACCTATCTGTGAAGGAATACCCACCAGCATCTAAAGTATAGTCTTTATTTTTATTGAGGAGAATTCCAGCTCTGAATGGGATCATTTGCCAACCACTGTAGAAACATATAATCTCTGTTCACAAAGAATTTATACTAGTATTGTAAATCAAAAGGCAAAAAGAAGATTGAGTCAATGAACAAGAGTGTGAGAAAACCAGGAGAGGCTGTAGCATCCTAGAATGCTGAGATGCTTAACCCACTCTCAAGATTCAAACAGCCAGGTATATATTGATCTTGTCAGAGTGTGTGATTATCCCGTTATGTCATTCCTGGTTGGTAAAAAACCATCCTGGGAACAAAATATTAGTTTTCACTTGCTGTAAGGAATGCCTGTCCAAAAAAAAAAAAAAAAGATTTTTTTTTTTTTGAGGTGGAGTTGCACTACCAAACTGTTACAGAAAAACATTGAAAAGCATAGGCTGAACATATTTTTATAGAAGCTTGTCCTGGTTTTTATCAGGATAGGGTTAATTTTTGCACAGGGGCTTGGCTAGGACCTGGAGGTTATTCTATACCACCTAACTTTCTGGGGATGGGAAAGGGCTCCCTTCTGTATAGGGATAGGGTGGTGGTGGCTCCCTGTGGGACAGTGGTGACCATTTGCATGTGAATCCCTCATGTCTCTTAAACACCTTTGATATTAAATATCATTGCTGTTACTGTTAGTTTTCTTACCTAATTGCTGTAAATTGTTCTTATATCAACCTGTGATTTTTACCTTTTGTGTCTTAAATTCTCCTCTCCATCTTGATGCAGGGGAAGAGGATGAGTGAGGAAGGGGGAATATAAAACTGGCAAGTGGTTTAGAGTGGTTTCAGTGGGAACATTAATTTGGAGAACATCATTCTTAAAGCACAACACAGGTCAATTCCCATACTGTCAAACACACGTGTTTCAAAGAATACACAAAACCTTGTATTTAATTCTTGGCCTCACATGCAGCACATGTTGGGTTAGGTCATGCAGGAAACATTAAAGGTGGAGACACGTGAGTAAATATCCAAAGGTCAGGTCAATCAGCAGAAGGAGTTTGCTCAGAGGTAAAGTACCAATTTCAGGTATGCATGAACAGGGAAAGATTTGGGCTGAGAAAACACTGAAATACAGCTCTTTTGGAGATGGCTGAAGCATTGTGGTGAATTAACACTTTCTTTTCCTGAAAGCTGTCTCATGACCTTTGGTGAAGGAAGTGAAAGGAAACTCTATCCTGCTACAAATTCAAACCTCTGCTGCATGGCATTAACACTTGCATGGTGTCAAGGACCTCATCTAACAGCCTCCACACCCCTAAGATGCCAATATGCTCTTAATTCCAAGGATGGAATCAAAGATTAATAACATTACTCTGCACCCATCCTGAAGCATGGCATGAGATAATCCACGGTGGTAGAGATGGAGTAGATCAGAGACCTCCACATTATGGAAGTGGAATCAATAATTCTTTGTTTTCTTAAATTAGAAGTTTGCTGAAATGAACAAGCAATGCTTCTCTTAATGGCTTCTGTCTTCCCAACTTTGCAATTTCAGCTTAGTCTCAAAGAAAATGCAGACAAGAAAAAAAAAATCTCTGTAGTGCATGTAACAGCTTGTTCAATGCAAGAGGGAGAGACACTGTGGAATCAAAAGAGGAAAACAGTGTCTCAGAGAAGTCTCCAGATGATGAGAAAATTCAAGTAGATTAAACCTGTTGGCAAACACACCCTCTTTTATTCACTTCTGCAACAGAACCGCTTGACCCGTTAGAGGAATGACATTAAAATATATTAAAATCGTGGCCTAGCTACCTACCTGGAGGTTGGCATTAACCCTCTGACAATATGGTTATGAGGAAGATGCAGGAGACAAAATATCTGTTCTTCACAATTGAAGATTCATATCAGAGGTAGTACAACCATATGACTGAGCAGACGGAAAGTTTGGGGCACAAGATACATAAAATTTCAAAATCATTAAAGACAATCTGAAGTCTGTGGAGCAGCAATTCAGGAGAGACATGCAAGAGAAGAATACCATCTTAAGAGGGAGAATTGAAGAAAAACATTTTTGAAGTTACAGCAAGAATACAAAGACAAGAAAGTACTGGCACAGGTAATGCAAACTGTTACATTGATATATATGTCTTGATCTATAATAACTCTGGATTTGACCTTTTTATACATTTAAAAGACAAGCAAAGAATAAATAGCATTTAATTGGCTTAAATGAAGAAATAACGCTTAGGAAATGAGAATTGAAATCTGACTAAGTAAACCAATGGTCCCACAGAAGAATAAATGTAGATCACATACATACAATATAAACTGCAATACTCAAAGCGACTCTAGCAGTGCTGTCCTGGGGTCTAAGAAACCTACCATGTAGCTAGGTGCTCTATGTGTACCTCTCCCACAGCTCTGCAAGTTTATATGTTAAGGGAAGCAGCAGTAAGATAAAGTTGAAGTACACTGTGGCTTTAGTTCCAAGGAAGGACCAATCACCTGTAAATTATTTGGAAAACAAACAAGCAAAAACCAAAATTTAAAAAAAAAGAAAACCAAAACCAAATCCCCACAAAAATGATAATGACAAAACAGGAAAAGAAATTGAAAAGCAGTTAAGTGGTGCACTCTGAAATGTCTCCGCTGAATTATGATAAGTATGTATTAGCTACAGTATGTTTATCTATGTCCACAAGAGCGGATTAGCTGCAAACATTCTTCTGAGATAAACCAGAACTATTTGGTGCTGGCACTGTTAAATTTTTGTGATATGCAGGTGTTTGAAATATGTGTGCAGCTTCCTCATTGATTTTGATCCAGGTATTTCCACTGAGAGCATTTTTACACACTAGATGTGACGAGGTACATAGAACAATGGCAAACAATCTGTGCATCTAGCAAAAACAGCTTTATTCACATTGAAGCTTAAAACAGTTTTGTGTGTTAAACGCAATGAATGTAAATACTCCTTTTGTCAGAATAACTTGGGGTCAGTGAATTTCACCCACTTCCAGTGGGCAGGCATCCCCACAGGCTGCTCACTGCAGTCCTCCTTACAAATGGATGACAGCACAGCTGCCCCATTTCTGGAGTCAGAGAGGGCATGGTGTGAACAGGGATTTAGGAGCCCTGGGACATGCCCTCTTGGGTAGAAGGGTGGGTGAAAACAGTCCTCCAAAGTGCCTGGTATCTTAGCAGTGCACCTGTGCTGCATCAGAGCTCTTCACCCAGCCCACTGCAATTCCTGTCCTGCTCCAAATGGTTTCACACAAAGTCAGGGTCTGCAGTTTGTCACCTCCCACCTCTTCCTGATCCCAAAGCCCTTCAGCTCAGCTAAGCTCCAAGGGTCCAATTTTCCTAACCCTCTTGAGGTAACATGCCTGGAAGATTTCTCCAGTGACTTTGAAAGTCACCTGCCTTCTCCCTGTTTGGTGTCTTTTCTGATGTTTTCTGCATCCTTATTGCCCTAAATGTAGTAGCTGTCATTCAGCAGTAATTTTGGTATTTATTTCAGAAGTGGTGCTCTATGTGACGTACAAAATCCAGGCCTTGATGCCAATCTAGACACCTGAAGAGGAGGTCAGTTAGACAATCCCCCTGAAATTTTACAATTGCACATTTTTAAATTCTCCACTTTCCACTGAAAAGCAATGTGTTTCAGTCAGAGGATTTTTCCAAAGAAATAATTTCCTACATCAGCAAACTTAATCCCTACTATGACTTTCAAGTGTTTCATTCTGCCAAAGGACTTCTTGCAAATTGTTCTTCTCCTGCTGTTCCTGCTGCTCCACCACTGCTGGGTTTACACTACACACACCTAAGATGTCGAGGCAGCTCTCCACCTTCAGACCTATTCATGTGTAAGGCCACTATAGACTTTTATACTGCAGGTTTTAATCTTTTTTCTTCTGACTGCTGAAAGCCACATTATCAACACCTATGTAACGTGACCTTTTGTTTACATGTAGTTTCCATGTTTATTTTTTGTAAATCTTCACTTGTCAGTGTTCCAGACTCTGGAACATATTATTTTGTTCTATGGTGCAATGAGATCTTGAAGTCTCCAACTCTTTATCTATGTGCACCCTTCTCCACCACACCTGTCTTTCATGACAGGTGATTCCCACTGGAATTTTGAATTATCTATGAGATCACATTCGTATTTCATGACTAGCGACCATAAAATATGTTTAATACTTGTTTTCTTAAAATCTCACATTTAACTTGTCATTGAGTCGTGCAACTTTCAGATGAAGCCATCAAGGATTTTTTGGCACTAACCTTGAGATGAAAGAAGTGTATTTCCAAACATTAAGATTACAGGTTACTGATAGGTTGCAGTGGACTGTGGATCTACTCCTGTGTCTCCTGAGTTAATGGGATTTTTACTTCTGGTCACAGCTGGGACTGCATCTGGCTTTCATTAACTGTAATGCTAGAAGCATTAAAAATTCAGAACCATTTCCATTAAGTAATACACCTAAAGTGGACAAAGGTTTACCTACACTAATTACAGGGCAAGAATATATACATATACATATACATATACATATACATATACATATACATATACATATACATATACATATACATATACATATACACACATGTATAATAACTTGAAGATAAAGTTTTGACACACTTATTCTGATTATAATTAATGGAACAGATTTATTAATGCGGCTAGAAGTTGAGAATAACTGTTCCAATGGAATTTATGGACTTATATTTTCCTAACATTTATTCTGAGTTCTGTAAACAACAACAAAAATAATTTAAAATGCCTCACATAACAATACAGCATTAATATATTCTGCTGTGCATCTTAAAATGACAGAGCAGAACAAACTTGCTACAAAAGTTAGTTAAACAAAACTAAAATATCAGCCCGGAAATCTCTGTGGTCTTAATCCTGCAAACTATTTCAGCACGTCCTTTAGCCTTCCCACACTAAGCACAGCACTGTAGCACACAACTAACTATTGCCAAGAATGTCAGTAATAGAACTGGATATCAGGGCTGAGATTCAACATACCAGAACATAAAAAAAGGTCAGCAGATATGCACTCTGCCCAAGACTTTGGAACTACCAACCTGAACTATTCTCTCATCTTCTTTTCCTCTGTAAGTCTGTAGGGCATCTTACCCACGTGTCAGGTCTTACCAACAGCTGAGACAGAGAGCCACATTGTATAAAGGGAATTTTAGATCTCTGAACAATTAAAAAACCTACAACTTTAAAAAATAAATCTTTTTTTTATTCCTACATTTTACATGAGGATTCAAGTTCCATGAAATTTCAAGACTTTATTCTGAAATAATCTGACAACTGTTCATTTTCAGTTCTACATTTATGTATGGTCTGGTCTGCTTATAACTATTGCCTTTAATCACTTTTGTCATATTTTCAAATATACCTTCCACTTCCTGTTTTCTTATTCCCCTGCTGGACAATAACATGTTCCTTCCCAGTTCTTTTTCCTATGAGGCAAACATACCAAAATCTTCTAATCTCTTCTTATAAAATCAATCCATCATTCCTCCCAACAACCATTATTCCAGTTTGAATTTAGCTGTGTTAATATGGGTGACCAGGAACTGCAAAAACTTCTCTGTATGATTATAATATGTCTTTAGAGCAAGACATGTGGCTCAGCTGATTTATCCAAGGGCAGAGCCTGCCACCTTCTCGGAAGTGTCTCTTGGATTTCTCAGACATATCCTGAAACCAATGAAGGTATCTTGCTCCCTCTCCTCTGCCATTTCCTGCCATTGAGTTTATCAGAGAATTCCTCTTAGTTGCCCTTCTAAGTGACTTCCCTTGCACATTTTGCTATTGAATTACAGCTCTTTTCTGCTATTCCATTCCTCTAGGTAACACAGATCTTCCTGCATTATGCTTCGATCTTCTCCATATCGACAAAACCTCCAATTTTGTCTCATTACCTCACCGCCACCTTTTATGCCTTTGTCATTACTAAAGCTATTAAGGAAAGGTATGAGGAAAGGAAATAGTTACCAGAGGGAAAACCTGAACACATAATTTACTGTGCAGCAACTGCCCACATGCATCCAACTACCTGTAGTGAAAGAGAGTAACTGTCTCCTATTTATCACAGCCTACTGAGGGGCAAGTGTCTTGAGAGAAATAGGTACTGTGCTTAAGCTGCAACTCACAGTCTTGCCCACGATGGTCATGACAATTGATTAGCAATCCTTAATCACTCCCTAATGATCCCTCAAGAATCCACAGTACCTCCTTCCCGTCTGATGAGCCCCTTCAAGCAAGAGCCATTGCATGATTATGTTGTCCTCATTCAGCTCTTTACCTTTTTTTCTAAATTCCCTGCTAATCCCCATGCTCCCAGTTGCAATCAGTAAATTCCAGTGGAGCACCATGTGAGATGCCCTACAGAAGTCCTACTTCCTAGATAAGTCAGTCAGGGAAAACTGACAAACCTGTAATTGCCCAGATCATGATTTCTTCCTTTCTTCATATGGGTTTATACTTCCTAAACTCCTTTGAATTTATATATAAAAAATATTGCTTCATGTGTCATTGAAAATTAAGTTCATGTTTACTCCTGATGCACGATGAAATTAAACTTTCCAGATTCTGATTATATCTCAGATGTGGAGATTTCAGATTGTCATCTTTTTTCCTTGGTGAAAAGGAAAATAATATTCATTCAATAATGATTATTACTGAATCTTCAGTCATGGAATATTTATTATTACTGAACAATGATTCAATAATTAGCTATTATTGAATAATTATTCATCTTTGTCCTCGGCAAAAACTAGGAAAAACCCAAACATATTTGGGTTTGATCCATAGCTAAATCTTAACCTCACCTCCCCTGCAAAGAAGAATGGCTTTCTTTTTTGTTTTTTTTGTTAGCTTTACTACCAATAGCTTTCCACTGTTTCATAGAATCATAGAATACTATCATCTGGTCCAAACTTTCTTGGCAAAAACATGGTCAAGACTACATGGCCCAGCATTCTGTCCAGCTGAATATCAAAAGTGTCCAGTGCTGGGGAACCCACCATTTCCTTAGGGAGATTACTCCAATGGCTGGTTGTTCTCATTGTGAAATATTTTCCCTCTTGTGTCCATTTAGAATCTATCTCTGCACAATTAGAATCACAGACTCATAGAATGGTTTGGGTTGGAAGGGACCTGAAAGATCATCTCATTCCAACCACCCCCTAGGGACAGGGACACCTTCCAGGAAGCCAGGTTGCTCAGAGCCCCATCCAGCCTGGCCTTGAACACTTCCAGGGATGGCGCATCCACAGCTTCTCTGGGCAATCTCTTCCAGTGTCTCACCACCCTCACAGTAAATAATTTCTTCCTATTATCTAAATTAAACTTACTTTCTTTCATTCCCCCTTGTCTTCTCACTACATGCCCTTCAAAAAACTCCTTTTAGAGGTTTCTTATAGACCCCTTCAGGTCTATAGGTTGCAATAAGGTATCCCCAGAGCCTTCTCTTTTCCAGGTTGAACAGACCTTGCTCTCTCAGCCTGTCTTGTTTTAAGCCTTTTTTGCTTTAAATGTATTGGTACCTGATGCATTTTCTACTTTTTCTCCTTCAAATTTTTAGAGAGATTTTGCAATTTTGACTTTAACATATCCCAGGGCTCATCCATATTCAAGACACTGAATTTTTAAATTCAGCACACTCTGCTAATTGGCTTCTTAATAGCTTAAACAGTAAATAAACCTTACTTAAACACCTATTTTTATTTAGATTTCATTAAATTTAAAAAGAAATTGCTGCTGATCAGAATAGAATAATATTGTCTGAGACAGTAATTTTTGTAACACTCTTACTACTCACACCAATTCATAAATTCTTATTGGTCCAGCAATTTTGTGGCTATCAGGCAGCCACCACGTCCAGATAGAACTGCACCAGGCAAACTTCTCATGTTAGGCTGGTTCCTTCAGCTGTGGCTGAAGTCTCCTTTAATGGCACAGCCCTACAGTTCCTGGCAACACTCCCTCTATTCAAGAAGCTCTTTGTCCATTCTGAATCTAAATGTGCTGATTATCAGTATTCCTGCCATGTGGAAAATAAGGTGTTTATTAGCCATCTCAAATTTTTTCTTTTCCAAATCTGTTATTTTGTGTGCTGTATTCTTTTTGAACTGCTTATTATGTTAGCATTTGAAGTCTTGCACTTACTGTTTTTTTTCCTTTGAGTAATTTTCCATCCACTCCTATGGATTGCCACATTCCAAGCTCAGGTTCTTTTTGACTAGGGTTCACATAAAAAGTTTCAGGTTTCAGGTTTTTGAGTGAGTAAGAAGTGTGCCCTGACAGCCAGGAGTGCCAACCTGGGGTGCATCAGGCACAGCATCACCAGCCAGGCAAGGGAAGGGATTGTCCTGCTCTGCTCCAAGCTGGGGCAGCCTCACCTCCAGTGCTGGAGGCAGTTTTGGTGACCCCAACACAAAAACGACATGAAACTTTTAGAGAGTGTCCAAAGGAAGGCAGGGAAGATGGTGAAGGACCTTGAGGGGAAGCTCTCTGAGGAGTGGCTGAGGTCACTGGGCTCCTTCAGCCTGGAGAAGAGAGTGAAAGGACTCATTGCTTGGAGAAGTGAGTGTTGAGGACTCATTGCAGTCCTTAACTCCTCACAAAGGGAAAAGGAAAGGAAAGGCAGGCATTGATCTCTTCACTTTCATGACGGGTGACAGGACCTGAGGGAATGGCCTGAATTTGTGTCAGGAGAGGTTTAGGTTGGATATCAGGAAAAAGTTCTTCACCCAGAGAATGGCTGGGCACTGGAACAGCTCCCCAGGGAAGTGGTCACAGCACCAATCCTGAGAGTGTTGAAGAAGTGCTTGCACAACACCTTCAGGCACTTGGTGAGATTCCTGGGGTGTCCTGCACAGAGCCAAAAAGTTGTACTTGATAATCCATGTGGGTCCCTTTCAACTCAGGATATTCTGTGATTGTAGGTTTCCCTTATCTCTGGATTGTCTGGTTTCAGAATCTGTATCAGGAAAATATATTTCTCACTTTATGGTCAAATACTTATTTCTCATAAAAGGCACACATTTTCCTAGTCAAACACTGTATCCCTCCAGCTACTTAATCTGCTTAAAAGCTCCTTTTCTTAGTGTCCATTCTTCCACAACCTGCTATTTCTTTATCTATGAGTCCAAGAGACATACATGCACCTGAGAAGAGCTTCTATTTTTGAACTGTAAAAATGGCAGGAAGCTGTTGATGGTTTTTTTTTCCTAGCTGGGGTCAATCCATCAGCAAAAAGGTTTTCTCATGTAACCATTCATCAAAGTATTTGCTGAATTACTCTTGGTTTTGAATAAATGACTGCAACCCAATTTCTGTAAAACATATCCACATTTGATACTCAGTTCCATAGTCTGAAAAGCAAATTCCTGTGATCAGAGGCTCTTTCTCCAAAGCCAGAATTTGTTTTCCTCAGATGAATTAGTTATTTGTCATTAGTATTGCCAGCAAACTAAATACATTAAAACAGCAGCTGAACATACAAAAGAAACAGAATTTTATTTACAAAATTAAAAATACTGAAAATATTTACAAAAGCATTTTCTCAGATCTGTTTTTTTTTTGTACTTATCTCTTTTTGATCCAGCCAACATCCAGGACACACTGACACTCAGAAAAAGTAATAAGAAAAAAAAAAATCAGTAGCTAAAAATACCAAACATCTAGTCACTTCAGAAGGAATGGCATTTTGAAGAAAAAGGCTGGAGTTGGAAACTATATTCTGTTTATTTTCTCTAAATAAATTGGACACGTTTATAATAAAATAATGCAATTTTTTATCTGTTAAATTAATTTAGGTAAATTAATTATAAAACAATTATCTGAGGTTTTTATGTCATACAGGAAGTGTCATTTATTTGCCAGTTGTATGCAAAGAGAGAAAAGGTTGCCCTCTTAATTTATTTTAATGCATGCAACAATGAAACAAGATTTAATTGAAACAAAAGACAAGAGGATGAAAAGAATTTTTTTCTTTTCTTCCCCAGAAAAATCCAAAGCATTTGCATTCAAAGCCTTGAAGCATTTCCACATTATAAATTATATATTTATATGTAAATGGACTTCTGGCTTCTGTTCAGAATATTTGGCAAATTGAATGCTAGATTCTGCTGTCTTTATCTCCATTGAGTTGAGAACTATTCCCTGAATATTCCTATAGATTTTTAAAGCTTTGCATAACTTAAGCTACCATATGTAAGCTACATGTGAAGGGTTTTATGACAAAATGTGTGCATCTGTGAGCTTTCTACTCCCCATTTGAAAAATAGTGTCTCATACCTGCAAAGCTGAAGCAGTTGAACCTTGGGATCAAAACAAAAGGTTTGGACACTTATTTTAATCCTAGAAAAAAGTTCTCCATTGGCATCTCCTCCCTTCCATGTTGGCATGAATTCATGATAGCTTAAAATCAGTGTTTTTGAGGAAGAAATGGTAAAGGAGAATAAAAGAAAAAATCCTGGTGTACTTACAATAGCCCAGGGATTGACAAGGAATACCCTAACCACCGAGCAAAATTGTGATCCCTCATACAAAGGGAACACGAGTGCAAGAGGGATGGAAACTAATCCAGAGCACCCCACAAGGTCTTTGTTCTTCTCAGAAATCCCAAACTGAATCCAAGAAATCTTTTCTGAAGGAACCACTTAATATCTTCACAACTTGCAGGTCAATTAATTGTCTCCTGGAAAAATTATTTTGTCAGCGCAGTTCCTGAGCAGTTCTTAATTATGAGCTTTATTTCACATCCTTCCATAATGATCATACTACTGGAGGGACAACAGGTTTAAATGACTCAATTCTGACTCCACAAATTGACTTATGAAGTTAAAGGTGACTCACCAATAAGAGCTATAACTTCAATATCAAGGAAGTGTAGGAAGACATTCAGCAGAATACACTTTACCATACTTCTTAAAAAAGGGAAAGTAATATATTACTGCATCTTTTATTTTTAGTGGAAAAGAAGTCTTAGAAAATGACAAAAATGTGGCAATATGAACAGTAATGAACCTGACTGCTATTTTGAAGAACTTACCTTTCCTAACTATTTCTTACCACAGATAATTAATAAAGTATTTATTTTGTTGATAATTGATGCATATTTTCTTTATACTACTTCTCATGACCTTTTGTGGTAGTTTGGAAGAAAAAAATAAAAAATAAAAAACAACAAAACAAAGAGAAAAAGAAGGATCTTCCTTTGTTTAGAAAACTGTGGATCTCCACCTAGAGATCTTGAATTTCAAAGGAAAAGCATTCCAGGTGAATGTTTGAACACAAATTCTCTACCCTGGGGCCTTTTTAAAGGAAATTAAGTGATTTTGTCTTTGGAAAACATTTTAAGTACTGCAGTCAGAGACCTCATGCTGCCATTCGTCTGGGCTGGATTCTCTATCACTACATTTTTCTCCACCACATTACTGATAAAAAAAGCAAGAATATGTTGTAGAATAGCATAGAAATATCCAAGTAAGTTTAACACTGGAGTTAATTAGGCTTTATAACCATATTATCATGTACAGGAGAGAGTCCCACACTCTTTCTGGAGCCTGGGTCATCTCAGTTCCTGCTGCCTCTAGAGTGCATTGTGAGAATCCATACAAGCACCAAGTCCATAAGAGCAGGAAGAGAGATGGAGGTACCAAGACATCATCTCCACCTAACAAGTTCTGATGTATGCCAAAAGTGAAAGATTTTCCACTCCAAAGAAAAGAGATCTCCAGAAAAAATTGTTATTTCACAATTTGTTGATATAGATACAAAAATCTGACACTAAATGATAGAGCTGATACTGCAACAATGACACAAGAAACAGGAAAAATGTTAGTTTGCTGTCACATAAAACTATTAAAACCAATATTTCACAAATACAAATCTGATAGAAAGTCTGTTGGTTTCCATATGTAGATTTCAGAACATTACTTTATAAAAAGCTTTGTTCCAGAAAGCTACAAATCAAGCATTCTTGGTTGGAGTCCCATAATACAATTTTACAGCAAAAATTAAGACAGCAGCTCTGTTTGTCAAAAGTTCCAAGGGAAAGGTAGAAGGTGATGACTGAAGATGAAAAATAAATTCTGATTTTAAATTAACACTTTCTATTTTGGAATATGTATTTGCATAAAAAATGGGGTTTGTCTCATTTGAACAAAAAGCCTTTGCCTTGCAAAGGGGGGTGGGCTGTGTCATGAAACTCAGACACAGTAAATCTGGAGTCATATTTTAGTACTGAGCTACCCACGAGCTCAGAGACACAGCTGATCTCCTTCAATCTGGAGTCCCTCCTGGAGTGTTAGTAAATAACTAACTGTTCCACTCAGGCAGGTGCTGTTACAAGGCAGATTATAATTACATCTACGCTGCAGTTGCAAAAAGAAAAACACAGTGCCTTGAAACCTTAAAATTAGAATGACTTCAGGTTCAACCAACTCTCTTTAAAATGCGGACTGCAGCAAAACTAGAAAGCCCAATAAAATAAAGTATCACAGCCACCTAGTATAATTAAAGCGAGTCATCTAAAAGATTTACTGGTTAACTGGTATAATTCCCCCTGGATGGGAAAGCATCTGATCTATAGCCAGCACTGCTACAAACACTGTGCCTCTCTCTCTCCTCCGAAATAAATATCTCTCTTGCATTTTGGGTGGTTACAATCTCCTGCAGGGCAGTAGGTCAGTGCCCTCTTCAGTGTGACACTAAACAGAAAAGGTGAAATACTGTCAATGAGAGTTTTGCTATTGACTTCATCTAGGCCAGGACTTCATTCCAAGTGTTTCACCCACTCTTAAATTTTAGTAACGCTTATCTTATCTATCCTAAGAAAATTAAATGGCAAAACAACATCTGACATGCATGTAAATCTAGAAGCTTAGAATCTGGGGTGAAGGAAGGCAAGTTCTCAAAAATTGGTTCCACATTCACTGAGATATGCTCAGCCTGCTATGGGAATCTCCAACATGTCAGTACTTGATCCTACTTTTCCCCAACGTCAAGGGCAACATCTCTTCAAATTTCTGCAGGAGAATGTGGTAACAGGCACACAAAAATGAGTGAACTCTGCCTTTTTGTGCTATCCCTCATAAATCAACTTTGTTTGCATAGGGCCCAAGGCAAAGTCTATTGAAATCAGTATAAGCCTTTTCCTTTTGGATCAAGTCCATTATCTGTGTTTCTCCTGCTTCTTTCTCTTTTGGCTGAAATGTCACATCTCACTTAAGCATAGAAGGGTGGCCAACAGAAGAGATGGAGCCAGCTACAGGAGTGTCATGAGAATACATGAATGAGATATGTATATTCATAGAAAGATTCATTTTAAAACAGAGTAGCAGAGCGAAGACACATCAGTTGCTCTTGCACACTGATAATTTACACATTTTACACATTATTACTTTGCTGTTCTACAGCAAAAATGTAGTTACTATAGCAACTGGTTTGTCATATGACCAGGATTCTATTTTTAATATCACTCAAAGGTACATATTAACATGCATAATATACGGACTACTTGTGGGGGCTGAAAACATATATTAACATTTTAAACCTTTAGAGAAAAAAATCTTTGCTATTTTCTTTTACTATCTGCAGTTTTTTATTAGGTTACCTATCTAAAGACTCACAAAGGGTGACAAAATGAAACTGTCATTAGAGCTCCTAGTGAACTCATGCTGTTTTCTCCTTTGTGGTACAGGAGACCAGAGGTATCTACAAGGTTCAGAGCTCCTGAGAGTTCCAGGGCACTGCCAAGGTCCAGATGGATGTTTCCAGGAGCTTTGGCTCCTGTGTATCTTTATCACCAGTTATTGCCTTCTTTTTCTCCCTTTTTGTACCATGCTCCTGAGCAAGCTTATTTTTCAGATGACTTATGTTGAATGAACCAAGAAGACATCTTAAAGCATCAGTTTCTTCTCTCAGTCTAACATATAAATTGTTTCTGTAAAGATGTCACCCATCTGCAACAGACACAAATTAACCATCTCCCATCTCCCTTGCACAAGGCAGCTGATATGACACCTTTCTCGCTGCTGTTAAACAGAATTTATCAAATTGTGGATTTTCAGTCCAGTGGTTAAAATGAGTATAGAAGGGGACATTTAAGAAAAAAATAATTTTAGAAAAGGGGTGGGAGTGGGTTGTAGAGTTTTTCCATTTGTCTCATTTTACTTTAACAGTGACAAATTTTTGGTGGTGTGGCTGTGGGGAGGACTCTTACTGAATGTGAAACTCCCATTCTGGGACCAGAATACCCATACAATAATTTACTGCAGCAGCCAGGGAATACACCCGCAGCAGAGCTTCTCAGGTTGCACCACTTTACAGTTTGTTTTGGAGGCCAATGCAAAGCACTCTTATTGCTCTATTGAGCCTTAAACTACTTAAGATTGTAACTGGTTAGGGAGGGGGAGGGCTCCCAATTCAAATTATTTCAACCTTTTTACTCCCTGTGGAGATTTAATATGCTGCCAAGCCCCCTCTGACTTCAGCTGACGGCAAACTTAGATGGTTTCTACTCCAATATATAATTTTAACCTTACAGATCCCTTAACACAGAACTCCATCTATGCCATGCCCTATAGCCTTCAGCAAAGGTGTCCACGTTGCAATTCTGAACTCTCAGAGGTAACCTTGAAGTATAACTCAGGTTTTTTCATGCTATGGGAGCCTTATAGGAATCAGTCTGCAAGTCACTGACTTAGGGGTAGCAGAGAGAGGTGACAGATGCAGAGCTGCCAGAAGTCAGGAAAGAGGACTTGTGTTATTGCTCCTGCATGTCTGAGCCCAGAGAATCAGGTCAGTTCTCAACATCCTGCAGGAAAAAAGTGCATCTGTCTCTCAGCATGCTCATGTCATCCACGGAGCCTTCATTTTGGGGTTGATGCTGCAACTGACGTTCACTGCCTGGTGTGACTGTGTTGCTGGCTGTCTGGTGTGGCAAAAATTATTCTCACGTTGACCCAAACTTGAGTACCAAGGGACAGTGTCTCTCTCCTGGTGTCATAATGCTGCAGCACGGTACTTCTAGGGTGCCCACCAGTATTTTTCACATGAAAAGACATGCAAGCAGCCTGTGCAAAGAGCCCAAATGAAATTAATCCCCTAACCTGACTAAAAAAAAATGGTCCAAAAGCTAGCATCCCAATAGGTTTGGGATCACAAGGAGCATCATAGTTAAAGAAGGTTTGCCCTATTCAGTGGCTAAATGGTTTCGACAAGTGAAAAAGACCTTGCATTAAATGGTGGCTCTGATATCTTGGCATGAGAAATTTGTATGCAATTATTTGTGCAGGAGGAGAGAATCATGAAGAATGCCTTATATAAATCCCAGTAAATAAATCAAAACTGCTATCGCATGAAGCTCTGTTTCCATTACTTTGCTATTATCATGGTATACAACAGAAAGCTTCATTATCTATTTACATCAACACTCTCAAAGGCCAGAATGCTTTTTTGCTTTCTGTTGCCATTATGTTGTATTATGTGTGGCAATGCCATAGCAACCCAAGATAACACAAGTAGTGTAGGGCAACAGTGTAATATTTTCCGTCTTTTGTTTTGAACGAGACAGAACACAGCTACCCACTCTATGCAAGCTATACACAAATACCAAAGATTTAGCACAATAAGCAGCAATTAGCAAACCAACAAATGCAAGCCAGCATTTGTCTCCCTTGCATTCTAAAGGATTAAAATCACTGAAGGGTACCACTACAGCATCTCAAAGGACTGAGCAACACACATAGCAGTGTAGTTCATAGGTTTGGTGTACGTCACCATCCACGGGTACATGTTTGATCTAATTGAACATACGTATGAGATGTCTGGGCACCCATGTTTTATCTATCCCATCTGAACCGGGTCAGGTCTTGAATTAATAGGCTAAAGGCCGAGGATACCTTAGGATCCTTGTTTATTTGGCAACCACCACAGCAGTGCTATTTGTAATAGAATTTGTTGAGAATAACTAATCAATATGTGCACGCAGAGTGAAATAACATTTTTAGTCACTTGAGACAATGAGTTCAGACTGCCTTCTCTGAAACATGCATTGATTACCATGCCATGACCTTGTGTGAATAATGTATCTGGGCAATCTGGCACAGGAAAGTAGAGAATATAATCAGCCAAAGTACCAAACTTGTTTAGCTTGTGCCCTGAACTCTCTCTAACACCCTGGGGATGACATAATCTGCCAAAGCTCAGCTTTTTGACATATTGGGACATTCACCACAGATTGTCCATTGCTAGTGGTTTGGTTTTGTGTCTTCTATCTAAAAATTACATATAAGCCAGTTCACACAAACAATATGCGCTCTTGTAGTAGGTCACTTTGCATTAATTTGACTGCTTTTTTTCCCCCTTCGTCATTAGAGGGTTTTTTCCTGTGCTGAGCTAACTTGGTTACATTGGATGGGGAGCAGCTGACAACCATTTTGCAAACTCCAACCTATAGATGCTATGCACAGAAACTAGACATCTAAAAAGATTTAAATATGCTTTTATAAGCACCAATAAACATGGTCTTACCTGCTAATAAACAGAATTAAAACTATTATACCATTAGAGTCAGTATTAAACATTGTTAAGGTTGACTTAGGTAGCTGCTGAGCCAACATTCAGATGTTTGGGTGGAAGCAAGAAGCATATTTGGGGAAACAGGTAACAACTGAAACAGCCTATAAACCCAAAATACAGAAGTATGCAAATGCCCTCAGGGACCTAACTTACATGGATGCCAAAACTTTACTGACCTCTGTGTGTAGGAGTGGATGAGAATGAAAGAGAAATAAATGTTCTTGGAGGCAGACAAAGGAGACTTGGTTAGTGCCAGAATTAGGATTGCAGTGAGCCTCAGTGGAAAAGCCCATCTGGAGCAAAGGGTGCTGTCTTGGATAGGCTTGAAGATACAGAGAAGACACAGTAAAGTCCCTAAACAATCTGGAGTAATTTGATATTCCTGTGTCCGTGGAACAGGATATTGATATTCGCTTTTTAAGCATAAGTAAATGTGCACATCTGACTAATATTACTTTTTTTTCCTTAACTGGTGTGATCTGTAAAATGTTCAAACTACTGGATAGTTTCTTGGGTTAAGAATGGAAATACACTTTATAAATATAGTTGAGTCACAGGATTATTTCACAATCATTTAAAAAGTGTTCATTTACATAGTGCAGATGAAGCCAGAGTTAATTAGCATTAGTCACTGGAGAGAGCACTAACTCACCTAATTTTTTTTTGCTTTTGCTAAATGGATTGCAATTACTCCCCCAGTAATACTGTGATAACAAAGTTTAATGCATAGAAAAAGTATTAACAGCATCAACAATGCATCATGGGAGAGGAGTAACTAAAGGACAAACTGAGCTAAGTTTTTTTTTTTCAAATCTGGGAGAAAAAAATCTCCAATAGAGACAGGTACTTTCAACGTGGTTTTTCATTAATTTGTTTTCAACCCCGAAAGACTGAGAAGATTAAAACCAAGAAATCTTAGATAAGCATGAAATACTTTTATAATTACATACATCTGCATTATTTTATACAGATGTTTACAATTGGGAAGGCAATATTCGAACAACCAAAGATCTTTTCTATGTATAAGAAAGCAGGGCCACATGTTCAGGAAAAGGAATAAAACCTATTTATTGTCCCTGCAGGTTTGAGGTTTGGGGATTTTTTACTGTTGTTTTGCTTTTTAATTCTGCTATTTCACCTTAATAAAGTTTGCTAGAAGAGGTTAAAAATATCCTAGTTCCATTCCTTCAATAATACTATCTTAATAATAATCTTAATGTTAAAGAATCAGCTATCAAACATTGCTGATGAAATCCCAGTAGTCATGGAAGTGGCTAAATCATTCCGTAGCAGTACAGTATGGACACTGCAAGTACAAGGCTGTACAAAATCCAGGGTTTTCATTATTGTCCCTAGAAAACAGTGAGTAGTCACTGTCCTCCAGAGCAAGCTGGAAAATGAAAATAGTCTTGCAGTACACTCATCATTGAATTTTAATATGTCTTGAAAAGATAGGTTGCTCTATTTTAGCTCAATGTGCAGAAGGAGACTCTCAAAAACCCTGCTGTAGGTAAAAGTTGAAGTCTACAGGATACAAATTTCTTTAGTTTTGCAACTATTTTGCAATATATAACATTTTGTTTTCCAAAAGACCTGTATTAGAGAGACATGCTGTAAAAATCCAAATATGCTGCCAGCAATTAGGCAGTTGGGTGAAATCTTCTCCATTACACTTGTATTTGCTTGCCGGTTACTGTCCTGAAAGACTGTTTTGTTTTTGTTTACACAGCTCTTGGTAGGTAGAATGAATAAACCTTTTTTCTCTACATTTGCCAGGTTTCACTGATACAATATTGGTTTCTCCATTTAGAGGCTTTGAATGGGCATTTCAAAATATTTGATTTGACCAGAAATCAATTTTCATGTCACCCAAAAGAAAATATCTTTTTACACCTGAAAGTGTTTGGAGCTATCAGTCGGGTAAAATTGACAATGAAGTTTACATGTGGTTTACAAAAAGAGATCTAGATGTAAACCTTAGTTAATCTGAGTCAGGATCAGTAAGACACCTGCCTAAAGGAAGTTGCCTGTGGGAAAAAAGAAACACCTTTCCCCAAAATATCCCCAATTTCCCATCTCTCTCCTTCCTTCTACCACTACCTTTTCACTGTAGGTGTTATGTCTGTTCTGCAGAGATATTTATAATCTTCCCATTCAGAGCTCTCCTTTGGGGGGTCTCAGGCTGAGCAAAGAAACAAGGAAATGAGAGCTCTCAGGAGAAGAAATTTTATTTGCTGCCTGAAATATTTTGGCAGAGACTCATTAAGCATGCATAGGAAGAGCTTAGGCAACTGCCTGAGATATCTGTGATAGCTCCTGCTTAAACTGTCCAAGTATGTGGTCCTCACTGAAGACAGCAGTCTAAAATTCAATAATATATCTTGCTTCTTGGAATAGAAGAGATTAAAATTGTACATTTTTGACACATGGAGCACTTTTTCACTTGTCTTTGTCTGAAATGAAAAGAAAAAAAAGAGGAAATTATTATGGGGTTTATTTCTAATTTTCAGAATAACTATTTTCCTTTGGGTGGAATCTAAACACAGTGTGTTCAGAATAAGGGGAGAAAGTTTCAGAAACTCATAAATTCCAAGCAAATATTTAAAAAATACCTTTATTTGTCTCTTGATCAATAAATATTAAAGCAAACTGTAAAAAGAAATAGTTACTAAAAGTAGAGATATAAATATGGCAGAAGAAATATAAATGATTATAAAAACCAGAACTTGTATAGCAAATTTCACTGCAAGATCCTCAAAATATATAAAAGATTAAAAAGCTTAAGACTTCAGTTATGGTATGTTCTTACACTGAATATTCAGAAACTTTAAAATAAAGGTTCTACTATTTAGAATAATATATATGATAAAAAGTAATGTGATGCCGCTACAGAAATGTTAACAATTCCATTACCAGAGCTTGTAATTTAACATATTCTGCTAAAGAGTAAGTTTTTATAGCCACCTGGAGCAATCACCAGAATTACCAGAAGAATCAAAACAGGTTTTTGACATTAGATTTTGCATTTCATATCACTTCTCATAGATACTGTCCACTATTCAACATTTTTAGACATTTTCAGCTCCTACTCCAAAATGCTCTGAACTTAATTCTTTGCTCTGAAAACTTATGCATGTTCGAGAACAAATGAAAACAAGCTACTTGAATCAATTTTATTTTGTAGCAGATTAAAATTAAATACTCTAAAGATAGTCTTTAGTTTGCCACAAACAATCTACTATATTCAACCCACTGAGTCTATTTTTCTGTCTTCCTATAGATAGCAAAAGATACTTCTATACTTGCCAACTGCAGTGCTTTGTGCATATACTTAGCTATAATCTCACAGTTCTTCCAAAATCTATGAAAACCTGGAAAGACACTGAATGCATAAATGTTAACTATCCATCTCCTTTTGCATCCATTTTCAAAATGCACACAACCATATCCAAAAATCTTTATGCTGGAAACAGGACATGCTCTAGGCATTAGTTTTAAAGGAACTTGTAAGTGGACCATAAATTTTACAGCACGTAAGAAGCAGAAGCCTGCAAATATCAGGCAAACATTTGCTCTGTTTAAGACCAAAATAATTTTTTAATTTCCAAATGTAATCTTTCACACTGCTGTGTGTACCTCCAAGAGACACGAGTGCAACCTCTGCAACCAGCACAACTGAGGCTTCCCTCATACTGCAGTCATCCATCCATCCATCCATCCATCCATCCATCCATCCATCCATCCATCCATCCATCCATCCATCCATCCATCCTTCCAACCATCCAGCCATCCCTCCCTACCAGCAAGGCCCAACCTGTGTAAGCTGCCTTCTTCCACACAAGGGATGTGCTCTGCTTTGAAGCAGTTCATCACCTGGATAAATAATGTGAGTGTTTGTTTTGACAGCTAAAAAAACTATCACTGTATCACTGACATGCCACTGAAGATGTCAGAAGCCAGGCCATTTCACTGTGCTGAAGTGCTTTTCCTTTTATTGCCAGGCTTATAACGAGATTATTGAAATGATTCTACAATAGTCAAGCTGCAGCTATAGATACTTGTTGAAAGTAAATAATAAAAGCATTTTATCAGAATTGCTGTCATTTTCCTGTTGAGGGATACATCTGTTTCATAAGTACATTTTTATGTGTGCCTGCCTTATGTGAACCTGCTCTAATTTAGTTACACTGATAGGTACAGTTGTAGCTTTCTTTCTAACAATATTAACAGATGAATAGGGCAGTCATTTTCAGACAGCAATTTGCCATGGCTACAGTCAAAGTGGATTGGATTGAGATTTCAACCTAGCAAGAACTAGGATTTTATTATTATTATTGTTGCCATTACTTTGCTGTTAGGTTGGCTTTTTTCTTCTTTTTTTTCATTTTTCATTTTTTTTTATTTTTTTTTCTTCTTTTCTTCTTTTAAAGCAGGCTACTTGTTTGGTATGCATTAATTTTAGACAAAAATCCATTGCAAGGAAAACTAAATGGGAGTCACAAACATTCGTCTGGAAAAAAAACAGTGGTAAAGTGCAGCCTACAGATAGGAGAAGGTACAGACAACATCACCTTTCTTAGTCCCAAATACTGTCCAGAAATGCAAATCCTGATCACTCAGTGCAGCTATCTGACAGACGTGCATACAGTCAGGGACATTCTGAGCAGATGACAGCTAAGGAGAACTGCGAAGCAAGTGGATGCAACATTGCATTTCTGAGGAGAGGAATCTGTACCTCTATTTGGAGATGCAGGAAAAACACCTGCAGTTTTGAAAAGCAAGTGCTTTTGTACTCAGATCTAAACCTCTAAGCTATCCACTGGGTAAGCATAGATGCTGTTTTTCAAAATAGCAATCCCACAAACCCTGTCCAAGCACCTAAAGCCAACTTAACCTCCTACCCAGAAGCACCTATCCACCTTTGCTGCCAAGAATCAACTTGACCATTTTCACCCAGTTTTAACTGAAAGTTGTCTGAAACATATGAAGTTCCACCCAGAAGTTGGTGACTTTATAGTGGAAAGATACCTGAACAAACATCCCCTAGCTAAACAAGCAGGGTTCAAGATCATAGGTTCATTCCCCTTTCTGCTTGATGTCCTGGCTAATTAGCCAAAACACTGCCAAGGGTCCTGGGCACTGGTGGCCTGGGGCCGCCAGGATCTCTTACCTCCACTTTCCAGATCCTTTCAGCACTTAACCTGTGGTCCTGCAAACATGAAGATAACTCTTATCTAATTCCATGCTTATGTGCTATAGGTTTTCAGACCTCTCCCTTCCAGGGGTGTAAGTAGGAAAATGCCTTTTCTTTGAACACTCACAAGGAAAACCCCATGGAGCTTTTCTCCCAGTGCTTTCCTCGCAGTAAGCTTGTCAGGGAAGAAGCTATTTCACCCAAGTCTTCACCAACACACATGATTCCATCATGCAGTGTTGCATCAGACAGCAGCATCTACCTTGTATCTATTTCCAGTGGTTAACTGGAAGCAAGGGTTAACTGGCTAACTCAAGGCAAGGAGTGACAATTAACAGCTCCAGGAGATGATCTGCATCTCCTCTTCAGTGAAGGAGTGGTTATTACAGTGACACCTCGGCCCCACCACCCCACTCCTCCTGTGTGATGAGGCACAAGGAGAAAGATGGGCATAAAGAAAACTACTTTATTGTTAAACAAATAATTACTTCTTCCTGGCTTCAGATGCTCTAAAGGCTATACTTATTGGAAATTAAAATGAGCCAATAAACAGTAAGAAAAAACAAACATTGAATTAACAGCTTTTCAGCATACAAATTTCCACTGCTTTGAGTTTACAGACATCAGTGTTTGACTTATGTTACTTCTCTCTAATTTTCTAGATGCCTATTCTTAGCTAGCAAAATCTGTGTAGTGGGGAATTCTGTTGAAGCCCTCTTTCCTTTAATTTGCAAGGAAAGAAGAACAAGAGCCCAGTCAGTCTCCAGAGACAGCGGATTCTGAACAATACTGCAACTTGGCAATAATGAAATCCTTTCATCCTCTTTAATGTTTGCAACTGACAGTTAAATTCAGAAACTCTCAATTACTGGAACCTAGAAATATCAAATTGTGCTTCAATATTGATTGCCACCACCCCTCCAAGAATATCCATTGGAAGAAACATGGGCATAGGCTGCTCATCTCCTCCTCTGCTCCCAAGACACATGGGACAGTAAGACCATACAGGGTGAAGGAAATTGCACCATTACAAAGCCAGCTTGGACTGTGTCAGAAACGGTTTTTTATCAACTTTTATTTTTCAATACCCTTCATTTTGCTTAGAAAAATACTGTTTTCCCTCACATTTATCTCCATCCTCTTCTCCTTTTAAATAATTTCAGAAGGAGAAGGTTAAGCAATCAGCCCTGAGGGAACACCTAAGTCAAAGGTTGCCTTCAGGGGTATTTTCCTTAAATTTATTTCCATGAAAAGACACAATGGAAACAAGTTACCTATTCCACAACAGAGAGGAAGGGCGAGCTGCAGCTGCATGAGCTCAGAGACCTGGCATGACACAGGCTCTAGAGGAAACCCCCCCACAAACCCCACTCCAGAGCAGGGAGGAAGAAATGAGCTCCTCCCTGCTCCTGGGAGTCCTGCCTCTGCTTGACTTCACAGGAGCTGGCAGGAGCACTGATGGGAGCTTCCACAGAGCCAGAAATTCTCCCCGGGATATGAGATCCAGCACAGTGCTGTTAAACACATCCTGAAAATCTGCCACATCTCATGAAAAAAAGAATTGGAGGTGGTTTCCCCTTCTCTGCAGAGAGGGAAGCTCCTCACACTGTTTGTATTACATCCAAATATCTTCTTCAAACAAAAATGTTTCCCTTGTGCAGCAGCGCAGCCAAAAACCTGGAAGAAACCTTGGTACAACTTTTCCTCTGAGATGACAGTCCTTACTGGGAAAAATAAGAGCATAATTCTGTGACTGGGGAATACATTGACATCAGCAATGTGGGGTGCTAGATTAAGAAAGGGAAAATATAGTTGGAATGCTATTGTTTCTAAAATAAAATTGGTTCTCTTTGCTTACTGGCCTTTTGAAAGGACTGAAGACACACCCAAATTTTTTATGTATACACATGTATAAATAAATAGTTGATTTATACAAATATATTATGTGTATTCTACAACTACTTGTGGAAGTTTGTTTATTTTACCCTGAAAATATACATAAAGGTCCTTGAGGGTAGGGCATTTCTCTTCTCAGTCATACAAAGATCGGCACAAGGAATCCTGGATAATACCAGAGGTTCCTGGACAGCACAGTTGCATAAAAGGCTAGTTACCTTTCTTGTCCCATTGCATTATTTGCTACCACTTGTGTTGATAAACATATGCCCATCATCTTCTTATTCCTAGTTACGTCTCAAAGCTTTGCTGCTCTTGCATTTAAAAAGAAAATTTCAGTAAACCAATAAAGATAATTTGCTGTGTTTTAGAAACCAAACTTAATTGGGCTCTCTGTTTACAGTTGTTGTACAGACAGCTGCTTGTTGTCCTTTTCTGACTAAAGTGATCACACGGAAAGACAAATTTTGAAGCTTTCTATCCCTCTTCCAAGTCATCTGGCCTGTGAGCTGCAGAACCAGCAAAGTCTCTTGTCCTAAACATTAATTCCCAGCAACCCACACTTACATTCACATCCACCACAGATCTTCCCACAATGCCTCCAGTTCCTCCTTCAAGTCCTCCCACTTGCTGGTTCTCATCCCCATCAGACGGACAAATCAGTAGTAGCTTGTGTGGTGGCTTTTTGTGGAACAGGCATCCAGCAGTGTGTTGAGGAAAACACATCTGTTCCTCCACTGGTGCAGCTACACAGCACACAGCTGCTGGGCTAATGCTGCAGACACACTCTCAGTTGAGGAATTAATTTTGGCTATCCACTTCTATCCACTTAGTAAATTTTCATTGCTTTGGTACATTCATATCTTTGAAGTCAGTTTTGGTAGAAAATGGTAAATGGGCTCAAAAAGATAGGAGAGGTGAGAGGACTAAGATTTTGTGATTGCTTAAATCTTTTCACATAAAGCTAAAAATGCCTATTCTGAAGAAATGTCTTTTGAAATATATTTTATCCACCAAATATTCCATGCAAGTGGTTAATGTGCCACAAGGAACAGAAAATCTGGAAAAAAGATGTTTTCAGACTACTTTTCTTGGGCCCAGCATCCATTTTTTCATTTCCACATTAAACAAAAAAGCCAGTCATATGTAGGTTAATAAAGTGAACACAAGGGAGATGTACCTCTAAATTGGAGCCAGACGGTGAATAACAGAGCAGGAATGTACTTAAACCTCCGTACCAGCTCGTGACAAGGTCTGCTCTCTGTCTTAGCTTGTGGATTTTGGAAAAAAGCTTCAGGAGCTAAGAGAAAAACTTTCAAGCTGACAAATACTCCTTGGCTGGAAAAGGCTTCTGTTTTAATTCAGCACAGATGTGACTTTTAATGAAAGCATTATGGCTTTGCAGCTGCATGGATGACACAAACCTTTTTAAAGGAATAAATGACTCAAAATGCTTTATTTTCACTGGACCATTATGCTTGACCTTTGCTGGGGTACAATCATAAAACCAGCTACAATGCTGTTTATGCTTACCTGTCTTTTATCCAGTCGAATCTTGGGAGAAATGAGGCAGCCTGACTCCTGTTAGAAGAGAAAAGAGAACAGTCCCTACCTCCCGTGTGGGACTTAACACTTTGCAGGATTAGGTGCCTGGTGAGTATAGACACCGATGGTAAACACAAAGGAAAATACTCTAAATGCACCAGACAGGGAACTGCAAAGAAATACTGGGTCACATTAGCACAGAGTCACTAGATAACTGAAAACTAGGTCAATGTGTGGAACACTGGGAGCTTTTGCTACAGCAGTCATTCTCCAGAAATTAAGCTGGATCTAAGGGCTGGCTATTTGGCTCGCATTCAGACACCTGCTTCACACAGGCACGGGGGTAAATTGTAAACTTAATTTCTTCCCTTTGTTTCATGTCTTAATTCTGCTGGGCAAGAGACAAGACAGACACCTGTGTAATAAACTTTTTTTTTCTATTTAGTCAGGTAGCATCTTCTTTATCTCACCTAGCTTCTGTCTGATTAGAGTCCAGTAGTTTCCTTCCAAGCAGAGCATCTCTGGGGGTAATTAACCAGACGTACCTTACAACAGGATAAATCAGCTCCTAGAGAGAGGCTGTCTCTTTCCACCTATAGAAGCTCAGACCAGACAGCTTTCAGATAGCCATTAAGGTGCAGCAAATCCCACCCTTATTATATACAATCCCAGTGAGTAATTAAAAAAATAAGACTGAAGATCAGGCATATCATTTCCATCTCACAGAACAAGCACTGTTGCTCTGAACATACAACCTAAAGTTAATTTTAGGTAAAACTTTTCAGTCCATCTTCTTTCCTGCTAACGTTTCTGTATATTTATTTCAGATTTGTTCCCCTACAAGGAAGAAGAAATCAACCCCCTGTGGTCAACATTTTCTTTCACCCAAAATGCCCTATATTGACACTGCACTAGTCTGGCCCCGATTCAGCAGAGCACTTATCCATTTATTTAAAGACTGCTGAATCAAGGCCAGAGGTACCATCCTGTGCTCAGCAGTGAACTAATAAGCCAAATATTGTGGAGTCAAGTTCAATGTGCCAACAAATTCACATTTATCAACTTGGATTCCTGGAAGTCTCCACATCTCTGCAAAAAATCTGGACTTTCACTGATTATACTCTGTACTGGAGGTGCAATATGTTGCATCTTCTTACCTACTCAGTAAAGTTAAAAAAAATATTTACCAATGCTCATGCAAAGCCTTCAATACAATACAATAGCCTTCAATAATTGACCCATAAAATATGTATAATATGCAGAGCATATGGAAATAAAGAAGGCATTGTAAGAGACAAGTTCATTTCCTAGGGTAGCTAGAAAAGGAAATAAGGAAGCCCTGGACAACTGATGAGGGAGCCTAAACAATTCTGTTTAAAGGGAGAAAGTTTAAAGTTATTACTCTTTAGCAAATCATCCTGAATGAATTTCATAATTCTTGATTCAAATGTGGTTTTTTGACACTTTAATTATAAAGAAACCATTCCTGAGCCATACAATATGAACAGAGATACCATAAGTTTAAGTAAAATGCTATTACCAGCTCATTTTGCAAAATTCACAGCCTCATTCAAATTAAACAGCATTTCTCTACAACAGATGAAATGAATATTACAAAAATGAAACTGCATGCATGGGTTCAGGAATATTTTAATTATTTTATGCTTTTGATACATATGTATGTGTGTATATGTGTGTGTGTGTGATTGTCAAGAATGGCATGCTGGCAACTTGCAGTTTAATAAGTATATTTTTTCCCCACAGTAAGATACCCTCTTATGTTCTTGGAAATGAGAAACATTCACTACAGCAGTATAATGAAGCAATGTTCATTAAAAGAGGATATGTAGGTAACACATTTCTATTACCACATTACAACATCCACTTAAATAAAACACAGACGACTCTGTGAATTCACCTATTTTTTTTCTTGTGTTCCCCCGTTCCCCATTTATGATTAAGCTACCACCTTTGTAATACATTTGGACAAGTCTGCTCCAGAATAAAGCACAACCAATCTGCAATGTTTACCTCTCACCCCTTCCCTTCCCTTCCCTTCCCTTCCCTTCCCTTCCCTTCCCTTCCCTTCCCTTCCCTTCCCTTCCCTTCCCTTCCCTTCCCTTCCCTTCCCTTCCCTTCCCTTCCCTTCCCTTCCCTTCCCTTCCCTTCCCTTCCCTTCCCTTCCCTCAAATCATTTTCACAAGCTCTGACTGATTAGTTGACAGTTTCCTCCCTGTTTTAAATTTAACAAAAAAACAAACTTGAGCTCAATCTGGTTTTCTTTAATAAATGTATGCTTCTGAATAATGCAGGGTGAGCAGTTAATTCAGGTATTACATAATACTCTAGCTCAATTGATAATATTTTCAGCCTGTAAATCAGTTTCTAAATTTGCATGACAAGCACAGTTCATATGACATTTAAGCTAGTGACTTGCTTTATAAATTTATGGACACTCTTCTTCTTATAATGCTAGAAAAATAGGAAGCTTTAGTGCTAAAGTATTATGATTCCAAAATGTTGCAAACTCTATTTCACATTTAGGGGATCCATGTTCCTCTGCCATACAGTAAATATTCAGGCAGCAAAAGGGCACTGCAGAGGGTGCAAAACATGAAAGGAGACAGACTGTAAGAAGCCCTTAAAAAAAAATCTTTCCTTAGGGAACAAAGAAGATATTTGTAGAACTTCTTTTCTTATAAGGTGTCCTCAACATTAACTGAGGGAGAAAAGCAAGATGACAGTTGCAAACAGAAGCAAAAGCACAGCAACAAACCTCATGTCCCATATTGCCTCACTTCTCCATTTTCACATTCAGGGCAGACAAACGTTCAAATTTAAAAAAAAATTGTCTGGTTCCACTGAAGGTAAATACAGTGATATTTCTGTCCCACTGGCATTAAGGCAGCTTAGGCTTTCCCTGAGTTACTCAGTTCCTTACTGTACCTCCTTTGTCCAGCTCTGTTAAAATACAGCATATGCAGAACCACATTAATTCAAATTGCACAGTTGTATATACACAGACTGACCTGATTTATAAGAACAGTCTTCAGTAAGTACTTAACACCTTGAATCTCCAGCTCAGCTGCACTCAAATGACTCATATTGGACTCAATTCTCACCTCAGCTTGCTCAAACACAAAACTCCCTGTGGTGGTTTGGTGGGCTGGTGGCTAATCAAATGCCAACCAATTAATGAAAAATAAGAGGTAAGATACCAGCTACACCGAAAACCACCAGCCAACACAACAGGAAACAAGGCTGAGTGAAATGATAATTTCAGAATGCTATTAATTATTTGCAACTGAAGAAGGAAAACCAGTCTTGTAGTTAAGAACCTGTAATAGGACTTGGGACCAGACAAGTGACTTGCTTCTTGGTTGTGTTGAAATTTCTCTGAATATCTGTGCTGGCCAATTTCTCTTCCATATCATTTTCTTATACATGACATGATAATAACTACACCTGTTTGTCTTCCTGCTTCTCTGTCCTCTTTCCTCACCTTCACCCACAGAAACTCTGGCATGGGAGGTATTCTCTCCTAAATGCCTCTTACATTTTTTTTTTTTCCTTTTCATGAAAAGATACACCATGGGGCTTAGGTTAAAGGAATCTGAAATGCAAAATTTTACAGTAATATAGTTTTTTTTTAAAAAAAATCTCTTAGAATTGCCAGAGAAAAATACTAAGGACTCAGTGAATCTATATGCTAGTCATAAAACACAAATTTTGTGCATATTAAGGTATTACATATTTCAAGTGTTCAACCTTACCATATCACAAGCCCTAAGCTTGACTGTAGAAATACTTGTTTTTCTGTAATATTGGCCTGCACTAAACTTTCTGTGAAATAAATAGAATCAGCTATGAATTAAACATTATTCAATCTGAAATAAGTCTGCATATATAATTTTACTATAAAATCAATAATATTTTCCATTTTCTTATTAAACAATATAGTCAGCATTTTTCTCTAAGCAGGACTGTCTTTTGGTGAGGTTCCAGGGCTTATATTATGCAAAACATCAAAGTACAGGGCCCACTTCATGAATATATATATACCTTTTCTTCCAGCAACCTCAGCAATTATAAAACTTGCCTAATTTTTTTTTCTCTGCACTTAAATACATTAATTGAATGGAAAATATGCACAATTGCTAGACCACAAGGGGCTGAGTGACCAGATAAAAGCCTTTTTTACCCTTATCAGTAGGTCATACCAATTGGCCTACTGAAAGACTTAGTTATCTTCACACAAATATAATCAATGAAGTTTAAATTTAATATTATGTAAGACAAAAATGCAGAAATGCTAGAGTACACAGAAAAAAAAAAAAGCTTTAAAAATAGGTTTCCGCTTTTTTAGCAGTCTGTACAGCATGACATATCCCAACACATTGACTACATTAATATATGTATGCATTAATAGATCAATACCCAGAACACACTTGCTCATAATGCATTACAGATGGTTCTCTGCTAATTATTTACATTTTGCTATACGGGGGCTATGCTGCTTACTGCTTTGATGATACTTTGAGTTACTGTTTTGATGACTCTGAATAACTTTCAAGACTTCAAGGTGATGCTGTGTTCCACTTACAAGTCTTCTCTTGTTCTTATGTATGTGCTTAGCATGCAAATTGTAAGATTTCTATTTACAGGCCAGACACTACGTGAAAAATAATCTGTATCAGATAATCCAAAGAATATAGTAACCTATGCTTTTTATTCATTGCTTATATACTTGACCAGTCAACAATTTAAATCTAAAAATTATTTCTCTGCTTGCAATATTTGTGTTGCCTTCTTTAGTCTTTGTGAATAACTACGTTCAATATATATTCCAACTTTTTCAGGAATAAATCTCACACAATCATCTACCCTATTAAGTATTATTAATTAACTCTGTCAATTATTTTTCTTCATCCAAAATCTTATTTTTTTAATAACAAAAGTACTTTTGGGGGAGAAAAATATATTATTTAATGTAATTGAAAAGTGCAACGCTATATTAATCAGTAATAGTATCATTACCTGATTCATCATTCCAAGCATATACATTTTTTAATATAACATTTCCATTTGTTTAGATAGAACTATGAAGTTAATTTAGATTTACATACTCTTTTCTGATCTTCCTGAAGGAAGAATTATATAACTCAGAAGAGCAAAATGCTTCAGAAGTAGTCTTGTAGGAGTGGGAGAGAGGACATTTTATAGTTTAAAGGTGGAAGAAGGCTTCTGCAAAAACTTCCAAATTACTTTGTTCCTCTGAGTCACTTTAATCCCTTGCAGAGAATATCTTCTGGAGTGACCTCCTTGAACCTTTGTGACCAAGGCAATAAAACACCAAAAGACCTAGAGATTAGAAAAGAGAGTCTTGAAACTAAAGAGTGTTCCTCAGGGCTATAAGTTACACCAACAGAGTGAGAATGAATCCCAGTGGGAAGGGTAGATCCTGTATCCCTACCATTAATTATCTGCTTCGTAATCTACTCCCATTATAATTGTAATACTTTCCAAATGCAGCTCTCCTTTCTCATGCCTGCAGCAATGCACATTGTTCCCTGTCTGACAAAACCAGTCTTTGTTTGGGAATCACAAGCTATGTAAACTGCATAGTAGTCTTTAAGAAAATAATCTGATCTTTGTTGTATTTACACTACACATTTATCTTCAGTGCTGTATACAAATGATTTGCCCATAGAACCCCACAGATATTCCGATATTTCTGATTAGGAAATACTGATTTACATATCTAAATGCTGTTTTATTCCTTACACGGCTTTACTCACCCTGTGTGTCTTCATTATTAGCTTGTTCTTCTCTATTATGCCTGTTCTTTCCTGTTATTTAAAAATAAAGAAAACCAGTTTTATTCTGTGGTACAATTGAGGACACTAAAACCTTGCTCAGGACAATCCACGAGAATAATTTAGACCACAGACAATAGAGTGCATATGTTCAAGAAGAGGAATATATTTAATCCTACAGATCACACAGCTGGTCCAGCACTGTCCACCCTCCTGCACAAGCATGTCCAATGCAGCACAGCCAGACCCCTCTTCACTGCTGACCACCCCATGCCACGCTCTCCCTGAAGCTGGACACAGGCACCGAGTGCTGCGGTCTCTCTTTGCAGAAGACCACCCTGGTCTCGCCAGGGTTGCTCTGGCTCTGTTACTGCACGTGCACTGATAACAGAGCATGTCCCCCTGACTTGGTCCTGGGCCTTGAAAAATACAGGACAAAGCTTCCAGAGAAGACAATAAGACATGAAATGCATGCCTGCAATTTCACAACAATGTCAAATTTAATTTTAGGCCAATATTCTATATGGCCATATATAATGTAGACAAACTTTAGAGGCTTTCATAATTTTTTGCTCATATTTTTTCCTTTTCCAAAGAGTGCAAAATTACTGGAACACTCACACTCCCTCAGTTGGCAATGTTATTTTTTGCTAAAGCCTAACTCCTGATTATATCAAGTATAATTCAGCAATGGATCAGCTGCTAATGAAATATAAGAAAGAACATTAAAAAAAAGAATGAGGCCTATGGTTTATGAAAGGATTTGTGGGAATTGGGGAACAATTACGATTCACTAAGACACTTGCTTTGCCAGCTGCATACATATATTCCATCTCCATGAAGACCTCTAATCCACAAAGCTGAAACAGTCTTTCAGGAAAGGCAATTGTTTTGAGGGGTTTGTTGTTATGAAGGCAAGCAAGATAGTCGAGAACTGACCATTTATAATTGTATCTTTTAGTAATAGATATGCTGACTTGAATCTGGAATGTTTCTAAATTATTTTTTTAGTTATTCAATGCTTCTTTGCTTTGATTTTTTTTTTAATAACTTGAGATATATTTTATCTTTAAAGTTTGCTGTTTAATTTTCTAATACTTTTAAAGCACAGAAGATAGGTGGCAACAAAGTAATCATTTTACATTAAGCATCAGGGAGGAGTAATGAAGTGGAATCACAGTGTTCAAGTCCTTCATTTACAAAACACCCTTTTATCCCAAACACCTGCATCTTTCCCCAGGCTAAGGGAGCATTTTGACTCAGAATGTTAGAAGCTCTGGTGCATTATCACTTCAGATCACCTACAGCCAACTGATTCTGGGTGCCAATTAATGTTATTACCACCTAATCAAATGCTACTTAATGCAAACTGTGGGCTAAACCCTTGGCTTTGTATACAGCCTGAGGTTCACAGTTGAAGAGAAGAAAACATTTGCAAAGGGCAGTTTACAACAACTGCAAATATTAAACTAGTTTCTAAGCCAAGCTAGAGAATTAAAAATAATTATATGTATTTCAAGAGGGAGATCTTATTATAATTACTTTCAAGGCATTATATCCAAAGGTCATATTGTCAAGAGTATCACAGGTCTAGAGGTTTCAAAGGCATAAAGCTAAGTAGGACTCACTCCCTGTTCTGTAAGAATATTCCCAAAACTGGAGTAGGGGAAGGGTGGACTAGGTAATCTCCAGAGACACTTTCCAACCTCATCTGTTCTATGATTCTCTAATAATTAGCCTTCCAGGTGGTGGGCATGCAACCGTGATATACAACCAGCTATGGTACACGGCCTCGTGCCCGCTCACAGTCATGTGAATGGCCGCTCACATACCAGATCCAAGGTATATTCCTTTTCACCTTCACCTTCCTGAGAAAACACCTTAATCAGCAGCTTGTAATCTAAGGTGTCATTTTCTGAATTTATCTTATCTTCTCTGTAGGTGTTACTACAGTATTAATGGTAAATGAACAGACACAGCAAGCTTGGGCTTCCTGTGCTCAGTAAAAAGCCCAAACACAAAAGGATTAGCGGCAGTTTTGCCACACTCATGTTATCATATGAAACATCAAAATATGCACAGTAGCATGTTTGGGAACTCATGAAATTTAGTATTTCTTTCCTGGGTGATGCCAGAACCACTGAACCTCCTTGTTTTATTTGTCCCAGGAACTGTCAACAGCTCGCCTCCAGATCCCATAAGGTCTTCAGACACTTGCAGCTGTCCCCTGGAAGTTTGCTGGTACAGTGTCATATCCCTGCAAATGAAAAAGAGGAAGCTAAACCTAACACAATCTTCCCTTGCAGTTATTCTCCATCTCTTGACATTCTGAGTAAAGAAAACAGCAGCACCAACTCTCTTCACAAGCATAAGCACTGATCAGCATGAGCTTCCCCACCAGATTGAAGTTCACTAAACTGAACATGCACAAGCTTCCCCCCTATAAATTCTGATGGGGCAAAACATGCAGCAGTCATATGATAAAAAGAGCTAATCAAGCTTTCACTTTCCCAGTACAAATTCATTCAAAAGTTCTGACAAAACTTCCTGACAGCTTTAATGTCTTTGTCCTGTTCTTTGTCCTGACAAGGAATGATATAAAAACATGAGGTCTAAACCCTATTGCATGGTTTGGCTAATTTATCAGAAATGCTCACATACTCATTTTTGATCCAGATCAAATGTGGACTTAACAGACCCAGTACTGTACTGTGCAGCCACTACCTTCCTGCAAAGGGGAGTAAGTGCTTCTCACATTCCCAGCAAAGACCATCCTATCAACATGCTTTCAAAATTTTGCGTGTCAGAACAAACAGTACACTTCTCCGCTTCTGACTCAATTTCAGAAAATCTTGCACACAGATTGAAATTTTCCGGTATCTTCCTGGAATGCCATTAAATTTGCATGGGAGCTGGGCTTCAGTAGCTGGGTCTGTATAATGTGTTGGGTTAGTTGCAATCCATTCACAGAATATGTGATCACTATCTGATACATTATTTGAAACCCTGCCAAAACATACTTGAGAAATAAGTTATCTCACAAATTATTTCTGAAGAATTTCTTTTCTATCATAATTAAAAGCCCACTTTATACACACTAGGCATCTTATTTCCTTAATTATTATCAAACAGTACCTGAATGGTTTATGCATTCATCCCCAAACACCCCAGCCCGTTATTCCCCACTGGAATATAACATATGCTGAATAATAATTATATTAATATCTAAATGACAAATATTCTCTTCCAATATCTGTTTGCTGACCAAACTTTTCATTATCATTTAGGCAAGATTAGAGAAGTTGTCCATTACAGGCAGAAAAGAGCAGTGTCATGCCAGCAGATATGCGCTGTGTGTGCTATGTGATGCCTTGAGCATGGACACACTTTGGACAATCCATCTGCATCTGTGGCTGATTTACACTTGACATCATTGCCAGGGATTCTCCAGCTGGAAGAGCAAAGTCCACCAGTTGACCACATTGGGTCCCCAGGCCTTGCAGAATCCGTTCTTCAAGTTGTGTTTGTTTCAAGTTCATCATTACCAAGACCTTAACTGCTTACACCCTCTTGGTCTGTGTGGTCTTCTTTGCTTGCCTTTCAGACCCACCTTGAGAAATTTCTCTGAGAGTTGATCACACCTGAGCTTTGATGCCTACTGCTTTTATTCTTCTCTTTATTACTATTTTCTAGTGAAACATAGACACAACCACATACATTCAAACAAAATCATCATTATACTCTTTTGACAAAGTGCCAAAAAACTTTAAAATTAATGGCATTCAATCCCTTAATAACATCTTTCTGCAAACTTGAATATGGCAAAGAAACACTCTGAGTTTTCTGTTTTAATTATTTGGATTCTATTACTGTGTCGCACAGGATGACAATCCTAACAAACCAGGAAAACAATTTTTTATTATACAATAGTTTTGTTTATAATTTAAGCTTTATGCATCTATCAGAAATTTTAAGATATGCTTGAAATTGCATAGAAATATAGGAAACATCATTTCAGTGAAAGAGAAAGTCAATAAAATCTGGGGGTTCTGTATGCACCAAACCCCTATCTAATTCTCAAGCTAACTGCATGAGGTCAGTGCCGTGATTCTAATTTTCAAAGAAGATAACAGGTAAAGTCACTGCCAAATTAATTGCTGCTTTCAACTCAGAAATTATCAAGGTAGCTGTAACTCCATGTGCTTGGAGTGCAACTTCATGTTTACTGTAAATAGTTGCAACCATAATGAAGGCCACTGAAATTTGGGAGTATTTTAATAGGTGGAAACTGAGAAACTAGCTCCTAGAAAAAGGTCAGAAAAATGCAAAGTGCAACTATCTTGGAATGCGTCTCCATATTCAAGGTCCTTTTGACTTGAACCTGCTTTTGCTGCAATGTTTCCTAATAATTTAAGAGGTATAATTGCAAAATATTTGTACCAGAAAAACACAGACAGTCAAAATGAGAAATGTGAAAGAGTAAAAGAAAGGGTTTTATCTGGCCAGTTTTTGAATAAACATAAAGTTGCTAATGCAAACTGCAGACTAAAATTTAAAGATTTTTTTAAGTTTTGGCTTTTGGTTGTGGGGGCTTTTTTGTATGTTTGTTTGTTTCTTATTGAATTTCTTTTAAGGCTCTTGTTCTAGCCTATTAAGGAAGTATGGTCTTGCTGTAATTACAAATGAAATTTTAACTCACTTCGAAGAAAGAGCACAACCAGTTCTTTTTGAAGTGATATAAAAAACAAGTGCATGTAAAATAAAGGAGTCATATTTTGATGTAAGAAAAATGTTGGCTACAGAATTTCTACAGAGGATGCTCAAAAGCAAACAAAAGCCGCTTGGGAGTTAGATTCATTTTAATAAGCTTCCAAGAATATTTATGACATATCTACCCCAGTGACCACAGGTGGATATCCCTGCTGGGTAACACTTGGCTGCTCCTGAATAAAACAGCAGAAAGCAAGCAAACAGAAGAGACAAAAGAAAAAAAAGGAAGATATGTCAGGGTGCACTTAATGAACACCTGCACTTCACAGGCATGGGTAACTATTTACCACCTTCTTCCCTCCAGATAAATATCTACTAAGAAATTAGTCCTCTTTCTGTATCAGTGACAAATTAAATGAAACCCTTGAAGAGTGCTTGGAGGCAAACTACGCATAGGTTAATTCTCCTTTTGTGTATGTCAGGAAAATAATCATCATGGGAGCACCTAATTAAAAAGGACTCAACCTTTTGTGCAAAGTCATGCTTGTTGCTTCATAACAGAATGACTATTGATCTGGACATGGAGAATGCAGTTAAACAGAGCTTCCAACTTTAGTGGTCTGGCTGCTTGGCATCAGAGCACCCTAACAGGTATCCATCAGAAAATCACCTGTGTAAACTTCAAACTAGCCACAGTAAGAAAAACCACAAGGTATTATTACACATGGGAAAAAGGTCTCAGCATCCTTTGCATCACTGCTAGTTTAGGGACTTGGCCCATTTGTCCAGGTCTGCCTCACTTTTTCTCACTTGCAATGGTGATTTATGCGCAGGGGGATTGGGCTTGTGCGAGATATTTATGAACCCCAGACAAGTTACCCAAACAGGGTAGCAGACTGAATGCAAGCTACATATGTAGTCCATGTGCCACAGCAACCACAGGTGAACAGCTAACAAACACCAAGAGTGCCCAAAAGCTAATTTAACAGATAGTGTAGAAGGGAGCAAAATAAGCAGTACATTCTAGATACAGCTAAATAAAAGTCTTGATCAGAGCATGGGAAACAACCACTCTACACTGCACCCTGCAAGCTCACTAGTGGCCATTCCATGAGGGGAGGCCATAAGTTCCTCCAGAGCTGCCCAGAGTAGAAGCTGAAATTCTGGCATGTCCAGTGCACTATTGTTCACAGGCTGACATCTGTCCCCAGCAGCATCTACCATCCTGCCCATCAGAAGTGTCTGTAAAACACCAGTGTCCTTGTGGTACGGTAAACGTGTATGCCAATACAGGACAACGTGTTTCCCAAAGATGCTCAAAGACTGTCAGGAAACTGGAATAGCTGAAAAGTTAATTTTAAAGACAAGATGTAGAAGTCATCTTAATGAAATTTACTTAGCTGTCCAATACAAATTAGCCACCTGAGCATATCCAGGAATTTTATTCCCACTTAGAAATCCTGACCACTGGTTGGATGTCAGCTCCTCTGGAGAGGACTGTTCATGTTCAATGAGCATAAATGGAAATTAAACATTAGTCTGCAATAGCCGTGGGTCAGATGGTTTAGACTTGTTTTAGATTAAGACACTTGCATGTAGGTACTCAAGTATACATGTCTTAATATCAGACTGAACACTGCCCTGAACTTCTAGCCTAGCCTAGGAAAATATTGCCTTCATGGGCTGAGGAAAAGGTACACCCCCAGTAATCTTCCCCAAGATCTGCAATCAAGCAGAAGTCTGTGCAGGAGTTTTTTGGCTCCTGACTAATTCAAAAGGGTAATTTTCAGATTTTCAACCTTATGGACAAAAAGCAACTCACAGCAAAATCATAGAGCAATTCTTCCTCAGGTATTAATCCCTTACTACTTTTGTTTTGCCTTTAAAATATTCCAGAGGAAATAATTTCATTCAAGTAATATTAGTGCTTCTTTCCTTCTATTCAGCTCAGTCGCCTCTTTACATTCTGCTACACCATAAATGATAATATTTTTGCTTCACCTCCTCTCTCTTATTGTTGCATGGCCTCAAATTATTCTTTTTATTAGTGGTTATATAATCTTCTGCTGCACTGACCTGGATCTGAAGAACACAGGCCTAGTATTCTATATTTTAAATGCTAAACAAAGAGAAAAAAGATGAAAGTTCCACTGGCAAAAGATTTTTCGCTCAAATTCTGTATTGTATCTACTGAACATGAGGGTTTTGCATGCAAAAATTTTGGATACACAGTAAGAGAACAATACTTAGAGAAAGTAGCAGTACTGGTATTATTGCATTAATGTCAAAACAAATGTTCCACGCTCTGATGGCAAGCAAGTCAATCCATCACCAAGGGTCAATTGCTTCTGCTAAAGGTAGCTTAGTTGTCATTAAAACAAATACACTGTTGTGACAAAAGCATCATAGGAATTATGCTCTGTGCCCCTTACAAAAGGAGCCTTGACATCCTACAACAAAACTGGACCTTTGGTACAAAAGGCCAAAAGCTTCAAATACTCTGTGTATGACAGAAGAGAACAGGAGAGGTCAAAGTGCACCTCCTGGTGTCTTATGTCCTCATAAGAGCTGCTAGTGAAAAAATGGATTACCCAAGGAAATTGGTCATATACCACAAAGGCAGAGAAAGTACTCTCAATATTCTCTGCCAGCCTGTCAAGGGAAAGACTGACCTCAAGTCCTCAATGACTGAACAGCCAGGTTTCCAAACTGCTTCCCAATCAACTTGGAATACCCCCTGTGCCTTGCCCAACATCCCAATTCTGACTGTGGCCAAACTCCAGATCAACTGGGAAGTATATTACTGAACTTTAGATTCTGCCTCATTTGGGAAGTGTGGATTTGCAGATTCTTTCAAAAATATTGCAAGATGTATATCTCACAGTGTGTTGATACCAGAAAGATCCCTACTCCACTGCAGTCCTCATAAACAAAACAGTATATTGCCTCAAACTAAAATAAGACAGTAATTCAATACAGAAATTTATAGACAACATACAACACTTGAATTAATTTTAAAGACTGCACTTACAGTCCCCCTTGGGTTAAAGCTTTTCTAACACATCAGGAGAATCAAGCAAACAAAGTCTATGTTTCTGCATAGAGTATTTTATGTTCAATACTTCAATATTTATGTATGGCATTATTTACCCTACACAAAAATATAGGCTTTGTGCTTTTCATTTATTCAACACTTCGGAATTGCTAATACCCACGGGTATATTACACCCACAGGTTTATTCCTCTGACAATACTTACCTCAGGAAAATGAAATTTTACATTCTAAATTAAAAGTAGCTCTAATTTGCAGTCGTAATGCACTGTAAGAGATTATTATACAGTATTTGTGCCAAAGGAGAAACTTATGCTGGTAAGGTACACCATGGTTAGGACTGCTGTGAATGAGTGTGACACATGAGAATGAGGGAAAAGATACATCACGTAGCTCCAGCTTCTGACTACAACGACTTCACACTGGTGAAGTAATTTTAGACATGGCTGATAATCTGCCAGAACCATCCAATCTCTTCAGCCTGGCAAAGAAACAGCACTCACACACTACTCACCTGCAAAAACAAACCATGTCTTTGTAACTATGCAGAAAAAGTTATGTCCCCAGGCTATCACCCTTTTTGAATGACCTTGGCATTAACTCTTCTGTTGTTGAACATTTTATCAAGAAGTCTTTCTGATTATTTTGCCTAAACAGAACATTCTCAGTGCACCAGCTACAAATATTCCTACTTAGCCAAGATCTGTGCTAGGTGTCCATGTCAATGATCCCTATTCAAATAAGCTATTCTGAAACAAATTCGCTAATGATCTTCCCAGACCATTTACAACTGAAATGCTAGCCTGCTAAACTGCCACTGTTCAATTCTACTCCCACACCAGGGAAGCTCCTGGTTCATCACAATCATCCTCTTTCTTCAGTGCTAGGAGCAAGATACCACATAAAGAAAGCTTGGCTGTACCATCTCCTGTACACACTCATATACTGAGAGAGGTGTGAAAAGGCAAGGTTCACTCAGTATGATGCAGTACTGTCTTACATTGAGTTGCTTAATATATCAAGCCTAAATTGCTCCCTGAAACCCAAAGATCACTCCCACAGCCCTGTTACAGCACACAGTAGTTAATAAATCTTCAGAGTGCTACCATTTCTCAAGGTGCAGTTTGTTGTCCTTAATGCAGAAGGAATAATAGAGTTCATGTTCCTTGACAGCATTAAGTGCCCTGCAGAAAGAGACTGCCCATCCCTCATAAACAACTACAAGGGTTCATAGGATTTGTGATCTGAAACGGGCCAGATGCTCCCAGAGAGCACTTCGAGAGGTCAGAGGCAGCGATGCCAAGTGTCTTCTTCCACTCGTTATGTGCACTGGCTGGTCTTATATTAGAAGAGGGTCTTAAAAAGCCTGTATGAAAACAGACCCCTTTGCCTTTGGGCATTGTTTGCTGCCAATGATTGCAGCATCAGAATTACTCTCCCTGATGTGGTCTATCGAGGATTTCCTGCTTAAAACTAATAAGCTGTGAGAGTGTTATTTGTTCCCCCACCTCCCACTTTTTCTAATTTTCACTGCAAACACAGCTTATTTACACTCTGTCTCTTTTAAAAATCAAGTGTCAACCAAGTGCTAAACTGCTGCTATTTGCCAACGTTTCATTAACACCTTATTAACTTCCAACAGATGAAGGTGACTGGACCCTCACCTCTGTTTATTTCCTCAAAGTAACAGTTAACTCAAGCATCAGGATAGAGGCACCCCTGTAAATATGACTGAAAACAAATATGCACGCAGAATATAATCAAGCACAACTTCAGCCAGATCTGCTAACTGACACGTCTAGTTAATTTTATGCACAGTCACATACTATCAAGTTTGGAGCTCAGATTTTTATTAGATATGATAATAAAGATCTTTTTTTTTCCCGCCTAGTTCATGTCAGAAACTGGCTAAAACAGAACAAACCTTGTCCAAATTAGGCCACCAGTAGTTTTCTATTTCAGTTCAAATACCAGGTACAAAGGTGTGATCCTCTTATCATGTAAATCAGCACAACTCCACTGATTCCCATAAAAATTGTAGTAGTTTACACAGCTGAGCCTCCCCCATGTGTACATACATTCTTCTATATTGAATTCCAGTCCATGCAGACAGAACTGTAAAAGGAAGGAGAAAAACAAAAACAAAAACAAAAAGGCAAGCCCCAAGAAATTGGATTCCCAGAACAAGAGGACAGGAAACATCCTCCTTCAGAAGTATCTCTAAATAAAAGGAATTAAAACTATTCTTCAGCTTTCCCCTATTCCTCTGCCCTAACCTCCCTCTCCTACCACCCACTTGTGTGTTCTTATTTAATTTGAAAGTAAAGGGACAGGAGAGCTTAGACATATATGTTTGCTATATATCTCTCTTTCTCTCTTTTTCAAATCACAAAAAATCTTTCCTTCTGTTTTGTTTGGTTTTTTTATCCCATTCTTCCAGACTATCATTTCACATACCTGGAAAAAAAATAAGTGATTTGGTAGAAAGCAATATAGAGAGTTTTGTTCCTCTGCCCAAACAGGCAAGGTTTTTGAGCTCCAGTAATGCTGGAGGGGCTGGGGCTGTTATGGTTGTTCTCCAGTTCATACTTTCATTTTTGAATGGCATATTGGTTTCTACAACTGCATCACATGTGTATTAACTCTGGGAGCTCAGCTGCCAGAGTGCTAGTTACCACTTTTCATTGTCCAAACAGGAAGAATACAGATGTTTCCAATAAGCTAAAGAGGGGGAGGTCTCTTCTGTGAATAAGCATTCAAGAACTTGAACTAATCAACAATAAAATTTTCATACCAATACTAAAAATAAACACTTTCTGAAATAATCTCTGGAAAAGCTGATTAATCACAAAACAGCTAAGGTGGGAAAAGCAAAATGAAAGGAATCGGCCAGTATTCAGTCAGAAATCAAAAGTCCTGAAGTACAAAGAATCATGTGGTGATCAATAAAACATGGATAAAATAAATGGGATGGAAGTGCCACTAACAAAAGTAGTGTACCTAGTTATTGCAAGGGTGGAATCTTGAATTACGGTTCTCATCTCAAAATACTGTGTTAAACTAGAACATTTAAAAATATTTGCAAGCTCATAATCTGAAAACTAATGTAGCTGATCTGATTAGTTTATCTGATTTTTTTTTTTCTGCATCTACCCAGGAACATTCCCAGGTTTTACTAGTTTTGGTATGAGCTAGCAGATAACTTTTAATCTTTTATTTTCTTAGTGTTCACTCTGTTTATGCTTATTGTTACACAGAGACTTGTGTTCAAGGATTTAAAAAAGTCTGCAGGGTGTTATATTTTACTTAAGGATTGAAATGAATGCTTTGCTCTCAGATCTCTGCAAGTACATTGGACCAAATTTTGGTCTCATTATCACCAATTTAAATCTGGAATAGTTCCACAACTCTCTGTAATGTTACTCCCAATACATGCTGATTTAACTGAGTTCACAAGCTGGTCCATTGACCTAAGTGGTGTCAGTGGGAATGTACTGTGAAGAAAATTTGATCTACTAAATTCAAGTCCTCGAGGTGTTGTTCTAGCAGCCAAGTTGTTTAGAAAGAAAACACTGAACTTGAATGTTGACCCTCCATCCCAGCTGGATCTCCATGTAAACTGTGCTCCTGCTGTAGCCTTTTAAATAGATCAGCAATTTACATTTTAAATAGATCAGCAATTCAAATTAGTGAAATGCCAGAATGTAGGTAGTGTGTAGTGGGGAGATTTAGCACCACCTGAAATTTCACCAGTGTTCAGCAGCATAACTCTCCATACATTTTCTGAGAGCAGAGACTGGATGGGCTGTAAGGATTTGGCTACTGCATGTCTGTACCCAGGGATGGCAGAGGTGGCTGTTAGATAAAAGACAAGCAGAGATGGACATGGTGTCCCAGATTGTCACCAGACCTTGACTGGTGATAGCAGGTGGGCTGAAGCATGAATCTTGCTGGGGAGAAACTTGCTGAAAAAACATTCTGGACAACTGTGGGAGGCACAACTGTGTTCTGGCCTGGCATGGTTTGCTTATGTGGAATGTGTCTCACAGGTATTCAGAGTGTGGGGAGTAGAGCATATGGAGCAGGGATGCAACAAGATGATGGTTCCATGTTCCAATTCATATTCCTTTAAATGCCCAAATGCTTCCAAGAACAGGAGGCATTTTCTCCTGGGACTTCTGGGATCTACTAAATTGGACGTGGGTGCCTCTAGGCTTAAATTACAGTGGCCTGTAGGTTTTTAAATCATATTCTTGAATTAGTGCCAAAGTAGGTGGTCCAAATCTCATCAAAGATAAATTACTGGTGGTGAGAGCAATGCGTAAGCAGAGGAAAATGTAAATGGAAAGGCCAGCACAGAAGTGTGTGACTGCATGGTGTTTTCTCCCGAAGGCCCCAGCCCAGGTCAGTCTGTGTCACAGTCATCAGGTCCTGCTGGACAGGGATCTGTCCTTCTGCCTTCCCACAGAGCCACCCACACACAGCGACAGTCACTTGTCCATGCGGGCCCAACACGTGCTCTGCGCAATAAACCTGTGGGATTACTTGTAAGGTAGAACCAGCCAGCTCTGAATTAGCGGTGGGAAAAAGTACAACTGACACAGAATGAGATTTTAATGAAATGTTTTATTTGTTCGCTGCTTTTTGCAGTGCTTCCTAATTTATTTGTCCCTCCCTTCATGTATTTCACCACTGCTGCTGGGCAGTGAAAAGACTTTGAGCTACATTACCTGCACCTTCGACCTTCAGCACTGATCTTACTGGGATTGGGCCAGATGATTTTGGGGTGATAAAATGCTGCTGCAGCTCTCAAGCCCAAATAATTTTCCCGTCAAGGAAATGGTGAAGCTTCGGTACTTATGCTCATCTACATCCCTTCCTTCCTACGAACAAAGAGCCTTTAATTGCTGTCACCGATTAAAGGAGTGTAGTGCAGGCATGCCCCCTCAGCCCCCACTGTGCTAGGTCTGTCTGTCCTTGCTCAAGGAATACCCATTTATTTTTTTTTTTTTACCCATTTTACCTGCCTCCCTCACGGCCGACACACAGCGCAGAGCAGCGTCGCACACCTCAGCGTCTGCCTTAAAAAGCATCTGCGCCAATCACAACACAATTATTCTTAATCCCTCCAGCTCCGGCACTTGTTCACCTCACTCCAGGAGGAAGAACAGGGGGCAGTTGTTTGGGATAAACACGAGCCATAAACTGTGGGAGATGCTCCGAGGAGCAGCTGTGTCCGGAGGACATTTGTCTCAGTGACAGCCCCGCGCGGCTTTCGGCCCGGCCGCTGCCCGCGGCAGCAATGGCGGCGCTTCAGCCCCCTCAGGGCCGACCGATGGGCGCTGCCGGTCCCTGCCTGCCAGCTCATTGCACTGACAGCAGCGAGATCCCCCAGGAGAGGCAGCGTCACACAATGCAGCACACCCTGATGTCCTGCTCGGTGAGAACCCCGTGTCCCTCTGCAGAGCTCCTGGCAGGTGGCAGCCCGCCTGGCAGGACGGGGGAAGGGCAAACGAGGAGCTGGGAGCGCAGCTTTTGCTGGCAAGGGCAGTGACATCTCTCTCACAAGTACCTGGAGACGCTGGAGCAGGGCTGCCAGAGCAGCTGAGCAGGCTGGCTGCCGCAGAGTGCTGGTTCAGCCCGGGGTTAGGATAGATCCTGCGGCTGAGGCTGCAGCTGCAGCTGAGGGGACGTCAGTGGGAGAAACTTGTGGGATGCTGGCACGACTCCATGGCTTTGCATGTGTGACATTAAACACGTGCAGAGGGTTTGCAGTATGTGCTCCTGAGCCCAAGGGATGACAGAGGTGATATAACCATTTACCCCCGCCTGGAGGAATCCCCACAGATGCCCATGGCAGAGCTGGCACACGGAGGTGTGAATTCCTCACCCCGCAGGAGCGAGGCTCAGTGTCATCTGACTGTTCCTCTATTGCATCTAACTACATAGAAAAGGCTGGTCAGAAAAATAATTCACCCCAGGAACCAGGAGCTTTTTTTCTGTTTTGTGTTTGACAGCAGGAGGTTTAAGGCTATTTTTTTCAAAACTGAAGTTTAAAGAGGATCTTTTCATCCACCAGAACATACAAAACCTTAGACCATTCAGCCAGTGTTAACAGGAACAAAGCAACAGCAAGAAAATCCAGCTGCCTTTCTAGCTGTCCCCTTCTCTTTCCCAGCCTCTGCCCCTCCAAACCAGCAGTGGTTAACCTTCGAGCAGCTTGACCTGTCTCTCCCTGCGCCTGGCTCAAATCAGCACTGATGCTCTCAGGCCAGGAAACCCCAGCGGGGCCATCCAAAGCCCAGTGAAGTCAGTGGAAATACTCCCCCTGCCTTCAGGGGAGGCTGCATCAAGCCCAGTTTGAAGCAGAGACATCTTTCCTTTAAAACTTTTGCTCGACAGTTCAGAGCCCGCAATGTCTACGCATTAATACTTTTGGGCACTTGCTACGGTGCCTGCAAGACAAGCACTGATGTCACAGCTGGATTGCTCCTTTCAGCTGGTGCCTCGGATAACAGTCTCACAGCTTCCCTTTCCCCTCCAAATCAAAGGCAGCGGCTGCAGCTGCACAGACCAGCGAGTCTGTTTAGTTTCTGTGGGCCAACAGCCACCAGCTGTAGAGACTGCTGTGCTTTTTGCTGGATGGGAGCTTTTAATTCCAATAGACAATGTGTACAAATATTTCCCATACCAAAATTGTTCCATATCTTCCTAAGTTAATTAAATGCTAATTTTCTAATGAGGTGGCAACAATGGCAACAACCTGTTATCAACATGCTAGCTAGTGCCCGTAACCAACTGGTGAACACAGAATCCTTGTGCTGTTATTAAACTGCATTCCTATATTAATTAATTACTTTTGCAGCTGTATTATTCTGAAGCTGGACACAAATGTGGTTAGTAATTAAATGAAACAAACATTTACATCATTTGTAGATTCCAGAGCTGCTTTGTGGAATTTATTATTTCGCAGTGTTGTTATAGAAACCCCTCATGTGTTTTCATGTCTGCTGTATGCTGGTTTAGCAAGAAATGGTGAAAGGAAAACTCAGGATGAAAATGCTATTTGTTGTGGTCTAACCCCAGCCAGCAGCCAAGTCCCACACAGCTGCTAGCTCACTCCCCCACCAGCAGCATCAGGGAGAGAATCCAAGGACAAAAGGTAGAAAACCCAGGGGTTGAGATAAAGACAGTGTAACAGGGAAGGCAAAAGCCATGAACGCAACTAAACTAGAACAAGGAATTAATTCACTACATCCCATGGGCAGGCAGGTGTTCAGCCATCTCCAGGAGAGCAGAGTCCCATCACACATAATAGCTACTTGGGAAGACAAACACCATCAATCCACACATGCCTCCTTCCTCCTTCTTCCAACTACTTTATATACTGAGCACGATGCCACATGGTCTGGAATATCCCCTTGGACATTTGGGGTCACCTATCCCAGCTGTGTCTCCTGCCAACCTCCCATGCACCCACAACTTCCTCACCATCATGGCAGTACAAGAAGCAGAAAAGGCTTTGGTTTTGGGTGAGCCCTGCTCAGCAGTAACTAAAACATCTCTATATGATCAGCTCCGTATTCAGCACAAATCCAAAACACAGCTCCATACTGTGAAGAAAATTAACTATACCCCAGACAAAACCAGCACACTCTTCAATACACATTCAGCATAAATTAAGGTGTAAAAGTTTCCTGAGTTGTGCAATAAGAATGAAATCTTGTAGTTCAGATGGAAGGGTGTGCATATATGTATCATGGCTTTATACTCAGAAGAGGACTCAAGACACTTAAAATGTGGCAGAGTTGGAGTTTGTATGCTTACATCCAAAAGAGAGATTCTGCTGTCTGTGTCAGGAGGTTTCCAAACTCTAAACTCAGCTGCCAGTACAAAAGCTTCCCAGGCCTCTTGAATTTGGGTCACACCCAAAAGCTCTTTGGTGTTAAAAAGGTCAAGTTGCCCAGCATCCACTTCAGACACCACCTTAGTTCAGACACAAAAATATGTTCCTCTCTTTATCTTCCCCCAGGGCTGGTTTGAGCACTCCAAGAATTTCTACCAAAGAGCTCTGAAATTGGATTTTTCATAAAACACAATGGCAGCTATTGATTTCTTTTGAAATATGGCTGCTGGAGTCCTCCCCTGGTCTAAGCTACTGTAGTGTTTGAATGGGATATGAGAGATGCAGCTCAGTGCCTTACTAAGCCCAGTCAGAGCTCACAGAAACACAGAGCGTCCTGAGTAGAAAGTGACCCACAAGGATAATCGAGTTTAACTCCTGGCCCTGCACAACACCATCCCCAAGAGCCACACTATCTACTCGACAGCATTGTCCAAACAATTCTTGAACACTCTCAAGATTGGTGCTGTGACCACTTCCCTGGGGAGCTGTTCCAGTGCCCAGCCATTCTCTGGGTGAAGAACTTTTTCCTGATATCCCACCTAAACCTCCCCTGACACAAATTCTCTCAGGTCTTGTCACTGGTCACCACAGAGAAGAGATCAGTGCCTGCCCCTCCTCTTCCCTTCATGAGGGAGCTGGAGACTGCAATGAGGTCTTCCCTCAGTCTCGTCTTCTCCAGGCTGAACAGACCAAGTGACCTCATCTGCTCCTCATACAGCTTCCCCTCAAGGTCCTTCACCATCCTTGTTGCCCTCCTGTGGACACTCTCTAAGAGTTTATTATCTTTGTTATATTGTGTCACCTCAAACTGCCCCCAGCACTCTCGAGGTGAGGCTGCCCCAGCTCAGAGCAGAGCAGGACAATCCCTTCCCTTGCCCGGCTGGTGATGCTGTGCCTGATGCACCCCAGGACAGGGTTGGCTCTCCTGGCTGCCAGGGCACAATGACTCATAGTCAGTTTTCCACTGACCAGGACCCCTAGAGGAACATATTCATCTTGTGATATACTCTACTCAGAAGATTTCATCTCCCTGGAAGTCACTGTAAGATTTTCTCACCCCTTCTCATAGAAAAGGAATGGTAATTTCCATCAGGACCATGATTAAGAGATCCAAGAGGTGGTCCGCTTTTGACAGAGCTGGTACATACTGCCATCAAGAGATAATTCAGATGGTGGGGAAATGGACAAGTCTTCAATGGCATTGATATTAAAAAGCCTGTTAAAAAGCCATTCCAAAGTGGGAAAGGGCATGGGATTTCAGACAGGCTCCTGACTTCCACATCTCTGTGTCCTGTCAAGTATGCTCCACCCTCCAGCACCTCCATGTGCTGTTCATGGACCCTGGACACCCAACCAATGATCAGGGACTGAGAAATTGCATACATCAGTGGTAGAGTGTAGTGATGGGTAAAAGCTGCACTGGTTCTGAATCCTCTTAAATCCCAAGATTTGTATTTGGGAAACTCCAAATATTTCTCTTCAAGTGGCCAGCATGCTTCAAAAGTACAAAGGACAAACTTTTCCCCACTGCTGGAGAACAGACTATGTTTATAATGACTAACAGATTTTATTAGGAATAAATTTTATACATTATGTTTAGATAATGAGGTAATGCACGTCCACATAGAACATTTTACAGCCATTCTCTTAATGGTATGAATTTCATCACAATGAACAACAGGTGAGATGCACCTGTAAAACATTTCTTTGAGGGCTTCACAGAGTCAGTGTAATGATGTCCTACAAAGGAATAATAAAGTCTGCCAGGAAAATTAAGGCATAATGCAAAATTAATGTTAAATCTGTTTAAAACAGCTTGTTTACTGAACTCCGACAAATACCTCTGAACTGTTTTCATTACATTTACTACTACCTGAGTGAAGTAAAAAAATACAAAGCTGATAGTAAACTTTAAGTCCTAATTCACACTAATGAATAGGTAGACAATTACCTCTGCTCCATTCCTGTGTGCTTCTCTCTAATATGGATAGCAAAATTCTTAGTATTCACCCCTAGTAGTTGATGACAATGACAGTAATAATAATGATGATGATCATGATGATAATAGTGGAATAATTTACATTTAAATAAAATGTTTCCATTAAATAATTATACAAACTTTGTAAAATGATGCAGTGGGACCACTTCACTCAGTTAATGCAGCCACCTCTGGAATGAATCACAACATCTGCTCAAATATGGGTAAGGTTACAATAGAATGGATAAGGTTATGATAGATTAGGATCAGGAAAAGGAATAAGTACTAATATGTAATAATGAAAGGGAAAGTATTTGAGTTCAGGTTGTAGGAAAACAACAGCTTTGCTTCAGAAAAAAGTCCTACAGAGTGTTCAGTAATTATAAGGTTTTTGAGTTTTGCTTCAACCTACTGGCAAAACTTTAAGCTGTGCAGCGATCCCAACACCATACTGGAGGAAGCAAAAAGCCTGGCTGTGACATACCAGCACTGTAACTTCCCAATGGCTGTAAAACATATCCTGAGGAGGCTTCAGGAGGAAGCCTGTTGGCACCATGCACTGAATGAAGTGAACCACTTTTTAAGATGACTCTACATCCCAACCTATCACTTTCATCTTAATGAATTTGGTATTATTCAGCACAGTGGATTTAATTAAAGATTTTTAAAGTATTTGAATTATTAATGATTTAATAATTAGAAATAAGTATTTTAATCAGTGACTGAATAATGAATATTATTAATTTTTTTGCAAATAATGGTCTAGGTTTAGTCTTTTCCCTGTATTTTTAGTTCAGCACTATTCAGAGCTTGCAACTCTGTTATACTGGCTTGTTGCAAAAAATAGTGAGTGCAAAATGTCTTATTTAATGCAACCCAAGAAAACACACATGCATGCGGGAGAAAGTGACATGGTCTCCTAGAGCTCTGGTAAAATCTCAGTGGTGATTAGATACAGTGGTGTGAAAAACATTGGAAAAAAACAAATCACAAGTCATAAACAAAAAAGTTATAATTATGCCAGAAGCTGTGGATGTCTCATCCCTGGAGGTGTTCCAGGCCAGGTTGGATGGGGCTCTGAGCAACCTGGTCTAGTGGAAAATGTCCCTGCTTATGTCAGAGGGGTGTGAACTAGATGATCTTTAAGGTCCCTTCCAGCCCAAACCATCCTATGCTTCTATGCATGTGCCCACAGAGTCTTGCTCTGCACAATGTGATGCATAATCATGTGTATTTGTCCCTCACACAGGCAACAAACCTGGGCTAGCCTGGGAGCAGCTGGAGGCAGTCCTTCAGAGACCACACACCCAGGCACACCCAGAAGTAAATTTAATACTGCCGTGGCATGAAGTGGGTCAGTGCATTACCAGACATGCTGTTGCAAAGGTCACCTGTGGTTCCACTGTGGACTGGGAGCAGGCATCCTGGCAGGTGGTGGCCCTTTGGTGGCATACTCACACATCTGCAATTCCAGAATTCCTTCTGCTCTACAGAGACTTCTGGTGTGCCCTGTTGTTCACTGTACATTCAGGATCAGTTGAGAATCAGCCCTTAACCAAACCAACTTCTAAATTCCCTTAATTTCTGACCAGAGTTGGACTTAGACACCAGACTCCTGACAATTCAGCAAATCTAGGCTCTGGGTCCCCTGTGGCTTCTGCTCATCCCGCCATGTATATTCCTGACTTGGTTTTATCTCCAGGGTATTGCTTGCTCAGGTCCACTGCAGAGATCAGCCCTGTCAATACTAAAACTGCCTGGAAGGCTGATGCAGCAGCAGGGAACACATCAGCTGCACTGGCCCTGCAGGGACCCTCAGAGCAAGCAATACCAGTGGGAGAAGTGTGTCATGATGGCATAACCATGACCAGACTCTCCTTCTCCAGAACAAGCTGCCCTGCCAGAGACACTGCTCCCATCTCTGTGCCAGCCACAGTGAATCAAGCCACTGTCTTGTATGGCCTTTTCCCCCCTTTTAATGCAGCTGCCATATTTCCAGAAAACAAGTCATTAGGAACACAGCAGTATTAGTCAGATCAACTTTGTTTTTAAGAGGGATGAAAAGCAGTGATACAGTTCACAAGTAGGGAGTGTCAGAGGGTGGGAGGTACTATGAAGTTTTCCAAGCTTTTTTCTTCTGTGTAAGCAAACTTTCATTCTTGCAGAGACCTCCTGCATAATTGCTGCTGAAGGTCACACGATTTGTTTTGCCCCAGCTCCAGGCAGAGTGAACTGGCCAAAAGCTTGGGATTCAGATGGAGAGGAAGTGCTGCTCCTCCAAGCCATGGCACTGCTGTGGATTTGAGGCTCTGGAAGGAGAGCCTGCTCTGCTTGCTGGTTGCTTTCTTAATTTCAGTACCATCTATTCAGCCTTCCACATCACTGATTATTCCTACACTGGGACATAGATGGCCCCAAAGCTTTGTCCACTGTGCTTTCCAAAGAGGAACAACAGTGTCTTTCCCAAAATACTTTATTCCAGTTTTACCCCCAAGAACAGCTGTGATATCTGCCTTCCAAATAATTAAGACTTGCATAAAGTAGAGGTTTTTACAGATTATTCTCTTTTTCATCCTCATTAGCCTGCCAACTTCATCTCAGCCCATGCTAAGGTCAAGAAACACCATGTGAGAGGACCAACATAATACAAAATCTCTCACAGAGTCTCTATTCCTCGAGACTTCTGAGACATGGGAGAACTTGACAGAGTGTGAATATGTTGTTGGTGGATCCATTTTTGATATTTGGCTGTGAGGAATGTACTAGTGGGGTATCTATATAAGCTATAATTTAATGACCTGAGAGCTTTATTTCTGCAGTCTCTAAACCAGGGCAGTTAGGTAGCCTGGTGTTTTGTAATCCTGTTTCACTTAATTAAAGTATTCCTGTGGGCTGGGTGGAAAGGTGTGTTACCCTGTGACTACCACATGATGAAAAGAGACAACAGTAGTGTACATGACTCTTTCCTCAGACTCCATCAGAGCTAGGGCCTCTGTAGTTTCTCTGGAAGAGAATCAGCATATTTGTTATTGAAATGTTTTTGGGGTTTGGGATTTAGCTTTTTTTTTTTTAATGGTCTGTGTTTTTTTTTCTGTCATATCCAGCTGCATCAATTTCCTGACTACAAGAATTAAATTGTTTAGTTATCTGTAATGTGCATAAACTTCTGTGAAGCTTTACAAAGGAACCTATGCTGTTAGGCTAAGAATGGTTTATTGTAGCACCTGCAGTTCCTATAATCCTGAGTTGTTAATGAACTGAACAACTTTTCCTCCTTCTTAGCATGAGAAACACTTCTCATGATCTTACTCATGAAAAGATTGCATTAGGGTCCTCTCATAAGTTTTATTGGGTTTCTGCCATTGGAGGAGGGAGTCCATAAGCAGCAGCATCTGGCAGAACATCTGCATCAAAGTCCCTGCTGACATCCCGAGATCTGTCTGCCCAGGCTCACTCCTCCCTTCATAGAGAACTTGACACATCGTGTACCCCACTGCCAGACAACATCAGCAAATATTTCTCTCTCTAAGGGAGGTTGTGTCAATTTTTCAGTGTTTTCATCTTGTGTTACCTCATTGTTCACCTGATGGAAGACTACCCAGACTCTTTTCAAGCTGCTTAGGCTCTCTGGAAGGAAGCTGATGAAGAACCTTGATCTGAGCAAGCTGGAAAGCCTGATCTAGGTGCAAAGATCAAATCTAGCCTGCTCCAGACCAATGACCAAGGAGTTTTAATTCTTTACAAATGACAGGAAAATTAAGTCACTAAGATAAATGTCAGGGAGTGGATGTGACAGATCTGTTCCTCAAGGCTTTGGAAGGAAGCAGCAATAAAGTGCCTAAGCCAGCTCTGTAACTGTTTGGTTGAAATCCAGTTATATATATTTTTTCTGTTCTTCTACATCACTTTGAGTTATACATTATTGTAAATACCCTCTGGTAGACCCTTTCAAAGCAATTGAGTAACTGAATGTTTAACAAAAATGCACCAATTTTCTTGTTTAAGTTCTGAGAAATACAAGATCATTTTTCATTCTGAGTTGGCAATGATGACCCTTAAACTAGTGGTGAAAGAGCTTTGTGGAAATTATTCTAGAGATCTGTACTTGTATTATCTTTTAAGTAAAATTAATTTAATTAATTAAACGTTTGATGCCTATGCACAAGTCCTGCGCCGTAAGGATGATTCTTATTTCCAAATGTCCTTGCTCATAGGGAATATTTTTTATTTTTTCTAGCTGTAAAGATATATAAAACATTTTTTCTGTAGATAGGAATTAATTTAGTAAGAGACATCTCTTCTTAGGAGCCTAATATACTGTAGAAGAAACACTTGGCACTGTGGGTTTTTGGGTGCTACATTCACAAGCAAAGTGGGCTGTCTCCGATGTGCTGCTTCTCCATCACCCCATAACACTGATATAAGCCCAGTCGCAGCAATGTGTATCTGAGAGGTTGAATAATGCATGGAAACAGTCTCTTGAGCGTTCATTTCAGTACTTTCATTTGTTCTTCAGCCATTTCCCACTCCATCCTGATATCAACTCGAAAATTTCCTATGACAGAAGATAAAACCCACTGACAAGGAAAAATTCCAAACCATTGCTCTTGTTATATATCTGATATTTCTGTGGAGAATTTACCAAATTTCATCATCACAGTCTTCAGGAAAAGTCATACATATTGCAAGTAATTCTTATTTTGAGGTAACCCTTAACCAAAGTGATGTAATTATCATTCTGTAACATTTCAGATGAGAAGCTTTATTTGACCGAACTGTATCACTGAAAAATAAAGGCCATTCTTCTATTAATTAAAGGCAGCTGATGATCAGTTTATGAGAAAATAAAAAATTCAGATGTACTCCCATAAATAACAGAGTCATGTTTATAACTTATTTAAATGTGAACTCAGAAGCCTCCATGTATAAGTGCAAGGACTGTCAAATATAATTCACAAGAACAGGCTGCTCTTCAAAATAAACATCTATACAGTCCACTGGGAGAATGCCCTCACATATATTGTCTAACTTTAAATTAATTTGTGGCTTTGGTAATGATCTAAAAAAGCCACTCTGCTCTCTTTTCTGTTTAGAGCATCCTGTTATTACTGGAGCAGCAGAGATAGAGTGGAAGAAAGGCAGAATTCTGCCTGAGAAGAGCAGCTCAAGAAAGGCTATGATTAATGAACAGATAAACATAAACATGGTCACCTGCAGTCATGAGCTCTTTAGGGCAGCAAAACCCCATGATACTGCTGTTAAAACAGCCCAGCCTTAAGCAGACAAACATAGTACTTTAGGGTCATCTTAAGTTGAAGGAAGTCATCAAAAGGGAAGCAGGGAAAATCCTGAGTTTCACCAGGCTTGCAGCTGTAAAGGTTCCTCAGGCAGGAAAGGCTAAATAAAGCTGCCCTGAATTCACAATTTGCTGTCCTCACCAAAACAGAAGAAGTTTTACTACATTACACAGTAATAGTGACGTGAGGCCTCTTCAGCTTCAGCCAGGTGAGAGCAGGGGAGACGGCAGGTCACTCCCCAGCCCCTCCTTGCAGAAGGATAAGGCAGCAGGCCTCATACTACCAAAAGAGCAGTAGGCATGAGTGTGGCATTCTGTGACTGGATAGGAACCCCATAGACATAAACATCCCAAACAACTATGCAGAACAGCTTCAAAAGGACAACAAAAGACAATTTTTCTGGCACTGTCCTAAGATCCTAATAAATAAAAGTGAAAACGCTGAATGTCTCAGCTTCTATTTCCTTGTGATAACAAATCAGGCACCAGTAATGGTAGGTGACTCACCCTGTAGGTTATGATCTTTTCTTTTTGTAGCCTGTCCAAAGCAATCCAGGACTGCAGTCCTACTCTAAACACCAGCAGCTCCCCACTGAGCAGGAGAGATGCTTAAGGAGTGCAGAATCAGCAAAAGGGCTCCCTTGCCATTTCCCTCCACATCCCTCCTCTCTGCTAATAGTCTCACGGAAGAAGGTGCCTCTAGAGAAATATGGACATTGCCAGTATCAGAACATTTTCATTTAACTCTGTAACAGACACACAAAACTACTCTAGCTTGGCAAAATGTGACTTTCTTGCACATAAAGGGAGCAGCAGCAGCTATTCTGACATGCTTTGTGCAAATCCCCAAACCCTGTTCCCGTCTTATTTAAATAAATGATAAAGGTGTTCCAGACACCTTTATCTCCATGTGGCCCTTTTATTGTCCTATGAAAAAGAAGAAGTTGTGGTAGCTCTGACTTGGTATCTGACATAGCTCTTCTTGAGCAACATGGTGAGTTGTGAGGTGGTTGGTTCCTGGAAGAACTGGCCATTTTGCTTCGACTTTCTTCCAGTCCTGTTTCTGGAAGTGCGATAGAACAATGACATCTGTTTGTCACCAGACTCCAAACTCCATACTCACCTCCTGTGGCTGCACTATTTTAAATTTCTACAATATCTTTGTGAAATAGTAAAAAAAGTACTAAAGATATTTAGTACTCTAAGGAGCACCTTAGATCTTTTCCACAGTTCAGCAAAATGAAGCTCTTTGTAGCTCATATTTTTAAATAATGTGCTCATATGCATTTTAGGGAGAGTTTGAGCAAGGCATGAACTGTGGTCCAGGGTGAACAGCTTTTCTATGCTATATGTAGCTATGGAGAATAAGACAACAGAATCAAGCCTATTGATTGACTAGTCAGGTATTTATTTATTTTTAACATGCAAAACCAGCACAACAGTCAAGGAAGCTAGAAAAAATGTAGCACTGAAAAAAGTATTCATGCAGAATGAGTATTGTACTTGAACTATCCTCCACAATCATCAGTTAGTCTGTCCCAATATTTATAGTTCATCATTACAACTGCCAAAACTGGCAACCACGAGGATTGTTGTCTCAATTAAGGACAGTAAACAGATTGTCCCATTTTTTTAATGAAAAAATCTAAAATGTAATACTTCACAGTTTAACATGTTTATTCATTTAAACGAGCTAAAAAATAGTGGTGTGACATCTGCTTGAGAGACACTGGTACCTAACATTTTGGCTGTCTCCCCACTAATTTGATTGTGATTAAGGGGGGATAAAAGGATGAGTAGAGGATTCTGTCAATTAAATGAATTGATGAACTGCAAAAAATTTTTTTCACTCTTGGAAATGTGTAGAAAGAAATACATCTACAAAAATGCATTACAGTAAACTAAGAGGATGATGGGGAAAAGTACTGCAAAGTATCTCTGCTGGATCTTTCAGGGAAAAATATTGTGAGCATAAGATCACAGATAAACTTTGCCAATTTATTCATCTTATGGCTTCACTTCCCAAAGTGCAGACATAATCCACTGTAAAATCTTTTAGGACACAGTTCCAACATCACATTTCTGCTGTCTTATTGATGTGCCATATTGTTATTTTCTTAGTCATAAGCACCACTAATTACTATGCTACTGTAAGTAGAACTTGAAATGTGATCAAGATCTGTAGTATCATTTTTGTTGGCACTCTAACTTGTCTACTCTGCTTTTCAAGTACAGTTGTCTACAGAGAATCGTCCTGAATGCATTTGACCTTCACCAACTGGCTCAGCTGAGCCTTACAGGGACAATCTTTTATCAATCATCACTCTACTGGGAGCTCCTAGTAGCATTTTCCTTCTGTAAATGGCAGCATTCAAAACTTGGCCCTAAGTCAGCAGATGAGCCTCTTCCATGGTAGCAATTTTCATGGAAGAGGCATGAACAGTTTTTTAGGGCTTTCACCGTGTTTTCCTTTAACAGAGTTGTTCAAAACCTACATTTTCAAACAAAACTTTTAGGTCAGCTGCTGTAGAGGACACCTAAGCAAACAGATGAGTTTGCTCATATTGTAGCTACCTGCAGTTACCTGTGTTGCAGCACAATGTCCCAGTCTACATGTCCTACCACAGACCTGCTACAGCTGCTCTGATGCACGGAAGGAGCCGATTCTGAATCACAGGATGTCTATATGATATACAACAGTGAACTTTAATTACAGCATTCTTCAAGAAAAGTTTAAATGTATCTCTAGGGTCTATAAGGGAAATGCTTAACATGCCTCCTAAGCTTCCAGTAAAATATGTTTATGGACTCTAGGTAGTAGAACTAGAGCCTTTCCTTAGCAATGTTCACTGGAAGCACCAGTAAAAATACTAAACTGAGATATATATGCTGCTATTTATATATATATGCTATTTATATATTTATATATAAATACTGCTTCTGTCCTGAGGTGGTCGACATGTTGGTTCTGCTTTAAGAATGAAAGAGAAAAGGAAAACCACCTAGGAAGATTTACTGAGCAAAATCACTGCTGGAAGACTGTTATGCCTTCCTAGTCAGAGATTCTTCCAAGCAGGACATATGCTCCAACCCACAGCACAAGGACTTAGTATATGCATCTCCTCCACAACCTCTGCTAGAGAGAAATTCAGTTTATTCCAGGAGTAGAGGGCAACTACCGATGTCTACCTTTTCCTTCAGGTGAATATATTTGAAAAAACTCATAAAGTCAGGTTTGCCATATAAATTATTTGAACAGCAATCCTTCTTTGAAACAAGCATATGAAATTCTTAATTCTATAATTAAAAAAGCCTTGTACAACTGAAGTGATAGAAATGCATGGATCAACTCCAAAAAGAGATCTGATCTATTAGTATTGGGTAGGACACCAAAGAAAGTTCTCTACATTGTCTTTTAAGTATTCACAGGCCACATTTAGTTTTAGTATGAGTTTAGTGGCTAGAACTGCCTAAAGTAATCCAGATATTCTAAAACTGACATCAGTGCTTACTTTTGAACATTGTGCTGTTTAGATTGCTTTATTATCCTTTCAAATGTATACATAATTCAGTGTGTTCAACATTAATAAGAGAACCAACATAGGAAAAAAAATCATTTATTAATAAAATGGACACTAGGCAACTCATACAAAGATAGATAGCCCAAAATCCAAAAGGCATATTTCAATCCCAGATATAATTAAGGGCCAAATAAGCCACAAGTCCCATAAGGAATTTTAGTACTGATACGAAGTGCATTTGCTACAATATTTACCATGTATTTCTACATACACTGAACAGAAGTCTACCCGGTGTAAGCAAAAGGAAATTTTCCTGTTACATGAGAATATCCTTCTAGTACCTGAAGGGAGCCTACAAAAAAGATGGACTTTTTACAAGAGCATGTAGTGACAGCACAAGAGGGAGCTGATTCATACTAAAAGGGAGTAAACTGAGATTAGACATTAAGAAAACATTCTTTATTCTGAGGGTGGTGAGGCACTGGAACAGGTTGCCCAGGGAAGTCGTGGATGCCCCAACCCTGCAGGTGTTCGAGCCCAGGACGGGGTTTTGAGCAACGTGCTCTAGTAGAAGATGTCTCTACCCATGGCAGAGAGGTTTTGGAACTAGAGGATCTTTTGCATCCCTTCTAACCCAAACCATTCAATGATGTAATGATTTTATGATTTTTTAATGCAAATGAAAAGACCTAATCCAAACAAAGCCAACGGACAAACTGCAAACTATGGGCAATATGGACTCACAAGCCACACATAAGGGAAGCTGACAGAAACACATATATATGCACTTTAGAAGTCGTCTGATTCATAGTGATGGGAAATGGAATATTCCTGTTCTAGGAACTTCACGTTCACAAATTTGACAGAAAGAATTTCTTGCTTTTTAATGCAACCAATTCAGAGAGCAGGTTACAAGATGACCTGCATGAAGGGAATAACTACACCTCCTTCTCAGACTATATGTGACCCAGAGAGCTGTATGCTGACATTAAGGAAGCAATCCTTCCAGCATGTTATAGAACATGAAAACTGCTTATGTAAAGTAACAGGAGAGGTCTGCAGTTTCTGTGACATGTGGTTGGGTGCTGATGAAGTAAAAGGCATATCATATCCAAGGAGACAGCTTGTGATATGCTTTTCCTTCCACTGGAAGGTGGGCCATGTGTCAGAAAATGCTTCACCATAAATTCAACATATTGTGAGGTATTTGGTCATGTGTATGACTAGTAGTGTACTATAGGTAATATGCATGCATAAATGTTACGATTTGTCTGTAACAGTCATAATTAGAATATCTGCATATATAAGTTTGTCTTTCATATATATTTTGGAAGACTGTTGTACTAGAGGAGTTTCTAGAGGAGTTGTTTCGCATGGCATGAAGTGAATGAAGACTATGACACATATGAAGTGGGTCTTTAGAGACTCATAATGTATATGGTCATAGTTACTGTATGTTTTAAAAATTAACTGTATTGATCCAGGTTTCTTAAGTGGTGATAATGGGACTGTGTCAATTTAAAAGAAATATATTTCCCATTATAATATCTGCTGTGATTTGTATCCCTTTGTCTTCAAAATCACTGTAAGAAATCTTAGGCATCTCAGCAACAAGACAGTGAATACCTCAGTTGAAATTAAACCTAACATTCGGCTCTGAAATTTATGCCAAAGGCAAAACCAAGCTAGTTCACTAACTTCAGAATTACAAAAACTTTTCTGAAAGTCAGTCTGCCTAAATTTCCTTGCCACATTCAGCACCAATGGCTCTACATGTTCTTGATATAAAACTAAATCAGAACTCAATCTCAGTCAGAGAAAGACTGACCACATTTTTAAGAGGATCAAAACTGAGTCTTTACATCCACAAGCTCAGTTATATGCCAAACTCAAAGCAGAACAGGATAAAGCCAGAATTTTAAAGCTCCCTGCAGCTGCTCTGACACACCAAATTCTTCAAGTGGCTTTTGGCTACCAAAAAGAACAAAAATGCACCTACAGTGCCTAATTTGAAAGGCACTTGCAAGAACTGAAGGATACAATGGAGCCAAAATTTACCAGTTACGAGTATGCCAGGAAGAAAAAAAGCATTTTCTTATTACTTACAGCCTCTCACATTAGTTTGATGATTAAAATGACTGTATAGCTCCAAAGGAATGTTTTTATACAACATGCCCCTAACAGGTAGAGCAAGTTGATACCAAAACCATGAGGAAGATCATAATTAAAATACAATTTTGACTTCATATTAATAGCAGACCAATACACTAATTAAAACCAACACCAACTAAACTTTCTATTTACAACACTACAGACAGCACAGGAGGCAAAGAACTGTGTTTCAGAAGCATATGTGAATGTTAGAGCTTCTGTCATCCAGGTGCCATTTCTAACAGAACACATGTGTGCTGAACAGTTGGCAAAAGAATGAAAAAGATTACTGCAGATATATGGGCACACAGAATCTGGAATGACAGAAAATTAAGTCCATATAGAAGGTGACAGACTGCTTGTAAGAAGATATTTTCTCCTACAATTTCTTCCATCTTCATGCATGTGCACACGTGCACAGGAAAGATTAAAAGGGAGAGAAAGGATGAGAGGGTTTTGATATATTTGAAACACAAACAAAGAGAAGATGTTTTATTTGGTATTTCTGCTTTCAGAGAGGAACAGGAAACTAATTTGGTTATTAGGAAGCTCTGATTCCTAAATCTGGTCAAGGCAGACACTCCTCTTGTGAAGTCAGCATCAGTACCCATGACAACGGTAGCACCTGTCTTTTGACATTAACGTTCCCTGCCTGAGAAAAAAATAATGTAAACAACAAGCTTCATGTATTGTACTGTTCTTCCTGGCTTTGGTGTTAATCAAATGCACTTGGCCAGGCATAAGTGTTCTTATTCTGAAGACCTGGAATGTGACTGACATATTGCAAAACTTTCTTATGAATTTGGACTGCAAGAAATGGCATAGTTTACTGTCTTACAGTGAAGGGACTCTGTGTTCCTATGTAGTCTTGTTGAAGCTGAAGAAATCTTGATGATAAATTCATTGCATCTGCTAGTTTTCCTCTGGATCCAGATCAAGGTCAACTTCATTGGAAACATTAAGATAAAAAAAAGCATAGAAAGCCAACAAAAATACCAGTATAGCTGCAAGGACAAGGGCAACTTCCTGCAGAAATAAAAGAAAACAAAAACCTGTTAGAAATAATATAATATTTTCAGTTTAATCAGAAGTAAATATTATTTCCCTTCTACAGTACACATCAAAATAACATCAGAAATATATAATTGCATGAGGCAATGATGCTTTAATGATTTCTCTTTTGTAGTTACCATTTCAAATATTGTAGAATCTATTCACTAAATAGAGATTTTGGTGAGTCTCATATACCATCAGAAAGAGGATATTTAGCTTAAAAATTTTTAGCCTTACCTAGAAATAGGAGCTTTATATCTTTTTATTATCCTATTCTATTTTTTTTAAGGAAAATACAGAATTCAGAAACCACAGTTTTGAACACAAATTTAAGTTATGAATTTACACTGTGAATTTTGATGTTTTCTAGCAATATGTTACTGCTTTTTGCCAACAAATTTGTAATTTTTTAATGAAGCAAACACAGTATGGTGGAAGTCAATGAAAATTGCTACCTCTACCTCCCAACCTCCTGGCATGTGGTACAATATGGAACTACAAACTCCTTCAGAATTGGATGAAACTTTTCTTTCTCATGCTCTGCAATAAGGCAAAAAGCACAACAATTTGCACTTGCCTCTCTTCCCACAAAATACTGCAACTTGCTGCATCTTGCTTAATTAACATAAAAGATTTCCAAAGTATACATGATTTATGGCAGCTTTCAGAAGCAGAAAAATGTTTTTATACTACACATTATACTCATTATGTGACTGCCTATCATATTAAGGCTGGACTCTGTAAAAATATAATTATAGTACAATAATCCTCTTTATTTTTCTTTTATTTCCTATATTTCTTTCATTTTTATTTCTTTCAAAGAAACAGTATTTCACATTTTTAAGTTTTTATTTTTCTGTAAGGCACAGCACACTTCCTATAGTGTTGACTCTCATTTTGCTAGACAATGAAAGGGAAAGATAAATTTGTGAAAAATTCTTATGTCCATTCAGCTCACAGAAAGTATGACTCTATAGTCAACAGCATCTACTGCTTGACTCCTGATGATCATGATGAATTTTTAAAATTGTGCACTCAAGATGCTCCAAAGGTTAGTTTGCACCTCTAAATGCCACTCTCCCACTAAGGAAAGAAGCAAAACTTCCCCTCCATTTCTCTGCTTCGTGTTAACCTATAAAACAAATACATCAGAACAATCCCAATGTGCATTTTAAATGAGAGAGGAAAAATAGTTCAGTGATTTTATAACAACTGATCTGAATTGGTACAGAAGATGTCACATGAAACCTACTCTGTCAGTGGGACTGGAAGGAGATGCCTACACTGAACCAAGACAACAAGACACCATTTACTGTCCAAGGAGAGAATCTGTCTGCCTTTGGTGTAAGATTCATTGTGTCCTCTAAGAAACCCAGGTGAATTCTTCCAAAAAATGACCATTTCTCCCCTTAGAGTAGAAGGGAGTGCAGATGGTACCTCTTGTGCGCACTGTGGGATTAATCCTACCCAGCATCTCTAGGTTGGTGTTGGCTTTGTGACCAGCATTGTCTCCACTGACATGAAGGAGTTAAAACTGTGCATTTCATTTTTTAAAGTCTAGCCCATAATCTGGCATTCTTCTATAGAACAGAATTTAATTTGCATTTACATGAATGCATTATATAGTTTATCAGAATGTTGGATCAATAATTCAACATATGCCATCTAATAAATTTTGAAATACTACTGCCTAGTTGGCGTATGTTCTATAGGAGTATATTCTTTATTCTATAGAAACCTTTGCTTTATATTTTATATGGATGATTGAGATATACTTTCAATTTGTTTCACCACATTAAAATTGCTCCTGCAAATTTTCTGAGGCTGGCGGCTACAGATTTCAACTACATTTTCCTCTTACAATTGTACCATCCTCTGAACTTCAGCCTCCCGATTTCATTATTTGATTTTTTAAAAAAGTATATCTAATTCACTCATACATTAAAGGAAAGTGATTTTTGCTTTGTTGCAGTTGCAACACGTCAGTATCTCACAAAAGGGCATGGCAGCATCAGACAGGTTTCATTTATTTCCTTGTATCCACAGCTGTGCTCCCAGACCCATCTGGCCACACAGCTACTAATCTTAAGAGGATGTAATAAACAAGTGACATACAACTGCAGGCTCCATCTGCTCAGGAGAGTGGACAACAAAACCATACAATGCATGCACCGTTCACACTTGACACAGAGAGCAAATTCATTCCAGTATTAAAAAGTTTTTCCCTTGTTTGGATGCCACACTTCCAATGCTCTCTGCTTTACAATAGGTTTACCTTTCCCCTCCCTTCTCCCCACTCTCCCTCACGAAATGCTGTAGGCAGCAGCAGCAAACTTTTCAGAAACCTCTGCATTAAAGATTTGTCTCAAAGGAAGTGGAATTGGGAAAACCTTGAGTTTTATTCTCAGGCTGCCCAGTAACTACTTCACAGTAGTAGTTCTTTAACTCCTCTGCCTAAATTTCACAATGAGTAACACTGTGATAACAATACTATTTTCCTTGCACAGCCATTAGGATTTGGGTGGGTGGATCAGTATTTATTATGCCTGGGAATGAAAAGTCGTTCTAAAACTCCAGGTTTGAGAATTATGCAAGAAACTTAGATTTGAGTTACTGAAAAAGGCAGAGTAACAAAAATCTAAAATAAATGGCCTTACAAAGGACATCTGGCTCTCAGCAAGGGATATGCATTCTCTTAAGAACTGCATCCAGTTTATGAACTTTTATAAACATAAACTTTGCAAATGAGATGCTAGACCACTGTACTGTATTTGTAACAACAGATATATATTGTCATTTTAATTTGTTTTGTACTTTTCAGGCTTTGCTGTTTGTATTTTAAGTCATGCATAGAAATGAAATGTTAAAATACTCCCTGCTTGGCATATATAGCTCCTTTTCTCTTGCACTTTATGGATCATCCCCATCATCCTCTGCAAAACCCATTTACTCAAAGGATTTCACCATGAATAATTAAAGAACAGAGGAAAAAGTCCTATAGAAATAAACTTAAAATGATCAGAGGGTTTTTTCTCCTTTTTTTTTTTTATGTCATGGTACGGAACACAAGTAGTCAACATACCTACTCTCAAATCCCAAAGTACAGTCATAAGGAAACCTTTAAAAAGGAACAGAATTTTCTATTTTATCCTCTTACATGCAGAATAACACATAGAACCCTACTGATTTCAGTTTGGTTAAGTTTTCCATAAACTTTTCATAAAGGAAATGCATACCATTACAGCATAATGTAGATTGAATTCTCCTATCATTTTTTGTCAGTTTTATGACTCTCATGCCAAAATACTTGGATTATGTCCTCAAATTCACCCTGATCGAGCAAGTGGCAGAGCTGGGATCTAAACAAGATTAATCAGGAGAGATGATGAGGAAAAATGGTAGTTATGGCAAAATAAATCTGGACACTGTATGGCAGCATCATATCCTACACATTGAGAGAAATATCATACTTCCAGGAAATGTCATGTGGGGTTTTACATGTTTTTTAACTGTCCTTCAAAGAGAAGCACACCTTTTTAACCTGAAACCTGCTTAAAGCTAAGTGAAAGAGTACCACAAATTGCTCTCTTTGAAATGCTAAACTCTCCCTAGCTCTTTCTGAAAATAGTCAAAAAGAAAATCATGCTGACCAAGGATACCTGTAGAAGTAAATACATAGGAACTGACAATCTTTTTATCTCATATGGTTCTTAACTGAAGACTTTAGGTGGATATTCACTGTGACCATGTTTTAGAGTTTCAACAAAATCATATTTATAAATGAATGTTTACTTCCTTAATGCAGGACATTCTACAGATAACAGAATCTGTTATCTACAGCTAACAAAAGTTAATTTATGAACTTTATCCACACTCTTTAGGTTCTAATTTTTTACTGTGAAAATTTCAGATGGAAGAAAGATCACTGTTGTCTCAAATAATGAGAACAAGGTGCTATTAAAGAGTCATCGAAAACACCTGGCTATATGCCTACAAAGCAACAGGATTCATTTTAAAACAGCTAAATGCAAAATAACATATGCAGGTATCGAAGATGCAGACAGTACTTATAAAGTGGAGTACTCTGCCTTGAAAAACTGTGACTCTGAGAAGGTCTTTGGATTTCATGGGTAACTACCCCCTCAGTGTGATTTCTGGATGTACAAAGGTGGAGGGACTTCCAGCAGGGAGATGACCGGTATTTATTTTATCACAGAGAAGAATGAGAGGTAGTTTGGTTACAGCATATAATTATATACACCTGCATTTAAGTAAAGCATTTCACAGTGTGGGGTCCTTTTATCCTGTTTACAACAAACTTTCAAGGCCCAGCTGCAGTTAGATAAATTCAGCCTTGAACAAAGATGCCATTTTCTAGGAGCAAGAATGATTGAACATTCTTCAGGAAAACATGGACTTCCATACCTGTGAGTCTTTTATCAACTGATCTCTCTCAAAAATGTACATTTTTATTTAGCAATTGGAAAGAACACTTCAACTTGGATTTGTGTGAAAAGAAGGACCTGGCTGCCAGGAGTCAGCAAACTCAGCTCTCCTAGCTGCTCCTCTCCTTCAGAGCCCTAGGAAAACTCAGATTACTTCCATGGTCAGTTCTACATTCTCAACCCCTGAAGTATCAGGTTATTAAAAGTATTAGCACCCTATGTTTAACTGCTCAGACTTTTTTATACAGCATCAAAATTTTTCTGATGTTGACGTTTTCCTCCAATTGTACTGACTTAATTTCTAGGATTTGAGGTTTTGCTGTTGTTGATTACTCTTTGAAGTGCTACAGACCGATCCTGAGTAGAGACATAAAAAAGGCTAGAGAAAGATGGACTACTGCTCCAAGATGGTACAGAAAATCCTCCTGAGATTTTGCTTGGTGCATCTTCTTCATGTGTCAAACCACCATTACATTACTTACATGTTCACGTCAGGCAAGGGTCTGATTTCGTTCTTCTCTTTGTATGTGTCATTTCCCCTTCCTTTCATTTCAAGGCCAGGGATCAAAGCCTGACTACAGGGATAACTGGGAATATCACACTTTATTTTCTGGTGACACATTAAGCTGCTCTGCATTTTGTGAGACACGTAAGTTTGAAGACCCAGTATTTTGGCCATTACAAAGTGCTTAGACTTTGCAGAAAGTATTTGGATGAAATTTTATGATCTGTAACATATAGAAGTGCAGATCAAATGATCTAATAGTCTCTTGTGGCCTTAATGTCTAAAAAGCTATAAAACCGTATCTTGGCAACTGCAGTTCACCAACTTAGCAGATTATGAACTGCATGAAATCAGAGAATATCCTTGGCTAAAATACACTAGGAACATCTTGTTATCTATTCCTATCTAACTTGTTCCAGATGAGATAAAATCTCCATAGTGAGGTATCCAACTACACAACAAATTAAGCAGATACACAAAAGAATGACAGACATTCTATTTAAGTAAGCTCTCACTTTGTTTAGGAAATATTTTTCCTTAGCTGGATCAATGTACTGTGTTGCTGCTAATTCTCTGTGGAGTGATATTCTGCAGTCAATAATGTCTTTGCAAGTACTTTGCAAATACTACTACTAGTTTTATTAAGATTTGTGCCTACCTTTCAAGAATAGAGAAAACCTCATCACTTGTCGCATGGATCACTAACTTGTTCTTGCAGCCTGTGAAAAAAACCTTTCCCCAAGAACTCCCATAACTTTCAGTCTCTGCATACCAAACTCCATCTGTCTGGGGGTCCAAGCTTCCACACCTTCTCAAACCATTTTCTGCTTGTCACTCTCCTGCTGTCATGTTTTCCTCATCCAATGAGAGCAGAGTTATCACCAGTGGTGGAAAGGCCTTCCTCCCCTACTTTGTAAGGATGAACAGCTGGGCTTCCACCAGCACAAACCCCATGTGGGGGGCCAACAAAATGACCCCCAGAAAGTTCAGAGGCTTCCTTTTTGGTACTGCTACAAAGAATTTTGTCTTATCCAAACACCAGGAGACATACAGCACACTGCTTTCTCTTGGAGCTGTTTCTCAAGACAGGGTCCTGCTTTTCCAAGAGACAATGTATTTTGGCACTGTCTACATTAGTGTCACATATACAAAGGGAGCCAGTACAATAGCTCTGCTACAATATTTAATCTTTAAACATGTTTAAAGAGCAAATATGACACACCAAGTACTAGCATGGTCACCCTGCTTGAACTAACTTTGGATAGTTATTAGTGCTCAGCTGCTTCTCTGACATTATCAACACAGATAAAAATCCCTCATTGGGGAAATTAAAAAGTACTAAATGCCAGTGACTGAAAGAAACTTTGTTACTTTAAACCTTGCATTAAAATGACAAGGCAATCAAAGTTTGACAAGACAAGCTAATTAGTATGCCAGTGATGAAATGTGAAGAATCTCCGGGGGATTGGTTCTGAAAAGTTTTATGTCATTTTTAGGGCCTTTTTTTAAGCTAATGTTGTCAGCTCTCATGTGAAATACACAACAGTTGAATTTCATTATCCTTGTAGAAATTAAGAACTAAAATCCCTTCACTATATTCTAGCCCTCTTTTTTCCTGCCCTAAATACTACACTAAGTCTTAGTTTACAGCCCAGCATGTAAGTTCTTCAGGACACTAATGCAAAACAACCCTAGAGTTATCAATAACATAAAATAGCCTATTGTTTTAAGTGGCTGTATGGTGTTTATTGCATTATCTTATTGTGTGTTTGTATTTCACAGAACTGCAAATATATTCCCCTTTCCCAGAGAGTTTATACTTTCATATTTATCCTTCCACTACAATATTTTTATTAGCTTCAACTTAGCTTTTTGTAATAAAAGGTTAATTTATTTTGAAATGCTGCATACTGCATTGTGTAATGAATAGATATTGTTTATAAACAAATAAAATACATTCCAAATACATGTATGTGTCTGATTTCTTCTCAAAGATTTACAAGAACTTTGGACATTTTTACTTGAAGTGCCTACTTATTACATTGCATTGTAGTGATATAACTTTTTTTTTCTCTCAATACAGATTGAAATTAATCAACTGCTACAGCACAGAATTAGGGCCTACATAATAAAAAAAGGACTAAAATCCCAGCCTTTGGAAGGTGAAACATGTTGTTTATCACCATTACTCATCCCAGGGAATAGGAAGAGCTCTTAAGAGAGTGGGGAGTGGAAATGGGTTTCTGCTTGGGTTGGCAGGTGAATTCCCTCCTGACCTACCTCACCTCTCCAGGTGCCCTTAAACAACAGATATGAGGCCCTAGAATATGAGAACCAGGGAGATGAGAACATGGATTAAGATCCATCCACGCTGGAGTGGTTGCCTAGCACAGGGCAACCTACGCCTTGTACCAAAACCTCCTCAATTAAGAAAATAAGAAGGGTAGTAGTCCTTGGTGACTCCCTTTTGAGAAGAATGGAGGGCCCAATATGCCAGCTGGACCCAGCCCATAGGGAGGTGTGTGAGCCTTGGAGAAATCACCAAGAAACTTTCCACCTTGGCATGGTCCACTGACTACTGCCCACTGGTTTTCCAGGTGGACACATACAAAGTCCTAACAAGATTAAGGATGATCAAGCAGGACCTTAGGGACTTGGGACAACTGCTCAAGGGATCTGAAGAATAAACGGTGTTCTCTGCTGTCCTGCCAGTTGCCATCATATCAAACATGAGTTGTCAAGAATTATTTCAAAAACTATCCAGAAAACAACAGAGGAGTATTTAGGATAAGTGTGGAGGATAATTGGAGGATAAAAAAAGATAGCGCTTGGACAGCTGGAGGACCTTAGCATTGGACTGAGCAAAACAAGCCATGTTTGAGGGAGGGTTATGTGGCCTCACAACTAAGCAGCCTCTCCAGGGGTAAGGAAGGAGATTTCCCTGCAGACACTCCAGGAGCATCTACTGTCCATATTAAGTTCTGCTGCTGGAGGGATCGAGCAGGGTGAAGAGCAGTCACTGCAGGGTGGGAAGAAGTGCATCTTTACCTAAAGACATTAAATTCACCTCACTTCTGTGCTGATCACTGCAGGGTCTGTCAGCAGAAGTGCAGAGTTTACTCTACAGAAATTGCCCATATTCTGGCAGAAGTATTGTAACATTTAGTAAGCCTGAGGCTGTTGGCATTAAGCATGCTCAGTGAGAAAGATGCAGTCAAAAGCCATGCCTTCCTTCCCCTACAAGCAAATCCCCAAAAGGAAAATGCCCAACTTACCTTATATTTTGCTTCAGCTCTGTCAGCTTTTTTCAGCAATTTGGAAGCAAAACAAATTACTGTTGATCTATTTGGGAATGATCCAGGGTGTTTTTTTTAAGGTCCAGAAGCACAGAAATATATTACAGCCAGAAGAAAATATTTGATTTTTTTTTTAAGGCAGAAGCAGAATTGTAAACCTGAGACATCACACAGTGCAACTAGCAGAGCCCCAAAACCACACCCAGTCAGAGCCTGGAGAGCACATGTGCAACTTGATGGCAAAAGTCCTTTATTCACTAATACTCAAATCTTCATTACATGTATGATTACACATATGCTTTCCCATTCACCCTCATTTTTAGGAAAGAATTACTTAAGAAAATAAGAAAATGAAACACGTTTTGAAGGACCAAATCTCATACTCTTCTCACTTGTGAAAGACATGCAAAATATGTGTACATTTTAAAAGAATTAGTCTGTACACTAAGTCTCCAAGTAGAACATCACTTTTAAAGGGTCATGTCATTGAAAGAAAAATGAAAAGAAAAAGGAAAACTTAATAAGAAATGAAGGAAAAGGAACTCAAAAGGTTAATAATCTATCCTTTAAACAAAAAAGGCAATCTACTTTTTCTCATTAAAACCTGACACACAGCACTAACTGAGGAGATTATGTTGTGAAAACATACTGCATCGCATGGTAATGCTTGATCGAGATCAGCAATCAGGAGCAAAAAGAAAGCACTGTTTCGTGATTATAATAGCAAATTCTGGAAGACAACCAAATACATCATCTGGCAGCCTAACAGCTGTTACAGCTTGGTAGTAATACCTTGGCATTTGCTATAAGCTATAACTTGAAAAAATTGATTTCTCATCTGCCAGAAACAAGAAAATGTTCTCCTTTTAATATTTCTGAAGTTTTTTTTACTAGAATACCCAGATAATGGATCCACATTTTTATTTTCCTCAGGCTTTACTCTGGCTGTTAAGCTAATAATGTACCACTTAGATTAAAAAAATAAGTTTGAGGAAAAAATACTGGAGGCAACATAAATAATGTGTGTTCAGATAGATCCTGTTTTGACAGCACACTGTAGTAGGTGACAGAAAATATTTCTAATTGTCCTCCTTGCTCATATTCACAGCTATGATCAAAAGTAATTGTTATACTTCATACTTGCCTGAAACAGGAATGTTTTCAAAATAAAGTTTAGTACCTTTCCACATGTTTTGCTGTTAGTTAAACCTTTTTTTCCCAAGTCAAAGGCAATACAGAAGGACACCGACTGAGACAATAATGCTGAGAATTAACAATACCTAACAAATCCAGTCTTTAAATTACTACTAGTATAGGACGAGAAGAGGAACATGGGAAATATTTCTTGTAATTTGTCTAACTATATGAAATAGTTAAAGACTTTGTTCTGTGTGTAGACAGGCTCCCTAAAACCATCAATTTTCTAAGCACACAGTACTTTAAATCTTAAAGTAAGCATGCATAATAACAAGGACACAGACTACATAAAATCTTTCAGCACTTCAAATATTCAAGCCATTTTAGGGTTAAGTAAAAGCAGTTCATCATCAATATTTTAAATTCTAGCATTCTACTTAGATTTTGAAGTGTCATAAACAATTTCTCTCAGAAATCAATATTCACACAGTACATCTATGGGGAAAAGAAACAAACACAAAGGTGGTTTGAGCTATCAAAGAGGTTCTCTACCTTTACACCTAGTGCAGTTTTCTTGGCCTCTGCTTTTAATCTTGTAGCTCTTAACATAGGCCTGGTTTTCTTATAATCTTGTTTCCCTAGAGTAAAAAAGCATATTCAATGAAAATGATGCAAAAATAATATAAAGAACATGAGCATTTATTTCAAAGTCAGATTTAACATATTAAAAACATCCCACAGTCCAGCATTTTAAACAACAGCTACTCCGTAACACAGGGATTCAACTTGTGGAACAATCATGCTTAATGCAGACAGTGACAGAAACAAGACCCGACAAATCAACGTAGAACCTGTTACTGCAGAGTGACAACGAAATATATGTGTGGGTAGGTATCCACTAGTACAATGTTTAATAAATTGAATCAGAGGAATCAGCCAGCAAATAAGTAAATCAAAGGTAGATTATGTTTTTCCCTCTCCTTGAAATCAAAACAAAAGTTTTCATTAGAATTTTTCTTCATTAGTCATCGCTAATGCACATATAAATGTTCAAGACATTCTGATGAATGTAAAGGTACATAATTCTGAACTGGAGCATTATTTTCAGGTATTAGAACTCAGAGATATGGAGATCAGTCTAAGTAAACACTAATAAAACCATTGTTTGACACCATCAACTTGTAGAAACATGTTGCACAAAATTTTCTAGATTAACTTTCTACAGGTTACAGGGACTATCTCTTATAGACACAGAGTGATGCCCAGGGCTTGATTATTATGAATCCATATGAACTGAGTTCAGAGGGGAACATGTAAGCATTCAGAAATTGTAGAAATGGTATAAATCATTTATCTCAACTTAATAACAAAGCATAAAACACTTGATATCTTTCAGGGATAGTTGTGCTGTCTGAAAGGCCTGTCAGGGTTGCATTATGAACTATCAAGCATGGTTTCTTTAAGTTAACAGAAGTCAAGGTACAGACACAGTCACAAAAGGAGAAGGAGAAGGAGAAGAATCTATGAAGATACTGATCAGAGGGATAGAGCCTCAGTACAATTGGTTTAGTTTTTTTAAAAGTCCTTGTCATCTTTTCCCCTCCTAATGCATACATACCTTTTTTGTTCTTTATGCCTAATTCCAAAGCTAAACTATAATGCTTAAAGCAGAGCGTCTGGCGTTTTTCAAATCACTAAGTTTACTTATTTGTACCTTAGCTTTCATTACTGCTACAGTCAAATAGTCTAACCTCTCCTCTTAAACTCTGTCCAGTGGTTTTGTATACAAAAATCCCATTTGTCCAAGCAGATGTGATTTTACATTCATAATCAATAATGCAAACTTCTCATTTTATGGCTACCTTGAAAACAGGGATATTGTAGTGTAGTGATGAAATTCTGAAATGTGAATGTCTTCTTCCAGTGATACACTGGATTCATGGAAACACACTTCTGACTTTGTCTACTCCTTGTATCACCCTGCTCATACTCAATATAGAGATTATCTGTGTATAGAAATCATTCAACATACTGTGAATGCTGAACTTGCATTACAAATTTGCTTTTGTTATATAAGCTCTCCTCAGTCCTATGGATTATATATTGTGAAAGTCTCCATACTATTCTTTGGTCAGATATTATTCACAGAAGACTTGAAATAACTTAAAATACTCAATACCAAATGGAAGAATAACTGAAACCATACGTATTAGGAATAAAAAAAAAAGGCAGCATATATGCAAGAAAACTTAGAGTGAAGAAAGGATGACAGAAAGATGATTTATGTCAGATAATCCAATATATTAATCCAGTCAATACATCTTATTAGCAGGACAGGACCACTGCAGCATTATTTTTCAGAAGTCAGTAATATATGATAATAAGATGCATCAGGAGTACAGTAATTTTTTAGAACAGCTGGGGAAAAACTTCCAGAAACCACAAAAATGGCTAAGTCATGAGATGAATCCAGCCAGAGAGAGAATGTGTTTCTTCTCCCTGAAGCCTCACACTCATACCTTCACCATTAAATAGTTAAAAGATCTTTCAAAATTTCCATTACAAATGTCAGAAGTTTATTACTCATAAAAATACACTGCAGGCTGAAATTTGGCATAGACACACCCCAGCCTTGAATTGTTTTTGTTTGTTTGTTAGGAGCTAACTTTCATAAGTGATGCAGCTGTTCTTACTTGTGAACAAACTATAGAAATGTATCAATCTGAATTGTTTTAAGCATGAAAAATATCTTTGTTTAGCACTATATAACTGACAAGCACTAAGTTCAATCTCAGTTCTCATAATTCAGGTTTTCTACACTTCCATGAGGGGTAAATGAAACAAGACAGTCAGAAATTTCCCTTCCAGTGATGCAAAAGCATTAGATAATGAAAACTAGAAATCTTGGTAAGGTCCATTAGGAATGGGGCACAAGTCAGCTAGTAAACCCCACCTCCCTTTCCTCCCATTGCCCACTCTCCCTTCTCTTCTCCACAGCTCAAGTGTGAAGGTGACAGGAGCAGGGGCAAATATTGCATAGAACACCCAGTCTGTGGAATACCTGTATGGGCAGATCCATGTTTATTCATCCAAATGAGAAAGTTTATTGGTGCTCTTTGCCTTGGTTTCTGGCACCCTGCTACTCTTTATTCCAGTATCATGGGTACAGACTGGATTCTACATATCTAGAGAATACTTCCAGATTTATATTAAGTCTGATATGAACAACTAACCCTCCTATAACAAACAGGCTATTTCAGTGATGACTCTAGAACTGGTAGTTTTCCAAATCCATGCACCTGCCATTAATTTACCACTCTCCTTGCTAAATGTAAAAGCCAAAAGGAAAAAAGTACGGTAGGGGAAACAGTCTGAGTCCACCAAGTGCAAAAGTTTAAAAAGGGCATCTGTGGACTTCTTTGTAATGAAAACCAGACTCAGCAAACATACTAAAAGACTCTTAAAACATGTGAACTTTCTGAGGCCTTGGGAAAGACATCTGCACTACAGGACTATAAAGAACAATGAAAAGCAAAGCTCTTGCCATGTGAATACTGATCATTACCACCTGGAAAACAAGCAGGAAAAAGTAATACAGGCTCCCTACAGTCTCCCTTCTTTTGGGCTTGCAAATTCAACCAGTTGGGATAAGTATATTCACACTTTCAATGTCTTCTAGTTTTATCTCACTTATCCTGCAAGCTGTCTTGTACATTTATCTGTCAGAGTCATCAGTTTAAGCTATTTCTTCTTCTCAGGAAGTCATCATCAAAGCCAGTTGAGACAGACTCATCAGACAAAGCCTCATTTGTCTGCTTTATCCAATGCCTATCTGAGACACCAAGTCTTCCTGATGGAATATACGAAGGCAAGAAGAAGCCAAAAAGATACAACTGGAAGTTTTTCAGACCAAATCTTACTTTTCTTATTACTTAAACAAAATCCTTGCCTCTTTGACTAGTCATTATTGTTACCAGTTTGTCTTTTCTTCTCTCAAACCCTAAACTCTAGCATCAGTTACCCTTAACTTTTAACTTTTTTTATAACTACCCTTAATTATTTACTTATTTTTAAACAAATGCACCACTTCTTTCCTTGTTCTTGTCCATCACTTCCTTTTTTAAGGCCAAAGAAGTACTCCATGATAAGGCAACTATTTTTGCTCACTACAGCTCTCTGCTTGTCCTGCTTCCTGACAGCTTGTCCTGCCTCCAAAGATATCCACCTTCCCATTCAGTGCTGGAAGCAGCCTTTGTCTTTCAGAAACCCCACAGAGCTCGCCTTGCACCTTGTCCCTTCCTTCCATCCTTCTTTTCCACTTCTTTGGTGGCAAAGTGACCTCAGCAGCACCTGAACTGAGCTGTGCCATTTTTACAGATCCTGTTTGGAAAACCTTCCTCAGGTTGAAATGAAGTATTTTACAAACTGCAACAACACAAACTGCATTTTACAAACTGTACGATGAGAAAATGGTGAAGATAAGGGAGCTTTTTAGCTACTCAAACAACTATATTGTGAAAAAATTACAAAGGGTGCCTTCTTCAGAGTGGATATTAGGGATTCATACAATATGCAAAAGGAGTTTGTTTCTCTTCATGTAACTAGGAATAAAAATCGATGGATTTTGCAAGATTATTTTGAAATTAACTCTGTTTACATGGGAATTTGAGATCCCATATATCTTCTATTCAATAATTTTAATAACATATTAGAGATGACCTAATCTCGTATATTCCGTATTCTTTTTAATTAAACCTCCAATGACATGATAATAAATGCAAAAAACCTAAATAATATGTGTAAGCTAGACAAGTTCATTTAAGCTCTGGGTTAATTTTTTTAGTCTACAGAAATACTGTGACACTGCCCGGTAGTTTTGCACAACACTGTACTTCTGCATACATACCAAGCTCCTTTATACATGAGAATGCAGCACGCTGAGCACTCTGTTTCAGAAAACTGACTACATTTAGGATTGTGTTTAAAGATGCTGCTGTTTAAGACATGATCTGAAAAAAAATCTACAGAATAACTTCATGAGGGGAAAAAAATAAATTATTTCCAACCCTTCTAGATATTTACTCTTTCATTCTAACAATAGCTCATTGCTGGAATTGAATAACAGACTAAAGACTGCCTCGCTGCTTTTCAATTCATCAAGCTTAAGCAGAAACAGGACTGCATCTTTGGCCTTTGTTGATGCTGCTGTCCAAGCTTATTATCATATGAATATCTAGCTATTGTTTTATAAATGTTCACATTTCAGGAGCTCCATGCTTTCTTTTCTCTCAGCAGACTTTACAATATCCACCTTCATTATCATCATGTGGCAGCATTGCTCTTCGCCTGCATTTGCTACTTTAAAAATTAATGCACTGCTATTTTCTGAATACTGTACTGCGTAAGCTGCTTATGAGTACATTATGCTATCGAGCAAGCACATGCAGAAAAGCTTCCTAAACTGTTATTCTTTCAATGAAAATACAGCTGGTTCTGCTTCAAAGGCACTTCTTTTCACCTGCAAATGGACTTGCTTCTACACTTATTCCTCAATTCATTGTCTTTTATTTGTGTCTGCAAATCTTTAATTGCCTTTAATTAGAAAGAAGTAAATTCAGTGCTTTAATCTTGCAAATACATTCAATCATAATTCTGTCTGGGATGAATACCAAGTTCTATTCACTGACTGATCTTTATAACAAAGGTATATAAATTTATTGCCCATTTATATAGACCACACCAATTAAGCCACAATGGAAAACCAAACAGATAAGAGTCAAAATATTTGAAATGAGAAATGTGCAATCTAAATTTAATTACTCAGACAAATAATTTGAAGATGAGTTATTTACAGCATGCCAAAAAACCCTGACAGATAGTTAAATTTTTTAATCAACACTACAGATTTAAAATTCCTTTCAACACTTTCACTATAATTCATAACAACCAACAAACTGCTGTCCTGAATCTTTCTGTGCTGGTATTATAGTCATGCTCAAAACATTAGTAAGATGTTTTCCATACATTAGCAATCCATTTCATATGTTAAAGTACTGCTTAAGGATCAATAAAACTACAACTAGAAGGTAAATTTCAGTCACTAGTAGTACTTTAAATAAAGTACCTTACTGTAACTGATACTGAAAACAGTACTAAAATATATGCCTATCTAATTAGAAACTAGAGACAGATTGTGGCAAGACTTATTCATAAACTGCAAGTGTGAAATCACACACCTAGTTAAGTTGAAATCAATTGGTTTATTATGATTATTGATATGAATTACTGAAGGTTCCAGGAACCCTCCACAAAACCCCACAGAATAAACAGAACAATAAAATGGATTTCCACTCTATTCAAGGTTTCCACAATCTGACTTAGAGCATCCCATCCTTTTCCCTGCAGTAACAGGGGTAAGGGAGAATTAGATCTCATTAGTGAGGCCCAAGAAGGAGGAAGGTTCAGTCATGCCATCCTCCACTACCTCCTTATATGCAAGACACAAAAGGTCACACCCATTACACCTGGTTTCAGTTTTAGGTGATTGCTAGTTTAGGTCTGTCTTTACTTCCCATAGAGAGACTTCTCCAAAGAGTGAATGACAGCAGCTTAGCACAGCCTAAAGAGCTCCCTGGTGCCGCCAGTTTTACTGTCAAGAACAGTTAGAGATGTTCACAACCCAAGGCAGGTGGAGTGGCTTCAATTCTAAGGCTAAGCAGAATAAATATGAACCAAGGAAACAGCTCTAAGGGATAAACAGAGAAGAAGAACCAGTTCCAACATGACTTCATCTTGATTTAAGACATTTACAGAAATGGCCAAATTACCTTTAAAGTAATTATCTTGGGTATTACTAGTCCTACATAGAGAAAAATCACAGAGCCATGAAGGAATTGTAAATTGATTGAAAACCACAGCCTGAATTCCATCCCTGATCAGCTATGACGTGGTGGTTTCCAAGCCAGTTAGTTATGCCTGTGCTATAGAGCCACCGTGCTCTGTACCATAATTAGCAAAATGCTTCTTCAGAACTGCTCCCGTGTACCAGCTACAGTCCTGCTTTAAGCTACACTCTCAGGGGATAGGTTTAGGTTAGAAGACATTCTTGGGGGTCATATGATCCATCCCACTGCTCAGAACAGAGACAATTTTTAAACTGCATTCACCCTGAAATTCAGCTCCAAGTCTAGCTGAGCTTATCCAAATGAGTTTTTAGTATTTCCAAAGGTAGAGATTCCACAACCTCCCTAAGAAACTCTTCCCAACATTTGGCCATCCCTCTAGTAAAAGTATTATTCACCTACCTACCGAGAATATTAATGTTCTAACTTGCCTTTTGTCTTACCACTGTGCAACTTTGAGAAAAGTTCAGCTTCACCCTGCCCATAGCCTCCTATTAAGTATTTGTAGACAGCAGTAACATCTCAGCTGAGCTTGCTCATAGCTGAAAAGGCAGCTCTCAGCCTCTTCTTGCACATCCTGTGCTCCAGATGGACATCCTGACCCTTCACTGGACTCACTCTAGTATGTCCATGTCCTCATTGTTTTCTTCTGTATGTGCATGGCACTTGCCTTTTACAACTATTAGGGAACCAATCCTGTGGAACCAGCTAAACGGCTGAGAGCTGAGAGAGAATTTAGTCATAAAATCACATTGCCTGAAGTACCTTGATGTCACCATTGCAATGGAACTAAAGTGCACCAAAGGAATTCAGTAGGGTCTGTAAACAGCAAGTCAATGGACTAAAAGGTTCAAATAAGTTTGCGCCACCACCAATTCCCTAACTTTAGAGTAGCTTGTTTTTTAAGTAGGAGGAAAGACAAGCATTTACTTTCTTACCTGCCTTGGATGTAAGAAAAACTGAGTATGAGCTCAAAACTGAGCTCTGTCATCTCATACATAGTAGTACAACTTTTAAGTGCCTTTCCAAATGCCAACAAGTTAGGTGTCTGACATGGGGAAAGAAGTGTTTTGTGAAGAGCTTTGTAACACCATCGAAAACCATAGAAGTGCCTACACACCTGCCTCCGAAAGTGCACAAACAAGTATTTCATTCTATGATCTTTGAGAGATTTTAAACCAGTCATTGTATATTCACTGAATAACAGAATTTATTTCAATCCAGTGAAACTCTGCTCTCACAGAGCACATCCTTCAACATGCCTGCTTCATTCTAAATAACAATTTATTCAGAATGTTGAGGAACCTCAGAAAAACAAAATTCCATGGGAATTTCAGGCCTAACTTCAGTAAAAATCAGTTGTCAAACCACATACCAGTAACACTTCTATAGTCTATGTCTGAGAACTGGCAACACAGCCCTAGCTCACATCCATGGAAACAAGATCAAGCTCTCAAGTATTTATTATTGTGTTTTGTATTATTAGTGTCACACAGATAAATTCAATGACCATCCCTTTCCTGAGAAGCAGAAGTGAGATTTTCTTCTTTTTAAATGCTGTGATTCTGAAGGGAGTTTTTGGAGTCTCAGGTTAACAGAAAGAATTTTATATGTCTTATACCTACACAAGAGTGTGTCTGTACTCAGAAAAGGCATGAAAACCCCCCACAGCCTCTCTATTTTATTCAGGTTTAATGGCAGCTCAAATCACTGACCATTTTTCAATCTTGAGAGACGGAACAGCTTGACACTAATAATACATTTGCAAAGGACACATCATCATTTAACACAACATTAAGTGCTCAGGGACAACTTTTTACTGTAGACACAATGTGCTCGGAGCTCAGGGTTGACATTTAATGCTACAAAGATAATCCAACCAGTCATTCATGAGGGGTAAATTAATTTTCAAGCAACTATATTTCAGCTTTAAGCCAACAAGAAGGATGCATTAAAATGAATGACTTCATTTTATGCTGCATGCAAGATTTAAAAACCCCAAAATATAACGCATTCTTAAGTCCACCAAAATATACCCATTCAATTATTGCTATCATTCGCTGATTCCAAATCAGAAGTCTGGTAATATTTGTTAAATATAATATTCTGACTTGAAGCAGAAAAATCCCTCAAATTTTCAGAGTTGTCATAAAAAGCAGCATTCCTTTAAAATAAAGGGTTACATTTAAAATTTGTATTAGACATGCTTTAACTGTAACAAGTAATTAAGAACATATTTAAATTATCACCTTTTCTGATACTTAAGGAATATTTTACAAACCTATATAAGCATTTAAGCAAATAAACTCAGGAAACCAACTATCAATAATATACAGAACCACAAACAAAAAAAATACTTAAAATCAGCTAATTATTTAGGTGATTAGTTTTCAATACCTGTAGAATATACTCAATTAACTGCAGGACTATAATGAAAGATCTGAAAAACAGCATGAAAATATTGATGCTTACTTATACTATTTGATAGGCAGTCCTTTTTCATGCCTTTCAGCTCTCAACTATCTGCTGCAATCCTGTACTTAAGTCTAACAGGTACATTCCTACAGCCACTAAAAAGTACCGGCTCCATGTAAAGAGAGTTTCCACATACATGATGGGAACTCTAATTAACCTTTCCAACAATCTCATTAACATTTCCTACTAAAACAGACAACTATGAAAACATTAAATACCTTTCTTAAAAATAAATTAACACAATTAATTTGAAACAGATCACTGGGTGGGTATTTTGCTTCTTTCTTCTCTACTTACATAATATATACATACATTACTTTGTACATGTTGTTTTGAGTACATTTGTACTACTTTGCTACGGAACAACTGCTCGCAGTTACATTTTCATATAAACAACCATATTTTAGTATAAATTCTGAAAATGAAAAAAAGCAAACCAAAACTACTACTGCAGAGACTATTTACAAGGGCATGTAGTAACAGGACAAGAGAGAATGGCCCCAAATTGAAAAAGAGTAGATTTAGATTCAATGGTAGAAAAAAATATTCTCTACTGTGAGGTTTGTGAGGTACTGGAAGAGGTTGCTCAGAGAAGCTGTGGATGCCCCCATCCCTGGAAGTGTTTAAGGCTGGATGGAGCACTGAGTGACCTTGTATGGTGAGAGGTGTCTCTGCCCACGGCAGAGGTGGGGACAAGATGCAGCCCCTTCCAACACAAACCATTCTATGATTCTGGGAAGTACTCACTATCAGTGCAATTAAAAGCCACATTTTTATCAAACATTTGATGAGATGATTTTTGGGCAATGAAAACTACCGTACTATTTCTTTGATGATAAGAGGTGTGAAAAGGTGGGGTAAGAGAGACACACAGAACACGAGTCCTTCTCCCTCTGATTCAGGTGCACCCAGCTGCAATTTGGCTTACGTTAATTTTATTAACGATCGGCTGCAAATAGAGGAAATGTGATATATACCCCCCAAAAGTGTAAACAGATCTTATATGTATAGACTTTTCTTACACATTCAATCAGTCTACCTGTGACTTTACTTACTCACTCTTACAAACCCTTTCTCCAAGATTATTGCATAAGCTTTTCTTCCTCAGTTTGTCAGTTGAATATTTATCTCACAGTTCAGAAAAATGCTCTTTTTCTGTTGCATTATATTCTATTTTTCCAAGCCACTTCAATGATTTCTCAAATTTAGTTTGAATCTGCCTCTCATACTGGTATAATTTGCAGACTAAATTCATGATCCCACTGGCAGGCAATTAAAATACTGGGTCCAGGACAGGCCACTGTGGATCCACTATTAACTAATGAGAACAGCTTTCATATCAGTTTGGTACCCATCTTGCAGTAGCTTCATATTTATGTATCTCTGGTTTGTTAAACAGAATACACTGACGAGGTCAAGGTGAATGGCACCTGTTCCTCTTCCCCATCAATGGCAAGTTCACTACTCTGTCAGAGAAAAAAATTGAACTGATTTGACAAAAGACATTGGCTGCTGCTGATCTCCTTGTTGGACTGTGGGTCCTCATAAGAAACCTATCCGGAAGAACTTACTGTGAAGGATGAGGAAGCTGCATTCATAATTTATGAATATTATATATTCCACCTGTCTGCTTATTACTGCGATGTTTGTTTTATAATTACCAGAGGCTAGGTCAAATAAACACTGGCCTGTGCTTAGGCAGGAAGGTAGGAAAATAGTACTAACAGTTCTCCACTGAGAGTACTTAAAGATGACAAAGGAAAATATAGAGACTGATGACCAGATCATGCCATTCAGTTGTCCACAGTAAAGCATATCCATGTAACAGATGTTTCACAAAATATCTTCTCTGCTCTTCTTATCTCTTCAACTACGGAGTCAGAAATTTCTACCTTTGCCTTATATTATTAGCGCCTTTTGACCTTGAACAAAACAGGAGCAACTAAAATCACTTAACCAATAAAGGAAAAGTCAGATAGCCACTGGGTTATGTTTTTAGGAAAAATTCAACATACTTGTACATGATTCTAGCACCAGGATCAAAAGGATCTTTTCAAAAGGATTCCACCTTCCTTCTTTCCTCACTGAAGAAAATCTGTACAGCAGCCCTAGCCCATCTGAACTATCAATAAATCCTTCCAGACCACACCTCTGGCAATAAGCAGGACCAAACCACTTGCCTGAAAAATGTCTTTATCATAAGTAATTTTAAATTTATTCCTAATTACTCTGGTGTGTATCATGCTACTGTCAGACAACACTACTTGCTAATTCCCAAAAATGGTTGCTTCAATAAGCACCTTATCACCAGATACTGTAGCAACACTACCAAACCTTCTGGATAAAGTCACTGGTGTTTCAGGAGAGGAGGATATCTCTTTGCCATAGTTGACATCACAGTACCTGGCATGTCCAACCTTATTAGGTGACTGGGGCCAGTCCCTGGGGCATGACACAGTGGGACTGTGGCATCAGAGGAATCTGGAGTCATCCCTTTTCCCATGTCTAATGCTTCTCACCAAGTACCCTTCAAGGAGCCACAGACATCCCCAACAATACCTCACCAACCTTTCTGCTGTGGGGCTTTGCTTAAGGGAGGGATGGTGACAGCTAGTCTAAGAGGGGAATGACACAATCTGTCACCCATATCTTCTTTTTCCTCAACAGGAACAGAGGCCTCGGAGGTGGCATGGAAAACACGAGCAGATAGGGCCATATTAAACATAGTACAGGACTTTCACCACAAATACATCACATCTAACAGCTTCAGTTTTCTGTTCTCACACACAATAGGATGGCACTATTTGAACAGTATTAAAGCATTTATCTGATTTTATGAAAAAACAAATAAAGCCTTGCAGTAAACAAAGACCAACAAAGTCGCACAATGAATGAGGGACAGAGCACCAGAGACAGTACAGCTCAGCAGAAGCTAGGGTCATTTCTCTGAGAGAGCTGCTTTGTTGAGCAGAAATCCCTTTTAACATTAAGTCTAATGACTTTCCTGCCAAGTTTACATAAATTCACCACTGGTCACAACTTGCTGAAGAAAAGCTTCCCAAGTCTGAACCAAATGCCTGGACAGGAGCTAAAACTTGTGGGGAATGCACTAAACGTATGGATTTAGTACAGTTATGGGATTCATGTTGATCACCTAGGAGCAGAAGACCTTGAAGAGCTCAGGGGGATATCCTATGAATAATTACACCCATGTTCGGAAAGTGAAAGGAAGAAAACATCTGAGTGAGGAGACCTGCAAAAAGTCAGGCACCATAAGAATGGGACAAATGTGATCCTGAATGCCTTAACTTCTGATCCAGTGTCTTATCCAGTGGATAATGCTCTTCTCAGAATTGAAAATAAATAGAATGCTGTCTGCCAAGATGCAGTAATTTCATACTAGTAAATCATATCATTCTGGACCAGCTGTATATAACAAGGCCATCCCAAAGTACAAGTTGTAATTTATTAATTCTGCCTAAGTAAAAGGTTTCTAGTAATACTGACAGCATTTGCAGTTCTCATTTCAATGAAGGACATTGCAAAGGATGCTTTGTCAGACCTACATATCACTGTCACTCCAGAAGTCAATGCACTGACAGTCGTAGCAGAGGTGGATGTTACAGGATACTGGGAAAGTGATTATGTAAGATAGAAATGCAGATTTTTGGAGTCTCACTTCAGCAACGCAGAAATCAGAAGCTTTTAATGGAATTAGCCAAGAAGGAAACCTCTCTTGTACACATCACCATTATCCCTTGGGATCCTAAAATTACTTGTGAGGAATAATCTCTCCAACTCACTCATAATTTTAGCATGCCTAAGAACTACATATCTGCAGTTCACCCGTAATTTAAACTTCTTTCCTTCCACAGAAACACCACCTGACAGGTCTTAACTAAAAGTGAATGACAGCAAGAGCAGCTTACTTAGAAGTGTAAAGGAAATGCATTTTTATGAACATCCAGAGTAAGGGTTTATGGACCTGAGAACTAAAGGTGTAATGATGTCTTGAACGCATATTAGGAGACAGAATTTTACCTTCAAGAGCCAAAATGGGCTTTTATCAGTGATTAGATGGGTCTTAAGATAATAGGATAGATAAGCCTGGCTAACTTTTATATTTAATTTTTCATACCTTCAACTCCATCCTTTTCCCTTTCTGAAGGCTCACAGAAAAGGAACTACATGTGTGTGTGTACAGTAAAATAATGGCATCTTACTCCTAACTTCAGAACTGGACTTAGGGCTTGACCAGTGAATGTCTGGAATCCTTTACAAATACTGCAGTCGAAAATACACAGTGACGAATAGCTAGGCTTTACTTCAAACCTTCTCTTTAGAAATACAAATTTGTCAAGCAACTTATATGTTGCATTTTTTCCAATAACTGACATCAGAGTGATAGTAATGATTTTATCTGAGACTCTTTGATTTTATTTCACCATTTTCATCAGGATCACCGCTCTGTTGATATTTTAATGAATAAAATCAGTTGGTTTCAGTAACAGCCTTACTTTAAACATCACTATATTATAAATGATTTGAACAGTGAAAGGTATGTATTAGGGCAATCTATTCAAAGAAACAAGGGTTGCTCCCAGTACCCCTTTTTCCTGATCTTTATTCCACAGGATGATCTTTTAAGTATGATGTCTCTTGTACAAAACATACAAAAGAAGGAAAGACTGTTAAGGAAAAAATTCTACCATCTGGAAAACTGTTTGATTAGATCAGATAAAGCATGGAGCAGTCTTCTATTCCTAAATCTTCCATAAAATTACTGTATGACCTTGGGAAATCTCTTTTCCTTGCAAGACTTTGGTACTCATCAAAAACTCTTGAGATCCTAGTGTAATGGTATAATAGAAGTAAAAAACACTCATGAATGTTATCTATTAGAGATGATTCTCTGATGGCCTATATTAATTTATTTTTAAAGATTTTAAAATTACATTTACAAATATAATGAGAAATAATTAAACAAGTACCTGAAAAAGTAACTGAATCTGCTACTGACCCTTACATTCAATTTCTTATTCATTAAAGATGTGTGTTAAATATTTATAAACCCACGGACAAAGCAATTTCAGTTTCTGGAATTAAAAGCATACAACATTAAACAGAATTAAACAGAAAACCAAACTTTATCTATGCTTTGTTCCTCAGAAACTGTACGTGGACATTGCTCTGATCACAAAGGTCCTATGTGCCAGCCCCTGCCTTCCCTCTCTCTAGAGTCACCTAATGTGGTCTAGCATGTGACACAGGACATAGAACATCAGCCATGCACCATTAGATGGCCAGTGACTTGCCTTAGTTCAACTCCATCTCCTGTGAGAGAGTCCTGATGCAAACCATCAGCACAGAGAACCCCCAATCTCCCAGGTGGGCTCCCAGAAGACAGGACAGGCATTGATCTGTGCAGACGAGTTTATTTGTAAACTCTCTGAATGGTCCTCTATTGACATTCCTCAATCTGTCTGATTCTGTTCTACAGACACACCAGAAAGAACACTTTCATTATACATAACATGCAGAGTGAAAAACAGTCAATACATTTTTTTTGCAAAGTAATTTTTCAGTTCCTTGCAGCCTAGAGGTTTGTCTCGCATTTGGAATGAAATGTTTTTCCGAATGTCTCATTTTGCAGATAGATAGATATATAGAACACAGACAGATACATAAGAATACAGAACAACAAAAAAAGCCCCACACCCTCCCTACGACCCATTTTTCAACAGCTCCCTTCCTCAGAAGAAAAGAGACACAGTGTCATTTTCAGTAACATCGTGGTCCTTGTGACAGACATGCTTTTCCTAGAGCCAAAAAAAAGCCAGTGAATCCCACTATGCCAAGTTCTAACGATTTAGCAAAGGGCTTTTGCAAATGCAGAATAGACAACACGAAATTATTAGAACAGCATTACTGCAACATTTGAGTTCAAGCACTGCTTAAATGGCAGCCCCAGTTTACACACCAGTGTGATATGTTAGTGACCAACAGTCCACAGACATACAAATGCCTTCATCACTTTCCACTCCAGGTGTTTACTCTGCTATAATCCACTCTAGCCACTATCTCAATCTATTCCAAGATTTACTGAGAACAGAGCTCTTCTAATGCTCCCCATACCTGTGTACACAGTTCTAAGATCTGAGCAACTCTGTGGGGAAGATTTCAGTAACTGCTGTGCACCTGCATGAATTTCTTTCAAAATGTGATAAATGATAAACTAAGTTAAAATAATACTTGGCAAATGACTGATTTTGCAAATGCTGTGTTATATATAAATAGGTGGAGAAAGGAAACTCCACGTAAAGAAAGCACCTCAGTCAGTGATAGAACATATTACCCATGCCCTTATGCAACTACCTTTGGCACCCGTTGTAAACTGTTTGAAAATCTTCCTTTTTACTTACTAAATAGAATATATTCCCAGGTCCCTTGTCAACCTACAGACTATGTGTTTTTGTTTTCTGTCACTCCCTGGAGATAATTGCTAGAAGTATGTGGTATAAGCTCCTTTTCATTTCCCACTGAGATTTTTGGATGACAAAAATGGATGAGTCACATCCTACCACTGGGACATGCTGTAACAGCTAGGACCAATAGGTAACACAGGAAAGTTTTGTCTGAGATGTACAGCTGGGGATCCTCTGATAAATTGCACACTATACTTACTACTAGATTGTTAAGTACTGCATGTCTGTAATACAAAGAACAAGCAGTGCGGCAATAACAAATGTATACTCAAAAATTTATTAAAAAAGTCCCCAAAACGAACAGAAAAAAATGATGCTGTGGAAATACTGTTATAGCTTCATCACATTGTGTTGAGAGCACAGATAATAAAAAGCAAAGCTTAGTGTTATGATCAAAATGTGTCCCTTTTTCCTTATCTACCTCCTTTCAGCGTGAATTTCATGTTCTCTCAAAAAAAAAAAAGTAAAGAAAAGGAAAAAGCCTGTGAAATTCAAGATTATGTTGTCAGTTCCCTTGAAATCTAGATTTTGGTAAAAATATTCAGTATTAATTTTTCCATAAGTAAAACTTCAGTCAGAAAGTTATGGTAATCCTTCCAAATGCATTCTCTAGCTATAAATATCTCAGAAAGCTGCTCCACTTCACAGTGAAACTTTGTCCATATGGAACATATGACTAGGAAGGACTTGGTGAACTACTGAAATCCAGCGCTTTGCTAGAGAAGGCACATGTATCATTCTGTTTTCTTTAAATGATCAGTTGGAAAACAAGTTAGAGCTTCCAGTTTGGGGGTTGGGGTTTGTTTGTTTTTTTGGTTGGTTTGTTTTGTTGTTTTTTTTTTTTTCTTTAGCCTAACAACAGGCCATTACCCAAGAAGTTCAATCTCCTACTGGTAGGAAACTGCCTTCTGTTTCCTGTTATGTTTCTTTATGGACAATTTATACAGTGGAAGACTGGATATATATGGACTGTGGTTTTCCCATGTGTTTACTTGGGAAGTTCCAAAAGGAACCATATTTGTCTTAATTTGTGTTCAGCTGTGCTAAACAAGGCTCTTCTTGTAGTAGTTCTCTCAGCATTTCTTTCACTTTCAATTCATCTTTCTTAAACACAGATGAGCTAAACAGCACTCAGAACTTCAAATTCACTATCCCCAGTACCCTATTTAATGGCTTTAATATTTTTTATCATTAAATACATACAAACAAAAAGTACACTTTTTTCATGACCATGAATAATTACTAGGAACAAGGGAACCTTTCCACTAAGATTTCCAGACAATGACTTGATATCACTGGTTGTGAATTAGCTGGTCATCAATGTGCACAGTTATTTGATACCCCTTTGGCCATAAACAACAAATGGTGAAGAAACATAATTAGCTTTTCCAGCACCAAAATGCTATTAATTTTATCTTCACACTTATGGATTGGATTTTGCTTCCAGTTACAAGGATAAGCATCTGAAATAACTGCTAAATTCAGTAGTGTAGTACCTGTCCCAAATTTCCACCACATGAAAATCCAACCTTCCTACTCACGGTATCTTGACTGTAGGAAGTGTTTCTCTTCAGACTAAAAATTACCTGAAAGGTAGTTGAATAAACAAAGAAATTCAACATTAAACTATGCTTTTAATTTCTCTTTTTTCATCCATGACAGAAATAAGATGAGGAAGACAACCCTCTGTGGGATACATTTTTTGTGCTTTTGTAAGAGCCAAAATGTTTTGCTCTCCGTCTCCGAGGAATACATGAAAGTATTCCCCTCTTTGTCCTTTTCACAATGGTTACTCATTAGAATTTGATAATTTTCTCTACACAAACATGAGTTATATTTCCTTCTTCCATTAAACCATTTGGATAGAAGCTCTTTCATGGAGTATATATGCTACAAGGTCTGTGGTTTTCCATGCTGCCTATCAAGACACAAAGAGCCTCCTGTACTACAGACATGAGTCTGACTTTCTTGTAACTCTACCAATCTTTTCCATCTGGTATTGTACTTAACAGGTGGATTTTCTGAGACACTTCACACTATGAAGTATGTTAAGGATTGTACCTTCAGTTCTATTTGATTTGCAATTTATTCAATGTTTCTCTCTGTGCATTCTAGTTTGCACAGTCCTCATTTTTTCCAGAAAAGACAGAGAGGACTGTAGCCTATCTTTTCTGTAAAAGTATTTCTTCAGAGACGACCCCACTACTCATTTCACTCCACTTCTTTCTACTGTTCAGTAGGCAAAACACCACTGTACTATACCTGAACATTATGGAAAAGGCTGTGCCAAAAAAAGGACTGCATTCAGATTTTGTTATGTCTTCCACATGCATGAAAGGCAACATCATTCCTCACTGAAGACAGTGCAAAATACCTCAAAAATATAAGGATTTAAACTCCTGTAGTGAATATTCATAAAGTAACACAGCCTGCAGGCCTGATCTGACCTACAGAGGCCACTGGATTGAAATCAAAACTGATTCTGAGAAGCTGAGGGAAACTTACACAGGGGCAGGAATCCTTATGCGTCCTAATCTGTTCAATCTGCATGTTTTATGGAATAAAGAGTCCTCCTAAACTCAGCTGATGTGTGGCTTGGCTTGCAAAGTGTTCAACAGCAATATTGGTTTATGGCACTTGCTGGCCTGAGTTTTGCCACACACTTCAGTTCCTGCAGTGTGCTGTCCTGGCTTTGATGTGTATTAGCTTTGTTCGTGCAATGCAGCCAGATGATGAAGCAGATCAGGGAGTTCACTCAACTCACAAACTTCTCAGCACATATTTCACTTCAAGCTGGATCAAAATGGCATAAAAACAGCTCTGTCATCCCAGAGGATGGTATACTTCATGTTGCAACATGGTGGCAGGAGCAAGGAGAGAGAAGTAGGTGTTGCTAAAGACCACTTTGTAATGTTGATCTGTACCCTCTGAATATCTGGTTGCAGATGCACCAATATATTAGACAATGTGAATAGGAACTGGAATTAAAGGGTATGATCACTCCAATTGTTAGAACATTTCCTGACATGTGCCCAATGCCACTCTCTCCCAAGTAATTCCTACAAATGGCTCACGAAGGAACTGAAAATTGCCTGGAGCAATTTTCCATAAGCATTGTGCAAGCAGCCACTCTGTTTTAAGGATAAAAGAGTTTAACAGTATCATCAGGGTTATTTGACCTCTGTGCCAGAATTCAGCAATACTTGCTTAACCTACAAGTGCAGATGATAATCATCAGCCCAGACTCTCACCCTTCACCTGTTAGAACAGAAACCTGTAGAGATTATTCTTACACATCTCCACTGAGTGCCTGCAAAAGGCCCCCTTCATACTCTACCTTAACTTAAAACTTCTCCCTGCGCTTTGATTCACAGTGACCGAAGAACTCTCAGGCCAGGTCTAAACTGGGTCTAAACTGATAGCTGCAGACTCATTCTGGCTGTGATGTGAACTGGTAAGGTATAAGCAGGAGATGCATTGCCACAGTACACAGCATCATGGCCAAATTAATGAGTGCTGATAAGAGACAGGTCAGCACAAGCACCGTGCTCAAGAGGCCCAAAGCTGAAGGGTTTAACGCACAGTGTGAGCTGAGACTTACTCCAAACAGCTTCGGTAAATCTGGGCTGTGCTCTTACCAGTGTTCTGTAACCTTCAGCTGAAGGGACCATGTCTAATACTGAGACACTGTTTCACTCCATATGCTAGTTCGTTATCCAGCTCCTCTCTGTTTTGACTGCCAACAAATAATGATGTTTTTCAACACTTCTCCACTAGGAACTGAATGCACAAACATCGCATCATAAATGCCACCCAACATCTGCTAGGCAGTTACCATCTTCCCATGACTATCACCTAGGCTGAACCTGAGCAAGTGATTTACTGACAATCTGTGTCACATCCTCTTACCTATCACACCCTAGATCATCCAAACACCAATGCTTAAGAATGGCCCACAGGTATTCAGTTAAAATACCACAAGAAAATTATTTCTAACAAAAAACCCCCCATGCATTCAAAAATTATTGTTACTTAGTCAACGAAAAATCAAATATTGCAACTGAGGATATGGGTGTTGATACAAATCTTACAGCACCAATGCAAGTGTACTGATAATAATAAGATAGTTACAGAAAATAAATGAACAAAAAGACAGGCTTTTCCACTTTACCTATCTAACAGGTGGTCAAAATTCTTGAAAATACTATTGTTTACTCTATTAGTTATTCTAGAACAGTATCAGTAGCTTAGCTAAGCAAAATTCCTTCAGTTGGCCCCACAGTGAATAGGCATCTATATAACTGAGATAATGACAAGGACCAGATTTCAAGTAAAGTATTTCAAAAATTAAGCAATGGATTAGTGACTTGCCTTACATTATCCGAAAATTTATCATCTGAAACCAGAGTGCCCAATCAGGGCAAATTCTTTGTTTTCCCACATTCCACTTATTGTAGTGCTCTTCCCTCACTTCATTGTGCTTTTCTGTACTGATTCAACTACTACACAAATGAAATATCCCAAAAAAACTTTGAATGCGTTAATACTTTTGATAGTGCTTATTTTAACCAGCCTTTACCATCAAATAAAAGCTAGTCACATGATGTTTGAGATTTCTGTAACTAATTAAAATCAAGCAAATGCCTTTTCTTATTTTCATTCTCGCAATTTGAGCTTCCTAAGACCATTCTCATTCTGCCCTGTAAGTTCTTTTCTTATCCAACACTTCAGGCCTGCAAGCAATACATAGAGCCGAGCAGACAATCCCATAAACAGTTCAAGACCTTGAAAAGCACAACATAGCCAGTTCCTAACTGGCATAGTTTGGAACTGCCAGTTCCAAAATAAGGCATAACACATGCAAAAGCTTCCACTGAAAAATATTTTTAATACAATCCAGTTACAGAAATCTATGAAAACACACAATTAATGGACTGCATGATAGCAGTCACCAATGTGATTAATTACATTCAATTAATTACAAAAGCCAGATGACTATTCTGTAGTCATGCTTTCCCTGAACATGGACATCTAACACACTCTTTTAAGGCCATAAGTAATTGCAATACCTGATGAACTACATAATGCACATGGTCACATCCCAAAGCATGAAATAAAAAAACCCCTTCAGTTAAACCTCTTGACTTGACCCAACCTGACTCTTATGTCTTTCTTCTTAGACCACTGTCCCTGCAATGCTCATCAGGCTGCTTGCTGCCTTCATTCCTGCTAGCCCAGACCAGGGAGGAGCAGCAGGGGTTTAACAGACCACTACTTTCCACGGTAGGACAATGGCTGGACAAAACTTAACTGCACCCAAAAACATCCAGAGCTACTCCTCACAGCATTGTAGCTAAAGAAATGCAGTTATAACCATTAATTATGTTCATCCTAAATATCTATCAAGCACATCTTGAGAGATGCATCTGCACTGGGTATTTCATTATCCCTGCTCCACTGCTTTGTTATGATGAAATGAGAGGAAATCCAATTTGTAGCTCACTACCCAACTCTCCCTGCAAGAGTACCTACAAATATAAGCCCATGCAGCACACACAGAGAATGTGTATATATGAATACTGTACACACCGAAAAATTATGTCTGAGATTTTTTAGAAATGGATGTCTAAAATTAAATTTACATATTCACACTGAGAGGAGAGTACTTTGAAGTCCAGCTTTCACACATGAGCTAAGATTTTCAAAGCCTGGTGAAAGAATTTCCAAAAATGTTAAACTGCTCTGCCTCTGAATGTAATATATACATGCTTACATGTGTCAGTAGTGAAAGTTGTATGTATTTTGTAAAGGATTATAAGAGTTTTTTTCTTGGTTGACTTTGACTGCAGAAAAGAATTCACTGAAGAATTAAATGAAGCTGAGAGTAAGTACAAACACAAATATGTAACATTGCAACAGCCCTGCATACACTGGATACCTTACAGGAATTGTCAGTGCTTGAAATAACACCATGCTGAAAGCCAGTTCAGCAACTGGAAACATGTCAAATTTCACTCTCATTTACACCTAAAACAAATTTGTAGCAACTCCACTGAGTGAAATAGTGATATTGTTGATGAGATTAAAATAAAAAGCAGACTATGAGCTTCCATCTGTATAAGAGTACTAAACAAGTGTAGTATGAACATACAGTAAAAGCAGTATAATCAAACAAGCTCAATGGAACTTTCGCTGTGGAGAAGGGATGGGAAACAACGGGTTCAGATACACAACCTTTTTTCTTAGCTTCTCTTCAAGGCATGTGAACACATTCCCACAGTCCTCTGGATCTGCAGCCACGCCTCCCATTCTTGCTCAGACTGAGTCTATGTCTGCCCAACAAATGAAAACTAAATAACATCATCACAAATGTAAGTACATATCCAGATCTTCCACCACCTTTTATACTCCTATTGCCTTGGTAGGCAATAAAACATAGATCTGTTTCTTTGGACTTACAAAATATGTGATCACAAGCTGCATGTGCTTAAAATCCACCATCACTCTTCATAGAACATACTCAAAAACATCCCAATCATTATAAAATCTGGATTAAATTAGTACAGCCAGACTAGGTCTTGCTTCACAGTGGTGTTTTCGTCAGCTGCTCCCACTTTAGTTTTCAGAAGTGATTCCACTGGCATAAAATTAAAATCAAAACAGCTAACTGACTGACCAAAGGACGTAGTTCGTCTTTTGTGACAATAAAACTCATTCTTCATAAAACATTGTCCCAAAAAAAAGAACTATACATGGCATCAGTGGCCTATCACTGTGAAGTATGAAACTCAGATTCCAAAACTTGCCAATACATAATAGCAAAAGGAGGGCTTATTTTCTTACTTCTCTTTATTACGTGCTTTCTAATAAAATAGATTTTTATTAGAAAAATTAAAGAGAGCAAATGCAATGTTCCATATGCAAAAAAAAAGGTTACACCAGAACTGCCTATTATTTTTTCATTATAAATAAACAGCAGGAGATTTTCTGAGTAGTCAGTATTTGTTTCTGTACTTTTCCCCTCCTTTCCTTTCCTTTCCCATAGTAAATAGGTGACTGACATTAAATTAGGGGAAAAGAATATGACTAGTTAAAAACTAGACTGGAGAATTTATATTCCATTGACATCTGTCTTGCCACATCTTTGCTTATGACAGAGGAGAGCAATCTCAATGATGTAAATGTTGCCTTCTGTTTCCATGCCTTTCCTTAACACACAAAAGAGGAATTCCTGTTTTGTGACAAATGGGGAGATTTCGCAATTTTCAGTATAAATTCAGTCCAAACATTTTTTGCTGTTGCTGCTATTGCTGTTATTTCAGAAATTGTATCTAACATTTTCATGACAGTAACAAGCATTTCCTGATCCAAAACAAAAAAAAAAAAACAAAAACAAAAAAAAGTCAAAGTATGCAACTTATTTCAAATAACAGTTTCAAAATGTAACATTTTCCCTCTTTTTAAGCTGAAAAGGAAGGCTGATAGTGGCCAGGGTTTTTTGAGTATGTAATGGCACTACTCAGGACAAGGAAGATAGAGGTACAGTAACTCCATAAAAACACAGAGAAGGTAAACAGTAACAGAAAACATAGAAAAGGTGAGGTGGTAGAGAGTAAAGACTCTTTTAGCAGTAGGGCAGGTGGAAAAAGTAATCTTCCAAAAGAAGGGCTTCCTCCGGAGAAAAGAATGCAACAGATCCATGCTCCAGCTGGTAGCTGGAGGTGGGAAACCCAGAGATGTTTGTGCTGCCACTAGTGCCCAAGCTCTTCTCCATCTCAGGGCTACAGTGAGAGCACGCCCTAGGATGAAGCACCTTTCTTCTGGCCAAGTCACCAATCTCCACATCCAGGAATTTTTAAAAGACTCAGCTTTACACACAAAGTTTTATCTGTTAGTTCAGGTGCACACCGGTCTCTCCACTCCTGCCCTGCCACAGCAGGACTCAGGACTCCTATCCAGTCCCCTTCCCTGCCCTACTGCTCCACATGTGTGATGCCAACAGGCACCACCTCCATCACCAAGTCACCATGCTCACTCTACCAAAGTGAGTAGCTTTGTGCTTTCCAAAACAAAAAGAGAATATATTTTCATTCATAACTTTTATTCCTTCCCAGGGGATGTGGGGAGCCTTATTTGCTCCAAAGAATCCCTGGGCCTATATAAGCTCCAGCCTCTAAAAGATCAAGCTGGCAAGTCAAGAGATACAGAGCAGACAATCGGTAGACCTCTGAGTCTACAAATTGAAGGCTGAATGATTGGCAAACCACCTCTCCTCATGAAAAATTATGCTACAGCAACACAATAGTAATGGAAGCCAAAAGTATGTCTATTCCTGATTTGTAGACCAGGTTTTAGTTATGCTATAATCCTCTCAGTATGCCTGCTTAGGATCCCACAATCACACAAGTCATGAACACTACCCACAAATCCTGCGGCTTCCATGCTGAGCAAGCGACACACCAGATGAAGAAGGATGGAAAATATACATGTGGAATTGTTCTGGGAACTTAAAGCACACATAACAGTAAACAAAGCAAATATGGTACAAAACCTGTTGCTATTTTCACAGCATTTGCAGAGCAAAGCTGCATAAATGCAGAAGGATGCATACTGCCTCACACCTTTCCTCAGATTCCAGCAAATTAAGCACAGCAGCACAAACAGCAGCAGGAAGAAGGAAACATTCTGCAGAAGAGCTTCCCTGTTTGCTGCTGCATTACAGGTATATATCTAGGTATGTGAGTGAGAGATGAATAAGAAGTGTTAAAATTACTTTTCCTCATATTTTCTGCAGCCTTTGCTGCTCATGGAGATTTGAATAGGGAGAGATCCCTTGGTGCCATCCTCCCTCCTCCAGGAACAGCTGAAGCCAGTTTGAAAAGGTTGCTGTAGCTGTCCCCTGTCCACCTGGGGATAGGCTTCAGAAGCCATTGCCAGATTGGTCTGATAACTAAAAGACTGTCTCTGCTCCCCACTGAGAAGGCAGTGCCACTGTCAAATACTGGAGCACTAGCTGAAGTGGCACTACAGACAAATTTTGGCTGGTGGCAGGAGAGCTGGCTGAAAGCCAGCTGACAGGAAAGAGCAGTATCAATCTCTCTGCTGGGGGAATCCTCTGAAAATGCTACTGAAGCAAACAGCAACCGCTAGCGGCACAGAGGCAAACAAGACACCAGTGATCTTGTTCTCATGGAGAAGAGAAAAAGGCAAACGGCTGAACTGAAGTAATCAACATGAACTTGAACCATGGCACAGGGCAAACATGTGGCATGCCGTATGGAAACTCAGAACAAAACAGAAAGCTTGGAACAAAATGAAATTAAAAATCTGCTTCTATTTCAAATTACTCCACTAAACATCTAACTGAAAATTGTGTTGGAAGTTGATATGACTTTGTGACATGTTGTTCCTTGAAGGCTGCCATTTTCCATCAAAAAAAAGGTATGAAAAACGTTTCAATCTGGTTACCTTCTATCCAGCAAGGCTAGAAAACATTAAGTTGTAAGCTAAAAAATAACATCACACCATTAGTCAGCAGGAGATAGCTGTTCATTCAGCCAGCATCTATCATAATGTTTTCAGCAATCCAAAGATATCAAATGTCTGGAAAAGAAGGCCAGTAATCACTCCAAGTACAGATTTTAAGCTTTAAATGTGTTAGATAAACTATTTTTCTTAAAGACAGGCCCTGTGCACCCTCACTTTGTTTACTGTTTCTAGATATAATCTACCACAGAAAGGGTGACCAAATGTCCACCTCCAAAACAAATGAGCCTGGAGCATTAGGGTATTCTGTGTTCTGAGGGATCATCTGCTAAACAGCTTCACACTAAAATGTCCCTGCAAAAGCTCTGAAATCAAAGTCTTAAAGAATGACTGATTTAAAAAAAAATACTTTCTGTATAATTTCTAATAAGTCCCTGAATGAAATCAGACCAAGAAGAATCCAAAGGAGCTAAGATGAAGAATCTAGAGCACCTCTCCGATGAGGAAAGACTGAGAGATCTGAGAGTGTTTACCTAGAAGAAAAAGAGTAGGCTCAAGGAGGAATTCATCAGTGTATATAAATACTTGAAGACGGAGTGCAAAGGGGACAGAGCCAAGCTCTTCTCCATGGTGCCCCGCCACAGGATCAGAAGCAATGGGCACACACAGAAACACGCAAGAAAAACCTTCTAGCCGGAGGATAGTCAAACATAGGAAGAGAAGCTGAGTTCCTATGATTGGAGATATTTAAAAGCCACGTGAACACTGTGGTGGGCAACCAGCTCTAGGTGGCCCTGCTTGAGCAGGACATATGGACCTCCACTGGTCCCTTTCAACCTTAACCATGTTGTGATAAACTGATGAATTATTACCAGTTATGCAAAACTATATAAGAACAAAAAATAAAAAATCAAGAATTAATGACAAAAAAACCCGAAAACCAAAAAAACACCACTACTTTCATAGTCATTAGGGCAATATTGGATGATATTTGTCAAGAATACACCTATTTGTCCTATCGTACACCTCTTTAGGTATGCATAATGAGACTAGAGGGGTCACTCCACCAAGCTCAGCTACCAGGCCTGAAGATAGCCCAAAATGGTTACACATAAAACTCAAAACACACCTCCAAAACTTAAGTTTAAAACCATATCCATAAATTTTCAAACTCCCCCTCCTACACTCATTAATTTTAGAGAACTAATTTCCATTGGCAAACTCTACAGCAGTATCAGTAAATGGGAGATGAAACAACCATCATCAGAGCACAAGCTAGAGCACAGTCTATTTACGCTCTCTGTCCTCTAAGGAGTATCACAACCACAGAAACATCTCCTAGGTTATGTAGTTTGTTTGCCTGCCCGCATGAGATTCTTCCCTACAGTAATTTTTAACGCTTGCTTTCACCAAGTTAAGAGCAATGTGTCACATCCAAAGAAAATGAGCTTATTATGACTTCCCCCCACCCCCCCCCCATATTCTGCAGTGCCCAGTGCTACAGTGTACAACAGAGAAGGTGCCAAATTGTTCAGACAACACACCAGGCCAAAACTACCAAGTCAGCACCTCTGAGTGCTGGACCCCTGCAACAGTACTTCTAGTGCCTTGCTATAGCACAGCATCCTCTCCCCTGCTCAAAGCTGATCAGTCCTGGCATCTCACAGCTTTGAGAAGTCCAACTGTGCCATGCAGTAGTCATGTGCAAGAAACAGCACAAGCTGTGAAATAGTGGGAGGTAATTATTTGAGCCTCTTACTTAAATAAAGCTTTACACCTGCCCTGGTCTCTCCAGGGATCCTGCTGATCACCACACTTTCACCCTGCAGAGGATTTAAAAAAATAACTCCAACCATGGTCACCTGAAAGTGTTCACAAAAAAAACCCAACCAAAACCCCAAAAAAACCAAAACAAAAACAAACAAACAAAAACCAAAAACAAGCATGGAAAAACAACAACAACAACAACAAAAAAAAAAACAAACAAAAAACAAACAAACAAACAAAAAGAAAATACCACAAAAAAAAGACCCTAAATGTGGTGGTTGAAAAACCAGTGACCATGAGGAAAAACAAGTGGAGAAATGGAGAAAATGCCCAAAAGCTGATACAATAATCCTCTGTCCAAGTACCCAGTTACATAGGATGAGTTGTCTAAAAAGCAAGCTGAAGGGCTCCCATTTGTCACCAAACACACACTTGGGTGAAATATTTGTGGTGTCATCTACTGGACAACAGTTTCCTTGCAAGGTTTTCTACACAAAACCCAAAAAGTCCAAAAGCAGAGAGTTCACATTTTAAAACATTTTTCTATTGTATCTAAAAAGGCACTCATTAGCTTTCAGCCATGTTTCTCACAGAATGAGCCCAGAAAGTCAGCCACACAAACTGCCCAAGATTAGGAAACATAGACCACTCCATACCCATCTAAAACAGATAAAATAGAAAATAATCCCTTACTTACCACTTGATGAGAAGTTGAAACAACCACTAAACCAGTTATATTAAAATAATCAGGCAGTACTTAAAAAAAATTAAGACATGATAAAGATGATTGTTCACATAACCCTAGCTCTTTCACCTTGAGAATACACATTGTAAACAACCTTTTTTTTCCAGACACTTGTTGTTTTCTGCATATTTAAACAGATGTGTGAGTTTAGCAACTGTAAAACAAAGTCATTTACTTAAATAACTGATTACAGATTAAGGTACTTTGTTTTATTTATAAACTTACAAAATACTGAGACTCTTATTTAACATAGAGACATCGTCATATATGGATTTCAAAAATAATTCACCTTTGTATTTAAGCAAAGAAAGAGGGATTTGCATTTGCTATGTAATTATCTATGTGAAGGTACATGTGTGCACGTACATACTTTGTATATATGTTACCTACATATGTACTAGGTAAGGACAGAAAAAGTCCTAAGGAAAAAAAAATAGTGTTTAAAATATCCATTAGTGTGAAAATAAATACAGTTATACAATGCAAAAGTCTGTAATATTCAGTGTATCAAAAAATGTTATGAATGAGGAAAGTATCTTGTCAGAAATGCCCATATATGAAATTAGAGACAAACAGGAAAATCAGAAAAGTTCCAAGAGTTTAGAGACATTGTAAAATCACTTCACTGCAGTATTTCACTAGTATTTCCAAACACACAGCATATACTTTATCTGAAGTCACTCAAAATACTGTCTTCATAATGCTGAATGAATTACTCAACAGCATATAGAAAAAGAAGCTTTTGAAAAGGAATGCTATGTTTTGTTACATGAGTGGGCCATGCTGGAAAAAAAAAAAGTTATGTTTTTATTTTAAACATACAAACTTTTCTTTCTAACTCTTACCTATTTGTTTCCTGTACTGGTCAACAGGAGTCCTTGATGTAGAGGCATCTTTTCTACCCATTGTTTTCAATCCAAAAATCACTGTCAGTATATAAAAAAACCAAATAAACAAACAAATAAACATAAACAACAACAAACAACAACAAAAAAAACAACAAAACCCACAATATTATTCCTAAATAAATTACTAACAAAATCAATTGCTTATAACATCAGAAAAATGGTAACAAGCAACATTAACATGATTATACACAAAGACATAAGCCTTTCCAGAGTACAGGGAGACACTAGAGTTAATCATCACTATTATGAAGACTATTAGATACATTCTAAACATACCTTTTTCTCCATTGCCTGGATTATTAACATTACAGAATGCCTGTTAGTTTGAATTAAAATAAAGAAAAAGAAAGGATTTAAACTGATTGCACTGTAATTCAGCATTTGGTACCACTGAATTACATTCCTATATAATTTATTTCTTAGTAAACCAGGGAATGAATGCAGTATTGTGAGCTGCTTCCATTATTGAAAATGCATTTACACCACACACAGGAGTTGTGAAACCCACCTGCAGACACGGCCTTCCAGCCACCTTGAGAAAATAGAGGAGCAGATACCTAAAACACAGGAATCCCACACTCTCCTATCTTCCTGCCATGGGCGCTAGATATCTGTGAATGAAAAAAGTGGAGAACAAAAACTGAGAGCTTGGGCTGTATGCATTTTACACATCTCAGGCATGGTATTGATAGTCTAAATCACTTTAACTGCATTTAAGTACCAACCATCCTGACTCTGGAATGAGATTCTTGTGTTGCACAGTCATGTTGCACACCTCCTCACAAGGAGGTGACACTAGGATTGCACAAAGAGCTGCATAATCATCCATACAAAGATGTTCTTTCTGGTATATTGGTGCTTCCATACCATTTGTGTAACTGAACAAGTGTCATCCGAACAGTGCTCTAGCAAGTTCCTGATTTATCTTTTAACATGCAAAACCTCATGGTTTTATAGTCATCCCTCACAGGGCTGCCACTCAAGTGGCATATTCTATAAACACACTCATTTCACCTCTTTTTCCCTGGTTAAGAAATAACTGGCTGTTACAGTCATGCTTACTGCTCAAAACACTGGGATTGAACCATTTTGGCTGGGCTGAAGACATTACTCACCATGGTGATGATAAGCCCCACCATCTGACTGCCTCTACAACACAAGAGTCCCAACATCAACACCCACACTCACGAGAGGACTGACGTTTTCAAGAAGTGTCAGATTTACTGCTCAAGCACAGAAGACGCACAGCAGCCAACCCCTGCTTTTTCCCAACTGGCTCTGGTGAGCACCATGCCAAGGGCAAACTGTGGCTGAATCATCCTGGGTAGCCACAAACCATGTGCAGATTGTGCACATATGGCTGTACAGTATCTGCAAGAGTTGTACTTTTCTGTTAGGCATAACCAGCTGTGCTACAGCAAGACAAGCATCCCCAGTCGCTGCCAAGGCACGCTTTCTGGGAAGTGCAGCCCTGGAAGGCACTGAGATGCCAAATCACGACCCAAAAAGCATGCCATGGCACTGCTGAACACTACTGCCAGCATCCCAAATTTAAAGCATTCACCATTATTTTCTCCATAGCTTCAAAACTTATTTAAAATACAGCTGCAGGAATGATGCCCACTAGTTATTTGTGCATTTTAAAAGCATAAAGCTTATTATTTTATATTCATCTGTTCTATAGGAATTACTGTTATTTAATGTCATGTGACAAATGCAGGCTCTTTAATTTCATTTGTGGGACACACGACATAAAATGAACTTAGATGCTCCAAAGTTGGCAACCTTTTTAAAAATTTATTCAGGAATAATAGCAAGGTAGAGAAAAATGCCTCTAAATTTTAATCTGAACTGAAAATTCAATTATAGTGTTCTAATTTTTCCATACATTACTTGGGTTGAATTCCGAGAATACTCCCTGTTTTATGTAAAACACGTAAGCAGTGAACTGTAATTCATTGGGTTGTGTTTCTTTCCCCCTCTATTATGCTTAACAGAAATTATCTAGACTGGGTTGTACTTCATAACATTCACATCATAATAATTAGAATGGAAAAATGAAAGTACTGTTTGAACTTTCTAATTGAGGAGGTAACAGATACATTTTTACACTGCAAAACTAGTTCTTGGCTTTTTATGCCACTGTTAAGAGACTGTTTTGACTTGCCTTTTGCAATTTCCATAGTCTACTAATGGTTTATAACAAAACATCAGCTGTGAAAGATTTTTTCAGGTTTAGCAATGCCAATAAAACAGACTAAGAAAACCCAGGCAAAATTATTTCCTGACTTAAAATAAGCCACAGAGATACTTGCGTTTGCCTGCATGGCTCAGTGTCACCAACTCTCACATCTAGAACCTCAAGTCCTCTTTGTTCTTCAAAGGGATGCAGTAATCATCATTGATTTCCACTGCTTTGATGGTTACACTGCAAATGCCTGAGAAACCCACGGAGACATTGGCACACAGAGCCCAAAGTCTAATAAGACAGCTATTTGCATAGAAGATCAGCCACAATTTAGAATGTGTTGTGATAGATGTGGAAAGGGAATAACAGATCTATATTAGCATGTACGAAACTGAGATTGTTTTCACAATTTAATTCCTTGGGGAGTACGGCTCATCACCTTCTCTTGTAAAGAATCCCATGTTCCCCAAGGAGGCATCTTGCCACGAGCTAGACTTAAACTAAAATATGGATTAATAAGAGGTAATATTTATTATTTATGAACCTTGCTGTAGGAATGGTTTTCAATAGAACTTTCTAACTATTTCTTGATAAAGAAAAAGCATGAAACCTTTGCGAGTTACAAAACTAATTCACCCATTTAAAATAGGAGCGGTCATCCTACAATAATTGGTCATCTTTAAGATGAAAAAGTAATAGCAAAATGTAAAAGAAATTTACACTCAGGTCTCTGACTCTTTTGCTGCTTCTGATATCAGCAAATGAAGAATCTGGCTTCTCCTGTATTTCTTTGCCGAACCAAAGAGATAGGCAGCACACCATGCTGCATGCACCCAAGCAACCTTCAAGTCCCTGAAGTTTTAATGACATTATTAAATTAATATTATAATTTATTATATATAATAAATTATTTATAATTTAATAAATATTAATATTCTTTAAATAACCATGTCAAAAAACACGTAGAGGAGCTTGTAACTGCTGCTTCTACTGGCTACTGAAAATATTTGAAAGTAATTCAAATAATATGAAAGCTATGTGAGCCATCTTCAACTTTCAAGCTTTTATAAAAGATGGTTTTAAGAAAACAAAGCAAGGGCCCAATGAATTATAATTTTTGTTTATTTCTGCTTCAAAGATACTATAAAATTAAAAGACATCTTTGTTTTGTGGTACTTTTCATTTTTTTCACCCCCTCCAGCTTCTTCCCTTCTAGTAATTCACCTTTGAAAGTTACAAACTGAGAAAAACACACTACTTTGTTTTTCTCTTCTTTTACTCCTAAGCAGTTGCTGATAATAATGAAAACTCGTAACAAATTGCTTATTATCACCTCTAACTGTCAACAGCATTTTGTGAGATTAAAACCAGTCCTAAATGTCCATTTCAGGTCTGGCTACACTTTAAATCCCAATTCACTATTCTTGATTATACATAGCATTTTCTACTCCAATTAAAAAAACACTGTACCACATCCCAAAATTTAAACAATATAGGAACTACAACTTTTACTCAGACATACATCAGGTTGTTTCATAGGTTCATGTAAGCACTAGGAACAAAACATACATTGTTACTTCCAATTAGTACCCTCTGCACTCTAGGGAAAGGAGCTGCTCTGTTGTTTTCTAGCTATACAGTACCTACAAACTGCATGAAATTAACTCTGCATTTATTTAACTGAAGTAATAAACAGGTAATAGCTCATAGCAATGTTCAGCATATTCTCATGAAGGTTTCAAAATCCTAAGGCAATATATTCTGAAAAACTAACTTCATCAACACCCCAGATTAGTTCCACTAAATTTCAGGAACGTGAGACACACAAGCTATGCAGAAGGCCACCTCCACTCCCTTTACAACGGGTGAAGAAAGAAATGTAATGGCAAGGAATCCCAATCACCTCTGGCAATCTTGCTTTCCTGTTATGTTCCTAAACCTCCTCAGAGCGCCTAAAATTTTGTGGGATTATTTACACCCAAATATTTGCATTTTCTCATCTAGTGAAGAGTGTACATACTTTTGCTAAACATAAAATGTTTTTAAACATCTGAAGAGTTGAAAAGATTATCCTTAAATGTGTTCCCAGCTAGGAAAACTGAGTATTTCAAGGGTAGCAAAACCTGAAAAAGATTTTTTAAAAGGACTTCATATTTATGCAAAATTGCTTTCTTAAGCAAAAATAGGCTACTAAAAATGTTAAAAGGTTCCTTCCATTCTCAGAAGAGTACACTTTGTCTCTGCTTCTACAGGATGAAAATGTAGTAGGCCAAAACACTTATTAAAAAAAAACAGTTTATAAAAGCACTACTTACACAGAAGAGATCTATTTAGCAATTGGTGTTATTCTTGTTATAAAACATAGGAAAATTTGCAGAAGAATATTCCTAACTGTAGTGATTGCCCCTTACATTTAATTTTCATTATTAGGAAGTTATGCCTTCAGAGCAAGTTCCCTACCTACTTTGGAGATGAGCCAAGAGGTACAGTATGTCTGAGACACATATTCAATTTAATCTGAAGACAGATCTTCATCTAAACAAATTTAAAATTCCAAATGTTCAAAGATGAACTTTTTCCCCCCATTTTTATGAATCTGTGATGGCACTGATGTGTCAAGAAAATATCCTCAAAAAAATTACGAAGGAAAAAAAGCATACATGAGGTTCATTTCTGCCTTGCCTGCCAGCTCAAAATGTAGTACTTCACAGAGGGAAGAGTAATCTCTCCTAAAGGAAAATTAGGCAATAAATGACGCCATATGCAGTATTTCAGAATAACATTCTTCAAAATAAGAGAGTCTGTCTAAACATTTTTGGGGGCAGTGGGAAGGGCACGGGACTAGAGCAGAAATCAGATTAAAAAGTGGTAGAAAAACAGACACTCAGACCACCCCATTGCCCAGAAGCAGATCCACCATGGATGGATACAGCTTTTGTGGGAGCACCTGCAGATGCTGTACGGACACCTCTGTGGCACCTCTGAGGCGTAAGGGAGGACATCACCACCACCAGGACCACCACACAAAACACAGTGAAGCACAGCTTTCTGCCTCGAGAGTTAAAAGTTCATCAAGTCAAGAGCAACAATGGGAAACAATTATTTGCTCTGTCTCAGTAACTGACTGTCAGCAGAGGACACTTCTGTAGTTCAGTTAAATCCCAGCAATTTTACTCTCTCTTTGATCCCCACCACGTACCCCTTCAGCACTCACTTCCTTTGATAAAGTAGGGACTAACTGAAGTAACAGGTATAAAGCTAGATGTCAAAGACCTTAAACTTCATAATCAGCTAAATCTGTCTAAACACTTCACTTCCAGTAAGTTATGAAGTTGAAATTCTCAAATTTAATAGAGTCCTGTATGGATTTACCGAAGTCTTACTCCAAAATCTCAAGAGACTGTTTTGCCCTCCTAGGTCTTACAGCAAGGGAAGAGTGACTTCTTTCCCTCCTTTCAATGAGAAATTAAGCCCTCTATTCTCCCATCTTAATTTTGGGAACTGACAAAAATTCTGCTTTTCCTAAATGCTACTTCTTTCCTGGGAGTGCCACAAGTCATGGCCTTGCTATAAATTTGAATGTTTTAATTATATATACTTGTTAATTTCTCGTTTGTATATTTTTAAGTTTAGGCTCATTTTTGATGGAAATTAAATTCTGGTTTCTTCCTGAAGTGACAAGTATTTAGGGACTATCCTTTCCTTTAGCATATCCATCTTAAACTACAGTTCTTAACCATCCAGAGAACAGTGTTTCACAAAGTTTCCAATATTGCAAAAGGAGATAATGACCTTTATTGAAAATAAATCTCGTAACTTCTAAAGTCATTCACACACACAAAAAAAATTGGAACAGGTAGCAATTCCATATTTATCATGCTTTTGTTTCTATGGTGCCTTTTTTTTCACTTGCCTTATCTTAAGACTACTAAAGACACAAGATCTCAGAGTAAATTATTTAAAAACAAATAGGTTTTTTTAAATAATAAATCAAAACAAGACAGTTTGAAACTGCTGGAATTTTTACTTTCTTTTCATGCTCTCACACTGCTTATAAAAAAACCAAACCCTTTTAAAATATGTAAGGCTAAGTCTCGACTTAATTTTTCTCCATTAATTCTAGTATTGATATCCACTTTCCTTGAATATGTCTATCATTCAAGCAGAAAACCAACTCTCGGCAAATAAAATTATCTTAATAAATGAATACCAGAAGAGAAAAGAGCTACAAATATGCCACGCAGGCACAAAACTGGGAGACAGACAAATGTGCCCTTCTGTAACATATTTCACTGTAGTATAACACAGTGTCCCATCACAAGACTTCAGGTAGTAATAATTGCCAAAACTGGTCACCATATATAGAGCCTAATGATTGCTTCCCTTCTTACCCTGAGCAAGCTTGCAAAAGTTGAAAGCACTCTACAAATAACAGCAGCAAATGATACTTCAGTCCACATAAACCTAATCATAACACCTCAGTAAAACTGAATTATTAGTTCCATTACTAAACCTGGTGTTCAAAAGGACTTAAAGAGTAATCTCTCCATCTAGCATTCAGAACAAATGCACATTTTTTTCCTTTCTCTGAAGCTACTGCAGCTCAGTAAGTATTGAATAGGCTGATGTATGAATGAAGAAAAATAGTTTTACGCCATTTTGTTTTTTTTGTTTGTTTCACATGCCATATTAGGCATTCAGAAAAGCAACCCAGCTTTGAAAAGAAAATCTAGTCTAGTCACCAGGCAAAAGAAACATGAAGTAGAAGGAGATTTAATTTGGAGGGTTTTGTATTTCTGTTTTCCTCCATTATTCAACAGGTGACTAAAGACAGAGTAATCACAGAACTGGTCAGATTGGAAGAGACCACAGTGGGTCAACTGGTCCTACACCCCTGATCAAGAAGGGTCTTCTAGAACACATGGCACAGGACTGCATCCAGATACAGATCTTCCCCATAAAGATTAGAACATAAAGCACTTCATCAGCTTTAAAACAATGTATCTTCTCTTGTACTTTCTTTCTTTAAAACTGTGACAAAAACCAGTAGATAGCCAGTAGCAAACTTCCTGCTAACAGACAAAATGCAAAGTTCAGCCCCCCACAACACTTAAAAATGAGCTTAACAGTCAGGCTTAGTGAACTCAGATCCATAAGTGTTAAGAGCAAGATTTTCAAAACCAAGTCCTACTTGGTTTTGAAGGATTAGACCATAACTGGGTGAAAAGTTTAATATGGCATAAATAACATCAGCTCAGTAGCTTCCAAAGTAGTTCAAAACAATAGGCCAAGCACACACAGCAGATTTTATCTAAATTGCACAAGACTTGGCTCTCCTGAAAACTACCTAGAGATCCCATTAAAGGCAATGATTCTTAAGATAAAGAATAAAGTAATAGCTTACATGATACCATCTCTTTGGGAGCTTTATGTTGTATTTGGGCAAAAAGGAGAGTACAAGATCACTGATATCTATCTATAATCTGAACCTTGAACAAAGACTGAATTAAATGAATGGATCAAAATCAGGCTAAAACCTTTATATGCACCAAATGAACAAATAAGCTTTGATAACCATCAGAAAATCTGGGAAACTTTCCTTGCCTCATTTTAAGGCAGAAAAAATTGTGGAGTGCAAATGGGAAGAAAGGCAGCAAAATGAAAAATCATCAACCAGCAGAAAAGTATCCGTTGAAATATAACATCATGTGAACAGCTAAAGATTTTGGATGGAACCATTCCTGCAAATGCCTGTTCGGGCTCTTTTCATGGCTCTTCCCACTAATGGGAACAGGGTGGGAGGAGACTGCATCTCCATCTCTTCCCTCTGCTCCTGAATAGCATGCAGATGTGTGTCATAAGGAAGACATGATGCTTCAGGGTGCATCATCCAGAAGAATGCCAACACTAAGAAAAGGTATTTCTTTTGTTTCGAGTCATTTAATATGAGTGAAATTCTATTTACCATATAGAAAGACTAGTGAAATACAAAACTGAACATATTTTGACAGGTGGCTGCTTTAGGAGATGGCACATTTTTTTTAAGATCCTGGATTCTGATGTGTTAAAGGTTGGCCTTTTCTGGCCCAAAAGATACCTCTGATGAGTGATTCCTATACCACAAACAAGAGCTTTAAGACTGCTAAAAGACATAATTTGAAAAGCAGCTTCCAAGCATTTCTTAAGGAACCTAGCCTAAGAAAAAACAGCAGATGACAATCCACTCCATTTGCTAAAATTTCCTGAGTGCATCTCTCTAACCACTAGAGGCATCCTGGGGTGACAAACCAGGACAAGGGGTTTGCACACGCCCTTGGCTAGACTCAATGCAGAATGTGTGCTTCTGCCATAAATTTTTGTTAGGAGAAAGTGATTGCACTACCTGAAATCTAGCCTTGTAGGTGACATCACATGAAACTGCAGGTCTGTTCTCTTCCTGCTACAATTGCATAGTCTGGCCACTACTGTACCAATAGCTGTCCAGCTCTGTAACTAGGTTTAAGGAGAGCTGGGTCAACTCCAAAAATGAAGTTAAGTTACCTCTTCTTTTACCTTTCAGAAGACACACTCAGCTTTACAGCTGTCCCAGTTGTTTCTACAATGATCTATATATTTACTTTAATAAGGTAAGTAAATAAAAACATTTAACAGTATAGTACAGGGCAAACACCCTTCCAGTTCTTCACTATTTCCAGTAATGACAGTGCATACATGTGAAGGCTCAAAACCAGAAAAGAGCAAAGTTTGGTCAGAGAGTCATCACCCTAAGCTTTTTCCTACACAAATTATTCCCTCCCTTTCAAGGTCCCCTCAAGGTAGAGAGTACATATTCTATAGTGTCCTTCTATGGTCAGGATACAGAATTGAACCAAGCCTATACAATATACATTACTTGTGTGCAATAAATGACAGAATACAAATGCTTTGAATTCTTTACTCTGCATATATGGCTATGTTTTAGTACAGCATCCACATTTACATCATAATTTCCACGGGTCTATATAAACATGCATGAAGATAAACACTTCCCAAGCAGAACTAGAAGAATTCACCCAGAAGCTTTGCTCTGTAAATTACTTCAGATGGTTTTTAATGAAGCCATAAAAGATATTAGCAAGTGTGCTGGGAACTTTAGTTTTAAATTATTATGATCTGTTACTCTAACAGAAGTTATTAGTATTATTTAACCCCACTAGTATACTTAAAATAAAAATAGTTTCAAGTTTTTTTCAACAGGTTTTGTCTCTATAATGTTTTTTCCAGAATACCCTTCCTGTTTAGCCTGTTGGTCTCTAGCTTTGTATACACAAAAAGATAGCAAAATAACCTAGGCTTTCAAATTATACTATCTTTCAGAATAAAAAGTAAGCATCAATCAAAGAAGAATGCTTTATTAACCTTTGCACTCCAAATTACAGAAAAATTAATTCATAAAATAAATACCATGTGAAAAAATTCCAAGGAGAGCAACACCCACCCTTGCTTTTACCATTTCATGATTTCAGAATTAAAAAAAAAAATGAACTATTAGTTGCTGCAATTCTTAGCAGTTCCATTTCAATTATACTCACATTTTTTGAAAAAATACATATTACTGAAAGCTTTCCATGCTGCATATCTATACAATAAAATAGAAACAATACTTTTCACATCCTCTGCAAAGGAAAGAAATGACAAATTCAGACAGATTCAGCATAGCCTTGCCTAGGACACTAAACAGCATGGGTGCAGGAGGGCCTCTGCAGCAACCAGGTGAGAGGGAGAGCTAACAGAGCTAGCTGAGGTAAGGCAGATGCGTGGGCAGAAACACCATGGCAAGCATGAACCCATGCTCAAACCTCCCTCCCAAGAGCAGTTCTTCTAACAGAACTAAGTCTGTATCTTTCAGGACTTTTATCATGCTTTCAAATATTTCAGGATATGTTTTCCACAGAAATAAAACTAGATGCAACAGTACTGCACTGGTTTTATTACTTAAACCATGCTCCTACCTCTCTTCTCCTTGGCAGCACCAGCCCTTCTTGACACTGCCCTGCACCTGAATCCCCTTTGTCTACAGGACCTTCCTCACAAACCTCTTAAGTCTTCCCTCAGCCACAGCTTTAGATAAAAATTTTCCATTCTGAACACACACCCAGCATTCCTTGTTACTCAACAGGTGCAAACAAGCTACATTCTAACAGACTCATGTTACCATCTCAACCATGCCTTAAGCTTCATCCTCTCTTCATCAATCCAGCTATCACTGAACTAATTCATCATTTGCCACTATTGCTGGTATGTTTACACACAAACAACTGACCAAAACAGCAAGCACATCACAGCTTAGGCAAATGCTGCGAGAAGTCCCCACAAGTTCTCAACCATTACCAGAGGCTCCCAGCCATTACTTCTGAGTGCTGGCAGCTTACCAGCTCTTTATCCATTTTATTGCTACTGTACAGTTCTAATTTTAAAATTAATTTTAGTTGTGTAGCAGTAAATCAAGGACCTAATCAAATTTAAATGTTAGCTATATAAATAGTGTGCTTTTGGTTTGACAGCCAAGACACAAAAACAAAACAAATAATCCACTGCTTCAGGTTAACAATTTCCTTTTGGTAAAAGCCTAATACAAAACTGGTCTAGCAGTAAAATAAGTGACGCAATCTTAATTGGAAGCACTGTAACCAGCTCCTCACACAATGAGAGCAACACACCGCCTACTGAACAATTTCTACAGCATACATATTACGTGAAAGAAAGATCTATGGTGTTTAATATAAGCTTTCAGGCATGATCACTTTTAATGACAGAGAAAAAGTCAAGAGTTTAAGCAGAGATGGTGATATGGTAAAGCTAAGCTTGGAAACGTCCTCCACACTGACTCAGTAGTGACAAATTGAAAATACGGTAATTTTTAAAAGTTTTAAACATGTTCAACTTAAAACTACAGAGGAGTCTCATAAACAAGCTCTGGGTGTGTGAGAGGCTTGAAGATGTTGCTGACCCAGGTGCTTAATCTTCTGTCACATTTTAGGAGGCTGTAAGAAAGGATAACAAAAGGAGATATGCTCTGCGCGCAGGATCCGGGATCCGATTCCCAGCCTCCACATCAGCACACAGCACCCTAAAAGAAATCCGAGTTCAGGTGAGGGAAGTGAACTGAGGTGCAGGTATTGCCAGCTCCTCCACACAGACTACAATCTAAGGGGTGGGGAGAAGCAACCAGCTGGCACCATCTTAAACTACAGCGTTTAAGGCTTCTAGAGTACATCTGTCAGAGCCATTTGTGAATAAATTTCAGCACAAGAGTTTGTACAATTGAGAACTTCATATGTAAAGATTACAATGAAAACACAATAGATAAAAGCACAAAAATCTACAAAGGCTGATTGATAATGTAAATGTGAGAGGGAATTATCATGGGTAAACTTAACCTTTTCTTCATTTCCACCACCCAACACAGCCAGGGAGAATCAATTGAGACTTCGAAATCTGCTACATTTTCAACCCAATCTGTTTCCCCACTATAAAACAAACAAACAAACAAACAAACAAATAGTTCATGACATAAAAAGTTATTATTTTGTTCTTCTATTTTATTTCAATAGAAATATATAAGGATTAATTTAGCTTTCTGGCAAATGACAACTAACTACAGACAATGCAACCCCACTTTTAATTTGTTGTCTTACCTAAGACTAGAAATAACAGCATTAATAAGTGATAACAAACTTGTGTAGAAAACAGTGCTTCAGCTTGTCCTCAGGATTTTAACTTTCCAACTATCATTCTCAACACCAACCTACTGACAACATTTGCTCTTTGCCCCTCTCACATTTGTCTTTTCCACTGTGACTTCTCCACCATAAGTTTCTGCTGTCAGAACAGTCTTTCCCTATTTATTCATTTTACCAGCTCAACGTCTAGCCCTGGACTTCTATTGCACCTTTTCTTTTCTATCTCCAATCCTTCTTTACAAAACCTTCTGGGTTTCCTTTGGCTAATTCATCAGCCTTTCTTCCCAATTCTGCCTCTTTTCTGATTGTAAAACATACTAAGTGAAGGATAATGACAAGAACAATCACAACACATGAATCAACAATATTTTGATGATGCATGAACTATACTTAAAACTGCAAAAAATCTTGGGACACAATAAACTGTACTGTGCAAAGATCCATTGCATTACTGCAGTATGTGTTTAGAAAGGCAGAATCAAACTTTGAAAATCACTAATGCTGATTTTTAGCCCTGTGGCTAAAAAAATACAAAGCAAATGAGAAACAAAGGAATTAGCACAGTCCGTGTCAGGAATGCCTCAAGTATTTGCTCAACTCACTGATTAAAGGGGTATCTGTGCACAGCTAGTGATATAAAAGCACCTGGGATTCCATGACATTTTCCCATGACCTTCAAACATAATTCTGAAGAATAAAAATGTATCAGGAATCAGAGGCTGTTGCAGATAATTCTGTGATATTAAAGCTGCATTAATGCAAGTTCTATTTGAAAACACACACACAGTAACTTTTTATTCTTCCACAGCCATACCAATGACCACCTATGTTTGTCATTACATGAAATAACAGCTCCTTCCTCTACAGCAAACACCAGTTTTTCTGGAAGTATCTTTCCTTCCTAATTTCTTTTCAAAAGGAAAAAAACTGGTGACCTGCTTATTTTGTGTGTCAAAAAATACTTCAGGAATAAACCTGGTTATTAAAAACTGTAAGAGACACTGTTTCTTCATCTCCTCTACCAACCATACCACAAGGTTTATATTGTACATTATACTGCAGTGATATATGAGATCATCACGTTTGTTAACTAAAAGCAATTTCACTGTGCCTGTGATTGATAAACTACGGGACTATTAAAACATTAAAAATGTTAATCTTTGTAATAATCTCCTGAAAAATTTTTATATTAATTTAAACCATGGATCATTTTAATATTTAATCATTGCAGACTTCACTTGGAATGAGGATAGCCATTCACTGCAAAGCATTTCATTTTTTATTTTGAAAAATGATCAGCTAGTATTTATTCAGTAAATCTTTTCACATTTTTTCCTTGAGCCAAATAAACCTGCAAGCAAATGAAAAAATCCGCAAGAGCAGAAAAATTTAAGGCAGAGTTTGGGTCAGAAAACATTGACTTTCACACTCCTGTTTCCCAGGAGTAACTGCATTACAACAGTAGTACTGTATGAGCGTTGAAGGTTTGGGGGAGACTTCTACTGCAAATGGAAATCACTGGCTTCTTTGTCCATATCTTACAATCATCTATGTTGCATTCTCTTCACGTATCTCATAACGTGTAAACATAATAATTCACTTATTCTTCACACGTACTTAACGGACTGACTTGGCTCCCCACAATGAGATTAACCCAGTTTAGGTTTTTTAATGGGTAACCCAATTTTGTAACATTAGTCCAACTCTTATCCTCTCCTATAATTCACAGCTTGCCTCATTTAATGCAGAATTTAGATTAATATGGAAATATCCCAAAGAAAAACACCCAACAACTTCCTAGTTAATAGAGAATCTCAGAGAAACTCTAAAATTCTAACTGTGATTAACAGTAACTAGTCTTGGTGGTATCAATTAATTTTGAAAAGTATTTAAATTATCTAACAAAAAGTAATTAATGGTCTAGAGAAACAAATCTCATAGAAAAATGGAAGGATAATATCTTCACTGCACTACAAAAATACAAACCAAAGAAAATAACCTTTGTCTTGTCTTCTACATAGGGTCTACTAAAACTGGATGTTTTCTGGAGCTACTGCCATGAAGTACACTGGCCTTTAGATACCCTTTAGACTGGGCTGCAGGAATTTGCCTGAAGTATTTTAATTAAGTAAATTTGAATTAAGTAAATCCTAAAGATACCCTGGGTTAAAGATACCCAGGTTAATATATTAACTTACTTGAACAGACTTCATTCTGTATATTTGACCAATAGTGAGGTAGAAGATTTTCAAACTGGCACACAAACTGGCCTCCTTATCTGAAGAGGCTGCAGAGTCTAACAGCAATTATTACAAAATCCAGAACAGGCGGGAGCAAGTATAGCATCCTTCAGTGCACATAAACTTACTCTGCATAGTTCAAATCCATGGAAAAAAACCCACAACCAACAAAGCAAAAAACCATAATAAAGGTACTGCCTTTACTCCCAATTTTACAAAGAAAGTATGTACTGCCTTGCCTATTACTTTTCTTTAAAGTACGTTCTTAAGGAAAGACATATGGAAAAATCCTGGTTATTCAATGTGATGCAGTAATAAACTCTGGAACTCAGTTGCTCATATCTGAAAAGCCACATGTGTCTTTGTAGGAAACTCAAGACTTAAAGCTAAATACATCAGGAATTTTACCACTTCTAACAGGCACCTCTGCTCTAGTAATGATTTGAAGCAATCTTTCAAAATCTAGATGTCTGAAGAGCTCCCACATCTGCATTGAAAAAGTATCCTCTATATTGCTTTTGCAGATACAAAATACTATTTTAACACAATAAGAAGTCAGTTATAGAACACTGCAGTAATCTCTTCTTGGCTACACAAATCAAATTCATGGAATTCCCAAGATTGCTGACGAACCACTTGAGGCCATCTACTTGTGCTCATCTATTCCTGGTCAACTAGGTTTAACTGGAAGACTATACATAAATTATAACAGATGTAGACTTAGATCTTTCCAACCTGCACAATGGCAGAAAGGAAGTTCTAGAGAGTAAATTGTATTAATGCATGATGAAAGATCATGTCAACAAAAAAACTGGCCGAATTGTTCTTAAGGTGAGTAGACAAGCTATTTTTTGAACTATGGTTTGTCCCCAGCCCATTTTGTACCTGAGAGTGAAATGATTCAGCCAAGGATGACACACCAAACAGCAGCGCTTAAGAAACAGTTCCATTTTCCCTGCATTTGTAGAATTTTGTGTATCTCTTAAACATAATTTTATACAGTTGTCTGCTATAAAGTCACATATCAGTAGCAAAAGGTGCATTAGAATTCAATATATCTTTAACAGCAGATACCCTTCCATTTGGATTAGCTCTTTAGGAATGAGCCTAGGCCCCAACATGAAGGAACTCAGAACCTACAACACTCAAATTTAAGTTAATGAATGTGAAGGTGTGTATGATATATATAGCCCAATTACACCATAAGCTCTTTCAGAGGGTGTTTCTGATACTGCTATGATGTGTCCTCAACTGTGTGGGCTCATGAAGGTGGAGCAGCTCAAGAGCCATAGGAACAGTGTGGCAGAGAATCCCCTGCCAACACTTTACATTTAGAAGTTTTTGCAGCTCACATTTCTCACTATTTCTGTCCAGGATTTTCTGAGCACAGGCATGACCAGAGCACTCTGCAGAGAGCACAAAGAAGTCCAATGTACCCGGAACACATCACGCCTGAAAGGCAAACATAGCCAGCTCAACACTCCAGGCTGGATCAGATTTACTGCACACCCACAGCTGGTCGAACACATCCAGCAGCACTACACAGCCCCATCCCACCGCACCTGGGGGATCAGCACACACAGAGCAGTGGATTGTCCAGCTCCAGACACCCTAACACCTCACACAAGACCGAGTTTTACACAAATACCCAGCCACACCGCACAGGCGGGCAGCATGTGAGCAGTCGTGCTCACGAAGGAGAACCGTGAGCTATCCTCCCATGGAGGCATCGCAGCCTTCGGCCAGTTCGGCCCCGCTGGCGTGCCCGGGCCAGGCCTCGAACACGGCACCGCCAAGGAGGCCTTGCTGAGGGGTTTGTTTCCCTCTAATTTCGCTGCCTGGTGAGGGCCGTACTTCTCCAAGCACCGTGAAGCAGCCCTTGCAGTCGAGGGGTCTCGCACGGCGAAAGGGAACATCAAACGCGACCGCACAACACCGCGGACAGCAGCTATTCCCGCCCACGCCCAAAATGGCGGCAGCACCACCGACCCTCTCCCACCCCAGCCCCTCCTGCCCGCGGACCGGGGGCGGGGCCGCCAGGATTGACAGCGCGCTCCGGCCAATCGTGGGGCCGCGCGCTGCCCGCCGGCCAATGGCAGGGCGGCCCCGCGGCGGGCAGCGGGCCGGCCGCGCGCGCCGCCGGCGCGAGTCCTCCTTGCCCGCGGGCCAATGGCGGCGCCCCCGCGGCGCGGAAGGGGCCGGGGCCAGGGCCGGGGCAGCGCCTGCTCAGGCCCGGCGGCCGCGGCCGCTCGCCCACCCCGGGAAGCGGCGCGGTACCTCGGGCCGAGCGGCAGAGCTCCGCCTCCTCCCTTCTCTCTAGCCGGGGCGACTTCCTGTGCTAGCGGGGCTCCCGCCACCTCCTGCCCGAGCGTCCCCGCCTCCCGGTCCCGCCCGCTGTGCCCCGGCCCCGCGGCGGTCGGTGCTGAGGGGTGGCTGCGGGCTGTCTGTGGCGTCCGAGTGTGTTGCAGGGTTTTCCTGGGAAGATGGTCTGGGGTAGGCTGAAAGCGCAGTCACGGGTACTTTCAGCATATCCCGCTCGCATCCTTCGCTCGCTTTTTGCCGCCGTATTTCTTGCCTGTGCCAGAAATGCTGCTCCAGACTTGTAGAGTGGAAATCAGTTGTCCGCTTTCGCGTTGTAGAATCAATCACGGAGTGATTTGGGTTGGAAGGGACCGTAAAAAAATCACCTACTCCGTGCATCATCCTCACTCATCACAGGCCAAATGGCAATTTACATTTAAAATCGTAAAAACAAAACACATGGAAAATTACGAAGTCTGATTGGTAATTGTTTGGCTACCTTGAGATGGTGCTGGGCCTTCTGCAACAGATAACTCTTTTACTTCTGTGCAAGAAGTAAGCCACTGACTCTCAGAACAGTTTACTGATTAATAGTGCAAGTGCGTGCCTCGGTTCCTGCAAAATGGAGCTTGATAACCAAGTGAAACGCTCCCCTGTAAAGAAAGATACACGGGGGGGGGGGGTGGGAGGAAATCACAATTGTTTGCCTCTGCAACTTTGGAAGTGAAAACCATACCCAGCTGAACTTTCCCATCTTTCTAGGTGACATGCATACAGAGAGGAGAATGACCCTGCAGAAAAGTTGATTACTCAAGAGTTTGTGCCTGGCATGCATACCAAACCACAATTTTCTCCAGTCATTTCTATAGCAAGCTTAATTGATGTTTTCAATGATACAGCTTTCTTAGAATGATAGTCTGTCCAAATTTTAAGTGATGAGACAAAATACTTTTTTCGTACCCTTTTTTAAAGAAATGTCACACTAAGGGTATTTAGCTGCTTTCAACATGGCAGGTCACTGGACACAACCTGACGTTTTCTTCCCAAAAAGTTTTGTGCCCCTCTGGGACTGGAGTTACCACAACCACTGTGGGCACCTTCTCTGATTTTTTCTAACTTCTGTGTTCAGAATTTTCCACAATAATTTTATTTCATCCATACTCCTAATGGTAGGGCAGAAACCCTGTACATGTGAAATATTTTAAAACTGCATTTTGGTTCTGTGATTGTTTAAATATGATTCACTTAAACCCAAGTCATGATTATGCTAATGGATATTTGAATATAGCATTATGTAAAAAACAGCAATCACATTCAAATAGACATTACACGTGATTTTTGACTGTAGAATCATAACAAAAAATTCCAGGAAGGAATATCAGGATCAGTGTTCTTGGCTACATTATTTTGTATTATCTGAACCACTGCTGAGGACTTTGTCCATGTGAGTCCTAGTAGCAAAATACATCTGGTTCTAGTTCAGTTTCACCTAATTTGACCTAATCACAAAATTCATTTCACTACTGAGTTGTTCTACTAAGTAATAAACCAGTGTATGCTCAGCAGCCGCAATACTTAATCTGTAAAGAAGCCATAATAACGTCATGAAAAAGAGCTCTATGGGCACTGAGATGTTTTCACCATTTTAGTTTCACTCTTTCATGTCTTCATTCTTAATCCTCATTTTAGGGGAAAATTGTTTGTTTCCCACTGTGATTTTTTTTCCTGCAAGAAGGGACTCACACTGGTCAGAATGGAATGGTCAGAAGGCAGTCGGCTTTTACACAATGAAGTGCTACTGACAACCTTGCTATGTTTTCTGGGATTAGAGGCAGCCTGGGTGGTGTATATGTGTCCTAGGATATTTTTTAATCTGTTTCTTACAGGTAGTAATAGAAGGGTGCCATTACTATTATGTGACTGTAACTGAAATGTATGTCAATCAGACAGGGATTTTTGTTGATCTTGCCACACCCATCAATTTGCTGTCATATCCCTGGACCACAGTAGTGTAAAATTATAAATGTATTCTTAAATGGCATAGTTTTATCTAACTACTTTTTTAAGGAAATGTATCAGCTATTGGTTTCAGTGACTATCTTTTCCTGGCTTTCTTCCTGTTTTCATTCTTTCATGTGATCTTCAGCTACTTCTGACAATTTGACAAGAATCTGTCCCTTTTTGTTCTTATCATGTGCAATGATTTTTAAGTTAATGATTTGTGAAAAATTTTTAACAGAAGTGTAGGTAAACCCATTGAAAATAGGTTTCCTTTTTTATTTATCTTTTGCAGAGCTCTGAGAAGCCATTCCTGAGCTTTTAGAGTTTATTTAGTTTAGGTAAAACTTGGGAAATGATGCTCAACATCTTTGTTGACAACACAGCTTAAATTAACATAGAGAAAACTATCTCCCCAAAGTGCAACAACTTGTCTACTGTCTAACCTGATGTCTCCCAATGTATGTCTAAACATCAAGTTAAGCTAAAAGATGTGAAAATATGTTCTTCGTTATTTTTATTATATTAATTTTGCTATCACCAAGTAAGAGTTTTGTCCCATCTCTTATCCTGAACTGTAGCCAGTATTGCCAATAAAACATCTATTTGACTGGCGCTACTATTCACTCTACTGTTAAAACTTTCAGCTAATACCTTACTTTAGAACTTCTAAAAAGTACAGTGAGTATTCCCCATCTAACCACAAAGCTAAAACTCTCTTCATGCTCCTGTCACTTCCTAGCACTGTAATTTCTGGGGGCTTTGACAGATACAGTCTTGCTCTTCTCATATCCAACCAGAATTGCTACGGAAAGAAATAATCGCCTTAGCTTATCCCTTTATCCATGTCATTCCTCACCTTGCATCTTTCCAATGTCTCCCTATGCTGGCTCTGTACATACTTTGCCTTCATTTTCAAATCCTTTCTTCCTATCCTGTGTCATTTCTGGCCTCTGCCTAATAAATAATTCTGATTCCACTACTTCTTGTTTTGTCTCTTTTTTATTATTATTTTTTTTTAATAAGCCCTATTTTGCTTTCCCCACGTGTCACTGTTTCTCTCAAATCCATCCAAAAGAGAGGTACTCTAACTTCATGCTGCTGGTGTGCTGTGCCTACTCCTGTCATGCTTCTCCCATACTTAGCATTTTTTCCTGTTAGTTCATGTCTGGTCTTACATTTCAGTTCCAATTTCTTCAGTGCAAATACCTTACTTTTGCTGTATATTAAGTTAGTAGTTGACACCACTATCCCTAAAATCAGGCATTCCTAAAATCCCTGCAGCATAGTCCCAGATGACTGTCCTTACTTACGCTTCCTGTGGGGATAGGAGGGTTGTGGAGCCCATCCTGTGTCCTTCCAGCCTTCCAGCTGAACATCTCAACACGATGTCAGTCATGATAGATGGTGCACTTTGTGACACAACCAGCCTGCCATTAGGACAAACCCTTTTCACTGAAGCATCTGACGGTAATGACTTTCAGTGACAGACTGACCTAGGCTGGCTCAAGTCCGCGTGCTGGAGGTGAAAGGCTTCATATTCCATTACCAGGATTCTGAGCCATCAAGTCTACTCCATCCCACCCCTACTTAATCTGTATTGATAGACTTGGTAGCATTTTCCTAAATGCCGTCATCCATACAGATGTCTGCCGTTGTTGTGTTGATGCGGTCAATCAATACTACATTAAATGTTACCTTCAGTTTCTCCTTAATTGTCTAAAGTAGATGTGATATTTTCATTATTTATACAACTATGCCATTAAATTATGCATTCCAGATTAAAAGAATAAAAGACTTGTTTACATTGTTATTATTGCTCTGGCATCAACTTTTGGATTTCTATGTAAAGAAATTAATCTCCCATCGAAGGGGGAAATGGGGACTGACAGGATCTAGCTCCTGTTGCCTCTGGGACGTAATTATGCTTGCAAATACAAAACCAGAAAAAATCATAAGCTTAACACAGTAGACACTCTTGAAAGTTTCATCTCAGCATGAAGCTATGTTTTAATTATTATTTTTTGTCTGCATTGTTCAGATTGACAGTGCATGGACTAGAGTAAGTGCTTATCCTAGTTAATACTTCATGCGACTTATGTCACTGGAAGATGCATTTAATTTATTTCCTTTTGCTTTCCTTAAGCTGGCATAGAATAAGTGGTTATCTATAAACATTACACAAAGGTTTTACTACTTTAAGGCCATATCCAAAGCCTGTTGAGTCAATAGGAAGCATCAAAGGTCTTTGGAACAGGCCCTGTTACAAGACAGAAGTAAGCCATGATTTGTTTGGGATCCTTGAAGAGTAAAAAAGGAAAAAACTCCTTATTTATATTCTACAATATTAACAGATCTCCTATATGATAGAGATTTTCCTTTCCTGTGAAGCAAATTTGGACACTATATGTATTTATATATATCCCCACATATCTATATGTGTGTGTCCTGATTCCCGCTGAAGATTGACAGCATTATAGTAAAATCTTTTTCTGCTACAGTTTCTGCTTGCAAATATTATTCTGTGTAACACATAGAATTACCTGTGCAACACACAGTTGTTATACCTGAAGAATTGTCATCTCTGTTGCAGAATAAGATTTTCTTATATAAAGGATCAAATAAAAAACTCAGCTTCCAAGAATGAATGTGGGTTTTACAATGCCAAAAATTAACCCAAGAAATGCGCTGCCTCCAAATACTAGTGTCATCATCTCAGGAACAAAAATCTATTTACAATAGGTTTGTAAACCTATTTGTAATAGATTTTGAGATCCATACTGTCCAAATTGAATGATAGTCCCAAATTACTAGGATGATACAGTTAAGGCTATTTGGAAATACTTCTCACTTAAAGTTTGTTTAACGTGGACTGTGCTAAACTTTCATATAAATAATAATTTTATTGAGAGTTGACAAAATTATTCAATTAAATGATTACACAATACAGACCAAAGTATGGCTCCTACAGAGTTTTGTGTCACTCCTGACATGTATTTCAGAGAAAGTTTAGTTTGTGACAGACAGGAGTATAATGGTGTCTACATTTTCCAGATTCGTAGTTTACATCAGAAGTGAATGTTAGATCGTTTGATCAGATCTGTATGTGCTGTGTTAGGAAAACCTGTTGATTCACTGCTGTGCTGAGTTTTGCTGAGCGTAGGTCAAGTCTGAACAAAATGTGTTGTACACTTACCAAAGGAGCTGTGGAAATCCAGAGATGGATAATTAGAAGATTTTCTAATGTGCTTTGTTCCTACAGTTAATCTCATTTGTAATTAAGATCAAAAAAAACCCAATAAATAATAGCTTAAAAAAGGTGGTCCTAATATCTCATCTGAATCTGTTTGATTCCCTCTTTCAACCACTGGCTCTTCTTTCTTTATCTGTCAGAGAAGTTTTCAGCATCTTTTCACTGGGAAGTTGAATACATACTGTAATCAAACTACAGACTAACCCTACTTTTTATAAACTGAGATTTGGAAACTTTTGCTAAGATTTCTTACCACTAGGCATTTCCTTCAGCTCTCATATAATTTTTACAGCTGATGCTGCAATCTGCTTAATTTATCAAAATGCTGTCCAAAATACAGATGATAGGAGTGCATGGTTTATTAAAATAATTACCCCATCAGTGACAAATTCAGAATTAAAGCATGTCATTAACCCTGGAAGTTTTTCCAATAAGTAAGCATGTGCTTTGTCAAAGCTTTGCTTTGGCAAACTGCATTGAATCATTTGGAAGCAGTGACTAATAATAGTTTCAAAACATTAGTTTTCAGAATAAAGCTTTCCCCCTAAGTATCACTTGTAATTCTTTGTTTGGCATAATTTAAAAATAATTTAATGATTCCAGACCAGGATTTGATTCTTACCACTCTTTTAATTCCATCCTCAGTGTTATTTGCTATTGGCCTACATTTTTGTTCTCATTTTTTTATCAAAAATGAGTTTATATTCCTAACTGGAGCTATAGCAAAAACCTTAAAGCATCTGTGGCTCACTCTCATTCCCAGAAAAACCTTATTAAAGTGTATTTTCAACAACAGCTGTTTTTTGGGTTCATTGTCTGTTTCTCAATATCTTTAATGTATGCTCTATTGATTTATTACTAGGAAAGTCATCCTTCACCATTTCTTTCCAAAAATACGAGTGTACTGTCAAAATTCCTTAATAAGTGTAATAAGAAATTCACAGTTAGAAAGCAGGTCCTTTAACTTGGCAACGCCTGCCTACTTATGGCATGAGCTGTGACTACAGGCCACTAAAGTGTGAGAGGAAGGTCAGGACTATCCCCTTGACCATGTTTGCTGTTGGTCCTTTTCCACTGTTGGGAGGCATGACAGCAGAAGTGGTGGCAAGTGCTCTGCAGCCACGCAGGCACCAGCTCACTCGCTGTGTGTCTGGCATGCTGTTCCTGGCAAGGCTGCCCATCCCAACACCTTTTCCCCTTGGTAATGATTGACACAAGACAGAAGGTTCCTTCCTAGAAAGATCCTGGCATCACCTGTGAGGGAAAACAGATGGGATTTTTACACAGCCTGTCTTCAAGAATAATGTGGATGCTTTTTTTTGTCAGCACTTCAAACCACTAAAGTAAGTACAGACATAACCCGTGTCTCCTGGCTGGACACAAGTCCAAAGACATAAGGTAATTAGGTCCTGAATTCCCATTGACTGAGATACAGCTTTGTGGGTTTCATTCTCCCCTGTGTCTAAATACTATCAAATCTGGATTTCGGACGCTAAATCTTAACAGCATTGTGGTAGACAGCATTCATGGAGAGCATCCCTGTTCTCCTTGTTTTGCAGTGGTAGAATAAGATTAGAGCAATAAGAAGCTGGGACTTCTCAAGCCTTACAAATAATTGCCAAGCACTCTTCCAGCTGACTGAGACAATAGTGAACCAAAGTGATGCAGCTTCGTAGGGCAATGTTTTATCCTATCTGCTGTATATTGAGATTCTTCTTGATGCTGCCTTGCTTTAATGGCTGCATGGATTTTATTTATATATTTTTAATGAGATTTGTATTAGAATATTCTAAATAAAAACAAAAATTACCTCAAAAGGATATTCGAGATTAGTACAGCTGAAGTGAGCCATCTTCAATATCTTTTTTCAAATGAAACATGTACCGAAATGAAGGGCAGCCAGATCTGACTGGAATTACTTCAACACATTTTCTAAATATATTGTTACTAATACTGATAGTACTAATTATATGTTGAACTATGCAGTCTATAAATATACAACAAGAAAGATGTTCTTTGCCTTTAAATATCTGAAAATGAGCTTATGTAACACTATGAGCTAATGTCCAGCAACTAAAAAGTGGACACAGTTTCAAAGGGGGCCATTAGCTTCCAAGGAGCTGTTAAAAGATGTCAACATCAGTATGGGATAAAAGATGAAAAAAAGCTCCATTACATAATAAGAGGCTATTTCTTAAATATCAGGTGTAAAAAAAAGTCTCTAGTAGCTCAAAAAAGCTGGAAAATCCATGGTTCAAACCCAGTTTGTATTTATAAAGTCAAAAACTGGTTTCTCAAAAGATCAGGAATTAGGATTAACTTTCTACTGCAAAATCTTTTCCAGGATAATTGAATTCTGTAGTGACAAAGAGAAAGTAGATGCAAATAATTAATTAGCAATAATTCAGCATGGAGAATTAATACTTACTCTGCATAATGAGGTGAAAGGTAGTAGAGCTGAAAACACTATTATTCTTGGTTATGAATATTTTTGTGCATATTATTTTTTCATCCAGTATCTTATATCTTCATTCTTATTGAAATATTATTAATTACTGAGTTATATGCAAAAATACTCATCCTGCAAACATTCATGTATATGCTTATACAATCTAGTGCTAAAGTAAAAAAAGTTCTAGCTTCTAGGGACTTCAGTTCTCAAACTTCTCTTGAAAATCAGCTTGAAATAAGAAGTGTTTTTCCTTCTTAACAGACTGAACATTTTCCTGTTAATAGAATAAATAATAAATTAATGTGACATGAGGTAGAGTAAGTATGAAGACTGAAATGCTGCATTTACAGCTCTAACGTGTTTTGAGAAAAACCTGATCAAAGGCATTTTATGAACAGAAATTTTCTATTTCCCTTTCGGGGTAAATTGTCTTTACTGTGGAAAGAGGAGTACTACTGGGAGCAGATAATCTTTTTTTGAAATCTGTTTTTCTAGAATGACTGCTTTACTTTTTCAGATTCATAGCCGTTAGTCTTTTTCTAGTACTAATCATGCAAGTGCTGTCATAAAAAAGTAACTTTTTATATAAGTTTTAATCACATATATTTCAAATCTCAAGTAGGCTGTTCAGACAAAACACTGTTTAGAAGACCCTATTATACCATGCAGTAGTGTGTGATGAGGAGATGCTACATTTATTTTAGGAGAGAAAGAAATCTGTATTTCATTTGTTACACTGCTAACTTCACTTTAGGTAATTGCATTCAGCTTTATTATTGCCCAGAGCAATAACTGATTGTTAGTTATTGAAGTCTGAAATGATTTTTCTCATTTCCCAGGGGAATCTGGAGATTTACATGGTGCACAGCAGTAACTAATAGATATAATCTGGTCATAATGCAGCCCTATAATGTGTTATTTACTTACTGAGAACATGGATGTTGAACATTTTAACATTTCCTCAAGAAGTGTTGCAGATTTTACTTGTGATATGAGAGCTTTAAATGTGTACTACTCTTATTTTCACAATGGTTATAATGCTAGCAACCATTAGAAGGTATATAAAACACTGGGATCACACACCTGACCCAACTGCATAGGAACTTGAACATATTTTATCCTCAATTTCTAAAACTTAAACATAAGAGTTAAAAATAACCTATGGTAAGTAAATTTCATCAGCAAAAGGCACTCATGAGTTTGACTTGGAATACTGTGGAAAGGTGATTGCCTTAGGACAGAGAAAGGTTTTTATGGAGCAGAACTTACTTTTCTTGCTCTCCTCGGAATTATTTGTATCTATTTTGGTATCAGTGTATGTGCAACCTGGAGTATTTTAAGTAGCTATGTGCATTGTTTTATGAATGTCTTGTGCTACTCTGTAGCCAAAGGACATTGAGGGTGTGCAGTCACATGCAAAATGTCCCTGGTTGTATTCTGGAAGCATAGAATGTTTTAAAGATGTGCTTAAGATGCCTGAACTTGGGAATCTAATGGTATTTTGCATGCTGTGGTGTATTAAGAACCTGCTCCCCAGGACCACCATATAAGGCACAGAACCTGTAATTTTTTTGCCTTTGGAATCAGCCAAGTGAATACCTTAGGGCACATCAGGTGTCTTGTGGCACACCTTTGTTAGTCAACAAACTAGCCCTCTGAAAATCTCCTGCACTTATTCAGTGCCCAGAACAAAGGACCCCAAACTAACTCCGACTTTCTTTAAGGCTGTAAAATAAACCTTAAACATCAATTGCCTCAAACTCATCAGTTCTGTGTCTGCCTTTGAACCACATTCAGAAACGGGGCCTTAGAGAAAGAAGAAACTGTTCTGTAAACTTAGGTTCATTCTGGCTTTCTTAGTTAAAATGCTCCATTTTGAGGTTACAGTAAAATGAACTGTTAATATTAGATAAACTTCATAAATAATATGAAGTAAAGCAATCTTAGTCTAATAATATACAATAACAATGCAAGTATGTTATACATTATACTCAGATAAATAAAATACCAACTGCTGATTGTATAATAGTGGTAAACATGTTTTATTAAAGTAGGTTTTCCTTTCCATCAAATATGAATGTTTTATGAAGGTTTCAAAGTATTCCTCATGGAAACATTAAGGAATCTGTTCTTCTCTCAGTCCTCGGGGGATTTGTGACTGTTATTCACATTAAATCTAATGAGAATTACTGACATAAATACCTGGTGCATCAAGAGGTGTCCAGGCTCTTAATCCTTAGCATCTTCATCATCCTTTCTGCACAAGCTCCACCTCTTCCCAAGCTGCTGCTGCTGCTTTCATTTCTAGTGCTCATTTCCTCATACAAAAACATTCCTGCTAATGTAGGAGCAAGCACTTTCTTCAGTAAGATTGCTTGAGGAAGATCCCCCTCCTTGACTAATTGTGGTGTGTGGTTTTTTTTGTGCTAGAGGCAGACCCTGCTCCACATAACGAAGATCTGGATGCCATTTTAAAGTTTTATTGGGATCTGTATTGGATGGGGAGGGAATCAGAGCTGTTTCTGCTCTCTGGATTCAGCTCCAGACTGTTTATTGTCAGGGTGGGAGATGAAAGGCAAAAGAGAAGGAAGAAAGCAGTAAAGTGAAGACTGCAGGAGAAAAGGAGGGGGAGTGAGAAAGGACAGGATGGGTCTGTGCTCTGATAAAAACAAAATATACAATTAAGAGTTCAAAGCCATTCCTTCCCAAACAGCAGTGAGAAAGAGCAAAACAAATTAAATACAAGCAATTCCATGCTCCCTTGAAACACCAACACTTACTATACTCCCTCCCTCCCTCCCTCCCTCCCTCCCTCACAAAACACAGAGTAAACAGCCAGATCTGTGTCCTGGAGTTAAGTGTCCCTTTAAAGCTTAGAATAGCTGTTCAACATGAGATGTTCAACTGACAGTACCCTTTCTATCTCAAAGCACAATCCAGAAGGAAGATGCTTCTTTTTTTTTGAAGTCTTCCAGTGCCAGCCTAAATTCACTGCTTCATCTGCATCTGCACAAATGATAAATAAAATCACTTGAAGCAAAATGACCAGGTTCCAGTGGGTAATTTTGTGTATTATGCTGTGATGGATCACTGCCCATAACATGTACTAAAAATGTCACATTTCCCACTAAATCTGTATATCAGGTAGCTCCTGCACTGGACCATCAGCCAAGGCCCCATACATAGTCACTAACAGATTATGGCTTCAATTTTTTTTAAGCATTTTAGTCAAAATTAAAATGGCTTAATCTCTTCAAACATTGTAGAGCCATTCATTTTCCTGTATCTTTATTCTAATCTATTTCATCGCTGTGCTATGTTCCTTGCTAGTTCTTTTTCCAGTCACCAGTCACCTCCATGAAATTCTTCCCTCCATTCTGTCCCTGTACTTGCATATTATAGAAAGGTCCTGTATTAAAGAAGCTTTCAAGCTTCTGATGCTGGCTGTTACAGCATTTCTTCTGCCCTCACTAATCCCAACTCTCACACATTGTCCCTTTTAAATTACATCAGGATTTTTAATAGTATTTTTTTTCTGATAAGTAAAAATCTATACATAACTAGAAGATTTTGAGAACTTGTCATACAATAGCTTACCTCATGAATTTAATTTCTCTAATTGTTGCCCTCATACAATTTTTCCTGTAGCCACACCTATGTTCATCTAGCTAGTTCAGAGCAGCAGCCCTCAGTCTTTAATCAGAGTCCTCTTTTCAGTACTGATTACAAATCCACCATTATGTGTTTGTCATAGCCCTCTGCACACCAATGTTGGACTCTCTTCTAATGACACTCTTCTGCAAGATTCATCAGCCATGTTCCAGAAGAATTAGGTGAATGTGGAAGAGACAAAAAAGAATTTTGGACACTCATGTAAATAAGATATATTTTGTGTGGCAGTGGAATAGAAGACTTGAAGCTTGGTGGCATATATTCTCAGAGAATGGGAATGCCTGCTAAGAAAACATTGTAGCTATATGATAAAGCTAGTCAAATAGCAAAAGGCAGGTGGTAATACTTTCATGGAAGAGTAAAACGATGGTAAAACATGGATAACTTTTATTTAATTTCTAAGCCGATTTCTAACCATTTGAGAGCAGAAGGATTGGAGTAACTTTCAGTGAAAGCATTTATAGCCAGAAATCTGACCCTTTTTTAGCCAGGTCTTAGGGAAAGGGCCTGGTGTAGTGCTTGTAGATTTAGTGATCCAGGGATTTTTACTGTTCCTTACTGTTTTTTACTGACCTTGAAAATGTATCTGTGAATTGCTGCATCCCTTTCTTGGGTGCTCTATAAACAATTACTTCTTCTGTATGGCTTTGTGTTGCTGCCTTCCAATTTATTCAAAGTGCTGCTAACATTTCCTCCTCTGAACACATATACCTGATAAGATCAAAGTAATATTTTTCAATTTCAAATGTATTAGAAAAAAAGACTTAATTTAGTGGTCTTTGTTAACTTCATTACTAAGCAAAGTAGGAATCAAAATGCCCTATTCTTGCTAGCGTCTTAAAGAACTGACACTAACTTGGCAAAACCAATTTTAGTGAAGTTCCAACAAACTGTTAGATAAATATGTCAATACTGTACATACCATCTTTGGCTTGCAACCATGTACCTGTTTTGGACAGATTAACTCAGCAAATAAGGCAAGTAAGTATACATTAACTGTATTGACTCTCAGGTGAATAAAATATCAAGTACATATACAAAAAATAGATTACATTTTCAATAGAGAGACCAGGACCTATTAAAATCAGCTTCTAAAATTAACTGTTTCGGTGCTTACTGTTGTTTGATACTGTCAGACTGTGTGTTAAGAGCAGTTATTTGGCTCCTGCATTTCCAGAAGACACTCCATTAGGAAAAGTGCTTTCTTTCAGAGGGAGTGGAAATTTACACCATTCTGCTTGCCCATCAGAGGCTGACAAACAGGTCATCAATAGCTAAATCTGCTAGTGCAGAACAGGAAAAAGTCTTACTGAATTGAGTTTACAGTTCTTTATGGTCTTAAGATACAGATATTTATGATACTAACAATTTTTGCTGCAGTTCTAATTTCTCAGAAATTGTGTAATTATCTCCTCACATCCTTTGCCCACACATTTCTTCAGGGTTTGCACTGAAATATCTCTGTGTGTTTCCTAACATACTCCATATGGACAGACACCTACAGTCAAGACCTTTATAAGAATAGTCATAAAAATTTCCCTAGACCTTGAGACACAAATTCTAAGACCCCATCTGATACAAAGCCTTTGGTGTGATCTTCCATTGAACAGTTCAGGACAATAAGATACTTTGATGGTGATGGCACAGAAGCCACCACAATATCCTGGTTATGTCTTACAGATTGGTAAGTGTTATTAGTAATTAGTGGTGTATTTGGCAAAGTGAGAGCCGCCATAGTGGGATACAGGTTCTTCCAGGGTGGAAACATCAGTGTCCCTGAGAACATGTGGTAGACACTCTGAACCAATTGTACACAGGCTGTTACATAGTCTTCCTCCCATGTTTTACCTCTTAGACTGCACTGTTGGTTTAAAGCATGAGACTGCAGTTCTTATGAATACAATTTTTAATTGACCACTTTACAAATAAAAATGAGCTACACAAAAATTATATTTTCCCACTCTTTTGGGGATTATTAAATGAACTTGTCAACTCCTGGACGATAACAAAACCCAATGTTTTTCAGTTGAAATGAGAGTTTTTCCCTGTTGAAAATTGCCTGTTGTTTTTATAATTGTAAGAACTGGTCCACTGAACTTAGTACAGCCTCTGAGGTCTCAGTGAGAATCCTATGATTAATGAGGTAGCCATTAATGTCAGTAGATTGAACAACTGAAATCTGATTATATTAAAGTGCTTCCCAAACATTAGGGTCACATTAACAGTTTATTGAAACAAGCTGATAAAATTTAAAATGGTCATCTAATTCCCTAGGGTTCCTAATTGTTGCATGATAAATCACTCTGTAGAGAAATCTATTACAATGTTCCAAATGTGAAAATGTAATTTACTGTACCATTAGTGGGGTGTTTGAAGCACATCAATTCTTTCGTGGGGGAGTTTTGCCAGAATAAGACAAAACTCTGTATATGGAGGGTTTTTTTCTTCTAGATTGAGATAATGCACGGGCCTTGAGCTGCCTAAATTATATAAGAAAAATGAGATATCTTGGGGAAGCAAATCATCTGACAGTGACTTGCAAGTCTGTTGTGAAAAGTACAGCATGAATGAGCATTCATCTATGTTTATGGTATTACTCTACTTACAAGAATATTTTTGGGGAGGTTAAAAAGTTTTAATGGCTCAGCTATGGTGGCTTCTTACAGAGAAAGATTCAGATGAAAATTCACACATTTCTGATTACAGAACCTCAGATGCTGAAACAAATTTTTTGTTTCAAACCAATGTCTGCACGATTTGGCCTTGTCTTGATAGTGTTTTCTTCTTTCAGTGTAAAAAATTTTCCCTCACACTTGTATTTACATCTTTCTTTCCCCAGTTTATTTATTGTATAATTGTGTTACTCTCATTCTGTGCCTAGATAGAATTTGAACTTCTGAGATTAATACATGTATTTCATTGTGCACATGTAAATAAGTAGCTGAAAGATGAGCATCTCAGCATGCCCTAATTTAGTCTCTAGTTTGGTGACAACCCCAGTCAAGCAGTCACAATGACCATAACTTCCAGCAAGGATGAAAAGCGGCTTAGTACTCACCAGAACTATTTTTAAAGGATCAAAAGTATGTCAGCTTCATCCTTTTCATTAAAAAGAGGGCTAAAATATTGTAAAAATGAGTGATACAATGGGAGAAAATCATAGAGTCATAGAATGGTTTGAGCTGGAAGGGACCATAAGAATTATCCAGTTCCAACCCTTCTGCCATGGGCAGAGACACCTTCCACTAGGTCAAGTTTTTCAGATCCAACCTGGCCTCAAACATTTCCAAGGATGGGGCATCTACAGCTCCTCCTGGCAACCTGCTGCAGTGCCTCACCACCCCTAAAGTAAGGAATTTTTTCCTAGTATCTAATGTAAACCCTCACTACACTGTTCCTCTTTCATTTGAAGCCCATTCCCCCTTGTCCTGTCATGGTCTTGTGAAATGTCCCTCTGGTAGGTTTTCTCATAGGCTCCCTTCAGGTACTGAGAGGCTATAAATAGGTCACACCTAAATCCTCTCTTCTCTAGGCTGAACAATCGCAATTCTGTCAGCCTTTTCTCATAGGAGAGGTGCTCCATCCCTCTGATCATCTTGGTGGCCTCCTCTGGACTAATTCCAACTTCATCGACTTCCTGCTCATGGACTTATCCATGTCCTTCCTGTGCTGGGGACTCCAGATGGGGTCTCACCAGAGCAGAGAAGAGGGGCAGAACCTCCTCCCTGTGCTGCCCACGCAGCTTTGGATGCAGCCCAGGACACAATTGCCTTCCCAGACTGCGCAGTGCACTTTGCTGGGTCATGTCCAACCTCTCATCCACCAGCACTCCCAAGTCCTTCTTGGCAGAGCTGTTCTCAACATCCCCAGCCTGTGTTGATACTGTGGTTTCTCCCAATCAAGGTGTGGCACCAAACATTGGTTAAAAATGTTGGCATTTGTACTTAACATCCTCCCAAGAGGTACCTTTTTTTAAGTGTGCTGTTCTACCTGTGACAAAATTTGATTCACATTGCATATGAAAAGGAAATTTGTACATGTTCCACATTCAAAAAACTGATTGTAGGATGTGAAGTTATTAGTACTGGTTGCAGCTCGGTAGCATCTGGGAGTCTCAGCTGCACAGCAGAGTTCTGTGTACAAGGAGAGGCACAAGTGCAGGACAAAAAAAAAACATGTTTCAGTAAGTTTCAGAGGATGAAAAAAATATATGGCAGATGGATTTAAGGAAGTGAATTGGAACATTAAAACAAGCTGCAGTCTTAGCATTGTTTGCTGTAGGTTTCACAGGAAAAAAAAAGGAGTATTCTAGGCTGGCTGTGCAGAGAATAATAAGGTGCAGCTTTGTGAAAATTTGCTTTTCTCAGAGAAAGAACATCTGGAAGAGGAATTAATGCCACTGCTTCTTTTTTATGCAGTGCCTCAGTGGTCAGAACAGCCTCATGGGAAATTCAAGTGCAATTTTCCAGGCTTAGTGGTGTAGAAGTCAGATTGAAGAGGATGCAGAAAAAAATTTTGAACATGAAAAACTCGAGATTTTTTAAATGGAAGAGGCAAGAAAGAAATACAGGAACAGTTGAAGAACAGTCTTTTAAAATGGGAAAAACATTTGGGTTTAGATTCAGATGAAAGAGGAAGATGAGATTAACCAAAAACAGACATTGAGAATGACTGTCAGGTCACTATCTTAGGGGGGCTTAGGAGAGATCAAGCAGTGGAATTAAAATAAAATATATGTTTAGTTTGTGGAACTCATTGCTACAAGATTGTGAAGACTAAAAAGTGGTGCATTTTTGTTCAGGTTTTGTTGTTTCATTTTTTTTTTCCCAAAAGCGATTAGACTTTTATATAAGATTGGTTCATTCATACCTATTAAACATGATTGACCCAATGGGACCTTCAGCTTAAGTCAGTGAATAATGGTGGATTTTATTCTTTTCTTGTCACCTGCTTATTACTTTGATTTCAGATAGAAGTCCTGTGCAAAAAGGGTCACCGAAGATGATGAACATACCAGTCTTTCTAGGATGCTGATGATAATACCAGGCTTTCAAGGGCCCTTTTGAAACCACTGCAATGGGTCCGCCTGATCTTTCTGAGAGACTGAAGGCTGCCCAGACTTTGAGCTGGGTCTGGCAGGTCAAAACACATTTCCTTTTCAATTTCTCAGCTCTTCCTGTGTCCTGATGGAGCTCAGGCACCCAGCTGCTTTTCCCCAGTCACTAAGCTCAGGAAAACTATGTGAGATTCAGATCACTGTATTAGATCCGCTTTCTCTTCTCAAGGCTGTGCAGCTCCTTCTTGCCTCCATTCACTTTCGGCCCTCCTATTAACTTTGTTCTTTTTGGTTGATCAATCATCCTTCCCCACTGCAAACAGGGGAAGGGGAAGAAAGAATAGTCCCAGGGACCAGTAAATTTTGCTGTGAAGTACTTACAGAAAACTGTATTACTTTTGGGGGGGGTTGGGATTTTTGGTTGGGGTTTTTTTTGGTGGATTTTTTTTTTTTTGGGGGGGTAGCGGTGTTGTTTGTTGTTTTGTTTCATTTTTTGATGAAGAAGTAGGATGGAAAACTGAAAAAGAATATGCAGAGATGAGATTAAATGCATTACCTGAGGAAGGAGAAAACAAAGCAAAGGCAAGCCAAGAAAAGGAGACAAATAGAGGGATGTGGATCAGCATGCTTCTGGTTCAAGTTCAGCTGTTACTGTGAAGTCGTTCCACTGTAGTTCTCATTCAGATCAGCATTTATTTCTCACTTTGGAATGTCCAGCATAGTTTGGATGAGCTTGGAAAATTAGTACCTCTCAAATGTAAGAGTGGCAGGACCTAGATTACATGGCAGGGAGAAGCTTCTGCTTTTTTCTTCTCACTCTTGTGCATTTATTCTATCTTCTGTAGCCTGACACATGGGATGAAGAGTTTAAGAAAGAAGTAGAGCCAAACATGTGAAAATTGTCTGATGCCACAGCCGTACCAGCACCAGCCCTAGGAGTAGGGAAGAAAGAAAGGACAAGGTTAAAGTCTCAATTGAGAGTGTCAATATAGTGAATTAGAAGGACTTCTTTTGGGTGTAAATTTGCCTTATGCCTATACAGGGAGCAATACAGCATGCATTCAGACACACGAATACACTTGAAGTTTTTGTTTTTACTGGAAGCAGTTGAAGACACGGTGACAAAATAGGTATGGTCCACCTACAAATGTGACTTCAGAATCCTCCACCAGTTGTGTGCCTAGACTATCTATGGAACTATGGAACCTCATCCAGAGTTCCTCACCATTGAAGCTATAATGTGGAATTGCAGTATTGGAGCCACTCATGGCCCCAGCAAATCAAACCTCAGCCCTTCCTGCTCTATGTCATACTGATGTATGATAATCAGTGCTCAGTCACCCACAGAGCAAAGAAGTTCTTTGTCATATTCAGGTGGAACTTCCTGTGCATCAGTTTCTGCCCATTGCCTCTTGTCCTGTTGCTTGGCACCACTGAGAGAAGCCTGGCTCCATCCTCTTCACACTTTCCCTTGAAATACTTATATATATTGATGAGGTCACTTTTCAGTTGTCTCTTGCCAAGGCTGAACAGGCCCAGCTCCCTCTCTTATATTTTTGTCAATCCACGTGGGTGAGAACACAGCACAGAGACTGAAGAAACACACTGATGAAATACACTGGCACAAGTGCTGAGCCGGAGTGGTGTCACCGATGGAAATAACAGTGCTCAGCATTTTGGATGATAAGTTTGAAGACCCACCCACTACTTGAGATTAATTTTCTCTCTTATGATTAATTTTCTCCTATGCGGAATGAATAAGTAGTGGAAAGACAGCCGAGGAGCTGTCTCATCTAGCACATACATAGAGTTTTGTTGTGCTAGATTGCCATGCTGTTTACCTGTACAAAGCAAAGTGATTTAGAGTCCCTGGGCATGTGCAAAGGAGAGCCCCTTTATTGCAAAAAGGCCTTGCAAAGCAGTTAGCTGGGTACCTGTTTACATGGTTTTAAGATACAACAAGCCCAAGTCAGCCAACCACAGTAGCCCACGATGTGGACACACAGCACTCACACAGCATGTCTCACATCTCTCACGTTCCTCTGTTCCAGATGAGTTGCTCTCCCATAGTTCCCTTCTACTTAGCCTAAGTAGCAGGCCTGAGCCATGATTTTACAAGGGTGACATGGCCCTTATTTTACAAGGCTTTACCTATATGCAACAGTCACCCAAAAAGATCTGCCTCTCAGACCAAAGGGGTACTGCTGGCATTTGCATTATATTCACTGCATTACTAGGCATCCTGAAGAATTTGCAATAAATAAATAAATAGACTAATAACAAACTCATATATTAGCAAACTGTTTCCATGACAGTGACTGATTTTCTAGACGATATGATATTAATTCACTGCACAGCTATTAGTTTGGGAGGCACAAGGCTGTAGATCACTCACATGCTTTCTCTCTCCTTTTTTATTCTTAAGGAGTTGGCTGACTTTGAATTGAAGACTGCAGAGTCACAGTGGTTGTGGATGTGCCCCCACAGAGTTTTTTTAATACACCATTTTATTGGGAAAATGTTCTTCAGATGTAACTTGTCTGTCAATTTTTCTCTAATTATTGTTATTACTGCAATCTATGAATGATATCTATGAATTTCTGTGGATTTATGATAACTATGGATTTTTAGGTTTTGGCATTAGAAATGTGAATGTTGCCATAATGTGCAATTCAACTCCTCTGAAGTTCCTGAAGGGTTGCATGCTGCTTTAGAGGAACTGCTTGCACACATCACATTGCAAATTGCTCCTTTAAATGGTTGGCAGTAGAGGTTATTTGTGATACCCTTTGTGTGAAATTGCCTTCCTGGTTTTGGTAAACTCGACTGAAGTCAATAGAACTACTGCAGAGATGAATTTGGACCCTTGTATTTTGTTTATTCTAAAAAAGAAAAAAGAAAAAATATTGCTTTTATGGAATAAGAAAACATACATAGTATTTACCTGAAAGCTCTCAAAAGCTTTTTCGTAAATACATGTCGCATTTTCATTCACGTAAATGTGTATTTTTATTTTCACAAAAAAACTACTTATTAGTGGCACAGTTAAATAAGTGTTTTGGATGTACAGTAGGAGTTTCTTAGCTCAAACATGATTTACCTTATCAGCTATAATGGCTACAAGAATAAATGCATATTTTGCTGCATGTTAAAATGCATATTATTAATATTTTTATAACAGTTTACATTTATATAATGTCTTTCATCCCAAATACCATAGTGTATTATGTATATGAATAATCCCATTGAACTGGTGTGAATAGTCCATTGAAACCAATGGGGCTATTCACACAAGCAAGGCTATTCACATGAATTAGAGCTATAGAGTCCAGCCTTCATTATATAAAGTATTTTTTCTCCACAAAATTGTCACTCACCGTACATGTTAGTTTTAAATAAATTAATTGCAGAGGAGATGAAATTGCAAATGCTACTTCATACAATATATTTTCAGAAATTTACATATATGAATAAGGGTAGGAGGCCAAATAATTTAATCTCTCATATATTAACATAATAGTTTAGTGCTGATTTAAATTGAAGATGCCTCTTGCTAATGGCTCATCCCAAAACAACTTCCTACAAAAAAGGAGCTTAATCCCAGAAGTTTTTACTTCAGGAAGTAGGCTTCAATCACCTTAAGAATCTTATTTCATTCAGTGGGATTGCTCATGAGTTAAGATTCTAGGATCAATATCAAGGCCAGATAAACAAGTGGCTAATAAAATTGATTGCTCCTTGGTCCATATTAAGCAAACATTTTACACTCAAACAGCAATTTGAGGAATCAAAATTGAGTGGCAAACACTTTCAGTTCTACTTTTCATTTCTGCATGTTAGACATGTTCAGGAGGCAAACTTTTTGTAAGATTTCAGATATGATACTCAATCAGTTCTAATTTAACAACATACCAGCAGTACAATTCTCTGAGAGAGTAGTAAATTTGGCTCTATTTCCAGTGAAAGGATTCTTGCTCTGCTCTGCTTTGCTCGACATTGTTTGCTCCTGCCTTCTCAGCCCACCCTGCCCTATGTCTGCCCACACCCTTGTGGAGCCATACATTGGTCACGTCAAGGACCAATCTGGCTGAAAACTAACCAACTAATTTTTTTGGGCCAGTTTAGCTTTTATCCCCACTATTTGTCCAGATGAAGTCCATGATTGTATAAATAGCTGGTCCAGCTTCAGAGAGAGGGTGATGCTCCTCTTAAAGTACAAAATGGGGGAAGCACTTCCTTCAAAATTTTCTGTGAAACTACAGCAATGAAACTACTACAGTGTGCCACGGCTGAGATAATCCAGGACCTGAGCATTGGAAAGGCTTTAATACTCAGTGACAATTTGTTTTCCCTCATACACAAGCAGAATGAGGTGACTTGGAAAGCTATCCCAGGAAACAGAAATAGCAGTGGTGGCATTCAGGAGCAAACTGCAACTTAAGCATTGTATGGGCTCACAAGTGGCTCTTATCCACCTCTCTGTACCCAGGACAGTCAGGTATTAAAATTTGAGACACTGTCTGTTTCTGAAGTGTGAAGATCAAAAAAGAACTGCAGCATAGCTCTTGAACCTTGGCAAGGTCCTGGTAGCAAAGGGGCTACAGGGGTGACTTCTGTGAGAAGCTGCTAGAAGCTTCTCCCATGTTCAACAGAGCCTGTGGAAGATGGATCCGCCACTGGCCAATGCTGAGCCCATCAGCAACAGCAGTAGCACCTCTGGGATGATGTATTTAAGAAGGGGAGAAAGTTGCTGCTCAGTTCCATCCAGAGAGAGAGAGAGACAGAGTGAGAATATGTGAGGGCAACGTCTCTGCAGTCACCAGGGTCAGTGGAGAAGGAGGGTGAGGAGGTGCTGCAGGTGCCAGAGCAGAGATTTCCCTTCAGACCATGGTGCAAAACCATGGTGAAAGAGCTGTGCCCTGCAGCCCATGGAGGCCCACGGGGATGCAGAGATCCACCTGCACCTCCCATAGTAGGTGGATTCCTAAAAGAGACTGAGACCACATGGAAAGCCCACGTTGGAGCAGGCCCCTGGCAGGACCTGTGGCCCCATGGACAGAGCAGCCCATGGGGAGCAGGTTTGCTGGCAGGGCTTGTGACCCTGCAGGGGACCAACACTGGAGCAGCCTGTTCCTGAAGGGCTGTACCCTATGGAAGGGATCCACTCTGAAGCAGTTTGTGAAGAACTGTAGCCCATGAGATGAATACACATTAGAGAAGTTTGTGGAGGACTGTCTCCCATGGGAGGAATTCCATGCTGGAGCAGAAGCAGAGTGTGAGGAGTTGTTTCTCTGATGAGGAAGGAGTGTGAGAGAAAACCTGTGATGAGCCTTCATTCCCTGTCCCCTTGCACTGGCAAGGGGAAGAAGGGAGAGAGACTGGGGGAAGCCCAGGAAGAAGGGAAGTGTGGGGGAAAGATACATTTTTATTTCTCATTATCCTGCTGTGATTTGATTGGTAATAAATTCAGTTAACTTCCCTAAGTCTGTTTTGTCTATAAGAGTAACTGGTGAGCAATCTTTCTTTGCCCTTATCTCAATCCATCAGCCTTTCATTGTAATTTCTCTCCCCTGTCCTGCTGAGAGGAAGAGTGATGGAGCTGCTTTGATGGTCACCTGCCACTGAGCCTGGCTCAACCCACTACAACAGCACAGTGACTGAGTCACTGGGGATGCAAAATGTTTCAGATCCCCATACTGCCTGATCTGGAGCATTGACCCCATCGTTTCAGAATCTTACCTGAAGTGCTAGCTAGCATATGGGCTTAGGAAGACAGCCACTTCCTTTTCTTATTTGCCTAAAGTACAGTGCAATGCAAAACACCTACAACAGGGACATTAGAGGAGACCCACTCCAGAGGGGAGCACATCCTGGCAGATGGGGGCTCCCCTGGGGACGTGTGAGGTGACTGTTCTTACATTCTTGATTTACAGCAGACAGAATGATGATGATGAGAAAAAACAGGAGAGCCCCATTCATTCACCAGTTTGGTAAAACCAAGCATATAGAATCATGGGCTTATAGAATGTCTTGAGCTGGACCTTAGAGATATCTTGTTCCAACCAACTCCACCATATGCAGGGACACCTTCTACTAGACCAGGTTGCTGAAAGCCTCATACAACCTAGATTGAACAGTTTCACAGAGGGGGCATCTACATCTTCTCTGAGAAGCCTCTTCCAGTACCTCACCATCTTCACAGTAAAGAATTGCTTTCTAATATGTAATCTAAACCTGTCCACTTTCAGTTTAAAGCCATTCCCCCTTGTCCTACCGCTACATACTGTTGTCAAAAGTCCGTCTCCAGATTTCTTGTAGACTCCCCTTTAGGTGCTGGAAGGTGCTATAAAGCCTCTTCAGGCTGAACAAACCAACTCTCTCAGCCTGTCCTCATAGGAGAGGTGGTCCAGCCCTCTGACCATCTTCACAACCCTTCTCTGGACTTGCTCCAGCATGTTCAAGTCCTTCTTGTGTTGTGAGCCCCAGTGTTCAGTGCAGTATGTATTACTCAGCTAGACCCTAACATCTTGATTCTAGTGAGGAGGCAGGTCTGGGAATGAGCCCTAGATTTGGTTTGCATGAGAGATCATTGTGGGTTTGGTGCTCTCCAGATTACCCAGGTGTTGGGCACACAGCTGTTCAGTAAAGTTGAACTGCATTCTCACACTGGCAAGTGTACTGGTGATAACCTTGGTGTGTAAGGGAGTGTGGGCACTTGGGAATATGGCTGTTTTCCTGTTGTTGAAGTTAAACAGTTCGAGTGGCTGAGCAATGCTTGAGTCCCTTTGAAGATGAGTTCTAAATTATTAGAGAAAATGTAATTTATTTATATATATGTGTGCGTATGTGTGTGTGCATACATATATATATGGGTGTATATATATATAATATTCCATGTAAAGCTTCCTTGTTTCCTGGTTAGAGGTTGTATTACCCCACCCCAAGAAAAGGTCATAGCCATAGGAGGCATAGGAGACCAAAAATTCACTTTTAAGTTTTGTATCCATTACTTGGGGTTGTTCATTAGTTCTGAATATCATAGGGCCAAAACAGTCGTTTTCTCTCAAGAAACAAAGATTGCCTCAAGGTAATTTAAGAATCTCTGAAGTTCTCATATGAAATCGTAGTAAAGGATTTTTTAGCAAAATTTTAAAGAAAATATATTTAATACTTTGCGTTTTTAAGTATTTATTGCAAATACTTCAGATTTGCTATACCTTTAATACTAAAGTCATACTTAAAGTAAATCACAATGTGTACTTCCTGTGATCTTTTCAGAACGCAATAAACCAGATTGTTTTTAATGGCTCTTCCAGCAATGAAAAATATCTGTGTTGGGTGGAAACAACAAATTGATGCTTTTTCAATTCCTTTTAATGGCATGAGGATCTTTGCAACATGCTGTGAAAAATATTCTCTTAATGATAGGCCTGTGGCACAACTTAAGGAATCATCAAGAAATAAATGCTCTGCTGTCTGGCTGGCAGCTTGGTGTCCCTTAATTGAAGTATTATAAGATTCTGTGCAGAGTAAAGCCTCCAGGGTTTTGTAGCTAAATGGCACGGACACCTCTGATGAGACATGCAGATGAAGATATGTCAATACAATCTTCACCAATTTGCTGTAATAGCAAAGACTGATTAATTTTATAACCACGGGTGCTTCTATTAGCTAACCTAAGGAATGATTTAGACTTTATTAAGCGACTTATTTCTATCTTTTTCAAGAGGCTTCTGCAGCATAGTTTATCTCCAAATGCTGGACAGCAACATTTTTTCTAATAAGGATTCTAAATTTATTATTTAAGGATGGATCATGAGCATAACTCAGCTATGTGCAGCTTAGTGGGGGCAAATCTTTGTGACTTGGCAAATCAACTGTACTTAGGTTGGTGTTTCTCAAAAAATAAAGTGGCTTGATATCCTATGCAACTGAAATGGCAGCTCCTATATACATTTTTAATGTACAAAAAAGGAAATTGAAGTGACTAAATCAAAAGTATGTAGCTCTATAACTTTATCCTTTTTTATGCTAGACTATAAAACTATTTTAATATTTTATTATAATTGCTTTTGGACATCTAGCATGATCTGGTTACTCAACCAACACTCTATATTTTAGGGCTTTCTTCAATAAAATATAACTTACAACATGGACAATACATTTCATGGTTGCCTCACACAGTGCTGGCTGTGCAATCATGCTTTCTCTCCGGAATAAGCATTCTGGACACAGCAGTCAGAAGAATGTCATACACATTTTTGGCATAGCAAAACCCCCAAACTGACGGCTATCATCAGTTTCCTTACCCATTCAGCAGGAAAACTGATGGCCATGTTTTTTCCATCACAGATGCCATCATGCCTCCCACAGAGAAAACGCTATGTCCTGCACTGTACCCTGCTGCTTCCTCGTGACACAGCACTGTGTTGAAGGTGAAGGTTTGTCCAATGAGTGGAGACAAGCCTCCTTCCTTAGTCTTACTTACCAAGAATACTGGAGCATACTGACCTCTTTTATTCTGTTGGCTTTGTGCTAATCTCCAACTAGTTAGTCTCATACACACTGTTAAAGAATATGCTGTTTACAAAAGTCAAGTGAAAACGTGTCGAATTATAGCCATCAGCATGGATATAGAGTAACCTACTTCCAGACCATGGTCCAAAGTTTCACTCATGCACTAATGGCAGAGAAAGAAATTGCTCTCTACTCATCATGGTCCCAGGATCTTAACACAATTTAATTCAATCTTGTGCTCCTTTATTTACAGTCTGATTCTGGGGAGGACACTTACTGCATGAACTCATCTGTCACAAGGTAGGAGAGCTGCATGTACAGTCTGAGGTTCATATTTTTCGCCTACCAGCAGAAACATGAATGTGGGAGGGTGTTTCTTTGGATCAGAGTTTTTCCTCCCATTCCCTGTCCCCTACTGGCGTTGTGTTTTGATTTGTCTTTTTTTTTTTTTTTTTTGCAAATATGTGATTCATCATTTTTATATATTCATTTTTCAGTTGTGGCTGAATTCATAACCCTATTTCAACGTCTATTTGTTTGAAATTTCTTTATTACTTGCTTCATAATTTCATTTCTTTGACCAACTGTTGAAATTTTGAAACAGTAATAAAAAATGCCTCAGTGGTGAACAATAAATTTTACTTGCACTTGCATATGTGCAACTCACTTTACTAGCAAGATTCTCCAGAATCACAGTATTTCAGCGCTTCATTCTTATACCTATCTGGAAGTTCAGTCTTCAAAATTACAGAAATCCCTACTTTTTGACTTGCCTGAGATTTTCTGAAAGTCAAATTATTTCTAACTTTACCTCTTGTAGGTTCCATATCCATTTTCCCTGTATGTCTGGCGCAAGTTTCATGCCGGCAGTTGTCTGATCTAACATGGCAGATCCAAGTGCTTGCCTCTGCAGACATGTTCAAAGAAATCATTCTCCAAAGGCTTGTGGAAGCCAAAGGCAACTTTCTTGTGAAGAACAGAAAAAGCATCCCTTTGGAATTGAAGCAAACATTGGTGATCATCTTTCATCATACTTGCTTTGCTTTCTCTTTCTTCCCTACATCTGTAGGCTTCATTTTTTTTCTCTCTCCAAACTGGTTTCTCTATGACCCCTGAAATTTTAGAGCTTCTTATCAGAAGTGGAGCAGCATATGAAATATGGTTGCTTTATTTCAAGCAGGTACAGGGCAGTTCTATTTAGTCTCCTTCCCTCAGTACTTCGGGCTTGTTCCTCCTGCAAAGATGAACTAATAGTGCCACTGATTCAGGTAGCATTTGTGTTAAAATGCATAAGAACCTGTTTTGATACTTATATTTCTCACTGAGTGCTGCTCTGGCAGCTCCATGATACCCCGCCTACCAATTAGTTTTCCTTTGAGATCTTCATGGCTAGTGAGATTGAGGCTTCTGAGAGGTATTGTGGCATTTACTGAAGATCCATTCCCTAGTGCTTGAGTCAGTAGCAGAGGGACACCTGTCAAGAGAGATACGACTGACAAATGTCTTTAAAAAGTGTATTTATAATGTGTGTCTATGTATATTTGCATTTACACATTAATTACCAGAAATATGCATTTAAAATAATTATATATGGCTAGATCACTTTATAAATTAAAACACTGGCCTTTACTTCACCTTACAATTCAAGCAGTGCCTCTAGCACCCTATCCCCTGTATCCTCCTAGAGAGACAGGAAGGAGGGCTAAGCTCAGATGGGTTCATTGGCACCATATTACCCCATCCAGTGAAGTTCCCTAACCCTTGACTTGGTGCTGCACCTAACACTGTTTGAATCACTAAACGCTATTGATTTTGGCTTTCTAGAGAAGCCATTCATATGGCCTAGAGTGTATAAAAGAGTTTCTATTCTCCCTGAAAATGATTTAGTATAAATTACTAAAATAAATGTCGGTGGGAGATCTGTGAACTTACTAAGCACAGGTAGACCTCTTGATGTGTTGCACATAGACTGAATGTGTATATGTATAGATTTAAATAACGATACATATATTTTCAGTCCCATGTTTGGCAGAGGACCAGAATGGACCTCAGAGTGAGTGCAAATACCCCAGACAAATTACATAATATGCATCTGCATAGGGAAATCCAGAGCTGAGGCACACCATGTCTATTAATCCTACCCCAGAGGCTACTAAAGGCTGGAGAATGCATACTCGTAAATGTGGACTGTGGCCCCTGGTCACCCCTGAGGTGCTCCCTGGAGACTCATTTGTACCCACTTTGGCAATGTGGTTTTCTGTCTTCGAGGGTGACCAGAGCTGGGGCAGAAATTCTGCCTCATGGCTAGAAAGCACTGTCTTTTTTATGTCCTGCATGGACACGCTGCTTTCTTTGGCCATTTAATTTGGTTGTGGGTTCCTCACAGTCCAGGCAGGTTTCCAGTGCACCCAGGAGATTTTTTTTTTACCTCTCTCTCCTGTCTCACTGAAATGGGAGCGTCTTGGTGGATGCTGCAAAGTAAGGACCCTATGCCTTCCCCAGACTCCATCTCAGGCCACCACAGGGCTTCTGAGCATCTCCTGGTCTTTCAATGAATGTCTTGTTTAGACTTCTTGGAGGTGAAGCACAGAAAAATAATACCATGCCAGATACAGACATTTCAAGTTAGCTCTGATTCATAGTCTGCTGCAGGCAGTAAAAAATCCCTCTATCATCTCTGATAGACTCAGGATCAGGCAGATACTGAGGCTCTAACAAAGTATTAAATTCTACATATGTGTGCACACAAACACATAGTGTTCGTAAAGTATGTACATCATGCATTACTTTAAATTTTTGTACTAATATAGCATAATGCTAATTTATCGATTGGACCAATTGCTCTGGATCCAATTGTTGGATTTTAAAAAATCAAAACAAAATAAATCTTCCCTAAAAATGGACAAGATTTTTATGTTACATGTTCTTACAGCATGACAACCATTGAAAGAGCTATTTAGTATGTTACATGGTTTAATAAAAATAACTTGTCTGGCAATGTCTGAAAGCTTTTGCAGCTGCAGGGGCACTTCTTGGAAATAAATTTGTGTTTACACAGGTGCAGCCATATTTAACAAAATTTTTATATGCAATGCAAACAGCTGCCTGTCTGTTTTCTTTGGCAGAGCTCTTTCCAACTGAAACAATTTGTATCAAACATATCTCTCTGTGATACCTATATAAACAATAGATGAAATTCCTGTGAAAGGAAAGGGTATTCAATAATGCACTTTTTAGATAAACTGGAAAGCAGAAGCACCTTGATTAGAAAAGCTTATCACTTCACAAAATATTTTGCGTTTCAGAAGGGCTCAGGAGTCCACCAGGGAAGTACTAAATTGTCTGTAGGAAAACTCAGAGTTTTATCTAGTTAAAGTCAAGCTGAAGGACTCTATGTTCAATAAAAGACACTTGGCAAATTGGATATTTTCCTTAACAAGAGCACTGCCAGTAGTGATGTACATTATATTATTCAACTTTTGCAATGTTTTTATATAGAATGATGTATTTCCCAAAATATTTAGTAATAGCTCAGTTTTCTTTTTTTACTATACTTTAAATATTTTGTTATAATTTTTTTTTCCATTGTATGGAATTCTTGTTCATTCAGAAAACTGGTGCCTAATACAGTCTTAGTAATCTTGCACTTTTCACATCTTTGCAAATACTCACGCTTTTGGAGGCCTGCCCTATTGCCAGCTTGTGGAATTTAAATTGTGGTCTGGAGTTTGGGTTTCAAAGACACCTTCCTCAGCCTTCCCTGTGCCCAACCAAAACAACAAGTTGGAAAGAAAGATTTCTTCTCATAATTTATCTGATGTTCACAATTTCTTTCACTATTTGTTCATGTAAAAATGTTTTCTGTTTAATTTGCAACAAAAAGCATGAATGTTAATGTATGCTGCTACTGATCCAAATTATGTTCAAATATTTTTGAACACATATAAAAAATACAGTTCTAACATTAAATATCAGTTTAATTATTTCACCAATGATGAGGAATAATTTTCTATTCACAGATGAAGAGCAAACTCTCCAACAACATTATCTTCTCATGAATATATTTTGTTTCTTTGTAAACTTGAAGTATAGCAGGTGAACCCAACCATGTGGTATACTTGATCAGTCCTTTTACTTTATCAAAGAGAGAAGTGGAGAATCTAACAATGCTTCTGGCAGCCTCTTTACAACAGAAGTCTTGTGTCTAGATAAGGATTTTAATAAATTATATATTTGTGTAGCTCCGCTGACTTCAACAGAGGATCCGGTGGGCTTTGTGCTGTACTTGTATTTGTGTGGAGCTGACACAGCTTCTGAGTGCTCAGAATGACAAATCTTTGTTAGCATTGCTGCAGCTTTGCAGAAAGCCCTTTATGAAATGCAGTTTAGCCTCCCAGCACCGTGGGGGCTTGTCACACTCTCTCCCAGGCAGTGTGCTGGAAACATATTTTTAGTGAGGTCGCTTGTTTGTTCTTTCCCTGTGAATTTTCCACTCAGTATAAATACAGTCCAAATGACCTTTTTTTAAACCTATTCTGCACACAATATGCTCATGTAGCTCCACAAGGTGCAGTTACATATACCTGTTATATCCCTATATCCCTATAGAGAATGAGGCAGTACTTCACCACTGCTTGGAATTAGGGCCACAGTAGAAGATTCTGTGATTGTACATTTGCTACACTTTCTGAATTATTCTGGCCTTCTGTTTTACTTCAATCTAATGAGCTGAGAACCCAGAAGACATATTAAAGAAAGTTGTGTTCTGTGTGGAAAGGCTGCTTTATTTTTATATGACTTCATTAGGTGTGAGAACCATCGAGAAAATAAAAATTCTTTTGGGGTATTTAGCTTCCCTTTCCCATCTAAATAGCATTTAAATTATTATCTACAGTGTGATTATTTGTTTCTAGGTTTAAGAAACATCCTTCTATCATCAGGCTTGCATGCACATTGGTAATTATGTGAGCTTTTTGGCTTTTTGAGCAGTAGATTCACTAAGTGAATGAGGATTCCACATATCCCTTAAGCTCTTAAATTTTCACCCTGAAAGATTTTACTCCAGTGTTTTTAGCTGAGCTAGACTATAGGCTAAATTAGGAACACTGCTCACTGACAACCAAGGAGTTGGAAAATCCAGTATGTAAGTTCATGATAACGATCTTTTTCCTAATAAATGAATGATTAGATAGAAGAGGTTGCTACATTCAGATGAAATAAAAAACATAAATAAAAAAAGATGGGGAGCAAATTTCATCTTGATGGAGAAAATTGTTTTCCACATTAAATTAGGATCATGTGCTCAGGAGCAATAATTTCAGCAGAAACAGAGCCAAGTCTGGGGCAGCTAACCAGAAGAGTTGAGAATTGCAGTCCTTTGCTTCAGTAAGTATAAACAAGTGGTTCTTACTGCTGCTGAAGATTCTTTTAAGCAAGTTGCCTAACTGGCTGCTGGACCCTAACACCTTTATAAACAATCAATTCCTGTATCTCTGTAAAACCATAGCTTTCCTTCCACCAAAATTCCCTCTCCAAGTGAATAACCACCACCTGTCTGTTCAACCTCAGCTTAAAAAAAGGTATTTACATGAACAAGTAATGGTACTAAGTATATGAAGAATGACATTAAGTCTATGAAGAAGCCTCCTAAGTCTATTAAGAACCTCCTAGATAAAAAAGTTCTCTAGTGAAGTAATTATTATTTGTTTCAATCATTTCTTCATTTAAGTTACTTTTGATATACCTTATCTAAACCACTCATAAGATTTGTGTTATTTCCTCTATGGGCTGTTATTTTTCTATGCTGTCTCTATGTGATATAGCCCAGGTTTGTAGGGACCCTGAAGGATGAAGTGAAATGCTACAGAAGCCAAATCTTTAGCCTTGGATCTCACTACAAGCAACCACAAAGAAGCTGAAGATGTACTTTAAAGGGGTAGCCATGGTCTTAATGTTTTAGTCATACAGTGTCCCTGAGAAAATATTTTACATAGATAATCTAATGAAAACTTGCTACTTGGGATCCTTCCCTTGAAAGAAATTCTGGGGGCAACAACCTTGAAAATAAAGAATAAAACCTGTAATCAGTAGTGCTGGCTGTAAGTTTAGTGAGGCTGGGATAATGTAAATATACAGTAAATCAGGTACTAATATTAAAAAGATAATAATAAAATCTATCTGAAACCATTCAGATAACTATGTTAACTAAGCTCAACTATGAGGCTTTACTACATTATTTGGTATAAATTGTATCTTGAACCAAGACCTGTACTGAACAAAGTACAGAGCAAATCATACAGGTACTAGGAAATAAAAATGGCCAAGGACTATTTGCTAACTTTCAAGAAAGTGGCACATCTCATATCCATATAATGAAATTTAATTGGCATTGCCTTCTTGTTCCCAAAATAAAACAGAAACAACTCTGTCCAGCATAATCCCCCTGGGAGCAATCCTAGCTCCTTTCAGTCTCCCTCAGTACTCCTGAATACTAGCAGCTGACTGACATGTGCCAAAACTGGATGGGAGAATGTGCTTGCAATAAATACTTCAAACAGCCCTGGACATAATTATGCCATAGCTATATTATACCATGATTAACCTGCCCTTCTTCCTGGCATTCTGCTCCATCAGTTCAAAGTTATTTTGAAGACAGTGCAATATTTTAATTTTGCTAGAGCTAAGGATTTGTACAAATCCCAGATTTATATAAAAATCCAATATTTATATCAATCCCTGCTTCATATCAAAAGTGCTTAGGTCTCAGCACTCTCCAAACGACTGGTGATTTTCAGAAGAATGTTATATCACACCACAAAGACAATTAAGGAGTAATATTTTTTTTTAATAAATTAGTTTATAAATGAGTACTAACCATGAAGATGCTGGGGTTTCTTGCTTCATTCTTGGCTGCACCTCAAAAGAGTGAGAAGCAAAACAGTCTAGCACCTTTATTAATCATCTCTGTATTTTTCAGGGTGAGAATAAAGGTTACTATTCAGCACATAGCAACATCTCAAGTTCTTGTATGTGATGAAAACGTTCTGTATCCTGGGACTCTAATCTGAAGTCCTGCAAAGCAAAAGGCCTTCAATAGCAAGGACAAAATCTGTTTGCTGAACAATATAATCTCATTGGTCAAGTGCTTCTTGGTTGTTCAAAACTCCTGAGAAATCTGACAGATTTTATTCTTGAAGGTGTTCAAAGCTGTTGTCCTGAGCACAGAATTTATTTGGCTTTGTAATCAGCAGGTGTTTTAGCAAAAGCAGACTTTTTAAGGAACATTTGACCATATTTTGTCCTTACTCTGGATAGAGTCACAGAGTTTGACGACAGGCACAACCTTCTCATCATTCTAGACAATTGACTTTAGAGCACAAGCTGGTGACTGCAGTTAGAAGCCTCTGTTGCCATCGTCTTTTGTTATGTAACTCAAGTTATATTATTGCATCCCCTGTCTGCCTGTGATCACTCTGCCACTTCATTGTTCTGGCCTTTTCTGTTTGAAACAGATGTTTAAAAACATCTGAATAAGATATTTTAGTTTGTGGACTTCTTGTCATCATCCTGCAAATTTACAAGTCAGCAATGTAAACATGTACTTGACAAACTCCAGCAGCTTGTAGACTTCAGAGTTCATCCACTCATTTCAGCAAGGCAGATGTTTCATTTTAATACTCTTCATACTATAGATTAGGATTATGCTTTTTCTTTCTTTTGCTTTCTTTATTTCTCTCTTTGAAAAGGGAATAAACCTGACATGCTACTAATGTCATTTCACACTGCGGGCCAGATGGCAAAAAATGCAAAGGCTGCAACTCTGTTTATGTATGGGAGAAAAAAGAATTTTGTTTCTGAAAGACTTTCAGCTCAATCATTTGTTACTTTAAACTAAACACTAGATGATGAATAAAGTAGGACTATCTGAACTTCAAAAAGGTCCTTGAGATTAAGTGCTTAACAATGTAATGCATCTGGAGGAAGAGTATTACATTATTCTTGCTTGCTGCATTGGAAAGATGTTGGGAATGTTTTCACTGTAGTGCCTGCCTGCAAGCAGGGTGCTTGAAGACAACATTTGGCAGTGCCTTGGAAATTTCTGGAGATATAAATCATATTTCCATCATTTTTTATTATTATTAGTGAAAGATGGTACTTGAACAGACTGTCTGTGCTAAAATAGCTTGCTTTATCTGCCATTTCAAAGCAACAAAATTGTGTATTTACCAAGAATTGTGTAAAAATGTTTGCACAGAAATTCAGCATTATTCCAGGGAACTTTAGACTCTGAAATTTAAGGATGGGAAAGTTTTCACCCAGCAGGTTTCCCTTGATGTGCAGATTATCACAGAATTCATCTAAAATTTGTGATTCTACATGATTTTTAGAGAAAAGCTGAGAAATATAACTGTGCTTTGATTTGTTTACATTAAAGCAAATGTTTCAGAAGAGATCTCAATTTGGGGATCAAACTCTTTTGTTTTCCCATCCCACATCTGTGGTACAGTTTTAGTACATCCTGAATGTTGCAGTCCAGTTGCCTCATTCTGGTGTTTGGATGGACAGGTTTGTATTTTCCATTAAACACCATTACTCTTCAAAAATAGAAGTGGTTCTCGTGCATCACTGTATGATCCAGTTTGCTAGAGAAAGTCAACCCTCAGAAAATAATGGGAACAGAAAGAAAACAAATCCCAGGTGCAGAATCATATTCCATTTTAAAACTTCGCATTTAGGACAAAGTATTTAACTTCTTGAGTTTTTATTATTTTCTTAATTAAAATAAAGAGGAGAGTTTGCTGTTTAGGGTTTTTTATTTCTTTGTTTTGTTTTTTTGCTTCAATGTCTGGGTGGTTGTGTTCTGTTTGTTTGTTTGCTTGCTTGCTTGTTTCTATTGGGAATTTTACTTCCCTAGCTAACCTCAGTAACTTCCAAACAAACATGAGAGTGAAGTTTGGACTAGGCAGTAGGATAAATTTTGTTCATCTGTTTCACAAGGGGGTTTTTTATTATTTTTCCTGTTACTGTGTCATCATTGTCTCTCTATGACACAAGGTTGTGTCTGGAAGAAGAAATGCCTATGGAACTTTCTTAAATGAGTTATGTCAAATTTTTAGAGGAAGGAATTAACTATGTAAAGGGGAACAACCTTTTGAGATTAAAATTGCCTGTATGAACCCAAGAAAAACTCAAATAGAAGAGCATTGACCATCCTGTGACCTCACAAAATTGCTTCTTTCACTCTTGGCTGAACACAGTGATGGTATATCACAGTATGCATGAGAATCTGCCGGGATGTGTTAGTGTATTAGGCCCTGGTTAAAAATGAAAGGCAAAGATAGGGTAGGCATCTTTTCCTGAAACATTTTCCTGTGCTCTGCACATGAGTATTCTCCAGCACCAAAGTGATCAGGAATAAAAGGAAAATACAACAGAACTCTAAAAATAAGCTGTCAGCAGTATTTTTGACAGTTCTGCTGATTACAGTAGAAAGAAGCATCAAAGGAAAATAGTCTAAGTCTTTGGTTAAGCCAGGTAAATACGTGCATTGAAAATGTAACTTCAGGTGTGTGTTGACAAGATGAGACTTGAATTTAGGATATTATCAAATAAAACAAACTGTGTCTATTGTGGATGTAGCCCTAAAGGTCAAGGTCATAATAACAAAACACTCCTACTACTTAAGACATCTATTCTGTCTGGATATTAATATATAAGATATAAAAAACCCCCAAGCTTATTCAATGGTGTTTATATTTTTGTCATTCAAAATGCAGATTGCAGTTTTTAAGCATGATGTAGATCAGAAGTAGATGAGGACTGAAAGCTCCAACTGAACCTCATCAAATGCCTGCACTCTTTGAATGTGCCTGAATCTAGTCCATCCTAATACTTTTTTGATTTTTGGCCAAATCCACATTAAAAGAGAGACTTACTTAGAGGCAACTGAACTTTTAATGTGAGTGACTGGCTTCACAGTTTTTCCAGCATTCACACTGCTAGAAATTTCTGAAGAATAATTTATCACAAAAGTTTTCCCCTATTGCAAACTACCGTATTGTCTTGTAGACTCTAACATTGTTAGTCTGCAGTTTACACGCAAACTCCAGTCTACATCCAAACAAGATTCAAGTGTGTGCTGAGCTAAGCATGGCTAGAATTTTTGAAATGTCTGAAATACATTTTTTAATAAATATACTGTCAGTCTTTTTTTGGTCTTTTCATTAAGCCTATCGAAACTGAAAGGGAGGTATTTTGATACAGAAAGACTCCCTTACAGAAACAATACTCTGCAGTGTGAGTAGAAAAGTCTTATAAAATCCTTTTGTGTTACTTAATTAAAAGATGATGGGCAGAAGGGATAATAGGTTGTTTCTCAAATTCTAATGAATTTTATCACCATGATGATGATTACCAAATGTCTGTATTTGCAAAAGAACAGCAGTTCATAAATATCAAATTTGTGCTATTATTAACGTGCAGAATGTGCCAGTTTTTATCAATATAGGAATCTGGTAATTATCACTCAAGCCGTTAATTAAAATTAAGAAGTAACTAAATAAGGAATAGGAATGCCACTTACTTCTTAACATCCAAAGAGCAGAAACATCTACCTATTATCCTTTTCAGGCATCTGACACTGTGACAATGGAATAGAAGGTTGTCACGGCATAATAGTCCCCAGCTGCTGGGTGGATGTGAGCCGAAACTGAAGCATTTATCAAAAACAAATACCAGGGGAAGCTGAGAGACATTCATCCTGGGACAGCACTGTTGGATCAATGGTATTTCTCTTCCAGTGGGTGACTGATGGGTGTGCTCTGTCTAACGGGTGTCAGTGTGGCACAGTGGTCCTGGTCCCACAGCTCAGGGAGACATATGGCCATTGTCCAGGGAAGGCAGCACCCTCACATCCTGCCCAGGTGCAGAGCTCCATGGGGGATTTGTGAGGTGTCACAGCACGTCACCCTCACAGGGCACTTGGAGGGCTGTGCCCAGCAGGGCCAACACTCCTGGGTCTGAGCAGCCCGAGGGGTGGGGGTGACCCACAACCAGGTCCCCTATTTCTCCACCACTGCACTGGTAAAACTGGCTGGCAGGATGCAAGGCAGGCAGGAGGAGGTCTGACACTGCATGGCACGAGGGTGGGAGGCGATCTGAGAACAGTGGAGGCTTGGGGAAGAGAAAGGGACTGTGCTTTCATTTACTACATGAACCTGTGGTGCAGCTGGAGCCAGGCAGAAGAGCCAGAGGCTCTGCATGGAACCACACCTGCACAGCCAGGGAGGTGGTTAGTGCACACCTCCATGAAAGCAGCCATCAAACCCCCATGGAGCACTCACTGCAATCCAAACAAAGTCTGTGGGAAGGGATGTTGCTGGAAAGAACTATGCTCATGCTTATCAAGACATTAGTACTCACTTGCAAGCTTCATTTGCACTGGACACAAAAGATTTTGAAGCAGACCCAGTCTGCCAAGGCAGTGAAGGAGGAGGTGAAAAGGGTACATCTTTTTGAGGCAAATACCAGTTACCTGTGTTTCATAAGAGGCTTTCTGCTCTCCTGGCATTGCGTTATATATATCTTCAGCCTCACTCGCTGCCCCCTCCTGTGTAAAATTTACACAAGCATTGAAAGATTGTGGAATACCCAAGGAAATAATTTTTCAGTCGATTGAGTCCTTAATGGAAAAACCTCCCTGAATGCTATCTTACAAATTAGAAGATCCCCTGCTTTCTAAATAGTTCAATTGAAATCAGCTTTTGTATTTATCCTTCAGGTCATTCAGGCTCAAATGTTGTTAGCTCTGAGTCAAAAAGTCAGATTTTTAAAGGGAAAATGTCAAGTCCTTTTAGGCTTCAACTGACCTTTTAAACCAGATTAGGGATTTGAAGCATTACACATGGATTTCTACATTTTATATCACAGTATTTAACAAATGATCAAATACAACTCCCAAGAATACTATTTTTACAAGCTTGACATTTCAGGCCTTAAAGGATATTGCTGGTCTTTCTTTTACATAAAATTACCCTGGAGAAGTTCAGCCTGTTTTCTGTTCCTTCATTTCTCTTTCATAAGAGAGGGAGTTTTTTGCATTTCATTCCATGTTGTTGTTCTCTCTCTGGTATTGCAAGCAAGAAAATATCATTATGAAATCCTTGAGATATGCTCAAAGTGATTGCTACAATAAATTCACTCGGTGGGTGTCACATATGGTTAGAGCACAAATCAGGCAGTTATAGATGCCAACAGGGCCCTAGGAATAGATCTGACCTTACTTTTGTGCCTGGACTGACAGATAGTGCCACTAAAAATGCACTAAATCTCCCAAGGTGGAAATACCAGAAACCCTCATGTGATTCCAAGCGCTTCCCTCACACAGGTAGGACAAAAGAAATGGATGCTAGAGAGGGATCATGGATGTGTGAGAGGACATTCATAAACTGAAGGAGCAAGCTGGGTTGAGTGCTAATCATGGTACTGGAATTTTTAGATGGACCTATTCCAACTAAAATCTCAAATGATCATAGCTGGCAAGAGACCAGAAAATGTAATCACATGGACCAACTAGGTATCAGACAGTAATAGGGTTCAGGTTTAAAATGCTCTGTATTAAACCATCACCTCCTTCTACGTTTGTAGTGGAGATAAGGTTTGTCATTTGGGCACATGGGTTTTTTTTGTTAGGGTATATTTTCCCATACCAGACCAAGACCTGAAAATTCCCTGACAAGCTTTACTGGTAATTTCAAAATCTCTGAAGTCAATATTATTATGGAATGTAGAGGACATCTCAAAGATTTTCACATAGTCCCCTTTTTGTTCAAGCTCTTCCCAGTTCGAGCTCTTGACTCCAACCCAGACAAGCACAATGCATCATTCTGCTGCACACTGCAGTCCAAAGGGATTAAACCACAAGAGCTTGTGACCAGTCAAGTGTTCTCCATCCCTTGATAAACAAAAGGTGTTAAAAGGGTCAATTTGTAGAAAAGGAGCAGAGACTGCCTTCATGTTCCAGCCCTGTGCTGGTAGCATTTAGCAGAAATAGGTTTGATTTTATTTGCCTAATAGGCAGTTGCTGTTCACACCTCAGTACCTGTATGGGTGTGGATAAATAGAGAGTTGCAACATCTACACATTTTAAATAAGCGCAGAGCTTACTTTCTGAAACAGAATTCCAAAGTTTTAATTGCACAAGTTATTGTTGTGTTGGAAGGGACTGAGGGGTAAGTCTTGTTATAGCCAAAAGTAGCGCTGACTTTGAGTCTCTTCTAGTAACTGCTAACTATGAAGTAAACACCCATACAGGTGTGCACTTCTGTATGCTTTGATACTTTCTGCGCTGTGGCATTAGTACAGTCCTTGCAGGATCAGAATAACTCACTTTTCCCACATCCTACGTCTGAATGGGAAAACATAAAAAAAGCAATCAGGAGCTCTGTGCCTGGGATACAAAATTATTGTAGTCTGAAACTAACCTATTATAATTGGTTAGAGCAATTATTTACAGCCCTTAATGTTAGTTTTACTGGTGATTTCACTATTTTCAGCTCTTCTTACTGATTGGTTTAGAATTCTAAGATACTCAAAATTATGTTTATAGCACAGACAAAAACATTTGTAGCTTATAGCCAGATGTAGAAAGTCATACAACACCTAATGATAAAATTCCCAGAGACATCTGACAGATGCCATTTTGTGATGCTATTGGTTTTTTCTCAAATAAAATAAGCAGCTATGCAGCTGTTTTAAAATATTTGTCAGACTTTATCAAAATAATTTGCCTATCACCACATATTTGTTCCTTGTAGTGGAAAATACCTGTAGTACGACAAGAAGATGAGGTTAATCTGAAGCAAATCAACATGATCGTTTTCCATTACTGGAACTCAAACAGGCTCACCAACAAGGGATGACATGGAATAACAATGCTGCTGCTACTGTTACACAAACATGCATTCACAGAACAAAGAGTATTTTGAGATATGTTTTTCTGCTAATTGGCAACATTTTGTAATGGAAACTAGGCTTTTCTGTTAAAGCTCAGGAAGACAAGCCTTTCTGAACCAACATGTTCTCCTTGGAGCTTCTTTGCTCGAGTTTTTTCTCCTTTCCTTCCATCAAAGGATACTTTAATCACTTTAGCGATTACTAGGACAGAATTAAGAAAATCTTGACAGAAACATTTGGATTTGTCAGGTGCTCCAGTGTTAATGGGGAGTACTTGGTCTCTGTTACAAAAGTTGTATTTACTTAATTTATGAATTTTATAGGACAGATCTTCCAGTCATCTGTTTTTGTTTTGGAAGCAGTTATACATGGAGCCTCATTGGACCCTCCATCTGACTATAGGCATTTTGCTTATGCCAATCAGCTATGCATTAACAATCAGATGTTTGTTTGAGTTACACTGAATTTTTTTGCAAGAAAATGCTCCTAAAAAAGAGAGATATTGCACCCCTAGCTCCCATTCAGAGTGTTCAGGGCTTCCTTTTTCCATTAACCAGATGTGGCAAGAAAGCAACACCACAAAACTGAAATGGCTAGTTACTAATGATTACATAATGGCTATTGCATCGCACTTTAATTTGGGGAAAATCCTATCACAACACAGCTGTAGGAAAATCCTGTCACAACACAGTTGGTGACATGAGTGTATGAATTTTGCAAAACCTAAAAGGCATAATTTTTTCAGAGTTACCAAGTAGGACCACAGTCAGTTCAAAACACAAGGGCAGAGAAGAAAGTTTGATAGTGTTAAAACCCCTACAGTTTTGGAAATTGTTATTTGCTTGGTTTAAAAAAATTTAAAGCCCTCAACTCTTGTTTCAGAGAAACTCTTTTCTTTCTTACATGTGCTGCAGGAATAGTTTTCAGCAAGTTACTCCAAGAACAGCCTGACTATTGAGGAGCTCATATTTGAGGGACTATTGAGGAACTGACTGACTATTGAGGAACTGCCTGACTATTGAGGAACTCATATAACTGAGTTTCTAAAGTGAATGTATCACTGAACTGTACTGCTGGTACAGTTGACAGCAACTGTCAGCCATGGTCCTGTCTTTACCATACAACAGGGTGTGATGCAGAGGTTCCCAAATTAGTGCCAGATGCAATTGTAGTCCTGGGATCATGTCAGCATGCTGAAGACAACTATAGGATTTCTGATTTGTTATCCCAACTGCTACCTGTGCTCAATAGCAGCATGGACCAGGCTGGGAGGGTGTCTCTGACACAGAACCCCTTGCACTCTGTCACATACTGGTGTCTACCAATATTGTTCAACAGCTCACAATTGGTGTTTCACCTCATTCTTCCCCTTTTTTATGATTGCCCCAGTCTGAGAAGAACTTAGCCTTTCCCAACTTCAGGAGCATCCTCAGAAGCATCCCAAGTGCTATGTTCTGCAACCATCCTGCTTAAGGGGCTTGAGGGGCTGGTAAATGTTCATTACTTTCGGATAGCCAAGAGAGAAAGAGGTAAGTTGCATATAAAATTAGAGCTGTTTCCTTTTCTCATGCAGAGGATGTTACTGTGGTCTTTTATCAGCAGAAACGCAGACACCACACTTTCAGAAGCACATAGTTGCCTTGCTCCCATTTATCATCTGCCTTTACCAGACTAAATTAGCCAGCGCAGGAAGATCTGGCAACGGTTCTCTGGGGTTCAGGCTGGTTAACCAGCACATGAACTCAGTTTTCACATCTCTTTGTACATGGTCTCTCCCTTCTAAGTCATTTCATCCTTCTGGTCTCTCACTTTTCCTGTGCTTTTTGCTAAAGCAGCCTGTTTCCTTTACTCAAACTCCTGCTCAGTCCACACACTCCAGTCAGCAGCTCAGTGCTTTGCTTCTGTGGCTCAGGTTTGTGCAGTTTCCCCACCATCCATAGTTTTGGACATGAAACTCTTTTTGCCTGAGATTACTTTCCCTTGCCTTTTGCTTCCAGGCAAAAAGGCTTTTCTTTGCTAACTATTACTTTACATTTATATTGGGTCTATCTCCTCAGAGCACCCCAAAGCACTTTACATACTCTTTGCAGGAATCAGTGGAGGGTGAATGCATTGAGGCTCTCTTGTTATTTCTGTATTCTTAGTTACAGTACTCTGTGTCATAGAAACTGACTTGGTGACTGACAAGGTTAATTCTGCTTTGCCTAATACATTCCAGTAGAAAAGCCACGAAAAAGTATCGTTTAACTGCATAGAATTTTAGAGGGAATATCAAGCACACTTCCTTCACTGTTTTTAATCTTGCTCTAAGGGAATATATGGGAAACATAGTTGATAGGAAAGAGTATTTACATAATTTAGATTACTCCAGAGCACTTCATTATAATACCTAGAAAGAGTGGAAAGTACAAGCCATTTTGGAGATGATTGCCTGGGCAGCAGAACCCTCCTTATCCAATGATGCTAATCAATCCTTTCAACAGTCAAGGAAACCAGGGTTTGGGTGGTGTTCATCAGAAAAGTATGCCATATATGAGAAAGAAAATATGATTTTACATTTCCAAGTATATGACTCTCTTATATTTCAGCTACAAACGAGGTATGCAAAATAAGATGCTGTTCACGTTGCTTAATCTAAAATCACATATTGGCATAACTGTCATCTTACAAGAACAAAATATAATCACATATTTGAAGGATTTACAACCTTGAAACAACAGTTGTTTCCATGCTTATGTCAGAATAGAGGAGGAAGTATGATCACATCCAATGTTAAGAGATCAATACTTCACAGCAGTCAAGGAAGTAGTCAAGAAATAGATAAATACAGCCGTCAATTCAACAAGCAATATTGTATAATAACTTTTATTTTGAAGGCAACACTTGGAAGGGTAGCACACACCTGATAGGAGGGAGATTCCATGTGGAAATGTGGAAATGTTTGCATTGACCATGTTGACAAACCAACTGACTTCAAATGACCTTGTAAAAGGACTTGGATTTTGAGCAATGCAGTGCATTTTCCTTTTCAGTCGCTATCATGCAGCACATCAGCACATCCATCTGTCCTGCTCTGGGAACTCACAAATGTCAATGTCCAGCAGACACCAGCAGGTCCCTGTTTGTCACAGCCCATGCTTCTGTGGTTAGCATGCAGACACCTCCTTCACAGAGGATCACAGGACGGGTCAGATTGAAAATGCAAGCCATGCCACTGACAGTGAAGCAATACTGCTTACAGTGTGGGATTAAAGAAATCTTTCTTTTATCTGTTCAAAGCACGGTGAATAAAAACATGATAATTCTCCAGAGGAAAGGGCATTAGCAAAGTCAAACTCCTGGCATGAGTATTTCAGTCAAAGGTCATCTTCTTCCAAAATGTCTCTTGTTAGTGCGTTTCAGAATCCATGAGAATTCCTCTTGTAGCTGGTGCTGCTGTAAAATAAGTTCTACATCTTCACTAAATGCCATGGGCTTATTGACTGTGGTGGTCTCAGCAATTCAGACTATACTCAGTTTGACAAAGTTCATGCCTAGCATGTCCCTGGACTTGTGAAGGTTGGTATCTCTGGCTAACCATAAAGCAGACCAGCCATGTGACAGAAATTAATATTGGCAAGAAATCATGTGGTTCAATGTATCATACTTTGCTACAACAAAAGACCATTCTATGAGGTGCATTGCATGGTGGTGACGTTTTGTGGAAGATGATTGAGTTTGGCCTAACAGTTTCTGCCTAGAGTTACACTCAGTTAACCCCATTGCTGCTGATAATGATTGCAAGTTCACTGAGCTCTGCACCTCAGATGCCTGAGAAATTCAAGGGGTATTCAAGAGTGACTTTGAGAAGAAAAACAGTGACCAATTCTTCCCTGTTGGCTAAAAATCTTTTCAACAGAATCCACCCAAAATCCCTTTTTGAAAGTCTTATTCCCTGTACAACCAGGAGTGAAGGTTGTTGTACTGCTTATAAGAGACCTCTGACCATCTATCATGATGTTCTGATAGTGTCCCAATTGTGCTTGCTCAGAAGAAAAACTAATTCTTACTGCATCCCAAAAGAGACCATCACAAAAAAATAGTGTTATTGTTTTTAGCTAGAAATAGCACTAGAAATAAAATTAATGGAAGGTCATCTCATTATTTGGTCTGTATTTGTAAGGGGATTATTAAACAGTTGATGTGGCCTAGAATAGACCTCTTCCTTTCCAAATTATCCAGCAATCCTGAATACTCCTGCAGTTCATCAGTAACACCACCAGGGATAGATAAACTTATGGTCATTCATTTTGGTAACTTTATTTTTCTGAATCTGAGCTGATTTCTGACTAATGTACCTGTATGCTCTGTCAGCTCTATGCTGATAAAGCATTTTAGGGAAAAAAAATCCAACTGTTTGACAAGAATATAGTGGAGCTCCTCTTCTCTATCTTCCTCTCCAATGATTGCAGTATGGAGACTGCAAAAAAAATTCATGCCATCATGGAACAGTCATCTTTTTAAGTGTTTACAAGTATATGGATTTTGATTTCACTAAGGTTCCTCAAGGCAATTCAGCAGACATTTTTCAAAAGCAGTATTTCACTGTTCTTAAAACAACAAAATTAACTGGATAAATGAGTCCATGTCTTCCTTTGACCAGTTTAAAAATCTTTCATTATCTTTCTGTGTCCAGATTGGACACAATGCTTCTTTGTAAAGATGAATACATAGAATTATAGAATTGGACCTGACCTTATGCAACACAAGAGTACCAAAATGAGCACTGTTTGTTCACATTCAATTCCCACAGAGAAAAGTAAAGTGAAAACAGCAAGGAACTTCAAGCACCAAGGAGGCCTTCAGGCAATGGCATAGTAATTTGGAAGGTGAACAATGTCTGATTCACGTCTTCATAGGGCTTAAGAATCTCAAAAACCTCCAAGCAGCCTTGATCTAATACCACATTCAAGGATCGTTTTTCTTCTCTAAGTTCAGTTTCACAGGAAGTGTAACCATGGTCTAAGAACATTAGTCCGAGTGCACTATTCTACAAGCACCACTGTATCCACCCAAGCATTCAACAGCTTGTAATTATTGTACAATCCTCCCACTGCATGGTCTGAAATGTACTGTCCAATATTAAGGCCAGATCACGCCAAAATCCTTCCATTGGAGCAAAGTATGTCAAGGAGAAATATAGTTTTAATTCAGTATTTCAGATCAGAATATACGTATATTCTTCAAAACCTAGCTTTACACTTGGAGCAACTAATCCTGCTGGGCTACTCAGACCACTCCACTACCCTCCCACGAGCAATAAGCTTGGAGAGTTTGTACATGCAAGCACTTATCTTTGTGGGTCACATTTTAAAGTTTTACAAACCATGAGCCAGTGGTGTTGGTGATTAGAGATCTCATTTTTGTCATGTAGAGATGGAGATGGGTCAACTCACTGCTCTAGCCCCACCCGGCACTGTGTTTCCTGTTATGTGGAAAGCGCACATCTGTTAAATGAGCTGGGAGAGGCTGAAGGACCATATGGGACACAGAACAACTGGGAATGGATTGCCACTGCAGGAGTAATTTCTCCAGCCACAACCTACTCTCTGTCCTGTGTTGAGGAGCACTTGGGAAAGTAGGAAATAAAAGCAAAATATCACATCTTCTGCATGTATAGGACATTTGGTCTTTCCCAAGGGATTTGTCATCATGTACTGCTCCTCAGTGGCAACGGTGTCCCACCCAGTGGGAAGGTTAAGGACCCCTGGTCAGGAGGAATCCTTTTAAATAGCAATTAGGGAAACATCTGGCTTTCAAGTGCTCAGATCACTTGCCCTGGCAACACAGCTTCAAGCCCTTTGCCCTCGCCTTCAATGACTTTCACACATCTTTGTACCCAGTTGTGTCCTTGCATCAGCAGAGCAGCTCCTTTGCCTTTACCTTCTGCCCATGGGAGCTGCCACTTGGAGCCACAGTTCCATCCCAGCTCAGACCTCTTCCAGCCTGGGCCTGATTCCTGGAGGCAGAGGGCTGCCCCCTCCACAATGGCTTGAGGAAGCTCTGTTATACAGCTTTGTTTGGCTAATTGGCTCTCTGAGACCTGATACTCTCCAGGACTTTTTGCACAAGCAACCAAAAAAACTGAGGGGGACAGAAGGGGCCTCAGGGTGAAATACTTGCTCTATTGAAGGAAGATGCAAAATTCCCTTTGACTTCAACAGGGTCAGAGTTTTACCCTGTAGCTTTAATTAGCTTGCATTGTTGCAAGTGTCCTGTGCCACTGCATGAGGAATGTAAAGTATAGTATATTCAATAAAGATGTGTACGTAAATTATTTAAGAGGACATGAAAGAGGAGTAATGTATTTAAAAAGCATGAAGTTACAGGAACTGGCTTGTTTAAACCATACCTATTCTATGCTTCATAATAACACTGAAATCTATATGAAGGCCCTGTAATTTAACCAAACAAACTTGTTCCCCCCACAACAAGTGTCTGTGAACTTCAAGGAAAAGTGTCAGAGAAAAAATATCACAGTAAAACACCATAAGGGGAGTCCACTTTCAAATCATTCAGTGTGTCCCTTCAAATAGAGACCTGAAGTTTTCATACATTTGTACGAATTTTAAGCAGGATAAGACAGGAAGAGGAAGATAGATCTTAACCATCCTGCAAAGCATAAGAGGATGCATGGTATAGGATGTTTAGCGTGCTGGAGTGCAGTGGACATAGGAAACACATGTCAGGGTGTCACAAGAATTACATAGTGGCAGAGAGCTGATGTGGCAGAGCAAGGGATATTTTGACAAGAGCCACAGTATGAAAAGTGTTCTATGCAAATGCTATGCCTGGAGTAATGAATAGTGTAATTTTTTTTCTCTTCTGAGAGTTTCAATGGAAAGGACACCTGGATTTCACAGAAAAGCCCCCACAGAGGAATTAAAAACAATGTTTTATTCATTTATGAAGCAGACTTTGTCTTGTGTGCAGATTTCATCCTTTCATTGTCTCTGGTATCTCAGAGAAGAACAAACAGCTGGTTCCTCACTAGATGCTTCCACAGAGGATATTTTTTTTTTCCTGCAGGAAATTACCAGTGTATTTGTACAGGAAAGAACCAGACAAAGCTTCCATATTTCCAATTTGTAACCCATGCTGAGTGAAGACGGGCAATCCAGTTTGGGAGGGTAGAACAGGGAACAACACATAATTTTCTGGTATATGCAATTCCTTCCTCACTCTCAGGCCTCCCAAATGCTGGAACAAGGAACAATGAGGCCAGGTACTACCAATGACCTGGAAAGACTGCCCATGATGTGCACAGGGCTTCAGCTTAATAGAGAGACCACAGTCCAGGATTCAACTCGTGCATATAATTGCTATGTGTTCAACCATGCCTTTTGCATCACAACTACTTTCAAGACAGCTAAAGTGAAGCATTTAATATGCTTTTCTTTAGCCTTGCCCAAATTTAAGTATTTGGAAATTTGCCTTTTGATATTCTTTCAAAGCAGAATTGTAGAATAATGTAGCTTGTAAAAGACTATAAAGTCATCAAGTCCTTTACTTACTCAATTTAGTTAGAACTGCCAAGTCCACCACTAAACCACGTCCCTAAGCATATCTCCATTGATGGTGACTTTACCACTTCCCTGGGTAGATGGTTCCAATGTTTGATAACACTTTCAGTCAAGAAATCTTTCCTAATATTCTGTCTAAACATCCTCTGGCAAAACTTGAGACCATTTCCTGTCATCGTATTACTTGTTTCTTGGGTGGGTAGAATGATACCAGATATTTGCTTGTTGGGGTACAAAGGTCATTCTGCTCTGTGTTTCAGTTGCTGAGATATGCTCCAGTTCTTATTTACGCTAAGAGATTTCAGGGTCCTAATGTGCTGTGTATTATAAATTGAATCCTAGCAATTCTTCTATTTTGCATTGTGTTTTTAATTGCTTACATGATAGCTCTGAGAACACACAATAGAACTCAGTGTGTTTTCTTAAGGCAAGAAAAAGTTTCTTTCCCTCTCCTTTGTTATTGTTATAACATTATTCTTTGCTAATGCTATTTAAAACTGAAATTTAATGTTTTATTCCACGATTTTCTCTAGTTTCTATGTGGCACCCCTTCCTCCTTTTAGGAAACTCTGGGAAGACAGAACGTCTCTATCATGCGAATCCCTGCATAAGGGAATTTAAAAAAACAACTTGTAATGAAATATGCTAGCAATTGTATAAAAATACATTGTGTGGGACTTTTGCCTGTGGCAGAATGTACGCACATGAATGACAGTATTGTGTGAGACAGAGCATTGTGTTGTTCAGTGCCAGTGTATAAAGCTACACTCATTTTGCATAAATATTTGACTGCTTTCTGGGATGTCTGGAGTTGTTTTTTTTTTTTAAGTAATGTTCCATTTCTCTTTCTCTGCAACTACTCCTTGAATTTGCATGTTTTAACCATGGTTGTCACAATGTGGAAGTGTTCATGTGTCAGTTCAGTAAATTTTATCAAACTGGGGAGGGAGAAAAAGGGGAAGAAAAATTATAGCTTGAAAACCAGCAAAACCATATCTATTTTTTATCCATAAGCTCTGCTTTAAATGTAAGAGGTTATGGTTTTAGTCAGACAGTGCTTTAAATTTCTAATTATTTGGGCTTTGCAATGTTCCACATACTTATGAATCACCTCCACACCTCCTTGGAAATCCAGGGATAAGATCCCAGATGACAATGTATGAATATCTTCAAACGTTTTCATTTCAGTTTTCAACCCCAAGTGCACTTATGCAATGAAGAGTTTTCTCTAATGCTCCAAAGAGAACATTTTTGTATAGTTCATTTGATGATGAGAATAAGACACTTAAAATTACCCAGACTGCTTACTTATTTGGATCCACTCTTTTACATATTCTTTACATTTAAGAAGAAGGAAGTATGCATCTGCAGGATGAGAGAGGACCTGAAGCTAGGGACTCAGAAGAACATTCAAGGGTAGAAAAAAAAGAGAAATTAATCAAGAGCTTTCAGTGCAATGGCAGGGGGAATCCAGTTTCAGCTTTGTGACTTGATGGGCCAAAAAGGTGACATGTCCCAGAACACTGAAAAGACTAATGATGGGAAATGTGTTCAGGTCCCGTGCACACAGTTTTAAATTGGAAATCTAAAGCTTGCAAAAAGTCTTAAACTTCATGTGAAGCCTAGAGAAGATATGCCAGAAAATATTGTCACTCGTTCAGATTCTTTAATAAGACACAGACTGACAAATGGCATGGAGACTAGAGTGATGGCTGGATGATGAATCCTAAAGAACCCATTAAAGTCCTCATTTAGTCTAACAGAAAATAATGTGTGAAGTCAGGTATATTGACAATATAAATAATGTTTTAACACTGTATGTTGAAACCACTGAGGTAGAGCCTCTGTCTCTTGGAAACGTAGCCAACACTGCAAAGTGCTTGATTGGCCACCCGTTCATAAATGGTAGCCAAGCCTCCAACCCTCAGTAATAGGGTTACTGGGTAATAGAACAGAACTGGGTTAACAGACCATTTGAACTGGGAGCTCCAGTGAGATAATCTAGAGCTCCTTCAGGCTGTGCACCTGATTAGGTTAAAGGCAGCTCTTAGTCAGGTAAGAGTCCCCTCATTGCTCCCATTTTGTGGCTGCTTCAGACTGGTTTGTTCACTCAGCACTTTCATTTGTCAGCTGTGACACTTCCCATACATGTCAGAGTAACCAAAACTGAAGGGAAGGACAGAATCAAGAGCAGCTTGAAGCTTTGCCCAGTAACAAGTTGGCAAACTCACTTATCATGCATCTCCTGCTATCACTCCAGGGCAACAGCACAATTGTAAATGCATTTTCTGCCCAGGGTTTCTCATGGAGAGCATTCCCAGGAGGTACACTGACTCACTGAACACCCAGTAGGTCTTGCTCATTTGGTCCAGTTAATTTTCGTGTGTGCTAGCGAGCACATGGAGGCACTGCAGAGGACATCCCTCCCTGTGCAGCTGATTGTTGTTATCATTATTTCTATCTACCCGTGCCTGGAGTCTGGCTTACAGGCCTGAAAGAGTGATACCCAAGTTTTCTGGCTGCAGAGATTTGTTGCAGATAGAGTATTTACATTGCATTGAAATCGTTCCTTTCTTCATAAACAATGCTTGAATTTCTCATATATTTAGGACTGAGAAAGCCATAATTCAAAACCAAATACAAATCCATTTCCCAGCATGTCCAATTAAAAAAAAAGAAAATCGAACAGAAAAAATTATTCCATTATAATGTGAAAACAGATGCTAAAAACGCCTTTCAGATAGGAGAAAGAATGTGATCAGGAACAAGCCACAGATCATGGAGGTAATTAATTCTGTGTGGAGTGTGAGGAAGCTGGGCTGACAGAAGGCTCAAGGAGCCAATCTTTAATTTGAGTCTGAGAGCATGAGACTGGCAAAACTTGAGCCAAACTCTGCAAGTCTGTGGCCACAGCAGGAGGAGTTCATGATCTCTACATATGCTGCACTGCAGTTCTCCAATCTGTAAAAATTTAATACTGCAAGTTTTCAAACATGCATCTCACCAGAGCAGGAACCACTCAAGATGACGACTCCTCAATCAAACCCAGGGTCTCCATGCTCCATTGGTCACCCCTGAAAAGAATCATGCTCTAGCAACCAGGCCTCCACCAAAATTGCTTCTATCAGTCAATCAGTTTATCTTAAATGAAGAATTATTCATTCAGGCAACATACAGTAAAAGTGAGAGGCAGTGATTGCCTTTTTGATCAGGCAGAGCTGATCAAGATGAGCTCCTTTGACAGTGGTCCATTCCTCCAAGGCACTGAGGTAACCTCTGACAGCAGATACAGATAGAGAGGAAGAAGTGTGTTCACAGCCAGTGCTGATCTTATCAAGTGGAGGATGGCAGTGAACAGCCCACTCCTGACTGAAGGCAGAAGGAAGCCTGTGTGCTCTGCCTTGCCTTGACTCCTGAGAGGTGGAAGACACCCATCTGTCTTCCCTAGACTGCTCTGTAGAAACTGCAAGAGTAGCCAAAGGGGCATTGCAATGAACCTCATTAGTGTCCAGCCAGCTATTCTAACAAACCACAGCACAGTGGTGAACCACATCTCCTCAAACTCTCCTTCTGCAAAGGTCTGGCACCTCTGAACTTCAGGAGGTCAGTTACGTGCATGTTGGTGAACTAGGAGGCAAAGATAGATTCATAGTAGGGCAAAATCCATAGCACATAGCATACCAACAATGTAGAACGTCTGTAGACTTCACAGCAATTCCCACAGATTCATTTCTCCTGTACACAGTTTCCCAAGCAAGAAGAGGACTAATGTTTTAATAATGGCAATTGACTTTTTTAAGGTTCTAAATTTTTGGTGCTTCAGCAGAACAACTCATACCCTCATTAAGTATAGATTGATTCCACCAGTTCGTTCTGACTGTGAGCAGAACTTGACAGCATAAAAGATTCTACACAAACACCTAAGACAAAATGTGAATTATTTTAACAAGCCAAGCAGACACAGAGTAGCAGGAAAAATCATTGTGGAGAGAGGGCAAGACACCTTATTCAAGGTTGTTCCTTGGGTCAGAACTCTGGGGAGACATTTGACTTACACAGCCTCTCCAAACAGATAAAGTGTAAGAGTCCATATTTGTTACCATCCAATAGAATCACTATATTTGCACTGAATTTTCCTTGGCAGGGGTTCTCCATATTACTAAATTATTTGAAAGAGTGATTTAGCTGCTGTAGGTTAATAAATGAGGATTTTACTGTCACACGGAAAAGCCACTCTTTTCAGCCCTTTAAAAAACATTCTGGAGAAGGAGGTGAAACAGCTGAAAAAACTAACTGCACATGGCCAATGGAAAAAGCAACAAATGACAAAAGTTAAAACATGTTGCAATAAATGAAATCAGCTACACCTTATCCTAGAGATTCTTTCATATGGTCTTAACCCTATGTGATGGGAAATGTGATATGTTTTCCCTACTGCAAAATACTGAACAGCAAACTTTGTGAGCTATGTCCCATTAGTTTCTCATTCACACATTTCTACACAGAACAATTCTGAGCACTTATTTTAACAATTAGACTGTTTGCTTTTTAAAGTAAACTTTATTATTAAAGTTGAAATAAATTAATACTATAAAAAAGAGGAATAAATTATTTTCAGATTTGATGCAAAGAAATAAATGCCCTTGAAAGCAATTTTTTCTGTTCTTTAAAAATAAGGCTTTCTGTACATTCATGTGAAATACTTAAGCAGATACATATTCTCTGCCTTACTTTTATGTGAACACCCAGAGCAGTTCAAGAGCTTTTTCAATGCAATCTTTTGTGACAGAAAAGCAGATTCTGCAAAATCAAATTTCCACAGGGAAAATTTATTGAGTTTCTTCTCCTTTTCTCTAGGGAAAAGGGGATTTAAATATTTAGTTCTGAAACATGCTTTGAAGTGTAAGAATTACCTCCAAGCTTAAAATTCTGCTTTCTGGCATCTATAAATAACCTGTGTGTCTCTCAGTCGTACACATGGGCAATGTTAGCAATCGGTCTGGGTCCCAGCACTTATTCCTGAAGGACACAGAAAGGCATCCATTCTCACTTAACCTGCATTTCAAACTTGACTAAATACAATTATCTGTCTTTTGAGAGACTTTTCAGACAGGAAAGCATTGTTCATTTTGTATTTTCAGGTGGAATTTGTGGTAGCTGGGAGTGTGTAAGAGTTTGGTAGCATTTAATCCCATGGCACTCCCCTATTGATGAGGTTTCTTATTATTTTGCTCCCCTACTTTGTCCCAGAAAGGGATGACCAGTTCAATATTGCTGCCTGTGGTTCAGAGCATGGACAAAACTGAGTTGCAGCGCAGTACATTCCTGATTTTTCATTGTGATCACTGGCAATTAAAGTTGCTGAACTATCAAAGAGAAAGTCTTTGAACTCAAAATGTGACTTTCCTCCACATAGACTCTGGGTTAGTAATTTATTGGGTTTTTTAATTCATTGTTATCAGCTGTTATAAATTTACTGCATGTTGCAGTGATTATAAGCTATATTCTTTATTTTGTCTGCTACTGCTGACTGTTTTCTAATTTGAATAGTCTGAACCATGGTTGGGAGATGGCAAAAGCATAGTCAATAATAGAAACAAAATAACCTATTAGGTTAAAATGATGAACTGTTATAACTAAATCATCGGAACATTCTTAAATTAATAGAAGATTAAATAACACTACTAATAAAGGTTTGCAAATCAGTGAATAGTAGTTAAGTGGAAATAACACTACTAGTAAATTGCAAATCAAAGGTTAAGCTAGTATTCCTTGTGATCACCTGGTATGCTGGCTGTTTATTTCTTCTGTCCTGAAAACCATATTCTCCTGTTAACAAAGACCAAAAAGCAGTACACATCAATTTCTGGAAATGAGATTTCAGTGAGTGTCAAGAAGTACAGAATCAAGTGTACAATTGTGTTGTTCAGTATCCCACACATGGCAATAAAGGTGAAACAATATCTGCAAAGGGTGAATGCAAAAGTCTGTTCTGCAGAACACTTCTCTGACACCTTAAAACCAATGCCTGAGATCATATAATGTTTCAGAAGTGCAGTGTAACAAAACAACTGGGCAGCTATTAACACTGGAGATTGAGCTAGCTGTAGTGCCTATATTGTCTGTGTTTCTTTTGTCTGTGCTAGGCTCGTTGTACCCCACATAGGAAAAAGAAAGTTCATATATAGGGAAGAAACATTCTGAAGGAAGCATTGGTGTGTACTGCAGTATATTATCCATACAATTCTCCCTCCTGTTTTGGACACTGTAATAACTGCACATGAAATTGTGTCTTACTTGATTTTACCTATCACAAAGTACAGTTAGTCTATAAATCTTGTAGCCAGAAGAAAAACAAAATGAAGTGTATAGTAGTATCAATTTTTTTCTTTCTAGAAGAGAACTGGAAATATTTATGAATAATGAGAACATTTGACATCATATCAGCAAGGCTAAAACCAAATTGATTTCCAAGGAGTATCTAGCAAAAATCAGCTGTAAGGTAAAACAAGGAGAAGCAGATTTGTATAGGGTACAGCTGCTACCCGGCACAGGGCAGGGTCTGGTAACCTTGGGCTGAGCTGAAATGAAGTCCTGGGCCACAGTCAGGTGTGGGGAAAGGAAAGGCAGGGCCAGAAAGGGCTATGGGTACGCAGGTACCTTTACTAGGTACCCCCAGGACTCAGCTACCTTTACTAGCATAGTCACCCTTACTCTCTTAAAAGTCTGCAAGTGATACTGGCAGAGAAGGAAAGGCTCACAGAATGTGAGGGAACAGCAAGGCTTTCAGAAAACCTGAAATCCTTAATTAGATGCAATTATAGGAAAAGAAACTGTCTTTTCATGGCGCTCCTCATACTTGTAAAACCCACCTTCTGCCAAAGGTAGCAGGAACTTTAATGGTAGACCCTGTGTAAGAATTTCATGAAGGGAATATTTTAAAATAAGTAAACAAATTGCCCCACTGAAATTGAAAAAAAAGGCAACTCCAGATGTGTTAGTTTCACAGGAAATCCTGTCTCACTTGGATGGATATAGAGAGCCTGAAAAACAGCAGAACCATTAGGTAGCAGAGGTGAGAGAAAGAAAGTTACAGAAATACTTTACAAAGGAACACTATTCACCCTCTATATATATATGGAGTGCACATACTGAAGGTTGCACTCTTTACCAGAGATGTATAAAATCCCTGTACAAGGTACTCTTTCTACAGCTGCCCTTGAGATATGTCACAGAGCATCCCTGTTGCTAGACAGCTGCTAATCCTGTGTTAGTGTAGCCAAACCTTCTTCATCAGTGCAAGAAAGCCTTTGTCTGCCACAAAAAGCTCCTCTGGAAAAAAAAAATATATCACCTGAGAAAGAAAATTAGTCTTAAAACTGGTCTTGAGAAAAAACAGACCTGGGCTGTTTTAAGCAGAGGGTTGGAAAGTAGTTCTAGATAATGAAACTATTTTCCTTGAAGTTGTCCTGTCCTGAGACTCAGGTGCAAATTTCCAGAGGACCTGGCAAGGAGGGTGCACTTTGACATCACCCTCCCTTACAGATCATACCAGATGGTGAGCTGGCAGTTGCTCAGTTGCAAGCCCATCCCATGTGCATTTACCCCCAGCCAGATGCACACATCAAGTCTTGTCTTTTAAAATATTTTATCTGTCAAATTGAAATGCAGTGATCTTATTAATATATACAGGATGCAAAGTGGGGTGGGCCTTATAGGTCAAAATTAGACCAGAATTAATTATGTGCCAAATAGCAAAACTTTTCAGAAGTATGACATATATCCTGTTCTAGAAGCTCTGTAGACACTGGTTCACACCTAGTGAGTGCCAGAGTTAAGGACAAAGAACTTTATCTATTTAACTTCAGTTCAAACCATAAAACAAATCCCGGGCTTGAACAGAGCCAAGCCAAGTTTAAACTGCAAATCTGGCACTGTTTTCCTCAGTGTGGGACACCTATGGTTTAAAATGCAAGGAAATAAGACAGAGTAGCAGTGACCCAGAGCACTTCTTTGGTTTCATATTCCCTTTTACTTGCTATTTTGGATTAAAACCTGTATAATGCAAGGCAGAACTTTATTATGCAATGTTCACTGACATAGCTGTGGGCAGACAGATGAGTTTTTGGGGCCAGCTTTTATTCTGTCATCAATCAGTATGCAATGCTTAGTGGTGGAGTGCAATAAAGCAGTTCATCAGAGTGTGATTTGCAATAGGGTAAAAGTATTTATCATAGAATCATAGAATATGCTGAGTTAGAAGGGACCCATCCAGATCATTGAAATACAACTCCAGGCCCTGCACAGGACACCCCAAGAATCATACCATGAGAGCATTGTATAAATGCTTCTTGAACTCTGATATGCTTGGTTTTGTGGCCTCTGTTTGAGCATGTGTGATAATTCTGTCTATTGTCCATAAGCAAACCCAAATGCAATTCTGAAGCATCCATTTATTCCCTAAATATTCAAGATACTAGAGCTATGTCTTATTTTATCCTAAAAAATTACTGCATGTATCCTTCCAATAACTGCTTTGTAGTATTTTATACAAAAGTTTATTTGTTTTTGTTTGGGGTTTTGTTTGTTTGTTTGTTTGGTTGGTTGGTTGGTTGGTTGGTTGGTTTGGTTATTTTTTTTGTTTCATAACCAGAACCCTAAAAAAATTTTCCACAGCTACAAAATACTGTTTGTGCCTGGCTTTCTGCTTCATGGATAAGCTTTGTATCCTGCATTGCAATAAGTTATTCTTGCTGCAGAGATTGTCATTATTCTAGAAAATCAAGGCACTGGACCATATCCAAGCACTCAGAAACCTCGGTGATAACAAAGAATTTATATGTAGGGAAGGTGAAGTACAGTTCTGTGCCATCTGTGTATCACTGGCTTTTAAATCCAGTTCACTTTGTAGCTAGATTCATGTAGACATTGAAAGGGACTAGAGAAAGAATGGGTCTTTGTCTGCTTGAAGACTTACTTTGGATTCATGCCACCTGTCAGACTTGACATAAGGTCAACAGTGCCAAATACTGCAAAGATATTAAGGAGAATAAGAATGGATTTCTCCCTTGTATCCATTGACAGCAACAGACCTTCTGTGCCAGTCATCCATCAGTGCCAGTGAGACAGATTCAGCATCCTGCCCTGGCCTGTGTCTGTGCCGCCTCTGACCCTGGATTAACATGAATAAACTTGTAAGTGGATTCTGTATGAGCTTGCCTTAGAATACCAGGTTTGATGGTAGGTGGCAGATGAACTGAAATATTGTGTTCAGATTATTGTGGAGAAATATTGTGGACAGATTATTGTGGAGAAAAAGAACCCCTGAGTTCAAGTACTGGTAGAAATACTGAAATTCCCTCCCTGAATTAAGCATTAAATATTTCTGCCTAAATGATAAAGCAGTATTAATATGAAACCTCAGATCCTTGACTCCTTGTCAAATGTGTGTAATTTTAGTATAAATTAGCGAGCTGTCTAATTTGCTAGAGCCCAGGAGTTGCCTCAGTTGCACTGGGACCACCAAGCTTGGGAACAGTGAGGGAAATCTCCATAGAGTGCCACTGCACGGACACATGGGTGCAGGAGACCTCTGTAACATGTGTTAGCAAAATTGTTAAAAATCAACAGAATCTTGTTATGTGCTGTGATTCAGATGAACCCCAAAGAGGGACACAGGAGATGGTTACAGGGTTACCCATGAGTTGCCACTTGTAATGGTTGCCACCCTGGTTCTTTTGCACCTTAGCGCTCTCAGAGCTCAGTTTTTGTCACCATTGACAATAATGAAAAATAAACATTTTACCAAAGCCTATAAATCTCTGGTGCATATGAGGCCGGCTACTCCAAAATAAGAGCTTTCCCTGAACTAAAGTGCATCTCCCATGTTAAGATGTTGGATAGCATAGGTAGAAGGAATAGACAGGTGACCCCTTGTCCTGGTTACAGAAAATTCTGTAAGTCAGCCTGATTCGTGTTTTGATGTTAGGCTGTTAGGGATGGCCCATTCTTTAGGCAAATTGTTAAGAAATGGCTACCAAAAGTGTTTTATCATCCATGATTCAATGGATGAATAACAAAAATAAACCAGATGAGAGTTGGTGAAACTTTGGAGAGCTGCAAAATGTTAAACCTTTCCTTTCTCCTTTGTGCAGGCCTCTAGTTATGATTGATAGGAGAACCTTAAGTTCAGCAGAGGGGACATTTTAAAGAATAGAAGGTTCCCTATGATTTCAAGTGCAATTTTTCTTGTGCTCCATTTGACACAGAGGATCTATGTCACAGGATCTAACAACATTGATTTGAACTCATCTAGTGAAGTGCCCTGCATTTTTTGCAATTACAGTGAGAGTTATGGAAGTAGGAATATATTAAAATGACCAGATATTAATATATTGTTTTGGAGAGCAAGTGGACTTACAACAAGTATGACAGATTTTATCTGAATTTGACTTAACTGAAGGATTCATTCCTTTCATAAAATTAAAAAGTCACATCCATTCTTATTATCGGACTAGAGACAATAATTTAAACTAATATCAAGATGCATTTTTAAAAATCATCAATCTGCCATCTTAACTACATTATATTCTACCTTCAGGCTCATGTTGTAGCTTTTACGAACATGATTCAAATAAATTGGCTCTTTTTCCTCGGTGGTTTCTTTAATTACTTTGTTATTATCCAAGGAACTGGTTTAATTTAAATGAACACAGTGTTCTTGCTACTACTACCCAGAGAAAACACAGACTCAGAACATGCTGTTTTGTAGTTACAGTGTGTGCTTCTGCGTGTGGATGCCAAAACTGGTTTGGGCTTACCTGTTTACCTACCTTCATGTGATTCAGAAGACTCCTAATGAGCCCAACATAGTCACTTGTCCTGAAGACCTTCTTGTGTCTCCAGATAAAAAATAATTAGGCAATTAGCTTAACATGATACAGAACATTTAGTATATACTTAGATAAGACAGTTATTTTGTTTTATGCAGGGCAATGTTCCCATACCAATTATTTGTAAATTTTTAATCAAAGAAATATGTGTAACAAAAAAAGACAATAAATTAACAGTATTTGCTGTTATGTCCTTATATTCCTCTCATAATCATACAAGTTGGTAACTCAGTTCTGTACATAGGTGCAAGATTCTTTCTCCTCCTCCTTTTGGTGTCTTTCCAACTAAAGTACATAATAAAATACATAAGAGGGTGTTTAAAAAAAATACAAGCAAACATTGGTACTTCATAAAATATTTAAAGACCTTACAAAAACGCAAAACTGTATTTCATTTCCTGAAACAGTTATAGTTTCAAACTCCATCTATTTCGTTTAAACCAAACCCATATGTGTTTGAGGCAGTTTCAATCTGTGGAAATACTTTACTTTTGGCTGGCCTGCATGAGTGAACATTAAGTATGAAGCAACAAGTATGGCAAGTCAGGATATTGAGAAGCAATTGTATTATCTCAAAGAACAAATTGTTAAAATCTGAGCAATTTCAGCTTGTTTGTCTTTTTCTGTGATTAAATATGAACTACATGACCAGATTTTAGAGCAATGGTCAGGTAGATAGAGTATTTTGATTTTTCTGTGTGTTTAAATGGGAAGAAATCTTCCATCTGCTACCAAGCTGGTGTGTTGTGTCACTTCTCTCTACAGAGGACACATGCACTATCCGTTCTCATAGCTGTGTTCTCATGTATGGTTATATGGGGGACAAATCATCACACAGATTGCTTGCTATTGTTCTTCCTTTATCACTTCCTTAATACTGAAAGGAGTTCTCAGAGGAAAACTGCTCAGGACAGGAGCACTGGGAGGAGCAGGGAGGAACAGGGAAGAGCAGCTCCCAGTGGCTGGTCCCACAGCATGGACACCTTGGGAAGTCAATGCAGAACCTTCACCTAGGGGCATTTCACCCCATTCCAGTACAGAGAAAAACAACTGCTCAAAATACCAGCCAGAGGAGAGTCAGGCTGGGCAGCTCGCTGTCCTTAATCTGTGCTTGCTGTAGAGAACAGCCCTGGCTGGGCCTCATGCATCTCCAACATTTGATCTAATTTCTGTTGCTGTTAGTCAATTAATACTGTCATCACAAAATCAGAGGAAGAGTATAGTACAAGAAAGGATCTGTGGCTATTTTCTTTTTAATGTGATCTCTGCTGAGCATAAGGTTTATATTTGCTTAATTAGAACTTTACTATAAACATTAATGACCCTAAGGCCAGCCTGATTTGTTTGAGAAAGGTAATAAGTTATCTGAGAGAACAGTTTGATCTCTGTATAGAAATCTTAGTCCAGCTAGAGCCTGACTACATCCTCAAGCTTCCCATCCGTTCATCTCACACATCTTTTACTGCCCCACAATTCCTCTTGCAGCAGTCTCAGACAAGACAGTAAAAAAATACATAAAAAGGCTCGTCTTTCCCTTTCAGATGGATGCTCTGCTGCCCACCACAGTGCTACATCCTGAACAATCATTGCTTCTTGTGACTACTAGGAACGTGTCAGGATCTTGAAAGAAATAATTAGATGCCAACTTTGGATAATAGAGTATTTAAAAATCAATTAGCCTTAATGGGAATACTTCACAAGTTTTCTCATGATTCTGCTGTTTGACACGATGTGTTGAAGTGTGTCTCACAGACAAGTAATAGCCCAGTATCTCACGGGAAAGTGAGGCCTCCGCTGTGATGTACTAAGAGTGCATTTTGCTGCTTCTGGAGTCCATTCATTTCTTGCCATACCAGCATCAATGAACTTCCTAGCTGCTGTCAGCATGTTTAGTGCACATGTCAAGCCAGCACTGTGCTGGTCCTGACATCAAACAAACTGGCAGCGATGAAGATATTACCTCGAGCTGGCAAGAAAGAAAAATAACAGGAGCATATAAGGAACAATAACTGCAATACTTCATCGACCACCCCAAGTTTCCTATACACTGTGGCCATAGAATAATTAATCTGCACAGACAAAGGCATGAAAAGTGTTGAATAGGAACAAATTGTATCTCTTGCTTCACAGTCCATGGAAATGTAATTTTAAAGGTGAAGTTTTTGGGCACATGTTCTGCTTTTTCATTTCTTGGGTTCTATCTGGAGGCCAGTCTGGTCCAATTTGCTCCCTTGCTATAAGTGCATCCTTAAATATCTCTTACCCACAGAACGCATATTACAGACAAAGCACTGCTGGTTGGCTTGGCAATTTGAACACTTTTTGGATTTATTTTTTCTTCCCCCTCCCTGTTTTCTCTCTGATGTTATGATGGGCCAATTACTGACCGATCCTTGCTCCATATTTCTTTCTGAAAAAAAATCTCTCCTCAAATCACATTGACTTGACTGTTAGATTTACTTCTAAGTACATTAAAAATGCACATTTTGGTTTTCTACCTCTAAGGAAAGGAAATCAAAGAACCACAGACAAGGCAGTTCCTCCCCTATTCTCCTTTTGTTACAGCTCTGAGATCCAAGCACATGAGAAGTGGCAGATTTGGGATCTATCCCCTTCTTTTCTGGGATGTACCTGAGCACATTTTTCCTGGGGAATGACCAGCACCAAAGTCTACCAAGTTCTCCTAGGCAGATTTTTGCTTCACCCTTTCTGTTGGTGTTATATGCAGCTGCTACACCAAATATTACCCCTGCTAACCCCCACCCCGCAGAGAAAGTGCTTGAGAAACAGCAGGGAGATGAGATATCTGAGTTTCAGAGCCCAGTATAGCGAATATTTTGTCCCTTATGCCCAGCAGCAAAGTGGCAGCAGGGCAGATCAAGAAATCCCTACACTTTGCAGCAGCCCCTCTCCTGGGGGAAAATTCAGGGTCCAGTGCCTCATACAGAAATTGCTTTCCAATGTATCAGATATGTGCTGTAAATCCTGGGCCAGGGAATAAAGAACCTCAGGCCTGCTTTGTTCCCACTGTTTCTTGACTAAAACACCCCTTCCTACTTACATACATACCCCCCCTCCACTCCACACACACATAAATCCCAACCCCAAAAGAAATCCAAAGCAAACAAACAGCTACTATTTCATTATTGGCCAAACCAACCTGATGTTTTGCTGATGCTGTTTTCTAAAATGCTTTTGGTGTTGAACCACTTTGATATATTTTAAATGTTTCAGGAATTGAACAGAATGGCTGCTCATGTGGTAGATAAATATTTGTCTGCTATACATACTAAAAGGACAAAGGTACTCCATGGGTAAGGGAATAGCAAAGATATTAAAAATGCTTCATAAGCTAAGTAAACAAAAACACATATATAAATCAAAAATAGCATAAATCAAATTTTGTCTGTGGGGTGCCCTTTCGAGCATCAGAGCGTGGGAAGAGACTGCTGTGAAACATTAAAAAAAATAGCTCTATTTGCATCATTTCAGTGGTTCCAAACAAAACAGCCATCATTGCATGAGATGAATAAGGGATGCACTTTCCCCTGTCATTTTGCCTGGCACTTTCTGACATCAGCTCAAACTTTAAGCAGCACTCAGCCAATCCTGCAACATTTTCATATCACTTTGGCCATAAAATAAATAAATAAATAAACAAACCCACCCAGATGCAGCAGCATATCTGTGTAAATGGGTTGTTCAGAGATCTCTCCTTGAAGTTAGTTTCTGAGGCTTTTTAAATGGGTAGCCTTGGACTCATATATCTCTTTAAGTACCAACACTATGAATCACCTTGAAGAACTTCCTTAAAAAAAAAGCATGAGAAAAAGAAAAAAAACCCTCTACTGTTATAATAAAAATGAAAAATTGAGTTCCTTCTGGCTTCTACTATCTAAGAACTGTGTCATTACATTCTTTTCTTTCTTATTCTAGTTTATAGACTTAAGGAATAAACATTTCCCAGGATTTGGCTGGCAAATATTTGTATATGAAAGCACCTGCACGATTAAACAGAACAACATGCTTATAGCTTTTCCTTTACTCTGCTTAGCAATCAGTTCTTTTGCAGATTTGCATAGTTATGATTACACAGTAGTAAGGACCTCTAAGCACTTGCTTCATCTATCTCCTTTTTTCAAGTGCTTATCTTTCAAGTATATTTAAAAATATTGCTTTGAGCTGTGCAGGCTGATAGCTAGGATCCCACGAAAAGATACAGGGACCATTGCTTCACACTGCTCCTGGAAGCAGGTAGGAACGTAGGGTATGGCAGCACCACGTCCCCTTTTCCCAAAGCAACAAGTAGAAGCAGATAACTCAGTTGAAGTAGTTGGACAAGATTCTTTCTTAGCTGCCCCCATCATGCTGTTGGGTGTTTGGTGGGTTTATTTAATGCTGCTGTTGCCAGTAAATGCAGCCTGCAGCAGAAAGGAGGCTCCTGTGTGCCTGTCTCACTCCCTTGGACATGGAGCTAACCCATGTTCTCTTGTCTTTTCATCCCTCTTGTATTAGAGTAATAGTGAAGGATTCATTTTTAGTTATGAATAATCTATTATATTTTAAAGCAAACTTTAGAATTGGAGATTGGTTATTTTTCTGAAGTAACTGTCTTAACAATTTAAACAAACTAACAAGACTGAATTTTGCAATTCTTTGCAAAAATTCACTGCAAGGAGAATGAAATAAAAAGCAGTAAAAAACCCCACCAGGTTTGTATTTGGCATCAGAAAATGTTTAAGCACGGAAGTTTTTTCTGTTCTCCAGTCAACAAGGAATTAATTTTAAGATTTGATTTCCTCTTTTTCCTAGCAAGCACAGCAAGAATCGAGGAACTACCAAGGAGACAAAGGATGGGAATACAGGGAGAGAAGGCATCCCATTGATGATTCTGTTTGTAACTGTCTGGCTTCCGGTTCTAATTTGTTTTCATAGAGGTTTTCCCTTCATCAGCCCACTGCCTGCTTTGCTCCTGCTTTTGAGCCCTTCCAGGTCTGAGAGCAGCTGTGCTAGCCTTGAACATTGCTGTGTAGCTGGGCAGAGCCAGTGAAGACCCCGTGGGATACTGAGAGACTGCAACAGCCCCCGGAGTGCTTTGATATAGATTAGGGTCTGGTGGTACTGAAGACAAGTGCCTTTTCTCCTCTGATCTTGCCATGAGGAAGTGCAGAGGAGGAGGGGGACCATTTCACCTGCAGTGTGAGATCTGGCATTGAAATACCTTCTGGGGATGGGATGCAGAACATGAACAGAATAAATTCATCTGAAAGGAGCTCTTGTGCCCAGAGAACAGCCCTGTAGTCAGGAGAGTGAAGCTGTGCATTTATATGCAGTGTGGAGGGTTGGCGAGGCTGCTCTCTGTGCTCCAAGCACTCACTTGGTTAGACTTCAACATGACAGACAGCCATCAGGTGCAGACACAGATGGGAGATGTAGGAATTCTTCCTAGAGAGGACTGAAATAGCTCCTGACATTCAGAGAGCTGCACTGGAGATGGACACTTCACAGAGATGTGGGTAAAAACTGCCTCGGCTCAATGTGAGGGGGTGGGTAACATGGAAGAAACTCTGTCTCCTTCAGAAAATATCTTAGCACATCCTGAAAAGAGGTGTCTTCTCCAGGCTGGGAGCACCTGAAGCTGCTCAGCCAACTCCTCTGCTCTTATGGAGCAGCTGAAGCAGTTGGAAATTTGATATTCTTTTCCCACATCCAGATTTGGGTGGTCTTCACTGCTGCTTCAGGGAAACCCAGGTGCTGCTACCTGCCCACTGTGAAGGGGCCATTTCAACTCCTTGAAATGCAGGAGCACATCACGTGTCTTCCCTGAATTATGCACAAATCAGTTATTGAAATGAATGTTCAGGGTTGGCTTAATAACAGCCTTGAAGGATTGAGCACCAGAGTGGTACTCTGTACAAATAGATTAGGAATTTTCTTTCCATTCAATCATCCCTTTCTATTTGCTGTGGGCCTTTCTTTCCCCGCATACAGTGATTTGCAGCTCCAGGTTTTGGGCTGTCACTGCTTTTGTGCTTCCGTTGGTTTGGGGTTTTTTTGTTGTTGTTGTTGGGTTTTTTTGTTTGTTTTTGGTTTTTTTGTTTGTTTTTTGTTTAGTTTTTTTTTTTATGTACCCATGGAAGCAAAGAGCAAGCAGAGTAATCTTAGGTGCAGTAGAGATGCTTCAGAGAGGAGCTTGTTAAAAACCATCACCTCTACATGCAGACTGGTGAGAAAAATGGCATCCAGTGTTGTGCTTTTCCAAAAGAAAAGGAAGAACATGGCAAATTAGCAGCTAGGAATTAAAGGCAGGTAAAATGCTACATTGTCTTACTTGGACTTTGGTATTGCTGGGAGGTTTGCTACTGCTTAATCAGTGCTTCAGCAGCTAAGCTGTGAAGGGATGACACACATTTCAAACCTGTGGTGATTCACAAGCAGCACAGCACATACCAGCAGGAGCAGCCATGGGATTCCATGTGAACAATGCTCTTTCACTCAGATAGGTTTCAGCAAGCCCTAACTCAGCCTCTCACAAATTCTCTATCAGGGAAATTCTTTGTCCTGCTTCACTTATATCCAGTCCTGGGCTGGAATGAAGAAAATGTTTAACAGTGTTCATTCAGAAGCACTACAAATAAGGAGTGTAGTGAAAGCACAGAGGGATTCCCACACTTTTAGAAAGAGTGAAAAACCTCAGAATGAACCACATTAGATCAAGGTGCAAACCAGCAGCACCTGCATCTTTATTACATACACACACACACACAGACAGACCCCAGACTGCCTGGTTAAACACTTATCCTTGCTTTCATTTCTGAGCAGTATTATTGAAACAAACCTTGGATATTGTATTCTGAAATAGGTATAATGCAATGCCTGAACCTGCCCCCATACTGCAATCTTTCTTTCCAGCCCCAGCCCCAACCCCAATGGACTTGTCAGCAGTTTCTATCATTAGCAACATAATCCCTCCTCTCTCCCGCTCTTTCTTTTTTATGTTTTCCCAGGGCTGTACCAATAATGAATAATTTACCAGTGTGGAGAAAGAAAAGTGTCACTACTGGAGTCTCAAGGCTCATCACTCACAAACCTGTCACATGGTCAAGAGTCATCAGTGCCATTATTTGTGTGAAGAGAAATTAGCACTAATCTACTGCTGAGTCTCTTGCTCCAGCCACTGTAAATGGTGCCAGATTCTTAAGAGAGCAGATTGTCTGTGCCACTGCAAATTGCTTATCTCAGTAAAGTTTAAAAAAGGGAAAAAGCCTCCTCACTCACTTCACAGAGGACATCCCACATGTGTTTAGAATTAGAGGAGAGGCACTCTAATGCAAGGGGCTGTTACCTTTCCCACACTGGAGAAGTGCTAGAGATCTGATTTGCCTCTCTGCTATTAATAAATACCATTGAATCCAGTGAAGGGGGTCAAAGCAGGACTTTCACAGGTGCACATTCCTGTGCAAAAAGGAGATATGGCTTTCCATGTCACAGAATAAGAATGTGAATGCAAGATTTTAATTTTAGGGAGAAAAGAAAACACCCTGTACTGAACTATGAAACATAAACTAGGCACAGAATAGAACAAAATGGTGTCTTGAGTAAATAGTCAGGGCAACAATGAGAACTATTGTGTGAGGGGCTTCCTCCTGTGAAAAAGGGAAGAGATGGGTAATGTGCTCAGTTTGCTCCAGCAGTCATTTCTATCCATCAGTCCAGGGATTTTAAACCTGCTACCATCAGCAGGTTTCTGGAACACCCATTACACAAAATCCACAGCAAAAGTAAAGCTGCCATTGGCTCAGCTCATCCTAGTGGCAGAAGAAGTGACAGCTGTGGCTCAGAGGCAGAAAATCCCACAGTCCCTCCTCGAGGCCTCAGTGGATTCCCATCAAAGGGCAAGGTTTGTTCCCCGCTGGGGACAAGCCCCCACATCTGGTGAGGTCCAAGAGAGTTCCTGGCAGAAAAAAAAAAAAGTTTCCATCTCTAAAAGTTTGAAATTGTTTCATTTTTTCTCTCTGTGCTTCCCTTTGCTTAAAATAATTTTCCAATATTAATTTCTAGCAAAATAGACCTGTGTGAATAAATGAATAATGCAAAATGCAGTCCTTTGGATCATGAGGGATGCTGGCCTAAAGTCAGAAACAGGGTTTATAAAACAAAATTTGGAAACACAAACTTTTTTGATTTTGATCAGAAAAGTACTTAATTTGTTCAAAAGTCTTTCCTTTTCTCCCTCTGGGAGGATATGCAGGGAGCCAGGTCTCCAGCCTGGCTCTGTGTCCAGCAGCCAGCCTTTAGGACTGCCCTCACACTTTTTGGCAGCACAGCTTTTCCAAAACTCACTCTGGGGGCACCCCCCAGCCACAGCAGCCAGTGTAATCCCCGAAGTTGGACACTACATGAGAAACCAAACGTAGCCTTGGGCTGCATTCTGGTTTGCACCTGAGATCCTCCAAGGACACTACACATCTTACCTGCCAAAAATTCACCTCCTCGCAGCCCTTGGAGGTTGCTCTGTCTCCACCTGAACCTGCAAGAACACCGAGTTTGCTGTGGAGGAAAACAGGGAGAGATAGTGCAGCTTGGAGAGCTCAATGTCACAGGGAGAGGAGGACCAGTGTGTGGGAGGGTTCCTTAGTGCTGGGATTGAGAGGGACCCCAGAAGTACCCAGCACTTAGGGAAATATGTGCATCCAAACACAAATGCAAAACCTCTAAGAGCTTTTAGATAGAAAAATAAATGTGGGCTTTAAAGTCCAAAGATCTTTCAACTTTTACTTTTTTTTATTTTCAAGATTTATCTCTTTAACTGAAAAAGGCAGAATCTCACACAAGTTTTCTGTCACTTGTGCAAACTAATGGTCCTAAAGCTGAATTCCTGACTGAATTTCCTGAGCCTTTCCGAAACTTAACCTCTCCACTTGTCCACTTATCCCTCCTGTTTTGATTTTGATTTTATTGCCACTCAAGATTGGGAAGTGACCATTCTTTTAAAAAACTTAGTAGACAAGCAGCCCCAAAAATATCCAGATTCTTTTTACTTCTCCCCTTTTTCCTGCTGCTCAAAGTCATCTATTCCAGTGTAGTTGACTGTCCCAAATCAACACACTCCACTGCCAAAGCATCTCCACCTCACTGCACTCTCTGCATCCCCAGTGTCCAAGGCTGACTCCCTTCCCCATGGTCAAGGATTCTATTACTTATCACATCCTTGCCAAGGGAAATTACCTACTTTACAAAAAGCTAAGGCATTACAAATGTGTTCTGTGACTGTGGGACCAGGAATCATAGGAGGGGACTGACCCTCAGTGAAGTCCAGTTACTGAGGAGAAGGATGAGATCTCTGAAAGAGCTGCTTGACTGCAAAGGCATCTCCTGGTGGTGCTGGGGATCAGGTCACCGTGTCTATTCCTCTTTATCTCTGCACAGCAAATCGCTGTTACTGTTCCAGCTCACCAGAGCAAAGAGGCAGAAACCTCAATTAAGGCATTTGAAGGGATTTTTCAGGAAGAAAGTGAATGTGGCTGAGACAGGCCCTATTCAGACATGAATTTTATTGTGATTTTGCCTGGGAACCCCTGATGCTTTCTAGCTCCCTGAGCACATCTGTTGCTGGAAACATAACAGTATTTACCTTGTTAAAAGCAGCTTGTGTCAAAAAGCATCAAGAAGGAACAGAGTGGCTATGGAGGCTCCTGGGAGAGATTTCCTCCTTGTGCTGCTCCCAGCAGCTTGAAAGGTAAAGGAGAGGGCACCCTCAGCCCCTTGCCTGGACTCGCTACAAAGGCAGCCTTGGCAAATCACAGCCCCTTGATTAACCACGGGAGGATTGGTCTCCACCTTCCACGGGGAGGGCAAAAAATTCAGCTGTTAAGTTTTCTTACATCATTCCATTGGCAAACAAGGGTTTTCTTCATCTGGCAAGGCATATGTTGAAACCATGAATCCTGCAACTGCAGATCTGTGAGGCAGGTCTTGGCTTCCTCTGTGATTTTCCAGTGTCTCCACCCACAGCATGGTATCATCTGGCTGGGTGTTGGGACCCCAATGCTGCCTGGCTAGATGAGAACCTCATAGATGACAGAGTAACACCCACAGAAGGCATTTTGGGTTCCTGCAGCTCCATCTATTATGACCAGCATTTTGGTCTTTTCAGTCACATGGATTCTGCCTTCAATAAGCAAGTTTATTATGATCTTTGCTCAGAGCAACTGGAACCAGCCTGAAATATGAAATCTGTAACATATCTGATGATGTCAGCTCACACTTTTCTGCAAGCCTCCCCCAGACTGAGTCAGAGCAGGAGGGTTCAAAGTCAATACTCAATAGCATGAGCTTAAAGATACACTACCAGTGGGCTAATTTATTGGTAATTCTGAGTGGAGTGAATTTTCCTGACTTGTTGCTGCTCCCTTGTCTATTTCCCAGTGCAAATGAAGGAGGATGCCCTTCCTGTATCTCTGATTTGTAAGAAGCTAGACATGATTCAATGATTTTCATTTACAAATACAGCTGAAGTACTTGCTTTAGTTATTTCTTAGCTTTATGCCCTTGTACCTTGCCAGGTATCAAACTTAAAAAAACATTCAGAATTTAAAAGTATTATAGGAAGACTCTGACCATGTTTAACATATTCATGGCAAACTGTCCTTTGTCAAATGTACATTCCCAAAGCCTTGTTTGGCAGTTCTGGATGCTTCAAGACGATGCTAAAACAAATCAGAGTAGTAATATACCTCAGAACAGAAAAGTTCAGGTCACTCACCATGTGTATGACCTCCTGAAAAAGCTCTTTGGCTGGTAAACAGAAAGCCCATTAGAACATGCCAGATAGCTGTGATGCACACAAATTGAAACTTCTGAGCGCATCACTCTCTTGCACCATCATACCAGACATTAATGGCTGGATATCAAATGTATTGATCTACCAGCACTCCAATACACAATCCACTATTTAGACTGGCTGCTCTCACAAGCAGCAAGCGCTCCCTAGGCAGGGGAATGTCATTTTTGTCTCTGCAGAACTGTTGACTCAGAATGTCTTGTGATGCATTTCTTGCACTGCCATGGCTCTGAGCAGAGCAGTCTCATAGACCTCTGCAAAAACAACTCCTACTGCAGGGCCACTGAAAAATTTGCAGCACCATTCATGAATGCTAATATCTCCCAGTGACTCGAGAAGCCTCTCTCACAAAAAAAAAAAAAAATAAACAAATCTCTCTGATTGATGTAGTCTGCAGCATTTGTGTTTTGTCAACTCATGTTTGCCTCGTGATTCTGTGATAAATCACAAGTGCTATGGTGCACTAGTTGGTTTCACTGCACTCCAAACCCATTGCAAATATAGATGTAAACAGTTGTTTTGAAACTTAAACTCTTTTTTTTTTTCCAGCTTTCTTTACAGAGGCATGTTTTACAACTACTTATATCTGCTTTCTCTCACACTTTATTATTATAAATTAGCAGGGTCAAAAAGCTCCCCTTTGGAAAGTTTAAAATAAATTTACCCTTTGCTTTTAATGCCCTACACCAGTTTCTGTTCCATCTACTGTGTAACAGCATACCTCCCACTTGCCTTTGTGATCCTAAATATCTATGCCCTGATTCATTGTTGGGGCATGCAGTGGGAGCCAGATCACAGCACTTTCATGCAGACCTTTTTATAAGAGCACAACAGTACCCATTAAAAGAAAGGAAATCTCTTGCTTGAGGGAAAACAAAAACACACATGCACACACACACAAAAAAACCCCACAGCAATCTTATATTATAGTCTGCAGCTAAATCTGGAGCTGTGGACCTCAAGCCAAAACATAACCACAGTTAAGGAAAGTGGCATAATATATATTGTAATTACAAGGTTCCACTACAATAACAGACTGCTGAACTGGCCAAAAGGTGAGTTTATTTGTCTTTGTTGGCAGTGGGAATATCAGTAGGTTCTTTTGGCTGAAATTTTTTATTTCCTTTAAAAGGGAGAAATGGTACATTCCCCTTTCCCCATCACTCTCCACCCAAATGGCAGCTCCTACATGCTCTGTCAGCTGAGGTTAGCTCCATAACACAGATCTCTTTTCACTGAGCTATTATTTTACTAGTAGCTGTAATGGGCTATTATCTGTGTGACACAGCCTCTGAAGTGGCAGAAGACACCTCTTTCTCCTCCACTGACAGATTGAAGAGCTAAATTATAATTTAAGGAACCAGGTGCCCAATTCTGTCAAAACATCTCATGTGATGGTCTCTTATTCAAGAGAAAACTATACATAATCAAGTAAAAACGTATGAGGGGTCCAGGTCTAAAAAGAGATATCACAGACAATATCAAGTAAGTGATGTTAATGCAAAGATGACCTTCTAGCTATTGTGTGCTTAGGGTTTAACAGCTTAAGAAAAGCTCAGTAAGGAAAACAGATATTACTAGCTTTGCTAAAATCAAGACATGAAAGTAATTCCAACTCAAGTGAAATTGACTGTCTGAATTTCACAGAATAAGCAAGAGAATACAAAAATTAGTTCATTTCATAGGTGAGACAAAATATCTGACAGTTTTAAATTCTTTCATTTTGAAGTCTATGGTTTTAAAGCTTATGAGCTAACACATGAGATGCTGTTATGATAAAAATTTAGTGAGTATTCTTCCACTTAAATGAACAGAAGGTGAATTAAAAAACATTAAATGATATTACTTGAAGGATTATATGTAACATTCCCAGTGCAAGTTTAAACAAATGTCAAGGTGCCCTACTTTTGGCATCCCAAGTCTTTGATTTGTAAAGCAGATTTTAGATAATTTAACAGCCAGAAATAGTTTAAAAGAAAGAGAATTTTTGTGCATGTAACAATTTGTATTGTCTGTCTCAGACCTCATAACTTCTTCCCACTCCTGTGTGACAAGCATTGATGGAAATGCTTGTGCGGTGTTTTCACACTATGTTGAAACAAAACCTTTGACAGTATTTTTCTCCCAACTCTAAGTTATTTATATAGCACCATTTACTTCTCCTGTGTGCTGGTTTTGGCTGGACTAGAGTTAGTTTTCTTCATAGCAGCTAATGTAGGGATGTGTTTTGGATTTGTGCTGTTTGGAAACAGTCTTGATAATCACAGGGATGCTGGAGCTGTTTCTGAACAGGGCTTACACAGAGTCAAGGCCTTTTCTGCTGTCCACCCACCCCAGCAGTGAGCAGGCTGGGGGTGCACATTGGAGGGGACATAGCTTGGACAGCTAACCCCAGCTGTCCAAAAGGGTAGTCCATAACCTATGGCATCGTGCTCAGTATATAAAGCCGGGAGGAGAGGTAGGAAGGGGAGGATGTTTTGAAATGACAGTGTTTGTCTTCCCAAGTAACCTGTCCTGATGGAGCTCTGCTGTCCTGGAGAGGGCTGAACACCTGCCTGCCCCTGGGAAGTGGTGGATGAATTAATTCTTTAGCTTTGCTCATGCATGGGGCTTTTACTTGACCTATTAAATGATCTTTATTTCAACCCACTAGTTTTCTCTCTTTTACTCTTCTGAATCTTTCCCCCATCTCCCTGGGGGGACTGAGCATGCAGGCAGCTGTGTGGTGCTTGGTTGCCAGCAGGGGTTATACCCCAACACTCTATGAATTGTATTTTGTATTCTAGGAGTAAAACTAAGAGGAGACTTTGGTAGTGATCTTAGGGACAAAGCTAATTCTAAGCCAAGAATTTTACATTGGTAACACCTGCTGAAGGTGACTGGTAAACTCTACAGAATCCAGCTCAGAAGAGTTCTAATACAGCGGCACTCTTGCTTCAATTCAAGGAGACACATCTTTGATCTCTCACCTGAACTCAGCTTTGAGATGGTTTCAGAGACATACAGCATGTAGGAGTACAAGGTGAGCTTTTCCACTGAGATTTCTTTTGACAGTCACAATCACACATCAAAAGAAGTGAGACAAGCTAATTCAAACTTGAAATAAAGGAAACATGACACAGTGTTTACTGAATGCTGGCTGTTCTGTTTGGATCATGTGATGCCCCCACCCCAACATATCTGGGCAGGTCCTTTGGGAGTGCATTACAGACCCTGCTCGTAACAAAATTCATGCTCACTGCCTGAAATTTAATTTTAGAACTAGTCCTCTATGAGTCTCCTCTTGCCTCCTATCTGACTGTAAGATTCCCTGCCCTTACAGGCAGCATTCTCCACAGCCAAGATCTGCTCAAATGAACTGTCTTCTCACAGCTGGGGAGGACCAAAGTAGAAAGTAGTTCCTCTTCCCCTACATTTATTGAGGGGCTGAGGGGCCAAGCCTCCCTGTTTTAATCCAGTTGTTTCTGCATCAATGACAGGAACACCTTCCTGTCACCCTCTTTATGAACTCTGTTTCCATTCACTGCTGGGTTAGTGGAGACAGATCCAGTGGCACAAAACTGGAGGCTCAGCAGTCACAGCTGCTCAGCTACATTTATCCATGTTAATGGTGGTAACAGCTTATTTGTTCCCTCTTTTTGCCCTTCCTCTGTGGTCCCACACTTTACCTCAGAGGAATATGTAATTGCTGTTGCACCTAACTCATCTGCAACAGACTCTGTTGAGAGCCTTCCTTTACTACCCCTGCCGCACATCCAGTTATTCTTATTCCAATTTCGATAATTTACCTGGAATCACAGCAGGGAATCACTTTGCTCTGATGCTTTCTCTAACAGTGGCAATGATCAAAAATATGTCAAGACACAGAAAATTTACAATTTTCAGTTTATTCCAGTGATAATTTTTTATCCCCTACTTTTTTCTTCTTGAAACTTAGTGATCCCAGATTCCTTCCTGAAGAGTCCATTAACACCCAAAGTGTTGTCAGCCTGAAGGTGAATCTAGAGCATTTGTGTAATCTTTCAGTGTCTTTCTCAACAGAATAATTTAGATCTGTTGAAGCTTGCAAATGCAAAGCTTTTGCTGTCTAGCTTGGGAAACATGTATGTATATCTCTATATACACATGCATACAAATGTATTTAATTTCCATTTGAATCTTCAAACATCTTTTTTTAAATGTGTCCATCATAATGCCAGCACTGTAGCTACTTCTTACTTTGTGATTCAATGGTTACATTAACTATTTTGCAACATCTTGAGATTTGAAGCTCACTTTGAACTGTTTATGCCTAAGACCACTACTTTTGGAGGCACTGCTTGCCAGATCCACTGCTGTGAAAGTCTGCCACCATTCTTATCTCTGCTTGTCTCTCCACATTTATCTTTATTGAAATGCAGTTTCTTTGTCCTGACCAGTTTGCCAAGCCTCGCGTATCACACTGTTTGACTTAGTCACCCTTACAAGTATTTCTTTTTCTGTCTATTTTTCCATTTTCTGGAAAAGTTGCCAATTGTCATTTCATGGGTATAAAATGAGCATTGAACTTCAAATAAATATACTTACAGATTAGAAGCAATGTTATACACATTTGTATTCATTTTGTTCTTACATCCAGATTATTTATGAATGCTCTGAAATAGGATGACTCAAAATGGCTTGTAACAGGACAACTCCTCTGTATATGACTTCTCTAGACTGCTGAGACCCTTGCAACTGCTCTCTCAGGGTCTTCTTTTTCAATTACAACATTACTCAATATTAAGATAAAATCCCTGTAAAATTTCTGTGTATTGTCAAATAAACTCACAGCCTCAAATCATGAGAGATGCAGTGATGAAGAGTGGTTCTGAGCGGAGAGCTGCTGGCCGTAAGTACACAGCTGTGGGGCTTAGTGATCCCAATACTGTAATATTACTGATTTAAATCTTCTATCAGTCTTTACATTGAGGTGCTCTGCGTTGTTAAGATTTTAGCATGACACTGGCCACATAAAAATTATTCCCCCAGTGTTCTTAGCCTTGCTAAACAGATTTTTTTTTCCTGTCATTTGGTCTCTTTATTAAATTTGTAGACTTCAAGCCGCCTATCTGTAGTATCCTTTCTACTTATTAAATATTGGTGGTTTGGGGCTTTTTTAATCTCTAATTCCTGCAGTTGGATCCAATTTTAATGAGAGGCAGCCAGGCAATACTACAAAGAGCCAAGATCTCCAGCAATACGCTACCCACGCATTTACCAGCCCGTTCTTGGTTTTCTCTGCCCTTCTGTCACACAAGAGATCTCCTCCTGAGACCAGTGCCTTGCTGCATGACCTCACATATTTCCATTGAGGACTACCACCACCAGGACAGGATTCCCAGGGGACCCATGGTCGTGCCAGCCACTGCAACCCCACCTTCCTCCCACCCTGGCCGTGCAGCTGAACCAAAGCCAGAGCCTCCCCAGCCATGCAGAGATCTGTGCCAGCAGCTGGGCTTTGGTCACCACAAGAAGTAGTTGCCTTCCTTCAGGCCATGCAGGTGACACACTGCAGAGGATCTGTGGTGCACTTAGGGAAGTTTTAATGACCCCATTAAGCCCTTTGTGATACAGAGGTATTAACTATTAACTATAGCAAACATTGGAACAACATCAGCTCCCCTTTTGGTGGCGTTTTATTTATATTGGTATTTCTGACATCTCAAACAATTAATTCTCTAACAGAACAACAGACCTTTCCAGGAGCAGCAGAGTAGAGTGAGACTGAATTTCAGTGTAATTTTAAAAAGGAGCAAACTTTTCAGATTCTTTTTTAGACATCATAAAAGAAGAAAGAAGGGCAACAAGCCCATTCCCTCACCTTTTGCACATCTTGTTCAAGAAAACACAGCTTTTATTCAGGCAACTGAACACACACACAGTGAGTATTATTTCTTTTAGACCAGGGCCTCTAACAAAAATGAGCAGGAGGGCTTCACTTCATCCTGTGCAGTTGGCAAAAATTGAATAAAAACACATTCAGCGAGCTGATTTCTTGATATTCTTCCATCTCCTGCCCCAACTGAGGCAGCACAGCTGCATTCTGTACATGTCCCTGGGCCAACACCAGGCACCTACATAGATATTTATTGCTTATTATCTGGTTATGAGGAGAATGGGTGGGTTTTATTTGAGAAAATAATTTATTTAGCATATAACAAGTAGAAATGCTTTCAAATGGGATAGAAATAAAGTTGAACATAAACAACCTTCAGGAAGCAAGAGGTTTGGCTGGCTTTGGTCAACAACAAGAAAAATGTGACAACTTCTTTTTGCCCACATTTTTAACAGTAAAGGACTTTTTAGCCTATTTTATTTCTGGAACATTTCAAAGTCCCCCAACTTAAGCAGCTCACTTGAGAGTACACAGCAGTTACAAAAATGCCCCAATGATGCCATGCTGTTCTCTCCCTCATTTGATGAATATTATTTAATTTCCAACATCTCCAGTATGATGTTTCTTCCTCTGAAACACCTGTGCTTGTGGGCTAAGAATAGGACTCTTATTCAGAGCTGTCACAAAAGCAAAGAAGAACATCTGGGCTTCTATGTCCCCACTACATTCTGGCAAATATTGTTCCACACGTGCCTATTTCACACTTTTGTCTACCCAGCACACCGGGGGCTGGTTGGTTCTGGGGAATTTTCACTGTCTTGCTCAGGGGTAGCAGGGACAGCATGTTTGTCCATACACCCTGGAGGGGCAATTCTTAGAGGCTGATAACTAGAGCAGCTTTCCTGAGAAAAGTGGTTGATTTGTCCCTGGTATAACTCTGCTGATTCTAATGGCTTTTTACCAGGGATGAATTTGGCCCCATGTTGTTAGATGTCTGCATATTAGAAGCAGAGTCATTTGCTACAAGGGAAACAGTCAACATCTTATTTGCATCCATGCATATCAACAATGCAATTAGGGCAAACTTCTTTGAGAATTGGATTCAGATGGTAATTAAAGTATTGTGTTATGAATTTTAATTTGGCATTAGTGAAGTAAATTATTCTGTATTGCTCTGTTCTCACAGTTTGGGCAGAATACATTATGCTTTGCTTACTGAGACCTTTGAAATAAAAAAAAAAAAAAAGAAAGAAAGAGCCTAGTCCCTGAGTCCTTACAATCTAATTGTGTGGAAGAAAATGAGTTATATAAAACCTTTTACCAGGGATTCAAAGTCAAACTGCAGTGAACATCATTCCTTTGATACCCTCCCACAATTTGGGGACTCATTTGGAAGGGTTGGGGAAGAAGCTGTTCTAAGCAGCAATAATTCATAAGATTCAATTAAAAAAGAAAGCACATAAAAACAACTACTTTGAAAAGACAGGTGAGATAGAAACATTTTAAAATGTCAATGTCTGCATCTATATCACTGATAATGATATATGGCAAGCAGATATGAGCTTAGAAAATCCGAGTGAACTTACAAAACCATATTGGACTCCTGACATACATGTGAGAGTAATATGCACATACATATAATGTTTGTGTATGTAGTTTTGAAGGTGTGACCTACTAAGTAGCACAAACCCTAAGTTTTAGCTGCTAATGTTTTGCACTCATATTGTGTTCAGAAACAGGGCACTGTTCTTTGTGTCCCAAACTCCATGTGAGAAGTTAGCAGAGGGTTTTGAAGGAAGACTAGTAAGGACAACACAATGTTCAGATAAAACTCTCCTTGAGCATAAGAAATCTCAGTGCACACATATGGAGAGGGAAGGTTTTCAGCAGTTGCCTATAGAGTGTTTAATGGCAAGTAAACATCATGCAAGATGTTCCACATGTTTGCAATAAAAGACTATCATTGCTTCCAGCATTTGCCTGTCAAGTCAACAAGACAGAGAGCATTCATGGGAAGAGTAAGATGTTATTCCATCCGTGTTATAATGGCACAATAATCGTTCTTCATCAGTGTTTTCCTTTGATCCAGCCTTCCTTCCAGCTCCTGAGTCAGCAACATCCAGGCATTCTTAGGGTTTGGCCCAGCAAAAAGATCTAGAAAAGTCAAGGAGATAAAAATCAATTATGTTCAACCCTTTTTGGCTGCACTGACCCTGGCTGCACACCAGGTGCCCACCAAAGTTGCTGGTCATTGCCCTCCTCAGGTAAAAAAGTCCTGCAGGAACTCCGCTCCAGTGTGGGCTTCCATCCTCCTTCGGGCACCCATCTGCTCCAGCCTGGGGTCCTCCAGTGTCTGCAGGTGGATATCTGTTCCACCATAGACTTCCACGCGCTACCTCTCCGTAGGCTGCAGGGGAATCTCAGCTCTGGCTCCTGGAGTATCTCCTCCCCCAGCTTCTGTACCCTTTCCATCCAAAAAATCAAGTGAACAGCCAAACTGCCTTTAGGGAGTGGGAGATCTGGCTCATGTTCCCAGCCACAAAACTGCTCCCAGCAGGATGCCCAAGAGGGTTTGTTATTGCTTGCTCCTTACATGGGGCACTAATTGAACTGATGGTGGACTTTCAACTGACACAAGTGTCAGTCACTTATCTAAAAATTTTCGTACTTTCCCCCTCACTGATGGTGAGCTCAAAAGGCTGATGCTGAAGATGATAGCAAGCACCAGTAGTTTATTAAAGCTTTCTGTCTTTTTTCTGTTGTAATCCCACAAGCAGCACCACATAACACAGGCTCCTTCCTCTCACAGCACAACCTGCTAGCTCCAACAACACCTCTCTCTCCTTCCAGCTCTTTATACCTTTATTTCTCACCTGCACAAGACCTGCATGCCCTTTTACTCTTTTATGGCTGGTCAATACACATCAGCATCCCATGTTTTTCTTCAATGATGTTCACCTGTTTTATATAGCTGCACCTCATTAGGGATGAGGCTTGGCTGCAGTCCCATTCCTAATCTCCCACAATATATTCTCTTACAAGGGTTTGCATTTTGGGGCTGGTGAGGGGTTCCCCTTATCCCCCCCCCATCCCTCCCCCCCCCCCTCATTCCCCCCCCCTCATTCCCCCCCCCTCATTCCCCCCCCCTCATTCCCCCCCCCTCATTCCCCCCCCTCATTCCCCCCCCTCATCCCCCCCCCTCATTTCCCCCCCTCATCCCCCCTCCATGTTATGACCCCTTAGTACTGTCTGTGTCCTTCATAAGAGACATTTGCCTGACCTACTCTTGAGGGCTTCTGGTGACAGAGATGCTGTGTTTTCTCTAGGCAGCCCATCCTAGTATTTCACAGTCTTACTGTTAAAGTCAAGTATGTGCTCATATTTAACTGGAATCTTTCTTACAGCAATTTAAGTCAATTAGGCCTTGTTCTTTGACTAGTGAGAAAAATCTTCAAGTCCATTTCAAGTCAATGAAGCCATGACAGTTTCTAGTCCTTAAAGGTATAAAACTTGGAGGTGTTTAAGGTTTTTGTTACATGGGGGAAGTGCAAGTCCTTTTGTGATCTGCATTTCTTAGTAGAAAGAAAATTGCATCTAAAATTCCAGAGCTAAAACTGCCATACAAAAAGGTTATGCTTTTAGTATTTCTCATTTAGAGAGCTAAAGAGCCAAATGTTTCACAAAGAGCAGATGCTCTCATGAGAATGAATTTCTCCATGATTTTCATAGTAGATTAAAATGTTTAGGACTTAAATAATCTTTGGATGAGGTCCTGACCTCATGTTTGTATAAATATGGGCTTGTTCAGCTGAAGTCTATGGAGCTATATAAAAATAGTGCCAGCGTAAGAGAGGATCCAGCCCAGAATATGTCAGCATATCCTCAACCCTATGATATTGCCCAGCACCATACTGCCTGGCCCCATATGCTTCCAAGTGTCCTGACAGAGGTGTTTGCAACTGCTGTTGGAGCGCTCAGATATGTGCTACAGTATGAAACAGATGGTAGCTCCATGTAAAATAATATATCCAAAGGTACCACTGCAAGAAGCCTCGCAGTATTTGTGTCTTTGAGGTAAGTTTGCTACAGATGTTAGCCAGAGGACATACTAAGCTTATTCACCAGATGTCTTTAGGGAAGGTAGATGCTTCACCACCTTAGGAAATCAAAAATATATTGCATTTTCTTCTTGCTGAGTTTAGTATTTATATTCAGATGTTATGCATCAATTCCCCATGCTCCATGTGTGCAAGTGTGAGTGTTCCCAGGTGCTGGTGAGGTGCAGGGAGGTGTGTGCAGGTGTCACAGCAGGCGGGCAGAGCCCACAGGGGATGACATCTTCTGCCAGCACTGCAGTACGACAAAAATCTCGGCAGTGGCACTCTGCATCCAACATGCCCAGCTGCCCAGTCCTAAATGCTACAGAACATTAAAAAGTAACAACAACAAGAACAACAACAACCCTATGATGTCCCTCCTCATTAACTTTTTAAAGCCTCTGCTCACTTTGTGGAATCACCATTCTATCGTGTGGTCAATAATGTATGAAATGAAAAACTCCTGTCCACTCTGTGATGCAGACAGAGATTTACAGTAACTGCTTAGTGCTATTTTTGGTAGATCTGAATTCAGGGGCAATAAATAAAAAAAAAAAAATCCCACAAACACAAAAAAAAAGAGCAGAGGCAAGAAAATTAAATTAAACAAAAAAAAAATCAAACATTTTAAAGACATTTGCAGTGAGGGAGATACATTTTTTTTTTTCTTTCTTAATATCCTTTTGTCACCTGCTCGTAAGAGACCCACAGTCTAGAGAAAAAGCAATGACATTTTTTACTTAATTTTCTCTTTAAAATGAACTTATTGGTCATGGAAGACACTTATCTCTGCTAGCCCCCAAGACCCAGAATTAGGAGTAAATGCACATCTTCAATCCATCCTTCCATCACTAGCAATCTCCTTGACCTATTAACCATCTCACTGTTAGGCTCAGCTGAAGCATCTGTCCAGAGGTAAAACATGGTAGGATTTTTCCGGCTGTGTACAGCCCTCCAAGGCTGGAGAAATGCTTTGCCCTCTGCAATTAATGCATTTGTGTAGAGAATAAAGAACAATAACAAAATATATTCTTCTTAAAATTAGAAAGTGCTTACTCTTTGGTAGAATGGGCTAACTGAAAGAGGACAAGTAGCATTTTCAGAAGTATATTTACAAAAATAATATGCTTAGCCATCATGGCATGCTGTCTATGCCCACTGTGACTCTTCCTGCTGCCACTGCTACTGAATTCTCTTGCAGAGGGACCAGCACTGACAGACAGACCTACATACACAGCATTGGAAAACCCTGTTTTGGGTACAACCTGCCAGGGAAGCTTCCAGAAATAGTGCTAAACCCTGAGCCTATCCTTATTCCTGCTAATGTGACCTGCTTCATTGCCAGGATTGCTGCCCCAGCCTCCTCTGACTTTAGCACGTGGATGAGAAAATCCACTGTCTAATGGCAGCAATGAATGGTTTCTTCATCTTACAACAGCTCACAGCAAATTGTTGTAATCTGCATTTCCAGCTACAGGAGTTTTGGAGCAGAATTAATTGTAAATGACTTCTAGCCTAGTTATAATCTGAAATACTGTTTCATTTTGGCAGTAGAAAGGAACTGCACTTTCTGCATAAAGCCAATGCCTATGAAACAGAAGAAAGCAAAGCATGATCAGTGTGGTGAGCAGGAGATAAAACAAGCTCCTTGGCACTGGGCAATGGCAGAGGAAGTCTGTTTCCTCCCTGATAGCTAGTCGAACATTGTTACCCTAAGCTGGGCTGGTTCTCCTCCCACCAGGCTGTTCATATACCATCTGCCCATGCTGAAAATTATCAGGAGCATTATGTTGCGTCTTTACTTATTAAAAGGCTGAATGCAAACTTTCCAGAGCATACAGAGTGTTACAGCTTACTGCACCAGAAACTTTATACCATTATGTCTAGTGAGGCCCCTGAGTCTCTGTTTTAATGCCTTGGAAATGCAACAAAATAGAGCCAAGAAAGGGCAAAGTCAAACCTGAACTTGAAAATCAGGATGCACCATCTTCTCCCATTTCCCTTCTTCACTCACATAAAACTACAAACAAGCCAGATTTGTACTTATATTGTATTTTTAAAACAAGGACAGAGTAATATCTTTCCCACCATTGTTTTGTCTGTTCTGGCTTCAGGAGACAGAAAAGCCTTTAGGAAAGAAAACCCATAGTGCTGACTCTTTTTCTTTTCCCTCAGTTCCCCTATCAAAACTTACCTTCACTAAAATGTGAACAGAAAACCATTTTCAGACGCCACCCAGAAAAAAGGTGAATGCAGTTCTTGCTATTAATATTTAAGAATCACATATCTCTTCACATGTAAAATACTCTATTACCATTATCTGTGCCTATTTTCCTTTGATGGGCAACTTGATATTTCCTGTAGCAATGAGATGATGGCACTCTGACTTGACCTGTATCTCAGATATTCATTCAACAAAATTAGAAAATCGGTCACATTAGAATAATACGTATGTGAGTTTAAATTCTTATATCCATGTGCACCTTAGGGGTGGATAGGGGAATATAGACAGAGAACAGAAATTGCTTACTTTCATTCACAAAACAGATAGATAGCAAATGCTGGGTATAAGGTTGTGCGTCCCAGTATTCAAACAACGGCTTCAGCAATTGACTTGTTAGTATTTTGAGAAAAATGTTTTATAATTCCAGAATTGATATCTCTCATTGCTGATCAGTTTCATGTAAGTGAAAATAGGATATAAGTTCAGCAAAATGCCTTTAGTAACTCTTGAGCAACTTCAACAAGTAGGAATGCATATCAATTTGTTGACATCTATCACTGAAAACTGTCTTTTTAAATACTATGGAAAATAATAGACCTTGCTTCTACTGAATAATCCTTTGAAATATTCTGCTCTATGTGAACAAGTAATTTTATTTATTTTTATAAAATCTATCCTTTATCTGTTTCACACACCCTTACAAAAAGCATATTTTAAAAGCCTTATGTAGCATGGGAGAAATCTTGTTCTGTAACTTTTTCTATGGACTTCATGGGTAGCTGATTCTCCTTGGTAAACTTCCTGATGGCTCCTACTAAGGGTGAGAATTTAGAAGCCATCCAGGCAGTGTTAGGACAGTGCCTTTGAGGAGACCTCTGCATGTGCAGTAGCTTTGGTGGCCAAGCATGGCCCACAAGAGGCTCGTCTTCCCTAAAGCCTTCATTGCTCAGATCATCCTTCTCTGTTTATTCAGTTTTGCTTCTCACCCAGATCTGTCACAAAGTACACAAGCATATGTCTTTCTAAGCCAATCTCTATTATTTTATGAAACCCAGTGAAAAACATACAGGAATTGATTGTGGTAGCTGTCAAGCCTGCAAGTGATTCAAGCGTGTTTGCTCTTTCATTCGCTGCATTTTTGGGTGTTATATAAATAGAATAGGAAATGTATAATGCAGGTTAAGTCATTCAACACTTCTGGTTTTTTTCTGATTTCTGCCCTGTTCTGGCAGAAATTATATTCGAAAGTACATTTTTGTCAGTCAGCTAGTGTTAGTGTATCTGTAGGTTTGAAAACCAAAACAATAGGTTCTGCAGTGAACGTTATCGGCTTTGTCAAAATCGAGTATTGAATCAGAACCAGGATCCATCCAGGTTCTTCAAAAACCATAGTAGACACATTCCTCATTAGGCATCTGTTTATTCCAAAACACAAACACACAGGGGATAGAATTAGATAACACTTTTCTGGCTTACTAAATGGGTTAGACTTAGTAAATATGGTACTGGATTTTCAACTGATTCTACCATCTGTCAGCAAACTTATTGCTTTTAGCAGGGGTTTTTCTTGTGGTAATTTCTGGGTTTTTTCCCCTCTGTTCTTTTCATGAATATACATGCCTACTAAGTTTAAGGGAAAAGTAAATTAAAGAAAAAATTAATCAATCCACAAAATCTGAACAGGGCACGTCAGATTGTAATCCGAAACTACAAATGAACTGGCAAATTGTTATTAACAAGCAGCACGGGAAAAAAAAAAATCCCATGTGTGGAAGGAACTTCCTAATTTTTTTCATGTATATCTAAATCTCAAAATCAGTTATCGTGGCAAATGGGGCTGCTGCAACACACAGTGCAGTAGCAACTGTGTATGTGTGGGTAGAGACTGGTGTAAAAAGGACAAACACTGGGGTGAGAAAAACTACCCAGTAAATTGTCTAGCTGGGACTCAATGTCATAAAAGTCTAAGCATAACATTTTTGTTGTGTTTTCATCCTGAATAAAATAAGTCTCAAACCCACTCTAATGCTAAGTAGGGGCAGAACTAAATCATGTCAATGTCACAGAACTAAATTCTGTCACATGAGGGTACACTGGTGTGGGCAGAGGTTTGAAGCTCCTACAGCAAGCTCCAGTGCATGGTGTAGATGCATTGTTCCTTCCCTGGCAGCTGCCTTGCATCACACAGGGAGGGCTGTGCTGCTGTTGAACAGTGTGATGTACTTAGCTACTTGGAAAGCAGTTTTGGCCTCATCCAACAGAATGGAAGGATTTTTTTTCAATATTTCCAGCAGATTTTTAGTCTCTCTTCCTGGCTTTTTGTATGTTTAGGGTTGGTATGGAGTCTTAGAATCAAGGAGAAGAGAATGAACACTCAGTCAGAGACACTGGTGATGGTGGTGGGTTTAGCAATGTATCTCTCCAAGGTGTCTTTGATGCCAAAGAATGTTTCTCTCCTCCTCAGAGCCTCCAGCAGCAGAAACTGCATTGCTGCCATCCCCTTCATTTGCAAAAAAATGTTGCTGTTGACCAGGAAGGAGAAAACAGGGAGATCTTGTACTTCCCCTACCAGTAGAAGGGGGAAGTTGGTCCTGATATACAGTTCATCAAACAAGAATACTCTGCCCTTTTTTTTCACTCACAGTTGCAAGCTGAGTTTGTCCCCTTGACCAAAACAAAGCTTTCAGCCCAGGAATAAAACAAAACTAGGGCAAGGCATGACTTTGCTATGAACAGCTTGGGCAGAGAAATCAAACTGCAGAGATTTAAAAAATTATGAATGGCTGGGAAATAGATTTGGGAAGAAAAATAGCAGATAGTCAGTGATTCTGTATAGGCAGGTTCATCAATACATCCACAGCATTAAGCACCATCAGGCAGGCAACCTCGAAGTGTGTAACAATTTATACACCATGCAATGAACGAAAGTACAAAAAGAAACAAGGAATGAGATAAATGTTAGCACCGGGCATAAAACATCCATATAGGGGAGGAGTAGGAAGATTACGGAAATGTTTGTGAGACTGTAGTGAAGTTATAAGTAAAGTCAATGTGAAGAATGGAAAGAGGTGTGAATGAGATGTAAGATAAATGGGAAGACACATTCCATATGCATAAAGGAATAGGAGATGGCAGAAAAAAAGTAGAATGAGATAGGAAGGGTAATAAATTGTTGAAGGGGATGACACAGTAAAAAAAATTATTTCTTTATTTCTATGTGCACAATCTGTCATAGAGAAATAATCAGACACTTATTTTCCGTGAGGAGAAAATATGCCATGATAAATCAAAACTATGTCCAAAATTAAGTCAATGAAAGCAAGACATCAGAAGGCTTAAATTAATTTCCAGTATCGAAGACCCATGCCCTACTCAGAAAAAAAAAGCATAAATATAAATTCAGATACATTAGCAAATGTGCTGAATTAAAAAGCTCTTTAGAATATGAGGAAATAAAATCTTTAAAAAGAAGATATCATATTTAATACCTGTAATTTCAAAAAGGGATTTGATGTGACAGCAAGAAACCATTCCTTTTATTCAAAACAACACTGGGAAAAGTAATCAGGTGAAGATAATATTGGATGAAAGTGCTGTCGGAGAGAATACTGGAGAAAACTTGCAAGAGAAAGCTATAGTGACAGTTCTGGTTTTAGTTACAGCAAGCATCATAGACCCAGTGAAGGAAGGAGACTACAAACCTCCCAGCAGGATGTCATGGCCAAAAGACTAAAAAGAACCATTCATGAGTGAACAGGGAAATAGAAAATAGTGTTATAGATATTAATTTACCTTTGTAGTTGGTAGAAGCAAGAGAATTATTGTGATATGTTGTTTCTGCTTACTTCACCTACATTTCTAGGGGACAGTAGAAGATTGGAGAGGGCTTAGATTGCTGGCTCAAGGATGCTGTGAAAAGTGAACCTTCACTGGAAGGAGAGAAGTAAGGGAGGGAGGGAGGGAGCAGAATACTTGGAATCTGAAATGAACTTTCCATACCCTGCAAGGGAACATTACGGAGGGTATTAAATTGTTTAATCTTAACCACAGAAACATAACAGGATGCAGTATCTGGAGGCTGACATCAGTCAAATTCAAACTAGATACCAACAGCAAACTCAAAAGTATATATTTTTAATGGAAATATTAATTAACCACCAAGAATAAATGACCAGTGGCTGTGGAAAACTCTTACTACTTGAATCCAAGACTAAGAGTCTCTCCTAAGAGATGAGAAGGAGTCATCTACTCAACCTAAGAATGGTTGGATAAAACTGTAGTTCAGGTCACACTGAAGTGAGATGTCCCTTCTGGTGTGAAAATGCATATATCTATTAAATGCCAGTCAAACTTCTGAGAGAGTTAACAAGCTTACCACATGGCATCTGCTGACAGGAAATCATGGTGGTAAAGGAACCATTTTTGTAACACAGTTCCCCAAAAAATGCTCGGTGTAATAAATTATACTGGCAGGGAATATAGAAAGAGCATTGAACTTCAGAGTGATTTAATGTGAAAGGGGATTATCAGAGAGTCTGAAGCTTTATTATTAAGGCCAAGGTTTGTTGTGTTTATTTATTAAAAGGTTGTTTAGTCAGGCAGTGGTATTTGATGATACCAGGCTTGAAGAGAGGCAGTCAATAACAAGGTAGAGTGGATTACAGTTGAAGCTAGTGCTGATATACTACAGACAGAGAGTGAGATAGACAGATCAGTGTCATGTAATTGATTGTAAAGAAATTTAAAGAGATGAAAGACCAAAAAGGAACAACCACCCTCAGCAGGAATAGAAAGGCTGGGGGCGGGGGGGAGGTGGAAAGTCTAAAACAGAGTTTTAAGTTAAAAGCTAAGCTATTTGATGGTATTTGTTGCATCTCTTAAAATAATGTAAAAAGGTACAAGTTAGGCTTGAAAGAGAGATCCTGGAAAGGCATTTCTATGGGATCATATCATAAGTCCTGAACACAGGTATTAAACTTGTATCCTCATTAGAATCAAATGTTTTAAAGCATGATTTTATGTAAGCAGAAGCCAGAGAAATTCTGTCCAGTCTGCTTCAACAAATGCAAAAAAAAGGATTATATGTATATTTGTGAGAGCCACAGCTTCTATCAGTCAATTGCCTATGTGCAGAGCTGGAGAGAATTCACAGACCCACTGCAATTATATAAAAGGTTAATGCAGAGTATTTTGTGATAGATTCTCTCACCAAATGGCTGATATTATGTTCTTGTGAATAGTCATTTCTTTAAATGACAGTGTTTGGCCTGAAGAATAAAACCAATTGAAAATACACTGGGTAATATTTATCATGAATTTTATTGCTCAAAGGGTCTGTAGAGATCATACTCTGCTTGTCACAGATACCCTGCCAGCATCACCTTCATCCTGTGGTTCCTTCCCATCAACATGCAGTGGTCCAAAGTTGGCTCAAGCCTGAGGGTAACCTGGTAATGGATTTCAGCTGTGATCCTTCCTGAATTCCTGTACACAATGTTTGTAAAAATTGGAATATTGTCAAAGTAAGGGCTAAGAATATCTGAGAAAATACTTCCTTCACATAAGAAGAAAACCATCATGCTAGAGGCTGGAGATTAAATCAGAATGCAATTTATCTGTCTGATATTTGTTGAGCCCCCTTCCATGAGCAAACCAAGTGAAGTGGTGAAACCAAGCTGAAGTACCATTTCCAAAGTGAAAGGATAAGGATGTCACCTGCACTGAAGGGTGGCCTGCAGGGGAGAGCTGTCTCTAGGGATTAGTGTGGTCTCACAGGAGCTGTGGGCAAACACCTCAGCCCTGGGCTGTTCTCCCTGCCTGGGGCTTTGCACAGGCATTAATTTAGCCCCTCTTCATGCTCCACCTCACGGACCTTGCCTGTGTTTTTTCTTCCTACCTAACACAGGTTTTATTCTTGTTCAAATTTTTTATCCCAATGGACCTAAACTTTTGCTCAGTCCCCTGCTGAGTTCCTGAAAGATAATGAACTAACTGATTTCTGGGTAATTTATGCATAAATTTATATACTGAGCTGTAGTTTAATCAAACTCCTTTGCCTTGTGTAGTATAATAGCAATATCTAATGAAAACATATGAAGTATGTGTTCCATAATTACCTCAGACAGCTCATTTCGATTTGCTTCCTATTTAAATCCCCAAATTCCTATCTTCTTGCATTGTAAACACTTTCCTTCCTATCTCATCAATCTGAGTTATGTAAATGATGTGGGAGTGGGGGTGGGGGTACAATTAAATTTTTCCTTCAGTGTTATCGAAGGCCCTATTCTCCCAGAAACATCTGACTTGGGTGCACACAAAATATGGATTTTTATTTGACTGAAAAACAAAGTTAACATAAATCATAAATAATGACTAACACAAGTAGAGTGGTATTACTAGAGCCAGGGCATACAGACTTCCAGATCAATTATTTAGAAGATACAGACAATAGAAAACTGCATTTGTGATACCATACCAGAGACAATTAACATGAAATACACTCAGAATGGTGGCCTCAACTCTACTCTCACTGTAGGACAATATATCAGGGGTATCCAGTCTGAAACCAATGTAGCTACAATGCACCTCAGTGTTAGAGAATCCAGCACTGTTTCCTGAGGTCTGAGAGACAGACAGTTTTTCAGTGCAGAGGAGAAGAAAATAAAAACTTAAGTAAAACTAGATATTTGCTGTGTAGCAAAATTGCTTTTCACCAGCCCAACACAGTATTTCAACATCCACCTGCAGGGATGCAGATACATTTTTGCTGCATCCAGCAATAGTGAACTTGTAGTTATATGTGGTGGTATTAATGCACCTAAGGAAAGGGCAAAGAAAAAAAACTATCAGCACAGATGCCAAGGCAGTATAGAAAGAAATTTTGAGTGTCTGACAATTTGACATTCATGTAGTGTTTCTGCTTTGAAAGATTATTCTTTCCCAGAATTAATTCCAAGCATTTACAGTATAAGTGTCAGTTTGCTTCTTTATTATTTTTCCCAAAGACTACAAGTTGCATGTACACCATCAATGAAATGTAGCTACCTCTCTGACAAAACTGCAAGAAAAGGACACAAAGCAATATGATGCAAAAGCAGCAGATGAAGAGAGCCAAACCAAGAGCACTGCGATAAGCACTGAACTGTTGACATATTTCAGCAGTTCTGCTTCATATACAGAGAACAAAGAGTGTTGGAGCAGCTTCCCAGCGAGTATGAAGTGAGAGCCATTTACACCAGATAAATTCTGCCCCCTGCTATCTAGTCTGAGACAAATTATTTTATATTCAGCAAAAAAACCTGCTCAACCAAAAAGCAAATTCAACAGCTCCATATAAGATAGAAAAAGACAGTAGAAATTTGAGGTGTATGAGGTTTCAATTCTCAAGTGCAAGATTTCAAATCCAGAGCCACCTCCTCCTCCTGTCTCTCTGATTCCTTTAATTGTACCTTTTGCCCCTGTGCTTTTTTTCTAAACACTGTATTACCGGTGGGTTATTTTCCTGTCTGGATCTACTCCTCTTCCATCTCCTGTGGTCAGTGCTTGTTCCTGCCAGGTCATGACATCACCATCCTTCAAGTCACAAAATTGATCAACAGCTCCACTGCTTCTACTTAAAAAAATAGAATTAAAAAAAATACCTCTGTATTCATTTCTTAGCAGTAATATGTTTACTGTAAACCAGAGAGTTTCACAACACTGGGAACAAGTAATTTGTGAGGAAAAATTAACAACAAATCATGGCAAAATGTTTGTAAGAAGATTTTTATCAACTAAGTATTATCTAATTTTAAGTTGAGTGACTTTCTCAAAAAATTGGATTGCAATAAAAAGCCTGGGGTTTTTTCCTCCTATTAAATAGTTTCTACATAGTAAACAGTTTGATTAGCAGTTTTTAGGGTTCCTTTGTAAGAAATGTGGTACATGACAAGAGTCCAATCCTCCAAGCAAGCTCCAAGGACCAGCCATGACAGGACCTAAGAGTTAAAATATCAGTTTGATACATCTGTTCTAACACATCATTCATTTCTTGAAACATGAGGTAAGTAGAGACAAATGAGATTGTAATTCATTGAGTGAAAATGTGTAAATAGATACCCATGGTGTGATTGGCACGAATATGAGATCAGGGAAGAGCCAGCAAACTGCAGGCAACAGGCAGTGAAGTGCCAGTCTAGGACCTTGCAGGAAATGTGCACCTGATCAGCCCCAGCTGGTGAGTTATTACCGGGCTGGTGCAACACTCCTTGCATATGCTGTTTCTGTCTTAAAATTCATGTGCCTATATGTTCAGTTCACCCCTCTCACCCACCCCCAAACTGCTCTATTATAACATCCTCCTTCAAACTGATGATGTTACTGTTTACAAAACAGCAGAAATATCTGTGTCTGGAGAAGTCTTATTGCTCAGGAGCATGGAAGTCATTCGATACTCTTGTTAACTAGCTTAGGAAAGATAACCCAGCAACAACCTCTCCTTCCAACTAACTGTCCTCCCAGGAAAGCTTTCAGGGAGAAAAAGTGTAAGGGAGTATGGAGCAGGGAAGAGTCATCAGTATTATCACAAAGGGAAGAAGCTGTGCAGCAGTGCTTTCTGTTTTGAGTAGTGAATGTGTTATGAAACAGAGCTGCTGAATGCTGCCTGCCGTTCCCAAGAGAGAAGTGATTGTTCAGAAGCTGAGGCTACAGCAGGGGACAGCTCAGAGGAAGAGATCCAAGCGGGTCTGTAGCCACTAGACCATAGTTCTTCACATCCTGGAAGTAAATCTAGTATTCCTAAGCAGCATTCCTTAGTTGTTTAGGAGACGGGTTTGAAACCTTCTGGCAGAGGAGGGCCCATCTGTTAGGGGTTGTCATGCCCAGCAGCCCGGCACAGGGGAGGGAGGGAAGGAGGGAAGGAGGGAAGGAGGGAAGGAGGGAAGGAGACTGCTGCAGCTCTGCAGCCTCCAGATCAGCCAGCAGTGAGACTGAGCCTGCGTTCCCCACGGCTCACACACACCATATGTATATATGGACATGTGTACCTGTGACCAGCCACATGGATCCACACAGATGGAAAACTCAACCCTTGCAAGCACAAGCAGAACCGTGGCCTCATCCTGTTCCCCTCTCTAGCTGATCAGGATGACAGCTGCTAATGGGAAAAAATGTATACCTATATACACAACATATGGGTCCTTCTACTAGCTGTGTCTAAACTCTTTGTCAGCCCCAAAACTGTCCCTGGATCTCCCACCTCCCCAAGTGTTGACACCCAGACACGTGGGTTCCCAAGGCAGCCCCTTCAGCTGCTGGTGGAGAACTCTGGTCCCTGCCTGTCTTTCCAGCCACCAATTCGAGTTTAATGTTTGGGGGCAATCCACACTGGTACACAGGCAGAGCACATGAGCTCTGGCCTCTCCACTTGCTGGCACCCCAGGCACCTGGGGCCCTATGTCCCCTGGTACAATTCCAGTTGTTGGACCCATACACATGAAAAAGGTCCCTTACTCAGGAAAATAGTTCAAAACAGATTTTAATTTGAAAACAGGGGCAATGGTTCATGTCCCTGACCAGGGTATTGAAGCTCCACTATCTGCCCTTGTGTTTCTCCATGTGATGAGCCTTTTATCCCACAACCCAACAGCACGCTCTTTCAGGAGAGGACACACAGAAAGGGCAACAAACTGTTCACTGAAGGCTGGCTCAAGCATGACAAGCCCTGTGACACTCATATTAGGATCTCAGACTTCCTGTTTCTCCAAGCAGTGGGTCTGTAACTCTATTTAACATAGCTGATACTTCAGATCCCTTTCTAAAATAAGGTTGATTGTGAAACAGCATATTAAAACAGTGTGAAGCTTTAAATCACTATGAAACCTGAGAAATATGGCTCAGCTCTCACCCTAAGTACAAATGCTCAGGTACCTGTCTACCCCCACAAATTATTTTACATTTCCCTTGACATCAATGCTTTGATGACCACAATGCTTTAAACATACCAGCTAGTTTCAACCAAAATTTCTCAAAGATGAGTGAGATGTCACAGTCTATACTTTGTGTGGGTTTGGAAGCTTTTTTATGAGAGTGAGCATCTGGATACATTTTTACTGACTCCTTTGGAAGAAAACCTTCAGAATTCATTCACTATTACCTGTCAGAGAACAAAGACAAGAGAAAAAATCTCCAGTGAGGCTTGACCCTGGCTGAGATGTAGAGAACATGAAGCAGTGATTGTTTCACTGATTTTGGTTCTGAGGCACAGCACTGGTTTCACTGAGAGTTCAGACAGGATAATTCTCACCATATGCTGGATCACTTTGGGTTCTAGTCCTGTCAAGGAAAGGCCCTTTCCCATACACTACATCCAATCCTGGTGCTGCATACATACTGCATTTTACTTCAAGTCTTCTTCAAAGCACCCATCACTGTAACACCTAACTGGTTCAAAACCTTTTATGATTTTATCTACATAACAACCTGATGATGGAGAGAGGTATAATTATCTCATTTTATTAGTGAGGAATGTAAAGAGATTAAAATGAAAATAGTAAAAAAAAAAAAAGCCCATTAAGTTTAGGTGCCCACTTTAGGATGTCTAGGAATTAATCTTTTGGAGTACTTAGCATAATGTAGTCATATACACTCAAGAATTTCACTGCAGCCAGAAGTGCTTGGCACTTTTTATGTAGAAATTCTCATCTAGAGCACTTTCAAATAAAGGAACATGCAATTATTGGCCAATCTACATGACTGCCCAGCATCACACCAGCATTTGGTAGTGGAATTAGGGAGAGAATTCAGTTTTCCAGGGGTTCTCTGACATTGCCCTTCTCTTTTCATGACATCCTGCCTGAAGCACTGAGTGTAAGCTAGCAATCACAAAGAAAGCAAAGACCCTGCAGGTAATAAACTTTTTTCCCACACAGAAACAGCACATCCTCTCTTCCATGAACTGAATGAGCCAAGAGTCCTTCGGAAAGCAGGTTGAGATCATGTGAGTACAGACTATGCTCTTTCACAAGGGCTCTGGTTAAGAGTTCATAGATGGGCACCCATTTTTCTAAACCCTCTCTCCTAAACCTCCATCCCCTTATCTCATTTCTTCTAATTTTGGAACTCTTGGATTTATATTCAGGAAGTCCTCTAAACACAATGCTTCCCCCAATACAACACAATTGCATATGTACCATCAAAACAAGCACTAGGAATCTCTTCTCTTTTCAGAAATACACCATTTAAAATAGAGACTCAGCGAGGGCAATTTTTTTTGCAATACCATTGATATTTATCTGGAATTTCTGGCAAATTTTGGGCTTGATCTTCTGTGGATATTGGCAGGATTGTAAGACAACTTGTCTCAGCAAGTTCTGGATGAGCATGCTGCTGCATCTCAGATATCCAATGGTATATATAAAAAAAATCTATCTTATCTATATTATCTTTTCTGAAGGTAGTTTTCTGATATTGACTGAGCAAGACATTTTTAAGATGTACAGATTTTCAAATTGTGGAATTGGCAATACTTGCATCTGGTCTTTTTGAAACCAGCTCATCCACATTGAGATGATACTTGTCAAGCAGCATCAAGTAACAGTGTCTAGTAAGAGTCTTAATATCAGGCACATCAGTTTCTGATGTAACTCATAAAATAGCTAAAGCAAGCCAGTAATCTCACTTTTATACATACAGATAAAAACACAAGCAGCTCGTCTACTCAGACAGTAGCCACCATTTTATATTTTCTCTTCTTATTTGATGCATGTTTCAGCATCTGTCTCCCCTTCAACATAAAATACATTGAAATGTTGTGAATAACCACAACACACAGAATTGTAGTTGCTAAGACACATGTTGTGAGTAGCAAAAGTATTTAACTCAGATATTGATGTGGAAAAATGAAGGTCAATCTTGACTGTGGAGCTGCAATTGCATAATTTTGACTCAAAAATAAAGGAATAGATATAGAAGGAGGATGTGTATGGGAGTAAAAGAACAAGAAACATAAAATGTCCTAATGTTTTGCACAAAAGAATATAAAACAAATGTAAAACATACTTGACACACTGGGCTATTTTATCTATGCTGGGCACCAAGTAAATGGGGGATACACAGGGGAGTCTGTGGTGTCATACAAAGCAAATAGCAATGGGGACATTCTCCAAGAAACTGCATCACTCCCAGGACATCCTCAGCACAGAGATGTATTCAGACAGTGTGAATTAGTTGTGAGTTAATACATTTTGGAGGGTTCTACTTGAATGGAAAATACACATGGGCCATTTCTGAAAAATGAGTATTCTATAGTTAGCATCATTAAACATGGGATAACTGCCTCCCACAACAATAACACTGTCTACAGCATTTTTCATGTTTCCAAATATGGGACATGCCACTGAACAGATAAACATGACAGCTTGGTAAATAGCCAAAGCAACTCTTACAAGTTATGCCTATGTCAAGTAATATTTTTGACCTGATTTGCACAGTATGAGTGGGGAAAATAAATATTTTATTTTGAAAGTTTGTTGGAAAAATAATGAAATGATCCAAAACAGATCCACAAGTGACAGTCTGTTAATTTAAAAGTATACTATATGATAGGAAGCATCTTTTCCAAATAGCCAGCCGTGGCTGCACTGTGTTTTGAAAAGACTGAGAAAATGTACTAGCCTGGCTTTCTTAATCTGATAATGCTCTGAAATTGCTAGCCAGGAATTTTGCCATACATCCTTACAGAAGCATGCTTTGGCCATCAGTGAGGGCTTGGGAAAAGGCTGTATGGCCCTGAGCTGGACTGGTACTGGCTGGGCTTGTCAGCCAATTTATAGAAGAGATGAAGACTTTTCTCCCTACTGGACTGTCTTTGGAATGAAAATTTTAATACAGTCTAAAACCAAAATATTGCCAAGCATATCTTGCTATCTCCACAGAATTGAAAGCATGCACACTGCTAGAGGAGAAAAACTGTGTTTCCAGCCCAGAATAATATTTAGCTCTGTGTTTTTGTGTGTATCTATGTACAGACACACTTGCTCTTACAAACATGCATCTATACATTGTGTATTGTTACAACCAGGAACTATTTTAAAAAGAAACAACAACAAATCTTTTCTTCTACCAGAGATTTGGTGCTTCTTAGGGAAGAAAAAAAAAACCCTTCACTGACATAGAAGAGATAAAAAACAACCGAAGGACTAGTCAGAACAACAAAAAGAAATGACTTTTTTCAGGATGTCTGTATGTATCACGGCAATAATATCTAATTAGGTTAAGTGTTCTATTTAATAATTCACTGTGTAATGAGATAGAGTAACAGAGAGTAATGGGATTTGTCAAAGCCCAAGCCAGCGCAGTATAAAACATGTTAGATATTTAAAACACTTTCAGAATAACAAGATCAGTTGATTTAAAAGCCACTTATGTTGTTGTGTTGTTGTGAACTGCCACATCCTATGGGTTATCTGACAGGAAAGCTGTTTACTTGTACTTTTAAAACTTTTTTTGTCACTGACTTTCAGGAGATTATCTCTGTGCACTAAGCAAATTGCATAAAAGCAGGAAACTATGAAAATATATATTCTTAAGCCTTTCTGAGGCAGAAAAGGAAAAAGAAAAGAGAAAATATACCTCATATAAAATAGCCAGTGCATAATCTCAGAAGTTCATTATAGCCTTGAGCACACTGGTTTGCATCCCAGATTAAAGGATTTTCAAAAGGAACTGTGATTGTCTTGTCACGGTTGAGCTAGATATTAGCTGGCTGAGCTGAGTATCAAATATGGGAAATTAGTTGCCATTAAAAGCTAGCTTCAGGCAGTTCATTTCTCATCAGCCAAGCTGTGTAAGCCTCCTGCTGTGGACAGTGAACATTAGCTTACTAAATACTTTTGCTAATCAGACACCACATTACTAACAGAGGTGCCTGAATTTAGAGAGGAGGAGTTGGATGGCAGATACTGAAAATCTATCTGAGGTAAGATTAACTGCTTTTCTTTATCAGAAGAGTTAACTTGTCTTTTCACCAGGCCTCTTTAAAAAAAGATAAGACGAAATGCTTCTCTGGTTTTGTTTCTGCTTTTTGAACCATTCTATCGTTATTATTTTCAATCCTGGGACAGTCATAGATTACACAAATTGAGTCAAGGTAACTTAAAAGGTAGATAATAGGAATTTGCTGTATTGGTGATGCTTTAGGAACTTGCTGGCTAGGAGGATAACAACTATTTGTGACACCTTGGCAAACACCATCAACTTTGAAATAAAATTTGTGCACAGTGTGAGGTACAGAGAGCTGAAACAGGACATGACATGCCTCATTTACACTTCTGCTGTGCTGCTATTAAGAAGAAATAATCTCGTTTTGACAAAATCAGAACTGACCTGAGTGTCTAACCTAGGCCCAAATTTATTTTGCTTTTATTGTAATGGTGGTTTGGAAATATTAGTGGCATTTTTCTTCTCTTAGCATGCTCCTTTGCATTTGCTTCATTGCTATAGCCACACACTAAAGTAGTAGCTTCTGGTCTTACTAGATTTCCAGGAAGATCTCTAGGTAATGAGGAAAAACCTGCAGGTAAATGTGTTTGACCTAAAATTAACAGGCAGATTTTCACATGTCACTAGACTATTTTGTTGATGTTGCAAATGCCTTTGAAGGTATCATTCAACATTAACCCAGTGCATTAGACAGGGAGATAGAAACATGATAAGACAATTAGTCCAGGAGAGGCAACATTCAGGAGCAATGGGAAGACTGAGCTAAGCAAGGAGTGTTGTAACCAAAGCCAGACATGTTCCTTGTAAGAGAAACTCTTATACAAAGAAAAACTGCTCTGCAGAGAAGATGCCTAATTCCTAGGACAGGACACAGATGCAGCAGCTACACATCTCTTATCCTACTTCACTACCCCAGCTTCCAACCAACTCCCAAACTTCTACTGCTGTTAATACAAAAGTAAAAGGGTCTTTTAAATGTGGAGAAGAAGAGACTGTTCTGATGCTTGGCCTCAACACAGTGATCAGCTCTGAAGTCATCCTGTAGGTAAACATCTCAGCTCTTTTATGTCTTTCTACAAGAAAACAGATAAGTGGACAAATAAACCAAGTTTCTCTACACGATGAAAAAGGTAGAAAAAACTGTTTCCTGAGGGTAATGATGAAGGTGGTGCTGAGCTCTTCTTCACTTCAAAGATTTTTTGCCTCTAGACAAGCCCAGGAGTAGATCTTTAAACACCAGATGAACTGCAACCACAAAATCAAAAGCCAGTAAAGGTTTAGATACCAACAAAATAGGGACCATTACTAAAATTCTGCATATACAGGTGCCAATATTTATGCCTAGCACTGAGGAACACACCACCTTGTCTATCTCTAGAGTGCAGGAAACAAGATTAGGAAACAAGAATGCCCAGCTAATACCCTGGTTGCCTGAAACCCTTAATCCTCAGCTGGTCCAATGCTGGAGAGAGGCTTTAATGCGTTGCTCCATTGGCAAGGTGACAGCCCTTTATCCTGTGATGAGTGGCCCATCTCAGTCCCACTAGCCCACAGCCCAGCTCTCAGGGTTGGGGTCCATGCAGAAACTACCACTACAGAGCACATCCCTGACACCAGAGGAGATTGCTTTTCCCCTGCCATGTCCTCATGGACTATTCGTTCCCTGTTGCTCCTTGTGAGGGTCTCTGTCCTGCAGGAGAGCTTAAGGAAAAGGCTTGATGCTTTTTAAGAGTGACTCTTGTATTTAATTAAGAGTGATCTCATCTCCCTTACTTTCTTATCCTCTGCTCTGAGAGCTGCCCACAAAATAGATTTCTGTAGAATCTGCATAAAACTCTGATCTGTTTTTTGCTGGTAGAGCTGCATGAGGAACAGGATCAGGTCCACCAGCTATTTTTTTAGAAGAAGGAAATATGAATTTCTCTTGCATCATGCAACTTCCTTGAGGAGATTTTATTATGTTATGATCCAAGTCCTGCTATTTGGCACAGCAAGTAATTATTGTACAGTTACTGCTTTTCTGACTCACTCCTTTGCAGATCCGTTCTGCTTCTTCGGATTCATTACAAGCCTCAAGGAGCTGAGCAGAAAAACAGCATGTCCCACCTTCACATGTCAGATAGTAAAGCTTAGTCATGCAGCTTAAAATAAAGTAAGCAAGGGGCAGATGGCAAAAAGGACAAAATGTGGCTTATTTAATCTGCCTGTGTTTGCAAGGAAGTAATTGTCTTTTAGGCTCCAGAAAACAGAGTGCTACCAGAAGACAAACAATGAAGTCTCTCTTTCCAGGGCACATATGACACTATTTGTATAGCTTCAACAGGAGCCTGCAGTTAATTCAGGGCTTTCAATAAAATTTACATTCACCATATGTGGAGGATAAAACACCTTCCTTGAATTTGGAAGCTGAATTGACCTGCTTCCCCTCCCTCATGTGATCAGTTTGCCCAGAGAAACTGTAATCCTCTTTTGAGCCCATACAGTAAAAATGTCTTTGAGAAAACAGACCTTCCAACATAAAACTATTATATGAGGAAACAAGGCACTAAGTGGTACAATAACTTGAAAGGCATAATACTGTCAGAAAAAAAATGACTGTAGGCTTGACAGTTTCCATCAAACTGGTGCCAATTTAAAGCTTTTAGTAAGTACAATCATTAATGTATGCAGAGCTGTTAAGTAGTGAGTCAGAGTAACTTAGCTACATTTTGTTTTGTACTGACAAACCACAGAGGAACAGCTCAAATACTGGAAGTACAGTTGCTCATTAGGTATTTAGTTTTGCAAATACCTTTGGAGTTTTATTCAGTTTTTTTCAATGAACGTCTACAGTGCAGTTCTGCACAGATTGAAAGGATCCCTTCCTTGCCACAGATAAATAGGACAACTTTTAAACCTACAATATTACTGGTGGGAAGATAAGCCCTGAGGAAAAAAAAAAAAGAAAAAAAAAAAAAGAAGAGGGGTAGCCCAAATCAAATTGTCTAAATGCTCTGTAAAGTTTTGGATGTTTTTGAGTAGGGAGCACCTCCTGAAGATTCCAAAGCCAACCATGTGTAACACCCTTTGGGGAACCAGAGAGACCCTGGCTAACTCTAGAGGCTGCTGCATTGTGTTTGTACCTGTTGATAAACAGCAGCTGGGAGGTGTGCACAACTGGAGAAATCTGGGTACAGAAATCTGATGATGCCTACAAATTTATTCTACATTCCTAGGTTTCCAGACTTGAGGTACAGTAATTTCTAAGTGTCTTTATAAAACAGTGAAGGAGAGGCAACCATTAGAGAGAGGAAACATCAGCCATTATGAGGAGACACATGAGCTGAAACTCTTGTAGAGGAAAAGACTGGTGAGATGGAAAGGTGTTTCATGGATATAAAATTATGGAGATGACAGCTAACATTAATGCATCTCTTTCACCTACCAGTTGTCCAGGAACTCAGTAACTACTAGAAGACTGCTTTAATAGAGACAGGAGAAAGTCTGGACAAGCTTGCACAGAAAGATGGTTTCAGCTGGTTCAAAGAAAAGATGGAGAAATCCACAGACCAACAGTATAGTAATAGAGTGAATAAATGAATATATCCTCCATCATCTCTAATTTTGGGACTACAGTGAATGGATTAGAGGAGGGCCAGGTATTTCATGCTGCTGCTGTTGGGGCAGAACACTTGGCCAAATGGCAACAAAAATCATTTGGAGAAGGGGAAGGTGAGACATCTGCTTTGTATATAAGGCACTTCTGTGTCTGTGCCTATATTGTAAGAGAAAGTAAGAGTTCACACGTATGTCACGTGTCAGGAAACCTCCTGGTCATAAGGACTCTCTCAAGCACAGGATGTATTGGATGTATTAAAGTATTGGAGCAAGGACTGTACATAGGTGAGTGATTGTATCTAAAATTATAGGTACCATATACTTAATTGGGATGCCTTTCGATTACTACTACTACTACTACTACTACTACTACTACAGCAGTGGAGATAGATTTGCTGACACACTCCAAGAAGCCTGAGAACTTGATGATCTATGTTACCAGGCAGTGTCTTTCACATCCCAACTCTGCAGGCAGAGACACCTCCTCTGGGGCAATGAGTCAGGACCACCAGAGCCCCTAATAAGGGGCTCCAACCCACTGAATATTTAGAGCAACTTAAGACTAAGGCTTTGTCCTGCAGGGAGCATTGGCTTCTGTTAAAGGACAGTGCAACCTTATTGTCTCTTCCTCAAATAGCAAACATTGGCTATTCTGGTTTTGCACCTTTCCTTTCCAGCAGCCAGCACAGCAGGGCCAAGACAGCAAAGACTTTCCTGTACATGAGTGGGTGTCACACATGACAGGGAGCATCCAGTCCCTGTGGGGAAGCACATCCCAGACCCATGCCCTTTCCACATTCTCCACTCTCCACTCTGCGGGTAGTCTTTCCTTGCACGATGTCCACATGCTTTTTAACTGTACATCTCATGGACTATATTTTGTGGCCATCACAAAAGAAAAAGGCTGGAGGATGGAGGGGTGGGTCAATAAAGAACTGCATCTGGTGGAGATGCAATCCCTGGATGCATAGGAGAAAAAAGTGCATCCAAGAGGCTGGGTATATGTGCATAGGCTTCCCAGGGTTCCCCTCTGGTCTTAGGAGGGCCAGGCAACTCACAAGGGTGATTCAGTGTTTAAGTAGAGTGAAATTACCTTTCTTTGACTACAGACAATCTGCAGAGAAGTATGATCCACATGTTAGGTGCTTAATGACAGATTGAATCTGGGTTTGTGAACAGTGATGACAGCTTATTAGGTGAGAAGGAGAATCCCAGCAGAGGAGATAGAGCTTTACATGATTTGAGCCGTGAGCTCATCTGGGTAACAGGGGCCCTGGATGCTCAGAAAAAAATCAGAAAGATATAATCTCCATTGTACATTTTTTCTTTTAACTCTATCCCCTGACTTAAATCCTTCACTCTTTGTATATCCATTGATGTTGTAAAACAGTTCTGTGCTTAATATATTAGGACATATTTACCGATGTGTCTGTTTTAATACACAAGAGAGGCTGCCCTAGAAATTATGAACACTGTTAGAATGGTAAAAGCAAGTGTAGGGATTGTCATATTATCCTACTTTCTCAATCTTGTGCCCATCAGAGAAACACTGTCTAGGACACTTCACAGAGAAGCAATTCACTATAAAACCATCAAAAGATTAAAGTTTTCTGTGTTTTATTGCCTTTTGATACTGGAAGATTTGTTTATATCTTTGGAGGCCAGCATGTGCTGTGAAAGTTGCTCTGATGGTGAATGGGATCTTAGGGCTCTGAGGTTTAACATCCCCACAAGCCAACACAGATAAGAGCAATCTGAGAAGACTCTGCTGTCACACAAGGAACCTGGAATAACAAAATCCAGGCAGAGCAAATACAGTTTCTGCCTTTGTTTGAAGTGCTGAAGAAGTGCAGGTCAGAGCTATAAACAGGGAAGGAAGGAAGGAAGGATAAAGCATTTCTGTCATTCCTTCAGGAGCTGCTGCTACTAAGAAAAACTTGAGTAACTTGAAAAATCTGTGCACTTTTTTTTTTCTCTAAGCATATGGATTCTTATTAGGTAGGCCAAAGACCTTTAATATCCAGCAGCAAAACAGGAATCCTGTGAGATTAGCAGCTGCACTCAGATAATATCTTTACTTTTTTGCCCCCTTTTCTAATTCATAGTAGTCTGCTTTCCAAAGTGCTGTCACAGACATACTGGATATGGCACAGAGTCTGACAGACCCTGCTCATACACAGCAAAACTCCTTAACCAGGTTTCCAGGTCTCATACAAATCCCTCCTAAGCTTCCACATTTCCATTATTTTTCCACTTTCAAGCTTGCACAGAGTCCTCATGTGAAGGATGCTAAAGCCAGTTGTATTCCTTTTCTGGCACTGACAAGGGGCATAGCTGTGCCTTTGTGTTATGCTATTCTCTCTTCAAACAAGTTACATATGGTGAGAAACCACCCTACTTTAACTTTATAATGACTGGGAACTGTTCCTCTCTCCTATTACAGGCACACAGGGTCTGTGTCCTGAGGCTTTTTCCATGCTGTGAATGAAGCACCAGATGACATGAGCACCCAACTTCAAAAGGAAGTGATCTGTGAGAATAACAGAAAATATTACAAAGTTTCCTGTGGGCAAATCTAGATAATTTTTGTTTAAAACTCAAGACTTCTAATTTATAACACTTATGAAGTGGAAAAATTATTTTTTTAAAAATGCCTGTTTTGAAGCAACTGAACTACTTGCTTCTACAACAAGGATACGATGGGTTTTTTCTCTTATTATGAATCCTCTCCCTGCAGAGTTGTCACAGGTTCTTTAATAGCCAGGATTCCTGGGGAAGATCAGTGCATCTCAGCAGCACCTTCACTACACATTGCCCCAGCACCAAAACAAAATCTGGGAAATAGTTCCTGTGTTAAGAACTAAACAGGGGTTTGGAGGCTGGTTGCCCTTACAGCCTGAGTTTTAGGACAGTAGGATAGTGCTCACATAGTTGCTCTTCCAGCACTGCAGATAAAATTATGCTCTCCTGAATGAATTCCTGAGCCAGTGGGCTAGTGATTTCAACTCAAAGTCAAATTAAACTTCTTGCCAGCAACAGAAAAAATCATGAAGATACATGTTTTCACAATGTGCTGGTCTGGTGAACAATCAATCAAACTCTTGTTACAGTCCTTTCCATAATCTCCCCCAAAACCTGATATACTTGGGAGAATTTGCAGAAAAAAAGCCCTAGCTTTTATACAATCAAAGCAATATCCCAAAACACTTTCAGCTTGAACTTGTCTCAATTACTGCTGTGGAGTATTGTGTGGAAGGAAGGCTCTAAAAAGCTGGGCCAGATCATTTTGGTTTGTAAAGGTCAATGCCATCACCTTGAATCCTACCCAAGAGACCACTGGGAATTGCTGTGGTTTGTGGCACATTGTTGTTAAATGTTCCCTGCCTTTGATAAGTGGGATAGCTTGCACTGTTAAATTCCCTCCAGCAATAGCTGCAAGTAGAATGCATTGCAGTTGTATGATCACAGGGTAACATGGATAAGCAGAAGAGAATGTGTGCCTGAAAGAAAAGGTTATGCACATATGAACAAGCACAGAGACAAAACCCACAATTTTCAGCACGAACTCTTTCTCAGGAATCCAGCTTCTCATATACTACAGGTCTTACCTTGATGACTGCAGTCCCCTCAAGTCCTGTGAATCTGATGGTAAATAATACCTTTATATAACTGCTTATTAATGCAGATAAATTTCTAGAGATTCTGTGTAGAGCATGGTGATTTCAAGAAAGATTGGTTTATGAATTGGGTCATTTGTTCACACAGAAACAGCTATAATAGGGACATTGAGAGGCACACCTTCTCCACACTGCAGACACTGTAATCCTATCTCCTAACTAACCTCTGCAGTCTCCCCGTGTTCGCTTGAATGAGTGAAACAGAGTGAAGCTTTGAGCTGACCTCTCCACAGAGACCTTCGAATGGATAAATCTACTGACCTTTGAGCTTTTGCAGTATAAAAAAGCAGCAAAGTCACTTCAAAGCAAGTTCCAGCTAGTACTACAAAGAACCACTGGCATGTCAAAAATACTTTTAGATCAGCTAAGTCTGACATTTCCAGTAAAATCGTGTTGGACATGTTTTACTCATGTTTTCACTCAGTGTTATGCAGAGCTTCCTGACTGACGATACAGATGCAGTTTTTGATCCCTGTCCAGACACGTGACTCCTCAATAATCTCTGCCCTCTGCCACAGAAAAGATGGGTATTGACAGCAGCTATTTAAATTGCAGCTATCAACATTGAGCAATGTGAGTGCAGGCCTCACCAGACCCTCTGTGAGTTTATTTGTCTCCATGCCTTCAAGGACAGTTGCAAGTCCCAGCACCAACGCTAAAGTTGTGACAAGAAGCCATCCAGGAAGAGTCAAAATCCAGACTTCACATCAAGATGTTACTGCCCTCTCCATGGTGTCCAAATGGCAATGATGAAGCCATTCAGAATGATGAAGAAGAGTATTCACAGCAAGAAAAACTCAGTTTCACTTGTGGTGGTGCCAGACCTTATGATCTAATCTATTTGTATTGAAAAAATTTGTGCTTCATTTTACTGTGCCAATATGCTAATATGAACTATGCTAATAGGTACTTTCCACCACCCCTCCCCAGTTTTCCCCACAGATCCTTAAACTAAGATGTCACAACTTTTTTATTCCTTAGGTGATCACTCTTTGCCATGTGTGTAAGATGTTCACACCAGGAATTTTGGCTTCTTCCTCCTGTGACATCATTTGTGACTCATCTATAAAGCAGCATGACAGCTGAATAAAATCAGGGCAAAAGACCTTTAAAAGCCCTTGTGTCCACAGTGAGAGAGAAAAGATCTCCATAATTATCTACCCAGTTCTCCACAGAGAAATCGATGACCACCTACCCTCCTACAGATTTCTGAGAGTACCAGCTTTTTACAGCACTTGTGCTTTTGTTGGATCTTATACAGACAGCAAGGTACCAGGTAACGAAGGAATTGCATTTATTGCAGCGTGACAATGATACCAGAAAACTACTAGGATGGTTATTAAAGTACTGTGCTTATCATATTACTGCACCATGGGAAAATCTCTAATACTAAAGGAATATCAGGAATTCTTAGTATGAAATCAGGGTGGTCAAACAGCTCTTTCTCATGACACTTTGAGTAAGCTTCATATTATCTGGGTATTTAGTTGCTTCAGATTAGTTAAGAAGTGAATATATTTTTTTTTTCACCTAATTATTTTTTGCATAATTTTATGAAGTTTTTCATGGGCTTATATAAACTGAGTGACACTGATCTGGATGTGACTGTCAAGTGCTAAACAAGATGAGTAAAACTTTTTTTCATTGTTATAGGAAAAAAATCCAACTGTTCTCTATCTTTAATAATATTAATATGTGACATTATAGAAAGCCTTTATAAACATGAAAACCTTATCTACATAACAAAATGCCTGATGTCAAATAATTTAATAGGTATTTCACCAAATACCAAAAAGAAATCCTTATATTTAATAGAAATACTTACCTTTAGACGCTTTTCCTTCCCCATCTCTCTGAGGTGATATGAGATTGAGATGTCCATTAAAAATACACCAGATCTTCACCCAGAGTGGAACTGACATCTGGTTAAAGAAGAATGTTAGTTTGGATAAGTGATGCTGATAATCTCCACAACAAATATATCACTCTAGGTGTGTTGGATTTGAGATTTTTCCCTGGATAGGCAGTAACATCTTCCTGAAACTTGACTATACTTAATACAGTTATGAAGGAAAAAAAAAATCAAAGAAATCACGGGAAGCAAGCATTAGTGCCACTGGGAATAGCCTATTAAATGAGTAAAAAAAATCAAAGAGCAGTACAATTCTTAATTAAAAGAATAGAACAGAGAGGGGGAGAGAAGATGGAGTTGGAGAAACTGCTGATGCCACTGTAAGGGTGAGTGAGGAATCCATCAGGAGTTACAAGGCTGCTGTGCTGGAGAGGCTTATATTGCCTTAAAAATACCTTAATAAAGGTACATTCATGAAAGTACAAAAACAGAGGTCAAAAAAAGCATAAACAGTTCTCGGTAACTTTCTGGAAAGTTAAAATGAAGACTCGGTGTTCATTTTTTGTAATTTTCCTGCACAATCAATATTAGCTTGACCAGGTATTTTCACAAACACTTTTCATGGACCAGGAAAAACATCTTTACTTTCATACCCTCCTGCATGTGCATTCCTGCAGAGATAATGCCTTGTGGGTTCAGCATCATTTTCATTTGCATACTCAGAGTCAAACTGCTCTCCTGCATCTGTCACAAATGCCTGAGCAAATCAATGGTAAAATGGTGTGTCTTATTATCCACTCCCTAAATCACTTAATCATAGGAAGCATGATGCACTTTGAAAGGTGTCTCAAGACACGCTTTGAATGTCTTTCACATGTGCTACATAAAAGGTATTTCAAAGGGACTGTCAATAGTGTTTTAGCCATCAAGAAAAAAAACAGTATTGTAATTCTGTAGTACTTACTCTTTAGTACTAGCTGAACTGAGTCGGACTCCTACAGCTTGTCTTACATTGTAAACCAAGCAGCAAACTTGCAGGCTATAGGTATGGGTATCTCCCTAGAGCCATGTGGGAAGTGTGTAAAAGCTAAACTGAAAATTTACAGTCAATTGAAACCATAGCTGAGAAAACAAAATGATGAAGAAACAATGTCTAACCTAAGGTTATGAAAAAGTAAATTCAGGGTACTTGAAGTACTCTGTAACCTAAAATAAGATAAATACTCATAAAAAAGAGGGAGATAAGGCAAGAAACTGGACAAATAATCAAGTAATATTTCTGGAAGTTGTTGGTTTTGAGGTGCAGTATGAAGCCAGATGCAAACTTAGAAAGTGCTGGAAACATGAAAAACTTCATATGTTAACAAGAGAAACAGGAGGGTTTTAATTTTAATCTATAGCTAAAGACCTACAAATAATGATGGGCTGCATTTCAGGTGGTTCCCGGTGCTGAAGGAGGCAGAGGTGGGCATGGATCACAGTAGCTGTCATCTCTGAGTCCTCAAAATGAAATTTGGCTTGTTTCTGCTTTCCTGCTCTGGGAACTTTTATTTGTCCTGTTCCATAGCTTTGTTTTCCAGCACATTGTCCTCCTCAATATTCCAAACCCAAAGTAAAGGGAGCTAAAACATGAAGGCATTGCCTGTCTTGTTTGTTTATCAAACTGATCACCAGGGCTACTCTCCCACCATCATTTCCTTTCCTTGAAGCTGAGATACCTCACTGGAATTAACCCCTTGCAATATTATTAGTACTCCAACAGCACTCCAAAAAGCAGATGGAACATATAATATTCATAAAAGTTATTACAGTCATTCCCACATCCCTCACAGAGGGAAACAGAAAGAGTTGGAGAAGACTAAGCAGCACGGATAAACAACACATCCTTAGATCATGGGAATGGCAGGAAGGATAGCAAGTAGATGTTTATTCTCCCCTCTGACAGCAGTGTGCAGCCAGACTAAGGCTGCACTATTTCTTTGCTTTCTGGGTGTAGGCAGAGGAAATTGCCATTTCTCAAAAATCAGGGTTAGCCTTTGCATTAATTAAGGCATCAGGCTCCACTATCATCCTCCATCCTTATTACTATCCTTGGATTTTAGGCTATATTTAAAATCATGCCATTTCAGAATCCTTTATGAATAAATATGAGTGTCAAGACCTGTGTGCATCTCTTATGCACACAAGACAGTAGAGTACATCACGTACTCACAGAATCTTATTAAATTTCTCTGAGACACATAATCCTGTGAACCTCATCTGTAAACACAGGCAGCAGTTGTACTTAATTTCTGTCCTCTATCCTTCACAGTCTCCCTTCAACTATCTCCTCCTTAGTCACTGAGAACTGAGCAGGAACTAAGCACCCACATAAGTATGTGGATACGGTACCTGAAGATATGTGTTAGGGAAAGGAGAAAATCTTCATCAGAGAGTAAATATAGTGCATTGAATATAGTGCCAATTATGTGAAGGTATCTGAGTATTATAAATTAATGCAGAGAACTGAAAGCAGGATAAGAGGCCTTATTTGGGTTGAGTGTTTTCTATTTTTAAGAATTTTAAAAAAATAATTATTTTAGCAGTGACATCAAAATGAAATGGTGAAGTATTCAGTTTGATTATTCACCCTTCACAGTCAACCTGTTAGCAGTGTATCACCAATGTGGGACATTTCTGCCCTTGGATGATTCCCAGTGGAAGATACAGCATGGTCCAGAGTAACTTCTGCAACCCCACAGATTAATCAGAGACAGTCAGGCAGAGGAGCATTCAGAGCTGGGAAAGAAAATTAAGTTTTGCAATTGCCATGGGTCATGCCTCCATCAGCTAAATTGGTGTGAGACAGGTGCCATAAATGCAGTTCATGGAAAAAAGGCTGCAGCAGCCCAGCTCAGAGACCCCAGTGATCCCATCCCAGAGATGGGATCTGAGGGATCAGGTCTCAAGTCTTTGGTGGTGAGTGAGAAAACCATCAAAGTCAGAGCATCCTGCCCTGGTTAACAGATACTGAGTAAACAGAGCCAAAAAAATTGGCAGGCTAAGCTTGTTTTATTATTGGCTCAAACCTGATACACAAGAGGGATTTAGGCCAAGTTTGGCTAGGCATTCAGGACATGTGTGCACTTAAAGACATGTATTGTCCCGTCACAACAAGGCACACTATCACTCTTGAAGTAAGGTGCATGCTTCAGTATCCCAGAGAATAGGGAAAGTAACCTCAACCTACCTCTCCGTGGGAGACACACTTGAGTCTGCCACATGAATGAGAGTGTTCATTGTAGTTATTAGCAGAACATGAACTTTGCTCTTTCGAGGGAGGTGATGATAGCTAGAGTTGCAACAGCTCAGAAACAAATCCTGATATTTTGCAGCTCAGGCTGATAATTCTAATTATTATTGATCAATAATGAATATTGTGCTTTTGCATCCAAGAGAGACAGGAGCAAAAGGCTCACATTTTTTTCTGCAGGGCTTTATGATCTGCTGCCCCCCAGTATGCAACTCCTCCAGCATATGTTTACAGGGTAGGGAAAATCAAAAGACATTCTTTTCTTTTTATTAGTTAGCAGTAATGACCTTTTATTTTTGATTATTTGTGCATTAGCAGCATGGAATGGAGATGTGCTATGTAAGGAAGTTATTCTTTGCTAATTTGAAGCTTTTAAAATACACAGCACACTATCTATTATGTATCATGCATTACAATTACAACAACAGTTTAATTAATCACCAGCACCCTGTTTTGTATCAGTCTGCTGCTGAATTCTGGGTAATGGTGTTGTTTACCATTTAGCAAGTAGCAACATTTCACTCTGTTTCACTACATTAAACTGCTCAAATAAAGCAAACGGATATTGGAAAGAGTTGGCCATCTGCCTTTATTTTCTTTTACTTTTGTTAAGGAAAGGGGAAAAAAACTAAACCCCACCACAGCCTCTGAAAGGAGAAAGAGCACAGCCATGAAACTGATAGTGACAAAAAACACCCTTTTTATCAGGTCAAAATCTCATCTAAATGCAGTTCTGATGAATGGTAAAAAGCTTGCTTTGTGGATTTGGAGTGGGTCTCAAGACCAGCAATGAAGTCTAATGATTATTTAATGGTGCCGCACTTGAAGCAGGATTATGTGAGACTCTCTTCCCCGTTAAGAGTTTGATGAATAGGTTTTGTGACAGCCATTTAGGAATAAACAAGAATTCATCAGTCTGCATAAGAAGAAGCCAGTTTATAGATTAAGTTTCTTGAGGTAATTCATGAGGTCAGTCCCATTTAGATGTAGACTATTAGGGCTCAGCTTTTGAGAGCAGCCATACAAGGGAGTTACTCCAAATGGACCTCTCTAATACAAAGCCCCCTTTCAGAGGGAAGCCTGAAATTTTTATGACCCTGCTGCTAGGAAGCACATCAACTTGTCACTGTGAAGATCTGCTGGGGCAAGACCTCATCACTCTATTAAAGAGCTCTGTGACCCTATTGATTTGAAGTATTTAAAGCAGGGGTGAAGTTCAAAGCAATTTCTTTTCTATACTATTACTCAGCCTCTCTGTGTCTTGGCTCTAAAACATCTGCTGTCAGTTCCTCTCTGGTGTCTGACTCTGGAATCTGTCACTGGAGAACAGAGTAGTTTTATTTAGAATAAATTGGATTCCTATTCAGTTTTCAGCATTTCGTATTGTGATCAATGGTTTACACTCCTTCATGTGCCAGGAGACTTAACTGCCACTGTACCCTTTCATGTCTCCTCCTGACTCAGCCAGGGCCTGCTCCTGAGGCTCTGTAATCAATTCTTTCCATTCTAACAGGTTAGCTGCCACTGGTATTTCTAATTGGCTAATCATTAAAAACAATGAACTTTTACATTTGGAAATAAACAAATAAATAATCTTTTAAAATAAAAAAATAAAAGGGGGGTGGGGAACAAAAAGTCCCAGAATGCCATTTTGGAAGCAAAACATTCACAGGACCTTTTATGCTTATTTGCTTGGAGGGAAGTAAAAAAAAAAAAAAAAAGACACTGAGTAAACAACTCCATTATTTTTAAATGTCAGCAAGTAAACATCATAGCTGGTCCTTGGAGGGGCTTCTTCAGAACAGTGGAAGCTCCTCTGCTTCTCTGCACAAGCTGGAAGCACCAGGGTGCCTTCTCAATGCTTAATAATACATCAGGCTGGGTGTATTTATTAAAGTTGTGGTTTCTGACACCAGACTAGTTATTAAAGGCTGTAGAGAGGACAAGATAAATATTCCATTTTATTATGTCAGACAAAATAACTGAGATAAAGACATGAACAATGAGATGGAAATGGTAATGAAATGGTTACAAAAATATTTAAGATAATGATGCATAGCAACAGAAGGAAGTTATGTAGGAAAGATAATTATGCACAGGATTACATAGTGCAAACCTATCTGTTATCTTCATCAAGGGAACTAACTTCTGATGAGGTGAAAAATGCACCTTCTCTCAGGGGCTGCTTTGTCAAATAGCTATCATGTTCATATCCTACCTGTAATATTTAGACACATTTTATCACATATTCTAACAAATTGCCTAATATAACTAAGATAAAAGAGACATATTCTACCAGACAGAAATGTAGCCATTGTTTACACCTGATTTGTACTGATTTAGATTGCCTATGACTCTGCCCCATAATATATGTTTCATCATTTTATTAGTGGTGTCGTTTTACATGAAAGTCCTTTTAAAATTGAATGTGTTTCTGGGGGGGAATGAATTATATTTATTGCAATGTGGCAACTGCAAGGTTTATTCAGCAGTATCTTTAAAAATCTAGAAGACTGAAGACAGATGTATCTATTGCTTGTCAATCAAAACACATGTCCTTTTCAGCATTGTATTTTCTTTAGTCAGCAAGGAAATCATGTTAGTGTTGTCTAAGGTCAAGAGTAAATGCGCTAGCAGGATCCCTGACTGAGAATTTTCAATAAAGGCAGCACCAAAGATGAGTAAGGAAGATAATAGTTTGTGTTCTGCTCCTCTAAGGGAAGGAGTGATAAACAAAATTCTAAACCATTCCTTCTATTTTTCCTTTTTTTTAGAAAGGGGAATCTGGTAGGAGTCACTGCAACAGAACACTATAACAAGCAGATATCATCTTGAGTTCATGATGCTGAATATGTTGGCATTTATGGCGCATTCTCCCAGGGCACATTTCAAAATGAAACTGTAACTTGATGGACCAACTGTACTCCATTAGAAAAATTATATAAAGCCATTTTTTTCCCCAGCATAAAGAAATTGAGAGCTTCAAAACACTGTTTTCTGCCATATAAATCTACACATTGGAGTTCAGTCCAAACACAACTAATCAAAGTGGTTTTTTCTCATTTTTTATTTCAGGTCATGAATGATACAAGAATTTATAGAGCATGCAAATTTATTACCGTGTTAATAGGCCCCCCTGTTTATATCTGGCAACATATGTTATATCCAGAATCACTAGGAAGCAGCAGCATTTTTAGGGATGGAGGGGGAGGCAATTAAAGAATTAGGCCTAATTACCGTGAAAAATCTCTGGAAGAAACCTTGTGCAGAAGAAACACAAAGAGAAGGCAAGGAAATATTCTTTACTATGACCACAGTCGTAAATTGCAACTCTAATCCAGGCATTTGTAACCGAAAAGCAAACACAATCTGAACTCAATAGCTCTTCTCATATAATTAAATGAAAAGAAACAGAGAAAGAATATGTGTCTGTGTATAAATTTTTTCTTTCTCTTCAGATCTTCATGGGCATTTTGTTTTTAACAACTGAGCATGTACTGAACCAAATACTCACTAGACAGCAACTCAGCAGCTTGTTTAACATCAGCTTTAGCCCTAGGATGGTGGCAGAACCATTTGGCAGTCACTGGTAAAGGGACAAGAGAAGAAAAGTAGAAATGGCTGCAGGAGAGATGATTCAACAAGGAATTTACCAAAGGCACTCCCAAGAATCCCAGGCTGCATGACAGCAGTTTGATAGGAAATGTAGAAAATGTCTCAAATAAAGTGTTTCTCGCAGACATGTAAAACCATACTGGTAAAGTGTTTACCTTTTGATAAACAAAGGAGTCAATTAATTGAAATTTGTGATTCGCACAAGAGAAAAGAAAGTGTTTTGGGAAAAAGCAGGTATATGTCCCACCCATTATGCTTCTGCTCCTCATTGAGCTAGGTTAACAACTGAACCTGCATCCACCATATCATCTGAAAAGAAAGTGAGATAGCTGCCATGAGAAGTGCAGTAGGAGTGCAAGGATGAGGTAGCCAAAGAGCTGGATATGCAAAGCACCACAGTGAAATTTCATAATCAAAACCCTAGGAAATTCAATTTATTTGGGGAAAATAAATACTCAACAACTTTTCATAGGAAAAGTTAACGATAACCAGCGATAACCAGCCCTACAGTTTTCTGTTCCTATAACAAGATGGAGATGTGTTACAGGAAGCAGAGTAGCATCAAGCTGTAGGACCAAGCACAAATATTGGGCTTTTAGCATCAGCTGCTGTGACCAGAAAGCAGGCCACTGGAAGATGTTAGCTGTAATGGAAAAACGTATGGGAGCAACAGGCTAAGCTTTGCTAAAGGTATTCAGTAATTAACTCTTCAAATACAGAAATCACTGTCTGAATTTAACTTTTGCAAAGCTATGTATGACTGTGGGGATCTACCCTGAAAGAATATTTCCAGGTGTGGTTAGGTCTATGTGTCTCCACAGGAAGATCCTGATCCCACCATGATGAGCAGGTATATAACAGGTATGTCAGCCTCACTTCAGAAGCAAAGACTGCTGTTAGAATGAATTCATGGCCCAGCTTTTTCAATTGTTTTTTTATCCTAAATATCGATCTCCTTTATCTGTGTGTTGCTATATTCATCTTTGTCTTTAATCATTCTTCCTCTACAGGTGGGTTATCATTTTTCCAATGAGTGTGTATTATGAGCTTTGCCACCAACAGAGATAATATCTCCCCATTCTAGGTAGTTCAGTGTGAGTCCTTCCCATGCTGGAGTATTATTAATCATGTTGTCATCACTTAAATAAATAATAATCAGCAACAATTATTTCTATTTTCACAAAGCCACTAAAATAATAAAAAGCAAATCTGATATTAATTATTAATAAATATACAGGGGACATGTGCTAGGATTTAATTTCTATTTTTCATCTGTATTACAGTGTCATCTAGAGGTGCTGGATAAGAAGAGGGTATCTCTGTCTTAGGTACTGCAGAAATTCCAGTTTAAATGACCTAGCATGTCAAAGAAGGTGTGAAGGGCACAGGAGGACCTAGAACTGGAAATCAGTCCCTCCACCCCTGTTCATCTCCCATGGTCATGCAGAAATGTAACCTGGCAAGAGAAAGACTCGTACAGACCTACCCTCCCCTGCTGTTCCTCCTATTCTTCCAAGGCAGTCCAGCAGGAGCACAAGGACACAAACCTCTGTCCCCAGCCCCGACAAAGCAGCCACACTGCTGACAGCCCTGGGGCATCTCTCCCTCTTGCACATTTACAGCGTGGCCTTGTCTCATCCTTTTTCAAGGTGTGTCTTTTTCCTCTCTTGCTCCCTTGCATCCCAGGAACTAAGCTATACCATGGAGAAGACAAACCTCCCCTTAGCCCAGACTAAGTAATTTTCCATCTGGTTTCTTGCAGACATGACATTTTTGCAGCTGCCACATGTGTCTGTCTGTACCTGTCTCTGCATGTGCTTTTCTCCCTTTCTTTGCTAGCAATGTCTAAACCTATTTGCCACATTCAGCTGCAATTGGCACAGAGGCTGAGGTTTAAAAAGTATATATTTCTATAAAGCTGTTGAAGAAGAAACCTCACCCTAACTTTGCTCAGGAGGCAGGAGGCAGCTGAGATGTGTTCAGGGTTTGCAAGACACACATGATTTTCCTAGCTCAACATGTAAGGGGCAAACAAATGAGATGGACGGGAAGAATGCAGGACACTAGAGTGGTTTAGGTAGAGTGGTAGAGGATTTAGGGGGTGCAAATTCCTAGGTAACCATCTCCTTTGGTCCTGCTACCCAGAGAGTGATTTGTTTTATGGAAGACTGATGTGATTTGTATGTGTTATGTCCAAATGCAACTGGGTGTCTTACGAATCACTGCTGTAAAAAGATACAAATGCAAATAAAAGAGGAAATGCAGCCTCTGAACTTCTGAAAGATCTCCTGCACTTGTCCACCTGCTGTAGAAGCAGAAGGTGATGCAGAACTAATGTCTTCAGATAGATCCTTTAGCAGCAGGGCACAGGGCTTGGGAACAGCAAATTACTTCAGTTTCTTGATGTCCAGCCTGAGTGTGATGTAGAGGTCAGAGCCCAGGTTCTGCTCTCTTAATCAGAGAGGAAAAAGGTCTCCAGCATGGCCTGTTGTCCTGACATAAGGTGAGAGTTCTCCAAGGTGCTCCTGTGTAATCTAAGCCTGTATGACTCATCTACAACCTGTGCTGTGATCACTGATGGATCCAGGAAAGTTTATTTCTCTTTGATGCTGGAGACACTTGAATGATATGGAAAATGCACAAACAGCTCCTTAGAAACCTTGCCTCCTTCTTCCTAAGGCATGGAAATGTCACTATGAGATTTGCCCCATCTGTGGTTTCTGTGGTTTGAAAGCACTGGTGCATCTGTAGAAGGAGAACAAGCTGCTGCAGCCCTTGGTCTCCCAGCAGAAATGAGCCAACCTGCCACAAGCATGTACTGAGTTGGGCTCTGTGCTCTGTGATCCACAGCAGGTTAATTGGCCTAAAAGGTCTGGGTTGTCTGGCCTGGATTTTAGCCACAAAAGTCCCAGGCCAAACAGTATGCCAGGATTTGTAGGTGGTTTGCACTTCAGAACTGCCTTTTCCAAATATAAGAGGAAGATGGTACAATCCTTTCCCACTTTTGGACAGATGCAATAATGTTTGCACCATACTCATTATCTTGCTGAAAAAGAGGCTTGAAATTCACTGGCATGGCAGTGCAAATAAAAATGTTATCACATTTACTGCACAGCATTTCCAGATGCAGTCAGAGGGCATTTCTGTGGGCAACAGAGGAGGAGAGTAGCAGAGACAAATCCTTAAGATAATTTGGAATAGCATTTGCAGACAACACAAATGAATGCCCCACAGCTGGACAAGCTGTTATAAGTCCTAACAATGTATCTCACTTTTTTTTTCTCTTCTCAGTACTCATACAAGATGGGAAAACTGAAGGCAAAATGAAGACTTTTCTACTCTGTACAATAATAGTAATAAAATATAATGTGATAAATTCTGTTCTCAATAAGTAAAATTCCATACTGTGGATTATTCAGGAAAATCTTCACAAATGCAACCCTAATATAAACCTTAAAACTTTGCACTTGTTTGCATGATAGCATGTAGTACCTCACCTTTCCTGAAGTGTTATGCTTAGTACTATTTGTTTGCACTGAGCATTATCACTACATATGGCTTCACTTCACACACACGACAATAAATACTGAATAAATCACAGATAATATTCACAGACTTGTGCGGACAAACTTGTTATTTTGGGAAAACCAGAAAGTGACTAAATTGTCTTTCATTTGATGGAATTCTGTTTGTCAATCTAGAAGAGAGAAGCTGCCTTCTGAGCAATTATTGCCATAGCCAGGCACATTTTTAGCCTGAGAAAGCTGTGCTTAGCAGACAGTTACATGGCTTGAAATCTTCATTTTCAGGGAGGATAAGAGAGAGTTTTCAGTGATAACATGAATGTTAATTGGTTGGCTTAAGCCCCATATCTACTTGTTTTTATTGATATTTGCAAATTCATTGCTCTACTTCTTCAGCTCTTCTACCTTTTTGGTTCCATCCCAGTCCACTTGGCTCCTGTGCCTAAAGCCAGCCCAACACTGCACTGCAGCTATATATTGTACTGCACACCCTCCCTCTACATTGTACTGCATCAGTTTTTAATGGGGGAAATCTTACAAATAATACATCCTCTCTACCTTCTTCCTTTTATTTTCCTTTGACAATATATGGAGGCTCTTCTTTTACCTACAGTTCTCCTTCAAACTACTTAATGCAATAGCAACCTCTCCTCCCCTGCTCTCCATTACATACACTATCCATCATATCCTTCATTTTCTTGTGAGAACTTAAACTTTCCACCTGGTGCCTCTTTAGTCTCTTCCATCTTGTATGTTTATGGGATAATAATATTTTTCTCTCTTTTACTAAAACCACCCACATTTGCCTCCTTCACCACTACTCCATTTATCCATCTCTAAACTTATTTAATGCACAATGTGCAACTGCTCTTCAGAGGGCCTCTCCTCCATTGTCAAAGTAATTTCTCTTCATTGCCTTATGCCATCTGGTCTTGGTGAACCCAGTGAAAATCTTCAACAACATTTTCCAAACAACTCTCACCCTCTTTGTCCCACCTTTGTGAATGAAGCCTATTCCAGAATAATATGTCCACATTCAGAAATTTTCTGAAACCCTGTGTTCTTCTTTAGTGCAGCCATGTCTGAGGTGGTAAGGCCTGCCAGCAGAGATAGTGAAGACATGGTGGCCTTAAAGATAATGAAATATTTGCTTTCTAAACTTCCTCAGCTCTCTTCATACAATGTACTCTTTAGAAACTCTGAGTTATCTTCTTTCCAGGTTTCAAAGCAGCAGAGGCAAGTAATGAGTCAACTCAGGACACCTTTTCTTTTTCCTCTAAACTCACTTCTCTTGATTTGCCTTTCTACTCAGAGCTCCTACCATCTGTGCAAATTATAGGTCTGACTGTTTCTGTGGTGCATCCTTATAAGGACTCAAGATCAAAGAAGAAAAAACACAGGTAATCATTTCCCCTGTCCTAAGTCCTCCTCACGGCCTTCTGTCTATCCCATACATAATCCAGTGTTTGGCTCAGCTTTCTTCCAGACAGAAACATCTGGGCTATATTTAAGGTCTACAGTCTCCCTGTAGAACATCCTTCAGACAGAGCTTTAGCAATCCTAACAAATTTCTAAAGATGTTGCCCAAATCATGATAAAGCTTTTGGTATTTTCACTGGACTTGAGAAATATAGCACTATATTAATGCTATATGAAGTAAAAATCCTTCTGTAAGACTATCTTCTCTCCCCACTGCTCCAAAAACATCATCTCACTCTCTGCAGCTTCCCTTCTGATCTCAAGCCATGCCAGTCTGCACTGTACATGTACTAGGGTCTCAAACAGTATCCTCCAAAACATTTATCATGTCAGAGATGGTGAGTTTTTGGGATGCAGAGAAAAGTAAGGGCTACCTCTCTGGTACACACTAGATATGCACTTTGTTCTCCTTCAAAATCTTGCAATGCTTCTACCAAAAAAAAACCCTTACAGAAAGAAGGTCCTGGGTTTAAATTCACCAGTTAAAGACCTTCATTACTGTTTTAAGGACTTAAATGCAAAATGTGGATCCTTAAACATTTTTATTAACCCTAGAAGATGGAGGATTGCCCAGAATTTTGGGTTTGCTCCATAAAGCTATTCCCCAGGTGTCTGGGAAAGTCTCCCCCACTGTACATATACAGACTATGTATTATCACAGCAGAGCTGAGTAGAGTGGGGTGTGCTTTATACCAGAGTACTTTGGGATGCTCACACCTGTTGGACCTGCAAAGCTTGAACTGCTGTGACCATCAAAAAGATAAACCAAAAGAAGAGCTGGGGGTAGGTTATTTTCTTTGAACCAAAAAGCACAGACAATAAACTAAGGATACGGAAGACCCAGGGTCAAAGTTTCACTTTGCCTAAAATAATCTAGGTAAACTAACATTTCTTCTGTAAGAATTTGAACTTTGTTCATCTAGGACCAAATGAATATTTGGTAGTGACATGCAGGTGAAATAGTTCTAACAGAAAAGTCTAAGGAAGTACCTCTCTGGGTTACCATATGGCTCAACAATTTGGAAAGTGTCTGATGTTTTAAGTCTGTGTCTTGGTTTAGTTTTTTCGTGTTTCCCGGTCAATGCACAAAAGATGTTATAGCTGGGGTTTGCCAATTTTTAACATATTTACTTTTTGTTGTGAAATAGCATCAGGAGTAGAAACAAAGCAGGTTCAAAATTTAACAGGGGACAAAGAAAAAATTTATTAACAGCACAAAGGAAAATTAAAATAATAATAATAATAATTTCAGAACAGATCTTCAGACTATTCCCTCTTTCCCCTTTGTCACAGCTTAACAACAAACAGAGACACTTCAGTCAATTTCCTTACTTAAATAATCTTTTTCAGTTCACTTTAAGGAGAAGAGTTTCTTCTTGTTTAGCTATAAGGATCTTTTACCAAGAGAGGAAATCACCAGTTCTCTCCTGTCTCCACTTTTTCGTGATTTACAGCGGCCCGGGATCTGCTATCATGAATTTCCTCCCACTTTACACTCTTTTCAGAACTGAGTTGTGGGCCATGTAAAAAAGTCATGGGGTATTACTTTTAAGGATGAGCTACTCAAAGGCAAAAGTTCTCTTCAGCTCACTTCTCTCTGTTCCTAGTTCATTCCCAGGAACAGAGATCCCCTTTTTTCCCTCAGAGCAAAGGATTTTCCAAACACTTTACACTTCACCCTCCCCAACCCCCCCCCCCCCAACCCCCCCACCCTCCCCCAATGTATTTTTTTCATGGTTTAAAGGAATTTTTTTCATGTAGTACAGTCCACCCTTATAACTTACAAAAAGATATTTCGGCCAACCTTCATGGCGTCTCCTCATTCTCTTTCCATCTAGAAACTTAGCTTTTACTTCATTGACTTTGGTGTATCCTTTCTGTTCTTCTTCCCCTCACCCAGGTAAAGATGGAAAGTCTGTAAGTCTTATCTAAGCATTGGAGAAGTTAAGACCCTACCACAGTCTGGAAAAGGCATACATATATAGATGCCTAACAATTCGGGTGAGGCTGAAAGTAGATGGTGACTTCCAAACTAAGTTCTTCACCACATCAGCAAATACTAATTTCATCTGTGAAGCCATGTATTTCACCTTTATAGAGGTTTTAATAAAAAATTAATTTAAATTGGAGTTCAGAACAGAAAGGTCAATGGGAATATATGCACAGGTATAAAAAGGAGAAATATTTAATCCCACATTATTTTTGTAAGGTTAATAATAACACAAAGGCCTGAGGTAAAAACCTTCTTAACAAGTCAGGCAGTAAACCTAGATGTACTGAGACTGGTATTGGCCTTTTTGCTGATCACTCTGAGCTTATCATTCCCAAAGCACCTTCTGCTCTTGTAGGTGGTGTTTGCAGCCAAAAGGGCTTTCTGGTGGACCCACAGCTGGTCATATAATTTCACTATAGTAGATTCAATTCATTGTGTTCTATTTCTCTTTCCATACTGTGTATAACTTATCTATGAGGCTGTTGAACATTCTTGTTATGTGTAGGAGTTTGTGAGATAGTAATTTTAAATTAATACTTGGCTTGGAGCTGATTTTCCTGTATTCAAGTGCAAGATTTTTACTTTTTTGTATTTGGTCAGTTCTAGTTGAAGAGGAAGATGTAGAAAGGGTTTCTCTTGCCTGACTGGATTAATTTAACCTTTGAGTAGGCTTTTTTTGGGCCCACTTTACTCAAACTCTTGAAATGGATGAATTAGAAGTTCGTGTTCAAGACAGTCTTTACTCAAAATGTGCTTCTTTTTTAGGCAAGAGTTTCTTCCACTAAAATCATAGTCTAGAGTACCTGCAGAAAAATAAATACAGAAGAATTGCAGTGAAGTTGTTTTTAAAACGGTTTCAAAAAATTATTTCATTTATTACTCTACACTCTTAAAAGATGGTTTAGCCAGGTTCTTGGTATTGTTACCAGTGTTACAATGCTACAACAGAAGCAGCAAAAGTGGTGGCAGAGATGCACACAGAAGGACCACTGGTGACAGCAACAGACAAGCTTTAATGTTTAAGACAGACCTCAATTTTTAAGTGGCTTTTTACATAGTGAATAAATCCATCTTATAGAGCCATTTTGCATAAACATTTCCGATGTTTATCCAACACCCAGTTCTGTAAGAGGCCTAATAATATCAGAGGTTTAAATATTGAACTTTTATATTTGTGTACTGTACCTATTGCTAACACTAAATTTAATCAGTGATAAGATGTATTTTTACACTTATTTCACTAGGATTATTTTAACTCTTCTCTCTGCGTGCTGGTTCTCTTCTGAGCATCTGTTTCCACTGTTAACTTCAATCCATATCATGCATGTGTTTTTGAAGCAAGTTGCTTTCATGTACAGCATTTTCTTTGCATTGCAGCACTTCTTCAATTATGTGAATTGTCTTACTTATACATTAAACCAAGCTGTAAGATGAGCTCTAGAAGAGAATTCAATGCCACTAATAGGCTTTCAGTCCACACAGCCAGACTAATCTAAGGGCAAAACACCTGAAAAATGTGTACAGACTGAGTATGAACAATTTCCATCCACAAGCCCTCCCCCTCTGAGCCACACTCATTAGTGAGTGGGAAGAGCCCAGGAGAGTCAGATGCTTCAGGGGGGCAGAAACACAAGAGTAAAGAGATGAAATGAGATGAAACACAGAGCTAATGTCACACTCAGACTTATTTGTCTCAAAAGCACTGTGCACTGTTTAAATTAAGAGAATTCTAATAGCCTTGAATATTGAGGTTCCATGATATGCCTAGGACCACTAGTGCAGAATAGCTGTGGAAGGACACAGATGTGCCCAAACCACTCCCTGCTGAGGATGTGCAGGTTAACTCCTCTTAGGCATGCTGTGGAAAATAAGCTCAGCCATTTGAAGGGTTTGGCCAATCCTCACAAAATATATTACAGGTATGTGTTAATATTTCTCACTAGTTGTTTGGTATGCTCAGCTCTCTGTCCTGGGAAGTCTGAGTTTATTAGACATCCATTATAATTGACACATTGTTGAAGTAGGGGTGAATAGATGCATTAGACAGATGATCTTAATTGGCTTTCATCCAAAAGAATTAAAATAAAAAGACAGCTGAATTTCATTCACATTTTCAATTAGTAAAACTTCCTTTCATTATTATAATGCCTGCTGAAACAGCAGCCACATCAGGGTGACAAATCCCGTTATCATGCTTTCTGCAATTGTCTTCCAAAAAGGCGTCTATTGAAAGCATTGTCTGAGCGTGTGTATAATGCTGACAATCAAGTTCCACTCAGAAAGCTGGGGGAGGGTGTCTGACTGTGATCTATATAGAAATGCATTTCTTTCCCCTGCTGCTGGTTCTTCAGTGCTGTGTGCCTGCGCTGGGGCAATGTGCTCTGACAGGCAATGCGTACTGACAAGATCAATCATTGAGCATTAGTGGAATTCTCATGCTTTCCACCTATTTTTCTCCCCTTTCTTTATTGAGCATGATCCTCTGCAGGTGTTATTTGTTTGTCAGGCTGTTACATAGCAAATGTGGAAATAATTTTTTTTTAGGGAGTAGATAACAGCTGAACTCATATTGCAGACAATGGTTTCACACCAAAGTACTAATCAACAAGAATGTGAAAACAGTTCTTTAGGCATTGGAGGAAGAAATAAATGGCTTCTTGGAGCTAGGGAGCAAACAAAGGGACATTGGGAGGCTGATTTTTTAAATCCTTTTTGAGTGGCTAACAAGCCTAATGCACTTGCAATACATTCCAGATTCTTATCTTAGCCAACTCACCTAAATTAACCAGACAAAATTATATTATTTATTTGTTCCATAGGTGATGCTGAAGTAAAACATGTAGATAACAAAAACAAAACAAAACAAAACAAAAGTTAATCTGGGGCTGGCTTTATCCCATTTTCTTTTGCTGAATAATATGCTAAGAGCCAAATGTATTGCCTTAGGGTTGTTTTCCTTTCATTTATTTAATTATTTACTTATTGAATAGTTACAACTTACATAATTTCCTACATCATCAAACTTCTGATGTCCATGTTCTCTTATATCATCCCACCTGAAATGATACATATGGATCACAACTGTCAGGTTAGGGGCTGATGTTCAGTTTTCCACATACAGAAGCTGGAATCCATTAATTTCAAGCGTCCTAACAGGATATAGTTGGCCAATGCCAGAAATCCAGTTAACAAACTGAAAACTTGGCACCCTAATGCCACAGAATTTCTGCAAATCACAGTCCTTTCACAGATGAGAGGCATTTTCAAATTTACATAATTGATAGTTTTTATTTATTAAGATTTTTTGTTCTTTGTCTCACCTGCCTGCAAAAGTCCAGCACAACTGGGCCCTGCCAGGGTGGGAGAGTTCCACACTCTTGGCCCTATCAGTTTCGTTTTCCACTTTTTTGTCTGGCTGGCCATCTCTGAAGAATTAATTAACCATTAATTTAATGTCTGTCAGCATTTCTATTAAGTAAAACCAAGACAATTTTGCTCTTGGTCAGGTTTCTGGTAAGGAAGAAAATGTGTTTATTTTCTAATGATGTAGAGCTCCTGAAGTTGCTGTAAAGCATTCTTTATAAAGTGTGAAATGTGAAAAAAAAAAAAAAAAAACCAGAAAAAAACCAAAAGAAGACAAAAACACCCCTTAAACTAAAGCCACTAAGGAATAATGATGAAAAGGGAAGAACGCAAATCATTTCTCATCCTTCTTACTAGAGATGCATTTTATAGCTAATGCATTTAATGAGTCAACATTGACTTATATTGCCTGAAAGCTCACTGAATTATTGAATATCTGTGGTATGGATTATATGGAAAAAATAGTTTGAAATGGCTTTTTCCTCTGTGAAAATTTAATTTTATTTATATTCAGCTGCAGTTATTTTCTGAGGTTGTTATTAGATGAGTTCATCTTTCCTGTATATTTTAAAGAGCTAATGCAATTTAGTAAAAAATAGACTTTTTGCAGAAGCTTTAGAAGCTCTGTGGTTTGAAAAACACCTGAGGAAAGCTTAACTGAAAGAAGGACAAAAGAATAAATCAACAACAACAGCATTTCTCTGAGACATATGTCTGCTAATTTAGCCCGAATAAAGAGTCTGTCATATACTGGGCTTTTTTTCAGATGGATAAATATTGACTTGGTTTGATTTTTTTTGTGTGTCCTCTAAATAAATAATAACAATCTGAATATTTAATTTTTTCCCTTGGGTAATAGGAGGGCATGCTGCTGGTGAAGAGAGATGAAGAGAGAACTGCTCCAGGCATAGGTATAGTACATTCTTCACTGTGGACTTGTTTATTACATTTTCAACTTCCAGTCTTGGGTGGTAGATTGATTTGGCAGAGATTAGATAGGAGGTAGAAAGGAAAGCTGTCTTGTTAACTATTTCCCATATGATGATTTAATATTGACTTGGCACTATTCTTTAGTGCCCTGCAAGCAGACAGTTTTCCAAAAGAAATGGTATCTGCAGCTCATATGCAGAGCTTTCTGATAGCTCTGCTTTGCAGACATTCCTCTGAAAACCTGGCCATGGATGACACACCAGCGGGAGCCATATTAGCAATATCATGCTTGTCAAACACAGCTTTGAGAAATATTTTTTATAGGACTGTCTGGTAAACAAACCCACTTTGTGAAAAACTTTCAAGTTTCAGAATGTGATTTTGGCCACATCAGAATGAAAATGTGAGCTGTCAAACTTTTTGGGTTTTTGAGGAGGGAAATAGTTATCTTGGGGACTAGCCAGAATTGCCAGAATGTGCTCCCAGGATGCATGGAAATGCCAGAACTCCATCTATGTTTCTTCTGAGTCTGCAAAACACTCTTGACTCAGAAAAGAAAAAAAAAAAAAAAAAAGAAAGAAAACAAACAAAAAATCCCCCACACATTTTCTTAGGAAAAAAACATGTAATCAATGTTTTTTCTACCATCCTCAGTGATTAGCCATCTAACTGTTTATCTATCCACTAACCTCTGTACCATGTGCTATGGTTCTCCATGGTTCTTGCCTGGCTAGTTTAATCTCTCATCTTTGTTACTGATAATCCATCTGATGCCTCTCAAGTGAACAAGAGTTATTAAACAATATGGCTTGCCACCACAATGAAACACATCACCTTTCTTTAACCATACTGTCTTTCAGGGCTCTGTGTCCCAAGCTGCATGTGCCTCATGGGGGGCAAAGCAGATTCTGGCTCTTGAGTCCAGCCCTCAAAAATCATAACACATATGTTAATATGACTCTCTACAGAAAGACTTGATTTCACTGGACAACAACTTAAATTAATGAACTTTGGAGTGGAAAATCTCTATGCATCTGATTACTCCGTCTCCATCTTTCAAACCACGTTCTTGTCCTCTGCTATCAGATTCTGAAAATAAATACTCATCTAGTTTTCATATTCTTAAGTCAGAAGCTGCTCTCATCTATCAAACTAGTCTGGTACACTTTTCAGAATAAAGGCCCTAAGTTGTAAATTCTTCTCTAAAACATTTTTCCATTTGGGCAGTGATTACATATTTTAGAGATATTTCCCACTCTGAGAGTATTATTAATTCCTCTGGTCATTACCACTGTGCAAATAGCCAGCCAGCAGCAGAGAAGACCCAGAGTTGCTGCTGGCATAATGGCAAATTCATGTGCATAAGAAGTGATGACAGAAAGGGCACAGTCACAGCATAAGGGAAATATTAAAAACCCCAAACTTTCATTAGCAGGAATTAATTTGCACGGTCTTGCCAGGCCTACTGCACATGCTTAGGAGTTGTGTAAATAAATATCGCTGTCCTTCTGCTGTATCTGTGAATCTTGGTATAATTTAGGGATGAGCCTGTGGCTATGGGAAGTGCTGGGAAGAGTTCCCATGCTCCCAGCCTGTGCTCTGAGCACCACAGCATGCTGCCTTGCAGTAAAGCGTGACATGGGACTGTCTGACAGCCTGGCATAGCAGTGTATGAAGGAGATTATCCCAGCTCAGGGCACAGTGACCAGCCAGCTCATATGACAGAACAAAGCTCCAGAAATGGAGGAAAATGTATACCAAGCAAGTGTCTGTATCTTATGTGCCACACTCAGCATCACAGAATCATAGGATGGTTTGGGTTGGCAGGCAGACCTCACAGGTTATGTGGATTCCAACCCCTCTGCCATGAGCAGGGACACCCTTCAGTAGACCAGGTTGTTCAAAACCCCATCCAATCTGGTCCTGCACACTTTAAAATACCTTCTCTGAGGAAGGGTTGAAATTTAATCCTTCAACAAAATTCTCTCTCCATAGGCAGCAGAAGGAGCTCGTGCATAAGCCTGTGAGGGGAATGCACACTGCACTTTATTTCTACAAGGCCCCCATGAAGGTGTAGACATATACCAAGTCCCAGGCTCTCTGCAACTTTTGGAGAGGTGGTCAGACTGAAGGTTCAAGTGAGGCCACCATGAGGTGTTATCTATGCAGACACCCCTCAAGACCTAATGGGACCTTTGGTCTGAAGACCTTAATGTGGTAAAGCACCTAAAATGTTTCACAGATAAAGATCTAGAATAGATATGGAAATAGTGTGCTTTTGGGACAATGTTCACTGGTTTAGCTGGTTTTCTTTTCTTCAGGTTGTGACTGCTCATAATAATGTCTTACCTCACTCTCCACATGGCTAAACTTTAAATAGAGAGTGGCATTATATTCATGACACAATAAACATGCTACTATACCAAAGCCACATGCTGAAGGAGGCTGAGTTACTCTGAGGTCTCCTAAAATTGCAATGTGAACAAAATCTGACCTATAATTTTACATTGTATTTGTACAGTATTGCTGATTTAGAAAAAAATACAGTTAAAATAGTTTCATACAAATAATCCTCACTTAAGAATTTATCAATTTTTTTTAGAAATTGCACTGCTTCACACACAAGTAAAGCAGTCTTGTTGAGTATGATGGTACCTCCTTGGAACTCGCTTTTGGACTGCCCAATTTGTGTTGCTTGCTTTTCTCCTTTCCATGAACCAGCATCAAAGTCTTGGTGGAAAAGCACACTCTGCTGCTCTGAGCCAGGCTTTGCTGCTCCCGAACAGCATCAGCTGGGGGACAGACTCACACTGACCCACTGAATGGGTTATGCTGAAGCACTTTTTTTTTTCAGCACATTAATGCTGAAGCACTAATTTGAGAGCGAGAGAAATTATAAATACAGACCCATCCAGATCACTGGATCATCCAGATCATTGTCAGAATGCCTCTTGCTTTTAAGACTATCCTGGATTTTAATTTAAGGCAGGCAATAGTTTCTAAACTCTGTGTAAATATATATTTGATTTTCTAAAGTCTTCAAGTCTATAATTTTTTATTTTTAAAATTATTGTTTCTGTTTATCTCTATTTGTTACTATACATACTTTCTTTCAAAACTAATACCAAAAAGTATTATATATAAAATATATACTAAACCAAAGTAATTGCAGTGCTTTAGAAACACAAAAAGGGGTGGTCTTTGATATAGCAGAAAATATGAACATTAATTCAGTGCAAACCACATGGCCCAAAAACTCATTGTGCCTGGGACTGACAAAAACCCTCATTTCAAGCATAAATGACAACAGGCAGAACCTTTTACATCCATACAGTAAAGGACTTATAATATTGCCAATAAAAACAGTAGTTGTCATTAACAGGCACCATGGTCCAACATCTGCCAAGACTCTTTTAGGGCTTGCTACACTCCTAAGATGGTTGCAGTGATGCCAAGTCATGAAGGCAGCAGGAATGACAGAAGGGGATCCAGTTGATTCTTTATATTAATTGATGTATTAAGTGCTGGAGTCATACTGAGCAAAGATAAGTTACATTGCTGCTTCAGCTTGGTTTTGTTGCCATCAGGATTAATTTAGGCTAATGTTAAAGCCTTTGCATTTTCCCCCAGGTTCCTTATAGACAGTTGATAATTTACTAAAGCATATTTGGTTGGGATATTCTTTTCTAAAGAGCAGTGACGACTTTTTATTAGCATAACCACTCAAACTCTGTCCGCAGTCTAAAAGCAATTTATACAAATCATAATCACTTGAGAATTTTATTCTGAAATTAAGGTTTTAAGAGTTTTGATTAATTCACTAATTTCAAGATTTCTGCTTTAAATATTGGAACAGTGTGGATTAGCACTTTGTCATCCATGGTATATAGAGCATGTGACACTCATGGTATCTCAGAAACAGAATTAATCCACAGTTTAATCTAACACCAAGCAGGAGCAATGGTGATAGAAATTACCTGAGGTCCCACAACATTCAAAGATGATTCGTAGTCTGGGATCCCATGAAGGTGCTGTGAAACTTTGCAGTCACCAACTTCAGTCCTATAGAAGAAGTAACTAAGTACATCAGAAATTCACTCTGATCAGACATTAACATTACTGTGCACGGAACAGTACACTGCATCTAAAAAATGTCACATCCTTCTGTTTCATACTCCTACCAGGACCAGTCATCTAAAAGTTGGTGGAAGCTCTTTGGTATCAATCTGTACCTCCTGTTTTTCCCTTGTCAGAGTCAGGTGTCCTTTTGGCCTCAGTTTCCCAGTTTAGGGAATGTGATGTGAAATGCTGAGGTATAACACAGCCTGACTGAGGTTTATTATCTGCAATTATCCCAATAGCTGTGAGCATTCCTCACATGGATACTGATCTGCAGCACAGAGAATGCCGTAGAAAGGTCTATTTGGATATTTCATTAGTGTTTCAGCAATAGCATGCAGCCCTCCTGACTAGAAGAGATCTATATGGGAGAAACCTCTCAAACACTACAGATGATCTAGAGGGGACTTTTCTGATATGAGGCTACCATGCAAGCCAAATGAATACCAGCCACATAACATTCATGGCTTACATGCTGTTAAAGGTGAGTTTTGCAGCCAACAGATCAGACAGAACTGGAAAGACTCCTTCTCCTTTTCTGCTACAGATTTTCCAGGTGTGCATCTCAGGGTTTGTGTTTTGCCTGTCAGAGCACGCCCTCATTTGTCACATGGATGGAAAAGGGCCAGGGATAGAGCTGAACCTCTGCCTCTACAAACCTGTGGTTTCAAGAGATACATTTGAAATAACACAAAGACCTCCAAAAGCACCCAGGAACTGAGGAAATAGAAGCTGTAGAGCAGTAGTCATTAAAGACAGCATATGTGGTTTAACTGAATTTGTCTGGAGTCCAATTAAGCAATAAGACACGATAGGGTGTGTCGTGTTACTGGACCATTAATGCAAGTCTCTGGGGCTCTGCGAGGCACACGGCCAGAGTGCAAAGTGCATTAACAGCTCCGTAATACATGCTTTGTCATATCCCATTGTTTTCAGAGGATAATGTTTGTCTTTTGAAAGGAAAGAACAAGACAAGGTCCTTGAAAAATTTGGGAACCAAGATCAAATTTTCATGAGTTAGCAGAGTTTAGCAGAATGGAAGACATGGGTTCAGCGATGCGGGATGGAAGACTGGTGGCTGCCTGGAACTTCTTGTTACACTTCCGACATCTCACTGAGGGACAGGTAGAGATAATTTTCCTAACTTCTGACTGACTTCACCTGGCTTTTGGGTGAAAAAACCCTCATTTTAGGTGGAAAATCAAAGGTAATGTATAAAGCTGAAATATCTATAGTACTGAAAAAAATAGGTGGAAATATGTTAAAGACTATATTAAAAAAATAAAGTTTCTTAATTCACCTCATCCAGATAACATAGTAGTATGTGTTTTCAATTTTTTTGGACAAGAAAATCAAGGTATTTGCTGTAAATTTTTTGTATGCAATACTGTACAGATTGTTGAGTGTTCCTGGAAATTTCACATTAGAACAATAGTGAAATAAGCTGGTTAGAGTGACAGCAAAACTCAGGCAAACAAATGGACCAGCAAATGAGGGGTTCAATCAATACAGATTTAAATTATGATAATAAATAATTCTGTCAATCAATACGGTTTCATGAAAAATACATCTTGTCAAATTCATTTAATCATATTTTTTATTAAATTACTATTTACATTGGTAAAAGTATACTGAATCACTTCACCATAGTACCTTAAGAATTTCCTGATTAAAAATTAGCATCATACAGCATCAATATTTCAAATATTAAATAGACTGAAAACTGACCATATGATAGCATTCAGAAAAATGCCAATAATGGGCTTTTCTATCCAATCTAGAGGTCCTGCAGTGGCACGCCAAAGATAGTGAGTGTGATGATGTGGTTTAGTTTTTTTATAAGTAAGCTGGGGGAAATAATGGAAATTTTTAGACAGGTAAATAAATACTGCTGAGGAGAATTAATAAACAAAGTACAGAATAAAACAATATAGACTCCTTAGTTAAAGTGAAATAAATTGAATGTCATGTACTTTCATAAAGGAGATGCCTGAAACTTCCAGAGAATGCCTCGAATGCCTGCACTCAATCTTCCAGGTATGCACAGAAATGTCTAAGCTAAGTGCCAAGTGGAGAGGAAAAATAGAGAAATATCTAAGGCCCCGAGGCAGCCTAATTTATTTGCTTGTACCTAGAGCCTATGACAAACTTGAACTTCCTTCCTGGCTGCCCACTAAAGGTAATTCCCTAAATTGTGCGAGCATGTCCAATGATACCTGCAAACAAGAGCAGGTACTTGCAATTCCTGATGCTCTATGTGCTCATTTCTACAGAAAAACAGCTATTCTTCACATCTTGACTTTATGTTTTATTGTCACAACTGTTGTGGGTTGGTGTTGAAACATGTTAACTTCAGGGGTTTTTTTGGTTTTTTTTCCAGTGCTGGCAAAACAGATACAGCAGGTACTTTTGTGTTGAGGGCAAAAGGCTAAAATGCAACCAAAGCAAGGTCACTTCTTTCACTGCAAAGCCTTGACACTCCTCTTAATTCTGTGAAAATCATGGATGGGTGGCTTGTATGATAAATCATCAAGTGATGGGTTTTGAGTGAAGTTCTACACCCATGTTGTAACATTGTTCCGGCTGGGCTATCAAAGTCACATCTCAGTCTGGAGAGGTGGCAGGATTTGGAGTGACATGCTCAACAGTCACAAAACAATTAAATACTGAATCTTCATCATTTACAGCCTTATGGAAAAACATAAAGATACCTGCTGAATTCAATCTCCAGAGTCTTCCCCCCACCCAGTCTAATCAATGTCAACACATTTTTGACTAAAGATTGTGTCTGTGCATCACCTATTATAACCTTCAGGTACAGAGGGATCAGTCCAGTGGTCTGCCAGAGCCCAGTATTCTGCAACACTAGGACCAGATGAAATGTGGATAGTGGCTCTCCCACATTCTGGAATCTGGTGCCAGGTGACTTTACCTCGTGCAAGACATACAGTTCTTCAAAGGCCCTTTGATTTGGTATTGCTTTTGATTTAAGAGGAGTGCAACAGATAGGTTCTTATTTCAAGCATAGAAAGGTTTATTTTAGATTACTGACATCTAGCTGTAAGGAAATCAATAAAAAAAAATAACTTTTACAGTCACATTTAGAGAAACATTCTCACAGGATGCATCTTGCTTTAGTTTTGACTGTTAAAAGCATTTCATCAGCAGGTCCCTTCTCCATTCCCAAAAAGCCTTGGTTAATCTAGATTAGCACCTCCTAAGGTCCAATTATTGTCTCACATTTTCACTGCAAGATTTCATTCTCTACAAATGAAATCTGGAGAGTAGATTATGACTGAGAAGCAAATATTATTAAGGAGAGAGAGATACTAAAATCATCCTGTACAAATTAGAAATGCTGACATAAATTACTGGATTCATTTTTGTCATGGAAAATGAAAGACAATATGTACATGGGAAATGGAAATTACTTTCACATGTTAAACAGAGGGATAGTGAAAAAAGAAGGAAACTGGAGTGTAAGAGAGCAGAGGTCTTTTCCAGCAGTGCTTACCCAGCCATAATGTGTGTGGGCAGTGCTGAACACAAGTGCACCAGCTTTCCACCAGCACTGGTTCAGGTCTCTACTTCTGGCTTTGGTTTTCCCACCTGGAAAAATCCAAGGACTGTCTTCAAAGATCTCGACATTATTTTGACAATTTGTCACTGAAATAGGAGTTTTCCTTTTCTACTTCCTCAAGGGAAAAAACAGATGGAAGAACAGAAGAGAAATATCAATAGTTCATCACATACTTACAGTATTAAATAAGTATATTCACCTGTATATAAATAGACACATGTGCACATAAAAACATAAGCAACCTTTCTGTGAGAATAACTGCCTAAGCCTGTTAGCATACACCCACAGCCACATGTGCGTGTGAACATGCACACATTATATAAGTTTGGTTATGTAGTTGAAATCACTACATGAAAATATTCAATTCAGAACTGTTTCCATGGGAATATCGGGGCTTGCACATCATTGTGAAGAAACATCTGTCCTGATTTGAGATTCCACCAATGTACCTTAGCTTTACTTGCTTAATGTTGGTTGAGATTTTACAGTCAAAAGCCCTCAGGCAAATTAAACTAGCCATGTACACCCTCAGGGAAATGAGACTTTAGTTACATGCCTGATACCAACTGATGCCAACTAGAAGAACTTTATGATATTAATGAATGTCTATAATTAAAGAACTGTTAATTAAAGTGAGTCAACCAGTTTATTGGAAAACTCATACTATTTTTTGAACCTGACTTTCTAAAGTAATTGTATTTCAAGATGACTGAGAATCACTTAGCAATTACTTAGTGCATTTTGCAAGAACTGAGCAGAGTTCTAGCCATCCTGTTCATTGATTTTGACAGTAGAATAGCAATTCAAATCCCAGAGTTGAGAAATTTCTTTCTTAAAAACTCGGCTAAGCTTTTCACTTAAGTCCATATCCTAAAATCTGCACGTGATAACGCATTTGCAGGATAAGGAATATTTGTATTGCATGCATTTTCCTTCAGTTCCAGTTTTGAAGGGTTTTCTAAATGCAGATACAATTTTAAATATCTCCTTAGGAAATAAGATATCCATTATCTTGTAACACAATCCCATTAAGGACAAGTAAGTGCTACGAACGCGTGAGCGGCTTGCATAAATTGCCGAGATGCACTGCCAGCTCTATCCCATGCTCATGGCATCAAAGGCCAGTGATAAGGGCCATCAGCAGCAGTGCCAGTTCTTACTGTGAGCTCTGCACTTTCATGCTGTACCAAGAGCTCCCACTTGCTGGAATCAGGTGATTTTTTAATGTTAAAAGCTCTGATTCTAACTAAAAGAGAATTTCTAGCTCATACGGCAGTAAAAAGCCTGAAAAGAGCTTCCAAGAGCAGCTTCAAAGTCATAAAAAACCTGAAATAAAACAGGGAAGCCCCATTAAAATTAAGTTCCTGATGTACAAAGGATAGCAGTGGCTAGTACAGTTCAGTTGCCTAAAGCCACAGGCTAATAAAAGTTATAATCTGCTGCAGCTTAACGAAGGGTAGATCAGCAGTCTGAGTACAAAGCTAAATAAATTAGTAGCCCTATTAGTTTACTGCTCTTAAATGAAAATATTTTATGTTGTTTTGTTTTATTTTGTTTTGTTTTGTTTTGTTTTGTTTTAGGCAGAGGAATCTTGCCTGGTATTTTCTGCTTTTTAAATATATTAAAATATAGAACTACATCTGGCACCAAGTTAATACACCCATTATAGGCAGGTGCCAGCCCATCTTATTGCTCTGGAGTTAAATGTGGACGTTTTGGTATTTTTGTGTACTGTTTGGTTCACTGGACACATCTGAGATACTCTGACACCAGCAGAAAAAAATTAACCACAGTTCTCCCAGGCCTGCTCAGGTGAGCTCAGAGATCTTTACCTGGATTCAGAGAAAGGTCTGCCATCTTTCAAGCTGAAGTCAGCTACAAAGAAGGGCTTGGCAAAGGAACAGCAGGCGCATATAAGTTTGGAAGTGTAATTTTGAGCTGCATTATTAGCTTTCAGAATAAAGTATGAAGAGGAATGTCCTCTGCCCATCTTTAATGATAATCAAGATAATGAATTCTGCAGTAGCTGCCATTTTAAGATTTAGTTAAGGAATTCTCAAGTAACCTACATGATTTTAACACACAAAAATAATTAAACATGCTACGGAACAGATGCTGCACAAACAACTGCAATCAAATGATTCACACTTAGCAGACCTTACCTAGCAGTTAGTTTACAGCATCCCTGTGTCTGAAAGAGAAAGGCAGACATAATGTACACAATTTCAAACACAGCACACCTGACTCACACCATTTAGGAAAATTCAATATTTTTATTCCATTTTCATTTTGTTTGAGCCTTTCATTCATTATAGGTTTTATTTTTATATATGTATATATCAAAACACATTCTCAAAATTATTAATTTGTATTGCATCTCAGCGGCAAAAAAAAAAATCCAAATGCAGACAATTCAGAGTTAGGTTTTAACATGCTTAGGTACACTTGCATGTGGAAAAGACATAACCATGTGCCCATCGAAAACTCTCATGATTATTCATTCAGACTCATCAACTCTAAGCCAAAAGAGCAATCTGGTGATTTTATATATATATATATTCATGTAGACTGTTCATGGATCATGTAGCAAATATACAGATAATGTAAAAATTATTCATATTCCTATGAATTGTGGACACTGACTTGCTACCAAGGCATGTCATCAAGGTATGTTCATTTATGCATTGGTTACCTTAAAGGTACTGCAGTGATAGTAAATAATTTTTTATTATAATAATCAGACAAAATTTGAGGTATTTAACCCATTTCTACCTTGCCTAAGTAAGGGGCGCATGAGCTGGAAAGAAGCCAATAAACTGCCCTAATGATTAGGGGGAACTGTAAATAAAAGAAACAAAGCTCAGAGAACAATAAAAGGGAGCTGATTTACATGAAACTTTCAGATTGACTTAATGTGCACAGCTCCCAAGGAAGTTTCAGGGCAAAATTCAGCAGTGACACAAGCGATGGTGTAAGTTAGATATGTGTCAATCACAAAAAGAGTGTCAACCGAGAGAACTGGCAACATACTTTAGTAGCACTTTCGTGGGGTGATTTGATGATGGATGGTTGTGTGATCTAAACTGTAATTTATGCACTGTGGCAACTGAAGTGGAGGTTGGCAGCACAGAGAGTAGATGACAAGGGTGAAAAAATAAAACAGGCTTTCACCTTTAGTCACAATATCTCCATCCTTCCAAAAAGCCACACTGGGGGTATTGCAGCCTGCGTTTACCAGGGATGAACATAACCATCACTGAGTCATTCACAGGGGCCAATGACAAGTATTTTGTTGATGTACTAAATGATCTTTAACACTTACTTCTTTTTCCTGATTGATTTCACCTGAATTGGCTCAACTGCATTTCAAGGGGAGTAGGAATCTACATTTGAAATTCAACAGTTTAAATGTTGTTATTCTCTTCTTTCCCGTGTTTTGGCTTCTCGACTAACACTGCCTGCCTGACTACCTGCCCACCACTTGAGGCCATCTCTTGAGGACATATTAAAGATCACATCAACAGAGACAGCAGCAGTTCTTTTGTTCTGCAAGGCTCTTACTGTGAGAGGAATGGCTCTGACAGAGCCTTATGCCAACCTGTTTTAGTTGACATGGAAAGAGATGTATAAGCCAGATCTGTCAGAGTTGAAGAGACAGAGAGCCACCAGTAATTCTCACCATTACTGATCCCTTGTAGAATTGCCAAAATTCTCCAGCAAAGCTGCTTTTTGGGCAGAAAATTGATTTTTTCACAGAAATCAATATTTTTGTTAAAGACATATCGGGAGTTTTTTGCCCCTGGTTATTTGAAGTTTTCATTGTAACACTATACTTCAGTTTCCAAGGGGTTTTGTTCCATTTTTTTTTTAATCTTAGGAACAATATACATCAGAATCAAAGTAGTTTTGGTACAGAAATGCTGCTGTGACACCTGATTCCTGGTCAGATGCACTTCATGACCTTACTGACCTGCACGGACTGGCTTCCCTAACAAGATCAGGCTTTCCATGATGCTCTGCAGTCAGAGCCGTCCCCAGGCAGTTCTGCCCTGGCTCAAGACAAAGAGAAGCTATGGTGCATCTGTGGCCTGCTCAGAAAGTCAAGACCTCAAAATAGATGAAGGACTGAGTTATAAACATAGCACAGGACACTGGGATCTTTTTGAGGTTTGAAATTGCATCATTAAGCTTTCTGCGGAAGAACTTTCCTCAGCAAAAGCCTCTCCGTTTTTTAACCAGCCCTAAGCCTTCATTTTTGACACTGGTTTTCCTGCATTTTCTCCTCTCATAAGCTGGAAAACCTGAGCAGGCATTTGAGAGGATGGAACAATTGTGAAAGGGGGCAGCGGATTTGTCTTTTCTGTGGGCAAGAACAAAAGGCACAGCATTTTCTGCTTTGTGCTATGTTTCAGCTGACTGTATATGAAAGGTGTGATAATGTTTTGGGTTTTCATCATTTTAGTGTTGCAATTTTAGTTTCCAGGAAAGGGTGCACAGGCAATCAGACTGAAGCTTTTTAATGTTGTATTTAAATCCATAATAAATAACATTTAAACATTAATGTTGGTGCTAAATTGAGCTGTAACTTAGGAAAGCTGTTCCTTAAATCAATCTTTTGCAATGCAAAAGTGTACAAGAAAGAGTTTGCTCTCACTACCACTCCTGTAAATTCTGATAAATCATTTAATGAACACACAAAATGTGTGATAAGAAAATAAAGAGTAAAATTTAGCAAAATTGGTCAGGAGCTATCTGACAACTTAACAGTGATGGAGGGATTTTAATGCATTTTAAATAATTTTTTAAACATTTTTGAAAACATATCTTAAAATAATTTTAGTGCTGTAATAACATGCAATTTTCCTTATATACAAAAAAATTAGTTTTATTAAAATTGGATATGCACATATATAAACTGTCTTTCATCTGAAAATGGGAGATAGTCAGCATGTTCTATCATCTGTTTGCAGAGAACTAATCAGCAGCAACATCCGGGGTGAAGGTGGTTGATTATTAAGTGCCATCCAATTATGGTTTGTAAGGCTTCAGGATAATGAGCAAAGGCCTTAGCTGTCCTCACTGACTTTGGGTAAACCAAGCGATAGCCCAAAAGTGATGCTGCAAGAACCTGCCAGACCAGAGACACTCACACTGTCCAGATAGAAGATCCTGCTCTTGTCGTTTGGTATATTTAATATGCAAAATTCCTTCAAACCATCATTCTGAATTTTCATCTATGACATACGTTCAGCAAATAGAAAAAATTAAAAAGTAATGAGAAGAGTTCCCAACTGCTTTGAGAAGATTCCACATATGTGCTAATTAGCGATTCTGTCTGAAAATATTCCCTGAAAGCTGTATGGGTAGTGCAGCCCGGGATAAATAATGCAAATGCCCCATGGCACTGTCACAAACACCACAATCAGTGCTGCTTGCGATTTCAGTGAGACTCTTCAAGTTCTGCACCTGAGACTAAAATATTAATGAAGTAAAACTGTAGTAAACAAATCTCCAGCCCCGTTCCCCCACCCACAGCCGACGCACACGGTCACACACCCTTCACCCACCGGCTTTCTGGCACAGGATGACAGGTATTTTAGGAAGATGAATGTTGACTGGTGTGTCTCTTTTGTACATAACTCTGCTCCTTCCCCTAGTTGCTACACCAAGCATCTCTTAGTCACTGGACTAGTGCCTACGTGTGTCTTTGATGCCAGAAATGGAAGGAGCAATGCTGCACATTGATATTAATGCTGGCATGTTCTCTACAACCTAGACTCACCCACCAGCATGGATTAAGGGAAAACCTAATTAGCCAGTGGTTTTCCCCCATTTCCCATTCCCTCACAATACAGCTGCATTGCTCTGCTGTACAACCAGAGCTAGCAGAAATTTCCTACTGCAGGCAGCAGGCAAAACCCAGACACACACAACGTAAGGTCTGCTCTGCCCTGAGATCTGAGCTGGGGAGTAATGTGATGCCCCAGGAGTTCCCAGGCCCAGCTCTGAGTTTCCCTAATGCCATGGCACAGGTTAAGGCTGCCCACAAAGGCTATCTTGCAACAGGAAAGGACATGCCAAGGTACAGCTCCCTGGTTGTGTGAAGGGCAGTACAAATACAAAGATACATCTGTCATGCTTTCTCCTTGGATAAGCAAATTTTCAGGTCTGAGTTATTTTTTAAAATGCACTCATTTATTACAAAACACAAACCCATTCTGGAAAGTGGTACTGGTCTTTAGACTAATTCTACTGGCTTTCAGCGTATTAAAAAAAAAAAAAAAAAAAAAAAAAAGGTGCCTAAGCAGTATTATCTAGCTATCTAGCTGTCTAGCTGCATAGTGGGCTGCAACTGACTTCTGAAGGAGGTTAAGTCTTTAATCTACTTAGATGCTTTGGAAAATATCTCTCAGCTAAGCACCTAAGCCACTTCTGAAATAAGAGCTAAGGTTTCAAAGCTGCAGAGAGGTTTTAAGAACTTCATGTGGCACTATTCTGGCCACACAGGTGCATCTCTAGAGTTAAATTTTACTTTCCTACAAATTCAGTTTCTGTGTTAACTGCATTGCAGCTATTTCAAGTGCATAGCTAGAGTGAAATGCAGAGCAGATTTCAACCCCTAGTGATTGTTCACAAACTCTGGTCCAGGTTACAAATACCCATTAACCACTCCACTCATATTTTAGTATATGGTTTCATCCAGCAAATCATTCCCTCTGAGATTACAGAGACTGCACATTCCTGAAGTGCTTTTATTAAATTGCAGACCTGCTGTTTTAGTTCCATGTTACAATACCTGCCCACACAATTCACCATTACAAACTAGTCTGTAAATGTCAGTCCTTGAACAGCACCTAGTAAAGCCAGTGGGATAAAACCCTCTCTTCCTAGTTTGATAAAGGCAGGATCAATAGCACCATTAAATGAGTATCTAGATGTACAGAAATCTAGTCAGAAGTTGAAGATTTGAGACAGAGCTCTCACCTATCCCAGACTACACTCAGGGTTAGTCCTCAGACCTTGTTTTGCCATAAAGTCTACAGAACCTTTGGTCTGCAGAGAAGTTGTTATGTTTTGCCCATGTATGCCCACACTCCTTTCCCCCTGCCTGTCCTCAGGAAGTGGCTATCCATTGGGAGCTTGAGGATCCTAGGACTCAAAACAGATGAAAAACAACACGGTATTTTCCTGATGATGCTAATTCACTCCATAAATCAGGAAGAACCTTTGAGCATAAAGATATATGCTCATCTACCCCAGGAGCATTAGTGCCCAAATCATTGTTTATCTTCCAGGAACTATTTTAAGAACACTTGAAATTCCCCTCAGAACCTAAAGTGTGACCTAGGCTACCCCACCATGAGGACAAATGTAATTTTACAATGGCATGAGATATGCTAATGAAGCTTGTGTTCAGCAGACTGTTCTCGCCTGGCATCAGCCTTCCTGCCACTGCCTCAGTGCCTGCTTTTCCCTCTCCCTGAAGCACCTCCTGGATGCCTCCCAGCCCAAACCATGACTGCAAAATATCCCTGTTGTATAGCTGACTTCTTAACCTCATTTAAATTCTTCCTTCAAGCTACCTCCACCACGATGCCCTCAAATTGCCACCATCTTTTAATGAGAAGGATGCTATGCATACCCATTTTATCGTTATTGTATTCTCTTAGCCCAGCTGCCTTCCACCCAGTAGCTCCTGCCTGTTATGCAGATTGTGAGCTCTCTGGGGTGCCAACTGCTCTCTTCCTTGCATGTCTTCACAGTGTGTACCACGGAGGAGCCCTGATCCTGGATTGGGGGTCCCATAACGCAAACAACTAGATAAAAGAATAATTTGTTAGCCTGGATTGCAAATCTTCTTTTGCAAGAAAAAATAAAGCAATTTCCCCAGGCTGTCAGAAGCACTTTCATGTGTCAGTATCGCAGCTCTCTTCTGGCAATGACAATGGTGCATCCAATTTCCCGGCACAAGAGGGAATGTTTGCTGAGCTGATGCGAGCTCTGCGTGTCGCTGCTCTACATCTAGCTGTGCCACAGAGAGCCAAAAGGCTTGGAGGGAAGGGACCTGCTGTTGGGAAGGCAGCTTTCTGTGGGATGTTATTTTTAGTGTGGGGTGAACTCAGGGGGCGGCCTTTGATGGGATTTTTCCTGTGTATGATCCTCTCAAGGAATGTGATATTTGGCTTGTGTTTTGATTTTGTACCTCATAATGGTGTAGGGAGAGGCTGTGCAAAGTTTGTTTGCCCATATTTATTATTAATTACAAATATGCACTCTAGGTTACATATCCTGAAGTGAAATCAACACTGCAGGTTTGTATCTACATTCAAAATTCATACAAAGAATATTATATTATCAATAGGTATATGATCTGTCTTCTACCTGTCTAGAGCAGTCTTAAAAATATTCCCACTTCTGTACATTTATTTCAGCTCACTTCTTGGGTAATTGAATCCAACTATTAGCAGCCAGGTACTAAAGTTTTTGTCCCATAAGGATTTCATTTCTTGGTATCAAAAAGGTCAGCTCAGCCAAGAAGAAGTGTTGGTCTATCCTGTCAGCACCTCACATCAATAGTTTCAAGTACTCCAGGTTCTGACCACAAATATATTTTCAAACAGGACATAGTCAATGGCATCTCCTACTTCTCCAGAAAAATATAACAGCAAACATTGCACAAAGATGTACTTATCTATTGCCAGGCACATCTACATAATGTTTTACAAATAATTCATATTTCACTTAAAGTTTCACTTGACATGCTCTGCACTTAGCTTTATAATTTTTAATTGAAAATATGAATCTCAAGCATCCACACTTTCAGCATAAAATTCTTTTTCTCTCACCTATGTAATACTTTCTAGATTGTATTTTCCCACTTGTGGCCAAGTATCCAAACCTATAAATAACAACTGCTATTTCACTTTATACATTGAGGTACTCCAAACAAACAAACAAAAAAAAAAAAACAAAAACAACAAAACAAAAAAAAATTAGGACAGATTTTTTTCTAAATGTTTAAAAACTTGGTATTACCCTGAGCCCATTCCAGCAATCTAGCTAAATTTCTCAGTAAAACCACAGTTAAACAAGCAATTAATTTAGCTTTGCAAAACAAAAAGTATTGCATTGTCTACAGGGGAAAGAAAGGTTTGGGCAACTCTAAAAATTGAAAGGAAAGTGGAAATGGTTTACACTCATCATCTCAAGTGTTTCTTCACTGAAATCCCTGCAACTCTCTGCAGCTGATATCTGTTAGGCAGGTAATTCCACCTGCATTAAAATTTTGTCCCAGCTTTACACGTAAAACCCTTCCCAGTGAAGTATGGGACAGTTGCCCCATCAAATTAAAATCTTTAGGTCATTTTCCATCTATTAACTAAGATGAGGTCATTAAATTTCTTATTTTAAAAACAAATTTATTAGAGATATTCAAGCCTTTGTTACTGTATAATCCATCGACTCTGCCTATAATATTTCCTTAGTCTCTTATTCGAGTAATAATATAAATAATGCTTTCTGTTGGTATTTGCATATGTTCTCTTTTTTATATATAGAGAGGCCCACAGTTTGTTACAGTTTCTCTAGTCCACAAGACCCTTCCTTGAGCAAAATTTCGTTTCATTATTCACACAATGCTTTAATTCTCTGCTTCAATTCCAAGTACTAGTGCTTCGCTCCATCAGTTCTTCCCTAGTTACTGGTGCTTAAATGATCATTGGTCCCTTTAAACTGATGATGCCACACAGAAACTAGTCTGCAGTTTTCTTAATTCAATTTAAATTCCCAATTTTTGAATTTTCAATTTAATTGAAAGAATAGCAAATGGATCAGTCATTTATTTAAAGCCTGCCCAATATTCAAGACACATCTGCACACTGTGCTCAAGACAGGCTGCGCAAACTGTTGTAAAGGGATGTGCAGCTGCCTATATAATGCTGCAGATCATTTTGCACTGGCTTCACCCCACTTCACACAACAGCATACTGCAGGTCCAGAGTCTTCAGTCCCTTTCAGTTTGCTGAAGCATCACTGAGGGCTCATTAGGGTAATTTTGTATGCCAAACACTGCAGAGGCACTACAGACCTCTCTCCACCATTTGCTCAGAACTTCACAGTTTAAGTTTGACAATTGGCTAAAATTCAAAGACAGCAATCCATGCTGGACATGATGCAGAATGTAGAAATGTGACCTTGAAGGTGGTAGTGTCAAAAGAGGGCATAATGTGAAACTAAATAGGCCAGATGCCACTCTGTGTCCCCACATCATATCCTTGTCACCTTGAGAAAGATGTGGTCATGAGCAAGCCCTGAACGAGCCTTGTGTCTTTACTGCAGGAGTGGGAAGCTCAGAACAGACCTGATTATTGCCTAGAGGGGTGCCAGGGCTGCTCTTGTGTTCTTGTCTCCATGACCAGTGAGAAGACACTGGGTAAAGGCGCTGTCCTTCCTCCTCTGCCACCTCAGCTGCAATGGCCCTTTGCTTGGGACCATTCTGTTTGACAAACCTCATGCCCTTGCTCAACCCTCCCACTCAGTGCTGGCCACAGCAGAGGGAATGAACAAACGAGTGTCAGGGAGCACCGCAGGAATAGCAAACTCCCTGGGGGAGTGCCCAGAATTTGTGGGGAGCCCTTGGCTGGGTAGAAAAAAAGCAGAGGGAGAGACCATTCCTCAGGGCTGCAATTACTCACAGGAGGTGCTGAAATGAGATGATGAATGTTGATGTTGCACTAGCTGGGAAATGGCAACCACTCACTGTAAATGTGGGTCTGTTAGAGAGGGAAGTCACCCTTTGGGGACTGCAGCAGGGGAGGCAGGGAAAAAAGGGAGCTGAACTTTCAAAGCAGGAGGTTGAGCTGTGGCCTGTATTTTCTTCTCTACCCACACTGCAATGCTTATTTGCTGCTGGGGCTTATTAATTTTTCACTTATGCCACGCTAAAAATAGTTAATTATTGAAAATGCATATCTGTCTGATGGTGAAAGGCTGTCTCTTCCGAACAGGTGACTGGTTCAGATAAACCCAGAAGGCACTTCTGGGTCTTCTAGACCCTTGATCAAAATTTCTTTTTTTAATTTGAAAAGAAGAGAGGTGATTAAAACTGAAAATGATGGTAAGTCTAATGAAAGCTTCCTCCCTCCTTCCCAAGAGCTGGTGTAATGGGCTGAGATTTCTTTCTTTTCCTTTTTTTTTTTCCTTCTTTTTCTTCCTTTCTTTGTTTCCTTATTTCTTTATTTCCATCCTTTTTTTTTTTTTCCTCCAAAAGAATGTTTTCAATGTTTTATGTATACGTCATGCTGGCCCTTTGATTTTTTTTTTTTAAATCAGATGTAGAGATTTTGCTGTAACAATAGAGCAAATGTGTGTGGATAACATTACTCACAATGCTGGTGAGAGTTCAAAGGCTGGAATGTCCAGACTAAATACACAGCAGAAAGATCAGTTCTTTAACATTTCAATTAGACAGAAACATGAAACAACAGGCTAGTGACTTCAGCTTCTCAAAATTAAACAGTTTGACACTGCACAGAGCACACATCGAAATTCGTTAGACCTCAACAGCTTAAATCTCCTCCTGCTAAAATAGTGGCAGGAGTCATTCTTCAAATGCTGGAGTTGCTTTATAAACGCAGTGAGTCTGAGTCCTATACTTACCTGGAGGAGGGAATTATCCTTTGCATGGCAAAATCGAGATCAAGAACATCTTTGGGAGAAGCAGCTCTCCAAGGATCCTACTGTTCTGGGGAAGGTTTATTGTCTGTCTGTCGGCAAGCTGTGAGATCAGTAGAAGGGAAGCACAGCCTACACAGGGACAATGTCTTATCCCTGCTCTATAATACTGTTGACCCTGTGGTACTTAGTGGCTGTGCTACAGGGTGAGAATGGCCACATCAGGGCAGTGGATGCCCCGGTGCAAGGAGCGGCGCGTGCTCACACTGCCCAGCCTGCTCCAGTCCCCTTTCCCACCCTGGATCTCACCTGCGCCTATGGGGAGCAGGAAGCAAGGCAGGATTTCCATGAGGGCAGCCATATAGCCTTCCTTTGGGGAAGTATCACTGCCCTAATTAGAAAAAAGGTTAAATTATTTGTCTAAGGAATCATGGGGAAATCTACAATCTCCAAGTCCACAATATAAGTGGCTTTGTTAGTAATTAAATGTCCACCGTGTGTGTCTCAGGAGTAATTGCCAATAAAGCTTCTGCACTATGTCAGCTCAGTCTCACATACTCTTCTGACATGTTTGCAGTGGCAACTGAAACATTATAGTTCCCTGAGAAAATATTTCTGTTATAAAGTATACACACAAACATACACAGTCTGAGAATTGCTTTTATGTTGGAAACAAGATCATGGAGTTTGCAAGAGAACATTGATGGAAAGAGAATATACCTTTGCTTTTAAAGAAAGGTGTCTAGAGATGAATGATTACCTCAGGAGAATTAGTTCTCAATTACTATAATTGCTGTTTTATGAGCCCTTCTCATGGACCTGCAGTCTTTGTCCTTAAGAGTTGCCAGTCTCAGCATAAACTTGGAGATGACAGACAACTGCAAACAGAAGGGGACTAAAAAGTGGGGGGATGGACAATGTTGACCATCTTGATAAGCCAGACTTTTAGCTCTCTGAAGTCTTGAGGGTATTCTGCAAACATCATGAAAGGTCTTTTGAGGATGGACATGAAGAGTAAAGAGTATATGATGTATAAAGGGAATTCCTTCCCTCTTTCAAGAGAAATGGGAATAAAAAAAAAAAAGGTAATTGCTTCCCAAAACTAAATGTTTTAACAACCTGACAGTGGAAGCTGACAAATGTCATCTACTTTCTTTATGTAAATTCATGAGTCCATCCCAGTTCTCAAAGATGTATTGGTCATTCATCATCTAGAGAAACCATATCCAGCTGCAGAGACACTTCATACATTACTTAAGCTATTCACTATTCTTCAGGGTCTATGCCTGGTAACATCAGCTTTGTGTCACTATTTTGGCCCCTAAACATGTTGAACAAACTATGTAATGAGAAATAGTGACAAATTAATGTCCAAAAACCTCTTTTTCTCACATGACTATGAGTATTTAGCTTTGCCAAATCTTCGTTTTCTCTTTTCAATATCCTCCCAGGAATACTAAAACAAATTTAAGGATGTAGTTGTAGGGCTCCACAAGGGTTTAAATTACGCTTTTAGGCAAATTGTATAATTTTAAGCTTTCCAGTTTTCTCTAGAGCTGAGAAATGGGCAGCCACATGACTTCTTGCAACAGCTCACATAAGACCTAGCCAATTGTTCTTGCTTTGGGTCTTGTTTCTAGAGGACATCAGACTGACAAGCCTCTATGTCCTCCAGATGTAACATAAACCTATTTCTCCATATGAGCCTTTTCCCAAAGAACACCACTACCTCATACCCCAAGAAGTCATATGGAAGATTCTGAGGAATTAAGACAAGATTACAAAGGAAAAGATCTTTGTTGATGATTCCCAAATGGTAGCCCAAACACTTTGACTACCCCAGTGTATTACCTTTTTACCTATTGCATGACACTCCAGCTTGATGGAGAGAATAAACCAACAAGGGCCTGTAGGCAAAATTTCCCATCCTGATACCAACATGACAACAATTATTCATAGCATCATGTCTGCACCCCACTTTTGTTTTCTTCCAGGAGAAACCAGAGATAATAACCCTGGCTTAACAATTCTACCCAGGTGTCATTGAGATGAATTGGTTTTACAGTTACAAAAATCGCTTAGCACTGCATTTTATTATTGCATTCTCCCTACTCCCAAAATTCTGGCTCCTATGTTCTGTCAGACTGTCCCCTTCACCTCTCACATCTTTCTGCTCTCAAGGTCACTCATGCTACTAGCATGGTAAAATGAAAAGTTGAGTTCAGCTTGCTATAAAGCTCCTACAGAAAGTAACAACTGTTGAAACAAAAATGGAACCAGAACTCGTTCAGCATATAGAAGTAACCACACTTCAGCTTCACACTCTCACATATTTCACTGTCTCTTGTCATCCATATCAGACAGATACCTAGCTATATTTGCCAGAGTACTCTTATGTGGTACACAGCCCATGCTATAGTCAAAGCCATCTGCTCAGACATATTCTCCTGCAGATCTCAGACTGGAGAATGTGAATAGGCAATTAAAAGCAGTCCTGTGAACAAAATTTGCTTTTTAACCTGACCCTTCACAAAAATGCTGAGACAAAGATGGGGGTAAGATATAATCTTGGATTTCCTACATTTAAAGAAGCAAAGTTTGGATCTCATCATGCCAATCTTATTTCTAGCAAGACCCACTCTGATCACCCACTCCAACATCCTGGCTACTAATGCTCACTCCATAGCACATTGGCTTCACTGGGACTATGTGCACAAGTGAGAGCTTGAAGCATCCACCCCCCACAATAGTTTTAGTTAGCACAGCAAATCAAGGAGTAGACACAAAGAAGTCTGTGGAAGCCATGGCACTAAAATCTCTATCTTCTTAGGGGGAAAAAATTAAGGGACTGTGCAAAGGCAGGTGTGAAGTCCTGGAATTTGAATCTAATCTCATCAGATGCCCCATTAGGATTTACTGAGACACATTATTGTGATCAAATATGACCAGTCTGGCAGCTCTCTCATGCAAGCAGAAATGCTGTTTTCACAAGAATCATTAACAGCCCTTTTCTACCACTGGGCTGAACAAGAAAAGAAAAATAACAGGGTGAAATGAAAAGAAGCTGCAAAATAGATGAAGAGGATACAAACTTGAGTTGGAAACTGGCAGATTTTCTACCTTGGAGAAAAGACAGAGAGCTGCTAAACAGAGAGGGTGTAATGAAATTAGTCTAAAGACAATTTTTATTGACCAAGAAGGAAAATAAAGGAGGAAAGTCAAGAACAACAACCTGAAGGGTACCTAGAAATTCCAAAGCAAAAGGCTTGGATTTTCCTAGATGCCCAGCCTGAGGCAGAGCTGAACAGCAAAAAATGAGAGAAATAGAACATAATACTGAGCAATGCCTTCAATCAGCCATCTGCTGTCAGCAGTCTAACAAAGAACTGACTTACTCAACTCCATGATGGGTGTGAAATTCACTGGATAAAGTTTTCCATATGTACATGCCCTGCTCTCCCCCATGTAATGAGCTCATCCAAAATAAATCAATGAGGTCCATTCTCCCTCTCCAAATGACAGATTCCCATTAGTTCCACAGCATCCTGGGCCTCACCACACCAGTGCCAGACTGGTAAGGGCCCAGTTTCATGGAGACCAGAGAGGGTCAGTGCCTCAGGCTGAGCTTAGTTACAGCAAGCTCCAAAGCCTCCACACCAGTTCTAACATCCAGGTTGTAAACTTCTGAAAAATATGAGGTCATCATGAAAACAATAGCACACCAAATCCTATAATACTCACATTTACTGTATAAAGCTTTAGATTATCTCATAAAAATAAATAATACGCATTGGCTATCATATAACCATGGAGATTTGTTCCTGTTTTTTAACTCAGATCACTGTTTTGCATACAGAGGAAAGGGATGATTTTTGTTTTATCTTACAGCTTAACGTTTTTCACTTCTTTTTTTTGAACAGACTTTTGCTGTGATGTCTGTAATCCGGCTCTCAGGCTACATAGTTTCTTCTGATACACTGTGATCAAGTCTCAACTGGTAGGTCTAGTTTCTTCCCATATATCTTTTTAGATAAAGCCTTTAAAGGAGGGAGAAGACAGAAATAGAGTTGCCACAAGGCTTGGATTTGGCTAGTTTATCTTGCACCCTACTCCACTTTGCTGAAGGATATTAATTGTCCTCAGGTCTCCTCGGCCTGCACATTTTTTTCCTCTTTTCTCCCCTCTATTACCCTCCCACCAGCAGGAATCATAACCGTGTGAGCAGTAACTGCCAAAAGGCAGCGATTCATAATCAGCAGAGTGATTACAAAGGAGCCAGCAGCAATGCTGAAGTTTACAGCACTTCCTGTGCACAAAACTACGTGGCAAAAATATTTGCTGCAGAGAGTAAACATGCTTAATGGGTTCCAGTTTAATTTCTCTTTTATAATCCTCTACTGAATGTATACAGTGCTTGGGAGAAGCGCAGTGCTGATAGGACAGACAATGCAGGAGCCTTGCTAAGCTGCACAGCATGTGCAGTGTGAACACCTGAAAGTGCCCCCCACCTGCGTGCACTGTGACTTGATGTGCACTGGCCAAGGCTGACCTGGCAGAGCTGCCAGCCTGACCCCAGGGAATGCCCTGTCACACCGGTTCCCCATGGTACAACAGCATATTGCCATTATCAAAAAAGAAACATGAGCAATACGAGGCCACTGAAAAGCTTTAGTGATTTTCCAACCCTTTTTTAAACAGACTGCGTTTCCAGATCCCAGGCACAGAGGATGTTCACCGTCTGGAACTTCACATATGCAAGACTCAATGTGTTTTTCTCTCATCTTCCCTGCACTTCCTCAGAGCTCCAAGAGCCAGGGAAAATTTACAGAATCACAAAACTACAGAATCATTTACTTTGGAAAAGACCTCTGAGATCATCAAGTCCAGCCTTTGACTGACCATCACCTTGTGGGCTGGACAATAGCACCAAGTGACATGTCCAGTCTTTTCTTGAACATCTCCAGGTTTGGTGATTCCACCACCTCCCTGGGCAGTCTGTTCTAATGTTTAACAGCCCCTTCCCAACTAGGCTGGCTCCAGTGCAGACCAGCTATTGGGAGGAGTAACAGGTTACAGAAGGCTTAAAGCCTTCGGTTGATCTGGCATGATTTAATGGGGGAAAGTCAGCTCATCCTCCAGCTCTTTAGTCCAAACCAGACTTTGATCTGAATACATCAGGAACTACTGCGACTGGCAAGTGGCTATCTTCTACATAACAGTGGAGAACCATAGAGGAGATATATCCTTCTCCATCAATAAGTTTTGCTAAGTGCAATCTTCCCCATTTGTTCAGTAGATGCAGAAACGGGATGGACAAAATGAGACTCAGAAAAAAACACCAAAACAAAACCAACAAAAATAAACACAAAAAAATCAAGCAAACAAATAAAAAAAACAAACAAACAAACAACAAAAAACAAAACAAAAAAAAAAAGTCCCATTCAATTCCCAGAAGAGAGCGGAAAAAAAGAGATATAAAAGAACAAAAAAAATGTGTCATAGTCTCTATAAAACAGATACACTTTCACTTTTTGCATCTGAAAAATTATATCCTTAATAAACAAAGAGTCTCCAACGGATTCCCTATCTTTTTAGCTCCTAGATTGAAAAGACTTCAAAAGTAGTCTTTTTAAACAGAGGCCTTTATCACAGTGTAGGTCTTTATCCAGGAAATCAAGAAATATATGCTTTTCTTCTTGTGTGATTATCTGTTTAAATACTGCCTAAGATTGTGAGTTTAATTCATTCTGACCTCATTAAGTGTTTCTTGCCATTTTAGCCAGAGGATGGTGAAGAGAAATCCCGAGATAATGGAGCAGTTTGGATCTGAGTTTCTCTAAAGAACTGTGGAGGGAAGGATTGGGTGATTTGTTTATCAAGTCCTGAAAATACAGAAGCTTTCAATGTTGTCTCTTGCATTTAGTATTTAGGCAGAAATGGCCTTACCCTTTCAAGGTGGCAGGATAATGCACAGTCTGCCTCAGTTTTTCATGGAGCGGGGGAAAAAAAACAAAAACATCTATCAGTGTGATAAGGATAATGTGGAGTCTTGTGATCTAGAAAAGACAGTTGATACAATCTTGGATCTTTTTGCCACTTGCTGGGGGAAAATTTCTACTTCTGAAAAGCTGACCTGTGTACTAGGGGCCACTGGGAGATCCCACAGTGGCTGTCATTCCTAGGGAGACAGTCCTGGGGAGAAGTCATATGTATAATTGCCACCCCTAAATGTCCCATAAGGTTTTGTTTTGCAACCTGAAACAGTCAGTGTATGATGTCTCCTGTTGTACCACCTGTTGCTGGCCACTTTGTTTTAGCAGTGGATTTTGGGTACAACAGAGGATAACTTTGCCTTCTACAACTCTGAAGGAAAACAATGTCACAGGAGAACAAAAACTTGGATAAAATGATCAAGGAAAAGCATCCACTAAGAGAGTATTCACTCAAGAAAAGGAGCTTCTGCAGCAATAGAAAGGCCTTAGAAGCACTTTACCTCTCACATCAGGGAACCTAAAAAGAGCTGAATGTGATAGACATTGCACAGGTACACTATATGAGTACTGCAACAACCACAAGTCTCTAGTTTTAAATGTTTTCAGGAGATACATTTCTGCAATGTGAATGTGAACATGCTGGTGAATTGCTTAGATTTTCCATTTTGATTCCAACTTTCATACATTTGAGATGAATACAGGTGTAGAAAGCATTTGCAGGATCAGATCACTCCTTTTATTTATATAAATATTTTTATCTGTTTTGCACTCCTTTAGTTTTGTGCTTACAAATTGCTACTACCTAATGAAAAAATCACGAGGACTGATTTTTCTGTTGTTGAACACTGTCTGCCACCTTCAAAACATGAGCCCAGAAACAGCCTCAGCCAGGAATTTTTTAAATGAATCAGCTGTAGAATGAGTTTCATTACTGACTTCAAGGCAAAAAAAGCACCTGATAGCTCATGGGGTGCAGACAATAGCTCATCATACCCTTACTGATGTCCCAGGATGTTTCTTTGAATGGCTCACAGCTTCCGGCAGCTGCCTGAAGGACAAATGGACTGTGTTTTTATTTCTGTTGTTAGAGTTCTGCAGACAGGTGACAAGATGAGACAAATTTTGTGACCTGCTTTAATAAAGATCTGGAAAAGGAAGAGCACCATCACAGCAGGTAAATATATTTATTTCTTAGGCATCACTTGAGAAGAATTTAAAGACCTCGATTATTAAATTCCAGAACATGGTAACTTATGATTTACAACACAAGCTTTAGCAATCAAAGTTCAGGATGGTAAGAAGTTGATTAAGGAATGTCCTCTTTTAAGACACCATTTCTTCAATTCACAACTGTAGTCATTGGTGAAACAAATAGAGAAAATTGGGAGCTGCTGTTTTGGAGCAGGAAGGTGAGAAAAATTGCTCCAGTTGAAAATTTCTTTATTTTTTGACCTAATGCCTAAAACAGCAGTCATAACATGCTGCACAATTTTTTTCCTGAACGAGGTAAGGGATAGTAGAAGTGTCTCATTCATTCTAATACATTCTAATACAGCATTCTAATTCTGGCTGTATACAGATCTTTACATACTCTTCTGCTGCCTAGGAGTAATGGGACAGAGGGAGCTAGGAACAGGATAAAGGTAGTCATGACAATAAAATATCAGCATTTTTTAAAGCCAAGTGCCTTCACTTAAGAGGAAAAGAAGTCTTGAGTTTCAAAGGTGCTATTGGAGGCTTTTAAAATTGCATAGGATAAACAATCCTGCTGAAGATGTTCTGCAAATTTCTTTGGTAAGATTTTAGGCAGGAGTTGACAGATATCATTGCATGCATGTTTCCTTGTGTTCTATACAAAAATTCCCCTGCTGTGTTATTGTGTTACAAGAGCTTGTGAGAATGTGGTGCAATGGTGAACTCTCATCCATCACCTCCCAATGAACTACTCAGAAGTCCATTTATTTAGGACAAGATAAAATCATTTTGCTGTTTTTTAGCTAGTGGAAAACAAACAAACAAACAAAAAAAAAACCCAAAACCTAACCAACTGGAACTACTTGTTACACTTATATTTCTAGATGCACATTTTTTAAAATGGCAAATTAAATGTCCAGGGGGAAAAGCTTTTTTAAAAGCTACTTATCTTTCCCTCAGGTTTGGATGTCTGTCTTCTCAAAAGCAAACCCTTTCTAAATTTTTCTAAGTTTTTTGTAAGGGATCTAAATCAGACCTCTTTCAATGTGTAGGACCCACAATCCAGGCAGCTGAGGACAGTTTCATGCTGTTGCCTCTGCAGCAAAACATTTTCCTTGGAGAAATGGAAAAATCAAACTAATTTGCACTGATTTACACTATTATTGTTATCAAGTTAAAGGAGAATTACAAAAAATCAGAGAAGGCTGTACCAAAAATATGAAGTTTGTATCTCCTCAGAAAAAAAAGCTGAACTCTATGATAATTATAAATGGAGATTTTTCCATCAGCAGGATATCTATTTCGACACTCAATATTTGCCTTTTGGCTCAGGTAATTTTCTTTTGATTTCCTAAAAGCAAAAATCTTTCCAAACTTCTTATTCTTTCTGGCGAGCAACTTAATTTTCAGCCTCTTAATTTTCTTCAGATTTATGTACCTAAGGTAAAGAGACCTCTGAGAGGCAGATTTTGTTTTCCAGGGTCTTTTGGAGGTTACAACAGTAAATTACAGATTCTAAACTGATATGCATATAAGAAAGTAGCAGAACCTGAAAAGTGGCAAAATATTAGCAGCTAAGGACATAGTAAAAAATAATAATGAAAAAGGCACAAGATATTGTGATATCTCCTCAAGGCTGGTTTTCTGTTTTCAGAAGCAGCCAGTATTGAATGCTCTGGAGAGCAGGGCAATTCATCTATTTCTACAATACTTTGCTAGAAAGCAAATGTTGGCCTGACCCCAGCTGGCGATTAGGTTATATTGAGGAGTTTGAGGATTGATAGCCCTTGTCATTTTAAATTAGCACTAAATGTAGTTGAGGATGTTATTCTTATTTGGGTAAATATTGCATTCTTTTTGCAAATCATCTGTATTAACGTATTTGTCTCATAAAATAGATTGAAGTCCACTATTAAACTGTGTGCAGTATAAAAAATAGCTCATGTAATTCATTTTTACAAGTGTTGCCTTTAACTTTCATCAGTAAGAGCTCTTGACAGGTCATTCAAGGTTTTTCCAGACTCTATCAACTCCTATCTCTTTCTTTCTTTCTTTCTTTCCTTCTTTCTTTCCCTTTCCATACAAAATACCAAGATTTCTGATCTAACACCAGAAAAACAAAAAAACATTCATCTGGTTTGTGTTTGGAGTTTGTAACATCCCTCAAATTTTTCTTTTGTTGAAAGATGTACAGTTACTTTACATTTCTAAAGTAACTTATGACAAATATAATATACACAGAAATGTTTCTAATAGAGTGAATCCATCCACCTGGGCTTCCTTGTGCATATTTAACACTTTGGAGCAACTTCTACACAGGGTGTGAAGGAGGGGATTGAGAGCATTTCTCAGCCATCAGCCTTGCTGTATTTCAGATCCAACTTATTTGAAAAAGTGTAGAGAGCTGTATTCCTCTTCATCAGCTTGGTCATATCACCCCAGCATGGGTAAGGCATTAGAAGAGCTTTTGTCCAATTGTGCTAAGTGCAAAAATTATGACCCTGAGAATGAGATAATTTTTTTCCCAGGGGAGGACAAGTGTCCATTAGAGACTTTGTGGATGCATTCTCTGTGACTGGAGTGTCCCCAGCTCACCCTCTGCTATGGGTCTGGCATGTCTTTCATAGCAAAATAAAAGAAAGTATATCAGTGTGACTGATTACGCTAGCATTTAGCATTTGCTTTAATAGAGTCTTGGAGAAAATGCTTGATTTTAAACACTAGAGTAATTCTATCGACTTCAGTAGAGCTATTGGTATGCTCAGAAGAAAGTATGTATTGTAAGTGTTTTGTGGAATTTTGACAATAGGCAGGCACTGAGGCATTAGATGATGTAGATTAAATGTATAAGCCTCTCATCTTCCACCAAGTTCCTTCTTTTGCAGACAATTTAAAATTTTGCGACTGATGCACAGAAAATGGGAAAATACAATGAGGAAAATGTCATGTGTCTCCTCAGAATTGCTAAATAATTTCAGCTAGCTTTTCTTATTATATTTGCCCCTTTAGAAACATGAAGCCTGCTAATTAAGCGAGGACTGGAGACTTGTCAAGATTATGAGAGTACTGCTATGACATAACCATAATTCTTGATGACATTTCACTTTCCCCATCTAGAAAAATCTATCACACTTTCTGAGATGTGACCTTCATCTTGTTAAATGAATACTAGAGCAAAGAGCTCGTTTGACCTCTTACCTGCCCTCCCCTCTCCACCCTCTGTCTGGCCTCAGCCAGTCTGTCAAGCTTGTTTGCTTCATACTAATTAGCTTGATTTCTTTGGCTATTGTTACTTAGCACACTTTCTTTGGTTTTGTTTCTCTTCTGACTTTTCATGTAGCTATTTGGACCACATAGTGTCTCCTTTCTAACTCGCCCATCAGATTCTTCTTTTTTTTCTTTTTTTTTCCAGTTTTGGTGAAACTCCTTATTTAGCCACATTTGTCTTTTGGTACACTCCTTGCTGGAAGAGGAGCATGCTACATGCTTTTCTTTCTCTATTCTATAGTTCTTGGGGTTTTCTGTTCCCTCAGTCCCACTACTCAGCCAGTTTGATTTTTACAACCATGTAGTTATTCCTCTGGAGAAACACAAGTCTGACTCCAGCACCTTTTTGTTCTCCTTCTCCTCATTTAGCATTCATTTTTGCTGCAATCTCAGATCTAATGAGATTGTGATCAATGTTTCCCAAGTTGCCCCTTGCCTACATGTCTTCAATCATAGCTTGGCCGTATAATCTACTACACTCTGCCTTCTGTCAATTGGCAAACATATATAGTTGATGTTAAAAGCATCCTGGAACCACAAAACAAAGCTTTATTTTCTCCTTCACTTAATAAAGTGGAATCCACCTTCTTAATTGCAGAATTTCATTTGCATCCTTTCTCATGCGAAAGCTGTAATATATGTGGGGGTTTTTGCGTTTGGTTGGTTTTTTTGGGTTTTTTTTGTTTGTTTGTTTGTTTGTTTGTTTTTTTGTGGAGTCATTTTAGAATCCAGCTCTTTCTATTTTGGAAACTCAATACATTCCAGCTTTCAGCCTACTCAAGGAAAAAAGCAAAAGAAGTATGACAAAATGTCCTTTCACACACAATTATCTACCAGGCAATCATTATCCCATAATATTATCTCACAAAATAAACAGCTCTCCAGCAACATTAGCTTATCCCTGCAATGTTTGTGTGTGTGTCAGTCTTATACAAGATACCCTGGATTTCACAGGTGCTAGGGAGTACCTTGGGATGCCGTGGTTGGTTACCACAGTAATTAACCAACTTTAAACAGTGCTGGGCCTGAAGTGGACACAAAAGGGCTGTGATGCCAGGTGAAAACATCAAGTCTCTTCTCTGCTGTGTAGAAACCGAAATCTAGAGCACTTTGATCTGTGTTGATTTGCAGCAGTGTAGGGCTTCTCTGTTTTGCCTGGTTTCCCTGATTTGTTGACTCTGACGGCTGTCTTCCTTCAAAAGAAACTTAGGTGAAAATCACCTCCCCACCTTTGGCTTAGCCAAAGGCTCCTATTTAATCTCCAGAAGAGAAAACTTGGGCTTTTTCCAAGCAGTCATAAACAAATGAATTCTGCTCTAAGGACTGACAATGACAACAACAACAACAATTTTTTAAAAAAAAGTGATGAGCTCCATGTCACAAAATATTTTGAGGTTTTGACTTTTTTTAAGACTTTAAGTTGTCTCTGCTCTGTCAAGTGCCTTTTTCTTGTACATTATTTGTCTTAGACTGGTAGCTTTCTGACAGCTTATGTATTATATTTGAATGCATTTTCCACAGTGTACGAGCTATGACAACACAAATCATCCAGACAGATTACAAGGGAACAGTGCAGTTCATCCTCACTACACCACAAAGCAGGAGCAGAGGGGAGAGGAGGGAGAGGAGCTGTGAGCTGGGGGAGGCTGATGGAGCTCCCCTCTAGGCTCTGCCCTGCCCACCCTGAAGCACTGGGGCACTGGGGAAGAGCCAGAATTTCACTTCCAGGACTTCAGGGGCTTCAAGGTTCCACACAGGAGATGAAACCAATTTATGATCAGACCTCTGCACATCTGTGCCATTATGGAAAGGTAATAAATATCAGGAAAGGAAAGGATATCACACACTCAATTTGAGAAAAACTGAAAGTCCTATGCCACAGGCCAAATATAGAACTCCATTAACTATTGTGAAGCACTGTTGATGAGGAGAGTAAAAGAACAGCCCAGGAGGAAATTAATAATTCTGTATTAAGTGCAGAGCTTGGATGGTGTTTGGTAAATAAAGCCTGAGGTCATGCATTGACTGATGGGGGAAACAAAATATTGAATAACCACCAGCTCAGCAAACATTATCCACCCTGTGCAGGGAAGGAAGCATTTTGCTTATGGATTAAGGATAATATTGTCACCTTAAAAAAAAAAATGCACCAGAATGTTATGCAGACGAAGGGGCCAAATAAATTTCCACAGTACCTTCAGTTATTCAGTTGCCTAATTTCTGGCTCTTCACATTTTTCTCTGAATTTAGTCCTTTTATTTCCTCATTTAGTCCTCATTTCCTTATGAGGTCAGTACCTTTTTGTTACTGTTTCAATGAGAAAGTGCAAAAACAAGCATCTTACATCAACATAAATCAGCTTCAACATTATGCAAGTTTACTTCAATTGCTAAATCTTCTGGTTCCAGCAAGGCTTGTTGGCAAATTATAGTGTACCACAGATGAAAAAGACTTGGATCATTCCGCTGAAGGACAGACAAAGGCTGTCTCTGGGCCCCTAATGACTTAGAGGTGGCTGGCCCAAGCATCACCCTTCTCCATCCTCATGCTGGATGAGTGAGAGCTGGTCCAGCAGTGCTTACAGGGGGTGCAGACAGGGCCTGTCTCCCCTCGCACAGAGACTGTGTCCTGGTGCTCCTGCTGAGCCTGAGCTTCTGCTGCTGCTCCTGGGCTGATGGCCAGGCCATGGCCCTTCTCAGTGTTCATCTTCAGTCTTCCCAACAGCAGGAACACAGGAATAAAAAAATTTCAAAATTAGTATCTCATCTAAAGCTCTAGCTAGAATTTTGGAAGGGATGGAAGGGAGCACAAGGAGAATAAGCAGAAGAATTTCCTCTGGTTTGAGTCTTCTACTTGACAACTTTCAAAGGTCTTTTGCACAAGATAGACAGTTTAGAGCTTCTAAAGATGAAGATGAAAACAAAGATGGCAAAGAAAAGGAAGGGCATGCCTGAAGAAGAGAGGGAGGTAGAAGAAGTTACCACAAAAAACCTGGAAAGGTACGTAAATGATGTTTTATTACATGATCCACAGTAATTTTCATGCAAATCAACAAGACTGCCTAAACTGGGCTTCACAGAGCCAAAACTACACATAATAAATTACTTGTTACCAAAAATTAGCAACACATACCATTAACTGAGAATCCTCTGAGGTGAGTGTGGAAACTGATAAAGAGGTGTCAGAGGTGAAAAGAGTTGGTGAAAGGAGCTGAGACAGCACAGGGCTGGAGAGCTGGGAAATGCAGGCAGACACCAAGCCATGAAAGCAATGACAAGAAACAGAAATGTTCTGCAGAAGAGCCACTGAGCTCATCGGGTAACTCAATATTTAAAAATTCCAAGGGTTAATTTTAGTATTTTACTACATAAGGCAACTACTTGGAATTAATCAGATTATACAAGAATGTCACTCAACACAAAGATTGAAAACCAGGATCAATATAATTCTGTGCACCCTCTTTCAGAGAAGAGATCATAGAAGCTAATGAAATGCAGATAAGTGCATTAGGTTTCCCTCTTTCCATGCACCCTCTTATCCTGTCACTTAAAACTCAAAATCAATCTGAGTTACCTTAAGTGGCAATACTGTGTCTTTAATCCTTGATTCATTTGTTGTGAAATATAGTCAAAATAATAATTTGAAAGGGAAATTTGAAAATGTCAGATAGTAAATGCATATTTTACTTATTTTAATGTTTGTTGATTTGAGGCTTTGAGGGCAACACGGTAAATATTCAGTTTGGCTGGCACAAACTGTGCAGGAATCTAATAGAAAGCAATATTGTTGAAAATGGATATCAATTGAAAACAGAGAGCAGTGTCAACTATTCCCCACTGGGAGCAGACAACAATAAAACCAGTCAAGCATTACACAGTTGAGCCTGCCAAATGTCATTAGAGTGTAGAAAAAAAGTAAAGGCACATAGGAAAGGGGGGTATGTGGTGTGGTTGTTGAAGGGGGAAGTACTTGCCTTATTTACATTTTTCCCCTAGACGATTTAGTAGCATAAAACTTGGGGGAGGGCGTGTGGCGGTGCTGGACGCAGACACGATGGGATGGTGGACCCCAAAGTTTAAATTTATTATAATGGTGTTGTCAGATAATTCAGGAAAACAGGGAAACATATCATCCTATTGTGAATTAAGAGCACCAGAAAGATAAAGCAAAGTAGTTAAACGTCTCTCAATTGCACGGCAAATTACATTGGAGCACAATTTTAATTTTTAACTATCTTTCCGTTTTCATAAGTCTTAATACCGAGATTACAGTATTAGGTGGGATAATTAGGCCAATTTATTTTTAAGCTCTGCCAAAACAACAATTAAAAGCAACAAAACAAAACGCAAACCCCGATCCACGAGGACGGGATTTTTACACCGCAGCGCTGAGGGGAAGATTTGCTGCCTGAAGCGAGCCCCGGCTGTGAGAGCTGCGGGCGGGAGGGAGGGAAGGAAGGGAGAGAGGGAAGGGAGGGAAGAAGGGAGGGAGGGAAGGGAGGATGCCCAGGCTCGGCCGTGCCCGGCGCTCCCGCAGCTCCACCTAGCGCGGGGCTGCGGCCGGAGCGCCCGCCCGGCCCGTCCGGCCCCTGCCTTGTGAGCGGCACCGGCACCGCCCGGACCGCTCTTCTGCTCAGCTCTCGGGAGTCACGGCAGAGAGGTGATGCTTCTTCCCAGGACTCGTATTTAGTACCTGCCGTACGGATAGGCGGCTCCGCCATTCGGAATGCCCTTGCTCTGTTGTGTGTGTCCAAGCGCCTTCCCTGGGGATCCAGGTTTTCCTCCATTCCTGGTATCAACCAGCCTTTCAAATCAGGAGTTTCTGCTTCACTGGCTGCGAGCAGAATTCGACTAAAGGACCTTGCACTTCTCTGGGTAAACTCCTCAGACATACTATTTTTAACTCCCATATTTAATGTCTGGTGGCAGACACCACCAGGCAGTCTAGAGAGTGCCTCGTTTCTCTATCTGCTTCAGAGACTGAAGTTCCTCTCACCTAACAGCAAAATGTGTTCCCGAGTTCATCCCTGCTCATCTCTGCAGATCCCCACCAGTGTTCCTGCACCTCAGGCAAGCAGGGAAGACTCACCTGTTTAAAGCTCATGCTGACCAGCTACTACTTGTACTAGGAAGCACCTGATGTGTGACGTCTATGGCGCATTTGGGTCTTCCTGAAATGCCTGGCAGCAGAGGTTACATCGCTCAGGGTACCACAGGCCTTAAGTCAAATGCGGTCATCACTCCAAAAGCAACTTCATTGTTTATTCAGTTCAAAGACTCTGTTAAGAGAAATTATAATCTGTGTTCATTTGCGAAGTCAGTTGCCTACATTGTTGCACAGTAAAAATGCAGGTCAAAATAGCTGGGTAGAGATAAAGCATGTAAAGCACAGATCAAAATTACCTTTACCGTGTGGTAATATAGCTGTCAGATCAGAACTGTGTCTCTGAACTAAAAGAGCCTGCATCCCGTTAAAAATTCCCACATCCCCATGGCAAATTTTATTTCCTTTTGAATTCAGTTGTAAAAATTGGAAGCAAGGAAATTCACAGGCCAAAACACTGTCTAGATAACGTTAAGGGGCATGTTGCTTCCAAAGCCTTGCGTGGGTTTTAGCCACATGTCTCCCACTGATTTTAATGGGATTTGCATGGCTAAAATCCTGTGCAATACTTTGAAAATGTATCCCTAAGGGTCTGTCATGAATTCATAAAGCCCCAGAATTTCTGAGTTAAAACCAAAATACAGTGTTGGCTGATTTTAAAGGCTTGTTACCACTCTCCTAATTAAAATACAGCTTAGTTTGGTAAAAGGTCTATTCTGCTTTGCATATAATGTATATATGTGTTTAATATAATTCTAGTATGTGTATAATTTATATGGTTGTGTTATTTACACCACAAAAGAGTTGTGTTATACACAACTTCTAATTTTCATAACACTTTCATTATACATTGGGTAGTAAGCTCCAAACAATGAATAAAATTGCTACTGTTCTTTCAATGAGCTCGTAAATGTCACTGAAGAAATTGCCGTCTGCTAAGGGTGAGTTGGTTTTGTGGTACACTTATTGACAGAACAGTTTGTTCTCATACAAAATTACAGCATTTTCTTTAAAATGTTTTACATGGTATTATATCATTAAGGATCACGGAAAGTAGGAACACAAATCAATACCTCACAAAATGTTTGGTTTCTGACAAACGCACAAAATTAAGGAAAGCCAATGGGGAGGCTGTTCTTCTTTCATTCTTGTGCTTCACAGGAAGGCTCTCAGGTCAGCATTGTCTTTATATTAAGTGGTCCATGAGCAGCCAGTACGTCAGGTCAGCAAAAGCAAACTGGTACTACAGACTAAGCCAGTTTCTTAATTCTTTGCATTACTATGCACACCAAATTTGCAGGTCTACTTGTCTTCATTTTCAACATTCCTGAACTGTTCCTGCATTCCTCTTTGTTTTCACCCTCATTAGAGTTGCATAATATTATATTTTGTTATCATCAGATAGAACACACTAGTCACATATATCTACCAAGGTAAGCAGGCATTTTAGCACATCCTGACTTGTCATATTAGATATTCAATAGGTGGTTATTAAACACATATAAATAAATAAATCTGATTCTATGTAAGCAAACAAACACACCTCAAATGCTGCCAGCAAAATGAGTAGGTATAAGAAATTTCAACCCAGCTTTTCAATTTGGTCTATTTCTTGTGTTAAGCTTAAAAAATCATGGAATCACAGAACAGATATGATTGGAAGGGACCACAGTGGGTTATCTGGTCCAACCTCCCTGCTTAAAGCAGGGTCATCCCAGAGCATATGGCACAGGATTGCATCCAGAAAATTCTTATAGATCTCCACTGGGGGAGGCTTCACAACCTCTCTTGCTAGAGAGGTGGTTTGGTTATTTTTGCTGATCACCAAAAACATTTTCCTCCTTGCTACAACGTCAAACAAGTTTTGGGAGTATCAGTTTTGAAAGCAGCTTCCAGAAAGAATCATCTTTCCAGGTTCAGAGTTAAGTAATAGCAAAACACAGCAAATCTGCTTGACATTATCAGCTGGACTAGCCCAATATACAAAAGCAATTCACCTCACAATAATCCAGTCCTTTTAAAATTTCTTATTTTGTATTTTGCTACCAAGGGGAACTCTTAATGTATGGAAGTTACCCTGCAGGATGAACAATCCCTGGCAGGTATTCTTTAATGAGGACTGGTTCCATAGCTCAGTGGTCCACAAACTGTAGCCCATGGCTCTGTAGTGGCCTAAAAGCCTTGGCTAATAAACAGAAAAATATACCAACTTACATTGTATCCAGACATGCCATGCTGCTGTTTCCAATGTAGTTTTCCTGACTTGCCAGGAGGAAGTTTTCAGCTTAGTGCAATTTGCACATTTGCTCTGGGCCTTCCTTTGAAAAATGCCCTGGTATGTTCCTCAAAGGGCACATGGCAGCTGAGGGTTAAAGGTGGTTCACTAGTCTAGAAAAGCCTTGGGGCCATTGCCTTAGCTGATTCTGGGCAATGTATTTTCACTGAAATCATCAATCCTTGCATTTTAACTCTGATACTCATTACCATTCTTTTAAAATACCATAAAAATTAAAGATAACAGTGCATGAACCCTGAAAGGCAATATCCCTTGGCCTCACATATGTATAAGATTTCTCCTCCTCTCCTTTTTGCTTCTCCTTTCCTCCTCCCCTCTAATCTCTCTCCTCATTGATTGCTCTTTGTTAAACAACAACATGCAAGATGCAAAACTCACAGAGGCAATCAAACACACAAGAGTAAAACCATACAAGAAATAGTGTCTATGCACTGCTGTGAGTTGCCCCCTTCTTCGCTTGTTTTATTCTTAATTTAGACTCCTGAGGAATTTTCCTTTTGCCAGACACACATTGCACATTCTGATTGAACATGTTCTAATTCTTCCATGGGATAAAAGACATGGGGGAAAAAAGAAAAACAAAACAAAATCACAACCTCTTTGATTTTAAAAGAAAATTGCAATCGGTATTGTCATCTCTGAGTTTACCTTTGTCAGCAAGGCTGTAAGAATATGTTCAGATCAAATATTTGGGTGTGTGCTTTTCATTCTGAAGCTGAGGACCTAAGGTCCTGACATATCTTGGATGGTGGCCAAGTTTAGACCCCTAATAATCTAAAACAATCACCACCTGCTTCAAAGGGTGGGAAAAAGACATCTCCTTGCTGATCACTAGTCTCGGATGAGGAAAAATCTTTTACTGCATCAAACTGAAATATAATAGGTGCAAGAGAATGGAAATCTTGCACTAAACACTTCATTATCTGCAGGCTTCTATGTTTGGGTTTTTTCCCTGTCAAAAACATAACCATACAATGGTTTTTCAGATCTCTGAGTTAGCTATTTGCCTCATAAGACCTGTCGTTTAAGCCATGTAAAGCCTGTCATTCTCAGCTTTTTGATGTGATCTGAACAGGAGGTGTGTGTATATGCACATCCATCATTAAATATGTACATTTGCAAAGTAAAAATATATTTATGGCTATTCTGGAAATTCTTACAGCTATAATATCTATTCAACTTCTACAACAGTATTTTAGAATAAAGACTGTTCCAGATCAATGCACATTCTTTTCAGACACAAGAAGATTTTAAACAGGACATCATCCTTCTTTAGGAATAATGGATAACTTTTTTCAGACCACCAGTTGTAAAGGAAAAAACGTGCCTTTGAAGACACATGAAGTGTGCATGAGCTGCATGGACATCCTCACAGAGCAGCACTGCCCCTTCAGTGGCTTTTCCAGCCAACAAAGTTCCCTCAGTACTGCTTAACTATAAATGCAGCACATCTCCCATGATTCCACCAGGAACATCAGGTTGTTTTTCATTCTCCAAATAAAACAAGGTCTTGGTTGCTCATGTCTTGACTTCCTTCAAAGGCCCCATCTGGCCTAAAGCACCAAACAGATGGGAAGATGGTTCAGTGGTTAGATGATTTATTTCAGCCAACAGCAGTTCGCAGGAGATGGGCTGAGAAGCTCCCTATTGTCTAGGACGAGCTGGGTTCAGGTGCTTGGGAAAATATGGAAGTAAAATTAGTTTTGTGGACAAAAGTGAGGAGGAGGATTTACTGCAGCAGCCACAAGAATGGGGTTGAATCTCAGCACTGGAACCCAGATCCTTGTCACAGGGGCATTCTGAGGTGCCCAAGGGTGGCCCAAGGGGCCAGGCTGCAGCTCCCTGCATGGCATAGGAAGGCTCAGTTGCAGGTGGGGACCAAACCCTCCAGGGCAGGAGATGCATGCATGGATGCTAATTAGAGGTTTCTAGATTCATTAAGGCATTGCCTGAGCACTGCCCTCACACACTCTGCTGTGCTGGAACAAGATAACATCCCCTACAGGAGATGGTATCTCTTTTGTGCTTCTACAAGTAGTCAGAGATTCAGGTTTCTTCCTGTTAGCCAAAGGGACTTCTGCTTGACACCCCCTGCACCTCCCAGGGAAAGGGAGTACATCTGTCATCCCACCTTTGAGCAACAGCTCTGGCTTAGATAGTTTTTACCCTTCTCAAAATGCAATATGTCCTCCCGTAACAACTCTTTAGGCAAAAATTGAGTTCTGACAGAAAAAAAATGAAGAAATATTTTTTTCTTTTTCTCTTTATTAAAAGAGACATCCGAAGCTGTAGGATGTGCTTCTTTTATATACTCAAAGTAATTTACTGGGCAAAAAGAAGAAAAAAGACCCTGTTTTTCCCCTCCACGGAATCTAACAGACGTGCCTTAGAACATTCCAAAAGAAATGGTAATAGAAGACTATATTGTGGCTCCACGTTTTTGAGGGTTTTCATGAGTTGTGAAAATGATTGTCCGTGCATGTAGATTCAAAGATGGGCTTTTTTTCCTTAACTGCTCCTTGAACAGCACAGTCCATATTTGACAAGTTAGAAGCATTAGAGAATAAATTCACAGAGATGAAAATAGAATCTCCAAAAAAGTTTCCCTTAGACTTCAAAGCAGATAAAAAGAATTCAAGGAAGCTTGATCTTTATTTTATAAGTATGTACAAGAGAAAGAGAGAACGAAGGCAACAGTCAAAGAAAAGTCTAGTTTAATATTTCTCTTGTGGGCATACATAATGAGAAGTGAAATGCCACAATTCTTCAGTGTTCATAGGGTAGCAATCCACTGCCATAAAATTATATCTGGCTTCTTAGAAAATTCCTTCACTTCTCTATTCTTCTCTGAACTATGACAACTTGCTCTTGAGGCTTACTGATGCTGAGCTGTATTGGATGGATGATTCCTAGAAAAATTAAAACCTAACAGAGATGTAATCTTTCTTTAAGTTTGCCACCTGAAAGACAGTATATTTTCTCTAGAAAAACTAAGAGGGAAATTAATTTTTAAAGCAAAACCTTTTAAAGGTTTCTAGTTTATAGAAAAGCAGACAAAAAGGAATGGGTGAATAGTATTCCTATTTGAGCAAAAGAGCATTTCAACATTCTAGCATTTGCAGAGAAACTGATCTAAGTGAATGTTTACAAAATAACAAACAATATACAAAGAGACAAGGGTGCAAAGGAAAAAAAAACATAATTAAGCAGAATGCCTTTTTTCCTGTGGTTTTATTTTTAAAACAGTATTTTTTCCATAGGTCAGTGTCTGTTCAGGCTAATTATACCCATACCAGGAAACTAAATAATGCCTGGGACTTTTTCCAGCTGTGGTGTTACATCAGCTGTACAATTAAATTGTCCCTAGCAGAACTTTGGCCCAGGCTAATAAGAGCTCTTTCAAACAGGTTCTGGGCTTGGCTTAGGAGCTGTTGTGGCCAGGAACCATTTCTGGATATAGTTTTGGATATAATCACCCTGGGCAGTAGAGAATTTATTAACACAAGTACAACCTATTTTGTGCCAGTTTTCTCAGATACCAAAGAGTGCTAGCTACATATAATTTGCTTGTATGAACATGACAACTTGGTCTGTATCATGTCAAAGCAGAAACCTGATAAACAAACCTTGGTGACTATAGGTGTGAGAATGTGTACTGTGTTTACACTGTGCTCATAAGAAAGGTACATGCTCATGCATTAGTAGTGTGAACTAAGTGGAAGACAGTCCAAGAGCACACTGAAACAACAAAGACCTGTTTTCCTGGGCTTAATTAAAAGATTTTTCTTCTCATTTCTTTACTCTAAGTGCAGAGATACACTTATCTGATCAGTACCAAAACAAACATTTTACTCGTCTTCCTTACACAGAGTAGGTTTGTCTTTTCAGAGACTCATGGAAGTAATAAAATTTGATGAGTTACTTTTGAATTTTTAAAACCTCATGCAAATCTGATTGTTGGCAAAAAGATGCAGATAATACAAATGCATCATCTGTATCATACCATGGAATGCTGCAAAAATCACAGCACCAGCACTAGACAAGCCAGCTCTGATCTAGACCACATTGGGGCAGCAAGTACCATATGGACACAAGAAACTGGAGTCAACACCAGCTCAGGCATATTCAGAAATTTTTGACCAGCAGGTCACTCCAGAGAATGCTGGAGAGTGTGCCAGTGCAAAATGGGGGAGCACTGGGGCAGTGTTACATGATAATATTTGCTGCATGAGAGCTCAGTTCAGAAAGCACCTGAAGTAAATGCTACTCAGGTTATTTATCCCATGAGAGTCATCCAACTAAAAAAGAATTTGAGCACTGAGATGAAATTTTGTTAGTTAATTCAGTATCTAGTTAATGGCTCTATTGATTATGCTGCTTATCAAAATTCAAACATTTATGCTTTTTAATGTATAGTCTTTTTCACAAAAATACACAACTAAGGAAAAATGAAGAATGTCTACAGTAAGTCTCAGGCTTCTCTCATAGCTACACCAAGAGCCTCACATCTTTTGTTGGTAGAAAGGACTCTTTGGATGCTATGCTATGAATGCAGTTATTTTGCTGATAGATATGTTACTCATCCAACTTGCATGAACAAACGAGGGTTTTATTAGGCATATTGGAAGTGAGTGTTTTGAGCTGTGATGATTTTTTAAGGCATGATGAAGGGTCCCATCTACCCTAATCAACTTTGCATAGCCAGGGCTCAACTTCCAGTGTTGTCTTTCATCAGTGCAAGTGTCAGTCACTGGCCAACGCGTTGCCCACAGCCCTCTGCCCTCATTTCTTCATGGCGGGATGCATGTTGTTCTTTCAGGACAATTTCTTTTCGCCTGCTTTCCCAGCTTGCTTGGCCATGACAGGTCTGCCCCGGTTATGGCATTCACCATATGGCTGGGCTTGGCTCCACCCTATCTTTTAATAATTCCATCTCACTGACCATCCCCCTTGCATAGCTTTCACTGAGGGCATTTCAGAATTCAGCCCCAAACTATTGGTTCTGACTAGCTTACCCATGTTAAATCTGAAAATATTAGCATTCATTTTCCGCTCAGTGATAGCCCCTGAAGTGACCTTAGTAGGTTATGTCTCATTTCATATATTTTCCTCCTATGGTAAACTGATACAGTGTTGATACAGCTACAGCTATTAAGTCACGGATTGAATTCAGATAAATGCATTTGGAAACATGGTTTTAGAATATCATGTTATTCACAGACATTTTTTCTCTGCTTTTCTTCACATTTCTGTATTGAAAATACATGAAAATACATTAAAAATGTACCAAATTTTCCAGAAAATGCAAATATGGAAAAATAAATACCTGCAGGTATGTACCGAATGGACTACAGACCTCCAGCTGCTCTGAAAGGATTGGTGTAAATTCACAATCCAAGATAAAAAACAAACTAGAGAAATATTTGAAAGAAAAAAATATTTTTAATATAAAGCCTACAATTTTTTAAGCTGTTAAAAGGTAGAGATGGAGAGATGTTTATTTTCATCCATGAGAAAGGAGAGCACTTCAAAAAGTAAAAGTTATTCAGCAATATTTTATTATTACCATAACTGTAAATATATTAGTTGCATTATAATGTATTTAGTTACTATTTTTACATCTTTTTGGTTGCATAGTTAATACAAATTACACTTTTTTAACCTAAGCCTATTTGTTCATGCACTTGGGATCACATGAGATTGTCCCTTCATAATCTGAGCCTCATGTTGAGGCTAAGGACTTTCCTATTGCACCACTTTGGAAAAATTACCTACAGGCATGATTTGGCCTAGTTAGGCATATACATCCATATAGTTTTAATTACCTCTGTACATGCTATTTCATGTAAGGCTGTGGCCTCACATGACACAGAGGGTGAATAACAATCACCATGCCAGTGCCTGTTCATTGTTTCTTTAACCTGGTCAATGCTTTGTGTCCTATGAAATGAGAAAACAAGGAAAGGCTTCCTTCCTTCTGAGCTTTGCCAGGGCACTGATCACATTAATATCAAGCAAAGTGATAAAGCTGAAAAGGTAACAACATGATCCCTCTTAGATGGAGAGGGATAGGAGTGATCTTACTCCTGTGTGCAGTCAGGATGATCATGCACAGGTAGATTAAACAGCACCCCTCAATTTAGAGTGCACAGTTTGTTCAGTTACAACTTCATTTTATTTATATTTATACACATGATGTGTCATTACCAAGCTCCTGCCCACAGCTGGTCCATAGGACAGAGCTGCCAATCCTTTGGTTTCTCATGAGGAGCAGGCTGAGGGTAAGGACTGTGGTCAGTCTCACAATGGTACAAACAATTAAATCCACAGGAGTGTGGATTTAAGTCAGGAGCATCCAGTGGGATGGCAAACCTCTCAGCTTGGTTCCCTATCCTATTTGCTCTCTTCCCTGCACTCAGGAGCTTGCTAGGGGTGATTGGAGACAAAAATTCTGCTTAGGGCTCTTTCCACCCTGCTCCCTTGTGGCAGGACAGGGGAAGGAAGTGGGCTCTCCTCCAGTCCCCATGCCCTCCATCCAGGGGAGAGACAGCACGGCTGGAGGGTGTGGAGAGGGGTGACCCCAGAACTGTAAAAATTCCTAACAGTTACCAAAAAACTCTTTCTTTCTATTCTTAAAAATCACCATGAGGTTTCTGCTGGGAGAAGAGTTTTCTCTGAAACTGTTTCAAATAAAAGACTGGCTTTTAAGCCTTACATCCTGTTTCAAGTGACATAAAAACTGCTTTGTGCCAGCATTTAGAGTGTGGAATATTTCAAGTAAAACAACAAAATAAAATTATTTAATGAGTAATATAAAGAACCTGAAATCAGTTCAGCTCTGTACATATAGTTACAGATGTATGTACACAGCACAGCAAGAAGCATACCTATATGGCAAAACAGCCAAATTCCTTGTAACTATGGATTTACAATTTGCCTGTACAAATTATAAGACCCTATATAAGAATTATATGCTTTTTATCTGGTACCATTTGACTGCATGTGTTTCTGTTCTGGTTTATTGCATATCAGCTAATCGCATAATTCGGCTGGATGCATGCTAAATTGAAGTCCAAATGCTGTACACCACAGTGTAATCCCTCTGGATAAATGAATAGTCAGTATACCCACTGGACTGCATTCCACCATCACTATTTTGTAAACAGCTGTTAGCATGTGTTGTAAAATAGAAGAAAAAAATCTGTTATTGTTACATATAAAATCCTTCATCAAAATCACTGCACTGGTGAGTGGAATGTGCAAAACATTACGATGAGCTGAAAAAGCAGTGAAGTCCTTAGCCCTTCCCATGGCAGGTGCTGCTTCAAGACCACAGGCAGCAGAAGCACACAGTGGGGACAAGGCACAGGAAGCCCTAGAGGTCCCACCAGTGATTCCTGCAGACCAAACCACAGCTCTGGTTAGGTCTTGATGGACTACGCAGACAAAAGGTAGCAACTACGAATCCTTCTGTGATTTGTACTTGTTTAGAAGATTAGACAAATCAAAGTAAAGCAAAGCAAGGGAGAAGAAGGTGCTTTTTCCATCTGTGCTGCCATGGAGCACCCTCCCCTCAACACCTCCCACCCCTGACAGCACACAGGTTGTCCTTGCTTTTCAAAAGAGCAAGCAATAGCCAACAGGTATATGAGGTTTTGGAGAAGCTTTGTGAAGCAATGTTTTGTTTCTGACTTTCTGTCTAGGTGGGCAAGGGGGGGTGAGTAAGAGCTTAAGGCAGAGGTGAGAAGGTCATGGCAGCTGAGAGAGCAGCTGTGGGCAAAGGGGAAATGCTCACAGGGGGGCAGGTGTCCAAGCAGGGTGTGTACACATGGTGGGAGGGAGGGAGCCCTTGCCTGCTTCACCTCCAGCCTTCAGAGCGTGGCACTGGCAGGTTCAGCATTCTGTCTGCCATTCCTCCTGGGATGCCTGGTGGCAACGCTGACTGCATCAACATCCTTAACAGCAGAGTAGAAATCTGAGCAACTGATCATAATGGTCCCCTTCTGGCCTGAAATTCCATGAAATCTTTCTAATTCTGTCTTTATAGCCAAAGGGTATTGCACAAAAGCAATATTCCCCAAACACTCTTAATTTTTAATCCTTTTTTTAGTATTAATTTTCCTTTGATCCTATGACCAATTAGTGTTTTGTTTTAATTTTTTCCATCTTCAGTCTCCTTTCTTTCCTAACTGAATGATTTAATTCTTGACGCCAGATTTGAGAAACCTGAATTTGGAGTTTTCCATGAACAGAGGGCTGAGGCAGGTCCACCTAGAACTGCACCTCAGCATCTGTTGTTCCTTCCATGTTCTTCTGGGGATTTGCCAAAGGGGTTCAAAACTGGCTTAAATGGCAAAGAATATACAGATGTACAGAAGGTGTGTCAAAGGTCTGTTATTTTATCTTACTCTTTACTTGCTATCAGGACATCAAATCTGAATGCAACCACCAGAAGCCACTCTCCATTGCTCAGGCTGGTAACACACTCAAGTGAGGGAAAGGCAGGATAGAACGGGACATTGCAATAAATGAGATTCTCATCACTGAGGCCAACAGCATGGCAGGATTAGAAAAAAGAGTTATGCACTTCACTGAGAAATGGAAATATCCATACTGATATTAGATAAAACAGAAAAATTAAGGGACCAACCTTCCCATGTTGCAGGGCAATGGCTGCACAGACAGATATGAAAGTTGCATTTTCCCTAGAAGTAGAACATTAAGATAATTGATTGCAAGATTTCATAAGCTCTGCTCTGAAACATCTCCTACAGCCACAGTGTCCATGTCTGATGATCCTCTGTTTGGAACCAGGGTGGGACATCTACCTCAGCTTCTAGCTTAGGAGTGGTGAGTATATATTGGAAATTAGCTGTGTGCATTCCCTCTAACTGTTTTGCTTCAAGGATGTCCACATCTCTGTGGTTCTATTTCCACTGGCAATGCTGGAGATGAGTTCACTGGTAGAAAAGCTCATTATGAGTTTTACTAGAATATCAGTGACTGGATTTTTAAAAAAGTCTCGTGAATATTGTGACTTCCTTGCCAAGTAAAGAAAAGTTGAGTAGCATCTGAAATGCCATACATTGAGCATTCCTGGTGAGCTGCTTAGCAATAAGACTTGGGAAATTCTGGGGTAAATCCTCACATACATTTCATACAACTCTAAGTTACTCATGCCTAACTTCACAATGGAAAAATTACTTATATATGTCGAGGGCATTTTTTTCAGGCATGGTTCTATTTTAAAATTCCAACTAATATTTTAGCATGTAGCAAAGTCTTTAAAGCTGTATTAAAATAACAAAAGTGACCAGGAAAATGCAGCTGGGAATTCTGTTGTAATTTTAATTCAGATGTATTATATATCTTATGCATTTCACAATACGCAACCATTATTCTGTAAAAAGCTAAGCATGTGTTTAAATTTATACAATTTGAGTTTTAATGAGAACTCTTTGAGTGTAAAGTTAAACATACATAAAATCAGATTAAGAGTTAGTGTTAACACTAGAGTGGTACATTGAAACTCTGGAGAGACAAAAAAACCCAAACACATACTGTAGATGAGAAAAAAATTGATGAATTAACTTTTAACTCCAGGTGGTGTTTTTATTTTTTAGAACACAATCTTTAACCCCCGTATTAAGTGAAATAATACTCTTCTTTCTTGCTCCATTTTCTCTGTATTAAGCAGGTTTTGGATACAATAAGTCCTTTTAATGAGGAAACATATTCCTAAATATAAGTGTCTGTTTCTGGATCCTATTTTTCATATTTTTGCATCACCTGACCTTTTAAAGACTCTAGCTTATCTGATCGTCTTTCCCAAGGCAATCCATTATTCTGCCATTGATAATCTTACCACCAGGGTTCTTTTTAACTAATTAACTTTATAATAAAGAGGAGATCATGGGTTTAAATAGAGGTGAATATTTGCAGGGGCATGAGTCATATCTTACTTAAGCAGCAGAGGCTATGAGAGAGAAATGCAGCATTTTCCAATCAGCAGTTCTAGTGGTATCATACCCAGTAATTAATTTATCTTATTCTTCTGCATGTTCCCCTCACAGAAAGCAGCTCTTTTCTTCTAGGTCAAAGTAATTAATGCGCTTAATCTCAGTTCTCTGGAATAAAGTTTTCTGCCATGGGACTGGACAGTGCTTGGAGCAATAGTACCTTCATTTTCTGAAATCTTCTCGGAGCTTCTCGTACGTGTTTACTCATGGCAGTCAAGGCAACAGCTTCAGCTCAGCATTACAGCTCTGAGCATGCATGGACCCTCACAAGGAGCTCCTCAGTGCATTCCTCTTTGGGACATTTGTTTCCACATGTGTGCCACAGGGTCATCCCACAAGTATTTTTCCTTTGGCCATTTCCTCAGTCACTATCATTTGAGGTTACCACATTAGTCCAACTCTGCAAGCCTCCTTCAGAAATATTCTTTCAAGCACAGTATCTCTGGAATGTACTTCTTCCAACATTTTAATCCAGCAGCAGTATGATTTAGCAGTGTATGCACATAAAAGAGTATTCCCCTTTTCCATCCACAGGCTAGCAACAGAAAGAAAGGTGGCCATGAGCTTTCAGGAATGGTGCAGCTCTGGAAAGGTGGAAGCCTTGAGACAACCTACTTGAGCCACCTTCCTCCTCCATCCAAATGTGGCATTTGTGCTAGGAGTCCCCATCCAGCCCCTCACCTCCTCTCCCTCAGACAAAGTAGGTGGCCCCATCCTTCATGCCCCACTGCCCTGGACACCTTCCCCCTTCCTGTCCTCTTCTTCATCAGTTGTAGCCTCCATGAGCTTATGGTGTCTTCTAATTACCTCATCCCCATCCCTCTACTACTGCCTTCATGGAAAGAGTAACACCTGGGTTTGGTTTCTTCCCTGACCTTCAGATCTCTTTGAAAACTTCCTTTCCCAGGGAGCCTTCCTACCTCCTTTCAGCTGCAGGCAGCCAAGGCAGACATGCCGCTTCTCAGGGCACCAAAACAAGCAAGTGCTGGGGGGAGTTGGAAGGAAGGAGGGTGACCTGGCTCCAGCCTCATGGGCCACGTCAGGATGTTATTATTTAACTGTGAACAAAAATAATATTAAAAAATTGTGAATATATTAAACATTACACATTTTCTCAGCTTAATATTTACTGGTTTTTGTCTTATGGAAATAATGCTGATTTTTACTAACAGGGGTGCAATCTCAAATCTCATTCCTGGCTTTTAACGATGTATAATAATTTGGTTCACTCATTTATCCCTTTAACAAAACATTTAGGTTAAGCAGTAGGCCTAAGGGGAACAAGTTATTACTAGCCTGTTTTTTATTTTTCTTTGATGTCCTCAATTCTATTCTCATTCATGTATTGGGGTGTGCAGCAAATGAACCTTAAGCATTTATTTTATTTACTAATTTTGCTTACTAGCATTATCAAAAGAGTGGAGCAGCTGCGAGCTTCACAGATTGAGCATACATCTGAACATTTAACGGCCCTGGTTTATCCTGGCTTCAAGGCATCACAATATAATATTCACTGACATGAAAGCTGAAGAAAGGATGTCATGGGAAGTCTGAGAGTCACGCTGTGAGAGGGTATGTACTGCAAGACCCTCACTCCATTGGCTTCTAATAAGCTAAGTATTGATATGCAAATAAGAGAGGAGCTTGTGTGTGGCCTTTTAACACAGTCACTAAACATCAGTTCCAAAAAAAAAAAAAAAAAGTAAGACCGCTCCTCTTATATTTCTGCCTGCAGATGCACAAAAACCAAAACGGATGTGTTTTGACTCAGCTGCTTTGAAAGCAAATGAAGTTATTGCTCAAAAACTATGCATAGGACCTGAAAGCTGAAAAATTCTGATCCAGATATCAAACATCAAGTGCTGAGGTACACTGATAAGCAGAACTGGGCTAACCCATGTAGGGAGGGTTGAAAAAAAAAATCAGTTCCTTCATTCCTAACACTCCTCCCTGGGAGCAATACATGTGCCTGTGGAAGATTAGGTGCTGGGTTGCCATCTCTGAAAATAGAAATATGTTTGCAAGGTAGCAGAAAGAGAGACCCAAAGGGCATCTCCAAGGAGGCTTTGACTCTCCTGGTTTTGACACACACAGATAATTCCTATTTCAAGTTCGAAGCAGGAGCAGGAGATGAGAGGAAAGCGGCTGTTAGTTTATCTTGTAAACAAGACCCAGCATGCCACCAGATTATGACAGGGTTTCAGATTGGAGATGGCCCTAGACAGCTAAAAGAGTGAAGTGTTCAAGAAATAGAATTGCTTCTGAGAGCACCATTACCCAGCTACTTTGGGCTGCCTCAAATACCACAACAGGCCTGAAAGCCCCAAAGGAGTGAGGATGCTGGAAGCCATCAGTCCTATAGCTGGGAGGGCATGTGCAGTCCTCTCACAGGAATAAACCAATGGGAAGAAATGTAGCCCAAAATCTCCTTTATGCTCTCAATTTATCTGCCCTTAGTAGGCCGTACCAAACCTGAGCTTCCAAGGCATCACAGAGGAAAATCATGGTTGCACATTAATGGTGGTGTCAGGTTTGTTATAGATTCATAGAAATACAGAATATCCTGAGCTGAAAGGAACTCACAAGGATCACTGAAGTCTAGCTCATACATTTTGTGCATGTATCACACACAGCATTTAATAGAAAGCTCAATGGCCAAAGGATGAGCTGGGAAAGGTCTCTTGGACCAGGCTCTTTGTGCTGCAGCTCTGTGTGGCCCAGCTCAATGCACATATGTTAATCTCTATCAGCATATGTCAGCTCCAGCTGCCCACATGCCCACGTGTGACTGGAGCTGATGCCAGGGGTATCATGAATAGCCCAGCCTTCATTTTTTCCACTTGCCTCCAGGCTTGTCTGTGTGGGAGCATATAACAGTGCAAGATAAGATGCTATATTTATATTCCTATAAGGCACTCACAGATTTGCATTCCAGAACTACCACATATTTCCAACTTAACTTGGGCTGCTTTGAAAACAACTCAAGCTAAGCAAGAAAATGCCATTCTTTATATCCCAAATAAGCATGTCCCACATCAGTATTACTGCTGAGTTGCTATTCACCGCTGTGATTTCTCACATGAAAACAGAGGGACAGCAGGGGCAGAGCAGACCTACCTCTGCAGAGCCATGGGCCTTTTGCCATTCTCCCCAAACCTCTCCATGTGCAGCTTCCCCAGTGCCTCTCCTCCCCTGCCCCTCCTTCTCCAGCAGCTGGTCCCACTTCCTCCTGCAGCTTTTCTCTAAATGGGTACATGCACTCAGCCTGCTGTATACACATATTCCCTCCTAAATTCGCTTCCTTTCCTCTATACACAAGCCTAATCACAAGATTCATCTTACTTTCCATTTTCCCTGCTGACATTAAATAAATAAAAGCAGCAGGAAAGAAAGAGAAATGTGGAAGTCAGCTTAATTCACAGTGGTTATAAACTGTTGCAATGCTGTAGCACATACCTGCACACACACACACTCATGTACCCATATGAATCTTCATAAGAGCCAAAATTACTTCTGTGTCTTCCTACTATAGAGCACACTTCCCATTTAACACAACCAGTGGGGAAGCTGCTTAATAATGAAGACATGAAAATCTGTTCTTATTTCTGTAGGCTTTAAATGCTCAGCTCAGCCCTGTGTTGTGGGCATCATCCTTTCTGGCATGGAAGGCTTAGGAGGATTCACAGAGAGCCCATTAACATTGCTCCTTAATTGGCTCAAGGCATCACTGCTGATCTCAGCTTGGCACAACCTTCATTTCCCACACACCACCCAAGGCCCATGCCAGTTCAAAAACTGGAAAATCAGGAGTAAAACCTGAGAATGACACATAAAATTAAAACTAGAACTTAGTCTGGGAAATCACAGGTGAAAGATGTACATTCTATAGCCTTCCTGGGAATATATTTCTTTCACAAAACTAGCAAAAATGTCTGATTACAGTTTTTAATTCTGAACCTGTGTCTAAATGTTTAACCCTCCATTTACCAGTGCACCACCAATACTTTAAACTGTGATTAAAATGCATATTCCCCTCCCTTGTTTAACTGCATAATGCTTAAGGGGGTGTTGTAGTTACACGCTGGCCAAATGCCAGGCACCCACAAGAGTCACTTGCTATTCCTCTCCTGCCACAGCTGGGCAGAGGAGGGGAAAAATAAGTGAAGGGTTCATGAGTTCAGGACTGGGAGAAAGCACTCCTGGGACAAAACAAGCTCAACTTAAAGGCACAAAGTAAATTTATTACTAACAGAGTCATGTGAGGATAATGAGAAGTAAAATAAGCCCTTAAAACATCTTTTTCTCCCCAACCCCTCCCTCCTTTCCACCATCAGCAAAGGGAGACAGGGTATGGGGGTTTTGGTCAGATCTTCACTGAGATTTTTCTTCTGCTGCTCTGGGAGATGAGTCCTTCCTCTGTGAGGCCATGGGGTCCCTAACACAGGAGATAGTTCTCTGTGAACTTCTCCAGTGTGGGTCCAGTTTCACGAGCAGCAGTCCTGCCAAAACTGCTGCAGCGTGAGTCCCTCCCACGGGCACTCAGTCCTCCCACACCTGCTGTGATGTGGGTGTCTCTTTCCATGGAGTACAGTCCTCCAAGGACAGGCTGCTCCAGCCTGGAAGCAGGGCCCCTCTCTCCTCTGGGTCTTCCACTGGATCACAGACTCCTCTAGGTATCCACCTGCTCTGGCATGGGCACCTTCCCCATGGGCTGCAGGTGGATCTCTGCATCCCCATGGATCCCCATGGGCTGCAGGTGGATCTCTGCATCCCCATGGATCCCCATGGGCTGCAGGTGGATCTCTGCATTTCCTGTGGATCCCCATGGACTGCAGGGGCACAGCTGCTTCACCATGGTCTCACCATGGCCTGCAGAGGAATCTCAGCTCCAGTGCCTGGAGCACCTCCTGCCCCTCCTGCTCCACTGACCTTGGTGTTGTGGTGCCATGTTGTTTCCCTCGCATGTTCTCACCTCCTTCACTTCCCTGATTAGGAGTAAAAACCTGCGACTTGGTTTCAATTTTCTTCTTAAGTATGTCATCACAGAGGTGCTACCAACCTCTCTCACTGTCTCAGTTTTGGCCAGCAGCATGTCCATCTTCAGAGCCAGCAGGGATTGGCTCTGCTGGACATGGTGGAAGCTTCCAGCACCTTCTCACAGGAGCCACCTCCATGCGCCCCCCCCCCCCCCCCCCCCCCCCCACCAAAAATCAAGCTGTGCAAAACCAACACGGGGAAAAGTAAACACAAGTTGTACAGAGGCATATTTTGCATCCTTAGGCTGCCTGGGGACAAAATCCATACCAGCAATGATGATTCAACCCAACTCACCTGAGCTCTGCTCAGGTCATTGCCACAAAATCACCTGCTCTCCACAGCATGGAGAATATAAATGGCATCAGACATTGGAGCTGCCAACTCAGAAGATTTCTGTGGTGGAACAGGGACAGCTACGCATGAGGAACTTGTGATAAAAAGAAGTTACACTGGGGCTATAATAAAGAGCTGGAGAGATGCTGAGGTCCCCTTCCACAGCACAGACACATTAAAAGTCTGTCTGATTGTGGTGACAGACAGGTATTTGACTGAACACACAGGCAGCTATTAAAAAAGAACCAGTAACTGAAAGCTAATGTCAAAATGTGATGTAGAACTGTCAGATGCCATCAGTAATAATTTTTGCTGTGACCAGTCTCTGGTAAGGAGGGCAAAGGAAACAATATTGCTTCTGACTGCAAGGGACCAGCTCCCTGTGATTTGTGGGTTTCAGACGCAGAGGGTCTGCTGCCACCCTCTTCAGAAGAGAGAGAGAGATATTTATTATCTCTACAGATTTCCTTTGCCTTGGTTAAAGGGAAAGCATTTCTGGGGAAGAAGAACATAGGAATATGTTGCACAGAGGTAAACAGCAGTACCTACACTGGGATATTATATAGGCTTAAAGGTATCAAATACCATATTACATAGGGTAAAGGACCACTGTAGCCTTTGTGAGGGGGATGCAAAAGAGCTGCTGGACAAGCAATATTTACAACAAGGATTTATCATGAGCAATTTCGTAGAAAAATCAAAAGAGAATTAAGACAGTCCCAGACCTTTCCTTTACATCCATCCTGAGGCTGTGCCAGCAGGTACACACTGCTGAGAGGTGCAGTGGGAGCCAGGTGACCCCGTCCAGGTGTACTGCTTCCCTCTCTCTCCCTGGCAGCAGCGTGGCTACAAACAGAAAAGGGGAATTGCCAATCAGTCCCTGTTTTGGGACCAGCAGTGCCCCTCTTATGTAGAAAGGTGCACTGAGCTTACCAAATCACCTTTAGATCCATCCACAGGAGTGGGGCCATGCTAAGGGATATGTCCTCATTTGCAGGGTGAAATTTAAAACTCTGCTGCTACTCTCCAAACCAGGCTGTCCTGATGGTGTTTGCATGGTGTCCTGGCTTGGGCTGGTTTCCAGCAGCACTTTCAGGAGCCATGGTTGGCCTACACAGCGCAGGAGCTGCATCTCTCGGACTGATTTTCCAAATCTTGAAGGACAGGTGTAACATCACCTTTGCTCTGGTCGTTCAGTGAAACTTTTTAATTTCAAACTGGACACTGCATCTCTGTGTTCAGACAGACTTCAGGTCTTTTTTTCTCTTCTAATAAAGAGCCCATTCTCTGCCGACAACCAACTGCTCATCTTTCTTTTTATATTTTATTCCTCATGCATAAAACAGGGTGCAGCTTTCCCAGGACAAATTTCACCACTAAAAACATTTCCCCCAAATTTCAGAGTTAAAAGCAACAAGGAAGCTTACCGTGAGGGTGAAACTAATCATCTGCTGCTCTTAAAGCTGGTGAAGCTTTTAATGTTGTCAGCAGAAGATCTTGGATGAGATCTGTGCAGACTAATGCAGTGAAGGCATGCTGTGGCTCACTGTGACAGATCCAAATGTATCCTGTCTGTCCAAAGGGGTCCAGTGGCTCACAGCAGCTGTCGAGCTGCTTTGTAAACAAGTGGGGGACATAGCTGTTTAACCTAGAATCATGCATCTGAAAGTATGCTTTGCCTCTCCAAGGATTTTGCTGGAAATGCTTCAAAGGATTCTGTTTTTCCCAGAAAGCTGCATCATGTGGTGTTTATCTACTCCTCGAAAGTACTCGCAGCCTTCTTCCATAGGAGAACGGCACTTTGCAGTTTGACAGTAAAATCACACATGACTTGTTAAGCACAACTTCCTAATGTAGCTCCCTGTCTGTTGCAACAGTCTCCCTGGTGGTAAAAAATACAGTACATTACACTCGTTATAGCAACTGTGATGGCAATATGCAGATTACATGACCATATCGCTCTCCGGCATCTAAAAAAGAAATATTTATTTTAGTATAGTCAGTACTCTTTTCACAGTCTCTTCTTTCACTGTTCTTTTCTGTTATACTGTCTTAACTTCATCCCAGGATCTCTCTGATAAAGCTTGATATTGACCATTTTCTTTCTTGCACGCATACCTTTGTATCCCAGACCCTTTGTATCTCTTAGTCATCCATTCTGGCCTCTGTATTCCAGTGTCTTTATTTCTAAATAGCACACATAACTCAAGTTCATAGATAATTTTATCCTACAATACATCACATTCACATATATCTTCATTCTCTCCTGTATTTGATCCTATTTTTCTGCTTTCTTCCACCTATTATATCTTTCTTTCAAAGTGTGCCCTGCTGAAAGATTATTTTCCTTATCTTTCCACTTGGTTTTTAATGGAATGTAGAGAAAATTAGGGCTTTTCTTGTTTTGAAAACCTGTTACATAACAAATTCCCATCTTTTGCAGATTTCCTCTAAAAAGTCTCTGGTTTCCAGGTCAAGGACTAGATTTTTTCTGATTTTTTTTTTATTCTTTGTACAGGGGCACCATAGGGAAAGGTAAGTTATTTGAGCTGCAGCTTTTAAAGCCAGGAATAATGATGTTCTGGTTTGAAGCTCAAGTGTCAAATCATTCTTCTTTAGGACTGAATTAAATCAACTAATTGTTTTTCCATCTCTAGAATAGAAGCAATATTGCACATCCTACCTCACAGGTATGTGTGAGGTTGAAATAACGACAATGAAGTCATAAACTACCCCAGACCCTCCATATTACTCTTGAAAAATGTATTGCTGTACTCTTTTTTTTCTTGTTTGGTGTTGTGGTTTGTCTTTTGTCAGCAGAGAGAATTGCCAAGTCTAGTCTGAAGCCTGCATGCTGCTGAAAGGATATTGTACTGAAATAGGAGTGTAGGTGTGGATGAAGACTGCCAGAAGCATCTCCTATTACCCCAACAGGAGAAAATGGCAGCCAACTTCTATATATCCTGTAGTCTGGAAAATTGTGAAATAACATCTTTTGGCAGCCATAAATGGATAAACATTAGGTAAAAGCTAAGTGCAATGTGAATTCTGTCCAAATACAGCACAAGAAATTAGAGACACTACAAAAATGCCCAAGTAAAGGATACACAGCTGGCTCAAATAGCACAGATTAGAAATCTTTAGACCCCAGCTCTCTCTGGACCTGACTGCATGGTTCATCTACATGGTTAGAGAACAATCTCCCCCAGTAGTGGCAGAGAAGAGGTCGGTCATTCATGTTGAGATTTTCCTTTTGCTAGGTATTTCCACATGAGACATGTCCTGGTTTTGCCAGGCACAGTCTGCATCCACCTGCCGTGGAGGGTCCAAGCACATACCACATTTCTTCCACAGGATGTACACACAGATATTGTTTTTAGGGTGGTGGCTTTCATATGTGTCTTGTGAGAAGATTGCTGGGCTGTTTGCTTCAAATTTTAGCAGAAGATCTGGCAAGAAAAAAGGTAGTAAAAATTGTACCAAGTGTCTCTACAACATAATTTAAAAAAAAAAAAAAAAAAGGAGCAGTTTAGGGATTAAGTAGATATTTCTGCATCAGGTAGTATATGCAATTTGAGAAGAAATACATTTTCCCCTGTTTCTTTTGCAGTCTTGTGCAGAATCAAGCTTCTCCTCAGGCTCTGTACCTGTTAGACAGTAATCCTACTTTTAAAAAAGTACACTTTAAGAAAATTGAGAAAACAAAGGAAGCTTTTTACCAGTTTAATTTATTTTGACAATGTTTTTGAACAGTGAAATTGTTTTTCTTTTGCATTGCTTAGAAAGTTCATGGTGATTTAAAGATTAGGTTGGATTTGGCAATGCAAAAATACTAATTTTAAAAGTATGGGTTTTCATATTTTCTTTGACTCATTTTTCTGTCCAAAAGAGGGAAACATTTTTAGGAAGGCTGAATGGAAGAAAAAAATTCAAAGGATTTTTCATAATATTTTTTTCACTCTTCCGTAAGGAAGTTAAAGGAGATTTCTTCACCTTTAGATGTGTTAATTCCTTACTTCTGTCTTCCACCCTTAATTTTCAATTTGGAATTAGTGGTATGAGGAGATTTAAAAAATCATAATATAAAAGGAAACCAAAACTGATAATTTTTATTTTTAGAAATGAAATTACTGAAATCTTTGTTGATATTTGAAACTGTAAACAAACTTTCTGCTCATATTTTCCAAGTATCAAATAAAAATAACCTGTCAAAAAAGGCTTTTGATTGCAATGACCCCACATCTCCCAAAATTTTTTTTTTTTTTTTAATTTCTGCTTATTCTGCCAAAGTCATTGACACTGACCTTATACATGTAGATTCAAAGAGATTAATTAAAGGCAAGAAGCACTGCTAAATTGTCAGCAGCTGGGAGATGAAAGTGATTCTGGAGAGAAATTCTCCAATGATGCTGTGGATAAGGCAGGACGTTTAGTGGATAAATTATCTCCCTCCTGAATTTAAGATGAGTCTGGTGAAATCTTAGTTTTCTGAATCTCCCTTTATGGTCAGATCCTATTGGTGGTGGTGCGACTCTTTATAAAGCCGAAACAAAACATAAAATAAATTGTATAATTAACATAAATACTGCAAGTATATCAAGTATACAGAACTTACTGTGCACTAGGGATTATACATAAGATGAACTTTATAGTTTTTACCTTTCAAAATTATAATTTTTTTTCTCCCCTGCATTTCTCAATATGCTTCACAGGCATTCAAAGAACAAGAGCAGAGTTCCCCTGTGGTTAATTTAACCCTAGGAAATTCCCCAGAGCATAATCAAAGATTGCACAGTGGCTAACATTTCTCTCCTGTTTCAAAACTAATGAAGTTAAATCCTGCTGGCTAAGGCAGTATATCTAAAAGTCTATTAGACTTTAAATATAGTAACAGAACAGACATCAGTCATAAATACAAAATGTATTTTTTACCAGCTGACTAAAAGAGGCAGCCACAAAAAGACCTCTTCCACAGGCTTGTACCAGCCTCATTATCATCTACAAATTAAATTGAAACTGCCAAAAGTCACAGCAGTGAGTTCTAGACATGACAGTCAGACCATTGCCTATGACAGGAAGGTAAAACACCTTCCCCAGACCTGGCTTGGGATTCACTTTTTTTTTTTCATCTCTTCATACCCCCATGGGATCCACTGACTTCAAAGGGTGTTCAAGTGGATCTTGGGCATAAGAGATCTGCATATCTTAAGCAATTACAGCTGTTGGAAACAGTCCTATTAGGGGAGATATCCTGGTTTAAACCAGGCAGGGAATAGGAAGGCTGTTTGAGGGGACCAGGGTGAGCAAAGCCATGTGAACCCCAGCAGCACTGACAAATACCTGAGCTCTCATTTTTTTTGTCAGCATGTGCTCAGCTCTTGACTCAGGATATCCCCACAAGGGAAAGAAAAATGAGAAAGTCACACACATGCATTTTGAATGGATATTTATGCATATTTGTGCAACTGCTCAAACTTCTAATTCTTGTAGCTGCCTGAACCTAAGCAAGAAGTAGAAACATAAACCATCAGTCCCACCAGACAACTCACATAGCGAGCCAAGCAAAATCCTAAATACACCAGGGCAGCAAGTTGTTTACATATCACTCAATTAACATTATGTGCATATGTTAGACTTGCAAGTAGGCTGAACAGAATTGGAAATAAAAAGTAAGTACAAATGGTTCATTTTAACAGAATGAACAAGTTAACCATATTAAAAATATTTCTCCTTTTAAATAATCCCTTTTGAAACCCTTGGAAACAAACTTGCTGGTGGCTCTGGATAACTCTGTTCTCTTTATTTCACAGGAGTCTTGCAAACAGCTCATAACAGACGCCTCTTTTAAACCAAACTGTACTTTCTATCATTATGTTTTATGTCCTTTGCAAACTAGATAGTAAAAAAAGTTGCTTTCTATTCATGTTAAGATCTGCAACCGGAAGTTCTTTATTTACTGTGTTTTTACCAGCTAAATTAATACAAATGGACTGATTTACCCCAAATTACTTGAAGAACCAAAAGAAGAAGCACATTTCCCAGGATTTGTTCTCTACCCACTGATCTGGGGAAAGATGGAATTTTTTTCTGTGTTAATACATTTCTTCTATTCAGCCCTCTTCTGCTGCTCTTTTCTCCAATGTCATCAGTAATTGGATTAAACCCTGACAGATCCCTCTAATTCATTAAAGAGGGGAGGAAACAACACATGCAGCAAAACAATCCTGCCTTAACTCCAACAAAACCAACACAGTACTATCATAGATAAATTTAGTTCATTCTGTCTTAATCTAGCCAGTGACCCCTCCACCCCATCTAAGAGCAGAGCTGTTACACATTTTTCTACCCAGGATTTTCCAAATTTGAGAGACAATATCATAATCTTACCTTTTCTCACTGTTAAAACAACTGGATATAACAAAGCCAAGTGAACAGCTAGGCTCAGAGCAAGAGAAGCACAAAATTATCCAAAATTAAACTGAGGAGAGGGTAAGTCTCAGAGCATGCTTTTCCCACTTCCCTTCTTCACTGTCAGTTGATAAAACAGACCATTTTCAGAGGTTGGGTTTAATACAAAGATTAGACACTTTTCATGTGTGGCTGGAGCAAATCCAAACAGGGGGTTAGTGGGATTTTTCTAGAGGGCTTTTTCTTTGTTAGTTGGATTCTGTTGTTTCTTACCATCCTCTGCTGATGGAATATTATGCAAAAACTTCATATTTATTACAGTAGTTCATTACAGTATTAAGAGCTGGTGGTATTAGTGGTTTTGTAAAGCTCTTGAATTAAGTTGCAAGACTAAATCTGTAAACAACTTCCAGTGTGGTTCTCTGTGTGAATAAACACTGAGTAGTAAATAGTAAGTAGTGCCTGGCTGCAGACATGGACATTAGAGAAGGCAGAAACTGCATGTCTGTTTTTGTGTGCATTTCTCAAAGTTTGTGACAAAAGAGGTCTCCACCCTGCAGTCCAGACCTCAAGTACCCTAGCTCCTGCAGTTTTGGCAGTGGAAGCACACCTTGACACACCAAAGCCTCTCCTGCCCTGGAGCACTGATGGCACCTCCCTTTCTCCCAAACTAGCTTCCCACGCCATATTCCCTTTCCCCCCTCTATTACTTTGAATCTCCTCCCAACACAGGGCTTCAAGTTCTGCCCTATCCACCTGGACTGGAGTTTGAGCAGAGAGAACATGACCAGTTTAGAGTGTGGGAAGAGGAAAGAAAGAGGATGCACAATACCCAAGCCTGGGGCACTCAAATATTGTGCTTTAAGCCAGACCCAGGGTGAACACCAAGCCAACTCAGAAGACAAGAGGGAAAAATCTCACTGCAAGCAGGCACTTTCATTTTCTCCTCATGTTCTCTAGGAAAACATCAGGCTGAGTTGTAAAGATTTAAGAACTGCCCTTGTTTGCTGCAGGAGAGCACTTGGCAAAGAAATAAATGGGAAGCTTCGTTTGCTTTGGGGAGATTTGCACTGTATTTGATTTATTCTGAATTTATGTTTTTCATAAAGACAGTTGCTAAGGGGCACCAGTGCAGGAAAGGACAGAGGAAACAATTACACTTTTTATCATTTTTAAAAATGAAATAACTTAACTGATCCTGTTTCAAAGCCACTGCATTGCACCAGCAGTTTTACTTCAGTTTGTGTACACCACGACCAGCAAGTTTCAGCATAAACAGCACCTGTCTCTCTAATTGCTCTTCTATATCTTTAAATGCCACCATCACACACCTTCCATTACACCTGGGCAATAGTTGTAATCAATCTGTTTCCATCATTACCAATCTATTTTCCTGGGACTAAGTACTTGCAACCCCTTTGGCCCAGTAATCATTTAAAACTCTACAAAGCAGGGTTTTCTAGAAGTATTCTATCCATATACTGCTGTAGGGCTTTAATTGCATCAAAACAGGTGTTATTCTTGGATATATCTTTTCCCCCACCCCAAATAATTTAACTGCAGTTGTTAAAACCTGCATTAAAAAATCCCAGATTTCCATATTGCATGGTGCAGTTTTTAAAACAATGAGCCTGAACCTGGAAGCTGAACAGAGTGTGAGCTGCAATTTTTCAGAACTACAAAGCAATCAATTTACATAACAGGAACTAAAGGAGAAATCTGATTATATAAAATTGCCAGCCAGATGCCAAGAATGCTGTAGGAATTCTTTACAAATATTCACTACAGTTGCGCCTCTACTTTTAAAGTCATTCCCATTTTCAGTATTTCTAATTTTCTAGAAGTTTTGAGGAGTCTTCTTGGAATGAAACTCAAAAGCAGACATTTCAAGGGCCAAAAAAGACTCCAAAGATAGTTCCAGAGACCAAAAGCCATGTACCCATGTGCTGATGTTGGCAAATCAGCTGGGGCTTTCTAAAAGGTTGTGACTGTAGTTGACTGACATCTTCCAGGCAAATGATTTATTACTGAAAAAAATGGAAGGCAGGGTGAGTCAAAACATCTTATACTTTTTTGACAAAAACAGTTGAAATTTTGTATTAAAAGTTTGAAAATATTGAAGTATTCTAGGATGACATCTTCTCAATGAAAGATTTCAACATAGGGCTGCATGAGACTGATCATTGCTTCTTTTCTTCCTTTATCTTTTTGGGTCTTTTAATACTCCTCCTGATTAATGTTAAGAGAAAAGTTTTTTTCAATTTAGTAAAATATTATGTTCAACCCAAAATTATTAGTCTTTCTCATATTTTGTCTTTCCACCACCATTCTGAAAAATCAGTAATGTATTTGCTATAGTCATTGCTCACCTAAGCAGAAATATTAAGAAATTAACCTGAGTTGAACTAGAAGTAGCAAAGAACATTTTTAAAAGAGCTTGAAAAGGTAGCCTATGGCTATAACAATATTTTTACTTCTTTCAAAGTAGTGCAGAATAGCTACTGAGGACAAACTGTAGACAGAATATAGAAATCATGCTTTTATTCCCAGAAAAATGTTGTCACAAGTATTTCCAAGAGGAGAGGGCTTGGAGGAGACCATGCTGCTCTCTGTGTTGGAAGGTATGGAGAAGATGGGAGCAAGAATTCTTAGAGGTATGCAGTGATGGGATGAACAGCAAGAGACACAAGCTGGAACATGGCAGATTCTGATTCATTGTAGGATAATTTCTTTCTACCACAATGGTGCTCGAAGACTGGGATAGGTTGTCCAGGGAGTCTGTGAGCCTTCATCCTGAAAAATGTTCGGGACAGGAGAGTATGCAGTCCTGAGCAGCATGAATTCATTACATCTGAGAGAGGTTGAATTGATGACCTCCAGAGATCCCTTCCTACCCAAACTGCTCTGTTTGTATGATTAGATGATTCTTAGACTGAATGATGATAAATATGGGCAGCAACATTTCTCATATTCTTAAAGACTTCCACTCTTGGGGAGAGTTTGAGAGGAAAGAGAAGATCCCTTCTAGTATGTGTTGGAAGGACTTTCCTGTGGTCCATTGAGGTTCATACCCTGCTCACCAGGGCTTCCTTCTCCATGAAATCAGGCACTTTTATTTATGGTTTGATGACAGACCTAACCTTCTACATCTTCTTTGGGAGGGGAACTATAAATGGAAAGAAAACTCATGGTGAATCCTCTTTTCAGAGGAAATTGAGGACTTCAGCAGCCCTTGAGCCTTCCGTGTATTTCACCTTCCTAATTCTTTGAATGGGAAATGCAGGATATATTGTGAAATTCATCAGGAGGTGCACCGTCTATCTCACTCTAATTCCTTTTCATCATGTTTGCATAAATAACTGTATGTAAAATGTATTAAAAGGATGAAGTTACTTGGATTATTTTTTACAAGCAGAAAAATACATCAATCTCCTTTAATTGGGGTCTTTTATGGTAAAGGACCAAGATGCTCATTCGAAAAAAATTTCCCTGGAAGAGCAACTGGTGTTTGAACACCACATTTTTGTCACCTGAAGTACTAGATCATTGATACTCTTAAGCAAACTGCTTGATGTCATTACAGCTTTCGGATCCGGTTGTACTCCAGACAATTCAGACTTAGCTATTGGCATACAGCAGATACTCTATTGTCTTACACCAACAATCAGGTAGTGATGAATGCATTATAAAAGCAGGCATCTCTCTCAGGCTCAAATCCAAGTTTTTCAATGATAAATGATAAATGTCCAAAGATTTTCTGCAGCTCTTTGTGTTCCTTTGGTGATTGAGACAACAGTCTCAATAACAATCTCCTTGTACTCATAACATTTTTCTCATTGCTTTTCTCAAAAATTTTGGAAATAAAAAGGCCTGCCAACCAGACATCCTCTAATTACTTCTTGCCTAGACAGGATACTCAAATTCACGTCTCTTCTGGAAGTATATGTAAGTGAATTTCTCTTTAAAGAGAAGAAATCTGTAAATCTCTTTTCCCTTAAACACCACTAGCCTCTCATTTTCAATGTAACTGTCTCAAAATACTCTCTGCGTGTTGTGCTTTGTATTAGTTTGGCATGGCCTGGATTATGAAACAGCAGTTGAGTTCTTATGAATTGGAACGTCAATGTGGATATAATGCATCATATTGCTGAGATTCATTCATCACATTGGTGAGGTTCATCCTAGATTTGTTAAGCTCTTTATTCCTCCATAATCATTGGCCTTTGTTTGTTATCCGTGCTACTGTATCAAATACTTTCATCACTAATTCAGATCCAAAATCTGTTAACGAAACCAAAATTGCATCTGATACTGCCACAGTAGGGAAATATGCTGAACGTATCCTAGAGCTGCCAGGTTTAGATCATCAGTGATATAACCAGGTAAATAAAACCCCCAAATCCTCAGCGTGTCTAAAGGGAAGGTGCTTATGTTCCAAGGTACATAAGACATTGAAAAGGGAATGCCTATTGTTTGTTTCATTGCTTTTCCCCCCGAGTAATGTTATCTCTGGATAAACAAATAAATAATCTGTCATAGGGATGTGTGTTGCTGTTTGTGCTGGACCGGAAATGTCAATAATCAAGGGATATCACCTTGCATCCTCACCTTTCCAGAGCATTAAATTCACACTGCAGGAGGCAAGAAAGGCTAAAAGACTTAAAAATTGTAAATGAAAGCACAATCACATCCATAGTTTTTCTGTATTAACTACATGAGAACAGCACAGACCTGTTTCCTGTTTCACAGGGATATAGCTCTACAGTAACATACAGTCCATCAAGAGAAAGCAGAATTAAAAATCCATAGCGGAAAAAAAAAATCTGCTATTACATTTAGTTAAAAAACCTACCACATTAGATTGTCTGGGAAAATGTTTCCTACACATGAGGCAGCCAGCCAGCAAGGAAGCAGAGGGAAACCAAGTGGTCCTTTCAAAGCTCAGCCTCACGTGGCTGGAGGATGCAGTGGTGGCAGGCTAGGCTGGACTTGATTTCCTGTGCCTGAAATGGCTGCTCTGGCTGCATGGCCAGGGAAGTGATCACCCACCATGTCCCCAGTGCCCCACAACTCCCCTGCCAAAGAACCACCCAGGAGCCAAACCCGACCTGGCAATTTGCTGTGCAAAGCACCTGCATAATCTGATGTTTCTTCCAGCTCCTACTTTCTCCTGACCAGCCTCTGGTGCCCAGGCTTGTGACCCCATTGGTGCAGTCAGGAGGGCTGATGTTCCCCAGGCACAGACATTGCTCCAGCAGCTTGAGGGCAGGGCAGTGGTGTCACCAGCAGTGAAACAGGGACCTGGGTCATGTTGGTCCCATCACTCATCTGCCCTGTGCTGTCTTCGCTTGGGGGAGGTGGGATGAGGCAAAGGACACTGGGGACATCACCCTGAGGCCGGGCCACCACTCTCTGCACCCAGCCTCCTTTGCCTGGGAGCATCCAGCACCCGCCAACGAGACCAGGTGCAGTAGCAGAAAAGCAACTTTAATGAGCATTTATCCCGCATACAGGGATATAAATAACCTTATAAATACAGAAAATACATAGCCAGTGTGAGAATGCCCTAAGGGAGGACAAGGAAGAAGTTGCAAGCTTCCAACTACCTTGAGTTTTTGCTGGCAATGTACCTTCCCAATTAAAAGGCATGGAAAAATATCAGTTTCCAAAATCTTTCTGCAAGCTCTGCAGTGGTCAGGAAAAGGCACTTTGAAATGTTCTTGCTGAGGAAGTATGGGTTTTATTCTTTTATTGTTCATTTTCAAGTTAAACATATGCACAGTGATTTTTGTAATCTTGAAGATGTATTTTAATTGATTTCCCAAGTATTTTAAGGTCTATTAATTCCACGGATCTTGCAAACACTGCATTTTCTGTATTCCAGCTGCTGTTTTAATCATGTTCATTAACAGAATTACTTTTACCTGCCAGTGAATATTTTACATTGCATTAATAAATCTTCTGTTTGCTATCAGAACTGAGCAGACTAATAAAATACAGAAGTGTGTGAATTTCTTCATGGGTCTAACACTGTTATATTATGTCATTCTACCAAGGGATTTAAGCAGATTTGAATATGAAAGTGACAGAATTAAAAATATGTGCATAAATTTTTAAAGTGTGTACTTTTACATTATTAACAATATATTCTTTTTCCACATAAGGAATCAGCCAGCTTTCCTCATATGCTTTGTTATGGTGAAAGTCTGATGAAAAGTCTGCTGTCTCTCAGAGGAATAATTGGCAGTTGACATATCCAGTACTTCATATACTGTACGATCAACTGATTTTCATACATTTTATGAGGAGCATAAAAAATACAGATATTGAAAAATACATTATATCCTCCAAATTTCAGACTCTATACCCCTTAAAAGAGAGCAGAAAGACTGGATGTGAAAGTATTTTTGCTGATATTGTTTCCACAGCGTTCTCAGTCAATTTTTCTAAAAGCTCTGATATTCTGCCAGCAACACACATGCACGGAAGATAAAATGAAACAGCAATTAATCCAATCATCTCTGATTTAACATTAATGTAACTCAGTACATTAGGCCTTGTTTTACATGCAACTGTGTTGTTCTGACTACACTTTAGAGAGTCTCCAAATTAGCCAATGCACAAATTTTAATTGAACCAAGAAGGATGAGGGTATTCCACTTAGTATGGCCCTTCTGGAACATGTCACTTCCCTGAGGAAGGACGGCAGATGAACAAAACTACAACTCCTCACCAAGACAGCAAGAACTGAAAATGTGAGATGCCGCAAAACCTACATTCAGCTGGGCACTGCTTTCTGCAAAGCTACAACAGGAAATTGGGGTTATCAGAACTGCCAGGGAAGAAGCTCAGTACCCAGGAAGTCCCTTATCCTGTACCCCTTGTGTGGTCCCACCAATGAGAGCAGGACCCACGCACCCAAAAAGAGTAAAGGACGTGGTCATGCATTTTTAGGGTGAAGGAAACAACTGGTGAGCACCCTCTTTACTGCTCTGTGAATACTGGCATAAGGCAAAATGATTCATCTCATTCTAGCAGCAAGCATGGAAATTAAGAAGTATTAGGACTAATTGTACAATGGCACAATTACAACAGAGCTTTAAACTGCAAAGATGACTTAGCTGTCCTGTTTTGCATTTTGTTCCTTGCATGTTGAAGGTTTGCTGACTGAGATGTAACATTTCCTGAAGATATATCCTTTCACTGTGCCCTTCATTTGAATGTGGTTTTGATTTTATGGGGAGGGTTGGACTTGAAGATTGTCACTCAGTCGCATGGACACCAAGCAAAGTTCAATTGCAGTACAGCTTTCATTAAGGATTCATTAACAGACACTTCATATAGAGTGCTACCACAATCTCTTTGGTACTCTTTTTTTCTCTCCCTACCCCCACTTTTTCTTTTTTTTCCCCTTTTTTTGCAGCTGAGAATAATTAACTGTTCTTTTGTGAGTGTCATTTGTTCTCAAGGAATTAAATGCCACCTTATTTCTCAGAACAAGAATTCAACTGTCATAATTATAGCTTCATTTCAGGAGAAAAAAATCATAATTTATTACAGATTGTTCAGCATGTGAAATAGGTTTAAATGTCTTTGAAAGTAAATTGTGGCATGTCACGAAGGGCTTTTGCCATCACTGTAATTGATTTATAATTTTGCATTTAAAATTAACAACATTCATCCATTGTTCTCTTTTATATAAGGCTCTGGCAGGGAGTTGAGAGTTTTGTGTTCAGTTCTGGTCACCACATTACTGTAATGACAATAATAAAGTTTTAATAGCTGAGGAGATAAAAATGATATGTAGAAGTGAAGCCAATACCAGTATTAAAAATAAACTTCAGACTAAAAATAGTTTTAGAAAAATATTCTATGTCCAAGAAGAAATGAGTAAATGGGAGATTTATCTGAATTGTGTTAACTTTAAAGCACAAGAAAGCTAGATTTAATTCTAAAGTTTACATTAAAGTAACCTACCAAAAATACAGAAAATATATCCAAATTCATTTTGAAGTAATTGGGAAAAACTACTTCAATAGGGTTTTTACGTGTCAAACCATTGGTCTTTTTCCTACCCCAGAAATGACTACAGAACTATGACCTCTTCTTGCTTTTCAAAACTGCCAGACAGTTGCAGAACTGCAGAAAGAACAATTTCATTTTGTTCTGGGCAATGTTAGTGTTGTGGTACAGTCAGGCATCATGATTGCCCATCCGTTTATCAAGGTGGTTGAATTTATGGAATAATGATGTTGAACAATGTAATTATGTCATTGAACAAGACAAAACTGAGATAGTAACATTGACCAGTGATGAAAAAAAAGTACTTACTGGGAATGTATAGAAAATACAAAAAAAAAAAAAAAAATCACATTACTCCAGATCCTGGATGAAAGATGGCACTTATCGATTTTCAAATACTGTCTGTGATTCTGACCTCAGCAGTTTCTTCAGGTTCATTTCATTTCATTGATGTCATCAGGTATCACACATAATGACGTTAGTGTAAATGAAAACAGAATTAGTCCCATTAACTAATTATTCTACACACAGTTATAGGACAGAGAGAGAAATTAATGAAGAAAGATGAGCAGACTGATTTTGTCATTCTGCCAGATAAACAACAGGAAACAGATTCCCAGTTGCTCATAGAGATTCCTGTCATGGTCTCCATCCTTCGGACTGCACAGCCCCCAAAGAAGGTTGCATACAGTGAATACGAATGAGAGAAGAAAAGTGATTAATTTACTCTTTTTTTTTAAAAGGCAAAGAGTAACAACCCTTTCCAGAGTGCATGGAGATCATCGTGCCAGAAACTTCTATGTTACTTCAGGTAAGAAAAACCTTCCTTCTCAGAAGCTGTTTCTCTAATTTAAAGATAACAAAAGTGATTTACAATCCAACTCTGTAAAACCAGTTTCTACTAATCTCTTACTTTTGTTTTCTCTTCTCCGGATGCCTGATAGGTGGAATCACATTCCATGAAGATTTACATTTTCCAAAGAAAACAATGAAATTACATATTTATCATTGAAAAAATCATCAATTAAATAATATTTAAAAATTCATCATGATGGGTTTTATTTGGGTTTGGTTTTGGTTTTTTTACATATTTACAAAGCAGAAGATTAATATCAAATTAGGGTGAGGAAACTAAGTCAAAGCCACAAAATACAGCCCAATCCAACTGGAGTTCCTACAAAAAGGATGGGTTCTAGAGGAGTCTGCGGCAGACGGGTGCACAGAGTACACCACTTGAACAGCAAATGTTGCCATCTTCTAGTGAAGCAGAGGCAGCTCAATGACATCAGTCTTTCCTCCTCTTTGTCTCTGGAATATTTTCTCTCCAAGTACTTTGCATATATAGCTTATGATGGTCACTGCCATTTCTGCAGACCAGTAAATAAGGGATGTTCCCCAGAACACTTTCTTTTCCACATAAGCCTGCAAAACCAAGTCCCAGTCCAGCAGATGTTATGAAGGCCATGAGGTGATATCAAGCAAAGACTAGGGACAGAGCAGGGAGAGGTAGTTGTGCTCACCACACCAAAAACTTCCACACTCTGCCATAAGAAGAACAGGACCATGCTGCAGAGAAGCCTGCTGGAATCTAACACTGCTGGGAAACTCAAGGTCAGCTTCCTCTAGTAAATATATTGTCACATAATGTTGTCAAGGTCAGTGTCAGCTTAGATTACCTGCCATGCAAGTGTCAGTCATGCATGTTCTACTTGCCTTGGGCTACTCTAATTCATGTTCAAACTTTTCAAAGATGTTAATGCCTATAATCCTCACTGACTGATACAGGACAACCATAATGCAGATTTTACTGCATAGCAGCTGTAGCTGGAGCATCAAACCTGCTTTAACATAAAATCTTTTTTTCTCCTTTTATAAAGCACATATAGCTTGTCTTCACAGTCTAATCCTGTCATTCAACAGTGAGCTTCCTCACACTGAAAACATGCAGTGAGAACTGTGAGAGCTGAATCACCAATACCCCTATTAGAATGGTGGTTCTTACTCCTTATTCTCCCACAGCATCTGCTTCTGGACACTGTTGGATTGTTTCTTCTCAGTGAATGGAACTTAAAGCATACAGGGAGAGAAATAAACTTCCTATTTAACATACCCCTTCTGGGTTTCTCTTGTGCTGCAGGACTGCTGTAATGATCTGCTGAAATGAACTGCTGCCTCAAGCAATCATCTTCTCTGCCACCACCACCTTTCCCCAGCAATGCCCTGGGGCTCTGTAGCACACAGCCAACAAAGCCAAGCTCCCAAACCTGTCCTGCTTACCAGAGCCTTACAGCCCTACTTCCTTAACCCTTTTTATCCTTTGGATATCACCACACACAATCCATCCCAATTCCAAATTTGAGGAAAAAAAACACCAGCAAAACCTGGAAATTTTGTACAAAGAATGCTCTATATATGCTTCATTACTTTTTTTCAGGATCTTGCTCAATTTCTTGGAATTACTCAGGAGTTATTTTCAAGGTCAACATGTATTTGCCCTTAACATCTTTTGTGGTTTAGATGGTACTTCTGACACATGGTGATGTCTCAACCTCAGCAGACCTTGGGGGGGAAACTGGGAAAGGAAATAAGAACAGGGATGCTGCAGCTTTACCTTAGGGTAGGAACTGCGGCCAGGAACCAGTCTAGAGGCAAGGATATGGTCTGGAGCATGTGCTGAGGGATAGTCTGAAAGTGGGATCTATCAGGCAGTTGTCACCAATACATGATGTGTAATATAAACAATTGGGCTAATTTGAGAACATGCAGAAACAATCACACTCAACATTTATACCCACTGAATAACAAGAGAGGTGATATGTCTGCTCTGACTTGGGCCAAAAATTGCCACTGCATCTGAAATAGCACATACTTTCAAGTAACCGGGTCAGATTTGAATCAGTGACCCAAGCAAAAGGCTCTTTTTGCTCCAGTTATCAGATTAATCTTGGACCCTGTAATCACTTCTAAACTTCACTAATTTCATTAGAAGGTTTTGCAAAGATTAGATTTATGTCATTCCATATTCTAAAATCAACTGCTGCGCAGTATACCGTACGTAATAGCAGTGTCCACGTCTTACACCCATTTTATGAGCCATATTGGTTACTCTTTTATTTTACAGGAAAAGAATGGCAATTTGTCAAAAAGGGAGGGATTTATTACTATTGCTCCTTTTGTCTAGAGAGAAAAGGCAGTGTGATGGTGCTTTGGTTTTGCAGTGATCTTCCTTGTAGACCACCAAAAAGAAAATCTTTTTATCTTTTTCCATCTCAGGCAAAGTTATAACCTCTTCCAGGTTATGCTTATCTTTATGCTAGCAAATTACTTCTTTTTTTTTTTTTCATCTTTAGTAATATGGAATTACCATCATTTGAAAGAACTGTTTAGGTTCCTTGACCAGAAGAGGCGTTTAACTATGTCATGTGTGATGTATGGTGCATTTAATTGCTCTGTGCAGCTATTCAAAAAGCATTCAGAAGTAATCATTTAGCATTAATATCCTGGGGCAATTCAAGGTCACAGTACATTAAAAACTAATTCAGAGTAGTTCTAGAATACATTTTTCATATACAGAGATACATAATTCTTTTATGATAAAAGTGGCAATGGCACTGCAGCATGATGAGGGGATGTGAGTATTCTAAATATCTGTTACTGGTCTTATTGTAAAAGCAGAAAGATGCCTTTTCACCATTACTCAAAAATTACTAATTTCCAGTAAACTCAAGATGATGAAAAAATAAGTGATGAAAAAATATGCCTACAAGAGCAACTTGTTTTAGAAGCATTTTTAACTAAGAGTATCTAATTCCTCTTCTCCTACTCTTCCTAGAAGTCAAGCTTCTGGGTGGATTATTATGGACACACCAGCCTGAAACAATTCTGACATGTCCACACATTTGTTACTGCCATGCAAGAATTCAAAATAGAAATACTATTTTTTTCCTTAAAATGATTGATTATAGACATGGGAAAGGAGAAGGAAAACATGAGGACAACATTGCCCTCAGGAGCTGCAGGGAGGGTCCTCCCAGAGTTTAGAGGACAGAGCAGTCACCCTCCTCTCTGAGGAAGAGGGAATTCCCTTGAGTTAAGAGTGCACAACACAGAAAAAATAAATATCAAAGAGATATGCACAGCCTGCGTGCATCAGAACACAATTAAGTGTAAAATTATTTATAGCCATCCTTGCCACGCTTGCACTTTTACACACACACTGTACAAGAGTGATACTTGCAACCTGCAAGTCGGTTCTCATTATGGAAGCAGAAAACAAACAAAGAATTAAAAAATCATTGCCTCTTCACAGTCTTACCCAACAGCCATTTTATGCTCCCTTAGAATGCCTGGAGCACCCAGAAAAGAAGGTTGTTTTACTTTTGGGAAAATCAGGTATATTCTATTGATGCAAGAAGAACCTCAGCTTGGGAGGAAAAGACAGAGCTGAGTTCAAGCCCAGAACAAGCCCCTTCTGCAAGGATTGTATGAGCCTTCCCTCATACTGGGAGGCTACAACTGGTGCTGGAAGCTGGAATTAGAAACTAACCAGATCAAAGCTATGTCACTTGGGTCTGTACCAGCTGCACTTGCAGTTCACACTTCTGCTCTCCTGCACAGATATAAAACTTGAACTGAGGACCATCACTTTTTAGCTCTGAGGATGACAGCAGATGAAACACAATATATAAGCATCAAGAATTGAGTATTGGACACCTGCTGATGCATAGTGAATTAAAGCCCAGTCAAACACAGAGGCTGCCAGACACCAGTTTTATCTGTTTCTATTTAAAAAGAAAAAGTAAAAGGTTGGTTGCAAAGGGAACCATTAAGAGAAACCATGGTGTAGGCAAGAGGTGGAGTGATGTGCTACAAAACATCACATGCTATTTTCTCACTTCTTTCTTCCATTTGTGTATAACCATTGAAGTTTCTAGTAAAATAGGCACTTATTAGTATTAGAATTCAAAATCCATTGATGACCAGGCAGGCTGTATGCTTATCAGCAGCATTATTGACATCAGCTGCATCAGGGCACATCTATTTCATATTTTAAGGCTTTTGCTTACCTTTACTGCATTTTAATAAAAGCCCAATTTCTAAAGGATCAAAATGCCACCCTCAAAGGAGACACAAGTAGCAAGCCTGAAGCAAAGCATTTTCTGAAGTGCTGGGCTAATGTTCCTAAATGGTGGATATGGTGGAATGTACTAGCTTTTTATAAATTGTCTCACATAGCAACCTGATAATCATCCCTCCATTAGATACATTAGATCAAAGTGAATTTTTTAATGTAGATATCAGTAGGAAAGGCTGAACATAAGAATTCCTGGTCCAAGTAAATCAGCAATTCCTCTTTAGGAAAAAAAGGGGGAAAAAAAAAAAGAAAAGAAAACCACCTAAAAATTTTGAAAGGTGATACCAGTATGCAGAAACAGTTTGAACTCAGATAAGATACCTCAGATGCTGTAAGTGCATTAATGTACCCAAATAAATACTTATCTTTGCAGAAACAAGGGATCTGGCAGCAATAACTGTACTGTCAAAATGCTCCTATTCCAGTCCTAAACCACCACTTAAACTGTAAGGATCTTTTCTGTTGCAGATCTCTGTTTTACTTTGGTCTTTCACCTCCACCCTCTTACAAGGTCCTTCTTTTCTGTAGTGCACAACATCTCCACAAGTGCTTCAAAAGCAAAGTTCATCAGTAGTGAAAGGAATTGTGAAAGCAGTGAGTTGAAGAGGCTTGTGGAAAAATATGCTAAAATCATCCTGAAAATATCATAACTTTATTTTTTAAATATCAGTCTCTATCATGCTAGGCATTAGTGTGACAAAATGTACTGAACTAGCATTGAATATTTCTTTGGGATCTTATTATTCTCTGTAGGCAAGTATTAGTCTTTGTTTATCAGAATCCAAAATACTTTTAGTAAAAGCTTATATAAGACTAAGGAAATGAAAATATTTTTTCAATTCTGTGACCTTTTGAATTTGAGACAATAAATCAGTTTTTGTGAGGAATCATAGACATCTAAAATTGGGTCTCAGTTTAAAACATAAATTTCCTTAAGTAAATTCAACTTCCTTTAGATTTTCATCTTATATTAATAAGAAGATATTAAAAATAAAAGTGTTGATAAACAACATATTTCAACAATAACCCTTTCACTTTAAAATATCTGTGTATTGATAATGTTATTTTGATCAAGGATATATTTTTTATTTAATTGCTCTAAACTGCTGATATGTATGTTGATACATAATACAACTATACTGTCTGAAACTGTCTGCACACTAGTGGTGAAAGAATGGAACTATTAGCAGCCCTTTAATGATTAACATTCTTTTTTGAGCATCTTCCAGTGTGCTAGAGCTCTTTGTCACCAAAAGCTCAGACCCTCTCTTTGTCCTTGAGAGATGATACCTGAATATAAAACACAAATGGAAAGCCTAAGAAACAGCTGGGCATGAAGGGCAAGCAGGATAACAGTTAAAATCACAATGACACATAGATAGATGTTTATGTTTGACTTAGCTTCACTGTCTAGATGACCAGCCTTAATTAGCTCAGCAGTCCAGATAAACACCTGCATAAGTATTAGCATGTTTATTCTATCAGTGAAATATTGAAACAGGTTTCAAACTAAGTATATTCACAAATACTCTGCTGTGTTGAGACTTTTTAAGCATGTGTAATCTATCTAACCGATCTATCCAGACACGTGCTGCTGTCACTGTGCCACACTGTGTATATACACTGTGTACAAGGAGAACTTGTGCCCACTAAAAGCACTCACACATGATTTCCTTGATAGTTAACAGATGGACAAACATCTCCAAAGGACCTGCTCTTTTGACTTTACTGATTTTCAGTATCAAATCAGAGGAAGGTCAGAAAGCCACAACTGTGGCATCAAAAAAGCCTGAACATGGCATACTAATCAGTACAGAGTCACAAAATTTGGTCAGTAAGGTAACAGTAGGCTTTCAGACGGACCTCAGTCCAGCTAGAGCTCACAGTGACTTAACTGAGAACCTGACAAATCTCTGCATTCCCATTTCCCACCAACGCATCTGGTATTACCACTGTGAACTCATTCTCCTGGTCAGTCTCTTTCTGCAGTTGGCCAACGTACAACAGAAAATCCTGGTTTTTGTTTCCTGGTCTCATTAACAGAACAGGTTTATGCTTTAAAATCCAGATATTTAAAAATCAAATTCTGCAGAAAACAAATGGAAATTACACATGGCTTCCACTGTAGTCACCCTATGGGCAAAATAATTAATTTATGAGATATCTTGTAATTCTGTGACATGAAGGACCCATTCAGAAAAATCAATAAAATAAAATATATTTAAAGAAAAGAAGGAGATAACACTTAACAACTAGACCCATTCATTCTTTCAGGGGGATATTTTTAATGTTTTCAAGTTTTCCACCCAACATTTCATATTCCATTCAAGCAGTCTGATTCCATAAAGTGCTACACAGACAGCGTGATGACCTTCGCAACACAAAGGCAATGAATTCAAAGCTTCTTGTCTGTAGCTGGTGCTGTCATAGAGGACAGAATAGATAGGAAGAACCTGGATATATGGCAATTTTCTTCCTGTACTCTCTATTTACAGGGACCACATGTTCCTGTCTTCCAGGATGTGTCATTCCAAAAAGTGCCTTGAGACAATCAGGACAGGACAGGATTAAGATGGAGTCTTGATCATCCTCAGAGCATCCCTGCATCACAGGGATGGCACATCCCCTCTCACCTTCCCCAGGTACTTACTGGGGGCTACACCAACCTTTGCCATGGCAATTCACCCCAGCTGCTGTGCAGGTCTGCAGGCTGAGCAGGAGGACAAACCAGAAGACAAAGGGAAGAAGGACAGAACACTGCAGAAGGATCATGCAGCATCCTGAGTAAATATATGAGTAATTTTAACCTGCCTAATCTAATTACTTTGGTCCTTGGGAACAAATCATTGCAGTGGGGTTCTGGCTTAAACCCACTTTGCTGGCCATGACAGATTATTCACTGATTTGCTGGACCTTCAAATCCCCCCAGTTATACCTTGTGAGGGGAAGATAAAATCTTCTGTGTTAAAATGCACACACAGGAATTATATTGCAAAGGAGACATCAGAACAGCAAACTTAATGACTTAATATTGTACAATATAAAATCATTCCAGTTGAATAACTTTTAATTTATTATAATACATAGATGCCAATTATGCCTGATTTATTAAGAGAAGTTCAGCAATGCCAAGGCCCTGTGTTTGAGTGGTTGCCATGGTACCCAGCTTTTACAAGGACATCTTAAGGATCATTAAAGTGTCAAGGTGATAAGTTTGACACTCAGTGGATTTAATGATGGATGATAATAATGTTACCTCTTCACATCCTGAAACACATAGGATTCAGGAGGTGCCAATTTTAAGACATTTTAAAAAGAGACTAGCTGAAGCTGACATTAAATATGTTAACTCAGACTACACTCTGCTCCCTTTAGTGTAAATTCCTTAACCTCAGGTTTTTTAGTGTTTTTAGGTTGCCACCATTCCTCAAACCATCTCAACCTGCTTTTATCAGAGCTCAAAGGCTTACCCCTGACCAGGGACTCCTGAGCAGCACAGGAAATCATTCAGAGGCTGAACATTGCCAATCCAGCTCCTAGCAACTCTTACAGAATATTTGATGGTAAGAAGGGAATTGAAAAAAAATTTAAAAGGACGTGAAAGAGACCTGATGGCAATATGTTCTGCATCTAAGCATCTAAGCTTTACCCCAGCTGTCAAGCAAAACCAATTCATCTCACACTGGACACATAACAACCTTAGGCTGGTAATGACTTTCAGTGACTTGCATTAACCTGATGCAAGCCAATAATTTGAATACAGGAGGTTCTGGAGGCCTGAGCACAACCCTGAGACTTAAAGATGCACACACAGGATTGGATGTTGTTTGGGGTTTTGCCTCTTTTTTCTTTGATATGTTCTCTGCTGATATTATTTTAGGTGCTTGTTTCTGCTATGGCTCAAGTGGACATCTTTTAACAAAGCAGAGGCACAGGAAGGAGGGCTCTCGCTGGCACACACAGCACCCTACCACCTTCCTAATGGCAGCAGCAAACACACAGTCTGCTCTTTTCAAAAAATGCAGTATCCTTGTGTTTTTCTCTTTTAACCTTACAGGAATTTTACTCACATAACATCTTCTCTGGGAAAAAAAAAAAAATTAGTTAAGTCAGGTACCTTGGAAGCTGTAAAGTGTTGGGACTATGTATCTCCCTTCAGACTGCTGACAATGCCATCAGGCTGACAATTCCTAGGATACCACTGCTAATTTCAACCCCTAGTTCTGCTTAGAGCTAAAATCAGCATCATTTTAATGTAGCACTTTACCAGTTTATCCTCACTATGGATTAGTCAGACTTAACAATCCCTTTCTAAGAGCAAATCTATTACTCTGACACAGTTTTCAACCTGTCCATTGGACTGGTGTAAATAAAAGACAAGGGATTACAGATCTAAACCCCAAACTCACCACTAGCAGCCAGCACTTGTGCCTATTAAGCTGTGCTTCATTGCCAAGCGTTGCTATGCCAGGTATTCCATGTCTAGTGTAAACACATTTGACAAGCATAATCACAGTTTAGCTCTAGTATCTTCTTGTAAAGCTATTCTACTGACATGAGAATAATAGTCTAGGACAAGTACATAATGTTTTCCAGTCATTCTAAACAATTCTGTGCATACTTTGCTCCAGGAGAACAATTTTTCCTGTGCCAACATGGACTCTCTTGCTTGACTTGGCCTGTGTTTTTGGCATAAGTTCCAAGCCTTGACAACTTCCTCGGTGTCACTAATCATTTGGGACAAGTACTGGCTCTACCTTGGATCTTTCAGTCCCCAAACAACTTTTGTGTATTCAAACAAATATATTTTCCAGTACCATTTTAGGGAATGACATCCTGGCTCTTCTAGCCTATGGGTTCCTCAGTTTGTGGAGCAAGAGTCTGGAGCACAGATCTTGACCTCCCTTTTGCTTTCTAGAGAAATCCCTCAGTGTCTGTCAAGACTCTACATGGATCTGAACAAACTTAGGATACCCTGTTCTGGACCTATTTCTACTGCAGGGATTCTCCTGGTTTAGGTTAGATCAAAAAGGATACACAGCAGTTTCTCAGGCATTTTTGCTGCTTAGGTTATTGAGTTTTGCAGATTTCACATACGATGACTCCTTTTTTTGCATCATTTAGTAGTACACAAGCCTGCTGGGAAGCACTGTTTTCTCTTTCCAATGCTTCATCCTTGACTGAGCTGATTCTGCTTTTTTGCAAGTTCAGATGGTAGGTATTGCTGTTTCCTAAAGGCCTTGAATTGGAGTACAGTTGCGGTCCATTTTTTTTTTTGCCAGAGGCTTTTTAAAGACTGCAAGATTATTTTTTTTTAAGATTTGACCCTACAGAGAATTTTATGACCTGTTACATCACAGTCCTTGTGATTAAAATATTTCCTTCCTGTAATTCATTTTCATACAGTTTGCAGTATTCTTCAATTTATTAGCCACAGCTTGAGAGTTAGTCCATCCTATTAATAGGATATGTTACCTGAAATTAAGTTAAGTGAACCACCGTAATCAACCAACACCAAAACTAGAAGATGCTCTCTGAATTGTTCATTCTTTCTTTGTTCCAGCTGACCAGTACCACAGAATAAAAACCTTCCTTTACCTCCTTCTATGTTTCCAAAGAATAGCAAATTTACAATGGATTCAGTTGTTTTGAAATTTCTGTGTCCTGGTGTCACTTGGTGTTAAAAGCTCTCTAAGATGGATTCCATAATAGATGGAATAGATGGAATAGATGGAACACACTTACTTTGAAAGCACCACCTTCAATACTGTTTAATTTATAGATCACTAACCTCCCAAAACCACAATTTTCAGTGTTCCATTATTGCCCACAGAGCATGAATTTTATTTTTAAAAATGTTCCACTATGTCTATTGAGAATCAAGAATTTTAACACAGATCAAATGTGTGTTCTCTGTCAAAATACATAACTTTCCTCATGGACATTGATTTGATTTGAAATCTAATTGGATTCTTTGAAAGAATGACTGCCATTTTAACACTTTTGATTTTGTTGTGTTTTTTTCCTATTGAAAATCAGCCTTTTTCTTGTCCAAGAATTTCTGTAAATTCACATGATGTTTCTGAAAATATCTTTGATTAAAGCAACTTGGTGAGGACCTTTTTTTTCCATTCACCTGAACATTTCTGCAGCTTCCCAGAGTTCCTTTTCCACATGTTTGATGAGCAATCAAGCTTTCGACATATTTTCCCCTGAAAGAGAAGTTTAAAACAGGAGAGTGATTGTGTCAGAAGTAAACCCTCTGCTGCTCCCAGTCACAGCACAGAAACAGCATCACATGATTTACGACTCACAGCAGCCCTACAGCATGTTTCAGAATTGCCATCACTCACCATCTGCAATGTAAATCATCTGAACAGATGCTTTTTCAAAAACATGGATATTGGATAAATCAAAGGAAATCACAATTGCTTGGTTAATGTTCACCGAACAGGGAGGGAGTCCAAATTTGTTGACTAAATTATTTGTTAAGAATTATTCACTCACTTCTACTTATCACCATCTTTGCCAAAACCCCCAGGCTCTCCAAAGTGTTAGATCAGTATTAAATGTGTGTTTCCTAGTGTAATGACTGGTGTCCAAATTAATCTGTTAATGGGAAAGTTTGTGGCCAACCTTCTGTAACTCATATCTGCAAGGAAACAGGTTCCCCATTTGCAGACAGAAAATGGAGCTGTTTTCTCCTAAGCAGAGAGCTGCCTATTGTGTAGGTAATTACTAGAAGGCCTGTGTTGACCTGGCAATGAGGTAGTATATCTAAATACCTGAAGTGAAGGAGAAAAGCAGAAATGAAAGCAGAGGCCCCATCTGTTAGACTATAATGATTGTGCTATTTGAAGGCAGAAAGGTTTGTCTGAAGCAGCTGGTTTCTCTCCAAGTGACCTTTTAGCATTTCTGCTTTTGCTGTTTGACAGATGTGTCAACTCAATAATTTCAAAAGCCCCTGAGTAAATAACCAATTGTGAGCAAGGATGACCCAAAGCGATGACAAAATGGGTGCACACACAGCACATTACAGAACATAATACCCACTGAAAGAACAGGGAACATTATTGAAGAGGAAAAACATTTTACTCTTTATTTTTGAGTAAATGGTTTTCCTGCTCACAGATCAGTTGTTTTCGAGGAAAAAGGGAACTGTGAAGTGAATGGAAGGGCATTGTGACATGTTTGCCCTTGGAGCATGTCTGTAAGCTGGCTGCAGGACTCAGGTGTCATCTCAGAGCTCAAAATGGACTTCAACTCCCTCCCTTAGCCCACAAATGGGAAGAAGGACTGAAGGCCAGAGCTAATTGGTGTCGTGAATTATTGGGGAACTGCAGAGAGATGACTGCCATCAGACAAGATCCAATCAAGTTTAAAGTCCACTGAAGAATTTTCAAAAATGATGTAGATACTGCTTTTAACCCAAAATTGAAAAAAAGCTAGAGTAATTCGAGATCCCGGAACACGCTCTGGTTTGATGATGCACCAGCTATTTTGCTAAGGGCCCACACCTTTAGAAAATCCTTCTCGTGCACAGCTATCACAAACCCTCCAAAAAGAGTCAAATCTGCTAAATTTAGTCATACTTTGCTTAGTTGGACTTCAAAGCCTGTAGGGCTTTAAAAGAGCTATGGGCCCTAACAGCACCAGATCAATCTCTGTTCTGTCAATGAAGAGTAGTACCACAAATAAACAATTAGATATCAATAGATGATTTATGTTGGCTGGGTCATTTTGCTTCCTTATGATGTGGTATAAAGTGATAACAAAATAAACTTTCTTTCTATTCTCACTTTAGTGGGTAGAAGTAGATTAAAAAACACATTTAAGACTGAAAGAAGGGCAATGCTTAAAGTCCAGAGAAAGAACATTCTGGTCTGTCTTAAATTCACCCCATATCTGTTTCTTCAGGTGTAAAATATGATGAATAATACTTCCCATCATGATGTTGTGAGTTATAATTCCTTAACTTCAATGATGAATTCTGATCTTTTGTAAAGAAGGAAAGAAATGCAGAGGATTATTGAGTGTGAGTGTTGGCTTTGGGCTTTTTTTATATTACACTTGCCATATATAAATCAGATCTCAAAAGCTTGATAGTCAGAAAGTTCAATAGTGTTAACAATGAAATTGTGCCTCTCAGGTGTTATGAGTCTGTCTGAGCAGGTCCAGTGTGCTCAGGCTGTGAACAATTACAGGCCATGTAAAAATTTAGCTGCTATGTCCATCAAAATTAGAAAAAAAGCAGAACTCTTAATTAAAATATGCTTCCCATGTAAGAACAGATAGCTATCTTTATCTGAGAGAAACCTGAGGATATTTAAGAGTGATCATTTATTTACCAGATGAACAAATAAAAATGTAGCTAGTACTGGTGGCGATCATACACATCTGAGAATATCATTACGCATATTCTAGAATATATACATTAACTTCTTTTTAACTTGTAGTGACACATCCTAATTTAATAAACCTTAAATCCATTCTGTACAATAACAGAGTCACAAGTCAGTGAAGGACTGGACTTAGAGTTATATTCATGAAGTTTTTAAAATTTCAGATTTCTTGTAGATGTTTCAGATTTTGTCACTGATTGGCCATTGTTATTGGAGTGCAGTTGCTGATGTGCATCCAGCAGGAGCTGGCAGTGTTTTAGCTTTGGAGTAGACATTTAGATTTTCTTGAGTTTCAAGTTTTTATAAAACTAATAACATTTGTAGAATTGAAATTCCTCTTCACCAAAAATCACGAAACTGACTAGATTTTACTCTCTAGCTGCTAAGCAAATTCCCTTAGCCTTCCTGTGGGCATGCCTGTTTCAGTGATGGGAGGAAGACCCAGATTCCATATCCAGGAACATGTTAATATTTGTCCTGATTCAATGATGTAGATCCCACTGTTACTAAATACGATGAAAGATGACAAGCATTTGGAAATTATTTTAATAACAGAGGAATCATATGAAGTTTTAAACTGACAGGTTTATAATGAGGATTAAAATTCCACATTTCTACAATCTACAACATGTTTATTGAAGACTCGTGTCTTTTAAAGAAATCTATCTCGTTTTTGGCAGAAAATATTCATTGGATGATGGTTCCACAACATGCAATCCAAGCTTTAAAAACCCCTAAAAATAAAGTAACCCTTTTTGTATTTAGTTGAATTGAGAAATAAATCAACTGTATGTGTTTGAACCCCCATGGGTCCAAACCTGCCACAATTCCACCTAACACAGTTTGCCAAATTTAAATTTTCAATGTAAGTTATTGCCATCTTGTGTGGAATTGTCATAGATGATGGATTGGTTCCCCTGAATTTACATGGGGGCTGATGTCAATACTCAGCTTCTCCATTCTTCATTCTATCACAGTCTTCCCTTCCTTGAAGCTGGAACTGAACCTCTCAAGGGACATGAGGGATAACTAGAAGGGCTTTATACAAGTATGTTAGCCAGAAGAGGAAAGTCAAAGAAGACAAACCACTAATTAATTGGTGCAAAAAACACCCACCACTGTTACAACATTCCCCCCAATAAACAGCAGTAGAAAACTAGTAGCAATAGATGAGGAAGCCTCAGTCTTCTCACACCTCTCAAGTGGATGGACAGCAAGATGGGAACTAGGGGGCAAAGTGCTTCCCACTGATCAGGTTCATGACCACCCGAGGAACAAGAACAAACATGAGTCTATGGGACCTGAAGAGAGGCATCCCAGAGCCCTGAGGGAACTGGCTGATGTAGTTGCCAAGTCCTTCTCTATGATATTTGAAAAGTCATGGTAGGCAAGGGAAGCCTCAGTTGACTGGAAAAAGAGAAACATTGTACTCATCTTTAAAAAGTGTGAAAAGGAGTGCTCTGGAAACTACCAACCTGTCTGTTTCACCTCTGTGCCTATGAAGATAATGGGACAGATCTTCCTAGAAGCTGTGCTAAAGTACATGGAGGACAGGGAGGTCATTCAGGACACCCAGCATGGCTGCACCAAGGGAAAGTCCTGTCTGACCAACCTAGTGGCCTTCCATGATGGATTAATTATGTCAGTGGACATGGGAAGGGCTACAGGTGTCATTTATCCAGACATCTATGAAGCCTTTGACACTGTCTCCACAGCATCCCTCTCTAAACTGGAGAGAGATGGATATGATGAGTGGACTGCTAGGTGGATGAGGAAATGGTTGGACAATTACATACAGAAGGTAGTTGTCAACATCTCAAAGTTCAATGGAAATCAGTCGTAACTGGTGTCTCTTTGGGGTTCATATTGGGAGAAGTGCTATTTATTATCTTCATTAATTAAACAAAGCCCAAGAAATCCCTCTCTTGGCTTCCAGTCATCTGAGGAGGTAACTGGCTGGGCCTGGGCTGGGCTCGTGTGGCTCATGCAGCCAGGCTGGCACACAGCCAGCACAGAGCCACGCAGCCGGGGCTCTTTTGGCATGGCTTTCAAATAAACTTTATTTACTCCAGGATTAATGCCAGGAATGGCCCTGTGGCTGGCCCTGGGGACAGCCCCAAGGACAAGAGTGGCTGAGGCTGGGAGTGGCCACCACTGGCCCTGTCCAGGAGCAGCCACATGACCAAGACTGTGCCCCCGAAATTGGCGTAACCAAGACAATGGCAAGTGGCCATGGCTGCTTTGGCATGGCTCTGAATAGACTTTATTTGTCTAGTTGCTTTTAGCCAGCCATGCTGCAGACTGAAGGACAAAAGCAGTGGCAGTAGTTTTTCTTTCTTTTTTCCAGCACCCTGCATGAAGAAAAGTGCTGAGTTGAGCCGGTGGCCAGCACGGTTCACACGGTGTCAGCGGAGACCGCGTGATCAGCAGTGAAAGATACAACAATTCCTCAATTGCAGAGCCGGGACAAAATTAATCTTTTAACACTGCAAAACTCTATAAAAACTGTTTCAATTGATCAGACTTGAGAACAGATGAACTCACAAACACCAGTTCTCTCTTGGATAAGGAAAAAGAAAGGATGAAGACATGTAGAGACAACAACATGAGACTCCGAAGTCAGCAAAGGAGTCAAATTCTAGATAGGAGGGGATTGTGGAGATGCCTTAATCTTAAATAAAAATCTTTTCATAAAGCTAGGTGAAGATATATTTAATATATCAAACTTTGGTTTTATCCCTAGAACTCATAGAAATGCATTGAGGGCATATAGCATCCTAACATAACTGGGAGCCAAGGTACCAGTATTTAAGCAAATGTTGATATGATCCAATGAGAAATCTGAACAGAGATGAAAAATATGAGAAAGCTTGCCCCAGGGATAATAGTAAAAAACCTCGGTTCCCAGAGATGAGAACTTTTGTTTCTATTCTAGAAGAGTTCATCCTTAAAATTGCACCCCAGTAAGTTGTCATGGTCCATGAAAGCAGCTGCGAGAGAGCTACAAAGCATAAGAGGGGCTTTCACACTGCAAACAGATTTTCCTTTCCCAGGTAGCTGATTCACTATGACATTGAAGCCACAAGAGAACTGTTTCTTTTAGAGAAGCCTCCATGGCAAGGCAAGAGAGACTCCTCTTCCTAAGTAGAATGAAGAAAGACTAATCTAGAAGCAGTAAACTGACTGAAAATCCCAGGTTTTGTCTCTTTACATTGTCAGTAGGAAAGACAAGAAGTTATGGGGGGAGGAGAAGTGTTCTGAAGGTTTATTCTGATTTCTTATTATTTTTCTTTCAATTCTGTTAATAAAGTTTTCTCTATAGCCTTTAAAGTTTTGAGCCTGTTTGCTCCCCTTCTAATCTTTATCTCACAGCAGAAAATAAGTAAATAATCCTAGTAGGTGCCTAGAAATTTGGCCAGCACTACACACACTACACACACCACAAAGGCAGCTCTCTCAAAGGCCTTTCATATAGCACCTCGTGCATTTCTATACTTTTCTTTCTCTTGCCTTTAGTAACAAAGGTGTGGAGGGGGGAATAAGGCCCTCAAAGTGTAAGAACAACAGAGCTGGCAAACCAATCATGTGTGCTTTAGGCCTACATGCCAGCCCAAAAGCAACGTCACAGCTTTATTAAACTTTTTCATATGCAATACCAGAAAGAGACAACAGATACCAGAAATATAAAGTACATTTTTTGTGTTTTGGTGCATACTGCTATCCTATTATCAATGTACCTTTTCAGAAAAGCACTTTAAAATACTCCAACACATTAAACCTGTTGTCAATGACAACAGCAGAAGTTTGTCACAACTGGGTGTCTTTGAGTCAATGAGAAGCTAAGGAACTGTGCTTGTTAACTTTCGTACTTACTTTTTTTACTGTTCTCTAAGCTGCTGCTATATTTAGGAAAAAAAAAAAAAAGTCTATCTCCATAAGGTTTCTATGCAGATTTTTTGTGAAAACACATAAACTCGAGGTCAGCAACCACTGAGTCAAATAATTTATCAAGTCATTACCCAGATGCAGTGCCTAACATTAGCTGCCTTATGATGCAATTTGCACTAGAAAAAATAAAAAGAATAAAAAGATCAACTCCCTCTATGAGGAACAGGGTGTATTTAACAACCACACAGTACTAATTTATAAAAAAAATATCTTTTCAATCATGATCATGTTAGATTGGAAGAGAAGAGAGAACAGCTTCTATTTCTAAAAGTTGGTTTTGTTTGGCATTTTTTAAGAGGTGAAACAAATATTTTGACTGTATTTTTCTGTTCTTCTTTAACCGCTTCAGGGGCTTTTCCTACACATTTTTTGCAACACTCTCTTATGGTTCCTGGCAACCATTGATTTTTTTGGTGTGTGTTTGATTCAAAGGTAAAATTAACATGGCTGATTTCATAAAACAACTTCAGTTTACCCTGCATCTTTTCTGAGCAAAATTATTTTATCTCTTCGGTGCTGTGGAGCCATAGGACCAATGAGACTCCACAGAACAGGATCACTGCATGTACAGTAAAAATACATATGGCCTTTTTATTGCATCTTATTACAGGAGAATTTTTCATCAAACACACAAATGATTGATTGAAAAAGTTGATGACTCATCTGTAGTGTGAAACTCCTCTTGGTCTTCAGAGGAAAGCAGAATTTCAGAATTTCCTAGGCTTGGTGCTAATGACCTCCTTACCTCACCTTACGAGTAAAATATATAGTTTCATTCACAAGGCCTCCTTAATAAGATGCAGCATAGTTCACTGCAGGCAGTGGTTGAAACTCCTCAGTAGCTGGATTCAGGACACGAGCCTCCACCCCATTTCTTGGAGATGCTGCTCAGGAGAGATCAGGCTCTGAATAACAAGGGCATCACTACTTACATGTGTCTCAAAGACTTTTGGATATCAGACAAGCCCATCAGCACAGTCCCTGGTCTATTAAAAAAAGTCAGTGGAAATGGAGCGTAATGAAGGAAATAGAATCCCAAGCCTTATCCCAGAGATGATGTGACCCCAAAACAAGAAGCATGGATTTACAAGACAGTGTGTCATCTGTAAGGCATCCTCAGAATCTTCAGGGTGAAAATCTCTTTGGATTCTGTTACTGAACACCATATAAATAAGCATCTTAGAAACTACTTTCTCTCAACCACTTTTCCACATCTGTCTAGATTTGCTATTTCTAGATCACCTAATATGATACCCAGGTGTTTCCTCGTGTCAGTATGGTAGCTGGAATAGTCTGAGATGTTTTTATTACCAACTCACAGACATTAATTCATGGGATATGAAAGCAGGGCAGTAATATATAACAGCCTTATCTTTAGAACAGGTTTCAGCAAAGACCTCACAAGGTGCATATCTGCCCAGCTTTGGGCTGCAGAGTGAGATGTCTTGAATATGACTTGCCCAGTTTTATAGCTCTTACTTCAAGCATTCCATCTGTTGACAGGTGAAAAAGATACGAATCAAACTGCCTGATATGTTTTTGTTTTCATATTAAATTTCAGTATCCAAATAATACCCATATACCATGGTGAATAGGAAACTGCTGAAATAAACACAGCATGGAAATTGGAAAAGGAAGAACTGTAGTCATCTAGAATGTTAACTGAATCTATCTAAAATGGGAACATCACTAGTAAGAAAACATCTACGATGTTCTCATTAAATATCTAAAGAAAGTCATAAGTGGAAAAAAAAAACAAGAAGTGTACAAAATATACACAGACTGCTACAGACTTCACAGGCAGATGAGGAACTAATGAGAAGCTTCGTCTCCAGACCCTTCTCCATCCTTGTGGCCCTCCTTTGCATACTCTCTAAAATTTTCATGCCTTTTTTATATTGTGGTGCCCAGAACTGCCCCCAGCACTGGAGGCGAGGCTGTCCCAGCTTGGAGCAGAGCAGGACAATCCCCTCCCTTGCCCGGCTGGTGATGCTGTGCCTGATGCACCCCAGGACAGGGTTGGCTCTCCTGGCTGCCAGGGCACTGCAGACTCACATTCAACTTTCCACTGTCCAGGGCCCCCAGGTCCCTTTCTGTGGTGCTGCTCTCCAGCCTCTTGTTCCCCAGGCTGTCTGTACATCAAGGATTGCCCCATCCCAGTACAGAATCCTGCATTTACCTTTGTTAAACTTCATAGAGGGTAATTGTCCAGCCCTCTAACTTGCATAGGTGTCTCTCCAGAGCCCCTCTGCTTTCAAGGGAATCAACAGCTCCTCCCAATTTAGTATCATTGGCAAACTTACTTAGTATGCCTTCAAGTCCTGCGTCCAAGTAATTTATGAAGATGTTGAAGAGAATTGGCCCTGTGAAACCCCACTAGTGACCGGTCACGAACCTGATGTGACCCCATTTATTATAACCCTTTGTGCTCAGTTCAGGAGCCAGTTACAGGGTCGTTTTCCCTGTCCTTCCTGAAAACTGGGACATTAGGCATCTTCCAGTCAGCTGGGACCTCTCAAGATAGCCAAGACCATTCAAAAAATCACTGAGAGAGGCCTCATGATGATATCTCAGCTCTTTGAGTCAACTCTGAGTCTTCTTGGATTAATCCTACTAAGACTCAGGCTTCCAGGAATTCAGCGGGAGCAGCAAATCCCAATCAAGTTCAGGGTCAACTGAGAGTTTATTGTTCTCACAGCCATGGTCCTCCAGCTCAGGGCAGTGAGACCCCCTTGGTCCATCATCTATCTTGAAGACAAATGCAAAGAATGCATTAAACACCTCTGCCTTGTCCATGTCCATATTTGTGAGGTGCGTATCCTCATCCTGAACAGGCTGATGTTATTTCTATGCTGCCTTTTGCCATTAATATATTTAAATTAACTTTTTGTTGTCCCCCACATTTCTGGCCAGCTTCAACTCCAACTAATCTTTGGCTGCACAAATTTTCTCCCTATAGCAGCAGGCTGCATCTCTGTATTCTTCCAGGTCACCTGATCTTACTTCCACTGGGAACACATCTTCCACTTTTTGCCTTAGACACAAAAGAAGATCCCTGTTCAGCCAAACCAGCTTTCTGCCTTATATGTTTGACTTTTGACATTTTGGAATTACCCATTCTTTACCATTAGGAGGTGGTGCTCAAAAAGAGACCAGCACAATGGACACAAGCAACTTCAGAAGCATTTTCCCAGGGAACTTTTCTAACTAGGTCCCTGAGCAGCCTGAAGTCTGCTCTCCTCATGTCCACAATTGAGATTTTCCTGCACTTTTCCTCCTGTAAACAAGGATTTTAAACTCGTTCACTTCATGTTTGCTGAGGCCAAGAGGGTGCCAGTCACCACACCACTCATGAGGTCCACTCTGTTGATAAGCAGCAGATCAAGGAGGGCATCCTTCTGAGTCAGCTCCCTTGGTACCTGTAACAGGAAGCTATCATCCAGATGTTTTAGGAATCTCTTGGACCTGTTTGTTACAGTTGTGTGATGCTTCCAGTTAATTTACGGCCAGCTGAAATCCTCCATAAAGACAATGGAAGTTGATTTGGAGGTGCCCCTTTGTTCTTGAAGAAAGATTCATCAGCATCATCATCCTGCCCAAGAGGTCTATAGCAGACTCCAGTGATGATATCTGCATTATTTTTTTGTTCCTTAATCCTTACCCAGAGGCTCTCAAGTGTGCCACGGCCAACGGTGAGCTCCATACATTCCAACCCCTTCATTACATCCAATGCCACCCTCCCACCTTGTCTGCCCCACCAATTCAAGCAAGTTGACTTTGCATAATTTTCTTAATTTAAAACTTCAGCTAAATTAAACAGACTTATATTTCAGTATGACACATTAGAGATTTAGAACTAATTCTCCTCAAAAATTATATAATACCAATTTTAAGAATATTTGCATTTGTAATTAAATAAGCATATTTAAACATTATTGCAGTATAAGGTATTGTTAATGTAAAAATTGCAACTGACATTTATTTTGTTCTCCCACATAGTATTTGGATGAATTGAGCAAACATTAAAATCCTAAAAACTGTATCTTGTAATTTAACTGTAGTAAAAGCTGTGTACATACAGACTTAAAGACTTACAAATACTTCTATAGTGTAGATAATTTTATATGATCTCACTGGTTTAGGGCCTAATTTAAACCTTAAAAAGGACATCTGATTCTGACATTGTATAAACAAGTGTGTAATCTCTGGAGAATGAACCTACGCATTGACTAACACATGGACTTCAAGAGTTCATGAAGAAATAATAATTTCTCTACCAAATCATGCCCTAGTGGATTTCAAGATGCTATGGTCAAAATTACAGCATGAACATGGTGCTTGTGTAATGCGTATCTGCATTTAATAAGCATCTTCTTCAGACAAATGCAGTTGTGCAACACTGAAAGCAGCACAACCAACAGAGAGACAATGTGTGCAATCCTGTTCAAGATTTCCTGAAAGATTTCCTGAAAGGAGAAAGCTTTCAATGGAATGACAGTTACCCTTAATTTAAAAAAAAAAAAAAAAAAAAAAAAAAGGAAAAAACAAACCCTTCTATGAGCTGAAAAGGACAAGTGACTATAAAAATGTAATCAGCCAATCCCAAATTGAGAAATACAAATAGAAGAAGGGCTATTAGCCCCAGAGATGTCATCTGTGTCCCTCCTCTCTGTGTCTGTGAAGGGGATGGATGTGAGTGAGAGACAGAGGATGAGAGGCAGGGGAGAGATGCATTGAACTGGCTCACCTCCCTGTGAAAAAGTATATTATGATATTATACCATCTTTTTTTCAGTAAATAGTAAGACTTCTTGCTCCTCAGTGCCTTGTGACACTGACTTGTAAAATGGAAGTTTAGTTCCACTTTCATGACTAAAGGACCAGAAAATAGAAGAGTACTCAACTATTAAAGGAACAATAGGATTTGAGGTAACTGATGAATTTGGTAGCTGAAGTTCAGATCTTCTCATAATCCTTTCCTTGAAGTTTCTACCAACCTGCCTAGGTCCCAGTGCTCCAAACTGGAGCCCATCAGGGTCTAAGCACACCACTAGGGCAAAGAGAGGTAGGTGTGTGTGTGTGCAGCAGAGGTCTTGGGTTTCTTTTGTACTTTTGCTGACCAGGACAGACATGCCATGCAGGCAGTACCCTGGATGAATGGGATAAAGAGAAGGAGGGCATCAGGGAGAGAGACAGAAGACCCTGGATGGGGTTGTCTCCCAGCCAGGCAAGCAGCTCCCCTGCTCTCCAGCAGCAGCTTTGCAAGGCGTTCCTCTGCAAAAACATGTTCATTCATTTCTGACTGCTAAGTCTAACCACATTCCCTTCACTGTTTGTAACAGTTTTGTTCCCTTTCTAAATCTTTTCAGGATGTGTAAATGCAATATTTAATATCATGCCTTGTAAAAGCTATGCTCTGAAAATGGACAGATGTTTCCAAGTAGGTAATGAGTAACATCTTTCTCCAGCTTTCCTGGCAGATGCAGCAGGAAACAAATACATATGCACACATAGGTTACATTCCTCTCAGAGAAATAATGTTACTGGCAGTTCCCTTTTAGTGGTCAAAGAAACTTATTTTTTCACTACATTTCATACAATGTAACAGTTGGACTAGAGGATCGTTATGGTCTTTCCAACCTAATTGATCCAATGATTCTATGATTCAGGATCTAATTTGCTCCTTTAATTGGCTGAAACTCAATAACAATCCCCAAAAACACAACTCAAGCCACCACCAGCTTAACCCAATAGCCATTTCTGTCTTAAGAACAGGGAAAATAGATACTAGTTTTCATACTGTATGTTCTGTAATACCAAGTACATCAGTCTTTGGAAGTCATTCCAGTCATAAAAATAAACTAACAAATATTCATATAAAAGGGGGAAAGAAGCCTAAAGCATGTTTCTTTTTAAGTGCAGAAAAAAAACCATCAATAATCTGCCTCACACAAAAGTTTAAGAAGTACGACCTTTGCTGGGGAAAGGGAGCAGGTGGTCAGCACATGCTCTGTGCAATTCATGAGAATAGGCAACTTTCAAGGTTGATAAAACAACAAATATCTCAAATCTGGCACATCCAAAACCACTTTGAAGATCTTGATGCACATAGTGCTGGCTAAAATCCCCAAATTCCACATATTAACTTTCCTGACTCTTGTCTAAAACTAAGAGGTACACACAGAGATCAAGGGTGCTAAATTATGCCCACCAGTTTCATGATCCAAGACTTCCTCACTACACATGTTATTGTTATATTGACATTTTCAGTTCATCCAATTCCTCAGTGATTTCTTCCAAAGGAAAACTTAGAACTATGGACCAAACAACTTCTCCAATGTCTTTCTCCTGCTCAGGAAATTGCATGACAGGTCTGATAATTCACAAAATTATTATTCAGAATTGTCCATCTAGGTAAGCACACCTCCTGCAGAGTTCATCTCCTGGGTTATTCCCTTTGGCTACTTGGCTGCTGGTGCTTAGGGGTGGCACAGGACTGCTTGTGTTAGATCATAAGCTATCGTTTCCAGATGTCTGACAAGACTTGACAAATTGAAACCTAAGTGATATGGTTTGCAAGGCATGCCCAACACAAGCCTTCACACAAAAAAATAACAAAATCAGTGTGTCTGAATCTGACACACTGAAAGTTAAAAAGCAAAAAAACCACACCAATATGAGCCTACCTAAAGTACCAGCAATAGAGGTTGTAATTGTTTCAGCAGAATAACTGTTTACAAATACATCTCGAAGAATTCACACACGCCAACAGACAGCATTACTGTCTTTTAGAATACAAACTTGGTTTAATAGAACAAACTTCTGCAGTTCTTTTCCTCCTCCTATAGCAAGAAAGAACAGTTGTTCTCTAATGGATGGCTTTAAAAGCTCTTTATAATTGATTCATTCCTTCTATTTTTCAATGACAATTTTGAGTTATTTCTACAGACTATTCTTGGCTTCCCTCCTACCAGCTTCGCCTGACACTTGCCTAAGGGGCTTCTGCATTTGAAATTGACAATTGCAGAAATCTCTTTAAACTTTAGTTCTCTATCTTTATTTTTGCTCTTCTTTTGCATTGCCATAACAGCAGCCTGCATTTTGCTGTAAGAAACCCACTGGGCACGATTTATTTTGTTTCCCAAACTAGGAAAAATTTGAACTTTCAGGAAACTATGCTGAATTTTCAAACAATGCCCAAGTAACACATAACCTTACTCAATTGCCATGTCCTCTAAAAGCCCAGCAGAACACACATTGCTTAGCAAGACCTGGGGCAGATTTATTAAATACTTAGAAGATGCAGCTGGTCTGTGCCCACATGCCAGAGGGGATAGGGTCTTGCATCCCCAGCTGACTGGGCAGGAGCTACCTCTCCATTTCTTGCTCCAGGTCCCAAAACAGACACTCTGCACCAGTACATAATGGGGGTCTTCCTGTGTTGGGGGACTGGGGGGGTTCTAAATTGATTTTTGGACCTCAAAGATATTATTGCTTGGATACAGAAATCAAAGTTGCCTCAGGCTATGTCAGCTCTGTACAGCTCATGCTGCACGTATGACCATACAAAGAGCGCTGTTTTATATGGCAACATTTCAGGCCTTGTGCATAGCCCACAGAATATGCAAAATTAAAGACTTTTTTTTAACATCTCTTTAGATCACCATTTCAAGGCTGTTTGAATATGAGGTGTGAAAGCTTGCCAATTCCTTAACAAAAATAAAATTACAAATAAATGAAAACTAAAAACACTCTGATACATACCTTGCTCTAATCATGAATCATTGGATCCCGTTTCATCACAGAATGAGAAATAAGGAAATAATTTTGTCTATAAACAGTCTTTTGAAGAAGGGAAATAATCAAGAACATATAAGGAATACATTCCAGAGGAAGCCTTACAACATGGGCAGACTTGACTCTTGGGAAGGGAGAAGGGAGGGGAGATTTGCTGCGTAGCTAAGGTTCAAGCCAAGACATCCAACTACATCCCCAGCAGGATCACTAATACTCTGCATGGCCTTGAGAAGTTAAACACCTCCAGTATAACCTTGGCCCTACTAAAACCAACAGGCAGAATCCCCAGCAGCTTCAACATTGCAGAGACTTCACCTTTTGTGCTTCAACCACCCTGCATCTCACTGGCACCTGTACCCAGGTGTCACAGCCCCTCCTGAGCACACACAAGCAACATATCGATAAATTTGGCAAGTGACATGTTCCTAAATACCATAAATCACATGGTTGACATGCTCATCTCAATGGAAATCACAAGTGCCTCTGAAGCAATCTAGAGCATTAATTACCATAATCCTGTTAAAGTATCTACAGATAATGACCAAGATGAGCTTGTCATGGTGCAACTGGAAATCTTGCACTCCAGATTAAGGTAGGAGAAAATCACTGACAGAAGAGGAAAGTAATTAAAAATATACAAGCCTGGGCAATGTGCTAAGCAGTCTCTTAGCCTAACTGCTGTGAATTTTGGGAGGTTCTCATGGCATATGCTAATTTTAGGGAAGACTTTGAAGCTACTTCACCAGTAGTGATGGAGAGAACTGTAGGTAGAGGAAACAAGAAGAGAAGGATGCACACACCCCATTTGCTTGTAAAGACATAGATCAGAGCTAATATTAATTTTTCAAATCCCAAAACTCATCCAAAAATAATGACAGAGCAATGAATACCAGCAAATAAACCTCTCTGCAATGTTTATTTAGCTCTGACACAGACTTAACTACAGATACATAAAAAACATGGTAAAGCCATCCATGTATTTGAGCACCTGATGTGTTGTTAGCTTTATTGTATAAAGTCTCTAAGAGAAACACACAATCTCCCAGAAAGTGTTTGAGTGCTTTGGAGGTGACTGTGATTTAAAAGAGACATTAGAAGAATAAAAGAAGACCAGGAAGACAGTGTTTAATTGACCTTTATTGTGCCTTCTGGTTCATTTAGAAATGGAAATTAAATTAACATGATAATTCAGTCCTACTGTGTTAAGACTGCTATAAACCCATTAAATTTTATGGCTACTGATTTAACATTTTTTTCTATTAACTGGGTTTAATTTTCAGTATTGTTGTGCAGGTTCTGAAAAGTGGTAGCTTGAAAGAACCCAGGTGGATGAATGACTGTGTAGCTGCTTGATGTCCTTTGCTCAGTTATTGAAAAGCAGGAGCCCAGACTCTTACAGGCATACACTGATTCTGGCACCCACCCTATGCAAAGTACAGGGAAATACCCAGTAAAATATGGGCTTCTATCATTTCCAGAGTAAAATTAAACCTGCCTGCCAACCAACACCTAAATTTAGTATCAAGGAAAGAAGGTAATTCTTTTGAACTGTGCTCTCTCTTGATTTAATTTACTAGTTTCAAGAAATATTAAAACAGGGGTCACACTTTCTGTGTCACCTTGCTCCTTCCTTCTGTTTTCTTGGCTACTTCTTCAGAAAGAAAAAGTGATGTACATTTCATAAGCCCTAAACTTGCAGCTAACACTATGTAGATATATTCTGATGACTGCACAAAGTCTCAAATTGTTGTTATTCCTTTCTATTTGATTATTGTATTTAAATAATTCTTACGTATTTAGAAAAAAAAAAGTAATCAGGTTTAAAGTAGAGCTGTCTGGAAAACTTTCAGGAGTTTTCAACCTACAAGCTCAGAAGAGGTGATTGAAAAAACACACACACAGAGCAAGTTTAGGGAAAGTTTTCTCATGTACACTAAATATCAGTGACAAGCCTGGAAAGGGTAGTCCTCCAAAAGTGTAGTTCAGAGAAAAGTGTTAAATGTTATTCTATGCAGATTTATATGAGTATTTTTTCACACCTTAAGAAGAGTCTGTGCAATGTTGCCATGCTTTTCTCATAACAATCTTTTTTTGGATGCTTATAGTACTCTTAAAATAAAATTCCTCTTCCTGTCAAGTAAGAGTTAAGTGGAAGAAAATCGCCATTTATATGCTTTTCTTTCAGAGTACTATTTATTTCTATATGCATATTCTTCCTTAAGGAAATTATACCAAATTCATAATACAAGCTTTCTGTTTACTGTACATTTTCCCATGGTGCAATGGTTACTTTCATTAATTTCTCATAATAAAATATACACTTGCACACTAAAGGAACTTTAGCAATCTAAAAGCATATAGAAAATAACTTGTAACTTTTCATAGCAATATATGACTGACAAAATCCCACTCCAGCGAAAGTGACACCAATCTATCCTACATTTTCCCTTTCCATTCTTTTTTTAGCTGAATCTAGAAGCATTCACCAACCTCTCCATGTACCAACAATGTTCTGATATGACAGAACACATCAGAACTTGGCTCTTTAACCTGCCAGAGCTGTCAGCAAATTAGGGAATAAAACAGTTTCCTACTATTCTTGGCAATAAAAGCCTGTCTGTGTCAATTCACTTTACATTGATATTCATCATTCAGTCAACACTGCCTGCTTTGCAGTTTGTCTACAAATTACCAAGACCCAACAGCATCTCTGCCAACACCAGGCCATAGCAGAAGTAGATCTGGCTCTAGAGAAGCAGCAGGGAGCTTTTTCCAGGCAAGTGAACTACCAGAATACGATTTTGGAGAGGAGTAGAGGAGGTGATAAATGAAAATGGACAAGCTTGGAAACAAAGAATTGAATGGGAAAGAGGGGCCCGAGCAGAATACAAATGGCTAAATTCCATATAAGGAAAGGTGTGGGCATTATTTATACACTTTTTACCTGGAAACTCAGAGACATAGGAGGTTTATTTAGCTTACCAAGCCTGATTTATAAAATTTTCAGAATTGTAGTTTCTAATTTGTCTTTCAGATTATTTAGAGTTGCTATGATCCCATCTTTCCACTTTCCTACCAAGGAATGCAAATACCACAGAATCACAGAATGACTAGGTTGGAAGAGACCTCCATGATCATCAAGTCCAACCCATGCCTTTACACCTCAACAAAACCATGGCACCCAGTACCAAATCCAGTAGTTTTTTAAATGCATCCAGGGATGGCGACTCCACCACCTCCCCAGGCAATGCGTTCCAATACTTTATTATTCTTTCCATGAAAACCTTCTTCCTAATATCCAACCTATATTTCCTTTGGTGCAGCTTGAGACTGTGTCCTCTCATTCTGTCAGTTGCTGCCTGGTGAGAGACCAATCCCCACCTGGCCACAAACACTTTTCAGGAAGTTGTGGAGTGATAAGGCAACCTCTGAGTCTCCTTCTGTGTTCACATAATAAAATTCTATAGCTACCATGTGCTCTCCTGTTTATATATATATATATATATGTATATGTTTGTAAATACCAGGATCTCCAGAAAACGGTTCAGCTGAGGGTTGGATCAAGTGTATATGGTCTTATCTTTGTCGCAGCAGATTCAACAATCCTAGTCAAGGCTGTTTCAGACTTGAGACTAGTTTTACTCCTATTTTGTGCAGAACAGTGGAAATTCATCCCCTTTTCCTAATCCATGACTGAGAGAAAGAATGTCTCAGTGCAAAATGTACAAAGGTATCAGTTCCTGTGCTGCTTCATTACTCCTGCCTGGCAGAAGAACATTTTGTTTCCACCCTCATAGTCAGAATTGGAAAAGAAGGACCATGTTCAGCTAACTTTAGACAATGCTGAACAAAAGGTGAATTATCTACTTTTTTCTCCAAAGAAAAAGGTCAAAATTAGTAAAATTTATTAGCTCAAAATTAGTAAAAGTCAAAATTATTAAAATTATTAGTCAAAATTAGTAAAATTTATTATGTTTCAGTTACTTTTTTTTCATATGAAATAGCTTAATTTTTATTTGAATAGACAGTCACAGGGAATATTTGTGATTGAAGCTAGGAAAGTTTTACTTGAATAGTTCAGATCCTGTTAGCAAAGAGGTTTTGAAGGTTTGGGATTTGTGGAAGGAGGCGTAAAAAACTTTTTTATTATTATTTTTTGGTAATCAATACAATAACTTTCCTACTAGAACTGATTTCTACTGAGTCCTAAGGCAAGTACAACAAAGCTGCATGGCAAGCTGCAAACCACGTTAATTCTGCTTCTTTGGGACAACAGAGTGGTTTAGGAAAAAGCCTGACTCACAGCAATGTCTACCATGGGAGAAGGGGCATGAAAGACAATGGAGAGGGAGAAAGGGAGAAGAGAGGGAAGGATATTCCTGTTTCCTGAACCATTCAGGTCATCCCAGTTTACTCCAGCAACACTGCTTGCAGGAGACTGAAAAAAAAGACTTTACATCTCAACTTGGTTCACAAGATATGTGCATGAGCTGATGTTAATCTGGGGACAGGAATCTGGTCCCAAAACTTGCATGCCTTTCATCAGCATTATGTGATTTTATTGTTCTTATGTCTTTGAGTTTTACAGTGTTTATGGGTTTAAATCAAAAAATTAACAAGAGAATGTGGTTTCTGTTTGTGGTTGAATTCCAACATTGATTGTGAAATGTTAGAGTGACACATTCCCTCGTCCCTGTGTATCCCAATTACTGCTGCAGATGTACATCTGAACACAATCAGCTTATGAAGTTCTGTTGTTCATGTGTCTAAAAATAAAGACCAGAAAACAGTCTTTAAAGTGTTTAAGGTTTAAAAAAAACAACCAAAAAATCAAGAATGTAAAGGGAGAGAGAGAAACCACTGAGACACATTTCTTTTTAAATTCAGTCCAGATTTGTGTTGTCCAAAAGCTGTTCCAAAATAGCTCATAGCTCTACTGTTGCCTTTGTGATAACAATTGGTGGCCTCGGTCACACCACCAGCATGTTTTTTCTGCAAGAAACATCCCTTTCACTCACAGGAAGGTCACAAGGAGCCTCCACAGGAGGGAAGAGGACCCTGGGTCACAAAACAGCTCCACCAGGCTCTTCCATCCAGCAGAGGTGCCCAAGAGAAGCCAGAGGTACTCCCTGATGGTAGTTGGGAGAGTGGATCCTTAGGTATGGGGATGGAGGATACATGGAAGAATGCAGATATTTGCATCCTACTCACTAACAACTTATTCAGAGTCAAAGTTCCATGCTCTTCTGCCATGATGGGTGCTCAGACAGTGGTAACCTGCCACTTCCCTGGGCTCTCAGGCACCATGCTTGGCCACAATGCTCATCCAGTCCATGGCATCACCCAATTTTGTGGGCCTGCAGTCATCACAGGAAGGCATACAGCAATATGAATGACTGAAAAGTGAATTAATATTAAAATAGTAGCAAGTCATTATTTTAATTAGCTCTTCTTGTGACTGAATTTTTGTTTCAAGCTTGCACAAACAAATTTCGCAAGGGAGCTCTCAAGCAAACATGTGGCAGTGTACTTCTAGCAAATAACACAGATCAATACTCATCTTTTTCCAGACTCAGATTGATTAATATCCATGACATATTAACTGCAAAATGATCACGGTACAATTAATCCTCCCTGTGCAACAGAAATAACCCATTAACTGAGCCAAAAATACAGTGTGTCAACACCAAGCAAAAGCTTAGCAAGATGAAAACTGCTGAACTTTAAATCTGACTGTCAACCCTAAACTTAGCAAGACAGCAAACAATCTGAATGATCCAACCGCATTGTGAAATCTCACTGAGCCCAGCACAGTCCTGCAGCTGATTTTGGGGCTGCACCAGCAGCACTTCGTCCTCATTGTTCCAAGGTTTCCTTGCCCTCACTAGAGAGAGTCAACTGCTCTGGGGGATCTTTCTGATTCTCATTAAAGGTGTAAGAAATTCACCTTTCCAGGGGGCAAACTATGCAGTATTTTATATGGGTTAAAATATCATGAAAGTGAAATATTGTCAGTTAAATTAGTTGTTTGAGGGTTATATTCTTATTTGCTGAAGGAAGGAACGCTGGTCTTCTGATCAAGAGAATATAATAAGACTTTCAACTCCAGGGTCTCAATGTCATAGCCTGGGAAGGAAGACTGAAAGAAAATCATAGAATAATAAGGTCATAGAATCAAAGATTGGCAGAATAGTTTGGGTTGGAAGGGACCTCTAAAGGCTGTCTAGACCAACCTTGCTGCCACGGGCAGGGAAATCTTCAACTAGATCAGGTTGCTCAGAAGCCCATCCAACTTGGCCTTGAATGTTTCCAGGGATGGGGCATCTACCACCTCTTTGAGCAGCTTGTGCCAGTATTCCATCACCCTCATCACAAAAAAAAAATCTTCCTTATATTTAGTCTGAATCTACCTTTTTTAGGTATAAACCTATTATCTCCTGTCCTATCAAAATCATATACAGGAGGACAGATACATATAAGAAAATGATTGTTACATTTTGCCTTCCTCAGCCAGACAGACAGCCTTAGCAAAATGTGGGTATCAGTATCTGGTGAAAGATAGGATCTTTCAGACAATAAATTCCCCCAAGCACCCAGGCACACTGCCCAGTCTGTTCCAGCTGCTGCTGCAGAGGGGTCTTGCTTTCTTCAGGAAGCTGGATGCCCACAGATGCCCCAATCAAAGAGAGTGTCATTGTCAGCTACAGACCAACAGCTACGATTGCTAGATTCGTCAATGATACAGATGTTAGCAAACTGTAATAATACTACTGCAGATAATGAAGATCGTAGAACAGCTTAAAGATTATCTAGTTCCCACCCCTCTGCTGTGGGAACACTTTCCACTTGACCAGGTTGCTCAAAGCTCCATCCAGCCTGGCATCCACAGTTCCTCTGGGCCATCTGTTCCACCCTCACAGTGAAGAATATTTTCCTATTATGTAACCTAAACCTAACCTCTTGTCCTACCACATGTGTCCTTGTCAAAAGTCCATCTCCAGCCTTCTTGTAGGTCCTCTTCAAGTAATTGAATGCTGCTGTATGGTCTCCCTGGAGCCTTTTCTTCTCCTGGCTGAACAGCCCCAGCTCTCTCAGGCTGTCTTCACAGGAGAGCTGTTCAAGCCCTCTGAGCATCTTTGTAGCTCTCCTCTGGACACACTTTAATGGCTCCACATCCTTGTCCTGTTGGGGGCCCCAGAACTGCACACAGCACTGCAGTGGGGTCTCACAAGGGCAGAGCAGAGGGCCAGAATCCCCTCCCTTGCCTTGCTGGCCACCCTGCTTTGGATGCAGCCCAGGATGCCACTGGCTGTCTGGGCTATGAGTGCACAATTTCGGGTCACATCAAGCTTCTTCATTGACCGACACCCCCAAGAACTTCTGGTAGTAATACCAGTAAAGAGGTTAAAAAGTGAGATATTTTCATAAGGAAATAACTGGGAACAGATGACCACACTTCAAGGCAGTGTGAATCAGTTGAAGTGTTCCTTTTTTTTTTGCCTGTAACCATCTTAGGTCATCCAAGCTACTCTGGGAAGACCAGTGTAACTATGACTGACCATCACCACAGGAACAATAAGGTCTTGACAGTAGTGATATCTCCTTTTGCAGCTATGAGAGATGATGCTTTATGAGGGAAGATGCAAAACCAGGAGCTTACGGATTGAAAGTTCTGAGTTCACACTGTCTGGTAGATAAATCCTACGCTGAGAAAGCAAAAAGATCATAGGAACACTCTCAAGCCTGACATCAGAAGTGCAGTATTCAGCACCCCTCCCAAAACTGACTGCCAAGACTCCTAGTTTCACTCTGGTGGAGTTAGTAGTCAACAGCAAAAAAATGGGGAAAGTGCCAAGGTGAGGGAAATAATATCTCCAGGTACCACATTCCATTTTACAGCTGCTTCCTGAGCCAAACACAAACTCTGCATTAGCATTGTGAGCAGAACCACAAGCTAAGAATTGCAAAAACCTGGTGCAACTGTAATAAAAGCAGGAAAACTGCTTCCAAACCCACAGAATTCAGAGGGGATTTCATTCACAGTATATCTTTTAGAAGATAAAAGTGTATTTTGACCATATTTTAATATGTTTATCAAAGGAAAGATACAAATCCAACAATAACAACCCAAATTTATCACAGATGGAAAATGGGAATCAAAGGCTTTTGCATAGAAATCTGTTGAAGTCAGGTTCTGTTTAGACAGTAATTCCTGCAAAGAATCAAACTACTTTCCTCTCCAGTTTTAACCTGAATTGTGCTCTAAGACATTGGAAGCCATCTGTCCTTGAAAATCCAATGCAGACAGAAAACAATTCTGGCCGACTTGAACCATAAATATGTGGTTATTTCAGTATGCATCAACAAAAAAAAGTGTTGAGGTCAAACCATCCCGAGACTATTTCACCATGAAATGACTACACAACCATTTAGACATTTGTAAGACTGTGTCTGACTAAGTACAGATGCAGTTAAAATGCAAGCTTGGGTGAGAGTCATATTTTACATCAAAATTTATCTATTACTGCCCAGAAGGGTGTGCAAAGGAGCAAGGGAGGCTCCACTTCAACTGACTCAGGAATGGTTGTTATCAGTTAAGCAACAGGGACCATGGCTTGACATATTTCAGGTAGGGAAGCACCAGCAGCTGCATTAATTCCGAGAAATAGTCTGTTTGTCTGTCCTCTCAGAAAGAAGTGAGTCCGGGACAGAAATTAATTATCCTGATCCACCAACAAGCTAAAGAGCAATGCCTGAAGGTGAGGAGGCCAGGCACTGGCTAACAGGGCTTGGGCAGCACCTGCCTGCAGAAAGGCACACCCTATGCCAGACACCACATCAGGGCTCACCCATAGGAAGCCTCTTCCCACACAAGCCCCGCAGACGTGTCATAGTTTCCCATCTTTCAATTGTACACCAATTTTTGGGAATGTTATCCATTTTTGGCGTTGTGAATATTTTATTTATGTTTAACTGTCTTGAGAGTAATTTTCAAGGCAGTAAAACAGAAGGAAAGGCTAAAGTTCTGTACAAATGTCCCATCTTGCCAGCACAGTCCTCACAGTATCCAGAGGGAAGCAGTGCAGAGCCCCACAGAGCCTGGCACTGTGATACACGTCCTCTGATGGCCAGTGCCATCACCTTCAGGCTCCTTGGCCTTCACTAGCATGATAGGGAGTCATTGGCATCCATAAGCTCTCCAAGGCATTGCTCACAGTGACACTCCTTGTAAAAACCTGTATTCTGCACAGAGAGGAACAGATTTAACTTCTTAACACTGCAAAAGAACAGCATGTAAGTAGAAAACAGCAACTGGTACAAGGAACAGAAGCTAAAAGACATGCAGGTGATTGAGTAGAGCAAGATAAAGTTGTTCAGCCAGGGGCAAGGACTACAAACTGCCTGAAAGAGCCTGAACAGTCATTCTGGATGGAGGTGAATACTGCAGTCCTCACTGCTCCAAACTGCTGCTAAGACAGAAAAAAAATCCTGATGAAGATAATTGAAGTCTTATTTAACTCTACCCAAGGAACCTCCAGCACCATTGTCTTGAAAATAATCTTATTGGAACTCCTAGTGTAGTTTAAAAAGCAAAGCAAGTGATCATATGCAGACGCAGATCCCAGCCCTCTTCTCTTCTTCCCTGATTGTCTACTAAAGAAAAATAAAGATTTTTTTTTTAATTATTTCATTTACAAGGAGACTTAATTTTAATTGGCCTTCAGCCAGCTTCTTTTTTTGTCCCAAAGGAGGCACTACAGGTACCACACCCTAGACATACCACACTCTTATTTTTTGTTTTCAAAGTATCAGAACACATTTGATGGTGCAAATATACCTCTCAAGATGACAAGTCATCTACATAAAGCTTTCCAGCATATAACATGCAGTATATGGCTTATTAACATGTATATATGGGTGGGATTAATGAGCTAAACACAGACTCAGTTCTTACAGAAACCTCCTGTCACTTAAAAAGTGGATGAGATCTCTGGTAACAGGGCCCTGTCATATCTGTGCCTGTCTCCCACCTTCCATTGCCCAGCTAGTGGTTTGTGCTACACTTAAATGAAAACTGGCACTTGGATAGGGAATGTGAATATTGAACACTCTCAGAAGGCAAACAACAGGAGACCATCCTTATTTTCTCACAGTCCATCTGGCCAGAGTCTTGCCATGTGTAAGATACAAGGAATCAGACTCCTTGATGACAACTTGGTATCCCAGGGAGATCCAATTGAATGTTCAGCTGATATGAGACATAAATAAGCTAGGCTTGCTCAATAAATTATTTTCAATTAAAAAAAAAAAAAACTAAGTAGGCTTTTTTTAATCTATATTTTTTCATTGAAAATAATTTCTGAAAACTTGCTGAATATGATACTGGTTTTCTGGGACTTTTTAAGGGGGAAAAAAAATGAGAGAGAAAAGAGACATATTGAATATGGGGCTGGATAAGGAAGTCATGAGAGAAAAGCATTGCTGGGAGCTGCTAGATTTGCTGAAACCTCTGCTAGCTTGCCAGATGAATCAGACCACAGAATATGGAATTAGTAAGATTTGTGACTGGGAATTTGAGGAAGTTACCTGTGATACAAAACACGTTGTGTGAATGAGATCTCCTCTGTTCTCTTGACACCAGTGTATAATGAGCCAGGAGCTGGGTCCCCCCTGCACTGCCTTTCTGGAGATGCTGTGTTTGACTGACAGCTGAGCTGCCACGGGGAAAACAAGGGCAGCAGACTTCCAGGAGCTACACAGCAGTCTTCTGTGTGAAACTTTCTGAAACTTAGGAAGTTGAAAAGGGAGGAGGGGGAGAAGTAAAACAAGTACAAACTTTCCTTCTCCCCTTCCATCATTAAACTTCCATCATTAAACACGTGCCTAGGAGCCTCAGAGTCATTCAAGCACCTGGGAGGACTGGAGCAAAGGTCACAGAGTGCGCATTTATTTACCCAGCATCTGCTGCAAGAAATGCAAAAACAGTCCATTGGCATCTGGCAGCATGAAGAGCTAAGGGGCTACTGTTTTCATAGAGGTTTCCAAAACGCTGGAGCACCACATACTACCCCCTTCTCACTGTGCCAGCCGGAGTGATTGGTTCCTGCAAAAAGCTAAGCAAAAATGTCACCTCTGCAGGGCAATCCACAGGCTGCATGAAGGTGTCCCAGCTGTGTCTACAGAGCCTTTTCCAAGCCCCTGTCCTTACCGGGCAGGTGCCCCACCCAAAGTAGAGCAGAAGGCTCCTCTGCTGCTCCCTGAGCAGCCTCACTGAAGGGAAGAGCACAAGGAGCCCACTGGGCTGCAGCTTCTGTGCCACATCCTGCACTTAGCAAGCACTGGGGCTTGGCTGATAATAAACTGTGGGTTTCATCACTCAGAGCAATTCACAGCAGTGTAATGATTATCTCCATCTTATAGACGGGCTTTTCGTGGCTAGCCACAGGGACTGAAGAGCGACAAAAAACTCCATCTTGTTTGCACCAGCTCTTGTGCCATCTTTAAAGTACACAGTTGTAGAGGACAGAGTAGGATCCCTGAGTTCACAGCTGTACATCCAACATGCAGAAGGCTACCTACTTGCTTTACAATGCAAGCAGAAACCAGTCAGGTGCTTCCATAGATTTATAACCACATAATTGCATTCAAAAGGTGCACGGGATCTGACAAGACACTGGATAGCCTGCTGATACCTTTCATCTCAACTTCAAAAACCTCTCCTTGCAAATGTGCGTAACTATAAAACTGTTCAGCTAGAATGCACCAGAATGTTCCATATAAGAATAAAATAAATAAAATTTTCCCTTTAAAATTAGATGTCCATTACAGAACGTTTGCAAAAAAAATGCTTAGGAGATATCTGTGAAATTGCCTTTTATAATGTGACATATATAATGACACTGTGTTTCTCTTTGGGCAAAGGCACAATTCTAACATTGAGCAAATACTAACAATGCACAGATGTGGATGGTGCTGTGAACATCAATGCTATCCCTCACCAAAAAAGCCACACATTAAATACCGTATCTTCATAAATCTTACGGATTTTATGCATTGCTGCTATTGGAAAAACAACAAAATATTGAGAGGTGCATTTTGAGACAGAATGAGTTTAGTCAGTCTACCTAACTTAGCTGAACTTCACCGTATGCTGATCTGAAGGCCAGTATCTATCACCCCCACTTTACGACGTGCATTACTGCCAGCATAACAAGGCAGCCAAAAGGGAGGAAATGTGTTTTAACCACAAAGAGAGAGATGTTTTCCCTGATTTATTAATTGTTGTGCTACATCCAACATATTTTTCTACATGAAAAGTCACATGCTCTTCTTTCTTTTTAAAATAAAAAAATTCTTTCCATTGTTTCTGTTGTTCCAGGAAGGTGCAAATACATTGTACCCTACTATTTTATGTTTTAAAAAGGTGACCTATACTTTCCATTTCAAATGCGGTTTCTTTAATGAAAATATTGTAATGTCGGTCCATGCAAAGCAAATGCATATTAATATGCGTTTACATCTGTCTCATATTAATATTCATGCCTGAATCCACATCCCTACACAAAGCCAATTTTCTGACCATCTGTGTGATGGCTGGTGGATGCAATGAATAAATTTTATTTGTGAGGGGAGTGATAAATCATGTATCTTCCGTTTTTCACCCACAATCTCTCCTCTTAGGTGCTAAAATGTTTTCATTGTGGTTAAGAATTGTAAAGAAACCAAACTGATTAACCCCTTGGCACATCAAGTAGCTTCATTTGTCTGGTGAAAGTCCTCAAAAAATGATTCAAGGCACAATATGACTGAGAAAGTAGAACTGCAGTTTTAAGAGGTTTTATTATTTACCTTCTTGAATTATTCCTGTCTTGGAATCACACTCAGAGTTACAGTACAGACCAATTTTCTCATACTGATGTTGAGGGGCACCTTAGTCTGCAGTTGCAGGTAACTTATCTTTGGAGTTAAATACTATTCAAAGACAATTGTAACCAGAACTTCAGCAAAAACTCTTTTACAGCTTTATTAGTGTTAAGTAACTGGCTGGTTACCAGCCAAAAAAAAAACCCTGATTGCTAAAGCCCCAACTTTACACCAGCGTCTGCGTTTCCAGAATACAAACTGACTCTGACTCTCTCTGCAAAAACAAGTTTACTTCTAAATTCCCAAAGGGTGAATTTTGACCTTAGTCACACCAATGTCCACCCAGAGTAACTTTTCTGGTAGTGAGAACAGCTTTTTACCAGAGGGTTATTCTCAGAGAGTTCATAGTGTAAATATATGACAACTGCACAAAGACAAGTGCAGTAACACTCTGTTGTACAGTGTAGATAAGAAAAGAATAAACTCTCAGCTAAGCTTAGGATCCAGGCAGGTGCAAGCCTGGGAAAGTGATTAAAAAGTCTTGTGTCCCAGGGCTCTCTAGCCCTGTCCACACTTTTTGTTGGTTGGTGGGTTGATTGGTTTTTTGTACCAGACCCCCAAACACAGACATTTTCTCTTACTCAGAAGAACAAAGTCTGAACAGACTCAATCCTACATCCTGCCTAAGAACTGCTGTAATTTAGTAAGATGGTACAAGGGGTGCCATGGCTTTCTTTCCCTTGGGCAAACACACCACATCTGACACAAAGAAGCAGCAGCACTGGGTTTATCTCTGAACACATCAGCCCTGGGCACATACATTGAAAAAATGCTGGAGTACGTAGTGCCAACACCAGTCACCTTAGGCATGGTTAAAGTGTTTGCTTGAATAGTAAGAGATAACTGTTTTGAGTCTTTTCCCAGTCTACAGTGCTCAAACCACGGCTGCTATAAGCCCAAGGGAATCCCCTATCCTTCAGGCTGCTAGCTAATCTTCACCTTTTTCTTTTTAATCACCTCCTCTGAAGGACATACATGCACATACAAATTTCAAATCAAAACATGTTTTTGCCAATACTAGAGTAAATTATTTCCTCTTCCATTCTGTAGTGAAGTCAGCCAACTGAAGTTATGGTGACACTCTTTGGTCTGAGATACAAATTTCTTTCCTTAAGGATGGACTTTGCATATATTTATAAGTACAGGTTACAGAATCAGCAAAAAGGGAAATTTTTTTTTCACCTTCTGATGTGGGCCAAATCATGTCAGCAACAAATAACCTACTTCTACCTTGACAATCTGTTGGGGTTAGCTCCAAGAAAAGTGCAGAGGATCATAACTTGTGGCCATGGGAAAATCCTGCAGAAGGGGTGAGTAAAAAAATCACCCCCAGAATCCTCCAGTTCCAGTATGTTGATCACTGCCAGAAAGTTCTCTGCTTCCCTTGTTATCACTGGTTCCTTTTTGCAATAATTTTAATATTCTTAATCACCCTTCCCTATTAGGATCCCCTCCCTAAACTCCACCCTAATTCCTCCTCTCCCCCAAGTTTATAAATACCCCTGCCATGCCCTAACACCTGCGTTTTGCCATTGTCCTCATGCATGGAACAAGCCTCCCTGTACCATCTTTCCCAGTACGTTCAGTACAAACTGTTCAGCTTGCTGTTTGCTGTTTTCTAGTATTAAAGCTTTTTAGTTCCCGAACAATCGGGTCAGATTTTCTTCCTGCATAAAATTGCCAAGTTCAGTGAAGCACCCGACCCCAATAGTCAGGGTAGGATCAGCCAGAGGCTTCAACAATCCAGCCGTAGGTAGTTTGAAGATTATAGTGCACTGAACTGGAATCTGAAAGAGGAATTGTGAATGAGCTTCACACTTCATCAGCATAAATGGCAAGAAATTATTTGTAGTCCAAATAAAAACATACAATTGCTAAATAAAAAAGCTCAAATGGTACTACAGAAAATAAGCAAGATTGTCAGTCAATCACAATTTCCAAGAAATCAGGTTTGTGAGGAAGTGCTGGCTGAAAATGTATTTATGCCTAATATCCTTTTGTCTTAATAAATTGTGTTCTATCTACAGCACACTGTAATGGGAGAACTGGGCATTTCTGGAGACTACAAAATCCAGAGGTTTGAATCTTTACTCCTTCATTCCTTTTAATGAGACAAAGACAGGACAAAGAAGGAGGCAGCAACTTTCATCACGACCTTGCCACTCTGGGCCAGTAGTGGCCCTGAAAGATATTGCTGTACTCATGGGTGTCGAGGGACCAGTGAGAAATGAGCTAAATTTCATCAAAGTTCCCAGTGGAAAGCATCTGTATTACAGATACTGCTAGGAACTAATTGGTTTCCATGACTAATGAAATTCATATGGAAATATTGATCAAAAAACTCCCCTAAGGTTTCTGTTGAAAGTGTGTAAAATAAAGATATTTAATGTAAATATATCTAATATTTTATACTGATCCCTAATAAGTTTAAAACATAAAAATTGGTTCGGTAGACATATATGAGTAAGCTGCTCTAGGTGAACATGTCCCTGCTCATTGCTGGGATATTGGATGAGGTGACATTTAAAGGTCTCTTCCAACCCAAATTATACTGTGGTTCTAGCATCTTTTACACACTTGGTAAAACAAAACAACTTTTCAAAACTGGTTTTCTCTTATTAATTTACTTAATCACTATATCCTCTGAGACACATGAAAAATCTCATATTCACAAAAATAAAACTCCTGATGTTCGAAACTCCTGATGGCTATTCACATGTCAGAAGATATGAATGTTTATAGATGTTTTATTAGGCTGTGACCTGAATTATTATTGTCACTTTTAAGATTGCAACTGGCCAGCATAAAAGCTGTGGGTGCACAAAGGGTGCAGAATGAGCCATCAGAGGGAGCAAAAAGCATGACTTGCCTAGTTTTCTGTAGCTCCCCGCTTCACATCCTCCACACACTTTAACTAATGGCATGATCAGCCAGAAATTTTAGAAAGGCAGAAATCAATTCTGCAATCAGAGGGCTCCCCAGTTCATACCTAAAGGGGAATTTTCAAAGTGCCTGCAGATCCACTGTAATTGTGCTGAAAACAGATAAAAGCTGCAGAGCTGCCATGGGAAAAGTCCCTGGTACCAACATATTCCCAGAGATCCCAGGAGTGCATTCAGTTCCAAACGTCCTCTCTTTAGTTACACTGTCATTCTTTGTCCCCCGCCCCAAAAAAAAAAAAATGGCAGTAGCCTTGTATGTTCTAAGCCTCAAAAGATCATTTGTGTCTAAACAAAAATAAAATAATTATTTGCACATTCCCAGGAATGCCAAAAGAGGAGGGGTTTTTCCTCTCACGCTTTGGGCGAAAGGCATATGTACATTCTTATTCCCTCCAGGACCCTCTGAACAATTCCAGCACCTCTCTGCGAGACTAATTAGAAGAGAAACAGGAGGAAGCTGGTTTTAGATCAGAAATTCAAGCCTGAGTCAGAGAGCTCAGTTTTTTCATTCCCATTCTTAATGCAAAGGTGGGACAAAGCAGGCAGTAAAACCGTGTTTATACTCCAAACACCGTGTTGGTGTCTCCTTTGGTGCCAAAAGCCCAGAGCAGTGCTCACAGAGGCCATGTGCTGAGGCTCCCACCACATGGAAAGCCAGCTGGAGAGAGAGCTGAGAGGCTGCTGAGCTCCTGGCCGAGCCCCCTTGGTCAGTGGGGTCAAGCAGCTCCTCAGACCCTACAGCCCCATGGTCAGTGTCCAGCCTGAGTCCAGGCTACAGACACAGAAGAAAGGAAGGAGTGTGCAATAGTAAAAGAGTTCCTCTCAGACCAGTTGCATTTCTTTGTAGTCTTTCTCCTCCCCAGCGTCCTTGCGGGCTGCTAGAGCCTCCCTGGAGAACGGATTTTAATTTTTAAAAAGCCTCCGGTGGATAATGTGTGTATAACTCTTCCCAGAGGAGCTGCTGCACTTGCAGCAATAATATCCATCCTGAAGGCTGACATCACTGACAAGTTGAGCTAGGTGCTCTCTTTTGGCATGAGCTGCCCATCCACCCAATGCCACTGTCTCCTGTCCAGTGTGATCAGTATCTATGAGGCTGCCCCCGGGACTGGAAAGACAGTTGAGAAGTTTAGAAGTCAGTTAGCTGAGATAATCTGCTAATTTAATTGACTCATTCCAAGTAAACTAAGCTTATTTTGGGAAGCAGATTTTAAAGAGCAACCGGGAATTTCTGGGTTCCCACCAAACTGCTGCTGCATGAGTGCACTGAAAGACCCACTGAGGGGAAGGTAGGTTGAAGGGAAAACTCTCGTTGCTTTTCCTAGGTTTTGAATCCAATCTTTGCTAGGGTTTCACAGGTAGAAATCTGCAATTATTCCCCTGTAAACCTCCAGTACAGGATGCATTTATGTGAAATAATGTTTTAACAGCAAATTTTATGGCAAAGAAGTTGGAACACACTACTTCATCTACAGAAAAAAAGTTTTCATGGAGTTTATCTGAGTATCAGCAAACTTCTGCCAGAACATTTTTTCCAGCGGCAGGATAAAATTTCTGGTCAAGCTGGAAAAAGGATGTTGACTCTGCTTTTGTAATGGGGATGCCAAGAATTGTGCAAAACCAGTTTTCAGACCTGCTCTGTCTTAATCAGAAAAAATATGAGCACTTAAAAGAGCCTTGGAGCAGAGTTTTTCAGAAGTGTCTCTAGGAATTGAGAGCCTCTGCTTGCCTCTCTGAAGATGCTTCAATCTCTATAAAAAAGCTGAATATTCAGAAATGCGAAATACTCCTTGAACTGGCACAGGAGGCACAGCCATGTGGTCAAGGCTCTCAGACAGTAACCTGGCACCACACATGGATGAAGGTGAGCTTCTCCCTTGCAATTACAATGCCCTAAACACCTTCCACAGCCACATACATTTATCTCTCTTTTTTTCCAGAAGAAAAAAAAAAAAAACCTTGAAATGTTATTGTTACTTCCAGAACAGAGCAGCAAGCTCCTTTTACCCGCAGAGGTCTTTCAGGCCAAAGAAAACAACCAAGGAGCTCACAGACATGGGTTCCCCTTCTCACCTCCTGCTCCACGAGGAGATTCTTCCTCTTGACATGCTTGCATCTTCTTTCCATCATGCTCTTTTCACTTCTGTGCTTCTCCTTCTTGCTGTTTGATGTTTTCATCAGCTGTAATGCACAGTAGGTGAAGGATGAGCATCACCACTTCCCCTGGGCTACCACTGGCCAGGCCTGCTGGAGAAAGGAGCCCTATGGCATCTTCACCCTCTGCCACAGCTCTCTCCATCTCCAAGAGACCAGAGCTGAGCAGCAGCCTCATCCACCCTGCCCCAGATATTCCCCTCAGCCTTGGTTCATGCTGTTCTCTCAGCTCCAGTGTCTCTCCTGTTTATCACATATGTACAACGAATCTGAAGGAAGAGTGATGGGAAAATGTTGCTGCAACATAGAAATCATTGATGTTAAACTAGAACTATCTCCTGAAGAGAAACCAGCATGTAGGATTGACCTTGATCTCACTGTTAAGGTAGGCAAATGTTGCGTCAGCACTCCTGTAGTTGAACAGTGGTCAGGTAACATACAAGCTGGAGAACTTTTGCAGATAGGCAAAATTTAACTGCTAAAAAAGTAATTTTAAATGGAGAAAATGGTGAAAATTAATAACACCTCTCTGTCCACGCTCAAGTTTTTAGAGCACACCACCTCCTCTATCAGAAATTATGAATTCTCAAAATGCTCGTCTTGTCTCTGTTTTTTTTTCTTCCAAATCATTGCCAATTTTCTCTTCCACCTCCTCCCCACAGGGGCTCTGCACGTGAGGACACTGTGCCATCAATCCAGTTTATTTGACTGTCCTTAGTGCTATGTCACCATCAGAAAATGTAGAAAAACAGTTCATGTAGATGACAGAACTCAAAAGTTTTTCAAAATTGCCTTCTTACCTGTAGGGAGACACCAAGCTTTTGCATCCAACTAAAATTTCTGAAATATTTCAAATTTTTTTAAGTAAAATAATTATATTCTTGATTAAAAAAACTCTTAATAATTTCCCAAAAGTGGGAAACACTCAGAGCCCCTCTTTCTATACCCCAAACCAACTTAGTTATTTTTCCAGATCGTTGAATTTCTCAGAGATGGCAAACCCTCAGAGCAAATCAGATCAACTAATTAACCCTTCCTGTTTCACCATCAGTCACAGTTTCTACAGCATAAAACTCACATCTCTGTCCAGGGATTTAATTTCTCAATGCTGCATTAAATCCATGGAGACAATTTGGAGAATCATAATCTCTTAAAACTCTAAAACCACTTAAACTCAGTCAGATACAGCTTGGGATGGGAATTCTCAGATGTGGAGCTCCCTGTAGTTTCTCTCACTTGCTGGACCAATGCCAACCTATGAACCAGCAGAAAACCTAGTTTGTAGTTACTGCATCTCCAGGTGATTGTCTAAAAGAAGACAAATCAGCAAAATAAAATGTATTTTTTAATTTAAAAAGAGAAAGGTCTGCAGTTTGAGAAGGGCTGGGTTGTTCTTAGCAAGAGTCTGGAAATATGGTCTTTATTTTAAATGTTCCTCATATCACTTCACCAGTTGCAAAATTATATTAGTAATAATCAGTTCTAGAATGAGAACACTTCATTTTTATTAGTCAGTATAAGTGATCTCCTTAGTACCCTGCTTCTGACAGATCTTGGATTTTCAGCTAACAAGCACCAAAACCTGTCTCAGTGGCAATGAGCAATAATGTCCTGAATAATCACAGGAGCTCATTTATCATTAAAATGTCATATCTCAAAATCAGCTGCCATATCACTTGGCATGAAGAAATAATTGTATTTTATTTAACCCCTCAATAACTCAGCTACCTAAGTCATTTCCAAATTATATGTTCCCTTCTCCTAAGCTTTCATTAGACTGACAAATATCTGTGTCACTGTGTTAGCTACAAGTTCCTTGGAACAAGCAGTCTTCCTTGCAATGTTATTCCAGCTGATGGCAGAAGCAGGATGAGTGATTTGTTTGCTTTGTGAGGCTGGCTTTCATTGTCCTGAATTCAACACTAACATCTTGCTAATCCTGCATTTAAGTCTACAGACACTAATGCGCCCCTTTTTGGATCTCCTCGCTGAAGTATCAAAGGCTTAGAATGGCTAACAATAACTTCTCCATCTGTAGGGTTCAAAACAACCTGAGGATTAAAATCTTTGCAGTGGATAGGCTGTAAATTATGTATTTCTCTGGACATTACTATGAGTAATTCTGCTTTGCTTGGGGTGCTATGATCCAAAGTCAGAAAAAGATTAAAGGATTAATTTTCTTCTTGATTCATTATTACATGTTTTGTTCCTTTTTTCCTATGTTTCTACTCTGATTATGTACTAAAAATGTTTTATTCATGGATTCTTACATAATTTTCCATGACCATGGCACAAGACGCATTCAAATATATTGATGTTTTCAAATATACATCTCATTTTATAGTTTAGGATTACACAGACCATAACTGCACTGTGTGCTTTTATTCTGATGGTATGACACTAAAACAATTATAAGTACAAATTCAAATTTTGCAGCATAATACTCACTTTCCTGTTACAAAATATCCAGATGGAAGACTAGGCTGTTTACTCTGTGAGGCACTTTTTGGGAATGACTTTTGCCCAGAGTTTTTCACTTTTCTATCTTCCATATCCACACAGTTAAAAGACAGAATTGGGAGGGGAGGAGGAGAAAATACTGGAAACCCACATCAAAATTTTTAATATTGTAACTGTAATATCTCTCATTGGCAGCTTTTTCATCACAATTTTGATCAATATAAAAGTTATTTGTGCCTGGAGAAGAATTTCCAGTGCAGTTTGAATGGCACAGGATTCTTCTAAAGCACTCCTGTAATTGTACAGGCATAGCATACAATGAACCCTCTAATTAGTTCTGGTACAACACTGTTCTCTATTCCTGTTTACTGATAAAGTTAAGGATGGTGTGTGCTTGTGTTGAATACATTAAACACTTTGTTCTGATCAGATTCTGTGCACATTTCACAGAGGAAAATACATCTGCTCCATCAGTGGTATAAAATGGGTATTTCCTCAGGGGTGTGTAAAGTGTATATAAATCTCTGCATCTGCCTGAGATTTGCATAGATGCTGGAACATAGGTCACTTGTGCACTTAGTTTTCTCTGTGATCTGGGAGTAATGCTGGCTGGATCTCAATGCTGCAGTGAGAGCAGACATTTTTTGCTTACATGTGTAGAGCTTTATCCTTTTATGCATAAGGCTCTGTGCTGCATTCCTGCTTTTTTTCATATTCAGAATTAAAATCTCACTTGTATGGTCTTGGTGTTCATGTACCAAATTAGTTTAATGTTTTATGTTAAATTAATAATTCACATATTTTGTCCATCAATGGCTCATAACTAGTCTGTATGTTGAAAATATTTGTCATAGAAAGCACCCTTTTGTATAGCCTATTGTCTCACATTAACTCACTTTTTTCTCAAGGAATTCCCCCTGCAGCAATCCCCACTGTAAGCCATTAGCTGTGCACATCTGCCCACTCTAATGACCACTCTAGTGTACACATACCTGACTGCCATCTAATTTAGACATCACCCACAGGACACTAACACTAATGTCTCCTGGGCAAGCTAAGTCCTGGATTATTGACTAGCTACAGTTATCACTTCATTTGGTCTTTGGAGGTGAACCAAGTGCACCTGAGGTCATAAATAGGTCAAATGATTATACAGCTTGTGAAGGATTCAAGTATTTTTGTTGAATTAACAAGAACCAAAAATATACTTTCTAATTTGTTTTGACAGGGGATCCAATTGCTTTGCCTTTATGCAATGTCCCCTTTGTGTAGCTATGAAAATGCAGCCAATTAGGCATAAAATTCTTTTTTCCGTATGAGCAGCAAGTTAAACAAATTGAATCCGTTTAAAATTAACACGGAAAAAAGAAAGAAAATTGGTGGCATCAAATATCCAATAATCAATCTTTTATTTTATAAAGAAAAGAAAAAGGAGGAAATCAGGGCTGCTATTTCTAATTAAAGTTACAAATAGAGATGTGATAAACAATGAGGGTTATGATTGCTTCCTGTAAATATGTTGTGAGGAGGTAAATGCATGGAGAAGAGAGAGCTATTTAAGCTAAAGGAAAATGGTGGAATAAGAACAAATGGGTATAAATTGTTTCTGAACATGTAAGATGGGCTTTAGAAGAACATTTTGAGCCATTGGAAGGAAGGGTTCCTGAACAGTCCTCTAATTAATATTAGAGTGGGGGGAAAAAATACATGAGTGGGGTAAATTGAAGCTTATTAAATAAACTCTATAACCTGTTTTCATCTGAGAGCAAGGGATTGCATACAGTAATCAAGGGTTTCCCATTCAGTCTAAAACTGTGTTTGCACACCAGGCCAAATTCAGATCTGTTGCAAGAAGCACAATATTTGTACCACTGTACATTTTTACATTGAAAGCAAATCCCCTCCTCTAGAAAAGCAAGAAACCACCTTCTTCCCAAACCCAACAGACAAACTGGAGTTAATACTGGTTCTGAATTTGGCCAATGTGGAACAGATTCAATTATTCATGTTTGTAATTGAAGCTGTCTGATACAGAAACTTTTGGGGTAAATACTTGGTTGTAGCAAGTAAATGTGGAAGAACAGAAAATTCTGGGGTCTCTCCTTCTGTGGATACTTATGTGCATGTTAGCCCACAGGAAATACTGACATAGTGAGGACCACATCAGAGTGCAGCCTGGATTTTGACAGGTATAGATGTGTGAGAGAAGATATGTGTTTAAGAAACAATATTGTGCAAAAAATGCAGTGGTTGGACACACAAACAAATGTGAAATCAGCAAATCACAAATCAGCAAATCTACTCAAGACCTGTGTTCTTGATCCTAGACATTTCAAACCCCATTGCCTTCAATGTGAGCTTGGCATTTACAAACATATGTTTATAAATGGATCCATGCCAAGATGCCTGCACTATAAAATGTGAGTGCATGCTGTATTATAACATTTTGATAACAAAGTATAAAGGTAAAAGAAAATCAATGTACCAATTCTTATGTCTGTTCATTGTTGCTTCAGGGTAAGAAGCAAATATGGTTTTCTTCATATGGTTTTCTTCAACCACCTTTCTACAAAAACCTGTACTACAGCAAAAAAGATCAATGTTACAAAACTAGGTGCTGTCCTTTCAAACTGCACTACTTTTGCCTAATGTTATCAACTATTGTATGGAACATTGTGTAAAATCCTGGGAAAGGATAGTCATATAAATACATTTATTTCTTAGGTGTTTTTCATTGCATGAAAAGTCATCAGCGATCTGTCCCTCACCTGCCTTTGACACTGGGGGAAAATTGGTGACCACTGAATTTTCTGCACAAGGGGATGGAGGAGGCAGCTGTTCCTTGGGAGAACTGGCTGAGATGTGAAGAGACATCCAGGAGCCAAATGGGAACCTCCTTTGATCTCATCACACACAGCAAGTATCACAATAAATAGGGAGTGATGAGACTTAAAAAAGAAAAAAAAAAAAGACAAAGAGGAGTAATATTGCTACAAACAGCAGCAGCATCCCCAGAGTACCACTGCTGCTCAGAGAACTGTTGTTCTGGGAACTGCTTTGCTATTAGTACTAAAAATTAAGCAGTCTCACTAGATGTGGCTAACAGTTTTTAAACTGTCAAAGTGTTTCATACACAGTATCTCTGTTTCCCAATTCCATTTCCTCATTAACAAAGCCAGAAAAAAATTACTACATTAATTAGTGCTCCTTCAGGTTTTTTTTTTCCTTCTAATTACACTGGCTCCCCTACCCTTGCGCATGAACATCAAAAAATGTCACCACCTTCAGGGGAGAGATTTGGGCAAGCCTTGGCTGAAGGATCAGGACTGGTGTTGAAGCAAGGACTGATTCATTCTTTCTCCCACACAATGGAGCACCAGAGATTGAAACCCATCCCTTGAACACAAGAACACTAATTGGGCCCAGTGCAATGGTTCAGCATCCCTAACAATTTGCACCACTTTTGGCTGGGGTAGAGTTAATTTTCTTAATAGTGGTTGGTGTGGGGTGGTGTTTTGGATGAAGAGCTTTGGCAATACAGGGATGTTTTAGCTATGGCAGAGTGGGGATTACACAGAGGCAGGGCCTTTTCTGCTTTTCACCCCACCTCACCAGTGAGGAGCATGGGGATGCACAAGGGACTGGGAGGGGATACAGCTGGGACAGAGAACTGAGCAGAGAAAAATTCCAAATCATACAGAATCATCCTCAGCAATAAAACTGGGCAGAGGAAGAGGCTGGTGGAGACTGATGTTGCTCTGGGCACCAACCAGTTTGTGGTGAGAAATTGTTTGCTTTTGCATCATTTGTGTTTCTTGGCGGTGAGGGGAGAGAGAGAGGGAGGGGTCCCTTCCTCTTTGTTGTTTTTTTGCTTCCTTTGTTTTGTTGTGGGGGCTGTGGGGGTGGGGTGGTGCTAAACATTATTAAACTGCCTTTGTCTCAGTCCACAAGTTTTCTCACTTTACCCTTCCGACTCTCCCCTACATCCCACGGGGTGGGGCAGCGAGCATGCAGCTGTGTGTTGCTCTGCTGCCTGCTGGGGTTAAGCCCCAGAACCATCTCAGGACTTTTGCTGCTTGCTGGTGCCCTGTTTCTCCCCCAGCCATGCCCGGACGCTGCTGAGTGCAACAGCCTCAGCAATGCAAACCATTACAGGGAAAACACTGGAACCTCCAGCAGCTCCTGCTTTCCCACACAGCTGCAGCAGCAGGTGTGCATGGGCTGGTCACACACGTACCAGCACATTTTCTGCACTCAGGCTTGTTAAGGTTTTTGTTAACACCAAGGTGAAATAAGGATAATGCCCCTTCATCAGTGTTTTCCCCAGTCTTATCTTCTTTTCTTCTCCTCAACCACAAAAATGACTGTTCTCCAGACACTATTTTGTCACTCAGTACTTTACAGGGGAAGAGAGATGGAAGAAATTGTTACTATTTTACAATTATTTTACAATATAGTAAACACGTGCAAGGTGAAAGGCTGAGCAATGACAACAGTACAGATGCAGTTGCCGCCTGCACTTCACATCCCTTTTTTGGCCTGTCCTCACACAGCCCGTTGGTTTGACTTCCAAAAAAAATCCCACTTAAATATCTATGTACTAAAAAACCTCTCATTTGCCAAGAAAAGAAAGCTTATTTGCACTGCGCAGTGCTGAATGTAATTTGATTCCACCAACCTGAGAGGTTTGTTGCACTGCACAGACACCTGTGTGATGAACCAGCTGCCTCCCTCTTGCTGACATGTTCACACAAATGTGCACCTGCAAGCCCCCATCTCTCCTTTCAGGAAGAAATGTATCGCATTAAAATGCATCTTCCAGAATTTTTAGAAAGGACTCAAATCCAAAAACTGAACTAAAGGGATGATGCCTGGGTAGAAAAGTCTATGGTGCTATTTCATTGTTAGTCTGATTCTTAAGAGGGACAGCATAGCTCCAGTTTGCACTAAGTGATCTTAAAAAGACTGATGTCTGTGCATTCAAAACCGGATTTCATGCAAACTGCAGTCACTGAGGCCAGCCAGGCACGGAACAGTTTGATGGCTGTTTAATTGACTCAGCCACTTTTTATCTGGTAACAAAATCAGTAGTTCCACACGACATTATTATTTCCCTAAACACCCTGTTAATTCCTCTGTTTTGCTGTCCTGTAAGTGCTCAGCCCTCCTCTCCACTCAAAAAATAAACGTCTGGAGAGATGACAAATTGCATTGTTTGTGGACTGGCAAAGGATCCAGGGACCATGGCAGAAGGTGCCATCTTCATCTGCACATCTCTTTCCTCAGCATGCACAGGGGTGTGCCCGACAGCAGCCCTCCTTCAAGAGCAGATGCAAGAGGAGGCTTTTGCTTTGTCCCCCACTGCTGCTGGGAAAGCACAGACTGCCCTGTTTAAGTCCCTGCCTCCAGGTCTGCCATCTTCCCCTGTCCTTGCTCCTGCCTGCTGGGGCCTCTTGCCCCAGGAAAAGGGAGAGGAAAGGAGAAGGGTCACGAAGGACATCTTTAGGGAATGAGACAACCCTGCTAGCGTGCCTCAGCCTGAGCTGAGCTCTCCTTCCCACCCCATGCCTGGGCAGTCAGAGTCATTCACTTCCACTTAGAGTCACTGTACACGTCTTCTGCTGCCCTGCCTCCGGCTATGGTTAGCCAAGTTCTCATTCTTTAGGCAAAAGATGTGACAGAACACATTAGATTTCAGTAGAAAAGCCTCTTGATGGAGTTCGTTGTGAAACTTTCAGAAGTTTTTGGACAAAGAGTCACGCAACCGAAAAAAATGACCTCTTATAGCACAGAATATCCTCAATTTACCATTGGCTTTGGAAACACTTTTTAGATCTGAGCTTTTAAAATGCAGACCTCTCAAAAAAAATATATGGTTTATTTCATTTTCTGTTTATGTCCCAGTTTAATTTAAACAGGGTATTACAACCATACTTCTGCTTTGATATGCTAAGTACCTGTCAGCTCAGCAGTGCAAAATAGTTTAAAGAAGCATTCTTATATACATAAAAATACAATATTTTAATAGCATTTAGTTGAGTCAACAGCAAAAACTAAATCTGAGATCACGATACTATTAGGTTCATAAATCTGCACCTGTCATGTTCTAAGTTCCAGCTCAGTGTGTTGAATTCTGCACAGTCAGGAATTTATAAGACTTAAAAACAGATTTAAAAGATTAAAAAACAATTAAAAACATTTATATCATAAATGAGTTTTGATATCATAAGGAAGGTGACTGATTTAATAAATGTGCTAGAGTCTTGGTGTATTCTTTCTTGTAAAAATAAAAATCTAGAGTAACCTGATCATCCAGAACTTTCAGTGCAACCAAAAGCAGAATGTACCCAGTTCTGCATGTTACCTTGTCTCATGATTGATGATTTTTAGCATATTCGTAATGTTCTGTTTTGCAAACATTCATTTTTTAATTTTTTTTTACAAAATAAATTTGAGTAACACAACTGTTGAACTTTCTTTTACCATTACTATTGCTGATATCTGTACTCCACCCAAAGGAACAAGTTTATTCAAGGAGAGAGGAGCAGAAAATTAATTTTGCTTTTCCCCATAAATGTAACAAAAACATTTATGAACAGGAGAAATTTGCTGGGAACTAAAACCCTGACTTCCTTCCCTGGTGTGAGAACTACAAAACTCTTCAGCTATGATTAATGGGAGGTTTAGGTCAGAGCTTGTACTGATGACAACAGGTTAGTGAACAATAAGGGAATGGTCTTACAAAGTAATGAAGTATTTCTTACAGTATATTTCCCGAGCCGCACTCGCTACATTTAATACACAGCTGATCTAAGTGAGAATGCTTCAGGAAATGTTGCCTTTTTGAGGACAAGAGCACCAAATATCTTCACACTACCTCACAGTCCACATTTGTTCAACATCATTACACCTTCACCATGAAATTTAACTTTCCTCTGTCCCACCAAGCACTCTCCAGAAATTATCTACATTCTTCACATCACTCCCCATTCTCAAGAATCCAGCCCCCAAGATCCAGTTAGCTACCTGTGGCTCAGGTCCTTTCCACAGGTGTTGTCCATCCAACATACTGCATCTTTCCTAGACAAGACAGAGATGGAAGTTCAAGCAGCAAACACTACCCAAACAATGTGAATTTTCTCTCTCCATGTTTCCTACTGGGTCAGGTAATGCTTGAGAGATAAAAGATTTCTCTGGTGTCTAGACTATCCTAAAGCATGGTGATAAACAAAGAGACAGATTTGTGTAAAGAACAGACATATAACCTGCTAATTCCCTCAATGGTTTTTGATATTGGCAATTTGTCATACATTTAAGGTAATTTTAACAAAGAAATAAATATAAATAATGTTCCTGCACAACAAAGTTCCTGAGTTGTCTGCATTTAAGTTTGTTGTTGCAGTTTTGTTCTCCTTTGGACAAAGGAGTCACTAACACAATTTTTTTTTGTTTGCTTATCTATGAATCAGGATGAAAAAGGGTAGCTAAAAGAGATTAACTTCTGGCTTTTGTAACAAAATCCTGAAATAGGCCAGGATTATTAAGCAACCTATGGGTTGTTTTTAATTTTTGTTAAATAATACCCTAATGCAGTTTCATTCAGACCTATTGGTGTAGAATAGCCACTTTTTCTCCCCCTTTATTGTCTTTCCACCTCAGCCACAATAACTCCACCTCCCAGTTGATGTATTATTAAAATACAACTCTGTCATTCCAAACAGATGATTTTAGTTTTAGTGATTTGACTAATAAGATCATACCAACTGGCTGTATTGCTCCTCCTCATTTTCCTTTTGTTCACAAGGAGTGGCTAGAAAAGCTGGACAATCCTAAATAATTTTGATAGCCAAATCCCACCACCCCCCATATTGCTGCTTGATCTCTTTAAGCTCTTATATACATCCTCTTTTATCTATTTTGCACTTAAGCAAGCTTGGCAATGCTTCCCAAAACCACACTATAATGATTCCCATTACCTTAAAAAAACTCCTTCCTTTCTGTAACTTTGTGAGGTCTTTAAATCCCTTCAAAAAATCCTGACTGAAATTTCATTTGTTTCATTTTGCTGTAAAAATGCTAGAGCCACATTTTGAATTGTTCGTGCTTTTTCCCCTTCATTTTTTCCTGTTCCTCTTTCATTTCTGCTTCCAAAATCAAATCACACAAGACTCAGATTATGTAAGTAGTCAAATAGATTGCCTTCATATCAGCTTTATTTTACTAGAGAAAACACATAATAGTCCCCAGATTCATTCCTTCATCACCTCTTTTATGCATGACCTAATCAGGACTCACCACATGCACCAGAGCTACTGTGTAAAGGCTGTACCAGCTGTACCAGTTAATAACAAATATCACTGCAGTCACAGTCACCTGTGGTGCTCAGGTGACAAGAAATGGGTGAAGTCTACATTGTTCCAGTTAGAGCAAGGTGGGATCTGGTAATTAGCACTTGTTCTGATGGACAGTGTTGAAGTCTCCCAGGCTTAGATCTGGAATGGTGTCACTACCAGTTTTTCCTGAAAGTTCTACTGTGCTTTGCTTCATTCTTCTAACTCTTGGTCACTGACAACCTTCCAGTTACGAGTCTCTCCTGCAGCACTGTGCCACTCAATACGTTGTTTCTCCTCCCAGTTTTCCTTTACTGACAATTTTCAGCCCATCAACATCAAATATCTATCTCTCTGAACAGATCTAGCTCTCTCTTGGATCCATCTGTGAATTTTGCTAACAGTACTCACAGGAAAAAAATACATAGCAATAAATTTTGTAATCTTAAGTTGTTCTCAATATGTACAAAATCTTACAATGCATCAGTCCCATCTGCACTGCTCAGATGCCTAGACCACTCAACACTTACCTTCTAGCCAGACTATAACCTTTTTCATTCCTGGCTTACTCATTTTATTTCTCACTTTTGTAATACTTCACTTCTGGTCTCTTGTATATGTGGTATTTTTTATAACTCTTGCAGGTTTTTATAACCTTTGTGCAGCAGCTAAACTTGTTTCTCAAAATCTCCCTGATCTGCAATTGAAACATGTTTATTTTCACAGCAAAACTTAGTCACTCCAAAGTGGTTTCAACTCTCCAGCTTCAGAACTACAATAAAAACCCCTGTAATATCTGTTTTCTTCGACACTGTTACCTGAAAGTCTGCAAGTTTAAAATCACATTGAATTCACTCACTCTTAATGTCCTACAAATACCTGCAACATTATTCCAGGTGCTGTCTGCAGAAAAAAAATCTGCAGAGTGGCACCATTTATTAATCTCTGTTTACTGATTCAGCAACAGCAGTAAGTGTTCAGATTCTTACTTCCTGCATTGAAATAAATTAATAGATTTACTCTCAGCTTCACCACTTTAACACGAATCACAAAGCCTGGCCTGAGTATGTAGCATCTCAAGAGAATCTATAATACTGAAAAAAAAAAAAAAAACAGAAGATGAGCTGGCTTTTCTCCAAGAGGAAAGCTAAGTGCCAAAAGAACAGGCAATATTATCAGTATTAACTTGTTTACTGCCTTTTTTTTTTCCTCAGCTCTCCCCAGGATCTGCTGGATGTAGCTAAAGAAAAGCTGCTGCACAGAATCAGGTTTGACTCCATGACTCTGGATCTACTCCTTCTTCACTTCTAGTTCCAGTACTATTAAAAAGACACCTCGGGCCACTCAGATTTTATATTTGCTGGTCTAAAATCTAAAGAAACATCTGTTCTTTAAGGACAACCCCTGCATAGAAGAGCCTCCTTAGGCATGGCAGATCCCCATAACCCTGCAGACACTGGAAACAATGAGCATGGTTAAACTAATTAGAAGCCAGACTAGTCCAACTCCTCAGAAGAATAGGTTGTATGTCTCTAGAGCACAGCCTCTGCTGACTAACAGAGCAATCCATGCTACACCTACTTAAAATTATGTGAATAAAACCATTTATTAATTTGTTTTAATTAGTTCTGTATCATCAAAAAGTACTATTGTAGTTATATTCTCTTTCATTCAAAAACCACGTTCACAGCTTCTGAAAATGTGCTGTTATTTCATCCTCACACAGAAGCTTTACTCATAATGTAATAAAGCAAGGAGAGACTTTAGAAGACTCTGTAGTGGTTTGAAAAAGGAACTTTTGTATTTAAAATTCTAATTATGCCATTAGATAACTTAAGACCATTCCAGAAGACCTATTGTTACCTACTGTGAACAGCATAAAACTGGATTTCAGCTTAAAAACAAAACTATCAAATTCAGATAGAACAGGACTGCCTGTGAGAATAGCACTATAAATGTATTTTTAATCACAGACATCGTGATAGCAATAAGACTTGAGACAATAAACCAGTCTGTCAGCCATCCAACCCCTCTTTTGTCCTGGACATCCCAGCAGGAGTACTGGTTAGGCAACTCTGGTTAGCATAAGACTTTGCAGGCAATAAGATGATATAATGTTCATGGGTATGTGACAACAGTAAGTTTCAGTCATCCAGAATATGGATTTGAACAGATCTGCAGACAAAGCCCTTTGTAATCCTTAAATTCTCTAAGGCACCCACAGCCCTGGACACTTTAAACACAAGTGTGTACTTTTATCACCTAAACTTAGTTTAGCACCCTATATCCAGTGGAAAGAAACAAGCTCTTCAAGGGGGTGATTTCTAAGGAACAACATATGAGTCACAAGATCACAAGAAAAAAGCATTTAGACTTTAGATACTGTACTCCAGGCCTAAGTTGCAACTATTCAACAAAAGCTCTTACAAAAGGTAACTACTTTTGGTGATTTGAACCCTGTGCTGTTGCTCAGTGAAATCAGTGGGGGAATTCTGCTTCCATTAAAGGCAATAAAATTTCCCTACAGCACCAACAGCCTTTCACATGGTTAACTCTGAAGCAGTTCATGGTTAGAAAGTTATCCAGCCCTAAAATCTGAAAGCTGAGGCTTGAGACAGAAGCCACATATCCATTACAACTGCATACAATTCAATAAAACAGCAGGAGAACACGTCTTTTAAAATATTTTTCCAGATAATAATAGAAAATCCTTACAAGTGATTCCAAATTTATTCATTTTTGGCATATGTACCAACTTTTCTTTATGTATCTAACTAAACTCCAAGGTGTAATTTAACCAAGAGAATAAGCATTATTTGAATTTATAGGCTAAATGATTGCATTTCCTGGGAAATCCTTTTAGCAGGTGCACTTTCATCTAAAGCAGATTTAGCTGGGGCATCATTGCTAAGAGTGTTGGCACCTGGCTCTTTATCATCTAACAATCTAGTTAGAGTTATGGCAAGAGAACAAATTGGTATTGGAGCAGACAATGTGCATTAGACTCTGGGTATGTGTAAACCCAACATACCCACCTGCATTCTAGGCATTAAAAAGTTATATATACCCACTGGAAGTGTACCATGGTTCTGGCAGAAATTCAAGAATCTCTGGATTTATATAACCCCCAAAAGACTTGCTTAATAACCAAAGTGGATGAAAAAAAGTGTTAACATATCAGTCTCTCTTTTTTTTCTAATATAAAAAGGCTTCTTTAAGCCATGAAATGAATGAAGCTGAATTTTCACTCTGAAAACCCTAAATTACCTTCCAAAGACAAAATTTGCAGAAAAGCCACAGTGAAACAATCTCGGGAGGGAAAAAAATGGTCTAAAAGGCAAAACAGAAATTTAATGAGTTAAGCAAAGAGAAAAATACGTAGTCATGAATATGATATCAAAGGATTTGAGAAGATGCATAACCCCAAGAGTTATTCAGGCACTTTGAGAGTAGACATAAGAGAATTAAATATAATACAATGGGTAATTTTTGCATCCAATAATTAATAAGTAGTTTATTGGTATAAACTGTCCATTCACACTACATAATTGAAACAAATACATTCTGTGCTAAAAACTCATGACACTTTCAATATCCTCTTTATTTCACAGAAGTTAGAAGAACTGATGCAGTACAGATTCTGATATTAATTACTGTCCTTTGTCTTTGCATTATTCCAGAGACTCAAGTGGCTTTGAGAGCAGAATCACCCTTTGTTGCTAAAATGGTAAATCTTCATAGCAGGCACTACACACCTGAGACAGAGACAGATTCATTCCACGAGACTCCTCCACAATTGTAATAATGCAAGCACTGTTTTGTAGCAGATCTCACCAATCTCTTACTCAAACATCCTGGGAGGCTTGGGGGCCTGGCAGCAGTCACCTGCAGGGATCTAAGTGGATTTAGCTCCTTTGAGTTCAAACTGTTCACTGCTTCTTTCTTCTGGACCTTTTGACTTTGTTCCCATTTTTGTTTTTGAGGCTCACTTAAGTGTTGCTTTTCCTCTCTCAGCTGTTGCACTACTTTATCTGTCATCCTAGGGATATTTTCCCCTGGTTTCCCTTCCATTCTGTTCCTTGTGTCACATATGGAGCACATGGCAGCACCTATGTTTGACTTTGCAAGTGAAAAATTCTCAAGAAAAATGTTATTGCAGTAACTGCAACCCATGTCAGCTACCATCTGTTTATCCCACCTTCCTTGAAGGCCCTCCTTTAATAAGTGAGACTATTAGCATCAAGGCCTGGCATGGCAGGTGTCCATGGCATTTAAGGCTTACTGGGAGGTGCCCAGTAATGCAGCCAACATTTCTTGGTGGCCAAGACAGAGGCATTCAAGACTCCAGCAACTGTGAGTGACTGACCAGCCAGAGAAAACCATACCGTTGATATTCTTCCTTCTTCCAATTCATTCCCATATCTACCACTGTGGTACACAACTATCAAGGCCATTCTGGCTGCTTCCATAGCATTTCTGATAGTTATTGAAAATTTGTGTGCTTTAATATTTCTTTTACATCAGACAATTTAATATCAGTTGCATTTGGGGTTATATTTTTATGCTGGGTACAGTATTTAATGACTAATCAACCAGAAAACACAGGTGGTTTATACAAACAAAAAGCATCCAATAACTGCTACATTGGAGTCAGTAAACACAGTTTAATTGGAAATGTCATTAATTAAATCAGATTCACATGTTGTTCTGGAACAACACATCTTTTTCACCTACATCCTTTTCATACATAAGCTAATGCTGTTTTCTTATACTTGTGCAGAGTGATCTTAAAATGACACACCAGGCAATCATTTAACTGAGAATTTGATCCTGGGAAAAAAGTGAATATTTTCCATCGGGTCTGTGCTTGCCACTCTTTATCCATAGCTGAATCCAACGCAATCCTTCTGATCTCAGTGGGGAGGACAGTCTCCATCTCAGTGCATCTGCTGCCGGTGCTGTTTGCAACCAAGAATAAGAGAGTTTGGTTTGTGTTTTGGTTTTTACTTTCTATCCTTCAGTACTTTCAATAACATTGGATCTTTTCATTTGTGGATTGATTTGTTTTTTTCCAGACAGGCAATGTATCTCCTATGAATCACTGTTCCAGTACTGTGGTTTGGCTTCTGTTCAGTTAGAAGGACTTTGAGATCTTGTATAACACTGTAGGGGCTCCAGCATTCCTGCTACTGATCTGCCTGAGTTCCCTGTTTCCCTCTCCTTTCAGTGCCATGGCCAACAAGTAGGATCAGCCAGACTTCATATATGAAGCAGCTGTGTTCAGGGTAGACAGAAAAGATGTGTCATGTAGCCTGAGTGTTAAACACTGGACAAGTTTAAGCACACTTTTTAAAATTTTATTTTTGTATTTCCAATATCTTTTCATGTAGCCTTTATACCTTGGCCAATATGTGCTACTCTTTATCTGTCTTTTATTTAATCATGTCCTGGATTCCAACTCCTTTGTTAGAGTGTCTTTTCAACTGGGAACTATTACCTTTCCTGCTTAACTTCTCACAGGTGTGTTAGTTTTTTCTGTCAGGTGCATTGTATCCTCAGTGTTATACATGCACCAGCAATCAGAGGAAACCCTGAAATCACAAATTTGAAAGTACTTGCACTCAAACAAGGCCAGAGATGCTGTGATATTTATCATTTTCTCTGTCTCAGTCAGGCTGCTTTTTTTTTTTTTTTTTTTTTTGCAAAATGAAAGTAAAATCCTTAGCTTCATGAACTTTTCCATGCATATGAATTTGAGAAATAGAACATGTTTTTCTGACTTTTCTTAACCATTTTAGATTAAACTGGTGGGGCTGGCCTACTTGACACTTCTAAGAAGTCTCATCTCTTGAAGTGTCAGCATGTGTTTTCTTTTTCCTTTGACTCTCTGTTACTCAGTCTCCCATATTTCGTTCTGCCAGGTGCAACAAGCATGCTACTTTATCCATCTTTTGAGCATTTGCTTCTAATGTATGCTCAGCTACCTGGTGGTGTATAGCTGACACTGTCTTTAACATGCCTTGAATCCATCTGTCTGTTGGGCCATATGGTTGTAATTTATTTGGCAGCCACGCTCCTAATCACAAATGGAGCATCCTCAAGTCTCTTCTATTCCAGGAGATGCAGTAGTTCCTCATTCCAGCATTAGGATTATTGGGAGATTCATTTCTCAGACTTTCCTTTGTTGCTTTGCAACCTCTTTCAGAGACAACTTCAGCATTCAGCAGTTCTCCCTGGGGATGTCCAGCAGTGCAAAGCCTTTGTGAAAACCCTAATGCCAGACACGATCATTTATAATTTTTTCTGTGACATACAGGCCCAAGTCATAGCCAGCTTCTGTCAGAGAAACATCTGTCCTTTCATTGTCTGAGCAGCTGTGCTGGCTCTCTTCCTGTAAGTTGGAAATACTTCAGTCAGTTGGTGAAAATATTATAAGTTTGGGATAAGAAAGGTCCATTTCACAACCTGCTCGATAGTCTAGACATCCTCTTGTGAGTTTATTACTTTTGCATGTAACTGGTGGTCATAAATGTTATATTCCTAACACATATCACTACATCTTCACTTATCTTAGACCATCAGGCACTGCTTCATAATCTTCTCAAAGTTTTATTCATTCCCGAATTTCCCTGAGGGTTAGCACATGTTAACAACCTGATTTGTGTGTTTAGGCACTGTCAAGTTTTTATCTAAGTCGATATGCTTGCGACACCATACCATTTTCCACCCCACTAACTATCCCACTAAATCAGCAAGGGTTAGATTTGGTGTTGGCAACACTATCTTGCCAAAACTGTGTCTTTCCTCGAGATGATGGAGCAGGCCATCTCTTAAAGACTTAGAGCATTGAATGCTGAAGCTGAAGGAGTTGTGCTGTTTGCTGACTGCATGTCCTTTTCCTGCGGAGCAAGAGCTGGTGCCTCACTACACAATCTGAAACAGGATCCTAGCAGTGGCTGTTCCACCAAGGTGTCTTTTAATGCTGCCATCTGTCAACCTGAACATAAAGAAACTGCAACTTTTCCTGGATCATTTTGCTAATACTTACAGTCCCCATCACACACACCCTGTGTGAGCTGTCCCCCTCCATCATAATCTGGGGCACCTACAAACCAACCAACATACCCTCTAATTTTTTGGCTGTGTCACTTTTACAGTACTATCTAAAAAGAGTAGTTTCTGTGGTTTTGGTTTGGGCAGAAAGCCCTCATAGCCTTACATTGTTTTTTCTTCATCTACTATGAAATCAAAGACAGAGACAGTGATGGAGAGAGACCCTGACCTCCTCCACTTTGTTCAGCTGGAGCAGTGGCCACTTGGTTATCCCAGGGTTTGATGTGACTCTTACAAGCCTTTCCTGGCAGCAGATGCATCACCAGGTGTCACAGGTGCCTCTTTGCATGCCATGCTGGCTGGGTGGGAGGCTTATACCTTTGAAGTGTGAATTGCTAACTTCCTGTTATTTCCAATCTATTTTATAGTAATGTATGAGGAGATAACTGCTTCTGTTTCAAAACAAAGTTATCTTGGCACTTCCACCTTCCTTGCAGTCACAGAAGGAAACTGATCCTTCAAACTCCCAATCCTTCCTGGGAGCCTTTCTCACTTCACTTAACTTTCAAGCCCACCCAGAAATGCCAAATCTGATGCCAAAGTGATAAATGTGGGTAGTAGGCAATCAGGAGCTGAGATAAAAGAGTCCATCCTCTAACAGACGAGCTTTACTGGAACATACACAACTATGCAGAGCTAAGCAGTGATATGTAGCCCTTGTTAATAAACTCACTGGTCTGTTGGCCAGATGTCCTGTGAGTCATGAGACTGGAGATGCTCTACAGCAGAGATCATGCAGATTCAACTCCTTAAAGTTCAAAGCATTCACAAGTTCAAAGCATCCACAACTCCTCTGTTCTGTTCACCTTTTAACAATTTTTTCCAGTTTTTTGTTTAAAGCTGGTAATGCCTCATCTTACTTCAGCAGTCACTTTCACTCCCTGAGCTGTTGCATTCCTTTCTTTATCTTTCCAAGGAGGCTTTTTTTTTTTTTTTTTTTTTTTTTTTTGCTTTCCTTATCTCCTGTTTTGCTTATGCAGTCCTAGATAAAGCAATGGCAACAGCTACTCTTGTTCCTGAGGAGAGGGGGAGGAGGGATGGTTCAACCATAAAACGATTATGTCAGCTGTTACTTGTGCTGGCTACAGGCTACTTGGCCTGCAATTTACTGACTTCAAATAAATTACAGATTAATTTAAATTTAGCTTTTTGTTGTTTAAATCTAGTCACACTAACTCATCATTAATAATTCTTTACTTCTTCAGTATTTCAACAGATATCAATGCCTTTTAAAATCTATGCAAATGGTGGCTATGAATTCTGCTTATCTGTTTTTCTGTTGAAGTATTTAAAATATTCTTGCTCTACAGATGCAAGATTTTCCTTTATATAACTGTCATTCATGCACTGTCATATCATATCATCTAGATGCTTTATAACTATTTCTAGTTATAAATTTCTAGTTATTTCGTCCAGTTTAAGTACCACAAGTTTTATTGACTTTTCCAGGATCATCCTCAAATTTGCTACTATTCTTTTTCACATAGTGTGATGGTTTTAATCAGTTGCAGTTTCAATCCAGGTCATGTGTTATTCCAAGAAGCTTTAACCATATCCTCATTACTAGGTATCTTTGCATTTCCTGTGTGTTCCCCCAGAGTCCTGGAGGTACTTTGCCATTGCCTTTAAAAAATTGTTCCTTGTTGTCATTCCATCTTTACCTGACATAGGTAAGATCAATGTAGTGAATTCCCGAACACCTTCTGAAGAGGGGACCTATACAAAGAAATTATTCAGGCTTTTGGCAGCCTGTGCATCTGTCATAACCATTTGCTATTCATCAAAATCTGGCAAAAACCATCACTTCCTTTATGGGTTTGCTGTTCTTGATATACTTAAAAGTTTCTTGGTTTTTTTGCTAATGTCTCCATAGAGTGATTCACTATATCCCATTTAACTGGGAGAAAATATGAGACTTTAATTAGTATGTGCTCCAGACAGCACAAGGAAACAATTCAAATATGTAAACATATGTTAAAGACATGGGAAAAAGGAACATGATTAGAAACAGTTGGCATGGATTTACCAAAGGCAAATTCTGTCTGACTAACATGATAGCTTTGTATGGTGGAATTGTTGGCACAGTGGGCAAGAAGAAAGCAGTAGGATAATTTATACAATGACTTTACCAAGGTCTTCCTCTTACAGTCATCTGTGGCCAAGTTGGTGAGATATTGGCTGGCTACACAGATGATAAAGAGAAAATAGTCTGGATCAGCAGGCTGAAAGGGTTGTGATTGGTGGTACAAAGCCCAACCATCAGCTCATTACCAATGCCATCCCTCTGAGGTTGGTACTGTGGCCAACACTGCTCATGAAAGACCCAGAGGAGTCTCAGTAAATGCAGAAATGATCAAACTGAGTGGAGCAGTTAATATGCTGCAGGTAGAGCTGTTATGCAGAGACTCCAACAGCTTTGAGAACAGGTCTGGCAGGAATCTTATGAAATGCATAGAAGCCAAATGCCAAATCTTTCAATGTAAATGCAACAATACTAAGCAATAGTGCAGTCTGGGTAAATAAAGAAAGTGATGTAAAAAAAGGAAGTTTTGCCGAAAAGGACTTTGGTGTTTTGGTAAGCAGTACAATGAACACCAACAACACATTAGTGTGTTCTAACAGGAATGTAGCCAGCAGGTTGAATCAAGTGGTTCTTCCTCTATTTGGCACTTAATAAGACTGTGTCCAGGAGGGGTTGCCAGTCCAAGAAAAACATGGACATAGTGAGCAAGGCCAGTAAAGGACAGTCAATATGGTCAGGGCTGAAGCACAAGATACATGAGAACAGGATGAGAAAGATGTCTTCAATCTGCCTCCACAAAGACACACTGGAGCATTTTACTGTTATCTTCACCTACCTGATGGGACAATACAAAGGAGATGCAGAGGGGAGCTTCAGCAGAGGTGAACAGAGAGGTGACCAAAGGCAGTCGACACAAGTTGTAACATACAAAATTCCCATTAAATATTATGATAACTTCTTCTACTACAAGGGCCATCAAATACTGGACCCTAAGTGTTTATGGACCCTCCACCTTTGCAGCTGTTCAAAACTTAACTAGACATTGCTAAATGAGTTGGTCTTTCTGGCCCTCCTTCAAAACTTCATTCCAACCTCCATCTGTAAGTATTATACATCCACCTTGGTGAGTCCCATGCTGCTTCCACTTCCTCTGAGATTTGTCTTTGCAGTCAAAAGTTCCCAAATTACTCTTATTCCTGCAACATGAATTTTTTTGCATTGGCAGTTGTGCTAGAAATAAACTGGAAGGGCTGAGAGGGTGCACCCCATTAATATGATCCAACAGCTTCTGTGAATCAGATGATTTCTCTAAGTCAGAAGCGGGGCACTTCTCAGCAGCTGGTTGTCATATATAGCACTATATAGTACCTATGTATACAGTACCTAAGGTAAAGATGGTTCAGGAATGTCTTCTCTAAAGCAATCATGTCTCACAGCTGCTATTTAAGTGTAACCTGCATCCTCTTCCATTACTAGCAATCAGTAGAAGGAGGGTAGTGAGACAGCAACGTAGTTTTAGTTCTCCTTCCCACAGATCAGATCGTATTCAGATGTCCTCTTGTCATTTGAAATTTTTCTCTCAGGCAGCCCAGCATGACTGCTGAGTCACTGCATTTTCACTTTGGCAACTGAGAACATTGACTGTTGTGTTCCATCCGTTCTCCCTCTGCTTTTATGAGAAGAGACAGCAGCACAATGTAGCCCCTATTGTTTACACAGGTTGGGCTGGGGGTTTTCTCTCCAGAATAAATTATATTAACTCAACACCTGTTAATTCAGCTACACTTTTGAAGGGAAAGAAGTAGATTTGCCATTTATACTTAGACTTATGCATTGTCCAAAACACACACACACAGAAAAAAAAATCATTTCCTCAAGTCCCCTTCAAGTTGGCATCACAATTAACTTTAAAAAATGTCTCCTGACTTGAAGAAGTGATGGAAGTTATCCAAAGAGAGTAAACAAGTAGCTTTCTCTGCAGTGGAGCCAAGATATCCTGCTGGTTTACATCTTAAGGGAGAAGACTTCCACTGGGATTCTTTGATGTCTCTTAAAGACAGCAGACTTCCCTTTGGCAAGGTCCTTAAAAGGGCTTCTTTCCTTTACAAGGATTTTTATTTTTTCAGAGAATCTTTAAGAACACAGTGACAGTAAGACTTCTATCCCTTCATTAAATTTTGTAGAAATTGGTCGGACAAACATTAAGGCACTAAGGTAGCCGTATTCATATACTTTCACAAATATAATTCGCATACATGTATATGCCTGTTACCATATTAAGTCTTATTTCCTTAAGCAAGCAAAAATAAATATATCGTCACAGAAAAACGCAAAAAAAAAAACTATGAATAACACTCATCCTTAGTGCTTTCATTATAAAAGTTTTTTTTCAAACAATAATTAAAGAGCAATTATAAATAATTCATTAGAGCAGACTACCGACCAACTACTAACAGAGATGGCTCACAACTGTAGTATAAAATTCCAGGGGGAAAAAAAATTAAAAAGTAAGAAAAGCAATGTAAACCACTACCTTTTATTTATGTTATTCATATGTCTTCCAATTATGAAAATTCATTTCAGGGATGATGATCCCAGCAGGATTACAAAGGGTCTGCATCAACACTTCCAACTGTTGCAGCTCTCCCCAACACATAGAGTCTCAATTAAGGAATGTTCCTTACAATCACCCCCACTTTCAGCTCCCCGCCTAGCTGAAGAGAACTTCAGATAGTAACATCCTCCCTACCTCCATTACCAAGGACAATAAAGGATAGGCCATGGCACCACCTGTGCCTGTTAGCAAACTCATACTTCTATCTCTGCCTGCAAGGAAAATATTAAAAATAGTTGGAAACATTGACAGCTCTAAGTCAAAAATTCATAGGAGGTTTCTAAAGCTGTCTGTGTTTTCACTCAGAATTTCCAGTCTTCTCTGTGCCTCTACAAATATGCAGCCCATCACACCCAACCACCACCACATCTTCCCCACCACCTGCTTGCTGCCCCAACCTTTTCCCACTGGTACTGTGGGACTATCCACCTTAGTCAGGGGATACTGTCATGGTGACATCCATTTGAACCAGACTTACTCCTGCTGAAAGGTCAGCTCCTTCTCTGCATAAAATGGAAAAAGCTGAAGGTCCTGAAGCCCATTTCAGTAGTAAAATTTAAACTGATGTACAAAGCAGTACAGGGGAATCACTGCAAACATGTACTGCTGTCAGATCCACTTAAACCCAAGTTGCATCTCTGTGTTTGTGCTGATATCTATCAGTCCAACCCAAGATACAGTCAATGTGAAAGGACATTTATAGGTAGATTCCCACAGTGTTACTTAAAACTGACTTGGTTAAACTCAGGTAGCTTTTGAGCCTAGAACAGGCATGAATTACTAATATGATCTTTCCAACTGCCAGAGTAAAAAAAAATTATATATTCTAAAGAGTACTAATCATCTGAAAGAATTCTAAAATTATTCTAAGTGAAAATTATCATCTCTATGGGAGATGAAAGTTATAGAGGCAAGCTTCATTAAAATGCATAATTAGGTACAGGCAATACAAAAGACTGATCATAAAGCAGCACAAACTAAAGCCCTTAACTACTGAAAGTATTCCTGAAGGATTATCCCGGAGTCTTAAAAAGGTGATTTGGATATGATCATGAGATTTTAAACCCATGAAGAAAATGAGTAAAATTTAGGCTGAAGTTATGCCAACGGGAGCTTGGTAACTTAAGTGTTGTAAAAAATGTTCTACATTTATAATATACAGGGAAAATTGCACACTGGCATTCACAATGACAGAAGTATATCTCAAATTTAATTTATCTGGTTTTCTGCAATTTCATAGCATGAAAGGTATTTTCTCTCCAACGTTCCTTCCATCCATCAGTTCCTTCCCCCTCAAGTCAACGCCAAAATTTCACAAAATCACAAAATGTTCAGATGGGAAAGGACCACAGTGGTCATCTGGTCCAATCTCCCTCTCAGGCAGGGCCATCCCAGAGCACATGGCACAGGATTGTGTCCAGGTGGTTCTGGAGTATCTCCTGTGAGGGAGACTCCACAGATTCTCTGGGCAGCCTATTCCAGTACTCAGTCACCTGCACGGTAAAGTTCTTCCTCATGTTGAGGTGGAACTTCCTGTGCATCATTTTCTTCCCAGTGCCTTTTGTCCTATTGTTTGGCACTGCTGAGAAGAGCCTGGCCCATTCTCTTGACTTCCTCCCTTCTGAGACTGATGGACATTGCTGAGATCCCCTCTCAGTTGTCTCTTCTCAGGGATGAACAGGAACAACTCTCTCAGCCCTTCCCCATAAAAGAGATGCACCAGTCATGTTAGGATCTTCGTAGCCCTTCTCTGGACCCACTCCAGTAGCTCCATGTCTCTCTTGTACTGTGGAGCCCAGAACTGGACACAGAACTCCAGATGTGGTCTCACTAGGGCTGAGTAGAGGGAGAGGGTCACCTCCCTGGACCTGCTTCCAATGTTCTTGTTAGTGCACCCCAGGATACCTTTGGCCTTATTGGCCACAAGGGTACCACTGTCTTATGGATGGCTTGTTATCCTTCAGGTTCTTCTCTATGGAGCTGCTTCCAGCAGGGCATCCCCCATCCTGTTCTGGTCCATGGGGTTGTTCCTCCCCAAGTGCAGGACCCTGTGTTCACCTCTGTTGAATTTCAGATGGTTCTTCTCTGCCCATCTCTCCAGCCTGTCAGGGTCATTCTGAAGGGCTGCACAGAACTCTGAGGTATCAGCCATTCCTCCCAGCTTTGTTTTTCCAGGGGATTCGCTGAGGAGACCTCTGCCCCTTCATCCAAGTTACTGGTGAAAAATTAAGAACCACTTTTATAAAATTACTATTTGACTAGTTTGAATTTATAAATTTCATTTCCCAGATTAACTTCTTCAGAATATTTCAGTAAGGAAAGGCTTCTTTTCAAGCAGCTGAGCTCAAGTCCTTACTGTTGTTTATGTCACAGAAGCAAAAGTCACTGCATAACCCCTAAGAGTTCCCAGCAGTGCATGGAGAACAATGCAGGTGGACATCAGGTTACCCACAGGGTGCTCTTCTCTTGAGGCTGTGGTGCCAGGAGGCTCTGCTCCTACTCACATCACCTCAGTAACACAGCAGCTTTTTACTTTCCCTGGACTGCACATACATACTGTACTCCAAAGCAGATTTCACTGAGCATGATTTTGCTACCAGCTTCTCATCCACATGCACCCTAACCATGAGCAAGGTTACCACCAGGTAGGACTGCCACAGCAGCATTAGGGTGGTCAGTGGTCCCAGCCCTCACAATATTATCATAAAATGTTGCACTGTCTCTGTCACAGCCCATAAATCTTTGCAAAGCACGTGGACTTCTGCACTGAGCTCTGAGATCACACACTTGGATGTTACAGGACTGCCTCTTCACAGTGCTACACTGCATAGAGAGATGCTGTATTTGACTTTTTTCCTTATACTCAGCCAAGTGATGTTCACTCTGCCAGTTGTTTAATATTCTTAATAAGAATATCTATTTTTCACTAAAAGTGAGCAACTTCAACCTGCTGCAAAATTATAATTTTCTATTACATACATATATTAGGTCTAATTTGCAAATATATATAAAAAATTCTTTGGGGATGAAAATCATGCTTATCTTAAACTACACCATAGACTCCACATACACTATTTTTCTAAGAATTGGTGAGTACTTCCCTACCCCCATCATTTATTAATAGGCTTGCCATCTGTATTCATCTTTAAATTCCACCAATTAATATTCTCAAGCCTGGAAACACTGTGGGTACAGCTTTCTTAATGTGCAAAATCTGATATGTAATTCATTTTACACTGAGGAATTTAACCCAATACCAAAGAGATTGTAAGAACAGATTTGTTGCAAAGACTTAAATTGATTTAGCTGGATGAGACAACTTTCACAAGCATTCATTTAAACACTAAACTTTACAAGCTGCACAGAGTTAACAAATGTGCTACAAAGCTCTTCAACTCCCACAGAAGCTGACTCACACAAGATAACAAAACTATTAGTTCTTGAAAGAACTCTATCTTTTCTTTATTGTTCTAACGACTTCCCCAGTTTTGAGGGGGAAGTCCATTTCAGAAGTGTACACTACAAAGAAAGTGGTGTTTGGAGATGGATGGTTGACCAAGTTATAAATGAAGGAAAATAGCCGTGACGACAAGTAGTTTGTGCCACCACCCCAGCTGCAAAATTCACCCAAAACTCAGTAATTTATCCACCTGTATCCATTATTTTTCCCACCAGTTAGTAGCCCATCCAAAGCAGGAATAACTATTGCTGTTCAGTTCCTTCTTTTCACTTCATCCTTCTCACCTCATCCATTTTTTTGCTGCTGTCATTTTGTAACTTGTGCCACAGGTCTTCAGTTAATTTGCCCACACTACTCACTTGTGGGTCTAAGTGCCATTTCATGTGACTCACACACTTTCTTATAATATTTTTTAATCTCTATTCCTCTAGAGTGAAGGAGCTTTTTTTTTTGATGGATCCATACAGACCTGTCAAATGTGCATCTGTAGTCAACAGCTCATAAATGTCAAATTTAGATCAGATAGGTCTTTGTTTTAATTTTGATTTGTCTCTGTTTTTGTTGATATTCTCAAAAAGAGGCCTTACAGTTATTTCTAGGAACATTATTTCTTTGTGTAACACATCTGAATGTATTTTTACTAAAAGCAGTGCCTTGCAAAGCAGGCAACACAAATGCAACCTTGTGGTTATTTTCCTTTTTTGTCTGAATTTGGTCCAAATATAGATAAGTATTGAAAACAAAATTAAAAAATCCCTGAGTGTTCTTGTCTTTTAGGCTGTGTTCAAGCTAGGGTACCTTGGAGCATTTCCAATCTCCTTGGGCTGTAATATGCACTCCAGAAATCTGGACTTGGGCAAAAGGCAGGCACACACACCAGCTCCTTCACCCTGACATCGCCTGTTTTCCCTGGAGTCAAAGCCAGAACACATGAGTCAGAGCTACCCATGACCTGAACCTTCAGGGGACTGTGACTGCAGGGATTCTGCTGTACCGCATGCACCAATTCATTTATACACAGCATTAGAAAAATAAACAAAATTATTGGACCATATGAGATATTCCCCCTTTTCCTACCACTTTATGCTCTTGTTAAAAGTCCCTCTCTGTCTTTCTTGTAGGCTTCTTTTATGTACTAGAAGGCTGGAATTAGGTCAACTTGAAGCTGTCTCCTTTCCAGGCTGAAAAATCCCAATTCTCTCAGCTTTTCCTCATAGGAGAGGTGTTCCATCCCTCCAATCATCTTGGTGGCCTCCTCTGGATTTGCTCCAACAGATCAATGTATTTCCTGTGCTGAGTACCCCAGAGCTGGATGCAGTAGTCCAGGTGAGGTCTCACCAGCACAGAGTAGAGGGGCAGAATCCCCTCTCTCAACCTCATGCACATCCCTCTTCTGCTGCAGCCCAGCATTTGACACATTTGACTTTCTGGACTGCAAGAGCACATTGCCAGGCACATCCAGCCTCTCACTCACCAGAACCCCCAAGTCCTTCTCAGCAGGGCTGCTCTCCATTTGTTCATCCCCAGCAGCTTGCTCTTAGTCTTGTTAAACTTCATGAAATTCCCATGGACCCACTTCTAGAGCTTGTCCAGGTCCCTCTGGATGGCATCCCCTCCTTCAGGTGTGTCAACCACACCACTCAGCTTGGTGTCATCTGCATATTTGCTGAGGCTGCATTCAATCCCTTAGTCTATGCCATTAATAATCATATTAAATAACACTTTTCCTAATAGGGTCTCCTGAGGGTCATCACTTGTCATTGACATCTACTGGAATTTGAGTTGTTGACCACTACCCTTTGTATGTGACTCCACTTCCTCATTCACCAAATAGTCCACCCACCAAAGCCATCCCTCTCCAATTCAGAGAGAAGGATGCTGTGGGGGACTGTGTCAATGGCTTTAGAGACATCCAGATAAATGACATCTGTGTAACCCTCCCCTTGTCCACAGATGTAGTCACCCTATCACAGAAGGCCAGTAGTTTGGTCAGGCAGAACTCACCCCTGGATGGCTTGAGTCACCTCCCTGCTTTTCATGTGCCCTAGCACAGCTTCTAAGAGGATCTGTCCCATGACAATTCATTACTGTGAGTGTGGTGAGGCTGACCAGAGAAGCTGTGGATGTGCCATCCCTGGAAGTGTTGAAGGCCAGGTTTGGGGGGCTTTGAGCAACCTGGTCTAGGGGAAGGTGTTCCTGCCCATGTCAGGGGGGTTGCAATTAGATGATCTTTAAGGTCCCCTCTAACCCAAGCCATTCTATGATTCTGTGATTCTATGGACTAAGTCTTGTACAGGCATCTCAACCAGAAAGTCAGGATCATCAAAAAGCAGTCCAGAACAAAAATTATTATAAGAAAAAGTCTGCTGTTTTCATGAAAGGAAGGACAAAGAAACTGCCCAAGTAAAAGTTCATGGGAAACTATAAGAGGGAGGACTAGAATGGGGGTTCCAGGAAAGAGCTGGGCAGAGGAAACCAAGTGCCAATCAAGTACAGAATGAGCTGGTGGTATGTCTGAAATGTGTAAAGCCAGAAAGGATGGAAGAAAGAGAAGACTGAGTGTCGAAGTTTAGAATAAGATTAAATTTAAGTTTAGATAGCGATGTGAATTGCTCAAGTCTGGTTATAGGGAAAAATACAGAAGGGGAAGAACAGAATGTAGTGGGTTTTTTGATCCATCCTGCCATCAAGAATGGGAATTCCTGGATCAGTCTTAAAGAGGATGAAGAGAAACAAACAAAAGTCTGTGCTGATCTGTACACTGATATGTAGAAATAAGATTAACTGTGACTACCACTTGATCTATTGATTAGATGCCACAAGATGATGAACTGTGAGCTAATGGCAAGCTATTACCCAATTCAGTCTCGGAAGAGTTGAGTAAATCAATACATAGCAGGTATCTGAATTTTATAGCTGGTTTGCAGGGAGGAAAACCTGCATGTTGCTATATTATTTTAGGTATGTAGAATACAGATATGCACCCTAGAAACTACATTTGGCTCTTAGATTTCATAGGACAATTAAATGATTTTTTTCTTCAGTGGTCTGACTCCACCATCATTATTGCAGCCTTAATCCCAGAAGTATTGCTAGCTTCATTGTTCAAGCTACAAAATGGCTTTCTACCTCAGAAGTAAAAGAAGGAAAATCTCTACAGGAGATGCAGATAATACCTGGAACTTTACCTCTACTGGAACAGCCATCTTAAGTCAACTGGGGAATTTTCATTGAAATTCTGGAGTATGTGGTTTTCATCCTGTCCCTTATGCAGAGATTAGACCTTCCTGCCCTTTAAACTTAATGAATTTTGACAATGTTTGTGATATTATTTCTAGAAAGTGGAAGAAGAATATTTTTGCAAATGTCTCTTTGAATATTTGGAGGGTTATAGCTCTCTCAAGTTGAAAACCCAAATTGTAGGTTCAGCAATATCAGTGACCAGATGTCGTATACTTCAGTGCTGGGGATGAATATGATATTAGTGTCTCTCTAGATTGAAAAACTCCTTGAGATGAGTTTTATAAAATTTAAAAAAGGAACTTTTATACTTTTACTATACTTTTACGCTAAAATGCTATTGATTCAAATTAACACATTTCTTTGAAATAAACAATGGAAAACACAGACACACTGCAGCAAGACCAATGAAGAGCCATCGGTATGGTTGGGAGCTGGAATAAAGACAGGATGAGAAACCTGAATTTGTTCTACCTGCAGAAAGAGGGCTCAGTGGAGCATCATACTGCTGTCCTCAGCTACCTGATGGAAGAGTACTGAGAAGATGGAGTCACTTTCTTCTCAGAGGTGCACAGTCATGCAACCAGAGGCAACAGACACGAGCTGAAACATGCAAAATTTCCATTAAAAATGAGAAAAATCTCTTCCACTGCAAGGGTGGTTAAGCAGTGGACCAGGTAACCTTGAGAAGTTATGGATCCTCTGTATTTGGAGCTGTTCATAATTTGAGTTTATATGGCTCTATATCATTTGATCTAATTGGACCTGATGTCCACAAACTAATCTACTTTGAGCCTGCCAATGCTGCATACACAGACATCTGTAGTAGCTAAATCCAGCATTTCCCTGTCTTTGAAGTAAAAAAGTATTGTTTCATGTTTTAAAACAGTCCCCTACTGGCTTCACCAAGCTCCCTATATATCTAATATCAAGAAATTTGCTTTAAAAAGCCAATATGCTTTCAGCTTATCCAATATCTCCACAATTTCCAAAAGTTTGATCATAACGCAACCACAACCTTCTTGTCTCCTGTTTGAAATGTATCAGCCTTTATAGTTTCTCCTCATAAGGAAACTGCTCTATACTCTTCATCATCTTAGCTGTCTTTGTACCTTCTCCACACTCTCCTTGATATGCAGAGACCAAAATGGCGTTCAGAATCCCCTGCCTTATTCTGAATACCCTTTCTGATGATTTCCAACATTCTGTCAGCTATGTTTGCTGCTTCACATCAATAAAAAATTCTATTTGGTTTAGCAATGAAATTTAATATTATTAATCCCATCATGCCATGCATTATTCTTTCTGAGCTACAATGTGAGCTTATTTATTTACCTCAGCCTCAGTCATAAATTCATAGAATGGTTTGGATTGGAAAGGACCTTAAAGATCCCTAGTTCCAGCCCTTCTGCCATGGGCAGGGACACCTTCCACTAGACCAGGTTACTCAGAGCTCCATCCAGCCTGGCCTTGAACACCTCCAGGGATGGGGCATCCCCAGCTTTTCTGGGCAATCTATTACAGTGCCTCACCACTCAGTGAAGAATTTCTCCCTAATATCTAATGTAAGACTACCCTCTTTTAGTTTTGATACCATTACATAGTGTCAGGTTTTGAGTAAATTTACAAGTTTCTCATGACAATGACCATTCTTCTATTTTATTATGATGTGCCCATAATACTCTTGAGTATCCTGCAGGCCTGATAGGCAGGAATGAGAATAACAAGTATAGTAATAAATGTAAATTACTGCACTTTGCGGCTAATAACAAGAAATTTTGTTACCAGTTTGTTTACTTATACCAAGAGATTAAAAAAAATAGGGTTTTTAAACTGATTATATGGTTGATGCTAAGCAAAGGTATCAACACTGGAGCTGATTTTGTCATGATATATCATGCAATTTAGGATTAACTGGGTAATGCAAAAAGAGGATTGTCATTACTGCCATTGGCAGTACTGTCAACAGTAAAAATTCTAATTTGGAAAGCTGTTCATCATCTTGCTGACAAATTTCCACCAAAGAAAAAAAATGGGGGGCGGAAATAAAGCTGGAATGGTCTAAAAGAACTGGTGGGAGGAGGGGGGCAGTGAGGGTGGAGGGAGGAGGAAGTCAAAGAGCTCAGATTATTAACCCAGCAAAAGAAAGTCTCAGGTGAGTAACAATTTCTCTCTAGGAATATAAAAGGAGCAACATCAGGGCTGGAAAGAGCTATATAAATCAAAGCAAAACACCAATGCAAACGGCCATGAATAAATTTACATCTGAAACTGAAGACCAGAACCAGAGGAAAGAGGGCAGTGGGCTGCTACAAGAGGATTTAATGTTCAGTCAGTTATTAAAAATTGCTCAGTCTGTCCCAGATCATGCAGACTTACTTGAATGATTCCCAAGAGCACCCACCTTTTCCAGCTGGGGACAGCCCAGCACCTTGTCCCTTTACTCTGTCATAACAACCAAAACTTTATGCTGTTTAGCAACCAACTGGTTTCTGCTGGAGGTATTGGTGTCATAAAGAGGCCTCAACAGATAACAAATCTCTAAAATTCCAGAAACTAGATAGTGAGTGGGAAAACACTCCCACAAATATTACACAAAGATACAAAAGATTCAAAAAATGGATATTTTTAGCTCTCAGGCTGTAGATCTATTCAATCTGCAAAGCTGCTGTTGTCTGTCTGCCCTTAGGTTGTCCCTCTCTTTCTGTCTGTGAAAGCAATGCAATGGAATTCTATTCAGCAACAGATCTGTTTGGTCTCAGCTGGAGAACTTTGTTTAACTGCTTTTTAATAGCTCTTGGGAGATTTAGAGGGAAGGCATGTGCACACACACGCAGAAACACAGTGTTGGGAAGTATCCTCTGGTGAAAGGATGGAGCAGTAAGCCTGCCCACCCTGGGGAGAGCCTCTGACATCTGCTCAGAGATCCTGACAAGCAGGACAATCGTGAAGAGAGGAGCTCTCGCGTGGTGATGCGAGTCAGGTTCTTCCTTCCAAGGAAATGAGACGGTGAACTGCAGACTATCCCTTCTCAGGAAGGTGAGAGGCCATTTACACAGGAAGAGTCAAAGATCTGGTTCTAGCAGCTCACAAACTAAAATGAAAGGTAAAGCCTTGTCTTCCTGTTATTTGTTTTCATATTGCCTGCAAAGTTCGTTTTTCACCCAAATATTTCACAGGTCAAATATGGAGGGGAACATGAAGTGGGAACTATCCCTCCCCTCATGCCACAATGCTTATTCTGGAAACCAAGGAGGGTCTTCAAACATAACTTTTGTTCCTTACAGCTCCTGATGATGTTAGAAGAAGTAACACTCTGGAATTTATGGAGAAACTACCAGTTTATTTGATCCATTTTGCTCTCCTTCTTGTTAATAATCATTGCAGCAAAATAATTTCCACTGTAAAATGGCCTCATAATATTTTCAGCCCTCTCCCTGGGTTATTACTACATACAGCAATCCTATGGAAATGTGGGGAAGCAAATATGGTCCTTGCACATAGGTTAAAGTCTATGAAGTGTGAACATAAATAGATCAATCCAGATTTGAAAGCCCTATCCTCAAATTTTAGTTTATTCAATATTGCTCCCTTCATCTATTTCAACAAAAGATTCTAGACAGTATGACAAATCATGATTGTGGCTAAGAACTGCAATTGCCTCTTTCCCCATGGTCTGAGCAGGAAATGATGATCACTCTCCTATGAGATTTCACAAAGATCTTTCTTATTGAGAAATAAAATGGGTTTTTGACGAACGTGCAAATGTTCCTATGAATCAGACAATTCTGGCCCTTGGCAACTTTTCAAAAGTTACCAATATCAGGCAGAAAGTCAAAGTGTTATGAACTGGATGAGGGCAAGCCCTCCCAGGGAAAGAAGAGAAAAGCTTGAGGATGCATGTACGTGCCCTACAGGGAAGCTTTCTGATCAAGATCCTTTCTGACTCATTTCTGGTGTCAGCTCAATGTAAGTTAATGATCACTTTGATTTTTCAAAAGAAGCCAAAATTTCTCTCAACTGATTACTAAAGCTGCACAGAGCATATTATTAACCACATAAAGTCCTGATTTTGTCACTAGTAGCAACCAGGCCTGCTGCTCTACCTGCATCTCATAAAAGCCATGGGGGTTTCCTGCTAACTTAAAAACCTGCTACAGACACTGCATCTCACAGGACCTGTGTGCCTCAGTAGGATGCCCAATCTCCAGAGAGACAAGCTCAGATCTGGGGTCTCTGGTCACACCTTCTCACTGCTGCAAAACTGTGACTGACACCAGTGATACACCAGAAACTCAACAAAGAGCAAAATGTCAGCTTTCAATTTGAAAGTTATCTTTCACCCTGTTGCCTTCAAAGAGTTCCCAGGAGCCAGATGTATTTCCCTGTATGTTTTCAGCTGTAGTTTCAGCTTTCTTTTGCTACCCAGCATGCCTGCCCTGAACTTCCCTCAGGTGATGCAAATCCAGCGGCTGCCCACAAGGTCTTGACTTTGATTTGCGTCAGCACAGACAGCTTATAACTTGTTCTTATAACTTAAGAACAATATTCACAGGTGTGTCTCTCCTCTGGAAAGTCATCCATGCACAAAGGCAATGCTCAGAAGGTGCAACATTTTGAGCTAGCCAGGGACCTTGAAGGAACCAAGAGGACTGCCCACCAAGCTGTCCTGTTGCATCCCCTGGCCAGCTGGGGCTCAGCCTTGTGCTGCACAGCTTAATGAACCTTCTCAGAAAGGTGGCACAGCTTAATGAACTTTCTCAGAAAGGTGGCTACTGATTTGGTGTGGAGCAGAAGACAAAAAGGAGTGTCAGGTGACTCTTTGAGTGAAAGGCAACTGGTGGAAGTTTCCCAGCCTTGCACAATACATGGCTCACCAAGGACCAAGCTGCTTACTGGAACTCTCCAGTGCCTCCAGACTTCTGCATCCAGCTAAGACTCTAGCCTCTCCTTCCTATCCAAGCCCCCTGCTCCATTACAGCCCAACTCACCAGCACTTCATTGCACCTTCTCACTGAAGTTGCTTTCCACCCACAAAGATGTAAGTGGTCACATAGCTGTGATTTCAAAATAAAACACACTGTGCCCCCAACAAACCAAGCATGGCAATGAAACAGGCGGTTGGCTTAATTCAAAGCCTGAGTAAAAATATCAAGGTCCTACTCAGAGAGCACAAGGTTGAGAGAAGAGAAAATCCTGTTTAGTTCTGTTTGCATTTTCTCTAGCAGAAGTGTAGAACCAATGCAACAAGTCTAACTTACTCTAATTTAATTAATCAGGCAAGTGTCCTCTCTATTTTTATTTGCTGCTGCCCTGAAATAAGTTACTGAATTTTCGAAGGAAAAATAAGAACGGAGATGCTAAAAAGAAAAACCACCCAACCAAATAAACCAGTATTAGCTCTTTTAAAATATAAGAAACAATACTTTAAAGCAAATATTATAAAAATATGGTTAATTATGGCATATAATCCCCCTTCCATTTAAGTATGTTTCCCTGTTACTATGAAACAAAAGGTTAAATTAATAATAAATGACAAAAAGTAATTTCATTATTTAAATTATATTTAACATTTGTAATATCATTCACTCTCTTTTGGTTTTCTAATCATTTCTTAGACCTCTTTGCATATAAAACCAAAATAAATTTAATTGAAGATCACCTTTAGCACAATCAGTCTTCAGCAAATTTCTGCAAACTGTCCAAGTATGCTTGCACCAGGAATGTAACCTCCTGCTGCCATACTAGAGATAAGAAGGACTTTCTAACTTCCAAAACAAGACGAAACACTCAACTAAATCCCTCAGGCCCACTGGTTTTCCAACCATGCTTATAATTTACTAAAATACCAGCATTTTTTTCACCATCACTTTCCATTCTTCTCCTCTTTTTCTGTGAAGCATGCTTTATGTACAAATGCCTATGGCCAAAAATTGTCACAAGCTTTTTGTGGTAATTCACCATTCAATTAACAAATTGTATTTCAAGCTTCAGTACACACAAACCCAAACGGTTTTAATTTTAAAAGTGTATCCATAGAAATCTTCTAGCACATTGTAAACTGTCACTGGAAATATTTCTGTGTTTCCTATATTTTAATTTTCCTGGTAGAATATAAAATTACAATTGTGCAGTTCATACCTAACAATAATTTATACGATATAAAGAACATTTTAAGTTTCTTTCACATTAACAATATAGAATTAACCACCTTGTGGGGACCTGCTTCTCATCTTCAAGGCTGACAACATTAAATCTCCCTTGTAATTTTTAAGCTTTTTGACAGACAGGATGCAGTGTCTGCACACAACCTCAAGAAGAAATAATAATGTAGCTCTTACATTTATTCATGTATTATATAGTACAGGAACTGCACAATTAGTTGAAAACAAATAACTTTTCCATTTTTCATTAAATTGTTTACACTCTCCTTTGGCATTATCTGTTACCAATGATAAAATATCATGATGATGCATTATCAAAGTTCAAAGCTGGAGTCTCTCAAAGCTGGAGTGTCTTAGAGCTGGAGACACTAGTAATGGGGTGTTATTAATGTCTTGAAAATAATCATGCATATGGTAGATGATTCTACTTTAAACTGTAGATAAAAACAATTATGGGAAACATTTTAATATTTCCATTATTTGAGTCCAAAATAAGTACATGCCCATTTCAAAAGCCTTCATTTTCTCAAGTGAAAAAAAGGATATAATATATTGCTAGCAGACAGAATATCTACTGTACTGGGATCTATCATTTTAGCAAGGAGAACCTTAGAAAACACCACTAATTTGCCATTGTCATTACTCAAGCTTTGGAGATGAGCATAAATTCTATTGTGCATTTTTTGTTCACCCTTAAGGATTTATTTTTTTTATATAGATGCTAGGAAAAATTTCTGTGTGTTTTATCTGAGGCCATGATGAAACTTTTCAGACTTGCTTTTGCCTTGTATCTGGCAATCCACTATGATTAACTGCAAAATGTCTGTATAAGCTACAGCTTATGAGAAAGCTATAGAAAAACTGTAGCATGAATTCTTCATCCAATGTCACTGTTTCTAGGAAAATTTGAAATGAAAACTGGTACACCATTTAAAACATAGTTATTTTCAATGTAATTAAGAAAAAAAAAAAATCTTCATTTTCAATTGCTTTCTGAAGGGTTTCCTTTTGTGTGTGTGTGTGTGTGTACATGAAACTCCAGCATGTAGTTGAATGTAGGGATGGGTTTATTGCAGTTCATGTTACTGTACAGCAAGACTGCTTCCACATGTGCTCTGAGTGAGATATTGGATATTGGAGGGATCTTTTAGGAAATTCAAAGTAGGAACAAAGGCTTATTTTGTTTATTTCACTTGTTAGTCTGAGGTAGTTTGGGGTCTTTTATTGGCTTGTAAAGGTGGTCATGTTTATTAAAGTAAAAGGACCAAATTCCTGCTTTGTGCAGGTTTAGTGCAAAAAGCTGGGAACTGTTCACAACCATTTCTCTGTAGGAAAATTAAGCCATCTCACGTGCAAAGAAGGGAGGCTGTTGCAGGGAACTCCAGGTGAGCTGCCCTGTGCAGAGCACACTGCTGTGCAGAGACACCAGCTCATCCATCAGCCCACAGCCAGCACACACCGTGCCTGGATGGCTCTGGGAGCCAGCAGCAACCTCCCCATGCCTGGCTGCACCTCCAGCTCCAAAGGCAGCACACAGCCCTGATGTCTCTTGTGCCCACAGCATATTTATGCCCTGATATAAGGTAAGATATATACTAAGAAGGTATTGACAGCTCTAAGCTAAGTCTCAGCTTTTCTTTTGCTATCTCAGTCCTTCACTTCCAGATCACTCTGTGTTTGAGCTTGTGTCTGTCAGGCTGGCTTACTTGTCTTCTTCTCTAATAAAATGAAAGCATGCCTAGTTTAAAAGACAACAAAATCCTCTAGTCTAAATGAAAGAAACCAAACCAAAACAAAAACCCTACCTCAGCATAATCATTTCTCTACAACATGAGAAAGAAAAAAGTGTCAGCAATCCAGAGATTTTAAAATTATTTTCATTGATTCTCATTGATGTCCTTGTTGAAATGTGAACAAAAGATTGAGTCATTTACTGAGGTCTATTCAAGACTTTTCTGATAGCTTAACCAATAATAACTGTATAAAAATCTTACCTGTGTGGATGCAGAGATCCTAAAAGGTGTATTTATAATAAGGGAAGAGTTCACAGAGCTGCCACAGGGCAGTATACTCACCCTTGAATACACCACATACATTTCTGCATGGAGGTGGAAGGGTAGAGGACCAGCATGGGCATCAACTCTGCTGGTTCTGCCCTGCTATGGTGTATTTGGTTTGCATGGCCAAGCTTTGGTAACCAAGGACCTAGAGAGGAGGCTTCCATGAGAAGCTGCTAAAAGCTTCCTCTTTGTCTGTCAGAGGCAATCCTTGGTAGCTCCAAAGATGCATGTGCCACTGGTAAAGGTTGGACCAATTAGAAATGGTGGCAACACCTCTGCAATAACATATTTAAGAAGAAAAAAAAAGAACAACACGTTATTGCACAGTTGTAATTGAGGCCAGAGAAGAGCAGAGTGAGAACATGTGAGAGGTACAAGTCTGCACACACAGAGGTCACTAAAGAAGGAGGGGGAGGAGAAGCTCCAGACACTGGAGCTGGGATTCCCCTGCAGCACCTGGCATAGCCCATGGGGAAGCTGTGCCCCTGCAGCCCACGGAGGTCAATGGGGGTGCAGACATCCACCTGCAACCCATGAAGAAGACCCATGCCAGAGAGGGTGGATGCCTGGAGGAGGCTGTGAGCCTGTGGGAGCGTGGAGAGAGGAGCCTACTCTGGAGCAGCCTGTCCTTGAAGGACTGCAGCCCGTGGGAGAGTGACCCACACTGTAGCAGTCTGAGGGGGACGGGTGCCCATGGGATGGACTCACATTGCAGCAGCTTGCAGGGAGCTGCTGTTCATGAGATGGACCCACATCAGAGAATTTAATGGAGAACTGTCTCCCATGGGAGGGACCCCATGGTGGAGCAGGGGAAGGGCTCCTTTACCTGAGCAGCAGGAGAAACAACCTGTGATGAACTGAGCATAACCTCCATTCCCTGTCTCCCTGCAGTGCTGTGGGGAGGAGACAGAGCTGCTAAAGAGAGAGGAGGGGAAGGTGTTTTTAAAGTCTTTTTTACTTCTTATTATCCTGCTGTGGTTTCGTCAGTAATAAATTCAATTAATATCTGTCATTCCAGTTTGGTTTTGGTATTTGGTGAGTGATCTCTTCCAGTCCTTATCTCAGCTCATGAGTCCTTCATTATATTTTCTCTCACCTGTCCAACTGTGGAGAGGAGTGATAGAGATGCTTTTGTGGGTGTCTGGAGTCTGGCCAGCTTCAACCCACAACATAAGGGAAAGGTAGATATGGAAATTTATTGTTGTTAGTAGTAAGTTATGATTTGACTAGCACAAGGAACTTACTTGTTGAATTATCTTTAAATCATCACATTTCAGAGTAGAACCACACTTTAAATATGGGAAATGTTATTTGTTGTATATGCTTTATGTTATTAAGCGTAATTAAAGTTGAAAGCCATAAACCACACTCAAAGCTACTGTAAGGCTATAGAACATTTCTGTGGCCAACAAAATAAAGTTCCATATGCTGGAGAAGTCAGCAGGCAAGAAGTAATACACTTAGTAGCCTAAACTACAGTATGCTGTAGGCCAGTATCTGTGCAAATATTTGAGAAATAAGTAATGAATAACTATTCTATTCTGAGAAACAAGTATGTGACTACTAACATCATCATTTCTAGATATGCAACTGCCAAAAACTAAATCTAAACTTTGGAGAACAAAACCTCTCTTTTTATGGGTGCAAAATTCTACAATGCCCTACAAATTCTACAGTTTGAGGCATCTCAAAGATATCATATCTAGCTAAAGTATTTCACCTCTTGACTTTTCTAGAAGCCTTGCTGTGATTTTTTCAGGCACTAAGTCACACAGAATAGTCTATGTTTCCTTTGTACCCTCAGAAGTAGACAACAAAAGCTTTTTTTTCCCTCTATGCTATGTTTTATTCATAACCACTGAAAAGAAAAATCGAAACTCTGGTGTGAGTCACTCTTTAGACTTTTCTATTAGAAAATTGAATCAGAACTGTAAATGGTTTCAGATACAGATACCCAGGACTAGCACTGGAAACAGAGCAAAAACTGATGCAGACTTGGAAAAGGCAGTTCCAGTGCAATGTTTTAAAATGCAACTGAAATGAGACCCGATTTGCACCAGGATTGCCACAAGAATCATTCAATAGTGAAAGAAGTAAAGGCTATCTCTGAGACAAAAAATAATAGCTGCAGGCTTCATTGGACTCCAGAAGAAAAGCCTTTTACTAGACACATCCTCCTGCCACAGCTCTGGACTCTGAGCACCCTCAAGGGACCCAACTTTTCCCAGAAAGATCACCACAGGCAAGAGTGGTGCAAACACAATCCGTGGTGGCTCTCCCTCAACCAGAGGCATCCCATCTAATGCCCTGGGGTGCTTCTTAGCTGAAAGAGAGTTTCTCCATCTCTATTGGAACAATCCCTTTTCTTGACCTGCATAGCACCAAAGTGACACCAGAGCCTGAATCTGTTACACTGCTATTTCTGAAATCTAATACTTGGTGAAAATTACCTCTAGGCTAGAGGAGATACAACCCATGTTCCCAGCCAAAAACACAGAGCTTGCATTAGCAGAACGAATTGAACTGTGGCTGGCTGCAGCCTTCTACATTCATAGGTAGTCTTGAGGAATAAATCACACATTAGAGAAGCTCAACAATTTCATCGGTTTGTATCTGGAGCCAGGTTGTCCCCAAGGTATGTGGAGCACAAAACTTCAGCTCACTCTAAGCAAAGAGCCAAAGAGATAAAGAGTCAAAACAGGCTCTTTAAATAAATTGCTATCTGACCTGTTCCCATTCCTCTACCTCTGCACAAATTCAACTAATGAAACTTTGAGAAGAAATTGTATAATTTTTCCAGGAAAAAAAAAAAGGAAGAAGGGATCCTGGGAGCTACAAAGTTCAAACGGCTTCTGTGGAGATAGATCACTGACTGAGAAAAATATAGTAGTTATGAGATGTTTAGTCAATTCATCACCATTTAGATTACACTACACTGGTATAAGCTTTTGTGAACTTACCAGAGCTGTGATAAGGAAGTAAGGAAGGAAGGCTATGGATAAACCTATGCTATGTAAAGCTATGTAAATAAAAGTGAAATACATTTAAAATAAATATTTTACTTTCAATATTTATTTCTATACTTTGATTGTATTAAGCAACACTTGTTAATTTATTACTAGTGGTTTTTTTCCCAAAAGAAGGAGCACCCTCCACAGTTCTCTACCATGTGTGGACAGAGCAAAAAAATAATTCACATTCCTTTAAAAACTACAAAACAAAACAGATAAAAAACCCCAATGAGCTCATATTTATATAAATATTTTTACTTTTGTGTCATGTACTTTTTATATCTGATGAACTGTAGCATTAGAATGTTAATAAAAACCATAATGCTTGCATCCATAGCTCATAATTTTAAAAACTTACAATTGACGACAGGAGTCCAATGCATTTTATGCACACTATTTATCCACTTAAAAAGTGGGGGTGGGATAAGGCAAGGGAAGCACCAAGGGCCTGATCCTGCTCCCATCAAAGACAGTGGGATGTGTTCCTGTTGTCTACAAGATGCTGGATTGTGCCTTTGGTTTTGCTGGCAGACCTGTATGTGACTTTTTGTTTCTCTTGTGGCTAAAACACAGTCATTTGCTGCCCTCTAGAAGCAGACTGACACATGCACTTTAGTTACTTCAACACAGGCCTTCTCACTGTAATTTTAAAAACACACCTAACAACAATGCCAAGCAATGTCAAAGGACTAGAGCGATGTGAGGAACTACTAGGTACTGAGAATTTTGAAGTGTTCTCTAAATTCAGTTGTTTGATAACACCACTGGTTATTCTGTTTGAAACATGTAACAGTGATATGTATTGCTCCTGGGATTATCAGACTTTCAAAAATAAATTAATTCTGATTATTCCTTCATTCTGCTTAATAAAACTGAAGATTAACAGAATAGAACTGTGAGTGCTTTATTTAAAGCCTAACCCTCACCACACTGATACAGGGCACTGAAAAGAATGGGAGATTCATCAGGTTAGGACAAAAGAACCACAAATTGAGTCAGTGAGTTTTAATAGATAGTTAAATCTTTTATTGCCTCCAAAGTAGCAGCAATCTGATTTATTAATAATGATTATTTATCAAGTGCATAGAAATTTTTTTCAATTTAATTTGGTTTTATTATTAGGGGGAAAAAAGGCTAAAAACAACTGGGAAGTGCCTGATTTCCACAAACTCCCCAATGAAAATTAGGAATTAAATTTATTTAAAATTAAAAAAAAAAACTTCACCCCCAAACCTTCTAACTTCAGCTACAAGAGATTAAAGAATCCAAGCATGACAGCAACTAATGAATAGCACTCAAATGACAAGATACCATTCAATTAGCATTGTGTAATGCAATTAGATTACAAGTTACAAATATCCAGTTTTCTTAGATTTTTACTCATTCGTTTATTTATTATTTCACTTCCATCACAAGTGGATTTTATGTATGAAATAAGTAAAAGTAGAAATACTGTTCTAGTACCAGTTCACAAACAGCCAAATGTCATTAAGTTATATCTCATACCATGCTCATTGCTATATTATGTTCCCTGAAGTGACAAAGGACTTGCAGACCAAGTCTTGAAGAGCTGAAAAGTTCTTGATTCTCCTTACACCTGACTATCAGAAAAATTGCCTACTTGAGGATATATGCACTAACCAACTAAAAATCAATTCATAATTAGCAGCCATTTAAAAAATTTTGTCTTAGAATCACCAAACAGTTTACACTGGAAAAGATTTTTCCAACCTGTCAAGTGCAACCATTAACCCTGTGTTTGCTTCTCTTCTCAGCACTTTGACAACAAATACAAGCAGGACAGGCTTGCAAGTTTAAATCTGAAGTTAGGTACTCATAAGAGTCAAACTGAATATGATTGTTGTGCTATCTGTCATTTCAGAGACAGACAAAGACCTTTAAATTCAGATTTTTGGCAGGTGAAATGTATTTTTGATGTCTCATTTAAATGTCAAAATTTAGCTAAAGTGAATCTCTAGTTGCTTATATCTCCTAATAAACATTCTTTAGTAATGCCAATGTCTCACATTTTCCTGAATGAGTCTGAATATTCTTCCTTTGAAGTGTAAATCAAAGATTCAAGAAGTCTTTCTAAGTACACTCTCCCCTTAACTACATCTATGCTATTTTTGCTTCTAATTGACTTTTCTAAAGTCAAACATTATTTTAAACTCAGGTAAGGTGAAGAGCAAGGTCAAGACCAAGAGTCCAAGAGCTTAAGCATTTTTCCTGTGAATAAAAAATAGTCGAACAGTCTTCCAAAGAAAGGCAGAGAGATAAGAGTTTGATCACTTTGATCATTTGAGTCTACTGCAAGGTCAATTACTGTGTATGATCCCACACTAAAATACAAAGAGAAGGTGGGTCATGCATGTCAGGCCCTGACCAATCCAGACCAGTGTAAGGCTGACTCTTTTAAACGCCTTTAAGGAGTGAATGTCAAGCCAGGTACTCCCAAAGTTTTCTCAGATTGCTGGCCGTGGAGTTTTCAGCTAAATAAAATATGGTGTGGATGCCACCAAGTGGTAGCTGTTATCACATACCGGTGTCTTCAGCATGGCCTCACTCTAGGCTAGCACTTCAGTTGCAGAAAATATTCCTGCTAGAGACATTTACCAGGAAAGGAATATTATTACTGCAGAAAGAGGAAAATACTTATCCAAAGAAAAAAATTTGGTTCCTGCTGCTAATGAGAGAACTGTCAAGGACTTAAATGAAACTGATACCCACTTCCTTTTGAAATCTTAGAAAATACTTACAATCTTCTGAGAGCAAATTCAAGGTTGATCAAAAGACCAGATCTGCACTTCATATTTACAGGAAAACTGCAGAGAGACCCGAGGTTTTCTATGGAAGAGACCCTGTGTGTAATACTGATTCTTTGGGTATATATACACTGTTAAATGTCATAGGGCCCTGAGACAAATCCAAGTATTGCTTATCTGTCTTATCACTACCCTATTGTTGTCAGTTGCAAATTTTTCTCTCAGACAAAGTATAAGCATAGTGCTGGGAACAATTTCCTCCAGGGAATGATCACAAAAGCCAGTTGGCTGAAACTGCTCTGGGTTTTCCATGTCCATTTGCTCTTAACTTTGCCCATTTGTGATTAACTCCCTGCGTTCTCCACTGTCCTTCAACACTATTGCAGCAAGGTCTGCAAATATCTCATATACCACATCTCAGGACATATATAGCCTCAGTTCCATGCCATAAGAGCACTCACGAGAGCTATTTCATGCCTTTATATTATTTCAGCCACAGTGGCTCAGCAAGAGGCCCACAGGAGTCCATCCAGGCACAGAGGTGGGCAGCCTCCACCCCTAGTGAGCCAGGAATTACAGCAAGGGTATAAGACAACCCCTGCCACTTGTCGGGATTTCTGGCAAGAAGTTGCTTATGTGAGAAGCAATATAGAAACATGTCCTGTCTATGATCTCATTCTTGGAGAGCATTATAAACATCCTTCAGGAATTCTGCCGTGACAACCAGCATAAGTCTGGCGTAGAAGACATGAAGAACCTTCCATCTAAGGCATTGCACCTGGCACATGCTGGAGATACCTGGCTCAAATACATGATCTCCATCCATATCATCACTCTGCCAACCTCACTCACTTCAGTTGTGAAGGACCTAGGAGAAAATCTCTGCCTGCTGAATGGGGCAATAAAAGAACTCGGTACTCTCGGCTCTACTTTTCAGGAAGCCAAGTGATTTGCCACCAGTTTTGTAGTTTAATAAATACCAAATTGAAAGTGAATAATTCTGACTTGCTTGTTCTTGTTGACTCATACTCATTTCAATAATAAAGTATGTCTGTTAAAAAACTATTTACTAATTAAAATTATGTACTATGTTAATAATGGCAGTGTCTATTTAATGAATGTGCTTATTAGCACAGTTATCTGAAAACAAAAGGCAGATTAGATTTCTTCTGGCCCTAGCCTGAGGGGAATGGTAAAACAGCCTGGCTCCACTGCCTACCTTCATCAGTCAGAGCCCTGGAAAGCTGAGCAGGCTGTGAGAGTGCTACTGCCACTGGAGAAAGGAGAGATACTGCTGCAGAAAGAATAGCAGACCCACTACCCAAAAGTTCTTTTCCTCACCGTCTATACACTAAGCTCAAATAAATACTTTGCTTTTTACTAAAGATTTCCAGGAGATGTGTAGTAATACTCTCTATCCAAAAGTCCCCTCTGCCCTGTCTTTCCAAGAACAGAAGTAGATTGGCACAGGCCCTTCGTCTTTGGCCACATTCACAATATGCCCACACAGCTCAGGAACCATAAACAGGCTTCAGGTGAAGCATTCTGAGAGCCTAATCTTGGATTTCTACAGCACAACCAACAAACTGTAACTTTTTGTTGTGTCCCTTGCCCTGTTGTCCTTGGGCAGGGGAAAGTTACAAGGTTTGTGAGCTATGGCCTTTCAGGCACTTGGCTTCATGGTTTCTCACAGAAACCTGGAGTTTCCAGCCGGCATCAAAAGACCGGGAGAGCAGCTCAGACTTTTTCCACAGGCTTTATTATCGTCCGTGAAGGGGTCAGGCTACAAATCCAAAGATGGGGGATCACACATGTAATTTTATAGGGTCTGGGGGGGATCACAAATAAACCAATGGAAAACAGGGTTAACCCATTTTGGCCAACTACATTATCTTTCTTTGTTTGGGACAACCAGTTATAAAGAACCAAACCTAACCAATAATACTCTAAAAAGATAAGAAGAAGAGCTTACATTTTTTCTAGCGTAAGTCATTCTAAGCAAGTAGTTTTTCTTATCTCGAAAAAAGGGCCAGAGGGCCCTCACAAAGGTGTCTGCAGAGGGATTTGTCTCCTCTACATGCACACACAGCTCAGGAATCATAAACAGGCTTCAGGTGAAGCATTCTGAGAACCTAATCTTGGATTCCTACAGTGTAACCAACCAAAACTGGAGCATCATTTGTTGATACTAATGTTGATACTAATTCAGAATCGAGTAGACAATGAGTCCAAGAAACAAATGTTACCCAATTCCTTCCCTGTAATATTAATCAATACTTATCAAACATTACTGAGCTCATGGTCTGCATCACAATAAATATTACCTGAAATATAATATCAAACATCATAAACCAGTGTCAACAAAGAACGTCTTCATCTGTCCATATTTGAGCAGTAGGTCTTAATGACAAAAAAGAAACAACGTGGATTAGTCAGGCTGGGGAAGCAAGACAAGGACTCAGGGTCCTACTACATAAGTAAGAGTTTAGAAAAAACAAGTCTGAAAGTTTACATGGTGGAAAAACATGGCAGTAACACTGAACAAAACCTTACTGTCTGACAAATCACTGAAAACAAGACACATAAGAAAAACTTGTACAGCAGCATGTTCCAGACATATTTTGCATTTCACCTTTGAACTCAGTTTGCATAAAAAGAAGCACAGGAGTAGAAATACTTACACAGAGGTAAACAAGGAACCAAACAAAAGAACTCCTCTTTGTTTATAGAAAAAATAACACCTTAAAAACACGAGTACCTGTGCTGAACAAAGACCCTGCTAGCCCAGCATCCTGCCTCTGACAGCAGTTAAAGCTCTACTGCAGAAGTAAGAAAACAACAGAGAAATGCATAAATCATCAAGAGGCTGCTATGCTTTCACCAATACTGACAAAAAGAATGACAGAAGGTTATACTGGCCTGCGGGTATTAGCCTGAGGAAACAATGTTTTACTCTTTTTCTAATTATGTTGACAATTTTTTATCTAACAAACTAACTGATTTTTAATTAAGATGTCTGAAACTTGGTATTGGAGACTTGTGCATCGGAAAAGGATGTTTCTTAAAAGCTGTCTCTAGTCCCTGAGAAAACACAGAGCTAGGAATAAGAGGTGGTCTAGTTCCTGCATTAAGTAAGGGAGCTGCAGACCCAAAGAAATGAAATAGCACAAAGAAGGAAACGGTTGCAGAAGGAGAAAACACTTGAAATTATTAAATCTAAATAATGTCCAGTCTGCTAGGAGCTGAACTTCTCTGCTAAAATAATGTTGTTTGACATTCAAAGTCTACAGTGATTGCCTTTCAATACATATAATAAGACTTGATAGCATAGGTGAACAGGAAAATGAAAAATTATATAAACAAGTTTAAAGACTGCAAAGAAAAATATCTAAAGTTATAAATACACTGTGAGAAAAGAAGTAGTAACATGAATATACAGGCAGCTCATCAACTACATGCAGACTTAATCAGCTGCAGTGCATCTCTGGACCTGTGTGGATCACTCTGTAATTAATACCGTATAAATTAACATCAGTTAACAAAAAAGTTGACTGAATATTGTTTGTATTTTACATATATCTAGAACACACTCATTGATGAAATTCCAACCCAGAAATATGGCTTTACCTTACTAATGGCTAAGGCATTCCCTAAATATGATGGAAGAAATTTTATCCCAATTAGTGTTCCCAAAGTTTCCACAGACTTATGCATACCCTGGTTTTTTTTACACAGTAATGACAGGCAATACTTCACTGCTGCTGAACACTGCTGGACTTACACACTGTTGTTCAATAAACAAGTACAGGGAATTTACTCAAGCTGATTTAAGTCAGGAGGAGTATGCTGCTTATTCTCTGGAGGAATATTGGAAAACACTGTCAACTGGATATTTCAGAGCTTTCTTATCGGCAGAATTTGTCATTTATAAGATGTCATCCTCTTTAGTATGTTATTCTGGAAACTTACTTAGAGGTAATGAGCAGGAAATTTGGCATTACTTTCAACATAATTCTCTGTAATTATTTCTAAATCATAGTACAAAAATATTTTTCCACTCCATGATTTATGCAGTCTGTGCTCTTGTACACGCTGATGACTCAAAATTTCAACAGACCCTCATGCCATTATTCTCAGCTTTCTATGTGCAGCTGGAGCTGGTGGGCCATATATTCCAGGGGTATCTACAGCATCATACTAAGAACTATTAAGTCAAACCATGTGTGAAATCAGCACATGAAAATTAAGGTTTTTAATATCTATGCCAAGTACCATACTTCAGGACTGAAGCAGAATTAGTTTGCAATAACTGGAGATGATCTCCTTCATGTCTTACTCCAATGACAAGTACTTCTTGAACTTTAATCACAAGTAACTTTTCCTTATTTTCAGCCTTTTAGCCTTTCATTAAGTTGCAGCCCCTCTTTCCCATTGGCCCATAATTTGAAGCAAATAGAACTGTACTTCTTTTTTGTGTTTGTATAGCACCTCATATAGCACAATTCTGCTGATTATTAAGAATTTCTGAATATTCTGGAACTTGCTTTGCTTGACCATTCCTGGGTGATGAAGTCCAAACATGCCCTAAGTATCAGAATAAATGTTTTTAACTTTCAGAGCTCTTAAAATTTGTGAGTGAGAGGTCCTGTTGGAGTACAGGTCCTTGTGAAGAGACAAGACTACCTCAGGAGACCAGGAGGTTGTCCAAAGAACATGTCAAGGGCAATGACTTGTAATCAAGCACTTGAGGGCAGGATGCTATCTACACATAAAAATAGTTTGGAAAAAAATAAATTAACAGGATAAACCTTGCTCTAGTGTGTCAATTATCTGCATACAGGATAAAGTGCTTAGGATGTAAATGGAGTTACATGAAGGAAGCAATAAAATGAAATGGTATGTCTCAGAAAGTGTGCCACATAAACAACATGCAGATAGTAGAAACCATGTAACTGAAGGAGAATTTGGGGGAAAAGTCTTCCTCAAAAAGTCCTTCCAGATACAGATTGTTCTGCACCCTGATAAGCAGTGTGATGCAGTCAAGAGAGGGGTGATAGAGTTGTAATTCAGTGGTAGTTGTGTGTAATAAATAAGATCCAAGACAGTGTTAAATTTGGATCTTGCTACAGTGTAGGGAACAACAGGATTGGACAGTAATAACAGTGATGTCATTATTTGCCAGATCATTTAGCTGATTTATTAGATTATTAATAGATCCAACAATAAACATTGAAGCCTCTTCTCTCAGGCCTGCAGTTGAGAAATTAAGACTTCCAGGTAACAGCTGCCCTCTCACCCTTGCACCCTCTGAAAGACATTTTCCATTCAGGCATGTAAGTCTGCCAAGTCCTTAACGGCTGCAAACCTTTGGAGTGAGTTTTACCACTGATTTCACAAACTTGCCTTAAGAAAAATTTGCAACATTTTGTTTTAGCTTAAGTTAGTGCAAACCACTAATTAGATTCTCATTATATAAGGAGTATCCTGCTTTATGTGAATCACAGTTTTCATTGAAGTGATCTGAATTATCTACTTTCATGAGAAAAACCAAGATGAAAAGTTAAAAACCAAATTTTAACTAAATCAGTTTCTGTTCACACGCTCATGCAAGCCTATAAAATTATTTTCATACATGTGTGGTAGAAGCATTTACTTTCTCCCTAGCTGACACATGTGGACAACCAACCTTTCACAACCCAAGGTGGGAATGGGAAGAGGCAGAAGCCCATGGTCCACAGACAGGATCCCCAGCCAACAGGGCATAGACATTTCTGCGCCATTTCCCCCATCCAAGGAGACTTCCCCAGACTGAGTGCCCCTCACCACTCTCTCCCACAGCAGTGACTATTTTCACACTGCATATTGCTGAGCGATCCTTTGACCCTTAGATCTTCTGAGTACCCTTGAGTGAGAGGCTTCTTTGTGTGTGTGCACATTTACATCTCGTGTAGTAACATAATCCCAATGGGTACACCAAACCTGCAACCTGTTAAATGCCATGGGACCACCTTGTTTATTACTTTTGGCCATTAGTTGTAGTTGCAAATTAAAGTTTGTTATCTGCATGAAGTTGTTGCCGCATACTTTTGTGCCAGCATGCTGACAGTTTTCTGAGTCCTTAATTCTCACGGACCACTGTAATATCAGATGGGTTTCTATTGGATACAGCACAGTTCCCACTCCCCTCCTTTAAGAGTCTTTTCTGCATTAGTCTCATGCAGCATGTGCAGGGACTCTGACAGGATCATGGCCACACAGTCCTGAAGCCACATTCCCAATACATTATCACTACAGAGTAGTGGTTTTTTCATGTTTTCAGTTTCATTTGGTTTTGTTTTGTTCTTATTCTTTTTTTTTAAGATCTTTCCTGGTACTCCATGGGATTTTCCCCATGACTGCCCAGCGCTGAGAGATCTCTCTTAGGTGAAGACAAGTTGGCCTTTTTTTTTTTTTTTGACAATGGGAGAGGGACGAGCTTTCTGGCATTCTGCTCCTGTACCAGCCCAGGCCTTGACTCCTTGACAGTGTACTTGTCCTTGAACAGACTCTGCCCCTTCCCTTGTGTGGGCTCATGTGTGGGGAGCACCAGCCACTACTTGTGTCCCCCAGGGATCAGTACTGGTCCCAGTCCTAGTCAGTATCTTTATTGATTATCTGGAAGAGGGAATCAAATGCACCCTTTATAAATTTGCAGATGGCAATAAGTTGGGCAGGAGTGTTGAACGGATCTGCCTGCAATGGGCCAAGACTAACTTATGAGGTTCAACAAGGTGAAATGCCAGGTCCTGCACTTGGGGCATGACAACACCCTGCAGTGCTACGGGCTGGGGAAAGAGTGGCAGAAAAGCTGCCCCGTGGGGATGGACCTGGGGCTGCTGCTTGACGACAGTGGCTGGATATGATCCAGTGTGTGCCCAGGTGGCCAAGAAGGCCAGTGGCATCCTGGCCTGTGTCAGCAATAGTGTGGGCAGCAGGAGCAGGGCAGGGATTGTCCCCCTGTGCTGGGCACTGGTGAGGTCACCCCTCGAGTGCTGTGTGCAGTTCTGGGCCCCTCAGTCCAAGAAGGACATTGAGGAGCTGGAGCGTGTCCAGAGAAGGGCAGTGGAGCTGGGGAAGGGTCTGGAGCACAAGTCCTGTAGGAGTGGCTGAGGGAGCCGGGGTGTTCAGCCTGGAGAAAAGGAGGCTCATGGAGACCTCATCGCTCTGGACAGCTCCCTCACAGGAGCCTGTAGCCACACAAAGGTCCGCCTCTTCTACCGGGAAACAAGTGATAGGACCAGAAGACTTGAGCTGCACCAGAGGAGGTTTGGGTTGGACATGCGGAGGAATTTCTTCACAGAGGGGTAATTAGACACTGGAACGGGCTGCCCGGGGAGGTGGTGGAGTAGCCGTCCCTGGAGGTGTTTAAGGAAAGACTGGACTCAGTGCCGTGTTCCAGCTGACACGGCGGTGTCGGTCAGAGGTTGGGTGGACTCGATGATCCACCCCAGCGCTCCTTTCCCACCGCGCCCATCCCGGCTCTCCGGCACCGCGCGCTCTCCCCAGCAGGCCGGGGCGGGGCCGGCCCGGGTGTCCATGGAAACCGAGCGCACGCGGAGCGCCGCCCTCCTTCCCTGCTTCCCTCCTTCCCTGCTTCCCTGCTTCCCTCCTTCCCGCCGGCCGCCGCCGCGATCGCCACCATGATGCTGCTGGGCCGCGGGCCGGACGCCAGGTACGGGGTGCGGAGGGCCGGGGCGGCCCCGGGCTGCGCGGGGAGGAGGCCGCGCTCCGAGCAGCGTGCCCGGGGCCGGCGCGATGCGGGCCCGCTCCTTCCCAGCGCATCTGCCTCCCTGGGAGATGGGGCCGCCTCTGCCTTCCTCCGCTAAAGGCCGCGAAACTTTTCCAGGCCTAGTGTGCCGTGCTGTGCAGAGATTGAGTAAAGATGTGCTGCCGACGTTTGTCTCGCGAATATTCCGTGGACAGTGCTAAGCGGTCGCGATAATGAGGGGAGAATAAAAACTTTTACACCCGCATATAATAAAACGTCGTGTTATACATCCCAAAATTAAGTACTAGTTGCATGGGTGTACTGTAAGATCTGAATTGTAAAGTGAGTGATTACGTTTTCCTCCTGGAGGGAAGCACTTTCTGACATGAAGATCCTTCAAGAAAATAGGAAATATGTACCTTTTACTGTAAATCTTATCAGGTAGTATAATTTTGAAAAACAGCTTTATTAGTACTTAATGAAATTCTTTCTTGTCTACTCACCTGGTGAAACCATCCCTATTCAAGTGGTTCTCCTGCATGTCGTGGAGGACTGAATAACTTCCTTGTTTGTTTTTTTTTAACCTTAACGGAATCTCTTTTAAACAGTCTTCCAGAGAGCTTGCCATTAGGCAACCCAAATTGGGTTTTTGCCCAAGGCAGAACTTTGGCATGAAGTACTTTTCCTGAAGGTGTTCCTCATTTGAATTGATTGCATTGTTGTTCAGTCTCAAAGTACCAAATTTCTTCGAATTTTTCTGATCATCATGTATCCTGACATAAAGTCAGTATTTAAATACTGGTCAGCAGTACTGAGATAGCTTAAGGAAATGAAGGAAGTTTCTGTTTCTGTCCCTTGTCAAGATAGTGGTAGGAGTGAACTCTCTTGCAAGGAATGCTAGCACTTCACATCAACAACCTTGTGTTAGACCGTAGAGAGTTCTTAGGACCTGGTATCTGGCATGTTCTGTTAGCTGAATTATCTTAGAGCTGGTTCACTCAGATCAACAACTGGCATGAGTTCACATGACCATCAAATAATACAGGAATAGGAAAGCAAAATACAAAGTGAAATATGAGAGTTACTGGAATGACTTATCTAAATGATTAATAATGAAACATACAGGCATTGGATCAAATAAATTAATTAGATTTATGTAGTTTTAAAGAAAGTAATTTATTAGTGTGATGAATGTCCTTTCAGTGGTATTAGAGCTTTCACCTCTTGTGTCCATTCACTTCTCTTTAATTGTCTGTAGTATTTATCCTCTGTAGCGCAGTTTGGTAACTGTTTGCAATTTAAAGAACTTTTAATACCTTCACCAGTTTGTCCTCTGCTGCCTAATTTCTTGAGCCATTGCCTTGCCTGTGTAGATTGCAGGTTGTAGCAGGAAGGGGTGGTCTCTCAGAAGTCTTGTTTGAGACTGCAGGTGTTACTGCTGCATTAGTAATTAATATCACTAGTAATGGTGAGCTTTTGCTTACATGCAGGAGGAAAACTACCAAGCAGATTTTTGTGATTTGGGTTTTCATCTATTGGATTTTTAAATGTAAATCACCTTTTTTTTTGTTTGTTATTCATTCATAAATAAGCACATATTACATCAGTTCAAACATTCTCTTTTTCAGAATAAATTTCTGCTTTGCACTGAAATGAGATACCCAAATTATTAATAGTATAATTATATAGTTTTTCTTCCGTACATGTTATAAACATTTCTGCCCTTCTTATTTTTCACTTATTTTTCTTTGGTATCCAGGGACAATCAGACTAGACAAATGCAAGATGCTGTTTCAAATGTGGAAAAACATTTTGGTGAACTGTGCCAAATATTTGCTGGATATGTACGTAAAACTGCCAGACTACGAGACAAAGCAGATCTTCTAGTAAATGAAATATATGCATATGCAGCTACAGAGACACCAAACTTAAAAGTTGGACTGAAAAACTTTGCAGATGAATTTTCCAGACTTCAGGATTATCGCCAGGCAGAGGTACAAAATTAAAGCTGTACATGTTGTGTTTGCCATCTGAACTTTTCAGTTACTTATCTGTGATTAAAAGGGAAATCATATTCTGCAATCAGAAGAGTAACAAGAGAAAACATATCTAAATATATTAATGTCTGAGCAGGGTAGGCTGCCAAAGCATTCATCATTTACCTTCCTAATCACTTCAGGGAAAACTGCCTAAAATTAGTCCTGTTGGAGTCAGCAAAATTATACCTATGATCACTTAAAGTATTTGAGAAAGAGCAAGTATTTTTTATTAGTCTTAGACTTTAGATTATGATTTATGGTTAATAAAGTGTTCTTTTTTAGTTGTGTGACTTGAGTTGTCTAGCAGCAGCTGACACAAAATCAGTCATTTTCCTTTTGCTGAGCATTATCAGAAATAGTATTGAAGAGGTACTGTCAGGGACCACTGTAGATTTCATAAGTTTGTAGTACAACATTAAAAGTACAAACTTGATTTGAACCATATATGTCTATATAGTCACATTTCTGCTAGATGAGTGAGAGTGTAAAGAAAGGTGTTTATGCCACTGACACGTGTGTGTGGTGCCAGTCAAACTGCAACTTACAATGCAGAATTCCAAATACTGAGATAAAAATTCATTCACATGTACTCAAACTAGTTCTTGGAGTATGTATCTATTCTTTTAGTAGAATATATAAAATTCCCATTTATATTTTGAACAGCTAAGACCCACTATAATTCAAAAAAGAGACTGAAGTAATTGACATTCTTTATGTCTTCAGATAGGACTTTTTTATTTTGGAGAGCATTGCAAGTCAAAGTAACAAAGTGGAAAAAGAAAACCTTTTAGTTAATATAGGAAGTTAATATAGGAAGCAGAGAGTTTGAAATGCAAGGAAAATGTGTGGATCTTTAACAATGTATTTAGGGAGGGATTTTTAAGAAGTAATAAAAAACCTTAGGATATGTGCAATTTTTATTTTTCCATAAGCTCTTATACATCTGACTCCAGCTGAGCCACATGTAGGTTCTTATGCTTCAATCGATGTAATAGCAAATTATCCTCTGCTATTAAATTTATATTGTGGCCAGAGGTGAATGTGAACTCAGACTGCATGATCTCTCTGTTTTCATCATTAGATTGTGAACCTGTAATTTTGAGGTACATATATAACAACTTGAGTTTTGCTTTTGTTGATTCTTAATCTGTTTTTTTTAAAACTGACATTCGGCCTACATCCTCCTACCGTGCCTGTCTGTAAACCAGCATTGCCCTGTGGAAAAAAAAAAAAAAAAGGCAGAAGCAGCAAAGGAAAAGAAAAGCTTTTAGTCTTTAAATCAAGTTTTCCTTTGCTCCTGAAAACAAAATATATTATCTTAGCATTGTTTCTTCTGGGCATCAAGTCACTTAACAGTTTTCCTGTATGCTGACAAAGTGGGCAAGAGGAAATACACTTACAAGAATTATCAACTTCTAGTCTATAGCTGCAGTGCTAGATATATAAATACTGAGCTGTGAGGTACCACAACATGTGGTAGGGTAAGATGTGCAGGTTATTTGGTATGTCTGTAATGTGTGTTGTTTAGAGCCTTACTGCCCTATTTCTTTCTATTCTGTTGGCAGTGCAAGTGAAATTGTTTGACAGTGCACTGGCAGACGGTATCAAGGAGAAATGTTTGCTCAGCTGGCATAGATTTTGGCTGACTGGTGACTACCAGTATAGAGGGAACTGTCCCTTCCCAGTAGAGTATGCACCTTGTTCTAATCTGGATTTAACAGCATTGGGCCACAGGACTCACTTATGGTCCATAAGTCATTGGCAGATGACACTGGGTCCACTCAGACAGTTTTGTCAGATTTGACAAGCAGGTCTTATCCTATTGCCTGTCTGACCATATGTAGCTGTTTTTCTGACTAGGAGAACTGAAAGAAAAATTCAGAACCACTCATCTGTGAGAGCATTTATGCATTTTACATTCCCTGCTATTGGTACTTTTAGTGCACTCAGCACCAGTGATGCTGTTTCCATTATTTTTAAGAAGTGTTCCATTTTGTACAGTATAATTGATAGCAAAGATTGCTTAGTCTGTAACCTATAAGTAAGTGTAGAGCAAATACACTGATCTTTAAATAGAAGGTTACAGGACTCTGAGATGCAATGTTGGATGTATTTAGTAATCAGTCTGATGTATACATAATTCTCCATGTTTCACTTATCCTGATCTAATTTTAAAAATAGGAATTCCAGTAGAAATCAGCTTGAGCTCTTCAGAAAACAAATTCTTTCTTGGCTAATCTACTTGGCTGTAGTTTTTGCAAAATTTTAAAAAACTCTTATCCTAACATTTTTTCAGCATATATGGATTTAATTCATAATAAAATGGGTCACTATTAAATTATTTGTTTCCCACTTCTGCACACCATGGATATGGATGATTTTAGCAACCTTGTGATTTCTTTTTATAGGTTGACAGGCTGGAAGCCAAGGTTGTGGAACCTCTGAAATGTTACGGGACTATAGTGAAACTTAAAAGGGTAGGTTAAACATGTATTTTCTCACAAGTTACATTTCAGTATCCTGGCCACTCAGTTGAAAATGTTTTGTTTATGGGGAAAATGGTTCTGACTTTTCATATTTCGGTTATCAGTTTAACTTAATTATGCAGTTAGACATCTGAACTGAAGCTATACATATGTTGGAGGAAAGAGCTTTGCTGTGAGGACAAGGATATTCAGGCTCTTTGAGCACAAGCAAATGCTCAGAAGAGGCATTAGTATGAAACTTCCTGGATAGTGTAAATTCGGGACTTTTTATTTGTAAATAATGTCATTATTGTTTTATTTTGATGATGATGGTGATGATATTACTACTACTACTATTACTACTTAGGCTCTTAGTCATCAATATGCTGCTTTTAACAGCTTTTCTAGCTCAGAACTATGTTCTACATCAAAGTTCATAACTTAGATAACACATTTGAACCTGATAAGTAGGTAGTGGCCTAAATCCCTGAAGATAAACAAATGACCTGAAGATAAACAAAAATCTGAGCTCTCTTCATTCACTACATTTTCTAAGCAATGTCTGTGGGGGTTTAAAATATTCCCTTAAAATATCTGTAAGTTTCTTTCCTCCAGGAAGGATAAGCTTTAGCAAGTAATTTTTAATAAGCAAGTAGATCTATAGTAGATAATAAAAGTAGATCGTCATACTTGTATTTTATACAGAGATTACCTTAATCCTGCAAACTCAAATCTATAATTGATGTATAAGTCTGTACCATAATCTATACAAATCAAAACGTTATTATTATCTGATGGTATTTTACAAAAATACCAAAACAAAAATCTTGGTGGTGTATTCATCATGATTAATTTGAGTAAATGGTGGCACTGCATCACAAGCAAGCAGTTTTCTTTTGCCTTTGTTGTGTTTTTTTCCCATATGGTGAAGAACCAAGTAGTGTTTGGAACTTACTGCACAGTTAACCTCACTTGGTGGTTAGAGAAATGATTGTGAAGGAAATGCATCCTGCACTGGAGTAGGACTACTCATGTTGGTCCTTAGCAGAGCTGTTGACTACAGAGCTTAAAACCTGGTATCTTCGTGGTCACTCTGAAACTCAGTTTGTGAGATCTAGAACTAGGTACTTTGTAGGGTATAAATGTTGAGGGTGAAAGACAAGTTTCATGTGTTTGTGGCTGTAGGGTTGCTGAGGAGACACACAACATTACAGCAGTGCCTGGGGTTTCCAAAGCGTTCAAGAGCCTTGAGGTGCACTTCCACTGAAAACAGTAATGCTGAGGACAGAAGCAACTGAAACCAAGTCATTGCTTGCAACAGTGAATTGAATTTCCTGTGGTCTTTGCCTTGCAGAATGTCAGAAAGTGTTGCATAATGTTTATTTTAGCTACAGTGAGGAGCACAAGAGCATTTTTAAACTGTCGATGGGATCAACTATTTTACCAGTTTACCTTTGAACTAAGATAGAGTTCACTAAAGATGTAGGCCATTAAATGGTTATTTTTTTCCCATTGCACGTTGACCATAAACCTTGGTTAAAACGTCAACCACCAGGTCTTCAGTTATCATATATAATCACTGGATATATTTAGTGACAAAGGAAGTTTTGTCGCTCATGTAAATCTAGCACAAGCTGCTAGTTCTAGGACTGCTTTAGCTCACTAAATAAAATCAGAGTATGCCATTATAGCTACTTTCTATAAAGGGGATGATCTCACTGCTGCTTACTTACTGGATCTTTTCCAGGAAGTACACAGCAGTATTTCTGTGCTTTATCTAAAAACAAGTGTTGCTTTTTCTGTGGTGTAAGCCATCAATGTCCTGTGCTACTAAAAGCTTTATAGAGGCCCAGGTCAGTCAGAGTAGTGTTTTCCTTTGTCTGCTAATGCAGTAAAATTGTTTCTTTCATTGTTCTGGTTTACGATGGTGGATAGTTTCAGTGGAAGCAAAACCAATATTCTTGTCCTGTAACGCAGCTTAAATGTAGGATATGAGGATTTCTTTCTGTTTCATTGTTCTATATATCAATCTTCACTTTTCTGCTTTTTGGCAACTCTGTTCCTGGTTCTTTTTCTTCGCGTAAAACAGGACATCATAAAACCAAGGTGATTCATGAGCAGAAGAAAGGATTGGTTTGCTTTAATAACTTCACTGACTAAAGCAGGTAACAGTACAGTGAGGAGGCTCTACTAGCTCACTGTATGGTGGATGAACTGTAGCTGTACTTCTGTGTGATCTGAAAATAAATGGGCGACCAGAGTTCTTACATGGGACTTGAATTCATAGTTAAAACCTAGAGGGACTATGAATAATTTTATATTCTTTATACCTTTTATATCATTGCTCATTCCATTCCACTTTTCCTTGAGTGTAACTAAAGCATATTTTCCAACAACATGTCAAAGCTTGGTCTAAAGACACTGGAGGTGAGTGCAGGACTATTGGTGATAGTTAGTGGTTAGTTGATGTTTGTGGTGTTTTGTATTAAATGAAAGACTTCACATAATCTTGTTATATGCTCCACTGAGATGAAAGCTCTGTAATGCTCTGGGGTTTTTTTCTGGATTAAGGTATTTAGATGCTAGGAAAACAAATTTTTAATTTTCTTTTTCTGTTAGGTAACATAGACCTTGATTCTTTCACCATAAATTGCGTTTTCACCAGCTTTTTAATATTTTAATAGGGTTTGGTTTTTTCCTGCACTCTTTTCTTGGATGAAATATCTATGTAACTGGGCCGTACTTTTGTACATCCAAAACCTGTACACAGCTTCACCACTATGGCCATAGTTGCACTTGTTACACTTTGGCTAGAAAAAAAGTATGTTTCATGACTCTTTTGCTACAGAAAACTGAGGTAGAGGAGGGACAGTTCAGAAATACCCTGTAGGTATTACTAAAGTCACTATGTGCCAGAAAGAAAATACTTAATTTAATAATGGTAACTCTAGAACTTTGCATACTCAAGTACGCTTTGCAAGAAAGTCAGAACCCTTTCAAGCCATAGTGTTAAATCTGATTGACTGTTTTAAATGGGCCTAGAAAGTCAGTGCTGTTAACAGGGCTCAGTCATTAAATAGCACTAGACATGCAGCTGTGACCATTAGATAGAAAACTTTGTTGTTTCAAAAATTAATACGTTATTTTCTCTTTCTCCACCTTTTAAAACTTAAAACTTGAAAAAACAATTTAAAAATTTTCTATTATTTCTTTTTCTTGTAGCCACATGGTTTTCATAAAAGCAGAAGGCCTTTTCAGTATTCTTCGACCTTAGAGGTGGTGTAAATTCCCTTCTGGAAAAACTGCAGTAAAATCAGCCTTGATGGGCTGAAGATGAAGTAGATTTTATTATCAGAAGCCACTCTGTGTCCCTAGAGATGAAGCAAAATGACAGTTATGTAAGGACACACACCTCAAGGACAGAAACAAGGAAGAAAATGCGTTTTAACCCTGACCTCATGTGCAGCCTTGATATTAAAGGAACACACAGCAATGTGAAATTTGGCAATTTTCTGCTTGTCACTGAGTAGTAATCTGGTCACAGGATCACAGACTTTCCTGAAAGACACATTCTTAATTATGGAGACATACAAGCATTAAAATTGTGAAATCCAAGGAAGGAGCACGACAACTTCCCAATATGATAGTTTCTAATACCTTTAACTCCAATCTGGAGTAGTAAATACATGGAAAGTGGTATTTTTAGAATAAAATGTAATTTGAAATGCATGCCCAGTCCTTCCTCAGATTTTGTTAGACTTTAGACTGTATTTCTGCTTGTTCTAAACTACTGCTCCTTTCAACTGGAACCATCAGAATTAATGACCTTTTCCATACCAGCATCAGTGGAGTGATAAATACTTGACTGATAATCTTGCATTCCACGAATGTCAAACAGTTTGCAAAACATAGTTATATTGCATGAACAAAAATTTGAGAAAACTGGTAATGAACATTCTTAAATTGTCACAGATCTTCCTAGAAGTACATACATCATACATCTCCTTTGGAAATGGAGCAAAACCAGTTATCAACAGTTTTTGTCTTTCCTAGATGAGTTGTTTTATCTTCTCCAGCTACATCATTATTTGGATGTATTTTGTTTCAAATGGTTTTAATCAATTTACTAAGTGCATATATATAAATATGCAGTTTAACCCTTTCAGCCATAGAATTCCTGTGATACCTTGTAGCACAGATTTGTTGAGGTTGAAAGAGACCTCTGTGATCATTAGCCCAGCACCACCATGTTCACCAGTAAACTGTGTTCCCAAGTGCCTTATCGACACCTTTGTTGAGCACTTCCAGAATGGTGATTCCGTCAGTTCCCTGGGAAGCCTATTCCAATGCCTGACCACCCCCAATGGAAAAAAATTTCCTAATATTCAATCTAAACCTCTCCTGGTGAAGCTTGTGTGTCTGCATCCTGTCAGTGGTTGCCTGGGAGAAGAGACTGACCCCCACCTGGCTCCCTTTCAGGGAGTTGTAGAGAGTGATAAGCTTCCCCTGAGCCTTCTCCAGGCTAAGCACTCCCAGCTCCCTCAGCCACTCTCATCAGACTTCTGCTCCAGCCCCTTCAGCAGCTCCACTGCCAGCAGTGACACAGTTGGCAGTGGACAGGTGACAGCAGTTATATTTTCTTCATAACTTCTCCTTGACTGCTGCTTGCTTTGTGTTTTTTTGTTTGTTTATTGTTGGGATTTTTTTGTTTGTTTGTTTTTGGTTTTTTTAATGATGCCACTTTATTTGATGCTGCTTTTATTTCTGAGTACATTTGTTCTATTGCTAAGTCAGAAATGAGTCTGCCTTCTTAATGCTTTGGGGATCTCAGCTTGTGACCATCTGCTATAATTTTCATGTAAAGCTGTGAATATCTTTTTCTTTCTTTCCCCATATTTTCAATTATAACGTGCTATAGGGAGTTGCACAAGTTGCTAAACTCTCAGTCTCCACTGATTTCTCTTTCAGAGGATCAATTAACAGATCACTAAAATCTGTTTCTATTTAAAGCAGAAGTTTCCTCCATGTTTTCTAGGCAATGCATGTATGATGGAGAGCATATTTTATATTACCCTAGATGTATTTCAAACATGTCTAAAACATTTTATTTCCAGGATGATCTTAAAGCAACTTTAACAGCAAAGAACCGAGAAGCCAAGCAATTATCTCAACTGGAAAAGACACGTCAGCGGAATCCATCAGATCTACACATAATTGTATCCTGCATTTCTAGTCACTATGAGAAATACTTTTAAATTTTTTGGGGAACTAAACTGTTATGTTTAGGAAGTAGTAGAAACAATAATGTCCTTGGAGGGACTGTTTCCAATGCTGAATCTTTTCTTAAACTTCATGAAGAGTTACAGCTGATACAGTAGTTACTCACTTTTGAATTAAAAAGAAACTAGGAATTATTTGATATGTTTATGCAAGAGAGGTAGGCATAGATTACATCTAGGAATTTGGAAGTTTTTTAAAGTAAGTGTAATCAGACAATTTCTTTTTTATTTCTGTGGATTTATTGCTTTATTGTTTTTCTCCCTGCCATTTTGGTAATTATGCTTTCTGGTACCTAGATGGGATATGAGTTTTCTCCAGCTGCATGAAAGGATAAGTTAGGATTGTTATTCTGTTAGTAGAATACTCAATTAGATTACTCTCCCTTTCCAAAGACCAGTCACCCACCCCAGTATACTATTCTATATCACAGAGGGGAAAATTAAGCTTCCATCAAACTGAAATAGAATTTCCATTAAAATCTCATAAAAGTTTCAAATTTTGAAGTAGTCTGAATCCAGAGAATGCCAAAAGAAATGGGATCAATGAAATCCTATTTCAGTCCCTTTACACTTACGTGTTATGATACAGGATCTAGGTTCATGATGTGCTGTTTACTGTTTATTACATTTTAGTGTTGGACTTCAGAGTTAAGCAGTCCTATTTGTTGTGGGATTTTATCAACTCTGTTTCAGAATCTTCAGGATCTTTCTAGTGACTGAGGCATGAGGGATGAGACTGTAGGAAAAGTGAAAATTACTCTGTTGGTCAAACAGAACACAGAAGAAATACATTTTATTTTTGTCTTTGACAGAGAATTTCTGTTTAATATTAATCAAATCAGTTAAATCAAGTAATGAATAATTAGAATTCTTCATGTAATAAAGACAGATGTGTGTCAGCCACAGGGTTAGAACTTGAGCTGTGTTGCAAAGTTGTCTTTTGTTGGAATTAAGGGAGTAAATTATAACAATAAATTGTTTACCCCAAAGGGAGAGTTGGTCCCATTTCATTTCATGGGTGTGTCACTGGAACCTAGTTCATTTCTTCTTGTTTCTTTTCTAAACTTCTCCCAAATACTCTTCTGTGACTTAGCTTCTTGTAACATCTGTTTTCTGTACTTAAGACTTTGCCTGAAGAGTTACAAAATCTCAGTACAGTCCAATTCTGCACATGGCAATGCTGCCTATTTGCATTTTAAAGTGATTGACACAAAATGCATAAAAAGTATTAGGAGCAGGAATGTGTTAATTTGCTTTTGAGGCTGTGTGCAGGTCAGCTTTCAGGTCTGAGAGAGGCTTTCCCACAGAAGAGTACAGCAGCTGGGCACCTGCAGGGGTTCTCTTATTCTTGAGCATCTGTGATGTTACAGCGGTGAACAACTTTGGCCACAGATAGTACAGAATCTGTACTCACTCCCATCTTATAAATGGGTGTTAGCACAACTTGGAAAAGAAAACATCACCAGATTTTTCAATAATACACTTCTGTAAACCAAAATAGATTTTCTTTTCCTGAAGAAGTCTGCTAAACTGTAGGTTGCCTACTTTTTATTTTATTCTTTTAAAAGTAAATAACTAAACCCTCAGTCCAAAATGGCTCTCCTGAAATGTTTTGGCCTAGATAATTGAATTCTAGCAAAGCTCTAAAAAAAGTGTACATCTTACAGACAGAAGCTTCAGACAACATAATAATAGCACTAAATATGCAGACGTTTTGAAACAACTAAGGTAAATACTTCAAGGTTTATTAAAGGTAGAAGTGAAAATGAGCATGTCCATGAATATTGATTGTTGCACTGCCATTTTTTTCCTTTACTAATGTTTCCAGTCACAGGTGAGTGTTCAGAAGAGAAAATAACCAAACTGCTGTTGTCCAAATTATGCAGGCTCTACAACTTTAGACGCTTCACTCTAAAACAACCAGAATTCTTCTCCCAAAGCATATGTGCACAAATTATGTCCAATCTAAGATGTACTGAGATATATTTGATTATCATAGACATAACATACTGTATTTGTATGTCTAAGGGCTGTGTATGCATAATAGCTGCCATCACTTAAAGAGTGACTGAATGAAGAAATTGAAAATACACAAAATCTCTTTTCTTCCCTCCTGTGGTTTGGGCAAGATCGAGAGAGATGAACATGTGACCTTATGTACTATTAAAGATCATTATCAATTTTGTTTGCCCCATAATGACAGAAATGTGTCTATGATTTTAGGCTGTTTTCGAAAGGAGATTGTTTCAAATTGATAATCCTATAAATAAAGATTAGCAGATTACAGTCAAAGAAGTGAATAGAGCATGCCTTATGCCTATAGGTTTCTATATGTGTAACATTAAAAGCTTGATCACAGGAACTGAACCTGTGGTGTCTTCTTCCATTAAAGAAAAAATCCTCTCTTAAGCTGCAGTTTCGTAGAAATTGGAAGAACCCTACAACTTGATCATAGGATACAGTACTTGATCCATATACTACTTTCAAATCTCAAAATAGATTTGTGATAATACTTACTGATTGATCCTGTAAGTATCACTACTGTATGATGTTTGATCAATAATGTATGGAAAAAACCAGCAGTTTAGACCCAAATCTTGTAGATTTCAAGTGCAAGCTCTTATAATTGTACATTGTTTATTTGTAATAGTACACAGTTCTCAGACTTGACTTAATCAGAATAGTTTCAATATCTTTGTCTGAATGGTTTTGAACTTTCTATAGAGTTCATAATTATATTTAATTAAAATGCTTTCTTGTAACAAAATAAGAAATACTGTGTATTTGTGTTAGGAATTGGTTGATGAGTCCCCTTCCTAGTGCCTTGTTAAAGATGTTTTTATACGATATTTTAATAATACAAAAATATTAAAAACATACCTGAAATGCATTTGAATCTAAAAATTATAATAACTCTAGCCTGCAAGATTGAGATATTTACAGGATAAGTACCTTAGTTCCAGGTTGTGCTGTAACTGTCTACTTAAATAATTTGTAAAAACTTACTAAGATGAGGTTCAGCACACTATACTGGAAAAGATTCTTTCTGGACCCTGCAGTTTGATCTGCAGTAGAAGACAAGGGATGGTCTTTCCTGCTCACCCACCACTCTGGCCTGTGCTGGATTAAGTACCTAAACCCAGCCACTGTGTTGCAAGGGGGTGTCAGGGCTGGCTCAGGAAAACTATCACATGATTGTTACAGAAAACTTATCAGTGGAGAGGGATTTTCCTGACTGGCTGCAGCTTATCATTTCTCATGTTTCACATCGAAGTCACAACAGTGTAGAAAGTGTAGCTTTACATGTTCATGAAGCTACAGATTTCAAATACTGTGACACAGATACATATTGTTTTGGAAACTCAGACTTAAATGTTCTCATGGCAATTACAGCAAATAGCTTTGTATTAAATGCAAGACTAATTTCACTTTTGTGTTACCTTTACCAGGCTGAAAGTGAACTGCAGAGAGCAACACTGGATGCTACTCGAACAACTCGGCACTTAGAGGAAACCATTGATAATTTTGAGAAACAGAAGATAAGGGACATAAAAGTATGTGTGCTCACATTTCATCTTGCGTAATAAAATTACTGTAGTTAGTTAGGGGCAAGATTAGCAACATTCTGTATTCACTGAAATGCAAATGTCATGGTATTTCTGAATATTTCACAGAATTCTAAGTTATAGATCTGTCTGTTATAAGTCTTCAAAATAGCAAAACTTCTGAATGACTACATCTTGTGAATACTTACTGGAGATTATCAAGTGACTTTTCAGTAAGACATGTTATTCCCAATTGGTTTCTTTACTTTTAAAGTATTTATTTAGAATATATTATTAAAATAATAACTGCATAAGTGATAGCCCAGCCAGCATTTTTGTTTAATTTATAAAATTCAGTCTGACTGCTTAAAAGTACTAAGTATCATGTGGTTATTTGTATCATATAAATACCAAACACAGAATAATTTTTAAGTGCAAATATATTTTACTGCATTAAGAAAACCTTTCTTTTAATTTGCTTTCAGAACATATTTTCCGAATTTATAACTATTGAAATGTTGTTCCATGGGAAAGCTTTAGAGATATATACTGCTGCCTACCAAAATATCCAAAATATTGATGAAAATGAAGATTTGGAGGTAAGAGTCATTGAGATTTGCTTTTCTGTTTACTTCCTACATAACAGTTATCACACTTGGGCTACACATGTCCCACACAGAAAAATGCAAGAAATATTGCAGGTTCCCAGAACAAACTCATGCGTACCAAACCTTTTTTTTGCACTTCTTCAGCAAGAGCATTCAGGTTTGTAATCTCAGAGAACACAAACAGAGAATAACTGCAGTGGCAATCTAATCTTTCCAACAAAACACAGAAAAGAGACTCAAGAATTACCTGCCACTCCAAGCTCAGCTAACATAGTTTTTAGAGAACACTCTGCAGTGAGTCTTGCTCTAAAAATGCAGTTAGAAAAAAATCTCATACTGCTGTGGTAAGATGATGTAAAGACTAATTACTGCAATAAAGATCTCCTTCTAACCTGAATTTTGTTTGGTTGTTTTCATCTTATAACCATTTTTATGAGGCTGTTTTAGAATTAAGAGACATTTGTTATTTACTATATTGGGGTTTTTTTGCCTTATGGCAGTAACCAGCTTCAAGTCACCCCTTACTTTTCTATTTGAATTAGAGTCTCTCTTTCCCAAGATATACTTTTCAGTCCTTTATTAATTCTTAGAGTTCTTCTAGATGTTGGGCCTTTAAACTTAACATCATAGAAATGTGTGTTGTATATATTTATATGTTTAGTTTGTCAAAAAAGTTGAATAATTTTCAGTCTTTTTTTTGTAAATCCTACCAGTCATAATTTTATTTTGTCTATGACATAGCTCAGAACCAAGTTAGCACAAGACTTAAAAAAACATGATTCTGCAGTGACAGTCATATTTGAGACTACTTGGTAATTTTACTTCATTTAAACTATGCCATGGCAAGTTTGTACTGTGACAATTATAATGTCACTAGGCACCAATTCAGAAAACTCCTTTAAGTCTGTACTATGTCTTTCACAACCAAATTTCTGATGTCACTTTACATTTTCTGTTAATTGGACAATTATTTACTTTTCATAAAAATACTGGCCATAATATACCATCTTTTTGACTTAAAAGTCTTACACAAATAGCTGTATTGGTTGTTGAAATAACTTGAACATATAATGGATGTTACGGTCTCTCCTGTATGCTAAGAGGTTTCCCAAATTTTTCTTAAGCTGTGCATCTTCTGTACATTGCAAGGAACATTTTTCTGATGCAGTTGTGACCAACAGCAGGGATTTGTGAAGGGGCCGAGTTCATCTTTGCAAGAAATGGAGAGCCTGAAGGAGTTGCTAGGGTTCATACTTCTAGCTTAGCCTGAAACTCAGCTACATATATTGGTGGGAAACTATTGCAGTTTTCCCTGTGTAAATGCCCCCAAACTTCTGAAGAATGTTTACCTTGACCACATGTTGATGTTAAGCAAGGATGTTGTTTAAGTTAAAAGTGGTCAGTCCAAACTATAGCTGATGTGTATCAGGTTTCATTGTCCAATGCTGCATTTCTGCAAGCTTCAGTCTTGGTGAGTCTTAGCTTGCAAGCATCTAAGTCACAGCTTTCTCCTTCTGATTAGGTTTTTCGGAGCTCACTTTATCCACCAGACTATCAGTCTCGCTTAGACATAGTTCGTGCAAATTCCAAGTCCCCCCTGCAAAGAACTGGCTCTTCAAAATCTTCATTGAGAACAGCACAGGTAAGAAAAAATATTACATACTAAATTACTGTATTAAACCTCTACTTAAGATAATCTTTTAGCTAATGCATGTGGATCCACTGTCTTTACTCACTTCAGGACCGTCAGAAATGTAAAGAAACTTTCAGTGGTATAAATATCACATTAAACTCTTGATAATGCAGCTTTATCACTGATGGGAAAAAACCCTCAGCTTTCAAAGCTGTGTTATGACAAATGCCATTTCCAGCAATACTTGGTTTTCCATCGACAAACTGTAGCATATTGCAGAGAAGAGATCTGGGAGCTTATTTGAAAGAATAGTGGCATTCTTTAAATACTTGCATATTTCTAGTGTTCAGATTGTAGAGCATGGCCTCTCTAGCAGATCCTAATCCAGATTAGTGATATCTTCTAGCAGAAGAGCAAACCCATGACCAACAGACCTCTCCTTTTAGACTCTGAAAATTCACAGCAGGTGAGAAAAAGGATGATAAAAATGACTGAAACAGTTGAAAACAGTGCCACTCTTTCTGGATGAGTTACCTTGCAAGTATCTTTGCTGTTTGTTTACAGCAGTAAGCTTGCAGACACTGTAAAATGGCTAAATTATTTTTAATTTATTGCAACTGTAACTACAATCCTGCAACTACAACGATTCTTACCAGTGTTCCAGTTAAAGACAAAGCCACATTTAAAATGTATGTCGCACTTTTCTTCTTTGAATAGAATCATGCATTGATATTGTAGTAAGGAAAACCTTTCTTGACTTCGTACACAATTTACACCTTCTCTACTCTCCAGCACAGATCCAATTATTAGTTGAGCTCTTCTGCTGTTGAAAGTATGAATTGTGTTATATGAAGAGATACAACCTAGTGATTCAGTGCATGAAGTACTACCTTGACTAACTTGCCAGTCCTATCACTCCAGCAAATTTCATGTTCAAGCTACTTCAGAAAATATAACACATAAAAATCATAAAACAAGAGAAAACTGAGAGTATGTACACTTGATTTCTCCCAGAGGTGAAGTGGAACCCCATTTTGACTAATATGCAAGTTAACCTTTCTCATTTCCTAGACTGCTCTCTTAATTACAACTTTGGGTGTTAATGTTCTCATAACCTCTCACTTACCTGAAAAGAACAGGAAGTCATCTAGACCTAGTGGGAAACTGCCATGCAGTTCAAAATAAGGTCATCTTACTTGGCTGTGCAGTGTGTCTGCAGAGGAGAATCTAATGGCAGAAAAAAGGAGTGGAACACCCTACTAATGCAGTCACTATGGGGCAGTGAAGAAAGGGCAGCCCTTCCTGATTCTGTACATTAGCATGGTGCTAAATTACACTAAGGCCTTTAATCTTTGGAACTACCAAATATCTCATAGGGGAAAAAAAACACTGTATTCAGAAAAACTTTCAGGTGACTTGCTCTATCTTTTCTGTGGATCTTTCACTCTCTAATTTTTAACAAATGTAATTTCCTGTTACACAGTAATCCTTTACTGTCTGTAATGCAGTACTTTGCAATTTCCAGTGTAAAGCAGTATAAATATTGTGGGGAGCAGTTCACACAATCACACAGCCCAAGTCTGTGGGGCAGGGGAGGACAGAGACACACACACACACAAACACTAACCTGCAGGTGGGGGACAGTGTGAGAAGTCACTGCATACCAGATAGAATAAAGTGTGCCAGTAACACAATTCAGGTCTTTTCTGAGGATTTAACGTATACCATCCTTGAATTTATTTCTGGCTCTGTGAACTAACTTTCTGTATTATCTTTATGTTAAAAATCTGAAGTGCTCCTTGAGCTTGATTCATTTTCTCACAAAGAGCTATGTCCTTCATTTTGCAACACTCACTTGGCAATTTATCCTCAGAATTTTGGTTTACCAATTCAGGTTGGTATGTCTTATGTTTTACAACTATAGCAAAATGGAATAATCTTTTCCAGATATTTTCAATCAAACTTAATGACACAGGTGTTATCTATATGCATTATATATAACAAACTTTTGCACTGACACTCTGTAGGACAGCAATGCATCATTTTAACCATTATGGAAAATGTCTGCATCCAAATGTTCCAACATTAAGACATGTGGAGAGAACTGCCATGCTTCTGTAGTAGCATCTGCAGTGAAACATGGGGCTGAACTGCTTAAGCAAGGACAGTCATCACCTATATGCAACGGAATTAATTATTAGAATTAATTTTTACATAAAATTATTTATGGTCATTAAATTATCATATTCTTTTTTTGCATTAAGTTCTGAAAAATTAAATTTCAGTACTGGTATATTTTAGTCCTTTGGCACAATAACTTGGATTTAAACTGCATCACTTCTCCTTACTTTCCTTCCCTGATCCAGTTTGGTTCTTAGCAATAGTCATCTTAGCACCACCAATGATAATATTTAATATACTATTTAGTTAATTGCTGCATGGTCAGAGGTATTTGAGTAATGAGCAGAAAATAGCCATAAAGCCAAAACACATCTTATTTCAGGAAAGGGGAAAGAGGGGAAGCTTTTCTTCAGAAATATGATGCAAATTCAGCTGAAGAATTTCAGATGCTCTGAACTAGAAAATAAAACTTAGAATATTAGTCTAGCCCAGTGACATTCATTTCACCTTAACAGGCTCAATCTGCAGCATTCCTTAAACTCCAATTACAAATGACTGCCATTGTCTTTTCTTCTTTCACAGAATGAGAGACTGCTGCTTTAGACATTTCAACACAAGTTAATCCAGCTTCACCCAATGATTAACTTCATTTTCTGTTGTGTTCAGGAATTTGTAAGCAAGTATTTGCTTTGAGCTAAATTATGTACTTTGTGAGCATCAACAAGACTAAGGATTTTTCTGCTTTTAGAAGTTCAATGACTACAGTTTGCTTTATGCACACACAAAAAAACCTTACATTACATACATGGCTGTATGAATTATAACATCTCAGAAGTCAATTTAATAATGAGCATTTTAGGACTTTTAAAACAGGGGGCTGCTTAAAAAAAAGGCAAGCTCTTGTCTTCAGTACAGAAGTTTTTATTATATCATTGTATGTGAGAAGACACAGAAAATATAACCAAAATTAGAGCTGCAGATGCCCTTAGAGAACTACTGAACCTGAAAACAATTCTTCAAAAGCATTCCACATGACTTGGATAACTGTCTTCAATGCTCTCTTTCTTATTGGGGAAGAAAAAAAAAACAGACCTATATCCTCCTTTAAATTGTAAATGCTGCATTGTCTGTGAAGAATGTATCTTCAATAGGAATTAGATTGAACCCTCATTTAAAAAAAAGTACAAACTGTAGAATCAGTCAAATGAGATGAAAGCTTGGCAGCTGGCACTTGCTTTTAATGTTTGATGAACCAAAAAGAGGAGTCGCTCTAAAGGCAAGCACTGCTGGGCAGGGAAAGAAGTTCATCTATGAATCAAACTCTAAGTTTGTCTAATTCATTCTTTAAAAAAAAAAAGTAAAAAGCTTAGAGGACCATAGTTTTAAGCTTTTAACTGAAGAGGTCTAATGTTTTCAAGATAAGATTAGGTCCTAATACTCATCTTCAGCCTGATGTTTCAACAGCCAACCCAGTAAAAAAGTGATTTGCATCTTGTTGATTTTTAGCATTAATTGGATAAAAATACCATTTTCCCTATCCTGTAATAGTTTTCATGAACTACATGGATTTTAGCTTTTAAAAATCATTATAGTATTTTGATTGTGTGTTATGTATCTTTCCATTGGTGTGCATGTTATGAAGAGGCAATAAACAACTTATCCCCCCCTGCCCAAAATAAAAACCCTACAAACATTTGGACTGAAAATGCCAATGGAGAATTACTTTTTGTTTGCAGAGAACAAACAGTTGATATCCTCCTGTTGGATTTTTGTTCCAGCAGATTTCCCGCAGAATGCTTAGAAGAGATGAAGAAGAGGATGAAGAGGAAGATGACGATGATGAAGAGGAGGATGAGGAGGATGAATTTGATGCTACTAAGGAAGTGAGATAACAAAGCTGTTCTAAGAGGGGTTTTTTTTTATTAGGGGGACAAAAAAAACAAAAACAAACCCCTTTACCTGAAGTCTTTCAGTGGGGCTATACATTTAGAATTCCAGCAGGAGCAAGAATCAGCACTGATTCTAGAGTGCCAGACAACAAATGACTGGTTTAAAAGAATGGGAAAAAATCCACTTAAAGTGGACAATTTCAGTAGCTAGAAAATTAAATATTTAAATAGATGCCTGTATTATATTTGCATAGATGTTATATTGTAATCACATTTGCTGAAACTTATGTGATAAAGTGTCCAAAAACTGCACTAAGCTTTCAAGCAGTTACATTGTTTTCTTGTTACTTTGCCAATATATTACCTCTCTAGCTATACACCTCTTGAATTTATTAAGTACTCTAACTGTAACTGTTGTAATTTGGTTTATACATCCTAAAGTAACTGTAGTAGTTAAGAAACTGCAGCAACAACCTGTTAAGATTTCATTTTGCTATCCACACTGGATGGCAGAAGGCAGGGTGAGGTGTACTTTTATTTTCATTTTCCTCAGGCTTTCATCAGGTACAGATGACTTTTGATTCCTTTATGCATACAGAAAGAACAGTCACAAATAAGGAACTGGCCCAGTATCTTATGTTCAATCTGCTGCTCTGCTTTTAAATAAAAGTGCCTTCATGATAAAACTAGTGGATATTTTATGTAGTTGATGTTCATTGTCTTAGTTGACATGCTCTACATAGTTGAAACATAATAGTTTGAACCAGTAAGAGTTCAGTTACTGCTTCCATCAAACATTACACCTTTTGAGTGTAATTTCTTATCCTTTTTGGAGATAGAAGTTACATGTGTTAATTTTTTAACAATGTACGTTGTCTGTCAGAAAGCTGCTCTTCACACTGTTCACCTCCAGCTTTAGTATCTGCTAAAGAACAAATGGAGAAGAATTTAAATTTTCTCAGTCACAAGTTTAAAATTATAACAAAATCTTCTTTCAGTTACAGAAATAAACCAAGTGCATTTATAATATTGATGCTGCTTTTGTCCACTACTGCAAAGTATGCAATGCATACATATTTTGACATGTGAAGAAACAGGTTTTGCCAAAAATTAATGTGATGAAAATAAGTGAAAAGTTCACAATATAGGGTTCTGTTTTAAACACAGAAAATAATTTAACACCAGCATTACATACCATTGATATTGAATTACTGCTGGCAAGGAGTAAATACCAATGAGCAAAACTTTTAAAAGTATGTATGTAATTAATTCCCATCTATTTCAGCAATTAAAGCACTTCAATAAATAGTTGTATCACATCAGAATTCTGGTGATCACCACTTTACCATTTCACACACAGTGAAGTAGTCCATCTCCAAAACAGATGGCTAACTTCATAACAATTCAGGTTTTCATATAATATACATAGATACAAATAGCAAATATTTGTGTACTATACCTTAAGAAAGCAATTCTGAAAAACAGGCAGTTTTGTTTAGATTAATTGCCCCCTAAAAGATTGTGCAGTTCACACACATAAAATTCATTCTCCCTACGTCACAAAAAAGTCAACTTCAGGAATCACAGAAAAACTTCCAGAAAAGAAGCAGAGTGTTTGGCATCTTTGTCCTGCATGCATGAAGTCTTTGCATGTTGCACAGAAATTGTGACCTCAAAACTACAGATGAGAAGTCCCTGTTTAAAATACTTCACAGCCAGAATAGCAGTTCAGGATGTTAGTTGATACTTCTGCAAAGAATTTTCTCATGGTACAAGTGCATACTGCAAGACTGACTTGCAGTTATTCCTTTCACTCATTTGTATTTTTATTACTGGCACCTAGATGATGCAGGCTTGTATCCATTCTTACCTGGACTATTTTGCCTCTCTGTGGAACACACTGGCACATTCCTCTGGGATTAAGGATGCTCATCAGACTGTTCTGTTAGACCTTCCCTAAATGCCTCAAGCTGCTTTCATAGGTAATCACGATTTCTAGTTTTTGACAACAGAAACTTTTCTCTTTTACATCAGAATTTTTGGACAATGGTAGTATAAGCAACTTCAGAGAAGGCATAACTAAGGAAACTTGCCATGTTTTATATCAGCATCTAAAAAAAAAAAAAAAACAAAAAAACTAGCATTTCATTTGTTTACTCTGTACTGTATGGATGGTACTTACAAAGGAAGAACAGTATTTCAAGGCATGTAATTCCAGTCTCTTAATTTGTCCTTTGTGCTGGAAATACAGTGCCTCCCAACCACTAAAGGTTGTTATAAAACCCTATGATCAGGAAATGCTGCCATCACACCATGCACCTGGCACCATCGATTGAGGCACAGTCAGAATATAATGCCCAGTGTGGAGAGGCCAGGGGAACAGCAGCAGACAGACACACAGACCCCAAACACCAACCAGATACCAGCTGTAAAAAAAGAACCAACTGTCCTATTAACTGTATTCTTTAACTGATGTACTGGCATCCCTTCCCAAGTTTCCTATCCTTGAATGCATCTGTACATAGTTTGAGATACAGCTCTTTATAGACCTAGAAAAAAATAGGGTTTTTTGGTCTATCAATCAAACATGTCAGATGAACCTGAAGTAGTCATAAAATCTAATCTGGCTTTAAATTAAATACAAATCAGCTACAGGGCAAACAAGAGACCATTTTGTAGTGTCTTAATTATGACCTCTGCCATTACAAGCTTTATGATATTTTTTATATGTTCACTAAGGGGAATAAAAAGTTTACCATCTGAAAAACTAATGGCATCTTATCAGCAATTACTCTTAACCTTTTCTGAAAGCAGATCTTTTTTTCTAAAAGATAATCTCACACTTTACTGGCAAACCAGCATACTAAACTCTTACCTTTCCAGCCTCCAAGTTTAAAATCTCCTATTGTGTAGTAACTAGTAACAGAATCTAGTAACTAGTGCTTGAAAATCAACAAATCATCTAAAACCAATTAACTGGAGAAGTTAGTTGTATTCACATTTTCAGCACAGCTTAGTAGTAAAGATATTAGCTTACAAAAATAGTCACAATTTTTCAACATGATGGTCAGGAAGTTTGAGAATTCTCATGTCTTTATTTTCCCTGCAACATCTAGCTCCTTGATCTCTTTTACAGTAGCAATAAAATAAAACACAAAATTGTTGGGTTTTATTTCCTTTTAATTTCAGAGGAGGATTCAAAACTGTATGATTCTGAAGCTAATTCCTACCAGAAAGCAAAAAACAGTATGCCAAGTTTTCAGAATTTGAAAACTTGGCTGTTGTGTTTCTTTGCTCAGAGAAAGCTACATACACATACCTTCCATTACCATTCAAAAAGCTTCTTTCTTGGCATTTAAAACACTGAACAAATAGTATGCGGAAGAAATAAAGCTACACTAACCTTTTAAATATTACAGGACAAAAAAATTCTACTCATTTTGTTTTCTTGTACCAAACAGCTGGCATGGAAGTTCTGCAATCACAATGATGACTTCACATAAAGCAATTAAGGTTTGACCTCTAGTGAGGGGGGATCATTCACTGGAAAGGCTGCCCAGACAGCTCTGTCCTTAAACCTATTAAAGATGCAGTGGACAAGGCCTTAAATAACCCATTCTAGCCAAAACTTGCTTTGAGGAGGGGATTGGAACAGAGACCTCCCTGCTTTGTGGATTTAGTAATTCTGGGTATTGAACAAACAGAAGTTTTCACTGCCAAGTTGCAACTTTGTTGTCTCAAGTTTGACAGGACTGAGACTTAATCCATTATTACTACAGGTTATTTTGCACAGTTGCAATGTCAGTGAAAGTCCTTAAAGTTCTTCCCTACACAATCAAAGTTTCCTACTAAGCCTTAATTTTGAAGACACAGGTTTTCCAAGCTACCCTTTATTTCTTCCTAACATTTAGATGTGTTGGTAACAAACCAATGAAAACAGCACATTCTAAATGCTGACATAAGCATTTATTTTATTATGTAAGAAAATAACATGGTTGTCAGCTTGGTTGCCAGTGACAGATGTTAGTTAAAACTAATCAGATTGTTGGATTGCATCCAGACATCATTAGCCAGTTAGTATTCATATAAACCAGCATGTGAAGATAAAACAAAACCACTGAAGCTAGAATTCTTGATCTAATTCCAACATTCATTTTCTGCCTCAAGGTACTACAGTGAGTGAGAAAAAAGCCTAATTGATTAATATAGCCTCTGCAATCTCTGTAAACTACCCATCCTTTGTTTTGTTGATAAACTACCAGTTCACTCTTTCCAGACAAAGCAGCCATCATCATTCTCACCAAGACCCGGATCTGCTGAGCATAACAGTTGAGATCATTAACTGTAAAAGTTTTAAATATAAGACACACATTTAAATGGCAATTTCCTTTTTATTTTAAAAAAGTTGCAAAGCCAGCTAATGAGAACAGGAAGCTCTTAAACAGGAGTGCCTGCAAACACATGAAACTGAATAAAACCTGAAGTTTACACTAAAAGAAACAAAAAATAATTAGTAATTTTTAAATTAGTAATTTTTAAAATTTCATTAAGCTAACCTCAGTAAGAAGTGTCATTTACTAATGCAGGTAGCACTGAAAATTTGCTATTTGAACCATTTGTGTGGTCAGTCAACCAGCACTTTTTTATTCGATGAAAAGACATAAGGCTGAAATTAATCTTAAAAAAAAAAAAAAAAATCCCAAAGCATTACAACTCCATCCTTTCATACCTTGTTGTATGACATTCAATGTCCTACACGTATTTCAACCAAGAGCTAAACAACTGAACTGGGTATTATTTACAACCGTTGATGGAAAGTGTTTGTTTTCCATCTTCCAGTAATTAAAAGTTAAAATAACTGTCAATACTGTCAAACCTAGAATGTGTTATTAGAGCATTGTTTCCTCTACAGCAAACTCAACTTAACTTTCCTTGGACCAATGGGCCTATCATTCAGTTCATTAATAGCAGCCATAGCTTCCTCATAATTTGTCATAGCAACGATGGCATCACCAGAAGGTAATCCTTGTTCATTGTACTGCACAGAAACTGATTCCGGTATCACTCTGTAGCCATAGAAAAAATCCAGTATCTCATTAGGAGTAGCTTTAAAAGGTAAATTTTTCAATAGAATAGGAACAACACGTTCAGAACCACCGCTGAAATTTGGATCTGGCATAAATCTTCCTTCAGGAAAATTTCCCATTTTATTATTCCCAAACTCCATTCTGCCAAAAGGTTCACTGTCACCACCAAAATCCATGAGGGGCGGTGGACCCCTAAAATCCTTAGGAGGGCACATGAAGTCCTCAGGGGGATGTCTAAATTCAGAATGATGTCTGAAGTTCCCAGGGGGACCAAATGAATGCATGGGTGGCCCTTGTGGTGGCCCAGATGGTGAACCAACTGGACGGGAGAGGTCACCTCTGTCATACGGATGCGAACGACCGTGCATTTCATTTGGTGCAGATAATGGCGTAGGTACACCAAACTTCTGCATCTGATCTTGAGATATAAGTCTTATTAATACTTCTGTTCCCAAAAATGTTTGACGATTTAAATTTTCTGCTTTCATAGCTTGTTCTTCAGATTTAAACTTCACTAGTGCTTCTCCCAGTCCAACTCCTTTTTCATCATAGAGCAAGTAAATATCATCTTCGTCAACATCAAATCTTGCAAAGAACTTTTGCACTTCAATTTTTGACACATCAAATGGAAAATTCCTTACATAAACACAAGTCTTAGGGCTGGAATGACCTTCCCGGTAACTTTTTTCTGGTATGGCCTGTCCAAGATGATCTCTGTCCAGTGATCTTCTCCTCTCACAAGAGTCAATTATTTTCAACATTGACTTTCTTGAAATTGGAAAAATGTACACAGGACGATTGAGAAGAACCTTTCTATGACATTCCAAGGCAGCCTGATACTCTCTCTCACTCCTTAACACCACAAAGGCATCTCTAGTCCTTTTCTGATGCTTATCTGTTAGAATCTTGATCTGTTTGCTGTGTATATCCAGATCAGGAAAAAAATCTTTCAAATCTCTCTTCTCCACATTAAAAGATAGATTTCTTAAGTGTATGTAATATTCCTGGCTGGGAGATGAACGAGAATGTGTTCTTTGTCTCCTTGGTGATCTTGAACGAGAATGCTTCTTTGAATGCATGTAGCCTGAACTTCTTGGAGAATGGTCTTCGCACAAAAAGTGATCCATTTCATCTGGCACGTCTATCCTCCCACCATATTCAATCCACCGTTCCTCTGTAGTTGGACTAATTTCTATAAACCTCTGACCCATGTATTGTCTGTGACGTTTAAGTCCTTCTAAGGCATCACCAGGTGTAGCACATTTTACCAAGCAATCACCATTGTTTAAACCATTGCGGTGCTTTATCAGAATCACTCCATCCACACATATCCCCGAAAGGAAAGCACGTACTTCAACTTCTGTTGCAGAGTAAGGTATACCACGTAGAAATAAGTAATGATCATCTGGGTTAAATGGGTGAGAATCCTTTCTTATCTGATAGTTTGACTTAGGTATACCCATATCACCATATCTTGTGCCGTTGGTATGGAAACCAGCCTCCAGGCGATTTGGTGGCCCGTAACTAGGTTTTCTCATTCCTTTAGGAGAAGCTGTAACTAAATGTGGTATATCTCCAACACTTGATGTACTAGAACCATTAGTACCTGTTCTTCTAGAGCCAGACATAGTTTCTCGTCCCCCACGGTCAAATCGTTTCCGGCTCATTTCTATGGTACTCTGCATCTCTGCCTTGCTGCTGAGAAAGAGCTCTATGCGCGAGTCCTTGATAAACCCTCCTGAACAGCTCATGGCACGCCGTGCATCTTCATCTGTTGCAAATATAATAAAAGCCTCCCCAATCTCTCCTCCAATAATATGCACACCTCCATCAGGAATATTCAATCCCAAGAAGAAACGACGAATATCTGGAGGACCCGCAACAACAGGAAGCCCCTGTAAACGGATGACTACAGCCATGCTGAGCTCAACCCACAGCAAAAATCACCTGCAGACAAAAAGGTACACATGATAGCACGTCTTTAGTACTCAGCTATTTTACAGTATCTTATCACTTAAGCTAGAGCCTTTTTAATGAATGCCCTTGTCTCATCAAGAGAGAAGGTATGAAAAAACCCACAAGTTCACGAGAACGGGATTAAAACACAATTCACTGAATGTTCGTTAGTCAGAACAATTAGCTACTCCACCAGCACACGTGCACAAATCTATCAATATTCCCTACACTAAGGGCAACAAAATCCACCTAAGTCACTCCTCACCATCCACAATACCTAAAGAACACCTCAAGTCTTTCATGGCATAGTTACTATATGCCAGAGATCTCTGCCCACTCCTAAGAACAAAAAAAATCCAGTTTACTTTTGAAGAGGACACTAACTGATAAAAGGAGAAAGGAAAAAGAATAACTGTCACTGGAAAATGAAGTAATTCACAAACAGTGATGACTTCACTGCTTTGACAAGTTGCTCTACCCAGTGATCAGTTCTGTTCAAATATGTGTGTTTTCTCAGCATTCAAAAATGTTGTCTCTTTGGCGTAGTCAGAGTATTAACTGCAGCGGCCACAAGCATATCCTAGTTGCCAGCCACAACTCTGTGAGGAAAAAAGGCTGTGTATGATCTTGTCACAATACTCAGTGAGAAGTGTTAAGCTTTTGGCAGCTTACCTGTTTCTGCTTTGGAGACCTGATAAATTCTGTAAAATCAACTTAACTGTGGAAAGAAAATGAAACATAATTAATGGCTGATACCTGTACTTTGCTTTACACACTGTGCTACACTGCTGCAGCCCATCCGTAGCAGTGGCTAATACTAAAGCCAAGCACGTTATGAACCCACGTGAAGAACTCCTTCCGTGTTCCAAGATGCTGTGCACCACATCTTTCTGTTTCCATTTTAGAAGCAAAAGAAATTCAAAATTTAAGTCGATTTCTGGAAACGATGAAAATACGATGAGATTACTTGGTCATCAATCGTGTCACACTGAACTGTTGCAATGAAACAAGAGGGAACAGTTCTCAACTGAGTTCTTGAAAGGTGCTTAGGTCCATCTCAGGATTACACGACACGTCCGTTCTTCTGAAATCCACCTGGTTTCAAACTTCACAACAAGAGTATGCTACCCACCAGTCCAGCACTCAGTGTTCACAGTGAAGACCATCAAATGAAAGAGCAAAAACATCCAACAAGGAGAAACTTCAGAAGTACCTGAATTTACAAAGCCAACTTCAGCATTTTCCCTACATCCTTACTCTACTGCCTTTCAAACACAAGAAAAGCTTGAATACACTGACTTAACGTACTCTGATTCTCAACATTTTCTAACATCACACAATAAATGGCACAGTATTCTCAGAACACAAACCTCTGTAGCAAACTGCATCACTTTAGAACAAACACAGCAGCCCAACACTGAGCATTCAAGAATACTCCTCCTACAAGCCTTGCTCTATAAAGCACTAGATCCTGATGACAAGTTATCTGTCAATAATATCAACTCTCACTCCACCTGAACTTGGCAAAAGAAGAGCAAAGCCCAAATTCTTTCCCTAATGGATTCCATGTCACTTCAGCACCAGTACTCTGTAAGCACAACAAACTGAAAACAACTGCCCATTTAGAAACTTCACTAAAGACCATCTGTTCTCTGTACTTTTGTTGAGTGGACTCCAGCCAGCAGGCAAGCACCCACACAGTGATTGTTCACTCCTCGTCACCATCAGCTGGATGGGGAAGAACAAAGTCGAGAAAACTTGTGGGTCAAGATAAAGAGTTTCATCAGTGAAAAGAAAAAACACAAAATAGAGGAAATCACTCATCACCTCCCACAGGCTGACTGAGGTCCAGCCTTCCTCCAAATAACAACTGCCTTGGAAGCCAAGAAAAAATCCCCCCCAAAGAAACCATCAAAATACTTCTTCCTCTACCTCAGTTTTTGTTGCCCAGCACGATGTTACATGTCTCAGAATATCCCTTTGGTGAGTCTGGGTCAGCTGTCTCAGCCATGTTCCCTCCCAGCTTCTCACCTACTCTGAGCACACTCACTGGAGGAACAGAGTAGGGAAAACAGATAAAGCCTTGATATTGTGCAAGTGCTGTTCAGCCACAGCCACAACACCGATGTGTTGACAACATTCTTTTAGCCACAAATCCAAACTGAACTGTATGGACTGCTGTGAAGAACGTTAATTCCATCCCAGCCAGACCCAGAACACTTTACAATGTGTCTTCTCAACAGATGCACTGGCAGTGCCAAAAAGCATGGAGAATCCAAAGGCAGAATTTTCATACAGCACCTTCTTGTCTTGGAAAAAGTAAATCCGCTGCCCTGCTACTTCATGATGTATTTAATCTGCAGTATTTCTGGATTCACAACTCGGCTTTCTTATCTCAGTTTATAAACATCATTCACAACAGCTCTCCTCCATAATTTTTCAGTGATAAACAGCAAGTTCTCCATGATGCACCAGGGATACAATACACAACCTTCAGTGGTGAAAACCAGACACAGTGATTCCAGATTATAATGTGATCTCTAAGAAGTCCATAAACAAATGCAAATTCAAATAGTACCTCTTACTGACTGTACAGTAAACAACCACACATAGGTAGAAAGCATAAACAAGCCATCCAAAAATTTAAAGTGCATAACCAAAAAGAGTTGACTTGTTATGAAAAGCAAGAGCAATTCATCAGCTGAACAAGGACTTAAGAGAGCAAGGATTTGGAGAATAAATAAACTTAATGCCACAACTTAAAAGCACAGAAGTGTACATAATTTTATGAAATTTTATATATGAGCAAAATTGGCTAGAAAAATCTTACAATACCGATTCTTCCACAGCCTTGGGAAATTTGAAATATTAAAGCCATTAAAATAATCCAGAAGTTGTAAACACAGTAGCAAACTAAGTCTGCACTAGACTAGCATTTTTATAACACTGAAAGATTACACAGACTGCAAGCTAGAAAGAACACCCACGTAAACACCCCAACTACGAAACTGGCCCAGCATAGAATAACCAGCGGGACAGGGGAAGGTTTCTTATTCTATTCTTCAAAATAACCCTTAACAGAGGAAGCAGGCTGCTGCGAATAGCAGCTTTCACAGTGCTGAAGGAAAACCAGTGAGCTCTGCAGCTGGGCCCGTTACAGGGTCGAATGTAGCACGGAGCCGCTTCCGAGCAGGTCGCCCCGCCGGCACCAGCGCTGCTGGAGGGACCCGGCAGGGAACGGGGCAGGGAACGGGCAAGGGGGACAGGACGAGGGGCCACAAGCGCTGCGGCCCGCCAGAGCCGCCGGTGCTCCGCCCCCACGAAGAAGCCCGCCTGCTTCCCGACACCGGGACAGGGCTGAGGGAAGCACCGAGAGCAGGGAAGGGGAACTGGAAGCTCAGGGACACGAGGAGGCCGGGGCACACGGAGTGGCCGCGCAGCGGTTCCGTGAGGGTCGAGCAACCAAGAACCGGCAAATTCCACGCCGCCCTCGGCCACACGCCGCACCCCGGGGAGGCGTTGTTCTGTCCCTCACGCCATCAATCCACGCACCCACCGGACACGCCGCTCGGACGAGTCCCCCAGCTCCCGGCACGGCTCCGCCAAGATGGCGCCACCTCCACTGTCCCCCCTCCCCCCCCCCAACGCTGAGGGGAAGCTGCGCTGCGCGAGCGCTTCCGGCCCGCGAGCGCTGGCCTGCGCGCGCACCCTCCGGGCGGGGCGCAGAACCCCGAGGCCCCGCCCCCTCCGCTGCGGCTGCGCGGGTGCTGTCTGCCCTGAGGCGCCTCCGCTGTCCCCGTCAAAGTAGATCTGAGGGAGCAGTGTAATGATCGGTGTGTGTGATAGGCATGGTGATAGACCTGCAGCGTGGTAGATCTGTATACAGACAGCGGTGACCGAGCGCCGCTGCCCCGCTGCCCCGCTGTGCGCTGCCCTCAGGCTCGTTCCCGTCGGTGCTGGCGCGTGCCCAGCCTCAGGCGTCACTCGCCGCTGCTTTTCCTACACCCGGCCGCGATTTCTAACGGAGCGCCGGGCTGGCTCAAGCCCGGGTTGAGAGAGGCAGGGACGGAGGAATGGAAAATAAGGAAAGTTCAAGACTAAGTTAAGGGGAAGGGCAGAGGCAGTGTACTTTGGTTGTACAAGCGAGCTATATTTATCCCAATGTTTATCCTACCTGCCTTCCCTGTCTGTGCTTCCTCCCGTCTTTCTATGCATATCCAATAGTTGTCTGCTCCATTTCACGTAGGAACAAAAACCCTATTACTACTATTTATGGTAGATTCACCTAGCAATGTTGCCGACTTTTAGGAGCTCTCTCAGTACAGAGTCTCGTTCAGAAAACAATGTTTATTCTGTGCGGGGCACAAGGTGGAGGTTTCCACTAATAAAGCACACCGGTAAAAAGTTTCATCTTTACACAGTCAAATTTACCTGAATGAGCCTGGGGACAGATAATTGGACTCGAAAACATCAACTCAACCTTTTAACCGTGGTTGAGCCAACAAAAATAAATCCAGACAGAAATAAAACATGCTAACGTCGAAAATCATAATAGCTGGGCAATTAGCTCGCAAGGGAGGGATAATGAGAAATAACTAAAATCCAGGACACAGTGTCTTGCAAAGGGAATGAGACAAAAGGCAACAGGCCACCTAAGCAAGAAGAACTTCACTGTGCAGGTTCACTGGAACAGGCTGCCCAGAGAGGCTGTGGAGTCTCTCCCTGGGGATACTCAAGAAATCTCTGGTCGCAATCCTGTGCCGTGTGCTCTGGGACACCGTGGTTGAGCAGGGAGGTTGGACCAGATGATCCGCTGTGGTCCTCTCCAACCGGACCCATTCTGTGGAATGTGAACAAGAGTGTGATAAAGGTGTAAAAGGTAATGGGGAGTAACTTTGGCTGAGCACCCATCACTCCAGCTATTTTGTGTTCTCTCACCTTGTTACTACTTTCCTCTCTGGAGAGAAATTACAAACGCGTGTCACATTTGTATGATACACTGTGCACCAGTTCTAGAGACGAGGTACCGGAAAGTGCAAACCAGGCCTCGGTGTCCTCTCGTTTCTCGCTCCTGATCTCGCACAAGATGAACAAAACTCTCTATAGACCGAACGCATAAACTCGGGCTGGTCCTCCTCCCCCGGCCCGCCCCGCGGACGCTTCGCGTGCTGCGGCGGAGGGCCCCCGGCGCTCGCCGTACCGCGCGGCTCTAGCCAATCGGCGTGCGCGGGCGGGGCGCGCGGTGGCCATGGCGACGAGGGGCCGCGGGGCCGCCGCCGCCGCGCTGCTCATGGCGGTGTCGGCGGCGCTGGGCCCCGCCCACGGCTTCTCCGTCCCGCTCCAGCGCCCCACCGACTGCGGCGCCGACCGCTACTTCGACAGCTCCCGCCTGGCCTGCGCGCCCTGCGGGGCCCACCAGCGGCAGAGCCCCGGCGGTGAGCGATGGGGAGGCGGGGCTCCGGCGGCTCCGCGCTGAATCCGCCCCCAGCAGCGGGAGATGCGCAGTCGGGGTCAGGTTGTGTCCGTAAAGCGGCTGTCCTCGGGCAGGTCTGGGAAAGGCGACCAAGGGCCAGGATCCCGCAAAGACCTAAGAAACCTCAGCACAGCTGTGTTGTATCTGAGGCACAGCTCGGAGAAATTACTTTCAGCCTTTTTCGGATAACCTTTCTTTCCTCTAGCTTTATATTGTATTTGCATTTTCATCTCTAGAATTCCACAGGAGCATGAGTTTATGTTCTCGAACACCTCTCTAACTTGAAACTCCTTGTCATACTCGAATGAGATACCAAGTGTCAGAGATCCTCAGGCTGTTCCTGTGCTAGTCCCAGTCCCACGCGGGAACTTGGAGCAGCTACAACACAGCCTGACAGTACTAAATGGAAAATACAGATAGTTGGCTGCTTTCTTTAGGGCATAAGGAGATATTAAAAGTCCGTCTTTTATAAATACACAGTCCAACATCTCTCTTCAGAACTGGTACTTCAGTCAGAAGCAGTGATGAGGAGGGCTGTGTTCACAGCTGCTGTGTGAAAGCTGCTCGCCTTTTCCACCAGCACCGTGGTGCCCTAAAGACTAATCCTATAGTTCACTTACTGGAAAAAAATACATTTGCTTTCAGATCCCCCGAGAACGTGGGTATCTAGATCCATAAGTCCCTTTTGGGCTGATTCTTCCCCTAAATAAAGGGCTTCAGGGACATGAAAAGTCCAAGGTCAAGGGTTTATTTCTTCCTGCAGATCTGACTGGAGGAGTTGTAGGTAGGTGCCACTCAGTGCTGTTTGCGTCTTGACTGAATTCAACTTGTGGCTGCCCATACGCTCCCTGGGTAGCTCCTCAGTCTGGATTCTGCTTTCAGGTGACATACCTGAAAATCAGGGTTTTGTCACTGTGAGTGTCACAACTCGAACTTTTCATTGATCTAATCCATTTCGGGCTTCTTTAGAATTACGTAGAAGTGGTTGATCAATGACATGTTTCTGTACAGCTGGTCTCATTAGAATGTTCTTTAAGGTTATAAAACTTTCCACAGAATTTGACATAATTTTTGCCTGCACTGTTCAATAAGCTTAAACGATAAAAAGAATGTATTAGTACATATAACCAATTTTAGTTTGTGGTATGTGTTAAAAGTACAGAGAGAAGTTCAAGACAGACAGGAAAAATGTCTAAATAAAGGCTGTTGAGCACTAGCAGATGGGCATTACACTGTGAAAATATGAAAATAGTGTTTAATTTTATACAAAATGTTAAGTATGTTCTGTTCCCTCATGAAAACTATTCAATATAAATCTTGATCCCCATGCACAATTTTAAAAGCCTTGAGTTTAAAGCAGCCTTTCATACAACAGTTACATTTTGAAAAACCTTTTCATGAGAACACATTTTGATTTTAGGACTGACTTCAAATTGAAAAAAATAAAACCTGTATACAAACATATAACGCTGGGGTTGTAGAGAGGAAAGGCTGTGCCAAGATTTAGATGGAGAGATTTTATCTATTACAGACCAACTGGTAAAATTTGGTTTAATTAAAAAACTAACAAAATACAGGCTCTGAGTCCGTGTTCCACCCTGGTAGATCAGTCAGCCTTGGAACATTTTCCTAAAACATCTGTGTGCAAACTGTAACATGGGCATTTTTTAAAAAGCAAGATGATTTTCATTGACATCTCAAGTGTTTTATGTGTCTATCTAATAATCCATCGTTATCTCTTGAGAACAATAGTAGTTGTTTTTAGTATTTTGTTACAACCAGTCAGTTTTATATAGATTAAAAATACATTTGTTTTCTTTTCTCCAGGTAGTTCCTGTGTATGTGAGCCAGGATACAGGATGGTTTCTAGTAATGGTGGGTTCTCTGTTACTTGTGAAAAATGCCCAGAAAATATGGTAAGTATCAAATGATTCCATGTTTGCCATAATGATAAAATACTAATCATAACCATTATGGGGTTTTTAATTTTAAATTTTGTCCTGACTGAAAATTATTTTTTTTATTAATTTAAAATAAATTTTGCTCAGTAGTATTTGATTTTTAATTTAGAATTGTCTATTTATATTATTTTGTAGGGCTTTTTAATTACAAATTTGATACCACAGACAAAATAAGAATTTTTTTTAAGTGTTTAACTTCATTCTACTGCTTTTCTTCTCTGCTTTGTCCTTGCCCAGAGAGCACAACTCTGTACCATGTTAAAGGTGCATTTCAGCTCATAGGTATCTTAACTGATTATTTATGTAAATACTATTATTGTAATATTTAGGCTGTATCTTCATAATCCACAATATTTCATCTTCTTCAAAATGAGCTGCTCTTACTAAGTTACTTTAATTATAATTATAGTTAGATCAGTTCTTCTGACCTTCCTTGACAAATTAAGCCATAATTTTGTGTCATAGTCTCAGCATTAATCCAGAGACACCAGGCTAAACCAGATTTTTCCCACTATAGTAAGCAAAGAAATGTATTTTTTCCAGCTTTCCTCCAACTTTTGAGGGTGAAGCCTTCCTGAATATTTCTTTCCCTTCAATAACTATAGAAGAACTCTCAGGAGAGCAGTTTACTTGCCTGAGTTAGGTGTTCAATGGCTAGTGGTCTTTGTAGGTAAATTCCCTTTCCTTTCCTTCTTCTTGCTGTGTTAGACAAAGACTTTGGCACCTATCATTTTGTGTTATGATCTTTTGCTCTTTCTTCCTCTTTTCTGCAATGGTGGCATTTGCCTTTGATCTACTGCGAAGGCTTTTGAAAAGATAAAATGATGATAGTGGAGAAGGGAGTAACAAGCCCTTGAGGATGAGCAGTTATCTTCATTTTCCTCAGTGGTTGTTATCTCTACTGCAGTTACTTCATGGTGTAAAATAATTGTGGGTGTGAGCTGTCTGGGTATGTACAAAACTCCAAACAATTATGTAAGCTGCTTCACTTAGAACAATTCCATTTCCATTACTTCTGTATATTTATATGCAATTGCAATATGCAATTTATATATAAAAGTCTATGTATGCATTATTATGTTTATTCAATGTGTCTCTTTTTAAACATTCTACTTTTAATTTTCACTGAAGGAGGTAAGCTAACAGGTTCAGAAAAGCTTAACTTTTTTTGTGTGTCTGCTAGAAATTACTTTTGCTAGATTGTTTAGTCTTTTTTTATCTTTAAAAGCTTCATGAATGTGATCAATTTTTAATCTGAACACATTTTCTAGTAACTAATGTCTGGATAAGGCATTCTTCACAGATACTGGGTGATCTCTATGTTTTTGAAAATTCTAATAGTTTTATGTTTTATTTTAGAGCGGAGTTACTCAGGATGGATGGAATTGTATTATTTGCCCCAAAGGCCTGACTTCAAAAGGAAATTGTAAATGCCCCGATAATGAAATACTAGGTAAAAAATATGTGCCAATTATGAGATGATAGCACTTGTTTTAGATATTTGAGTTTACTAAGATATGCTTTTCTGTTAAATAAGAAAAAGTATGTGTGTTTTTGTATCTAATGTAAAAATTCAACATTGCTCTTGATCTTAATCATCATTTCTGAAAGACAATGGATAAATCAGTACCATTGCTCACTGCAATAAAAACTATTATGCAAACATTCTATAAATGAATACTGGTGTATCACTTCCTTCAAGCTCTTTGGCAGTGGATGGAGTCATGAAAGTTGGAATAAGAACAATGTAAATATGGACTATAAAAACATTGCAATGTTTTGAAGTATAAAGGGCAGTAAAGGAATTATACTTACACAAGTAGGTGGAAGAGAAGAGGCTGAGCAAACCAAGCAAATGTCTGTGCATTAGTGTCAGTGGATTTCATGCCTCCCTGAGACACCTGTACCTGTGACTTTCTGAGATGTGCCTCCCTATATCTATACTTCTTACTTGATGCTTTCTAGTAGTTGCAGATGATTTTCAATAGACAGAAAAATAATGTTAAATTTAGTGTATGCATTAAATGGAATTTTGCTTATTTTGCGTAGTAGAAATGTAAGAGCAAAGTACAATTTTCATCAGAGGTGTAAAACATAAAAGCTCTTGGGTCCTCTAGTTTTCATTATTTTCAAGGACATGGAATGCCAGTAATTCTCTGAGTAAGTATTACAAATGTCCAGTTAGGTTACTTTTCCAACAGGGTATGTTGGAGAATCACTGTTTTCCAGATCAGTAATTTTAAATTTTCCTAGGAATCTGGAAAACCAGTCTTCTACCTTAAACTTTAGGAGAATTACAAAATTCATTTTGGGCCTTTATGGTAAGATACTGAGAGCAAAGCTGATTCTGTAATTTGACATGCAGGAAGAACTTTAGTACTGTATTTTTTTATTCTCTTTGGTTTGGATTTTTTTTAATAATTAGATTTGAAATCTCTTGCCAGATGATACAGTTGGTGGAAGATGCAGTTTCAAAACTTGGAATTCGTGACTTTTCATAAATCATTTCAGATGAAATGTAATTTTTTTTTGCCAGTAATTTGCAACCTTTTCATTTTGACATTTTGCTTTGCAGTGAGGCCTTTTATTGAATCTTATTCAGAATAAATAACAGAGGGACAGTCAAACTAGGCATGAAATATTGCATTTCTCATTTAAAACTAAACTGCACGTGCATATCTATAAGCAGTGCACACATATATACATACATGAATTTGCATTTATAGTTGTTGTTATCTGCATGTTGTGCTCTTGATTTTTTTTCAAAGTAAACTCTTGGAATTTATTCTAGAACTGCACAGATGCTGAATTTTTTCACACTTACCTTAATCTGTGTGACACTTAGCATCAGGCAGTTTAATCACAGCTGCTTTTCTTTTCTGCCCAGTGGAAAGAAGCATCGATGGTGTTTTGCTTAATGAAGCATTGTGCATACATTGCAATGGAAGTGAGCAGTCCTTCTCTGCCTCAGATGCATCAGGAAGCAGGTGGGTACTCTTTGCCTTTTGTCATGATAAATTTGGACATGTCATGCTAGTTTAAAGGGAATGTTCCTGAGGAACAGTGTTTCTTTGGGATGACAGTTTTGAAGGCAAGGAATTGGAAATCCTCAACCTTGTATCAAACTCACCTAGTTTTGTGCTCACCTTGCTTTAGAGTGACTAAAAAGCAGGCTTTGGATTGGAAGCAGAACAGAATTCTTATTCCGATAATTAATTATTTATTTTCTACTTCACTGATAGTAGAAACAAATCAGTAATAACTTTTGAATTTCAGCTCAAACTAGTGAAGTTGCTGATGCTGTTCCTGGGCATGCTATGTAATCAACTTTCACTGAGGACTGAATATCATACTTAACTACATTTTAAGTGTATTCTTCATGTTTGTGATCCATAGGTGTGTAAGATGTGAAAAGACATTCATCCAAGTAAGCAATTCCTGTGACTGCAACAGCCCAAACATTCTAGTAAGTAGAACCAGGGTTATTGTATTAAAGTTCAGAAAAAGAAAAGTTATTTTGACGAGTGTATCAATATCTTATCAATATTTTTTTATTCTTTTATTTTTTTCAGACTGGGGGGTTGTGTTTCTTGGCTCGTGAAGGCTTACCCCCCAAGGGAGTTGCAGCTGTTCGTTTTGCACAGCTGGTAAGTGTATTTGTTCTAAAACACTTTTAAGTTTTCTCATTGCTTACTTTCGGTAACTATTTCAAATTCCTGTTATTGGAAAACAAAGGTGGTACTTTTTTTTCTGATCCCAGTGATTGTAAGGTCATATGCATCAAGGTAGAGTGTAGGTACGGACACCAAGCAAGCATTGTTCTAATGAAGTAAGCTTTTAAAAATTCATGCCCTCTCAGAAACTGAAAAAGGGAAGTAATTTACATGACTTTAGTAGCAAAGCAAGTAGCATGTGGCCTTTTTTATGAATTGTATGCATTTAAAGCATACTCTTGTATCACTAGAACATGCTAAAGAGTCCATGAGTGCCCCTGGACTTTTTTACTATTTGTGTAAAACATTTAAAAAAATATAAGGCTTGAGTGTGCTGCTTGATCTTAGAGCTTATAGAGGAAAATGGCACCTAGAGAGGAAAATGGGCATGTTTGAGATTGTGTATGAAATCGCTGAATCCTTGAATTGGCTAATGAATAAAGATATGTTCTGTTGTGAAGATTGAAGAGGTTTTCATGGTTTTATCTAAAGAACTTTCATTAATTGTGAAATCCACTCAATGTTAGGACCATTTTCCAAGTAGATCTGAATTCAGGAAATGCCATGTGGCTAAGAAATGTGCTTTGCTCCTAAATGAATTTACGTTAAAAGCTACCATTTGAAAGAAAATCAAAAGCAGTCTTCAATTTTTCTGGTATCAAACATTGGTTTGCTCCCTGACAATGCCATATTCTAAGTAATATTTTTTTGAAAATGTGTGTTTTCAGTTGCTTACAGTATTTATAAATGCTATGTGTAGTTCAAATGTGAGAAGTTATAAAAAGGAGGTTGTAAAAGAATTAATTTGGCAAATTTCGTCCTGAGTTAGATTTTCCATCAAGTCAACATCTTACCCTTGAAATTGTTAGCACTTCCCTTGTGTGGTAAAGAAAACTTCTGTGTCACAGAATCCATATTCAAAGCTTAAATATTTCAGCTCTTGCCCTGTATACTTTGTCTAATTTAGTGAAGTGGAAGAAATTATTGCATTAGGGTTGTGTTTTGAATTGATATTGTTAGACCGAGATATTCACAAAGGACAGAAAACTCTTAGAAGAAAATAAGTAGCATCTTCTAGCTGACATAGTTTTCCAGACTGTTAAATTATGGATGAGTTGTTGTGAACAAAGGCATTGAAAAAGTTCCTTATTTACAGGGTATAACACTGACATCAGCATGGTTTCTGAAAAATCTGCAGTCCTCAGCCTTTGCTTGTTGGGTGAGTTTCATTAATGTTTGCAGTTTGCTTTTTTTATGCAGAATGGTACTCTGTAAAAGCATATCACCTTTATTTTGGTAGTTACCTTGCTTATTTTTAAAGATTTTTTTTTTGAGATGAGAATAGAAAAGAAATAATTATATATACAGAATGCTTAAAAATATTGAGGGCTAGTCAATGTTAATGTAAGTCTACTGCGTTGGAATTTTCACAAGATGAATTATGTTGAAAAAAATCCTTCAATATCAGTAATATGTGGCCTGTTATCCATATATTTGAAAATATATGACCATATCCAGTAAGGGATAACTCAGAAAATTAACCTCTTACATATCCAGTATTTACTGGCACCTTCTCTTTACCTCTTAGTTGATTTGTTATGGTATTTGTTAAATGTTATTTACCATTATGTTGCTCTGGGTGACAGTAACCATGGGTGAAAGAGTGGCTGCAGCCACAGAATCAAAGACACTTGTGAAGGGCATGTGCCTCTGCCTCCCTTTTACCAACTCTGTTGTCACACATTCTCATTTTGCTTTTGTATTGCTCTCCTGAAGCTCAGATTTTAACTTCTCAGGTTCTACTTTATGTCCCTATCTGACACAACCCAAAGCGTTGCAAGGTGTAGAAGTCTCTAAGGATCACAATATGGATTTGCAGGATTCCGTAATACATATAGAACACATGGAGTCTTTTATTTGCTACACTTTTTATTACAGATTACTGCAAGTTATTACTGTTAAAGTGAGTATAGTTATGATTAGTAAAGCAAGTGTGTGTATGTATGTTCTCCAGTGGTAGCAGCAGTCAATGGTAGCAGCAGGCATACATTTCAATATTACGAGTTGCTACAAAATGGTCACCAGGAAAGCAGCAAATGCACTTATGATTAATTACCCAAAGGTGTGTGTATTATTCCAAACAGTACCAGTACAGTACTCAAAAATCACTCCCAGGAGTGGGACCTCAACTGATGACAGGTGAAGTTTCACTTCAGAGATGACTGACATTGCAGAATCTGGAGGCATTCAGGCATCCCTAGCCACAGTCTGGTAACTTGCCTAGGAGAGCTCATAGAAAAGTTTGTGTAGAGAACCTTCTCTGTGTAGAGATTGAGAGAGAGACAAGAGGCAGAGACAGATTCACTGTCCATTTTGGGTAAAATGTAATTTTTATATCCGAGAGACATAAGGTGGTGTAGGGCAGCACCACCTGGAGCAGCCAATAGATGACAATATTTTGTATCTCAGGCTAGTTTTAGTTTTTCCAGGCTGTTTTTCTATTCTTTGCTACATCAGTAGCAGTTGCCTATTCCTACCTACTCTTTTGGAATGTTTTCCCTCTTCTAAACACTAACCCTCTTCTAGACACTTTTTCATCTTTCCAGGTGATAGGTTGCTGTTACAATTCCTTGGGTTTGTGCTTATTGATGGTATCTCAGGAGGTCTCTGAAGTTCAGGTACCCAGCTGCACCTCTCAAGGATATTTCAGACTCCCAGCCATGTTCCCAAGCTGGCAGGTGTTCTCTCAGTCAGTATTTCACCAGACTTATGTTCAGAATTTTCCCAGATCACCCTCGTGGCTGCTCCTACCACCATCTCACATACACAGCTGAGATGTATTCTCCCACAGGTCCCATTCTTTACCACTGACATCAGTTTTCCTGTTCGTCTGCCTCACTCTGCTCAGTCATTCAGAGGTGCTGTCTGAATATGATGAGCAGCTGCTGGTCTGACTCACACAAATGAGGGCTGGGAGGTGTCAATACCAGTGCAGTGACCCCTGCACACAGATGCCAGGTGTCACCTCTGCATGTCACTTGGCACTGGTGTGTTTACCAAAATTGAACAAGGTACATGAAACTGAAGAGAAAATACTTACACTACATGCATCTGTAGTTGTCAGTCTGAGGTCTTTGAGGGAGTCATCTTTGCCATACAGTCTGAGTGATATTAAACATTTTGATTCTTACTTTGTTTTCTAAGTGCAAATTTTGACATTTCTGTCACTTTTTACCATCTAGCAGATGCAATTAAATAAGCTGAAAAAGCGAGAATACTGATTTCATGCTGCCCTCTGCAGATCTATAAAGATATGGTACCTGAATACCTGGGAGAAAATACTAGGTGTTGACAAAATGAAATTACTTTCAAGTGAAAACAAAGGTTTAGGAGTGGCTTCTTAAAAATAACACTAATTATGTGACTGCCTCACAAAAGGGAGGGCTAATTAAATACTTTTTTTCTGTTTTCTTGTGTTTCTCTACCACAGTTGTACTCTAATATAACAGCGTGCCAAGCTCTTGGAAATATGTGTGTGATGAATATGAACTCATTGAGTTCTTCAAGTACTGATGCCTGTGGTTTGTTTCAGTATATTTTTGTTAGTACAGCAAGGGTAGGCATCATTCATTCAATACCCTACTGGTAAGTTGCCTTTTTCCATAACTTTTGATCTTTAACAGCTTTGTATGGGAATTATTATTCTAAATGTTCTTTGATGAAAAATAATATGTTTCTTTAGAGAAAACATTGTAATTCTTTTTCAGGAGTCATAATCTTCCATGGCTGTATTATGGTGACCAACCAGGATTAGCATCCCAAGTCCTTGAGAAAAATCATTTTCCTACAACCTTCACTTTTAAGGGAACAGATAAGGTAGGTGTTGGGTAGTAGACATAGGGAAGCATGCATTAGGAAGAGGACATAATCACATAAAAAGGTTTAGATTTATTATGGATGTGACTCTGCTAAATGTAGATTTTAGGCAGTTACTGTAACTTCCTTACGGATGAGGAAGGTGATATTTACATAAAATAGTATCTAGTCACTTCCTTTGCTTACACTCATAACCACATTCTATAAGCCCGAGATGTGCTTGCCTGTGTGGCCTGAGCAGGATACAAGGAACAAATAATACCAGCTTTTAAGTGTTCATTGTGTCCCCAAGGATCTGGATTGGCAGTAGTAAACTAGTCATTAGACAAATCTTTTAGACACCTTAGGAGTTCATAGTTGTTTTGACACTGTCTTTTGCTTCAGAGTCTTGTTTACATCCATCTTCATAAATGCAAGGCAAAGTTGGTCTTTGTCTTTTTTGCGTGTTCAAAATATGTACATCCTTTTGTCAGATTTCATGGTGAACTAATGTGAAATGAGGGGTAAATATGATGTGTCTTTACTGCCACCTTCCTAGTGTGCCAAAGTGCAGGGTCTTTTGCTGACAAGTTGTCTGTGTCAGGCTTTATCACAATGCATTTATCAGCTCTGTAGCTGGGAACAGTGTTCTTCATCACTGTTCTGTGATGTTTAACACTTTCTGTTGCTTACACACACATTTCTCCCCCTACTCGATTTATTTATAATATTTCTGATACAAATCTCTACAAGCTGACTGTAGCAGAGATGGATTCAGTGTAGCACTCCAGCCTTTTCCTCTTACTGCAGTGAATTAAGGGGGAAAAAAAAAGAGGTGAGAAAATGAATTCTAATGTTAACATAGTCAGATATCCATCTCTGGGAGGGATGGATTGCTTAAATAGTTTGTTAATTGGCACATTTTTATGAAGCAGTCAGATAGCAAATCAAACAGCAAAGTGATTTATTTTTCCAAATTCATTGTAAAGATAGAATAACTGGAATAGGTTATTCCAGTTCAGATAATCACAGAAAATAGTACTAGTGATACCCTGTTTCTCAGTTATACTGCCAAATTTATCTAGAGTTTTCTTATTGACTCAAAAATAAAATAATAGCCTTTTTCAGCCATATTCTAGAAGGCTATGTTTTAAATTAAACTCTTTCAATGCAGCAGTTGTTTTAATAATTAAAATACTTGTTATTCCTCCTAACACTGAAGATCCTGGAAGCCCTCTAGATTCCAGCATAGTATACATTAGAAATCTGCATAGATTTCTGATTAGTTTAGGGCATGTCTACATGTATAGAAGTTCCTTTGGAATTTTTTCCATGTCACCAGTGAAGCTGTAGAGGAATGGTATGTTTTTTGTTTTAAAGTAAACTACCAAACCCAAGATTAAAAACAAAATCAGAAAGGAAAAGAATGAAGGATTGTGCTGAAAGTTTTAGGAAACATCAAACAATTAGAAAGCAGTCTCTAAAATGTCTATGTCTAGTTCAGAGCAGTTTCATTGGTCTTTATCTTTTTTTTCATCAACAGGATGTAAAGCTTAAATTTATTGCAGCTTCATTTGATGCAGCAGGAAACTTTCTTAAGTGGCAAAGTTTGGAAGGAGGTATCTTACAGGTACGTTTGACTTCATTTATGTTTTCTTGATAACACAATGTTCTGAGTGCCTTTAGCTAAATTAATACAAAACTCAAGAGTTTGGTTATTACACTAATGACAGTTCATAACTGTAGAGGTAGATTAGGGAAAATGGCCCTTTATTGTTGCTCATTATGATCTCTACAAAACCAGAAGTATAAATTCATCATCACTGTCTTCATCCTTTGGACCAGTATAAATTTGGCATATTAGGGAGCTCTGAAAAATAGTGTAAGTCATTTAGAAACAACTATCTCTGTCTTCCATTCAGCATAGTTGCTCATGTATGCAGCTTCTTATTAAACCTCTTTTTCTTGTTGAGAAAAGTGTATTCTTTAGCTCTTTGTCCACATATGTTTATAGATGGTGCTGTGAGTGTGTCCCTATTAGATCCTGTCACCTATGTGCACACATCATGGGGGTGACAATCAAATCAAGTGGTTATCTCACTGTCAAGGGAGGTAGGAAATCTGATCTAGCCCATTCTCTTTGTGTTGTCTTGGGATATTTTTTGCTTGCTTATTTATTTTTGTTTAAAATATAAAATGCACACTATGACTAGCATGTGTGTTTTTCATAACAGAAATTTATAAATACGTGCTGGGAGACTTTACATAGAAAGGGGGAATACTGGCTGGAAGTACCCTTGGACACTTACACTCTCAGATTTCAGGGATACAGACATTCTACTTCAGCAGTACCATGCTGTGTAGTTAGGCTGTGAAAAAATGCAAGTAAGCAGCAATTAGAAAGTGCAATAGTAATTAGTCTATCAGAGAGAACAATTGGCAGCTGCAGCATGTTACAAAATAGAATTTATTTAGCAGTCCAGTGGTGTGCTATGCACTCTCAGTATTTCCCTAGGCAATACAATAGGAATACTAACAATAGGAACTCTAGCAAGAACAATTGGGAATTGTTGGTTCCTTTTCTGTTGAAGCATGTCACTTCAAACATTTCAGTGTCTACAGAAGAGCAGCTGACATTCAGGATTTATTTTGTTACTGCCTCAGGATGAGCCATCTTGTGTCTGTGTCTCCAGTTTAAAGGAAGACTAGTGTTCAAGAGAGCAGGTTACTAGGACAGTTACTATGCATAGAAAATTATATATTCTGACCTATAAGTTTAGGTGTATTTGGGCAAATTTATTTTCTAGAGCAAAGCTTTTAACAGCTATTAAGAGCCAATGGGAAAGGAATAGCTTTTCTGTTCAAAGCCTCCTTTAATGTAGTAGATTGTGCATGATGATAGGACATCACAGTGCTAAAGTGGTCTTAATGCATAATTGTAGCAATTCCCAGAATTTCAGTTTCACACTAATGAAATTGTGTTTTATGGAAATTCAGACTTGATTCTCAGTTTGGGAAAATGGCTCTGCCCTCCACTAAATAATATGCTCATTTAGTTAGAATTTAGACCATTTTTTTCTGGATTCAGCTGAATCTGCTGTTCTTTGCTGAAAATATAAGTGTGCATTAAAAAAAAGAAAAAAATATCTGTTACTTGCTATAACATTGGTTCTCTGAGAATGCCATCTGAAGAGAAACAGGGCTGTATGAATGTGGACTTCTTTTCTTATGGGATTCTTGAATTTAGCAGACGTCACTGATTGAGCTTGAAGCATCACAGTGCATTGAACATTCAGTCCACAGAAAGAATATTCTTGCCTGTTTGGATGCTGCTGTCCACAGATTTCAGTGATGGAACTGAAAAATACTATGCAAGTTTGAATAAGCTAAACCAGCATTTTAAGAACATCAGTATCAGTGAAATAAATGTGTTTAGTCCAAAATAAACCCTTCTCTTATTAAAAAATAGAACAGAATATCTTTTGTGAGAACTCTGAATACATAAATGCTTGTAAATATTTTTCACATGATAAGACTATACCTTTGAATTAACCTAATTATAACTATGTTTTATTCAGCTTTGTCCTGATACCCAAACTAAATTGAATGCAGCTTATGTTTTTGGAACAACTTATCAACAAAGTGTAAGTAAGATATAAAATGCTATTTTGAATTTTGAATTTAGCTGCTTTATATGTCATTAGTTATTCAGTGCATATTGAAGAATGTTTGAAGTTTAGGCATAAGCTGCAACATGGAGTTCTTTCTTGGGAAATTGAGTGAAGTAAGTGTGGGGTTTTTAAAATTATTTAACTACATCACAGAACTTGTTTACTACATAGCATAACCACAATAAATTAAACTGGCATTTGTATTTGTGAGGTTGCTGACTTAGCAGTGGAAGAACACAGTGCCTAAATTATGACAGCCATATGCTTTGTATCCTATCTCCTAATTTTCCTACTACTGTCTTTGGCCAGTTTTCATATGGAAAGAAGGCAAATCCAGTCATGCCATGCCTGAGTATTGTTCCCATTTACTCTTTATTGTATGCTCTGATTTTAGTGAATTCAGTAAAGATATTGAAAATGTATTTTAATTGAACAGATGACTCAATGGAGGAGAAAGATTCTCTAGCTGTCTTAAATGTGAAATAAAACTGTTGGGGTTTTCACACTTTACTAAACACCAGGAAGGGAAGAGGGAATAGAACACTACATTATGTCAGCCACAGAAATGGTTCTTCCAGTGATAAAGCTTCATTCATTTTTGTCACTTAATATGTTAAATGGGAAGGTGGTAGTCTCTTTGGCCAGGGAGTAGAGAAAGAAACATTGTTATAAAACTCCATCTATGTGTACAGAATCTCATACCTATATATTAATGTTGTTTATTAAGTCATCTAACATTGAAAGCCATTCCCCACATTATGTTGAAGTGTAAAAATACAAAACTCTGGCTGCTATTTAGGTGGTGTGAAAGTTTTGGTAGAAATAGATGTCAAAGCTTAGTCTGGGAAATTTGAAGTTTTTATCAAATAACACTGACAAATCTTTGTTAAATATTTTTACTCTTCCATATTGTTTAATGTTGTTTAATCCATATTTCAGACAGAATGAAAACATGTTCTATTTAGGGTCATTGAACTAGTTGAGTATGGGGCTTTTAAAAAAAACCTTGAGTATTTGATATTGAGTCTGTATTACCTATTGTTAAATATTAATAGCAGTTAATATTGTTGGGTTTGAATAGATACACCAGTAACTTACTGAGTACTTTTTAATATAATTTTTGTCCATTGTATGCATGTTTTTTTCCATGTGGCTTTGGAGAAAATGTGGTTGACAAATTATATGAGTATTTAAAGATGCATGTTGTTCACATTTGCAGAAAGTTACCTGCTTTCACATCTAATTTCTTCACACAATCACAGAGTGGTTGAGGTAGTCAGAGACCCAGGAGGCTGCCTTGTCCTCAAGACAAGCAGGGCCATGTAGAGAAGGTTGCCTAGGATCGTATACACATGGGTTTATATCTTCAGGGAGCAAGACTCCACAGCCTCCCTAGGCAGCCTGTGTCAGTGAAAACCTGTCTTCTGATAGTCACAGGGAACCTCCTGTTACAGTTTATGCTCATTGCCTCTGGTCTTGTCACTGGGCACTGCTGAAAAGAGCCTGCTCTGCCTTGTACACCCTCCCTTGTACAATATTTGTACATATTGATAAGATCCCCCCGAGCCTTCTTACCTCCAGGCAAAAGAGTCTCAGTTCTTCTGCAGCAGAGATGCTTCAGTCTCTTCCTCACCACAGTGGCCTGTGCTGGACTGTATCAAGTAGCTTAGTTTCTCTCTTGAATTGGTGGGTCCAGAACCAGATTCAGTACTCCATGACTTCAGCGTTTATGTTTCTTGACTTTAATGTTTACACTGGTTCACATTTTATGTCTGTGAGGTTTGCTAGGATATTTTTTCCAAATCTGTTGAAAGATTTTAAGAGCTTCATTCTCTACAGTAGTCATTCTAGTTAATTGCAATAATTTCCAAGAAGTTTGCATAAAATTGTAAGTACTTTGTAATTGCTTGCAGATAGCTGACATACTTTGTCTGTCAGTACTTCAGTAAAGCATTTGATACCATTTCCCAAGGGACTGTCTGCTTGTGGCTTGGACAGGTGCAGTCTTCACAGGGTGAAAAAGTGGCTGATGTCAGGCCAGAGAATCGTGAATGGAACTAAATCCAGCTGGTCACTGGTGGCTCCCCAGGGCTCAGTACTGGGGCTGGTCCTGTTTAACATCTTTATCAGTGATCTCGACAAGGGGATCAAGTTGACCCTCAGCAAGTTTGGCAGTGACACCAGATTGGGTGGGAGTGTTGATCTGCTGGAAGGCCAGAAGGCTCTGCAGGGGGATCTGGACAGGCTGGATTTATGGGCCAAGGCCAGTGGTGTGAGGCTACAAGGCTAAGTGCCAAGTTCTGCACTTGGGTCACAACCACCTCATGAAGTGCTCAGGCTTTGGGAAGAGTGGCAGGAAAGCTGCCCAGTGGAAGAAGACCTGGGGTTTCTGGTTGAGAGCCAGCTGGTCAAACATGAGCCAGCACGTGCCCAGGTGGCCAAGAAGGCCAGTGGCATCCCGGCCTGTACCTGGAACTGCGTGGCCAGCAGGACCAGAGCAGTGATTGTCCCTCTGTGCTTGGCACTGGTGAGGCCACACCATGAGTGCTGTGTCCAATTTTTGGCCTCTCACTTAAAAAGGACATTGAGGTGCTGGAGTGTGGAAAGAGAGGCAGTGGAGCTGGGGAAGGGTCTGGAGCACAAGTCCTATGAGGAGCAGCTAAGTGAGCTGAGAGTGTTTAGCCTGGAGAAATGGGGGTTCATGCAGGACTTTGATGATTCCGTGGTTCTCTCTTTTGTAAAGAAGTTTCAGATTCCACAATAATTTTGTAGGGAAGGAATCCATGGCTTGACAAAATAACTAAATTGTTAAAGTGATCTTTTTATTTTCACTTTTTTTTTTTCCTTGTAGTGCAAAATTTCAGTTTCTAAGATTTTACTGGATTTTGCTAATCCAGTCTTTTATGACCTGTTCCTTGAATATAATGATGGCAATGGACAGCAACATCTTTGGGCCATGCCAGTTTTAAATTTAAATCTTCAATACAATGAAAAGTTTGTTAATCAAGGTAAGATGGTGATAGTAACATCTCTCTGAATTTAAACAATTTGAAAACTTCAAATAGAAATAATCTGTATTAATTACTGTTATTGTGTTGGGTTTAAAGATACCACAACGTACCATAACTTGTTTCCATTTTAAAAATTTAATATTTGTGGGCAAGTTCTGATAGTTTTAAGTGCAGGCTTTGGTTGCATACACCATTCCAATAAGTAATGTGCAGAAATAAAATAATCTCATTTCATTATATATTTGTATACGTTGAAAATAAACAATTATATCCTCAGTAGTTACTATGTGTTATACAATTACATGTGTTGTTTCTAATACATTTAATTCTTGTTGTGTGTTGAATAATGTGTGTGTGAAACAGTCATGTTTTTTCCTAGGCAATAATATGAACAACTGGCTTTTGACTCGTCGATTTTTTTTGGTGGATGCACTTAGTGGAAAAGAGAATGACTTGGGAAAACCACCAAGGGTAATTCGGGTAGCTAGCAAAATAACAATAAGGTGATTAACTCATATAATACATAGTACATAGAAAATAAAGCCAGTGTTGTACAGTCTGCATTTTATTGTCTTAAAGTTGTTTTGCTATGTATTTTCCATTATGTCTAACATGTAATATGTGCTGCTTTTTCCATTGCATATTTGGAAATGGCATGAATTTCCGTAGGTTGTTCTGATGAGTGAAAGAAAACAACATTGACCTGTGGGAATTAAAATCACTATGATTCCCTTCCAGTACAAGGATCAGACCATACTTGCATAATGCAAGTTAGCAGGTATTGGGTCACCTCCTAGAAGCAGGTGTTGTCTAGAAGGACTGAAAAACTCCTTTGTTAACTCTTTTTCAGTGTGTGTATTGCTGACTATACAAGGATATTATTTCATAGTCCATGTTCTTTTTTGCAGTATTTTTACAACCTGTTGCCTATTCTGTTATACAGTCCAGAATAGGCTTGTAGTAATTTAACTAAAATTGTGAGACTGCCTGTTACGGTCATTACTGATTGCACATCTCAGCTGGAATATATTTTGGTGGAAACTTTCTTTTCCTTCTTTATGTGATGTCCTCCTGTAACGCGCAGAGAGGTGAAGATTGATTCAGTTGTTTTCTTACCAGTAGACAATCCGTCCCCATGATTTACTTTTATATATTGCTGTACATGCCTTTGTACACTCCAGATGCTTTTAAAATGCAAAGTGCTATGTCATTGGGTTAGAAATTAATTTTAATTTCATTTAAATTACTTTCAAATTAATTTAATTTCATTTAAATGTAATTCAATATAACTCATATTTTATTGATCAAGTTATTCTGTTCATTTAGTATTTTTTTATAAGTACAAGTTTCAATGATTTCATTCCAAGCACTCATCTGCATTTTTTTGTATTAAAAATCATACTCTGTATTTTTGCAGTATTCGTCTGGTATCCCATACACAGAAAGGAACTATCTATCCTCCTCTAATTACTGTTGCTTACACAGATGTGCTTATCCAAAACCCTGAAACCCAGAATGTGATGGTGAGTGAGATCTTTGTGCTATCTTAATTATACTTTTAGTTCTATTGGAATTCCAGTTTTTGGTAGTGGGTTATAAAAATCTAGTAAGCAGTTTCTAATTCTGATCAGTTTTGAAGTTACAAGCTTTCACAAAAACCTTTTAAAACAAATCAGTAATAAGTATTCTCTTTTCAATTTATCTTCAGTCTTTTTTACCTTAAAACACATAGAATTTGAAGCTGGTTTTATAAGGCTAAATTAGGCTGCAGTTCAAATAAAATTATACACACATAAAATAACAGATAAAAGACTTTCTACAGCACTGCAAGCAATTTATGCAAGGAATTAGTATTTTTATTTAGAAGAATGCATAAAGAGGAAGTTGTTATGACACAGACATTTCATGTCACCTGTAGTTTTAAGTTAAAATATTGGTAATATATTTAAAACATCCTTTAGTGCTTCATCTTCCTGTACTGAAAACCACCAAATCCTGCTGTAGCAGATGCAGAAGGGGCATTTCCTCCTTGCCTTTTTGCCTGCCTTCATGGGCAGTGGCTCAGATGTCCCATTCTTCTGTCTTGTTTGTGTGTTAGATCACACTGAATTAAAAAGTAAAAGTGTTGATCTTAGGATGGTAGAATTAAAAAAAATTTATATTAGCATTTTCTGCTTGTCAACCTTCAACTGTTCAGACTTCCTGTACAAATAGACATCTGGATAGAATAAATTTGTGGTGCTAGAACCATTCCTTGAGTTCCATATTAGTTAATAGTTATTAGTTAATTATTTATTGCATGAAAGCAAGAGAATTAGAAAGACAGAAAAATCAAGACATTTTTTCCTGCCTAAGTGATGTCTTTATTTAACTGCTGAGACAGCACTGTATCTAGAAAGTGATTCATTCAAATAGTGATGGTAGGAACAAATGTTTTCAGTTCCTCAATTTTCTGTCATATTATTTCATCCTTACGTCTATGTGAGATCTATTTGGGTATTGTCAATTTTGGATGTCTTGTTGCATTTAGCAAATTTTATGCAACTAAAAAGATACATTGAATTTTGTTTCCGGTTTCTGTAAACACTGAGCTTGTAGTAACTGAGGATATTTAGACTTAAGTCTAAGTGCAGTGATAGGAGATCTGACAGGAACAAATGTTTGAGGAAGACAAGGTGTAGGGAAGGAGGGTTTGTTTGGGGGGGGGGGGTGATACTTCTTTTAAACTTAATTAACAATACTATTTATTATCATGCTTGTGTTAAATTTAGCTGTGCAGTGACAAAGACTCAGGCCAGAATATTATAAACCCAAGCCAAACATTTTATGTTCCATGTACAAATCTTTCAAACCAAAGTCAAAAGAGGTCTTAGGTTAAATTTAAGCTAGAGGGAACAATTTTGATGCTGTATGACAGTTTTTATTTCATTCAAGCTGAAAAAAACCCAGTTATCTAAGCTGTGCAAGTTTACCATATAATTTTTCATGTAATTACATCAAGGTTACATTTAATCACTGATAAAAGGGAAAGTAACAGACATTCAGTGTCTCCTTTCAGGAGGAAAAAAGTCATCCACATTTCAAAGAATTACAAATAGGTATAGATGGTAACTTACAGATGGCAGGTCCCCATGCCCAGAATTACTGCTGGTAAAATCTGCAGTAAGAGTGGCATAGTACATGCTGGTACTGAGCCTGGCACCCGAGCACACCAGTTCAAAATGCAGTATAAAAAAAAAAAAGTGTGTGGTACTTGTATGGTAGCCCTAGATAGGAATTCTCACCAGCTAAAACTGAAAACTACCACTGTCTGCAATGGTTGTAGCACTTCAGAATTTCTGTGCATATTTACTTTTTGTATTTTAATATTCAGGTATCTTTCGCAGTCATCTATGAGATGAATCAGTCAGAGGCTCAGATTCAGACTGATGTAAGTTGTAATTCCCTTTAATTTGTTGATACAATGATTTACTTCTGGTTTTTGTGTTTCAAAAATATCTGCAAATAATTTTTGATTATGTTCAGATTGCACTGGGTGTGTTGGGTGGACTGGCAGTGTTGTGGTCCCTTCTCAAGACTGCAGGCTGGAAGAGGCGGACAGGAAGCTCTATAATTGACTTGCAGGTATGAACAGCTGGCAAGCTGAAATGGAACATCTCTTCCTCTCTTTAAGGGCACCTTTGCTGTTATTCCCTGTGATTATAACAATATGTTTTCTTAAGGTAACTGAAATAATTTCTAGCTTAGCTGCACAGAACTGTGTCCCAGAGTCAGGCTCACTTGAGGAAGTAGGGTTTTTTTGCATTCTTTTTGATTCTGATATTGTCATTCAGGAAATACTGCTCTAAAAATAAAGGCATTTACAGGGCCGTTCTGATCATTTGAGTGGACTTGGTTTTCAGATTAATTCTTTGAAAAAAGACCAGCATGTAGGAGTTTCAGCTAGAGAGTATGCCATAAATGTATAACCATGGTGGAAAACCTTTTCTTCAGGGCTACTTTCAGTACTAGAGTTTCCTTTGTGATGTACATAACAGTTAATATTAATGCATTATGGACATATGCATTACTTAATTAGCTTTGCAGATGTCTACAGCATGTTTTTATAATTGCAGACAGTTTTCAAGTTCTTACTGTTCTATGCTGGAGACCTTGCCAACGTTTTCTTTATCATCACAGTGGGCACAGGGATTTATTGGCTTGTATTCTTCAAAGTAAGTGTTTCTCCACATTTGGATGCATGAAAACATAGTACTATTAAATATATTTTTACATGGACATTAATTTTCTTCTTTTTTTTTTCTTTTCTTGTCAGACTATTGAGGCAAGTTTTATATAATATTCTGTTTTGTGTGCTTGAATTTTGTGTTCACCTGTTTCTTTTCCTTAGGATTGTTGTACTTGCAGTCTGGTTAATAGTCACTTAAAATATTTTACACACCCATTGATCTTTTTCTGGAAAAGTTTATTCGCACTTAAGAATTTATTATGTTGTCATGTATGCCAGGTGTACTGTTTCAATGTAACTTCTCCGTTGTAGGCTCAGCAGTTTGTATCTGTGCTTTTACCTCTTCCATCTCAAGAAGAAGATTTTGTTACGTACATAGCATGTGCATTTAGTTTAAAGGTAAATAATTTTTTCCTTACCATAAAATACGTCAGCATGTTTCTGTATAGTAGGCCTGTTTTTAAATATCTTGTACAATTATTAGTTATTTGTGTGTAGATGTTATGTCCTAATAGTTATGATGTAAGAATTAAGTCATTTTCAATAGAAATTTATTTTGTGGAGTCTTTATAGGAAAATAAATGTCTCGAGAAGGTCACAAGAGAAAGACTGAAAAATAATTCTTTCAAGGATAAAGGTATAAAGAAACCCAAATAAAATAGCATCATACCAAGAAAGGAAGTACTTCTATTTAATGCCTAATGTAAGTGCCATGAGTTCCTGATTAGAAAGAGGACAGATCCAAATAATTACATTCAAATATGTAGAATTCCAAGATCACTGTTCTGTCTTCATGTAACATACAAATATTGTATAAATTGTGGATGTTATATTGGATTGGAATTCACAGTGCAGGTTAGTATTTTATGGGGAAATAGTCAGTTTTTTTAATTTGTTACTTTGCTGTATTTTCTTCATAATTTTGGACATCATCACATGACTTACCATTATTACAAGCTTTTAAACAAACAAAAAATTATCAAAAGTTGGTCAGAAAGTTGCAGTTTCATGTATAACCAAGATATTGCTTGTTATGTTTAATGACTATTCCTCCATCTTTGTGTGTATGCTGTTTCTGTCCTTACTTTTCTCTCTTAGGCTCTGCAATTTTTACACTTGCTGGTTTCACAACTTGCTGTTGATATTTTCTTTATTGACTGGGAAAGACCAAAGGGCAAAGTTCTTAAAGCAGTTGAAGGTAATTCAAACTATGCTTGTTTGTATAAGCAGCTTTGGTGAAATTCAGATACTACTCTCAGATATTAAATTTTACTGTATGTACTCTTTTTAGGTGAAGGTGTTATTAAAAGTGCTGCTGCACCTGTGAGCATATGGAGGACATACTTTATAGCAAATGAATGGAATGAAATTCAGACAATTAGGAAAATAAATCCTCTCTTTCAAGTGCTTGCAGTTCTTTTTTTTCTGGAGGTAATATTACTATTATTATTACTATTATTATTGTTATTATCATTTATAATTCACAACCAGAGTGTAACATAAGGGTCTGATGTTTAATTCTTGCATTCTGTGTGGTAATAGTGAATCACCTTTAAATTCACTTGAAATCATGTAATTGAGTGAAATAATTATTTTAATGCATTTTAAAATTTATATGTATGTATAGGTCACTGCAATATTTCATTAAGGAAGACTTAAAAAAATTCCAACCTTTAATTGCCTTAGAGATCTTTGTTAGTTTTGTTTGGGGTGTTTTTAAGGTAATGAGTTACCTTGAAGGACTTAAGAGACTCATAGAACTGTGCACACACTTGATTCTTTATTTGCCTACTAGCACCCTCCTCCCACAGTCTACAGCTTTATTTCTAATTTCATATTTGTCTGAACTGAGCTTCCTTCCTGCTAATTTGCTGCAGTGCCCTTTTATAATGCAGGAAATAAAATGTGCCAGTTCTGTTCCCAGTGGCAGTATGCCTAAATTTCAGTTACAGCTTGAGGATATGTGAGAAACTGTGCTCTAGCTTTTAAAAAATGTTTGGGCTTGTTTCTTTTGTAGTTTAGTAATTTTTTATTTATTTTTTTATCTTGGGAAGTATTCTTAAAGTGTGTAGCATATAGTTGTTTTTGTGAGGTTCTTATACATATTTTAACACTTCTATTCACTTGTATAGTCCTTTTAAATTTTTTCCTTTAAATTAAATAATGAAAGTCCTGAAACTTTCTTCATTCACTATGTGAGCATTTTTGCTGTTGGTAAATACAGGCCAGGGCCAACTTAGGTGCAATATTACAAGAGAGGGAGAAAAGAGAGCACCTGTTCTTACTGTACTCTGCAGCTACCTGAAAGGAGGTGTAGTGAGGTGGGTGTTTCCCAAGTAACAAGCACTAGGACATGAGGAAATGGTCAACCCACCACAAGTATATTTTGGTGCAACTTCTGTTCTGGAAGATTTTCACTTTTTTTTCACCTCTTAAGTGTTGCAACACATGGTGCTTCTCTCATCTTTTTTATTTTGGAACTTTTTCTAGATTTTGTGTTTAAAATGGATGGTGGAGGAAAATACATTTCTATTCAATGCAAACAAAAGAAATCAGTCTTTTAAGATTGCAGAACACATTAAAATTTGCTTTAATACTGGAATACACAGGACTAAACAGCTGAGGTTTGGCAGAAGTTATATCCCTATACAGTACAGCAGTAGAATCTTTTGGAGTTTTTTAGTAAAACTCAATATAGTTCCATCATAATGAACATGTCCAGGTCCATTTCTCATTATTTTTTCTTAATTCCTGTTATGATGGAAACAACAGGATCTTAATTAATACTATTCATTCTCACCTGTTGTTATATTGACATTCTTATCTCTTCAGGTGGTGGGATTTTCAAACCTGGCTTTAATGGATGCTTCTTCCAGTCTTACAAGAAGCAGTGAGAGCTATGTAGCTCCTTGGAGCCGCATTTTAAGATTCGGTGTGTCTGCTGCACTCTGGGTAGCCATTGCCATCCTACAAGTATGTGAAACACATGACATCCTGAATTATCATTCTCAGGCTGGTTCTTGGAAGCTAAAATAAATCACTAGACTGTCCAAACTGCTTATCATAGCACGGGATAACTGTTATGTTTAACTTAACTGTTATTTTAGTTGTTTTAGCATAGTACACCTTTGGGACTCAAAATGAATCTTCTGAGATACGAGACATCTGACTTTGGAATCAGAATTTTAATCCTCTCAAAAATGTGAATTGATGCAAATACTTTGTTTTGTTTTAAATAACTTTGAAGCATCTGACAAGTTCAAAATAAAAAGCAGGTTCTTACTACAACTTTACTTCTTATAGGAAGTAGTATATCAATCCCATTTTATTAAGTGCAGTGCAATGGTGGCCACTACAGAAGTCTGTTATTTGTGGGTCTGTTAAGTGGTGAAATTAATTGCTTAATAATGTCAAATCTGATGAACTAATAAAAGAAAATTTGGTTGGTTTATTTCAGGTTATATTTTTTGCTGCAATTTATGAAAGATTTGTTGAAGATAAGATAAGCCAGTTTGTTGATTTGTGCTGTGTGAGCAATGTAAGTATTTCTTTGTCTCATCTGTAGTGCGGCATTTTGAATAGAATAGTACATAAGATAGTTGTAAGAATATTAAATAATATTTATTCATTTAATTTAGATTACTAGCTAACAGCCAAAGCTGATATTTCCTTCAGCTCATTTTATTGGTGAACACTGCTGGATTTCAGTTACACTTTAATTGGAAAATTATTTCAGAAGCATAGGTCTTTTAGACATCTAATTTTTAGGGGTTTTGGTTGTTTTTCTGTTGTTTTTTTTTTTTTTTTTTAGTTTAAATTGGTTATGTGTGCTGATACAGAATTCAAAAATAATGAGCTATAACAGAAATTAGGTATGGAGGCATTTACTGCCATTCTGTATACTGGTTTGTGTTTTAGTCCTTTTGACTTGCAAGTTGTCTTGCTTTTATTTAATGTACACATGTCCAGTTTCTGCTCCTATCCTGTGCTTGTCCCTCAACTGCTGAACTTCATTTTGTCCCTCTTAACAGTTACCACCTTTTGCATGCATTTTCTCTTACTCACATCTGAACTTGCTCTTCTTTACATATGGGTTTTGAAGACTTGTACTGCAGGAATTACCTTTTAACCAAAGAAGAGTGCAGTCAGAACACACTGGATTACCTCATTTGTCCAGAACTTCTTAAAAATACCAATTTACCTCTTTTATCAATCTTTACAGCCATGGTTATTCCTCTTCCATGAAACATCCATGTAATACCTGGACTGTAGAAAATTAGTTTTGGAGTTTATATGATATATAAGCATTGTATCGTGCTGAATGAAGTTCTGTTAAATACAGTCTTTAGGGAGTTCACCTGGAATCATGCATGTGTATTATGTAGCACAGAAATAACCTCTGAATCAAAATAAAATCTAATAGCTTTAACTTCTTCGATCAAGGGAATTAAGCAGCAGCAGATCCTTGCTGTTGATAAACTAAACTTGAAGCTGCTATGTGTTTCTAGTTACAATAGATAAAACTAATTAGTGAAAGAGTTGCTAAATATATTTCTCCCATATTTTTTTTTGTACCTGCCTACTTTGTATTTGTAGCAGGGCTGGCTGGCTGGTTTGACTGAACTTCACTATGAATTCAGAAGATCAGAAATAAAATTATAATTATTAATTAAAGTGTTCTCTCTTCTCCCATCTCTTAGATTTCAGTGTTTCTCTTATCACACAACTGCTTTGGTCATTATATCCATGGTCGCTCAGTGCATGGACATGCAGATACCAATATGGAAGAAATGAATATGAACCTGAAGAGAGAAGCAGTAAGTAAAAGTATTCAAGTTTATTTCCACTCAATTATTTATTTTATATAAAGACCACACACCTTAGCATTATAGAGCTGTGGTTCTGCACTACATTGAATCATGTTATTTAAAGATAGCAGCTGTTACCTTTACGTATGTAAATATGTGACTCAGTAGTTCTTTTAACTAGCTCTTCATCTTTCTTTTTCTTCACTATTTCATCTTGTTACTTCTTCACATTTCAAAGATGTAAAATTCCTGTTTCCCTAAAAAGTTTTTTTTGTGTATTAAGCACCTTCTTTTCAATATTTAAGCTTTTCATAAGGTCACAGCCACATTCAAAAAGGTGCATGCCAAAAAGTTTTCATAAAGAGCCAGATCTGAAACACTAATACAGAAACTTGCAATCTGTCAATCATTTCTTTTATTCCATCTCTTCTGCTGTGGTGATACAACCCATTTAATTTCTATAGAAATTAATTCACATAAGTATTTTTTCTGGTTTGTCATATGTTGAATCTTTGCTGAAAGATCAGACAAATATAAAATGTCTAATACAAGATCAGAGACTGCATTACATTTCATGACATATTGTATCTTTTTAGGGACAAGTAAGAAATTACCTTAAATAAGGATATTGCAATTTCAATGTTAAGTGGACAGAAAAAAACATAACCGTGTGAAAACTAAATCTAAAACACTGAAATACAGAGGAGTCTTACTAATAATGTTTTTGACTTATATGTGCCTACAATTTTTTCCTAATTGCTATTGTAATATAATTTTGGGGAAAACAGGTGATTTTCCCCATGAAGATGTTCTTGAGGTTTCTGAGATTTATTAAATGTGACCTGAAAAATATATGGAAAAAGTCAGGAATCCAAAACAAAGAAACAAAAAAGTGAGACAAGTATAGAAGAAATGATAGGCCTAAAAGAAAGGTCCTCAGAATAAACATCAAAATACGTATTATTAGAAGGTAATGAACCAAGCACAGGTGAGAAGAGAAATATGACTTTGCAACAGCAGGGGTCAGGATTTCATGTCGTAATGAAATCTTGCTGCAGTAGAACAAGAGTGCAGTGGATTCAAATATTTAGAGATATTAGGTATTATCTATACATGAAAGAGAGGAAATGAAAAGCTTTTGACTATTTTTGGGTCTATGAATGACATTAATAATGTTAATTTGCAATTGCTTTAATTGTATAGGAAAATCTGTGTAGTCAGAGAGGTTTGTTACCAAACACAGATGGCCAGACGTTTCAGATTTCCATTTCAAGAAAAATGCGACTGCACTATGACTGGATTCATGAAACCTTAACGAGAGTAAGTGAAATACTTGTATTGTTTAAATGTTATTTCAAATATGAAATTTTTCTGTTAAAGTCTTGGTCCTATTGTATTTCAGAAACGTGGTCCTACCAGGCTTTTGGACTCATCTGCAAATACTTTTGAACAAAGCACAAGGGCCTACAATGCCATGAACAAATTTCTCAGTTCTTTTATTGATCACGTATGTATATTGACATTACTATATCAAGGAACATATACTTATTCTAAGTATAGACTAAAATTGTAAATCTAAAGAACTGTAATTCCTCTTTAAGCATATGTGCTTTAATGTTTGTTGTTGAAGATTTTATGGCATCCAGAAAATGCTGCATTCAAGAAAACAAAAAACAATTGGAGTGATGTCCAGCAGTGCAGACTGCACTTAAAAATGACAAATCCTTTTTCAAAGTGTACTTATTTTTGTCTTGGAATAGATCAGTGAGTTTTGTTTCATTCATAAAGGTCTAAGTAGCTGCACTTCACTTTGTAGCAGGTTTGAAATCATAAAACAAGAAGTGTTGGGTTTTTTTTCTTACAGGTTCATAAAGAAATGGATTATATTGTCAAAGATAAGTTGCTGCTTGAACGACTTCTAGGCATGGAGTTCATGGAACCAATAGAGAAAAGTATTTTTTACAATGGTAAAAAGATGTGTGGTATTTGTACTATTTTAAGTATCCTGATTTCTGTGTAGCTTTCTTTCCTGGATTTTACAATCTAAAATGGATTTCACATCAATCAGGAGGGATCATTGAATGACTGCTTGTGAGGGAGGTATTTAAGAGAAGTTTTTTACATTACAGAAATCCTGTTTATAATTTCTCATTTGACTGTGATTTTTTTATTTAAGGCAGATGAAAGTGTCAGGTGTGCACATGTGTACAGATGTGTATGTTTATGAAATTCATAATCACAAGCATTGATAGAAATACATTGTTTGGTAGTCTAGACTGCTGTGGTTCCCAGAAGTTTAGATAGAAATCAGGATTTCATTGCACTGAATTACATGGTTTATCATGAAAATATGCTGTTTTCAATCAAACTTGCATTGGGCATTCTTCAAAAAAGTAAGAAGAGGGAAAATAATATGTTTCCTGTAATTGCTTACATATTCTTTTATAGAAGTGGTACTTTTTGATAAAATAAAGAGGTAGATAAATAGTCTAGAGTACTTTGGCTATGAAAAAAGTACTTTCACCTTAGAAGACCTGTTTTCTGGGAACCATTAAACAAAAATAATGCTGAGTTCTGAACCTCCTCCTAAATGAGGCACCAAGCATATATTTTTGTGATTTTTTTGAGTTGGGGCCAGAGCTAATAGTTACTAAAAATTTCAATGACAAGGAAGTTACATCTGCTTCTTCTTTTAAAACAACTTTTAACAATAGTCTGATTGAGATTTCAAGAGTAAGTAGAGTTCTGTGTGACACATGGGTTTTACCTGTTGTGTTCATCAGTACAATGCCATTTCATAAATGAAAAGTTTGTATTATTTTTCAACAGAATGACAGGACTATCTCTGTGTTGCCATAGAATGTTATAAATTGTTCTATCTCTGATTTTTCTTTTTCTTATCAGCTTCCTCAGCACAGACTGATGAACTCTACAGACTTGCAACTCACAGAAATATTAATTTTTTAAAAACTGTTCTCTTTCCATAGATGAAGGACACTCTTTCAGTGATGTTCTCTATTATGGCAATGAAACAACACTACTCATCTTTGATATCTTGTTTTTCTCAGTTGTGGATTTAGCTTCCCAAAGTTTTGTTTTAGCAGCTATTCTAACATATTTGCAACAAGAGGTAAATTTAAATTTAAGAACAAAGTAATATTTTTTAAATGGGAGTTGGTATGGCAGTTTAAATACTTAATTAGATAATAAATGCAGTGAGTTAGCAGTGTGCAGTGAGAGAAGATTATACTGAGACCTTATAAAATAGGGATTTTTATTTATTTTGTAAAATAGACTTTTGAGAAATTAATTTTGTTCACACAGTGATCCTGAATGTAGAGATTACAGATGATTTTCAGTAGAAAACACGAATATCTGTTAAAATTAATTTCACATATTCTATCATAATTTAGGATGGAAAGGTAGTGGAAAATGTTTTAAAAATGCCAAAGGAAATTAAGCATGTAATTTATCTTATTTATGATTTAAAGATAATCTAAAGCCGCTATTTTATGTTGGATAATGAAACATACTAGAGTAAGTATTTCTTCATTAATACATGTTTTCCAAAATGTTCTTAGATATTTAGGTTTATTCGTAATACACTTGGGCAGAAGAATTTGGCATCCAAAACCTTGGTGGATCAAAGATTTCTCATTTAATTGAGAAGATGAAAAACTGTTAAGGATTTAATCATGGAAAATATGAACATGATGGAAACGTCTCTGACCTGCAGATTAATTGTAGTAGACTTTTCAACAGTAACTATGTAATGGGCTTGAAGCTTGTAATTTTTTTATATTGTGTGCTATTAAGCTTTATTTTTCTGTATTTATAGTTTTTTGGGGTTTTTTTTATTTGTGAACACTCAGACATAGGCCTTTAAAAAGAAAGGTACATGCAAATAAGACAGAAGTAAGCTTACTGTTGTAATTATTAGAATAAGATAAAAATTATTTTATGGCTTTTGATATGATATGGACCACTGACTTTGAGGCAACAATTTGAGCATCCGGTTGTCAGGAGAGGTTGCCAACTCTGAAATTCTCTGGAAATACCTTCAATATTTATCTTTTTTTAAGTTATTTTGAGGTGTAATGTTCAGCAAATGTATGTCAAATTTTACACAGCACAGGATTTGTTCTGAATTAAGTTAGTGTTTCAGGAGGAATTTTTAAAGAACACTTATTTGCAGTGACTCCCACTTGAAATTCTAACATTTCTGTCTTTTGTCATACAGTATTGTATAATTCTGTCTCTTCTCTTGGAGAGTTTATCATTGTTTTTCTTGGGTGTGGCCTACACATGACATGCCAAACACAAGACCTTGTGATGCAAGACGTTCAGGGAAACAACAGTAATTATTCGGTTCACTTTTTCCACACAAGTGAAATGGAAGCAAATTTTTTAAACCTTTGTAGAATTGCTTTCACAGGTGGTCATGGTCTCTTAATTTTCTGATTTTATTATCTTTAGATATAACAGAGACCATAATCATTTTACCATCATGATATTTTTGGAATTTAGGAGAGTTAATAATTACTCAAGTGCCAAGGGAGATTGTGAACAGCCTTCAAATCACCTGAAACTGAGGTTTAAATGGGAGGTCTGCCTCCCAGTTTTATCACTAAAAAGTCTCCCTACCTTTTTATACTTAATGTTTTTTCAGTAAATAGTTAAGCATGAATAGTGTTTGCTATAGGGTGTATAGCTGTTACTTGTCTTTAGATGATTCAACAAGGGACTTACATGAGCAAAAATACCAGGAAGATATCAGTCAACATCTTCTCATGTTTATTCTGAAACAGAGACTGAGGACATGATTAGTTGAATTTAGCAGATTTCCAGTGCAGGCATGCTTATCTGAATTGAAGCAGTACTGAATTTCAGATGTTTTTTGGCATCACAAAGCTGAACATGTCCTCATGTTGGTACCATGTCATACTGCGAAGGGCTTCATGCTGGAGAACAGAAAACTGCAGACGACCACTCACTATGAGTGCGAACAAGCAGCCTCTCTTTATTACATTAGCAGGCAGTTTTTATACATTTCTTTTCCCAAGGATTATTTAAGATAAGCTATTTTCAAACTAAGTATTGCAACAGCTTTTCTTTTAAGGTACATGGTATGCTAGCTAAACAGGAACTTGTGTCTCCAGATGTCTTTTCTTTTGTCCTTGTACATTCTTTGTAACATAGTTAGGATTTTATTTTCTTCTTTAGTCACGTCAAAGGCACAGTGTCCCTGCTGTGGTCTTTCCCACACTTATGGGATTTTATTATATACGGGCTGTAATGCTACAGCGCCCACAAGACCACCGACATCATATCATACTAAACTGAGAGTAACATGGACACAGATCTCAGTCACTATTGCTCCACTGCATTTGCTTTTGGTGCTGCAAAGCCTGTGTCACTTGCTAGTCCAGTACAGTTGTATTGAGTGACAGAATGTGCCTGACAGAATAAGGCTGTTACCAGAGAGATAACTGAAAAGTTTATTTGCAGTGGGACATCCATTTATTAATGTGCAGTTTACCATGGGCATTTCCATTTCATGCTTTCCTTGCATGTCTGCTTGTGGACACAGTTTGTAGTTTGTTGGTGCACACTATGCCTCAGAAAAGGTGTGTGTACAAAATTTTCTAATGGAGTGAACTGTTCAGGATAAATAAAATTAAGGTTGTTGCATTTATGATGAATGTAGTAATTAAAGTGTCCATAAGGTTCTGGATCTGTTCAAACAGCCCAAAAGTCTTTTTTTCCACTGGGAACCATGACAGTATGACTTCATTAGTTGTGAGGTTTCTTGTCAGTGATCTACTGAGAGCCAAAACTGTAAAATAAGCTAAGGAGCCATCCAAAGAATATTCTGCAGTAGGACACTCACAAGGCAAAGTTAGCCTCACCTGGTGTCCATGTATTTATTTGGTGGATATCTTTGCACAGCTTAACTAAATTTAAGTCCTTACAGTCCTTAATTTGCAGTTCTACTGCAAAGTCAGTGTATGAGATGAAGTAACATCTTTACTCATATTTACTCAACTAACAGAGTAAATTTTTTACTCAAGCTTATTTACTCAAGCTAACAGATGTGACTAAAGGTGTGCAGGGAGTTGCTGTGGTCCATTAATGAGCAAGGGTGACCCTGGTGAAGTGCCCTAATACTGGTCTTTAGACCAGTAGAACTGTGAATAGAACTGTGCATCACTGTCACTGGTCACAGGCACACTTGTTCTCTCTGAATAATGGTGATGTGTTCATGATCATGAAGTTTTTCCAGGGAATAGAACCACACCTCAACCATACCTTCTCCAGAGTGGTCAGATTTATGACCAACTACAGTCAGAATACCTAAACTGACTAGATCTGGGTGAATCAGAGGATGTCTGAAAGCAGAATGAAGATGTTCCTGTGCCATCTGTAGATGTGTGGTTTTAATTAGTTCAGTTTTTATCAGTTCAGTACTTGCAGAACTAGAGACATTTCAGCATGTGGGCTCTCACTGTGTTCTCAATGCTTGTGCTAACCAGGTAGACCTCTCCACACTAAACTCCTGCTTTGAGTTTGCTTTAGATAGGCTTTAATTATCTGCTGCACAGTAGGGCACATGAAAGCTTTAATGACCTTGCATTTTGCAAGAACTACTGCTAAAAGCAACTCTTCTTAACAGATAAATGATAAATTAATCTAAAAACATCCTGTCAAAACGGTTCAGTCACTTGGCCCTCTCTTTCTCCTCAGTGTACACACTACTCTGTTTTGCTTTATTTTTCCAGATCATTTGTCTAAAATGCTAATATAGCTAACATAGGCACTCTACATGATTTAGGAAATAATTACAGGAGTTAGAAGCTCCAGGAATTCATAGAAGCTTTTCTTCACTCTTGCTGTCCAATGAACTTGGAACAGGTTGACTGAGCTTTGTTCCCCTATTGCTTGATATTTGTTTAGGAAATATCAAGATTGATATTTGTTCAAGAAATATCTCTTGTGATTGTATTTCCAGCTTATTTTTTTTTTTAATTAATATGCCCCTATAATGTGTTGTTCATGTTATGAGTGTCTTTTAGGTTTCTAAATGTTCTGTTTGCCCACAAGGCATTTCAGTCTCTCCTGTCTATTTCTCTGAGCAATAAAAAAAAGTCAAGATTTGAGATGGGTTTTTTCCCACTTATTGGGTTGACTTACAACATGTTTCTTCTTCCATGCACATGAGAGTAGGGCCAGAGGTGCTGCTGGCTCTACAGTCCAGAGAAACTGTTGGAACAAGTGTGAGAAAGGGGTTTTGCAGTCCATGCAACAATGGAAGGTATGGTTTTGGATAGCCAAAACTAACGGAATGAGATGGTTGTTTTTTGCCAAGATAGATACCAAACAAATTATTTCTACAAATAGTTAAGATCTGTATGTACAGACAAGGTACAGTAATTTCAAAACTATGTTAATATTTACAGATTTCATTTACTGGTGAGCACTTGCCCTTTTACTATGACATTTATTTGAATGGTAGGGGTGAGTGTGTGACTGAAGTAAACTAACAGAGGTGAGAGTGGAGCTGGCAGTGTGCTCAGTTTCCACCCTCCCATCAGCACAGTGATGCTAGCCAAGCCCAGCTCGAGGGGTTTTGGTTTGTTTTTCCTGTTTTCAGCAGGAGTGTTTGAGCAGCGGGTGCAGGGGACAGTGACATTGTAACACACTCCTAAGAAAATCGCAAGTAAACCGATGGTGGAAGGAGGTAACTACCAAACCTCTCAAAACTGGTCTCCCTCAACACTACCTACTTTCCCCTAATGTTTTTTTCTCTACCCAGTGTCATGCGCATTTCTCCTGTACCTTTTCACTAATTAAAAGCACCATCAAACTCTCCTGTGCCACAAGCCACTGCATTCAAGCAGTGACTGACACAACTTCCTCCCTCACCCCATCACTGTGAACTGAGATGCAGATCCTGCCCCTCCCTTCCTGCAGGTCTGGCACCCAGGCTCTGCTGGGACAGCTGCTGCCTTCCTCCATTTTCCCTGGGCAAATGAGGAGAAAAGTGACCTCAGCAGGAGAATGCTGCCAAGCTGAGTAACACTGTGTGCCAAGGTGTGCCTCAGGGTTGCAGCACAGGTTCTTTGGTAAGAAGAATGAAAATCCAAACATAGCCTTAAAAGTCAGTTTAAAAGTGTGATGTCACAACTTCTGTGTATGTCTAAAAGAAGGAATGAAACCAAGACCCCTCAAAACCCTATTCCTTGTGCACTGACTTCCTCCAGCTTTGCCTCTTCTATTGCCTACATACCATCTCCATCCCAGAACACCCCCTTCCTTCCTTTCCAGCTTCTTACCATGACACACAGACAGATGACCCCTGTGAGAAAGTCACAGTCCTTGCTGGCCCACCTCTGGCTGCCAAAGGCAGCAGGGCTGTGGGTGATGTCCTGCAGGCAGGATGGCCGAGCCATGCCAGCCTCCCATGGGCATAGGTGTGCAGGCAGGTCTGGGCTCCAGTGCCCATGGGGAGGACCTGGATCTACAGGTTGGACTGGGGATCCTGGAGCCTCTGGGACAATCCCCAGGAAACTCCATGGGAGAGGCATTTGGCTCTCTACAAGCTGAGTTATGTTTTATCCTGGTAGAGCTTCAGTAAGCTGTGATGGTCCAGAGGCCTGACCAGCTGTATCCCTTTCTGTTCCAGACTGCTTTACCAACCTATTGATGCTACTCAAGACTTGTCACCCCTTTAGTTTTCCCCTGTGACTTCAGTCACAGCAGGAGTAGCTCCAAGCCTGGGAACTGGGGAGAGGTGAGGCAACCCTTGGGGTTAATGAGGAAATATTTGATGGTCAAAGCTTATCTGTGGAATAGCCCTGCAGAGGCCAGGAGGCAGAACTGCATTAGCTGACACAGAAAATTTCCCTTTGAATGTTCAGAATTGTTCTTTTGTCAATCTGTGAAAGCTGAGCCCGCTCCTGTCAATTTCACAAACTGTGGTGTTCATAGAATCAAACCAGAGACTGAGTCTGAGCAGAGAGAAGGAAATGTATTTGCCATAGCACTGAAGCAGTTATTCCTAGAAAACCTGCAGCAATTAAGAGACAGATCTAGATTGTTTATTTCAGTGGTTGGGTTTTATACATAAGTGCCTTTTATTATGGAATTATCAAATTTCCATTTTACAGCTCTGTGTGTCAGGGTAGCAGAAAAGGCTCATGCAGTATGGGGGAAACAGGAATGGATAAAATGAACTGTAACCCCCTGGTCGCCATAATCTTCTCACCCTGGTTTACAGCTGCAGGAAAATAATCCCCTCCAAATTATACAAGACATAAATCTCCAGTTCTTCCTGCAAATGCTGAATGTAGATATTTGCTTTTGTCTTTTCCTGATCTCTGGGACAAGAAGAGTTGCACCAAGTGACCTCCCAAGCAAACAGCTCAGTACCTCCCAGAGCCCAATTCCCCTTCCTATCCATGCCTTGCCACTGGCAGCCAACCTGGGATGAATACATTTTGCACTTTGACATGCTACAGTTCCCTCTGAATCCTCTACAAGCTCCATGGAGCTGTTGGGGCAGCATCCCCCTTCTGCAGCCTCTTGGAGGATGGATCTGGGCACTGACTTTGGGACGCATCCCCAGGCTGCTGCCCCACCTGCACCAGCCCTTTTCCTCACCTCTTCCTTTACAGGCTTACCCGGGCCTGCAGAGAGCCAAGCCCCAGAAACATTGTCAAGGGCACTGCAGGAGTTTAGCTGAAATCTTTATGTTTAATAACAGCTGTGCTGAAAGCTCGGTATTTTTTGCACTATCCTGAAAGGTCAGAGAAGCAATGATGCCAGGAGAGGGACCCCTCAGGTGTTCATTTCTCCTAAAAGCATACAGTCAGAAAGCAGTTTCTGGATTTTTTACAGTTTGAGACAGGGAAGGAAAAGGCTGCATTTCCCATTTTCAACATTTTCTTTTTTGCATGTGTGTGGGTATCAAGAGCTGAGCTTCACTGTTGAAAAGACCAAAATTACTCTCCTGTACCTTTTGGTGCAAACTATTCTCTCTACAAACACTGGAAAATATTACTGCATGGTCAGGCACATGACAGGACATGCAGATTGCTTTCTGTGGAGATTACAATGCAGTGAGTGTTGTGACATGGGGCACCCAAAAGCTCAGTGCAGAATTTGATGAGACTCTGGGTTCTCCCCTCATCCGAAATCCACAAGGACAGGGAAATACACCTTTTCATGAGGATGGAGGCAAAGCCTGACAAATTAATCTGTGTAGACGTGATTACAGTTAATAATAATAATAATAATAATAATAATAATAATAATAATAATAATATAACAATAGAGAGAATATGGCTGCCTGGCTTGCACAGGCAGCTGCAGCTCACTCGTGGCTAACACTGATCTTACTTACTGCATATTATTTCTCTTAGGTGACACCCTGTCTTTGCATTTGCAGAAACCCCAGCACCGTGTTGTTTGGAAGGCAACACAATTTAATTCCTTTGAAGGCTGCAGATGCTGTGATGAGGCTCAGGGATTTGTAAGCATGGTGATGGGAAAGTGCTGGGTCTGAGACCTGTGGGTCAGGACCATCTGGTCTATCAACAGGAAGAGCAGCATCCTACAGCGATGCTGTCTGGTTTGCAGCTGTAGATGTGCAGCTGTGACACCCCTGTTATACAGGTTGTAAGGAAAAGTTGGCTGCTATCAGTGAGGAACTTTTGCTTCCTCACCCCAAATACTCTGAGCAAACCACAATTTCTTCAATCTCTTTAGCTGTTTACAACTAGCATTGCTCTCCAGAGGTTTATTTCTGACAGTCTGAATAAATGCAGAGGAAATGCTTTGATGACACACTTCTTTGAAATAATAATGTTCATTGTCCATGCTCAGCAGACATGAAGCCAGAACAGACCATGAAGTAATGGAACCCCCCTTGGTGGCCACTCAGGGCTCTCAGTTCCTCTGCAGTCACACTGATTCCCCATTCCTTGTCATCAAGGGAAACCCTGCCTTCTCAGCAACCATTGCCAGGGAAGAGCTGGGATTCTTTATGATGCAATTAAGTAGCAGACATTTAACTGTATCTAGATGGGAGAACAGAAAGAGTTTATCTGCTCTGGGGAATGACTTCTATCTCCTGCTTTACCTGGGAAAGCTTGAAATAGATGCAGTAGGTAAAGGCAGAAGTTAGGGAATTCAGAAAGCTTCACCTGCCACCAGTGATTGCTATGCCATCCATAGTTATAAAAGCTGTACTGGAAACCACAATGTATAATTAGAGGTAGTGGATGTTTTCACAGTCTCTGCCTGAGTGTATGCAGGAGAGTAATATCCTGGCTGCTCTTCACATCCCTTGTCAGTCTCTCAGCTCAAGGACAGCGTAACAGACATCTGCAATGAGCAAGAGCAAGTTCTGTGAATGCTTGTGCTTGGAAATAAGCACCTCTAGAGCCCAGCTCACAGCTGGAACAAGCCTCAGCCCCTGACATTACCTGTGCAGTGGCGCTGAAATGGATCTAACTGGGCAAGTGGCTCAGAGAGTTGTTGATGAGCAAGGAACCCTGGTAGGGTTTGCTGTCCTGCAGGGCCAGTATGACACTGGTGGTACCAGGTGAGGGGAGGAAAAAGTGGAGGAGCCAGGTCTGGGAAGAAGTTCCCAGGGCAGCAGGCCTCAGTTTTGCCCAGTTGACACCAGAGCAAAGTGCAGAACCAGCCCATGATTACAGGCTCTTCCAGCTGTTTTTTTTTGGTATTGCACAGGAAATATAAGGCAGCCCATCCTTGTGTGCTCCTTCTCCACAGCCCCTTTGCCGCAAAGAGAGCAGTAAATGTGAATGCTGAACACGAGGTACCGCCCCTTCCCTGGCTGTCAGCAATCCACACACCCAGCGAGGGCAAGCTGGGACTACAGTGAGGGTCCCAAGCCAATGCAATGGAGACAACCACCCAGTGATGACACCTTCTCACATGGTTTTGTATTCTGACCTTAGCTAAGAATTACCAGACTCCCCTGTCCCAGAAAATACATGAGAAAGGCGTTTCATGAGAAAAGTGCCTACAGTCCAGGAAGCTGCCGTCTTCCAGCTTTTCTATATGACAAAGGCATAGGAGATCCATGGTACAGAAGGCTATATACAGCAAATTAAACACTGTGGGAAGATTAGAGCCATCAGCAAGGTGGGGAGCAGAGAGCAGTATCTTGTAGGGCTCCCAGCAGTGGGTCTAGGTAACCCCCCCAGAGTGCACTTTCTTCCTGCAAACCACCTCTGCAAATAAAACCAGTGGTTCCCAGCAGGGTGGCCATGCTGGCAGGTAAAAGGTACCTGGCCCCAGGTGTTTGTAACCATTAGCCCAAGAGTCAGTAGGAAACAGTGACCTTCCTGGCCCCAAGTCATTGCTTAAGAGTTTAAAGGAGGGATGTAAGCAATGATAAAATGCTCCAAAGCTCATATCCCTGTCCAAATTCTGGGGATGCTGCAGGTCTGTGTCTCCTTTGTTGCCAAGGAGTGATTCAGCTAAAGGAAAGGGGAATTTTGCTTTGGCTGGAAATGTTTTTTCTCAAAGAAACCCACCAAGCATATGCTGAAACCCCACTGGTGCCCTGATCCTCCCTGCTGTGTCATAGCACAGGCTCCTGCACAGTTTGCTCCCAAGGTAATTATTTTTAGGGTTAATTTCTGAGCAGGGGAAGGTATTCTGCTCCCAAGGAACTACGCTATTAAACACAATTTTCCTCTGGGTTTACACATGCATAAAAAGGTTGTATTCAAGCCAAACCTGGAATAGATACGTTTCAAACAACCTCCCTCTTGTTTGCTCAGTCCCAGAGCAGTATTGATTTAAGAATACTGTCTTGACAGTAATCTGTTGCAAAAGTTTAAATTCCTTTCACAACCTGGAGAGAAAAGGGGGCCTCTCAGTGAAGGTTCTTCTTGGCAGTGGCAGGGGTTGGCACTCCTCAGGCAGCCATCTGTGCTCATTAATTCTGCTGGAAGGCTGCACTGGCCCCTCATAGGAAAAAAAGGAGGGCTCTGGAAAAGCATGAATTAAACTAGCTGGTAATTCCCCTTTTGCCTATATCTGAACATGCAGGTTTAAATGAGATACAGCTTCAAAGCAGTGATTTTGGAAGGCTGGAACCCTGCTGAGGTTGGGCTGGCTCCTGGGTCAGGGGGCTGCGCTCCAAAACGCTGAAGAGCGCTGAAAGGGGCAATGCATGCAGGGCCATCTCTAGGAGCATGTAAAGCTGAGGGACAAAAGGCCCACAAGTGTAAGCCGTGGAGGCTGAAGGAGGAAGGGTTTTCCAGCATCGCTTCCTGTGTCCAGCTGCTGCTCCCAGTGCACCCACCCACCTCCGAAAGGGCCCTTCTGACAAGGAAGCGTCACATTCGGCTCAAAGCCATCGCACAGCACCAGCTCTGCTGTCAGGCCAAGCTCTGCTCTGTAGGAAACTCCTTGCAGCTGCAGAACAAGGAGAGGCTCTGGGCAGCTGGCCCAGCGCCTGAGGGACAAGGAGCAGTTGTCACACTGCTCTTGGACATGTTGCTGGGGGTTGCTTGGCTGTCGCCCCAAACTCCCCTTCTAAGCTCACAAGTCCACTCATTCATCCTGAGGACACTTCCTCACCTTATGCCAATTCCAAACACTACGTCCCTGACTAGCACCATAGTGCAAGACTCCAAGTGTCTCCCTGCCCTTGTGTCCCACAGCAGGCAGTCCCACCACCTTGCAGTCTCCTCACGGGGCCAGGGCCGACCACTGGGAATGAGTGCACTGGGAACTGGGCAGCTCTGGCCACCACCATCCTGTCCAGTTACACTCGATTACTGACAGAAGCCAGGCCAGACAAAGCCAAGCTTTTTCTTGGACAGAAAGGAACTACAGGACCACACTTGGCCCAGGGAAATTCTCCATCCGGGACATATACAGGACATTATTTTGTTTCCTGGGATAGAGAGGACTGAGCCAAAGAGCGTAAAAACATCTGGGAACATAGGAGAAATGCCTTTTTATGAAATCAGCTGTTGTTTTCAAAAAATACCTGGGTTGAATGCTGAAAGTTTTGGATTTGGAAATTTCTGTGATGCAACTGCAGCACAGAGAGTTGGGGATGCCCACAGAGAATGGTGGTTGAAACATTCCAGAATACTCCCAAATACTTTCCAAAATGTTGTATCACCTCTTTGCCATCAAACATCTGCCAAGCACTTGGAGATCCCTGGCCCAAGCCTACTCTGTGCAGCCTGCTCTTGTACAAGGACAAGTTCTAGCCTAAACACTGCCTTTCCAGCAGTGATCCCAGCACTGCCAGCAGAGTTTCAATGCTAAGGCTTCTTCAAAGTGAACAAAACTGTGACCTCCCCTGACCACCCCATTCACTGACTGTGTGTCACACTCTCCTTCTGCTGGCTGCCAAGGGACCAAAGCCAAAGGAACAGCCTTCCACATCTGCTTGTGACAATCTCCCCACTGAACTCCAGTCAAGTTATCTGAGTGCCCAACAAAAGCATAAAATGTATATTAAAGGGACTTCAAAAAAACATATGAATAGGATCTCAGTGGGGGAAAGGCATAAATGTCAAAGTATAGTCTTCATTAAAGCCAATCTCCCTGTAACTATCTCAAGTTAATGGTCATTTTGTAATGTTGTGCCTACAGTTATGCTAACAGTGCCTACAGTAAAGTTGTGCCTGAGTTAACACTCTTTTATGTGTATGTTATATATATTGTTATATGGAACAACATGCAAATCACATCAGGGTTATCAGTCTGTTGTCGTTCCCAGCTATATCTTATTAGTTTTATTCAGAGAGTATGAATTGAAGCACAATAGCTAGACCTTACCAAAGCCCCAGTTATTTTAGATCAATTATGATCAGAAATACACTTTCATGAAACCATGGGGCCCTATAGCCACCTACATACATGTACATTCCCTGGTCACTAACTCAGTCAATTCAGGGGTTAAAACCACATTTCTTCTCACCCCCAGCATAGCAAAATGTAAATAGGCCACTTGTTTTGCTGCTCTGCTCCATGTATCGGCCACAGAGGGTCCAGAAGTTAGTGTTTAGCTGACAATTTTGCTGATAATGAGGGATGAAGAGCAGCCTGTTCATTTACAGCCACATCACCTCTGCTGACAGAAGTAAAAATGGGCTTTTGTCAACATCAACAAACAAATTAGAAACTGCTCTGGAGAGACAGAGCTCTGGTAGCCCCATTGTGTCAACAGTGAAAGGAGGGGAGGGCCAGGCCCTTCCAGCCAGCGACTGCAGGGGATGTGAGAGACCTGGCTGCCTGTAAGGCTTCTCTCTGCTGCTGGCCTGCTGTGAAGGCAGCTCAGGGACCCTGGCCAGGTGCAGACCCAGCAGGGCTACACTCACTGGATATGGTGGCTCAGAGTTTGCTGGCTTCGCTCCCATTGGTCACTGCAGCTGCACCAGGCAATAATGGATGTCCTACAGCTGGCAGGCACTTTTGTCAAAACAATGGGTTTTTATCAGAAAATGCCAGTTCATCGAATTCAGCAGACTTTCTAATGAACTTATGAAAAAAAAGAAAGAAAAACAGATTCTTTTCAGGACCTTCCTCGTTCCTTCCTGGTTTCTTGAGCTGCACAGCTGCCAAGGACTCAGAAGCTCCACAGGGCTGCTAATATTTCAGATTTTTTATTTTCCAGGGATGAGAAGCCTGGAAAAGCCTAGCATGAATAGGCCTTATAGGTCCCTGCAGAATAGGACAGAGCCTGACATCCTGGAAGATATCCTATCACACCAAGGACATAAAGGGTCTAATGCCCAGGGAACAAGGAGCCTGGACACATTGACAAAGACTTGGATAACACAGAATGAAATTCCTGGACTAAAGGAAGTTTATAGGAACACCAAACTAATTAAAACCCCAGGATCTCCATTCAGGTTTCTTACTATCAAAACTTCATTTTGAAATCAAACACCTCCTTTGTTGTCTGTGAGGAACAGACCCACCACCTGTCCACCCACCCCTGAGAAAGGAGAATGCTTGTGCTTTCTAACTCTCCATCCTTTCCTCTCACTTCTTGCAGTATCTGCAGGTTTTCCTGTATATTTCTTATGGGAAAATACATTTCCCTCAGTGCTGCCTTCATGGTATTGAGGGCACACAATTTGTTGTTTAATCCAAGTGCTTATCTCTGCTGTGTTTGATGTTTATAAGAGTTACTTGCCAATGATTTCCTAGGTGTTTTAATAACAGGTGTTGCTTCCTTTATGTATGCCAGAGTGAAATTTCCTGTATGAAATCCAGAGATAGGGCAAATAAGGGATGCACTGCTCTGGCTATGATAGTCCCTTCTTCTGGATAAATGTTTCCTTCCACCACCCAAGGTGAGACTGGATGTCCGATTGGGTGGGTCACTTAATGCTGCTGGAGGGAGCAAAGGCTACTCTGCGCAGTCCAGGGCTTTTCATGCAAGGAGACAAGTCCACAGCCCTCATTATCTTACTGTGCAGAGCTGTTTGGATGCCTTTCCAACCCTTGGCTCAGAGAAAACTAGTCCCCAGGGCTCACACTAAAGGTGACATTCAGGGCATTTTGTAAACGTGCAGGTGCCTAGCTCTGACAGACACATTTCCCAGACCCCAAAGGCACAAGGCACACACTTGTAACCTCCCTCACAACTCTAAGTGCTTCCATTGCTGTTTCTGGATTATTACCTGTGGCTAACCATCTGCTCAGTTAGAAGGACCAGCTTGAATTCCTCATTAATAACCGTATGAGATATCCACACATCCCTCCAGAGCTCTGGTTCAGCCTCACATGGTGCTGGTAGGCATAAAGAAGCACCAGCTGCAAACGGTGTCAGACCCAAGCTGAGAGCAGAGAAGGCATCCTATAGTTCCACAAGGTCTGGAGGAAAGGAATTTCTTTTGCATGAGGGAAATAAAAGCAGTGAGTGACACAGGGAAGAAAAGAACATGAAGAAAGATGATGGGGAGAGAAAAGGTTTCCCCACTGTAACCACAAAGGCTTTGTGCCTGCAGCGGGAACTATGAGCTGACTTCTGATGTCAATCATGGCTTCATGCATCACCCTATTTTTCTTACAATTATTTGATTACCAGATCACCTTGTGCATTAAAAGCACCTGCCTCAAAGTTGCAATATTGTATCTTCAGCAGAAACAAGCAGAAATCATCCCCCTTCTGAGCATGGTGCTTTTTTTCATCAAAAAAACATCAGAACCACAGGCAGCTCAGATGACAATGCTGCCCTCTGTAACCAGGTGGCCACCCCCTCAGAAACAGAACAGATGCAAAATATGAAGTGTTAAGAAGAGGTTAGGATTCGATAAATGGAGAGACAAACACTTTGATCTGGGGACTGGCCTGTCCTTTTCCCATCCTGATGGCATAGTGGCATAGGTTTACTGAGCTCAGAGACAAAAGACTGCTCAGTCCTTTAGCACTTTTTTTTTAGATTGTCTGCTCTGGTATTTGCTGCTGGCAGAGCAAGCTCTGCACTCAGTCACTCATATCCAGTTGTCATGAGAGCTGATCAACCCCTTGCACAGACACGGATATGCCTTTACTGACTGACCTCCATCTCCAGTAGTACTTCACTCTGGGCCTCACCAGCTTTCCACCACAGGAAAATTTGGGCACTCCTTCCAGTGCTTTGATTTTGATTAAGAACATATATTTAATTCTATTCGTAATTTTGAAGAACTTGGATAATTTTAACAGAGCTTTAAAAAAAAATCACATAATTTTTCATCTTCTAGTTACTGCATCAAAAAACATTATAGAAATATAGAAAAATTATATATTTCCTAAAGTTCGTGTTTCAGATGATGCCTCAATGCCAGTTTGCCATTGGGACCTAAAGATGAAGCAAAGATGAAAGAATAAATGCAGTCCTGCATGTTCAACACACAAGCAATTTCAAGAATTTCTGTTCAACACAGAAAAGTTATTTCAAGGTGCGTTTCAGACACAGCCACATAACTGATTTGGAAAGGAAAACTCAGCTACAGTTTGAGAGAATTCAGTGGCAACAGGAGCAATGATCACTTGCTCTCTTAAAGGAACTTTATCAGAAAAACAAAAACATCCTTAATATTTCTAGCACAAACCAGGCATGGATCCAAAAATATTTTACCTCTGAGTAACTGGGGAAATGAGCTTTTTCCACCCTGCATTCTCCTGCAGTGACTCACCAAGGAGCTCAGGCCCCAGTGCAAGGCATCCTTGCACACTGATCCATCAGGAGCAATGCTCAGCCAAGCATATGGCATCACAATCACAGACAGCAAGCGAACTGAAGATTTATTTCACCATGGGTATGAAATGCATATTTCATTATGTCCACTATGCAGATGATCTGGCCATATAACTTCAGAGAGCTCAATTACAATATTAAAGTATGGTGAATGGTGGTTTTCCTAGAAGTTCTACCTGTATTGTATCAAATATTCAAAAAAAAGTTCTGTTCATGTCAGTTTGTCCCAAATGACCAGGGGATCCCTACTGTAAGGCACATATATGCATAATCCTGTCTGGGAATAAAATTACAGGAAAATATTCACAGGACAAAGGCTGGCCCTACCCCATCTTGTGCTCTTGAGTGTTCCCTCCCACCCACCATCTCAGGAGAATAAAGCATATTTTTCTCAAAATAAATGCCAACACGATACAGGTCTTTACATGCAATATATCCTATATAAAAGGAAGTGGTCGGTGTACCTGTTTACTTGGTGGTGTACATTTTTGCAATGAATTAAAATGCCAAACTGAATTTCAAGGACTTGACTGAAGATATGCACAGAAGGCATGTAGACTGGGTGCAGGAGGTACAATGTCGCTCACTGATTTTGGGGAAAACAAGACAATGGAAAATGTCCTTCATCTCACATGTTCTCAAGCATTTTTAAATGAATGTGCAAGATCTTTCACACCACAGTTAATTACAGAGATGGAAATGTGTCTCCCACTGTACCAGAGCAAGAGAAGCAAGAGAAGAAACCAGAACTGCAATACCATAGTGCCAGTTTCTGAACTCAGCTGTAACTATGGCAATCTTCATTCACAGTATTTGACTGAGACTATAGAAAAATAGTGCACTTAGCAAGCTTGAATAAATCACTACTTCACCAGTTTACAAATGTTTCAAAGACATGAACTTCTACAAAAATAAAACTTTATAAGTCATTTGTATTTTAAGAAATCATTTGACATTACCTCTGCATTGCCTTTTCATGCTAACTACAGGGACTTGGCTTTTCAGAGTAGCCAAGCATTAAGGGAAATACATTTCAAAAAACAAGAAAAAAAAATCAAGTATTAACACAAGTATTAACATAAATTCTAATCCAATGTCCTGTTACTGTGCAATTACTGTTAAAAGCTGATACTGTCAGCAACAGTATTTTGCTTTTCCTGGGTTGTAAAAAGTGAAAGGGGGACACTGGGCCAAATTCTTCTCTCACTTATATGTGTGTTTTTCCATCCCACCTACATTGGCGTCAGCAGCCTCAGCTTGCTGCATTGTCACAGTTCTGAGTGTTCCCCGTAAATAAGCTCAAATAAAGGAGTAGTCTGGTATTAACAGAAAACAAAACAAAACAGAAGAAATGGATCAATACAGCACATTTCCTCCCTGCATCCAGCTCCCCTGATGTTCTGGGCTGTCGGGGAGTGCTTCACTCACCAGCTGCTCCCTGGTATGTGGTACAAGCCTGTTGTTCATCTCTGCTTCATACAGCATTTTTCTCTACTCTTCTGGTACAGAAAGTAACTGATAGAAGAGAAAGCAAAACAATAAAAAATAATAATTTTCAAACATCAAAACCAAGCCTTTCTTAATAGAGCTGTTTGGTTTGAGACAGCCAGTGAACAAGTTTTTGCTTGCTACTTATTGATGTCCAAGAGAAGCCAGAGAATGCTCTGGATGCCGTATTTATTTCAGTGTTCACTATACCGATGCATCATGTAGAGTAACTGCACCATACATGTGTTTGACAAACACTTAAGCTAATCCATAGCCACACAAGTTAGGTTAGTGGTGTTTGAACACAACAAAGGAGGCATTTCTAGTTCACAGGGATGGGCACATTTCTGGCAGGACTCATCACTGAATCCCAAAGGGGTCAGAGATATCTGGCTTCCCAATATCACACTACATCTGGTGATTTGGCCTTGGTAACAAGACCAAACAGGCTTGGCCACAGTAACAAAACAAAAGGTAAAGGCAGCAAGATAAGGCATTTAGCAGAATTTTGACTGCTGCAGGCAAGAAATCATGAAAACATGATGGTCTGCACTGTGAGTGCTGTAAAGATGGCCTTACAGAATGACCATGGAAAATAGTACAGTGTGGGAATACACTCAGTTATACTATAGTCCCTTTTCCCTTAAGTTTTCTTTGAAACTTTTTTTTTTTTTTTAAGAAAGACCTGGCAGCAAAACAACATTTTTGAACTTTTCTTTACTGACATGACTGGAATGTTTGGGTGTGAGCCGTCTGCAGTATGTGCTACAGGCTGAACACTGTGCAGCAAGTCCCATGCCTTTGAGCACAAGCTAGGCCCAGGGAGTGCACTTCTTGTGCACATGGGAGCCCTGATTTTCACTGTCTGGAAACAGTTCAGAGCTGTCAACGATGCAGATTGGCTAATCAAAACTCCACATGGCTGAAGGACACACACACACTGACCTTTACTACAGCCTGGGGAATGCTGCTTGCAGCCTGAAATGACTTTGTAGAGTTGCTCCCACTGTTTGAGCTCTTTGCAAGTACTGGCAGGGATACTGTGCCTCCAAACAAAGCACCTTTTAAATATGTACTTTTCAGAGAGAAGGGAGGAATTCTCTCTGATTCAACAGGGCTTTCAGATACCCTTTCCAGATTACTACAGTGGTTTCATTCAGTTATGCAGACTTCAAATTAGAAGTTAATGAAAACTAACACACTTTTTATTTCTCCTGAGGCGCATTTGCTCTCCTATTCAGATGGCTAAGAAAAGTAAGTCAGAAGAAAATAGAAAATGCCTCCGAGTCTTACAAAGGGTGCAGAGATTCTGAGAACTGCCTGGCAGTAAATTCCTGCATCAACACCATTGCTGTAATTTTGAATCAGTTGTGCTCATATTCCAAGTGTGCTTTATTGCCACCTCCCACATGGCAACGCATGAGCAAGTAAAGTATCATTAGCTCTGATGGGTACCCTTTGTCTTCCCAGGAAATTACTAAACGCTATCCTCAAAAAGCTGAGCATTGGAGAGAAATTACAGACTCATGTTTGGCATAGAGTGTGGTGTTCGCAGCTGTACTGACTGCCTGCCAGGAGCTGTCTGCCTACAGAACATGCTGTCTTCCAGCTGCTCAACCTAAGATAGTCCAAGAGGATAAGAGCAGTGTTAGACAAGTGAACGGATTTTCTGTTTGCATATTTCCCTCACTTGGTTTTATAGCTCTTTTCTAGGGAAAGTGAGCTTGTTGCCAGTCTTCATATGATGGCAAATTCAAGACGTGTTTCTTGGATTAACCTAAGGCACTGCTTTTTGACTCAGGGCAAGGTGTCCATTATTAACACGCAAGAAAAAAAACCCCACTCTGTGACTCATATATCTTACCCACTGATACATGCAAATATAAACCAGAATGACTTGAATGAAGGAAAATAATTGGGATTTTTTTTTTTTGCTAACATCTTTAATTTCTTCATAGACCCCATCCTCCCTTATTCCAGCTCTTATTTTAGCTGTTCCTGTTTAATCCTAGCAATCATCTTGAGTCATGAAGATGGGTATAATGCAAGAGACTCACATGTACAATTCCTGTATTTAAAAAGTTACTGTTTTTCTGAACACAGCAAAAAGCAGGCGAACAGCAAGCGCCCACTCGTGTTTACATTTGAGCCCTTTCCAGGAAGTCCTTTGCCCCAGTGTTTTCCTTCCTTTCAGTGTCATGTCCCTGAATTCAGTTCACTGTGCCTTTTGCATTTCTAGTCTTTTTTTTTTATCGTTTTTTTCCCCTCTTCTTCATGCAAATATATGACTCCACAATTTCTGGCTTAACCACTTTCTGTCTGTATCATTTACCAGTACATTGCATTGCAAGCCTATCTGGGGACATGCTGTTACTTAATATGTAATATTGTGATACTGGTGCAATATTTGGGGAGGTGGATTGTACTGATTTGGGTTTCAGAAATCAGCCATTTAACTGCTTCCTCATGCCAAACCAATTTAATGTATTTTTTTCTCATCACATAGCTTTTTCTTACTATTTTCAACAAGAGTTGATGTGATCACAATTCAATTACATTTTGCTGCACGAAAAGGGAAGTAAATTAGAATTGCACATGTGAATTTTGCAAATGGCCAAAATAATGCTGGGATAGCTCCACAGGCTGATGGAGAGAACAAAAATCACTCCCAGGGTGTGGTTTTGTATTCCCTCCTGCTCTCCTGGCATGCTGCAATGCCCTTCCCCTGCTGCCAGAGACTGCTGCCTGCCCTGCTCTTCTTGCTGAGCAGTTGGTGGAGTCATGCCCTGAACTGCTCTGTGAAATGACCCAAGTTTAGAAGTACTTCTGGGAGAGTTCAGAGCACCTTCACTTTAAAGTATGGCTGGACACACTTTTTTATGGGTGGTGACTTGGTGGGCCTCAGAGGGGACATGACATAAGAAGCAAGAAAGGTCACGATGGTACAGTTGGATGGCTTAAACCAGACAGCAGACAGAGTGAACAGAAAAACAGTGATCTGCCCTAGAGACTCCAGGGTTATCTGTTCATGTACCTTTAACCTGCATGGCATTGGTATGACTGAGCCAATTTATACAAGGGTACAGTGACACATCACAACCCACATCACTGGGTAAATCAAAGCCTTCTGTGCACTTTGACCATAAATCTTACATCTCCCATTGGGATCAAATGGTAAGGGAGGTTAATTGCTGTGAGCACTGAAAATGAATGAGTGTGAAGACTGTGCTTACAATGATAATACTTGTGAATGCATTTATTTTCTAGTATTGAAAGTAAATGTTTTATTCATTATCTCATGGGGATGCATGATTACATTAGCAACACATGTTAAAAAAACAAAAATATTTTGTGCTACAGCAGTGTGCTAAGGAAACAGAAATTGTGAGTTAGGTGAATCAGTCCTTGATAACCCAAACTGTAATTTAAAACGCAAATGCCTTTCTGAGCTCATCTATTCTGAGCTGGATAGAGCCCAGCATGTTTCAGTTTTAAATAACTCATTCCCATGACCTTTGCAATTCACTACCTTACACAACAGTGCAAAAAAGAACCTCATACACATGACTCAGGCTGCCTTAGGGTTCCTGAAATTTAAGAAGGCAGCCTACAGAACACGATCACAAGCAAAAGGAAAATAAAAGACGGCTTATATAACATCCAGACAAATTGAACAAACCTCTGCAGTTACACAAGGCTGCAGGCTCCAGAGATGCATCCAAAGCTCAAAGAAGTTTCAAAGAAACAGCCTGATGTAGCTGGTATTTAGCCCCAGTGTTTAAAGTCAATACTAATAGAATAAATAATCCTTCTTCTTAAAATACTACTCTAAAACATTTAGCTTGCAATCTGGACTTGCTCCAGGCATTTGAAACACAGAGTAAAATGATCAAGGGGAAGGAATAAGGTGCCTGAACTGCTAACTTGCAAGCCCAAAAGGCTTGCAGGAAACGTGTCCTGAGCTCCTGAGAAGCAGCAGGGTAGCAGTCATCTTGTGCTTACTGAATGTCCTCCCAGTGTTCCTAGATCTTTATGGAGGTTCCTCAGAGGCACAGCCTGTCTGTGGGGGAACATGTGATCTTGCACCACCTCCCTGGCCCCTGCCACAGGGACATCATTGAGCTGTGCAACTGAATATACAGGTTATTCAGACTTGCAAGACAATTCCAGCCCTGGGCTGGAATCCAGATTCAAGGAAAGTACCCCAGTGCCAAAACAGGGCAAAATTAGAATGGGGTTCTCTAGATGACCTTATAAAAAATTCCCCAGGAGAAGAAAGGCACCCCTAAAGCAGGCCTGCTGGAAATAATCAGTCAGGCCTTCTCTTTTGATTAAAAGCCTGGCACAGGAGCACAGCTTTGCTCTGCTGAGATGGCCAGGATCTCTCAGAGGGAGTTGGCTGCCTCCAGTTCCTGAATACCATAAACAAAGCTCCAGATCCACTTTTAAGACACAGTGTTGCTCCTTCTGTTTGTTCCTATCTTACCACGTAACAGCCTAATGGCTAAAACTTGTAACTGTAAAAGGTTTTGGTATGATTATCACCTTCATTCCACACTGCCTCTTTTTCCAGGTGAGTCCTGTTACTCTCTGGCTGCAGGTCAGTTGAGGTGAGGGCAATGCCTTACCATGCAGTGAAGACTGGTCATTCACCCAGGAATCCACCACTCCTTGGCTCAGTGGCAGTAAATGAGACTCTATAACCTTTTGCTTAGGACACTTGCCTGGAAGACACTTGCCAGCATACTGGATCTAGTCAGGAAAGGGAAAAGGTTAGAACAAATAGGTGTTTGGTTTGTTGTTTAAAAATAGAAATGAAACATATAATATAAAGCAAATTGTAAATATTTATGTAGATGGGGTCACTTGAAATAGTAAGTCTATTTATCAAGCAAGGAAACCAGTAACCTAACTCATCTTTTTTTTCTACAGAAGAGAAAATAACAAATGGGTTTTTGTTTGGTTTTTTGTTTGTTTGTTTTTGTGGGTTTTTTGTTGTTGTTTTTTTGGGGGGATTTTTTTGTTTGTTTTGTTTTGTTTTCTGTCAAATACAAACCCTAAAGGCTACAAGGTCTTATTTTCGAAGCTTTTAGGTAAGGCTAAACTGAGAAAGACAAAGAGAAATGAGGAGGAGGTCACTTTGGTATTCTTTCTAAACTCCCTTGTTACGAGTGGAAATGTGACCTGATCTAACCCTGGGCCCCCAAGACACCTAAGAGATTGGTTTAGAGCCTACTCTTGGTTTTAAATTGAAATTTTAAGTTTTATCTTCCATAACTATCTTTCACTTCAAAGGACCCTCTCATGCAAAGACAGTATCTAGTAGCTGGCAGCGATTGCTCTTCCTCATTGCTGGAGAAATTATTTGTCTTTCACATTTGCATAGAAATATCACAACTCAAGCCAGCTGTTTCTACAGACCATCCATTGACTTCCCTCTCTTTACTCCAGTGACTTCAAGTAAAGATAAAAGGCTGTATTCAATTACCAGCATCTGAGCAATCTTTTATTTCGGGGTATTGTATCTGATAAAACGAACCCAGGATATCATGGTTCCAGCAGCATTATGTAAGCAATATTTTATCTGTTTGAAAAGTGTAAGCTATTGTCTACATGGCAAAATGCAGGCAGATTCCCCTCCCAATTTTAAATCTCCACTATTTCCCCTGAAGTCTATCGAATTTTTGCATGGCAGCCATTATCACTGCAAATGTAGTTACTGTTTTAAATTACTGTAACAAAGAAATATGAAAAATGCACATGATGAACTACAGCTGGAAAGGGGATCAGACCCTTCAGAACTGAGGTAATTGCTGGATCCAGCTTCCTGATATCCTAAAACTATTTCCTCATAGCCAGACACTGATAATGTCTTAAGTATCATTCTTAAAGCTGGCAAAAATTATCTTTCTACAGAGTTTCCTTTACTTGTCAAGCTGTCAGAATGCTGTATTCCCCAAAGTGGAGACCAGACCCTGCAAAACCAGCCAAGGTGAAGTGTGCAAACTAGTGCACAACTACTATCAAATGAAAAAAATGCATTTAGTTGCCTGCTAATGAGATGGGACTCAACATATATGATGGTACAAAGAAGTCCTGAGGGGTAAGAAACAACAGATGCAAGCTTAATATGGAAGATTCTGATTAACTAAAAATTAAAAGTCTTCAAAATGAGAGTGGTGAAGTACTGAAACTGGGGCTCAGGCAGACTGGAGAACCTCAGTCATCAAAGATACACAAAACATGACTGACCAAATGCCTGAACAACCTGACCTAGCTTTGAAGGTGGCCCTGCTTTCAGCAGGTCCTGTCCGACCTCAATTACTCTCAAAGTCCAGGAAGTTGGATCTGAACTGTTGAATGAGTCAGACCCGTTGCTTCATTTCAGAAAGGAATTAAGAGTGAAGATACAAAGGGCCTCCAGGGGAGACAAAATAAATTAAACTATCCGTGAATCCCACAGTGACAGCAAAATACCCACTGAAAGCAATTGTCTGATTTGCCATTGGACGTGCCTTTAGAAAGGCAGAGGAGAGATTAACATGTGGCTCTGTGCTGCTGGCTTACTCTAAAGCTGATACTCTTAGGCATTCTTTAAAAATCACCTTTTACAGGGCTCATTGTAAAACTTCAGAAATGTTCACTGTACTCAAGAACCCAGCTGTGTTGAGGCAGGACAAATGCACCACCCACAGCAAACACTCCCTGAGAGGGCAGCAGAAAACTTGAATGTACAACCAAACTCTCCCTCTGAAGCAGACTGAAGAGCACAGGCCACCGCTGTTTGCAGGTACTCCATCTGCTCTGAGCTCTACTGACACATTTATTTTGCCACATAATGCTCCTGATTTCCACTAAAAATAAATTGCTGCTCAGTGGAACAGTGTACTTAGATTTCTGTCATTGCCTCTGTAATGCTCTCGGGAAAAGGAAAGAACACAGTTCAGTCCTGTCCAGTCCTTCCTGTTTATTCCATACCTGGCTTGTTTTTCTCCCTTACTAGGTTTTTCTTTCTGCTCTCAAAACTTTTATGATTTTTCTGCCCTTTTTTCCTGTTGCAGGTTGGTATGGCAGCCTGCCAAGTCGAAGTGTTTGATCTGTGCACTCAGTTTTAAGACAAGTTATATGAACACCTGCTCTTTTCAACAAGCACAGGAGCAACACGGTATTTCTGTAGCATTGTGTGCAAGGATATCATAACAACGTTAAAGGAGTCAAGTCAAAAACAAGTGAAATATTATCCTATGGTCCTGAACTAGCTTTCAGTAAAAATGAGTCAATAAAAATGAATCAATAAAATATTTATACATCAGGCACAAGAACCTATTTAAACTAGAAGGTTATTGCAAACACTTGGTTTCAAATGAAAATGGATTTTGTTGATCTGTTACAATGTTTCTCTGGAAATGTATTTTTTTGGAAATGTGTATTAGGGTAAGTACTGCAGCACTTCAGCTGCAGTGATAATGCATAGCTGCTTGTTGGTTCTGCAGTGCAGAATTAGCCACTGCTGGCAACAGGCACATTAAGACAAGAACTGATGTCTCTTGTTACACTCCATCGATAGCCCTTTCATCCAGGAAAACAGGGAGACTTTGCATACCTTGAAGTAGTTACAAGTAAATGCTTTTCCATCAATCTCTGTTGTAAAATGTTAAACGTGGAACAACATGTTTTTATTCATTAGAATATTTTTTGTTCTTTAGAATCAGCAAAAATGGACTGTTGCTCAAGGTGCACAAAAGAGTCTTGGCAGCAGCAAGATGAAGAGAAGGAAAAAAAATCTAATTTTCCAGTTAAATTGCAACATTCAACTTCTGGTAGCACACCAGCAAACTCACCTAAGCTTGAGAAGCAAAATGTCAGCCAAATTTTAGCATTTTTTCTTTAATTTGTGGGATTTATATGTGGCTGCTTAGGCCAGAATCTTTTCTCATTTAATATTTTAAAATTAACATTTTTGTCTGATATTCAGATATATCAGCAGGATACTGTGAGACACAGAGCTACAACTTCCAAGACCAGCTCTAAAAGTAGCTTCTCTCCTGACCTTAAATCAGGAAGAAAGGGATAATTAAATCAATAAACAGGGAGCTGCACCACTAACCTTTCAATTTCACAGCAAATTATGTAGAATTGAACTAATGGGCACAAAATGTTCTGAAGACCAAAAGTGCTAATCGCTAACTATTTTATGGATTTTTTTTCTAGGTAGGCAGCTCTAGACAGCAACATTCTCTGTGAAAGTCATACTTGAAGCCACTCCACAAACTCCTCACTTAGAGGAATATGAGGTCATCAATGGTGACCTCATCCCATTCCATGACTCCATCCCAATACATTTCAGTGTATCTACTTGAAGAATGATGACTCAAATTCACCCAGGCAGAGGTCAGTCTACCCACAGCCTTCTTCCTTCTGACAAGGTAAGAAGGTGGCTTGATAGAGCACCTTTACACTGTCTTCAAGAAAATTTCCAAACTTGGGGCCTTACACTCTTGCTGCAATTAGAAAATTATGTAAATAGCTGTTATTTCAGCACATGCTGGCAATCTATTTTTAACCATGTGCTACCGTTTTAAACGAGTGCAAATACTTTGTTTTCCATGCTGTTTAATGAAGTTTTTAATGTATAATGCTGGCTGTCAGATTTTTCTTTTCCACTTCTAAAATAAGCCTCAAAGCAAAGATGATGGCATACCATTCTGGGGAAACAAATAAATTTCTCAAAAGTTACCCAGAACACCAATAAGTGAAAAATTGAATACTCAGTGTTTTCAGCTATTACCATGAAAGACTTGCATTTATAAGGATGGCATCATTTTATCCTTCTAGCTGGTTTTCACACAGAGGGTCACAGCACAGTACTTTCCACACTCTTACATTGCTCTTGAGTCTTCTGGGCACTACATGCAGATTTTCCTTTATTTTTTCTTCTGGTTTTGGTACACACCTGTACACATTGTATCAGCCAAGTAAACATCTAAATATAGTCAAAAATCTATGTTTTGTTACAGCAGCTGAGGGAATGCTAATTGCAACGCCCCAAGGCCTGCTAACATCTGCGGTCAACAACACACAGCAAAGTGGGCACCCTGAAAAATAGTAAGGTGTGAGAGCACAGGCATCCATAAAGATGATCAAGGAAATCAAAATACTGTTGAATGTATTTGCTTTCCATATTTGGAAAGGTACATGAAAAATAAGTCTGGATCAGAGGAGTACCTCAGACGGACACACAAAACTGAGTGCTGCCCTAGTGACGTGGAGCAGGGACCAGACGGGCATTAGGGGAGGGGAGAGGAAGGAGGAGAGGAAGGCTCCTGCTGCTGTTCCTGCTGCTGTTCCTGCTGCCGCCGCGTCGGCAGGAACGTGCTGCCCTTCTAGGGAAGGGCTGCTCCTTCTTCGCAGCCCCTGCCCTCAAACCATTCCTTGCTGGCGACGTCAGGACAGAGGTCGCTGGTCTTTGGCACTCCACAGCAGACAGCAGCCTGCTTTGCCTGGAGGGATTCCGGAGAAGACGAAACACCACAGGGAAAAATAATAATTTAAATTAAAAAATAAATAAACCCCCACGTTTTGGTACAAGCTTCAGTGGTCTCTTGCAGAGTTGACATGCTTTGTGACTGCAAGTCAACTCAAACATTTCAAGGGAAGGAAAAAAAAAAAAGCACCACTCTTTAAAAGGATTTCAGAGTAAATGCCAACACACCCTACGAAATTTAGACAATAAAATATTTCCCACATTCGGTCTCCGTGACAGTGAGAAGTTGTGTGACTCTGACTCCGGACCGAAGGAATGTGAGCAGAGCGGTCCCTGCCTTAGGGGACAGACGTTAGCGGTGTCTGGGGGAGTTAACGTGCTTTGTACCGGCGACAGACGCACCAGGACCATTTCGGCGGAAAGCGGCCCGGCCCCATTTCCCCCTGCCAGAAGCGAGCGCTCCGCGGGCCCGCCCCGCCCTCACGGACACCGTGGGGGAGGGGCGCGGTCACAGCGCGCGCCGCCGCCGCCCCTTCCCGCCCCTGCGCGGTGCGCGCGCACGCAGCACCCCCTCCTCCCCCGCGCGCTCCCTCAGCCTCCGCGTCACGTGTCCGCCTTGCCCTCCTCAGCAGCCAATGGGCGGCGCGCCGCGCGCCGCAGGGTCCTTTATAAAGGCGCGGCGGCGGCGAGCGTGAGGCAGCGGCTGTTGGGGGGGGTTTGGGGCCGTTGGTGCGTTTGCTGCAGCGCGGTCCTGTCCATCGACCCGCTTCCTTTCCCGTGCAGCACGATCCTTCTCCTGTCTCCCTGAGCCTCCCGGGAAAGGCCCAGGTCTGTGCCCGGAACGGGAGGAGGAGGTGGTCGTGCCGGAGGCGGGCGGGTGGGGAGGGGCGGCCATGTCGGGGCCGCGCAGCGCCTGAGCGGGTAGCGGTGTCCGCCGCGGCGGCGCACGGCGAGAGCCGGCCCTGCCCCTCGCCCTGCCGGAAGGGAGAGCGGGGCCGGCGGGGCTCGGTGCCCGGGCGGGCGGCGGGTTCGGGCGGTCCCTGCGGAGCTGGCTCGGTCCCACCGCTGGGCGAGCGGCAGCAGCGGCGCCGTGAGCCCGCAGAAGGGCTGTGTGTGCGTGTCTTCTCCTGTCTGCCGTCCAACCTCCGTGCCGGAGCTCTTCGTCTTCTCTAACAAACTCTCTGCCTTGCTTCTTCCCCCGCCCCCCGGGCTTCTGCTTTGTGGATGTTGGCGGCTTCATGTTGTGACAGGAGAATGTGTGTATGTCCTGGGCCCAGGCGGATCGGTATGTATCTCCCTTCGTAGAGCCACGGGCTCGGGGGTCGGATGGGACCCAGGGGAGGGGCTGCTAGGCTGGGCTGTGTCTGAGGGCTGAGACCGGAGAGAAGGATTAACGGTGCTGCCGTGTTGAATGCTTCTTATTCCTCCTCCCTGTTCTCCCTAGCTGGCTCATTCAGGTCTGTCAGGTGTAGGAAGGGCACCCCGAGTGAGTGTTTTTACCTGAAGCCATGGGTGTCTTTGGCACAGTGTTTTGGAGGAATCTGTCAGTGCTGTGTCAATTGGCCCTAATAGTATGGCTATAACGAGACTTTATTGGAAGTGGAACATTTTTGTATTTTTTTAGTGTAGTACTACAAAACCTATAAGTCGACCATCTGACTCATTATTGGTCATATATTACAGTTCGAAAAATAGTACCCTACTCTGGGCTTAGAGGGGTATTTACACTGGATTGATTTTAACATCTTGGCAAATCTTGATTGAACTGTATTCAATCAGTCTTCAAGTAGACTTCAAGTAGTCTTGCTTTCTACTACTTTTTCCTCTCTGCCATCTTTTGATCAACCATGATCTTGGGATCTTAATTATTTACAGTATAGCTGGAGTGTCCGGTTATATTTGGGGTAGCTGTGTTCTGGGGGTAAGTGGGAGAGACTTTAATTTCAGTTCAGGTTTGGACACTTGGAATTATTGAAGCTGGTATGTGAAACAGACTAATCTCTTAAGATGGCAAAGATTACTGTAGATGATATGAGCCATAGAAAATGTGAGGCCAACTTCTTTCTACTTCCTTTTGGATTTTATGTAGCACTTGATAAACTGATTGAAAATCATAAAAATATCCTCTGATGGCACTGCAGAACTGTTGCAGCAGCAATATATTTGTATTTTTGCTTCATCATGGACCAACAAAACTGTCAGAACAGTTGAGGCACCACTGTGGGTCAGCACTGAACACAGCTGCTGAGCAGTCAGGACAGCTTGATCCAGGTGGAGTCTAATGGGAGACCAGTGCTGAAGCTGAGGTGCTGCTGTAGGCCAGGCACATCCATAGAACCTTAAGCAAAATTGTTGCTTTTAAATGTCACATGAAGAAATATACATAACTGTTACCAAAATAGCTCCCATATAATTAGAAGGCAGTGAATAGAATTTAAAATCTATATTTGGAGTTGCAGTCTACTGCTGTTGTACTGTGTGCATGTGAAGCCTGGCCTGGAGATGCAAATGGCTAACATAAATTCAGTATGCATCTGGAAGCTTCAGCCAATTCACTGCTCCTGGGTGTCTGGACTACAGCCCAATCTCTTCCTGGTACCTGCACAACAGAAAACTTCAATCCTCAGCTGTCAGTGGGAGGCTCAGGGGAGTTTTTGTTGATGTACAACAGTCACTCATTAGTACTGGGGTGTCAGCAGAGTGACAGCAACATGAATTCTGTGTGCTTTCAGCACTTACATGTCATGTAACAGAGAAATAGGCTCTACTCTGGTTTACTTAAAAGGAACAGACAAGCTTGGAGGGAAGAATATGACTTGCTTCCCTTTCTGGAAACAGGAAGAATGGGGGTGAAGCTTCATATGTTTCCAGACACTTCTCAGCTGGTCCAGATTCATGGCTGAAGCTATGGAAAGCTAATGGAATGGGGTGATGCAAAATGCTATTTCTCCTGTATCACATGAGTCTTTAGACTGAGTATTGGGGCTTGTTGCGTATTTTATTGGGGTTGAGTCTCATCTGAAATACTCGTATGCCTCCTTGGCTGAAAAAAAAAAAATAATGACTGGAGCACCTTGCATAACACAGCAATATCCATTTCTTCAGTAAAACAATTTATGTAGCAGTACTGCTTCACACAAGGCACAGTTCAACTCCATTTACACTCAGGAATTGTCTCTGAAGCATTCCATTGTAAAAGACTTTCTGATAATGAGGCATAGTGAATAAGGCTTTTGAGAGGCACTCTCACTAATGTTGTGATTTGGTATGTAAATGGGGACAAGAAGGAGTACTCTTATCTTCAGGGAAGTGAAAAATAAGGAATGCTTTTAGATGTGGTAAGTAGCAATAGAATATTTTTTCCAATACTAGTGATTTATCTTAACACTGAACTACCTTTAGAGTATTGTGCAAGCCTTTATTCTAGTCTTAGAAGCAAACAGTTCACATATAGGCCTTTAACTGAGTTGCTTTTTTAAGTGTTTTATAATCTTAAAATGTACTGAGGTAGAATAGCTGTTGGAAAGCTGCATTTCCTTTCTATCTCTTGTACTTCTTTCATCCTAAGTGAGAAAATTGCTGCACAGTCTGCTGTGGCCATTTTGTATATATCACACAAGTTTGAGGTTCTATATGTGAAAGGGGGGGGAAGAAACAAAACCTACTACTGATTTTTGATTGCATAAAGAATATCAGTTCTCTGTCACCTACTTCTTGCTTCTGCTGTCTAAAACATCTTCATTGTATGTCATCTCAGAGTTGTTTCTTGAGTCTTCCTGTTAGGTGCTTTTTCTTTTTCAGCCTTATAGAAAGAATTTTCTTGTGTGCCACATCTGTCTTCGTCAGCTGTGAAATCACCAGGAAAGCAACTATCTGTAGAAGTCCTGTGGCAGTTCTGTAGAGTGCTCCATGCTAACCATTGTGCTAAGTTGTTTGAAGCTTCACTGACTATCTGGGTGATGCTTTTACTTCCTACCTGCTAACTGAGTGGGTATAAGAGCTAAAATACTTGTGCTGAAGCATGGTATAGCTTGTTACAGCCCAGTATAGTGTCTATAAACAAGCACCTTGCAATGCCTTTCTTTGTCAAGTCCCTTGAAGCTATGAACTCCGTATGCTAAGCATAGTTATTCTCTTGTCTTTCAGCAATTCCAGTCCGAAGCTCCAGGCTGCCATTGTTGTCTGATGCCATGCCAGCACCAGCTCATCTGTTCCCATTGATTCGTAACTGTGAGATTAGCAGAATAGGCAGTACTGCGTGTTACTGCCACCATAAACATCTGTGTTGTTTGTCATCTCATTTTGCTCACAGTCACTTCAGATATGCACCACAGAAGAAATTTGCAGCACTTTACAGGCCAAAGGAGCACTTTAATCACTTTAATCACACAAGGGATTATGTTTCTACGCCGCAGAGGTTTTACCTCACCCCTTCACAGGTCAACAGCATTCTGAAGGCAAATGAATACAGTTTCAAAGTCCCAGAATTTGATGGTAAAAATGTAAGTTCTGTTCTTGGCTTCGATAGCAACCAGTTGCCTGCTAACGCTCCGATAGAGGACCGGAGGAGTGCTGCCACTTGTTTACAGACAAGAGGGATGCTTCTGGGTGTGTTTGATGGCCACGCAGGCTGTGCTTGTGCTCAAGCTGTCAGTGAAAGACTGTTTTACTACATTGCTGTCTCTTTGTTACCTCATGAGACTTTACTTGAAATAGAAAATGCTGTGGAGAGTGGCAGAGCTCTGTTGCCCATTTTACAGTGGCACAAGCATCCCAACGATTATTTTAGCAAAGAGGCTTCCAAGCTTTACTTCAACAGTCTAAGAACTTACTGGCAGGAGTTGATTGATCTCAACAGTGGAGAGACTACTGATGTGAGAGAAGCTTTAATTAATGCCTTTAAGAGGCTGGATAATGATATTTCTTTGGAAGCTCAAGTAGGAGATCCAAATTCTTTTCTCAACTACCTAGTACTGCAGGTAGCATTTTCTGGTGCAACTGCCTGTGTAGCCCATGTGGATGGTGTCGACTTGCACATTGCAAACACAGGTGACAGTAGAGCAATGCTTGGTGTTCAGGAAGAAGATGGATCTTGGTCTGCAGTTAATTTGTCCTATGACCACAATGCACAAAATGAACGTGAAGTGGAACGTGTGAAAATGGAGCATCCAAAATCTGAAGAGAAAAGTCTTGTGAAACAGGATCGTCTCTTGGGACTCTTGATGCCTTTCAGAGCTTTTGGTGACGTGAAGTTTAAATGGAGTATTGAACTACAGAAGAGAGTAGTAGAATCAGGCCCAGATCAGCTGAATGACAACGAGTATACGAAGTTTATTCCTCCAAACTATCACACTCCTCCATACCTCACAGCTGAACCAGAAGTCATACATCACAAGTTACGGCCACAGGATAAATTCCTGGTTTTGGCCACAGATGGGCTGTGGGAGACAATGCACAGGCAAGATGTGGCTAGAATTGTGGGGGAGTACCTCACTGGTGTTCACCACCAACAGCCAATAGCTGTTGGTGGCTATAAGGTAACTTTGGGACAGATGCATGGGCTCTTAACAGAAAGGAGAGCAAGAATCTCTTCAGTATTCAAAGATCAGAATGCAGCAACTCACCTGATACGTCATGCGGTGGGTAACAATGAGTTTGGAACTGTGGATCATGAGCGGCTGTCCAAGATGCTTAGTCTTCCAGAAGAGCTGGCTCGAATGTATAGAGATGACATTACAATTATTGTTGTGCAGTTCAATTCACATGTTATAGGTGCATATCAAAATGAGGAATTGTGAATTTAATGCAGTGAACTAGTTACCAAAGTTGTAACAAGGGCCAGTATGAGCAGAAAATTTAAAAAATCCACCCAAAAATAAAGTTTTAACAAGCCTTTGGCAAACAATTGTTCATTTGTTAGATTCAGCATATCTATTGTTCCTGCCTTTCCCCAGAGCTCTAAAAACAGGGGAAGTCCTGTTGACCCAATACAAAACTTGAAGAGGGTGTCCTAGCTGGGGTAAAGTTTTTTTATAACAACTTTGCACTATTGATTTCATGCATGCTGCTAGAACAATGTCTTGAATTTGGCAAATTGGATGAGGGAGGAAGTAGGATAAAGAATTAACTATCAAAGATCTGGCTGTTCAAGAAACAGCTTGCTTATAAAATACCTGTAAGTATATGCATTTAAGATAAATATTGTTGAATTTTTTACAGGGCTAATTCTTGCAATGGTTATCTGTGAATATATTGTCTATTGTTTCTTCTAAGCAGAAGGTCACTTTAACCAAGGAAGTCTTCAATGTAACAAAGTTGTCTCACTTTCATATGGACAATGTCATTCACATAAGGATATTTGTCTAAGTGTTGACTTTCACTGCAGGTCTAAGCCATAATCAATACCTGAGATGCTGTTACAGCTTAATCATATCTTATGCAAGGTAATGTCTAAATTTCTTGTGCATTAAAACTTGGCTGTGGGTTTCTGCACAACTTGTAGGGCAATACCACATTACAACATGCAGCAAGATGCCAGATAACTTCATGGAGGACTTCAGTTCAGAAAGAAAAATTTTCAGACTTTTCAAAAAGTCAGTATTGTTGGTTAAGGCTGTGTTTGCTTTCCTAAAGGTTCCTTCCTGTCCTTCATGGACTCCACCTCTCCCTGGTATTGCTTATCTAGTAAATAATTTTCATCTGAAAAGATTGGGAAATCATTGCTAACCCCTTTGTAACTTGCACTTATTTTCACTTTGGGTATTTCAAAAGGTCACATTATATGTCCTTCACTTGAACTCATATGTGTAAGTTGGGTTAAAAACTACAAATTGCAAAAAAAAATTGAAGTATGGCTTGTAAATAGCATTTTAATTGGGAAATTCACTGGCATGCACGTGTATGTTCAGTGGCTATTTCTAGCAACTTCTTTTAGTTGTGTGTTTCTGGGCAGCTGGTATATGCATGTTTTTACAGTCCAGAATGCTATTACAGAGCAGTCTCTGACATGGGTCTCTCTGTCTTGGAATGGTTGAATTTGAGCTTAAAGATTGGCTATATTTGTGTGCCCAAATTGTTGGGCTTGTAAGGGTAAAAGTAGAGACTGACAGCTAACTGCTCATCATTGCATCTATTTGAGGTATGTTGTATTGTATACAGATTTGTTTTAACCTGCCCTTAGGTTAAAAACTGAAATGTCTGCTGAAATACTGGTCCTTGATGACTGAGAGAACACATTTAACTTTATTCCTGGGTTCTAGAGAAAATGATAGGTCAGCTTGTTTCAGTTAAAATACCTTCATACCCTCATTATAGCTAGTTAAAGAAACACTTCACTTAATTAACTGAAATATGCTAGGTTTCTGAAGTGGCATTTTCTATCAAATATGTCTTGCTAATTAATGCTACTGTTACATAGGGTGCACTTAGTTTGAACAATGAACCTGTCCTATAGTAAACATTGGCTCCTCAAACTCACTAATGCTATGTGTACTCAGTGGCCTGCAGCTTTAATATGTCTCTACCTAACCTTAACTGTCAGCATCAATATTTCTGTAAGGTTAATGATGCCTAAATTCACATTCAAGATGTACACAACCCTTCTTTATTTGAAGGGAAAATGGGAACTTTGAAGTGCTTAGACAAGTACTGGCTGTTGACATTGCTTCTGTATGTTGTGTTTTGGTGACTCTCATTAACTAGGTCAATAGACTATGTTCTATCATTTGAATGCAGTATGTGTCTCAGCTGTTGCAGTATTTAACTTTCTTACTTTTATTACTGTTAAAGCTCTATTAACATGCATTGATGTATTTAACCTATGATTGTTGATATGGATTTGGTACAAGTCATAGCTTAGAAGGAATGCACATTGGTCCCATGGATACAACTTTTATTGAGGGGAATCTGTTTTTTGTAGTAAAGATACTTAAGTACGGGGTCAGACAACATTTATGTATTGCTTGGAGACTTGCTCAGTATGTATGCAGTGAACAGAAGCAGCATAACTGCCTGCTGAACAGGTGAGCTGAACAAACATCTTTTAACAGATTCCAATAAAATGATCAGTTATGCAGAAATCCATGTGTATTGTTGATGTAGAATGTGATACCTGTTCTTCTAGGACTTTATTCTTTTGTGTGATCCCTGTTATGAATACATCAGATGGCCAGTGAAAGCGAAGTATAAATGGAAACAGAATTTAACTTGAGAGTGCTTCAATGCCACTGTGAGGCTCAGTGCCAGCCTGCATCAGGCATGCTGGTGCTGCCTCCCCCAGACAGCAAAGCTCAGCTCCTTCCCTTAATAGCACTGTGTGTCTGAGTTCCCAGCACCTCATGAGAACCTTCAGGGGCAGTGCTGCTGAGGAGGCAGCATCATTTCAGATCTTAAAGCTGTGTACTGTACTCTGTATCAAGCAAAATTGCATTTCATAAACAGTCTAAAATATGTAGAGATTAAATTGGGGCAAGAATGAGCTGATGGTGAGTTAAACAGAAACAGCTCTTGTGCCACAGGCTGAGGACACATTTGCCTTGTCTTCCAGAATTGCTGCATTGTGGAAAGTACAGATACTGTGTATGTAAGGGTGATGCTGGGATTACTTTATCAAAAAAGGATTTTGCAGCTGCAGATACGTGGTTCAACCATGGAGCATGGCTGAATCTTGACAGTCAACACAAGATTTACCTTAATCTTTAAAACTGTTCTAGATGAATGTATCAGTTCAACAGTAATACTGTATAAGAGAGGAGTGGGAGATGTTATCTGTACTTCCAACTTAAGGCTCTGTTAACTCAGTTCCCTTGTGCTATAATACCACTTTTCAGTGGTATGTGTATTATATTTACATCCTATCCATCTGAATGCTGAAGCACAATCCATGTGAGTTGTACAAAGAGTGTTGTTTCTATTTGAAGCTCATGTAGAACTGTTTACAAAAGCTTCCTGGGCATGTTTCAGTATTAATTGCTCATACCAGTGACATGGTGTTTTTATTTGGAATGCAGTTGTTACAATACTGGTTACACCTTCTGTTTTATTTACTGCTTGTGAGTATTAATAATAAATTTCTGGGGAGATTGAAAGGATAATCTAATTTTCATAACTGGATCACAAATCAAGTATAAATTGGCAGGAGCATTGTGTGGCAAAATGAAAAGCATCAACCATGAGATGCATAAATGGTCTGTTCTTAGCTGTTCTGCAAGGTCTGAGGATAAAAAAAACCCCAAACAACTTTTCTCATGTATTGATCAGTGTGCAAGTATTCTGAAACTGCATTTCTTGCAAATAACCCACCTAATCAGTCATGAAACTTTCCAGGATTACATGAAACAGCTTAAGAAAATACAAGCACCATTCAGTATATACCATGATAAGCCGATACTTTGTTTGTGGCAATTAATAAGAAATTAGTTTTTTTTTATTTTTTAAAACTTAACAAATAAAAGGAGTAGACTGAATGTACTCTAGCTCAAAAAATAAGGACCCCCTAGTACAAGATTGTTTTAGGATTGTTCTCCCTATATCATTTCTTTGTGTTGAAGGAAGAAGTATGAAAAGAACTGCAAAGTATATATCTGTTATGGTTTCTAGTCTGGATAAGTAAGCAATCAGTCTTACAGATTTCAGGGGATGTTTTATGCAGCAGGCTGTTCACTATCCTCATGGTGAATCTTTCTCTGAACAGAAAAATTACACTTGCTGTATAGACTTTATTTCCTACATAGAAAATACTCTTTAATAAAACTTGTGAATACCAAACTATTTCTATGGCATCATAAACAAACTGGTTTAATATCCAAAATGTGTACTTAGAGTAGCCTTTAATGTATTGCCTCACATCTTAATTGCAAAAATAATCCAGTTAGGTCTGTCTATTTGGACATCATGTGTCATGTCACATGATGCTGAAACACAGGAAAAATGCATAATAAATAGGGAGATCATTGCTGTTAACAGGAAAGCACCCATGAGCTGACACACAGCCATGCATTAAGCATAGTTGCATACAAAAGCTCTGTATATTAATTGAGTCTGTCAAAATTGCCATAAGCCTATAGTCATTAATTCTGTAGTCTTTCCTGTTGCTTATGCTTAGTGATTTGCCCACTGTGGTGGTGCAGGAGCTGGGCTGATGAGAATACTGTTTTCCAGGATTTTGTGCAAGTTGATTTAAATGGCCAATAGTGATTAGTTAGTGTTCCCAGATTTGGGCAACTGGGAGAGGAGTGAATGTTGCTTCCCTTGCAGCAGCAGCAGCCTCTTTTAGAAGGGGGAAAAGGTAAATCTTTCTCTTAACAAAACCTGGCTGCTGTACAGAAGACTTAGCTGTTGCATGGCAGTGTTTGATAGGGTTTTATTGCTCCTGCTTACAAGTGAAGTGTTTACATTTATACAGCATGCTGTATTAGTGTAGCTGCCACTCTGGAAGTAGCTCACATATCCCTGCAAAACTTGGTGTATTCCTGTGTATGTACAAGCACTGTTGCTTATGGGCAGATCCCTTACCAGCTTTTTCTTAAGATGCCCAACTTGTGTGCTTCTGTGCGTGTGCTGCATCGTGAGTGTTGAAGTGCCTGTTTCAGGTGGTAGAACTGTGTTCAGTGCATGCTGTGGGGGCTCAGTAGCTGTTCAGCCTGCTCCTTGCCTACATTCAACTCCATTGAGCACAACAGATGCTTAGTCACCTTGTCCACACATAGGTAGCTCCATTTAGGTGTTTTCTGGAGGTGAATCTTAAGCATTTTTTTCCCCTGGATTTTCAGAGGTACAGTAGTCCTGAAGTTTTTGCGTCTGACACTTTTTCATACTTCCTTTGGGGTTTTTATTGTCTTGTACCTAGTGTTCTGTAATTAGCCCTATTCTCAGGGCTTCTTCTTGGTCTTTGATTCTTGAGGTATGTGGAAGTGCAGCTCAAGCTCCAGTGTCATCTTTTAGGTTGACCTACATAGATGGTGTGTAGGGTGTCACTGCTGTGCACTGCAAGGTGTTGCTGTTATACCAAGAACTTTCTTTATCTCCACTGCTCCAGCACCCTGCCAGTGTTCAACAGTTGAGTGAGCAACATACAATTTCTTTGGCGTAACTTCTGAAGTCTGCACTTGCAACAGTGTTCAGCACTTCTCGCTTGCATGAGTAGAAATCTGTAAAGCTTCCAACACAGCTGATCAGAGGAATCTATGTCCTTCTATTCATTTTTTTTTAAACAAAGCTCAATCCTAAGAGCATCTTTACAGAAAGGATGATACAGGTCTTTACATAGTCCCCCTTCATATGAAAAAGAAGTAAAATATCCAAAACTGAGGAGACGATGTCTTTTGATCAAAATATTTCAGCCTTTTACAAGCTAGACTATTAAGGAAAGAACAGAGCCAAAACTTATGGTTGGTAGCACAGAAGGCAGAAGAGTCTTCTAGTGCAGGACTTGGCGGCATGGTATGTCTTCTGAGGCTGATCTAGAAATGAACACTGAAGTACCCCTCACTGCTTAGCAAACACTGACAATAAAGAGTCTGCAACGCTGTCTAACTCAATGTCAGAAAGACAGATAAGCATAAAATATGTGTAGATTTTTGACAGACGCTGTATTTTTAGTATTTGGGGCTTTTTTACAATTGGGCCATGCTTACATAACTTCATGCCAAATCATGTTCCAAGAGGTGAAAAGAATCCATGTTCTATAGACTCAATGTGTAGGAGATGCTTCTTACAGCTGAGGAAGGCTCCTGACTACTCCTACTTAGTGAAGAGTATGTAAGGAACTGTTGTAAAAATCCAGCTGACAGAAAAGTGCAGTGAGAAGATGACACAAGATTAAGGCCCAGAAATAACAGGCTGTCCAGGTTGGTAGGTGGCAAACACTTTAAGCTGGTGTACTGCATTTTAAAGCCACTGTATCATACACAATTTTGGGAATTAAAATTGCCTGAGCTATGGCAAGAGTTCAGACAGTTAAAATATATAATGACTAAACTGATAAAAGACGATTCTGATGTCTGCTGTATTTGCTAACCTGTATTAAAATAGAAATATTGGAGTGTTATGGGTCTTCTCAGTGCTGCAGCTTAAAGGAGTATTTGAAGCACATCAGAGCAGTGATATTAAAAGCTCAGTTCTGAAGTCAGGGAATCATAAAAGTCCCTTTGATATGAGATCAAGTGTTCCCAGGGTTCCTGCAGGAACAGTGCTTGGAAGCTCGCTGCAGCAGCCAACTCTTAAGAGAAAAAAAAAAGTGACACAAGTTCGGTCTAGGTAATGAAGAGACATAGGAAGCCCATCATAAGCTGTCAAGCAGTGATCAAAGTGGCAGTTGGAAGTTAGGAGACAGACTCAGAAAAGCAACAGAATGTGGAGTATTTCAAAACAGAAATGAAAGAATGTGAATCCTAAAAAAAAAAAAAAAACAAAAATCGGGATGAAGTAGGAAAATGTAAGGGAGGAAAAATCTGTTATAATATGTCTTTAAAACTGAAATTACACACATGGAAGAAAACTTAGGTACATGTCATAAAACAGCTGTAGAAGGCAGCACAGTAAACCACAAGGAGGTCAGAGATGAAGAGAAAGGTCTTGCATCAGTTATGGTTGGTGATGTGGTTCTGCTCAGAAAAACAAAAAGCAGAGCAAGAGATCAGAAATTACTAAATGTTTAAGCTGAAGATAAAAAAAAAACCAACAAAAGCTGAACAAAGAACAGCTGCTGTTCTGATTTTTAAATGTTTACTGTTTCTGTGCAAATATGAAAACGGACAAAAGTTAAATGTATGGGTGCAGAGAATTTTAAAATCCAAGGGCACTGCACATTGCAAAACAATACTCCCGATTTTTACATTGCAATGGCACCTCAGCACAGAAGACAGAAAGAAAGCTGTGAGTGAGGATGAAAGAAAAAAGAAAAAAAAAACAATAGGAGTAAAGAAAATCTGAGCTGAGGAGAACTTCTCGTTTCATTTCTTTTTCTGTCAGTCTTCTAATTTGAATGATGCCTGCGTGGTTTTTTTCAGAGGTTTTTGAGCCCTGGGGCTATGTTTGTAGACGGTGAAGAGTTAAGTTTGGCTTAGAATGTAGTTAAAAGCAACTACATGCTGGCATTTTTGCAGCTGTTAAAATGCCAAACTGGAAGTTTTGCTCTCCTGCATTCCACCAGTTGCTGCCCAAATGAATGCTAATTGTTGTGGCATTCCCTTGTTCAACAAGTTTTTCTTGTTCTCCATACCTCAGGTGAATACTGAAGAGAGTTCATTTTGACTATCTTAAATCACCCTCACCCAAGAACAATGCTGTAAATGTGCAAATAGCTGTTCCAGGTGCAGTCCTTAAGTCAAAGGTCCTCAAAGTATTTGGAGATCCTGCCAGTCCATCAGAGGCAACTGGGTCACCTACTACCAAGAGGGGAGTAAATAATCAGATGACTGAATTGTTTGCAAAACGGGGAGCATCATATGATGCCTGGCAGCTTCATAGGCAGAGAACTAAATTTTTTATCATAGAACAGAAATAGGACTTTTGGATGTGTTTCATTTCCAGAAACTTCTGAGATAAATTTAGTTGCCAGAATATTCATTCCACTGGTGGCAATTTAGTAGAACAGTGACTATGTCTGTATTGATGGTGTGATTGTTTGTGCAGAACCTGCCAGGAAAGTAACTGTAACGTACATTTCAACTTTGCAATTGCAAATTGATCAGTTATTAACAGAACTAAGCAAAAATTGCATTCTAGAGTATTTTGACTAGCAGAGACAGTAATACATTCACACCTGACAGCAAAACATAACAGGAAAACAAAACCTAAAGTAAAAAGAAAACTTGACTCGGATCTTAAGCTTAATAATTTCCTAGGCAATCCTATATATAACATGACAATAAAAGCATTATTGGTCTGGATGAAAGTTTGTAAAATATGAAATAAAGTATCCTGTTCCCACCTGAAACAAACAACCAAAACCAACAGAAAGCTTAACACACCTAGAACAAACAAATAGTTTCTGTTGTGAGTTCAAAGTTTTCTTGTAAAAGAAGGTTAAAATTCCAAAAAGCTGGTAGTTAATTATAAGGACAAAGGTAATGTTTGAACAAATTGATACCATTTGTGATCTTCTCTTAATTTTAAAAAATCAATAGACCTACTTAAGAAACAGGTCTTTGCACATGCATTTGTAAGAGAAAACTAAGAAGCAGTGTAAGTTACAGTGGCTGCAAAAGATATCTTCGAGTCAAAATGTCTATTGATTTTCATATGCTTAAATGCATTGCCAAGAATTTAAACAAATGAATTTGCTGAATTACTCTTCAGAGAACCAGTGAAAAGTAATACTAAATATCCATTATTTGCTAGTTATCTTTTTTTTTTTTTAAATTTCAGTTAAACTATATTTAAGAACTTGAATAAGACATTCTGTATTTGTAAACTCCCAAACATGTTGCATCAGCTCTTCTTATCATTCCTTCATTGGAGTCAAAAGAAGAGAGGGTCAAAATAAGGAGAAAATTGTGGTTTGAAATTTTCTTAAGTAAAAAAAATATATAAAAAATGCTCTCTATATTTCTTAAATGGGAGGCAAATTCTAGGTGGATTTAATTAGACTATTTTCATAGAATAGTGGGGGTTGCCAGAAACCTCTGGGCATGATCTAGTTCTACTCTCCTGTTTAACCTCCTGGTCAGTTAAGCAAAATTGCTGCATTTAAGTAAAGGTTCAGGCAGGTCGAGAGAAGTTTGGATAAGGCGAGTCTGGAGACTCCCTATCCTGAGGCCTCGAAAATTCAGCACCCAGCTTATGGCCCATTGTTGGCAATGCCTGCACTGTATTACAGGGCTCTGTGGTTACACAGTCCATGCTGGCTGCTCCCAGTAACCTTGTCCTTCAATTGTTTGGAGGTGCTCTCCAGGAATGCTTGCTCCATCACTTCCAGAGGATACAGATGAGGGTGATTAGCCTGTAGTTCCCTGTGTCCTACTTGAAGACAGGAGTGACATTCACTCTTCTACAGTTTAGGAACTTTTCCTGATTACCATGATCTTTCACAGATAATTGAGAGTGGCCTCAGTGACATCAGCCAGCACTGTCAGGAGGCATGGGTAATACATTCCATAAGCCCCATGGACATTAATATGCCTTTTTTAAAATGTTTCTTAGCTTGATCTTGCTCTTGCTCCAGACTTTCTCACAGGTTTGAGAGCATGTGGCTCCTGAAGGCTGGCCTTACCAGTAAAAACAGGTGCCTCAGCTTTCTTGTTACCAGGTCCCCTACCCTGTTCAGCAGCAGGCCCACCTTTTCCCTTGTCTTCCTTTTGCAGGTGATATACTTGCAGATGTCTTTGCTGCTGTCCACAATTCCTTACTAGACTCAACTCCACATGGCTTTTGCCTTTTCTAACCCTGCCCCTGTGTGCTTGAGCAGCATCTCTATATTCCTGGAAGTTCATCCATCCTTGCTTCTACCTCTTGTAGAACACCTCATTTTTCTATTTGAGCTTTGTCAAATTCTCCTTGCTCGTATTTGCAGCTGCCTGCTGCCTTTGGCTGATTTCCTGAACATTGAGATGGATCATTCTGATGCTGGAGGAGGTGATACTTGAAACACAATTGACTCTTCTGTTCCCCTCTTCTCTCCATGGATGTATTGCACAGGATTTCTCTGAGCAGACACCTTAGGAGGCCACAGCCTTCTCTTCTGAACCCCAGGGGTTGATCCTGCTATTTTCCTTGTTTCCTTTTTGTGGGATCCACCACCATTTCTTGGCCACTGCAATAAAGGCTGCCTGTGACCTTCACATCCCTGATGAGTTCTTCCTTGGCTGTATTCCTTGGTTTGAAGTGTGGGGTCCAGCAGGATGTTTTGCCCCCATTAGATCTGTGATCATATTTATTAGCACCTGCTCACTCCAGTCACCCCCAGATTGCTTGGGTCCTTCTGGGTTGACCTTCCAGCCAGGATTATAGCAGGGCAGAGTTTTGTTAGAATGCATAAATTCAGCATTTCATTGATTTTATTTAAAAAAATCTATTGAAGGTACTTGTTTCTGAATCATGCAGGAAAAAATATTATTGAGTTTTTTTCTGAAATCTTAACAGCTCAGGTAATTTTATTTTGCAAAGTAGGCAACAACTTAAACTCAGAAGTAATCAAGATAGCAGCAGACAGATAAAAAAAGAAACTGCTGGCCTTACTGTGAATTCTGGGTGTGTAAAATCAATGTACAAACAGAAAGGAATAACACTGCTATTAAAGTGAGTGAGCTGAAAATTGAGCTAAAACCCATGTAACATGACAGAAATCTTGGATGAAATTCTTCCTCAAGTGAATTCAGGAGAAATCCTTGTTTGTGCTTTTGAGGTACCTGGCAGCATTTTAATTGATCTTTGACTGGTATGGATTTTTTTCCTTATTCTACCAAGTATGACTGGGTAACTGTAGGCAAGTTGCTCAAGGTGAAGTTTTGAAACACAATCACTTAGTTTACAAACCCCAGGCTTTGGATGATTGTTTCAAAAGCCCATGCCCATACAGGCTCAGAGTGCACACGCACTCTTTTGGCTTCAAACAGCTCTCATAAGGCTCAGTACACCTGAAAATCGACCAAGAGAAGTCACAGCTGCACAACTAAACAGTTGTACATTTGAGAAGTACATTAGCTCTTCCTAGTGTTCTCCAGATTGTTGTAGCTGTAAGATAGTAATGAGGCTATTCGCAAAGACAGTGCTGAGTTAAACAAAGCTTTGTGGGTTATAAGCACAGTCAATTCATAGTGAAAACTGCTGTTGCACATTCATGCAGGAACTTTACTGTGTAAGTCTTTCTACTAACTTTTTCTGTGTTTCTTTCATCATTATCCTGTAGTTCCCAGGGAAGCAGTTTCACTTAATCATAGCTTTCTGCCTGTGCAAAACGTTCTTGGCATCGTAACTAATCAAGTGTATGAAAAAAAAATATTTTGTAGGCTCTTGTAGGCAGTTGTTTTTCATGTCCCTTCCATTTGGATTCATTTCCAGTCACTAAACATCTGTTCTCCTTGTAATTGGGAAAAGCTGAGATAATGTAATTAGGCAAACATCCCCTATCTGACGAATCTTCTTTCTGATGGGAGTTTAGTTGAAAAGAACCCCACTGTTTCTCCTATCAGGAGGTGGTTCTAGTCAAATCTGTTTAGGCTGGGTACAGCTAAGGCAGAGCTCTCGTCTTGTCCCTTAAGGACTTATTTGTAGATGGGGCTCCTCCTTGTGGGTGATCCTCGTAGCACAGGGCTGGGCAGAGGCGGTCCTGCAGCTGCCTGGGCTTAGGTGCGGCAAACCATCAACCATTAATATGCAAAGAGCCTTCAAACCATCAACCATTAATATGCAAAGAGCTTTCAAACCATCAGCCATTAATATGCAAAGAGCCTTCAAACCATCAGCCATTAATATGCAAAGAGCCTTTCAGTCGCATGCCAGCACTTCTCGCCCGAGGTTCCTGTGCCAGCCCGAGGGAGGGCTGGTGGTGATGAGCTCTGGAGGTGTTTCTGTACAGCCGAGGTGGTGCAAATGAAGATGCTCTCCAGAGGAGCCCAGCCAGCTTTTACTCACAGCAGCAGTTCATGTCTCAATGGCTGCAAGGTGCAGTGGCCTATACCAGCAAGTTTACCCACCACTCTTCAATTAATGTAAAATTAATTTTACATTAACTGGAGCTGCCGCTGCTGCCAACAACATCAAGCTTGGCAAGGAGCCTAAGAGGAAATACTTCCCTTTGTCCTGAATTAATGCAAAATGGCCCTGACCCAATCTGCCTGCAGCTTTATTTCATGATGATTTTTCAGTCAAATATTCTCTTAGTAAAGATGGAATTATGTGCTGCATTTTCAACCTTAAAATATAATATCTGAAGATTATTAAGTTGAAATTGTCCATTCAAGTTTGAAAAAATAAAATTTTACCTTAATAGAATTTATAGATAGCTCTTATATGCAATTTTTCTTTGATGTTCTATATTATGTGTATTTCCAATCACAAAATAAGTTACCCATCTAATTATGAAAAGTCAAAATAAAATTAGGTCCACCTGAAATAAAAACTGAGATTTTCTCAATATAACCCTTTTGAATTTTCATTAATTTAAAATTGATTATTTGTGAAAGGCAAACTCTTGAAACTGACACATTCTTGACAGAAATGATGGGAAAAAGTCTCCCTTTATTTTATATTAACTGTTTGGGGTTTTTTTGTTTGTTTTTGTTTTTGGGGGGTTTTTTGGGGTTTTTTTGGTGTTTTTTTGTTTTGTTTTGTTTTGGTTTGGTTTGGCTTTTTTGTGGTGTCTTTAGGAAGCACTGCTTCTCTTTGTACTTAGCATTGAGATTACCTGGGCAGGGAAAGCAGTAGAGGATGGTTCTGGCCTCGGTGGGGTGTTTGTATAGTTCCTAGCTTTGGCAAATGGCAAGTATAACATCCACACTCACTTGGAAAAGAGGGGAGGAAAAAGCAGTCATTCAACTACATTTCACTTTAGCACTGTTTTATTTTCACTTTTGAGATAGAAGGAGAAGAGGAAGAAAAATGTATGTCTATGCATTGTCTTTATTCTCTAGTGAACATTTCAATCAGGGATTTGTTATAAAACTTTTATGAAGGCAATATGCAGGTGATTAGACAAGATCCAATACAGGGAATAGCCTCCACAGTCCTCCTTTGCTTTGCCCTTGGTCAGATTTTCACTCTAGACAAGACACAAGCAATGACATTTCTGTGTCTTTCAAAGTACCCTGTGACCAGATGTGACTGCTCACACTTCCAGGCACAAGTGCTGGCTCTGGCCTGCAAGCTCCACACACTGCAGCTTTGTCTGTGCGTTTGTCAGCTGCTGTGAGCTTGCTTGGCAGCAGGAACATAGTCCAGGGACTTCTCATGTCCCTTTCCTCATGCTGTAGCTTCACCCTGCTGAGTCCTGAAGTGCCACCAGAGCAACCAGAGGAGTCACCAAACCAGTAATTTGAATTTCTTGTGGGGTATAACTGCACAGGTCATTGGGAAGTGAAGGTGACCACAGTCCTGTTGTGATTTTCCATTTTGATTAGAGTTATAACAGTAGAAATATACTATGAAAATAATAATTTAAAAACCTATCTAAGTGATCTGACTGAATCATTATCTGCTATACATGCTACTCAGTGCATAAAAAATATCCTATACAGGTAAGTGAAGCTTTTTCTCTACAGGTATTTAAGGAAAATGAGCCCATTTATTTGCTCTTTGTAATATAGAAAGAGTATAGTCATCAGCCATGAAAAGAAATAAAAGTAAGAACTATGAAAGAGAGGGTTTCTTACAATCAACCTGTCAACAGTCTTGTCAAGAAGAAATGAATGAGTTATTATCTTTGTGTCTATGTCTTTGTCATAGAGATAATGATATCATAAACAGCTGAAGTTCTTGCAAGATTTTATAAATGCATTTAGAAATTAGAATTACTTCCACACCTTTAAAGGTGAAAGCTATTTTGAACATCCTTGGAAGTACATTGCTTTCATGACAAGTTATTTTTGACTGTAAACTATGGATTTCCTGCAACTTTCTGAAAAAAAATATTATGTTTGCTTTGGAGATGGTATAGAAGATAAAGGATAATTGAATGTGAGAAGAATGGTTTTGTAAATATATAAATATGATGTGTGGATTTATTGGCAGTTGTATTCCTGGTTCAGTCAATAATCCAAACAAGCCTTTCCTGCAGAATCTAATGCCACTGTATTGTAATTAATGCGAATTTCTCTTCCTGAAAAACTGGCAGACAGACACCTTTTAAAATTCAATATGCATACTGTTCCTCAAAGGAAGAATAAATTAGATTGACCAGTTTCAGAAGAACTAACAAGATAAAGAATTGAAAAAGACTTGAACTGACAGAACTGATTTAGGGGAGAAGTTGGTATTTGAGTGCATGAGCATGAAATTATGACCTGCCTGCCCATCTCACCATGTAGAAGACGAACAGCCACTTCATGGCAAGGTGGGTTTTTTTTAAGTTTTGTCTCTATGATTAGTCCTATTTTATGTGAACTTGATCCTGACATTTATGTTATATTAATTCTCTCATTGTCCTATACATAACAGACCTGTTAGTGCTAAAAATTTGTCTGAGCTTCTGTAACCCAGATCTCAGCCTAGAAAGAAATAGTACTCCCCTGTGATAGAAGCTGATTTTGGAAAGGGAATTTATTATTTGGCCTTCGCTCTCATTAATTCAGTAGATGATCTTTAAAATATGAACTCTTTGTTATGTTTAAAAGCATCTCTTTAGAGGAAATTATTGGAAACCTTGTTACTCAATATTGAATGTAAATATGGCCATTTTGCATAGATGCTAGGACCAAGACTTGTGCCTTCAATGGGTGGGGCCTTAATTTTATTCTCATTTTCTACCTCCTAGCAGCTTAGACATGCAGCAGATTTCACAAGGGGATGGCAGGTCTGACAGCTCTGGTTAGTTCTTCCATCATTCCTGGCACATGGGAAGTTAAAAAAAAATAAAAATTATTTTTTCATGTATATTAGGGAGATTGTAATAAATGTAGCAGCCAGGATGATTTCTTTCTCTACAGTTAAAGCAGTTCCAAAGGACAAAAATGTAGTGAAACAGACAAACAAAAAAAAATTAAAAGAATAACATAATCTATGGCAAAAAGTAAAGGCAGGAAATGGATGCAAGGTATGTCAAAATGAAAATTTTAAGCTTTGAAGTAGGAAATTTGTTTCAAACACACCATTTTTATACCTCAAAGGCACACTATTTTATAGTGTACCTTGGTGCACAAATATGCCTGAGAGTCCTTTGGTATGGCACCAATATAGACTTAAGAATTTTAAATTACCACTCATACAGGCAAGAGTCCTCTCAAGAATTCTTTTCTTCTGTTTTTAACTATACATTTGAAATGGATATTCTATTGCAGTCACATCTGACTGCTGAAGCTACTTGGTGCTGAAGCCTTCCTTGTGTGCCACAACTTGGCTCAAACCTTGAGTAAGAGAAGTCAGTTCACCAGTGTAGCTTGGGTATTATTCTGACACTTAAACATTATTAATTGTTACTGAAATTTATGTCTGCAGATGCTATTAGTGAGGATTCCCTCATTATTTAATAACCAGGAACATTTTCTTATTATTATTTCAAGCATCATTTGTTTCCAGAAGTTTAAGGATAATAGTATTAAAATGTTAAAAAGCTAATACAAGGATTGGCCTATTCCAGTATGTTGACACTGTTATTGGCATTTTCTGAAGCCTTGTATTGTACTGAATTTAATTAATTTGCAATAATTCACATTTTAGTGAATTGGGCCCATCCTTCCAACAGAATCTGTAATGGCTTGTTTTAAAGAATCAGAATGAATCCTTTCTCACATTTCTCACATCTCCTTTCTCACAGAGCTATTGCCCCAGAGGCTCTCAGCACCACACAGGAGTACTGAGCAGACTCTCCGTGACCCTGGGAGTACTCTGGGCTTTAGATCATTTCCAGTGACAGTGCTCTGGTGACATCCCCTGACAGCATCTGAAAGTTGTGCTGGGTAGGGCAAAAGGAACAGCCCTCATCTGCCACACTCAGTAAAACTCTCACCTCCAGATTTTTCCTGGGACTCACCTCATCTCCTGAAGTCTTGGAGAACAGTGTTCTTCATTCATGTGTGAAGAGCTATTTCATAGAAAAGTACCAAAAAAATTAGGGGACTCAACATTTACTGGAATAAGTTGTACTTATTATTCGTATCCTAATGGGCATGTGGGCATATAAATCATAGAATCATAGAACAGTCCAGTATGGAAGAGACCTCAGAACATTGCCTAATCCAACCTTTTATGGGAAAGGGAGAGTAGATGAGATTAGCAGCCTCCCTGTTCAGTCACATCTTCAAAACCTCCAGCTATAGGGACTCTACCACAACCCCAGGTATGCAAATCTGCATGTAAGGATGAACAAAGCTGGCAGCATTGTGGGTTCATGTATCAACAATATAGAGCTGCTTGTTAGCTTCCTCCTATTCATTGCAGATAGCAGTCAAATTATACTCCAAGCTTATGTGGCAATAAGTGATATTGAAGAGACATTGGCAGCCAGGTGATTTCCTTTGTGACAGAAAAAAGTGAAACATTGCACCCCTATGTAGAAAGGGAAGAAAGGAGGGCTCTGAGGACTATGGACCTGTCACCTCTGTGCCTGGAAATATTAAATCCTCCTAGAAGCTGTGCTGAGGCACAAGGGGATGGGGAGGTGATTTGGGACAACTAGCACAGCTTCTCCATGTGTCAGTCCTGCTTGACCAGAATAGTGGTCTTCTATTATGGGGTGACTACATCAGTGGATAAGGGAATGGCTCTAGATGTCATCTCTCTGGATTTGTGAAAGACTTTTGATATGGACCCCCCCACAATATCCTTCTCTCTAAACTGAAGAGATGGGTTTGATGGGAGAACTGTTAGGTGGATGAGGGATTAATTGTATGGTCACATCCAGAGGGTAGTGATCAGAGGCGCAGTGTTCTAACAGAGATCAGTGACAAGTGGTGTCCTTCAAGAGTCCATGTTGGGAACAGTGTATTTAATGTCTTCATTGGTGATAAAGACAGTGGGATCAGTGCACCTTCGGCAAGTCTGCCACTGACACCAAGCTGACTGGTGTAACTGACACATGGAGGATGGGATACCATCCAGAGGGACCTGGAGAAGCTCAAGAAGAGAGGTCCATGGGAATCTCATAATGTTCGACAAGCCCAGGTGCAAGGTACTGCACCTGAGTTGGAGCAACTCTCAGTATCAGTAGTCTGGAGAGGAAGAGATTTAGAGCAGCCCTGCCAAGAAGGACTTGAGGGTGCTGGTGAATGAAAAACTGGACATGGCCTGGCAATGTGTGCTTGGAGCTCAGAAAGCCAACTGTGTCCTGCACTGCATCAAAAGAAGTGTGTGCAGCAGGGTGAGGGAGGGGATTCTGCCCCTCTGCTCTGTGCTGGTGAGATCCCACCTGGACTGCTGCATCCAGCTTTGGGGTCCCAGTGCAAGGAAGATGCGGACATGTTGGAGCAGGTCCACGGGAGTGTCACACACATGATTTGAGGGCTCCTCGCCGTTTATGAAGTACAATGATTCACTTACCTTGCATAGCAGCAAGGCTTCTCGATCACCTCTCTGGACAGCCCTTGGCTCCCATGTTGGCATCTGTCCCCCCCAGTCCAGAATAAGCTGGATGCAGCCATCACAATTCACACTGGTAGTTATGGCTTAAGCCTGGGTGCAGAGAAGGGTGGGGGAATGTGCTGCTACATCATCCAAGGTCTGTCTACGGCATTGAAGGTTGACTTTGACTGGGTTTTGTGGAAGAGGCTGCATTCCTTTTGGAAATTTAGCAGACCCTGGAAGGAAACCAGTGGGATTTGCAGTGTTGATTTTCACAGCTGGAAGGAACAAAATAATGAAGGAACTTAATTGCAGCTTATCTACTTAGGTACAATTTCTCCAGCAAGCTGAAGACTCCAGTTATAACAGGATGCCATAGACTTACTTAGTTGTCATTCAAAACAGGAAATGTAAAAAACCCTCAAAACTAATCAAGTATCATAAAGTCACTCTAGTGCAGCCCAAAAAGATCTGAGATAATCTATCACTCTCTTATGACACAGACTTGGGCCCTTCCCCTTTTAAATTTTGCTCAGCAATTTGAGCTACTGTTCAGTCCAAGTGACCTTCTGGTACCTACAAAAATTATTTTCCTGGGGAAATAACTTTTTTTTTCCCCCTGTCCTTCACCACTTGAGTTTGGTGTGTTCTCCAGGTAACAAGTGGCAAACAGCCTCAGGTTGTACCTGGGGAGGTTTAGATTAGATATTAGCAAAAAATTGAAAGGGTAGTTAGGCATCAGAACAGGCTGCTTGAGGAAGTGATGGGGTCACCATCCCTGCAAGTATTCAAAAACCATGTATGTAGACATGGTGCTTAGAGAAATGATGCAGTGGTGGACCTGGCAGTTCACAGTTGGACTTGATGGTCTTACAGGTCTTTCCCAAACTTGGCGCTTCCGTGGTTCTATAATTTCATGCCAGGAGAGGTGAAGGATGCAGCTCGCAGCTTAGGGCAGGAGAGGAGAACTCAGCCGGGCCCGGGGAGCGAGAAGCCAGGCAGGGGGCAGCATCTGATCGTCCAGGGCCCCGCTCCTTCCCTGCTCCTGTCCCGCTCCTGTCCCGCTCCTGTCCCGCTCCTGTCCCGCTCCTTCCCCGCTCCTTCCCCGCTCCTGTCCCGCTCCTGTCCCGCTCCTTCCCTGCTCCTGTCCCGCTCCTGTCCCGCTCCTGTCCCGCTCCTTCCCCGCTCCTTCCCCGCTCCTGTCCCGCTCCTGTCCCGCTCCTTCCCTGCTCCTGTCCCGCTCCTGTCCCGCTCCTGTCCCGCTCCGGCCGCGCTGTGGCTACCGCTGCTCGGGAAGTTTGGCCCGAACATGGGAAGAAGTTTTGAATCTCTTTGATGTGTTGCTGTAGATTCTGTGATAGCGGTGCATCAAAGTAGCGGCAGCCTCGCTGGTGAGGTTATTTATACAGATATCAAAGTGTTCTGCTGCAGAAAACCTACTGCCACATCAATGGTGTAGCATTCGTGGCTAGAGGACTGGGTGCTAAGAACAGTAGTAAGTGGGACATCTGAGTGTGGACTTCGGTAGTATCTTGTTTTATCTGGAGCACAGCTGAAACAGATCAAAAATGACAACTAGTCCAATTTACTACTAATCCAAGAGTTACTACTTCTTATATATGTACATATAGGCCCTTTTTTTCTTGGTTTGTTTATGTAGAGACACAAAAAATTGCAGCTGTGGTGACAATTTGAATTGCAGAACACTTACGCAGTTATTTTCTTCCGCAGCTAACACTGGAAGCCATAGATTAGGATATGAATTGCAAAATTAATAGATTCAGTTCCAGAGCCTCTTATAAAGGATACAGTACAAAAAGGAACAGTGACAGCTCCTTTTTAGACCATGAGTATGTAAGAATGAGCACCTAACAGTATCACCAGTCCTAGGAACCTTTGTGGAGTTAAGCCTGGGCAAACCAATTAATGTCTGTCCTATGTAGTTTGTTCTTTCTTTCATCTTATTTCTATGAAAGCTGTGTAAGCAGTGAAATGTTTGTGAGGTGTTTGGGCCTTGAGAGTGTCAGGCTTTGATTGCCTCCATTCACAAGACATGGCATTCTCTGTGAGTGGGGTGGGCAGGTTCAGCTCTAAAGCCCCAGCTGTCTTTACTAGTGAGTTACAGGTAGTGGATATGTGCTCTGCAGCCTTTTTACCAGGGTGAAGTTGAATGCTAGCTCTGCAAAAATGCAGGTACATGCATCTTACTGGCAGAGGGACCGTGGCACATCGAAGCACTGGTTGAAGACTCAATCTTGAACCCAGCCAGGTGAGCTGGCCCTCACCAGCCCCTGAGGCTTTGGATGTGCCTTTATTATCTGACTGTCATCAGATCTGACTGCTATCTGAGTGCCATCATCAGACAGGCATCAAGAAGCTTGGCAGATTGCTGCCTGCAGGATTAACTCAATTGCCTCCTGCAGAATGGTCTGCACTGGGCGTCAGCTGCAGTCTCCTTTGTGTGGTGTGGCTCTGGATTGCACCATAAAGACTTTCAGAAGGAGATGTGGGGGATTCCTGGGAAGCCAGGATAGGCTGCTAGGCTGGCATTGATGAGCTTGCAGCAACACAGTGCAGGTGCCCTCTGGCAGTTTGTTAAGATGATGGCTTTGTTCCCACTAATCCTCCTCCCTGCCTTAGCACACTGAGATTCATAATGCAGAATACAATTACTGCCCAGCTGATTCCTCAGCCAGGCTTGAACAACAGATACCATCCCTCCCACAGCCCACTGGCATGCAGGGGAGGTTTGTCATTCCTTGGAATTGGAACAAGATTTGTCCTTGAGGGCTATATTCAGAAATTAATTCACACAGACTGGATATTTCTAGTCCAGAAGTAATTTTACTTTTCCTAGATATTTCCCTTGAGCTCTTATGTTGCCTGCTGAGATATTCTTAGTCCAGGTCAGCAGGTACAGGGCTTCCCTCACAGATAGGTCAGATTAGGGGAATTAGCCAGTGTTGCAGAGCTCCCTGAGAAGACATAGAGGATACATCTTTTTGGCAAAGTAGATGACAGCAAAAAGTGCTGTCAGGGCTATCACCTTCTTCTCACTGCTGCAGAACTGCTTTCTGCCTCGTATCTGTGACTTCTTAATATAAACTACAGTCATAATCTCACAAGAGGGAGCCACAGTGTTCCCTCATCTTTGTCAAATGTCCATACCCAAAACCAGTGCACTTTGTCTAAGTCTTCTCAGTCCCTTTCTCCCTGCAGTCCTGCATCTCTCCCATCCCATGAAACCTTGAAAGGGCATGCAGTTTTTACAGAAGGGCTTGTGTTCCTGTCTCTTCTTCACTCCCCTGCTTTAGCAGTTATTTCAGGTATTTTGAGTTCAGGTCTTTTGCTTTCCTAAGTACTCATCACTAGTCAAAGAGACAAAAAGCAGGTGCCACTTTGAAAGAAAACAGTGAATCTTGCTCCATTCCTTGAAGGAAAAGAAGTAGGTACTATTTGTCTGGAGAATTCCTGACTTTGGTTCCCACGGGAGTGCAAGAACCCACCTGCGGTCCTGAATTAATCCCCTCAGATCCTCAGAATTCCAGCTTCCTTCCTCTACCTTGTTTTTCATTTAAAAAAACTATATGTCCATACACTTCATGGGATTGGGTCATATATATTGAAAGAAATAGTCAGAAGCCCCCCACTCAGAGATGCCTGACACCATCCCATGGGGTGTAGAGACGTCCATCCATTTCGTAATGGGGAATGCTCTTCTCTACTCAACAATTTCAGTGTTGCCTAAATGCCTTATTGGTTTCCCAGGGATATGGATGTTTGTGTTTAATTTTTTTCCACAGGTTGTCTATTTTAAACTGTTCATTGGTTTTAGATCCAGTCTACAGCTGTTCTAAACATCCTATGGTGTTAAGCCAAGTGAAGCAAAAGGGTTTGTACCAGGAATGCAATGAATTACTTTTTCTAGCCAAACTGATGGCCCATCACCTGTGACCAGCTTTTTAGTGCCCTCCAGTTAGTTCATCCTTGTGTTCAAATAGACAGAAAAATGCATTGCATTAAAAAGAAATATCTCTTTCAGTCCTTTTCCTTGCATAAATTTGGAAATATGCATGCTAGCACTGAGAACAGGTGGAGTGGGGCCCTAAGTATTGTTATGACTTACTCAGGGCTGAAGTTTTTGTACATTAGATGCTTTCCTATTCCAGCAATTGGCTCATGTTGAAACTCAAATTGAATTTTTTTTCCAATGAGTTAACAAGCTACAGCACTTAAAATGTTGTCAGGATTTGTGAGATCAAATATTTGTATAATTCTCTAAAAAGTTAATTCAATTCAAGAAGATTACTCTTAATGATTAGGATCTGAAACTTCAGCTGCATGTGCTTCGTTTTTTCACATATGGGCCAGACTCAGAAAATTCATAAATACACAGAATCACCCTAGAAAACTGCAGGCATGTTTGTTTTCACATTCAATTTTAGTTAGCCCAAGACCAGTGTGAATCATTTGAAAGGTTCTCGGGATCCATTTTAATGACATCCTTTTGTCTGGCTTTTTTTTAATGCAAACTTCAGCTGGCATGCTCGCAGAAAAGATAATTAACAATATGCAAATGTACTCTTCAGAAATAAAACTCATATTTGCTTCTTATTCAAGTAAACAAACAAATAAACACATGACTGTTATTCAGGCATGACAATTTTCCAGCTAATACGTAAGCAAGTAAGCAACTGAAGTGAAATGTTTGATTTCTCTCTCTTTACAAGTTCTTACTCAGATGTGACAAGGGGGTTTAGACAAAAATAGACAAGGAGGACTCTTCCCCTGCTGTGAAATTGCCTGCTAGAAAACTGGCATTTCCCACCTGTAGTTGCTAAAATGGAAGTAATGAGCCCAGGTTAGCTCTGGGGGTATCTCCATTGCTCCATTGCTGCCCCAAGCCTGTCTGCCCAGAGAAATGTCATCAGTCATTGCCCAGCGTGGTCTATCCATGTTCCTGAAGTGGTCACACACTGTAATGCTGTGCAGACAAAACAAAGCATCTATGTCAGTGTGAGTTGAAACTGTTTGGAAGGGACAGGCTGCCTTCACCATGTTCTCTGGTACAGTTGTTGACCTGTGCAGTGGAGTGAGCTGCAGATTATCATCTTTTGCTTCAATCCTTATGTGAATGTTTTATTGCCAGCCTAAGGCATTAATGTATGGCTTTTCTTGACTTCTTTGAGAGAATTTACACCTTTTCCTAAGCATGTATCAGAAGATGTTCCAGAGAAAGCACAGTCCTGTGTTCTTCCACCTTGAGCTCTTGATCATTACTGATCAGTGCAAGAGTCTCCAGAGTAATTCCTTGTTACCATGATTGTTGTATCTTTTCCCAGTTCATTTACAGATTGAACTATTACCATGGTAAAAGTTAAACTCTTCATTGTGAACTGCTTCAACAGCACATCAGTTTTATTTTTCTCAATTAATCTTGTGTGCAGGACTATCTGGGTGTCTCTCCTTCCTTGATTGCTGCTGACACACTCTACTGTTTTGCAGACTAGCTCCTGTCATTAATTCTGACTGGGTTTTGTTATGTTTTGTTTTTTTCTTTTTACCAGCATGACTTGCTAGAGTGCAGACAGTGCCAAAGTCTTCACAAAATTTCCGTGTGGCTGAGGGATATCTGCAGGGAGCAGGGGGAGATGTGGGAGAAGTCACCTTTCATTAGTGTAAATGACTTGAGTGCAAAATACAAAAAAATACAGTAAGTGGCAGCTTCTCTAATATCTTTTATTTCTGCAAGGATGAGCCCTCTGTCAAGGAGTCAAAGTGAGTTTCATGCAAGTGTGTAGAAATGCTTATCTCTTGGAGTGCTAGAAATATTCTGTCAGATGCACTAAAAACTTTCTATTCTGGGGCTTTACATTTCAATATGTGACCTCCTGTGTTACATACATATATGTCACATATCCAACACATCAGCCCTTATCTCCAGGCCTTTGAAGGGAGCTCGTGATGAGTGCACTACTCCAGTGCACCTACTCCATGGTGCAAGCTGATCATCTGTGCAGGGTGGATCCTTTAAACTTGTCAGTTGTGTAAGAGCCTCAGTGGGATGGGTGGGAGTCCTCCTCTTAATCCCACTGAAGTCAGAGGAAGGGCTCCTGTTAACTCTAACAGGCCTTGGATCAGTGCCTGTGGGAAGTTATTTTATAAATCCGAGCTTGCCTTGAGCAGTGTTCAGTTCTTATAATTTACTAGGACATGTTTTGATACAAAGCCATTCTTTACTTCATTTCTTCTAGGATTTCTTAGAGTAAATAAGTCACCCTGTTGAGCAAAAATCTGAGGTCTTGGAGGTGAGAAAAAAGTGGTGGTAGGGCCAGTATTTTCTTTGATGCAGTCCTGTTTATTTGTGAAGAATGTAAATAGCTCTATTTTTCCCCCAGGGCACCTCTGGGATCATGAAGGTTACAACTCTCTTGGTTCTAGCACTGAAACCTTCTTGCAAAATCATCTCTCCATCTTTCAACAAATGCATTCTCATGCCTGTCCACAATGCAGTTCTTGTATGACCATGCAGCACTCTCTTTTTTTCCATTATAAATTAGATCCTCACTCGCTGTTCCTCCTATGAAAGACTATTTCCCTACTTTCACCTGTTTGGATCCCATTTATGCTGGATATTTATATTTTTATGCATACATTTTTATTTACAGTGCAAGCTTCTGGGGGTAGTGACCGTTTTCATTCTGTATTTATACATCATTGGTCTCTTGGTCCACCTTGAGGATAACAACAACAATAATAATAAAAATGAAAACATGATGTAAAAATGAAAATATGGTGTTCTCAGTTTCTTGTTGCTCTGCCCAGCACTCGTTCTACCCAGTACTGCTCTGGTAACCCTGTCTAAGGTAGATTTCCAGCTGCAAAAGAGCTTCTAGGATGGCTGTTTCCAGCCCCATATATCCCAAAGGAGTAGTTAATTGAAAGGTGCTGAAGGGATATGGATAGCAGACAACAGAAAGGGAATGACCTAAAATAGTGTATCTGGCCATTTCTTTCCCAGCTGAAATTCACAAAAGGCTGAGTCCCCTGATGTAGGTCTGGGGACAGAAGTTCAGGATTCCCAAGAGGCTAGAGGAAAAGGCCACAGTGAGCATCTGCAGAGGGTTCCCTGTGCATGTGGGCAGCTTGTTTTCAACAGATGAGTGGTGTCTGAGAAGGACTGAGTTATTAATGTGAGTATATGAAAATAAATAGCTTGCCAAGCCTCCTGCTGACAGGATTTCCTATCTTAAAATATTGTAAGTGAGAGGGAAAGATTTTGTGGAAACAAATTCTGTTCCTTGAAGAATAAGTTGGTGTAAAGGATAGAATTCACTGTGTTTCCATCCAGTTTGGACTCATTGTTGCTTCTCCTGCTTTAGCATGGGATTGATTTGTGAATGTGCAGTGTTTACAGAGGGGAAGGTGAGCCGGGCACATCCAGAGAGTTAATATTTGTCACTGTAGTTTGTCTAAAAGGAAGATTATATGCAAGCATTTGTAATATAGTTTGGGTGCCAACCCAATGCTGGGGGCCTGCTGTATCCATTATAATGGCACATGGCATTCCTTGCTGCTGGGAGATCATTTTATAACAGCATTTGAAGTATAAACTGAAGTCAAAGTAAAAACCAGCTTTTTTATTGCTGTTAGGAAGGTCATAATGTATCCTGCTGAAAGAGTGCTGGGGCACAACAGAGGGCATCCTTCAACAGAGGTACCAGTCCAGCCCTCTGGCACGGCTGTGCAGGCAGCAGCCTTTACTTCAGCTGGACAATTGCACCAATGCTTTTCATGCAATCCCTGTGCTCCCAGGGCTCCTGCTGCCCTCTCTCTTTTCACGGTGGGATTATGTGGCATGGGGCACTGCCATGCTGATTCACCAGCCCTCAATGAGCTGCCTTGTCTACCAGGAGCATTTATGTCATGCTGATGCAACACTTGACCTTTCTGAGAAACCACATGCAGTTGTTCAAGATGCTCAGTGTTGACATCCCTGTTTTGTTTGTACCCTTACACTACATTGAATGTCTTCTGCTGAGCCATAAAAACTAATTCATGTACTAGCTTTAGCCAAGCCATCCTCTATGGCTCTGGGTACTGTGAAAGACAGTCAGTGTCAAGTCCTGCAGATATAAATAAAAAATAATTCATCTTCTCTACTTCTCATACTTTTTGGTCTCCTTATATTTTGTCCAATATTGTTCTAATATATTTGAAACTCTGAGTGGTGTAGGAAAAAATAAGGTTATACTGAAAATACAGGCCACTGGAGAACAGCTGTGTTGTGCCTATCTATCATTAAATAAAGAATAGAGCTCTAAAAGCGTTTACAGATTATAAAACAAAAGCAGATTGAATATGTTTTAAGTTCTAGGAACTAACCTAAAATTTGCTATGAAACAAATATATGGCTTACAGCTGGAAACCTGTCAAAACACCCAAATGATTGCTCTGCATTGTCTGGAAAGAGTTTCTGTGCCCAAAGAGTTTAGAACAGCAACAGATGTACTATTGCATAAGAGAGACATCCCTGTTTTGAATTTCAGTTTATAGGACAGAGGGGCACACAAGAGAAGTAAAATTCTTTCATCTTACCCAGGTGCCTTTGCTTCCTCCTTAAAATCTTGCTCCATGTAGTTCTCCTATGTTAAAGTGATTAGCAGAGATATAGAATGATGGGAACATACATCATTTTAAGAAGAGAAAAATCCATCTGTCTCAGTGTTTGTGGCTGGCTCTTAATTCAGCCATGCTGGGTTTTTTTCCATGCTCCTCAAGCCCCTCCCTTTCCAGAAACAATCTTTGCAATCCCACATCTCTTCTTCAGTAACGTGTTCCAGATGGTCAGCTTTTTGCAGAATGGATTTGCATTAGCTTCTCAGGTTTTTCCTGGGTTGTTTGTTGTTGTTGTTGTTGTTGTGGTTTTTGTTTTTTTCAGACTGCTTCCGCTTTATTTGAAACCTCTTTACCCAATTGTCTAGCTCTCCTAGGATCTTTTTTCCTAATTTTTATAGTGCAATCAAAAGATACTTTTCTCACATGGGTATTTTTATCACACTCATTCCCTGCCACACAACAAAATTGAAGCTTTTCTTCTCCTTAAATGAAGGTGTGGAAGAGAGGCTGTGGGAGGCTGTATAAGTAGGCAGTTTTAATAAAGTGCGTTCAATGAATCAGTATGAATTCAGCATTTTTATTGAATATTTTATTCAATGGATTAAATAACATTCCTAATATCAGTCATCAGTATGACCTTTTGCACTTTAGGATGACATCTACACTTCAGAGAGCTCAGCTCTGCAGTTCTTATCTATCTCCCTGCTTCCTGGCTGCCCATATAGCACCAGTTTGCCCCTAGCCCCTCATTTGGATGAACTGGTTCCTTGTACAACACAGTGTGCATGTGGTTCTAGAGGTGTCTTCTCCCTCTTGAGACCCTCCTAGAGGGTGAATTTGACTGCCTCCACTTTCACAGCTTGCTGGCAGTGTCCTGGCAGTGTGCTGGTGCTAGCCCTGTTTAGTCTATTCAGATTGGTGGGACTGAGGATGATGTATTTACAAGAAATTTTAGGAACTGGAAATAATTATGAAAACATCCTGAGGCCTCATGGGAGTTCAATAATTCTGAAGATGGAAAAAGATGGTCTTTTATAACTGGAGTGTCATACCCTCAGTCCTCCCTGCAAGGAATTAGCCAGTTTTCCTGGACAAGAAGTAAGACGAGTCTCATTAGGTTAGGAAGATTTCCCACATTTTCCATCTGTTGGTGCAAATTTTTGAGGCAATGAATGCATGACATTTCACAAAGTCAAGAGACTCAATCTATAGCTGGGGGCTATTCCTGCTCAATGAAATCTCAGCCTTTAATGTACAGATTTCTGGGAGAAAAGTGGTCTGTGGTGCTAGGACAGAACAGCTGGAGACACCCAGGCACAGTCTGTCTCCAGCCTTGCCATGGCTTGGAGGTCTGCGTGGGAAGTCACTGGTCACCTACCCAAAGCCCTTCAGCCCAAATTCTTCTCTGAGCTACCACTTCTCCCTGCCTGCAGCCACAGGAGTACATTTATTAAATTTAGAGCCATAGTAAAATACAAAATAGAAGAATTTCTTCTATAAATACACCTTAAAACAAAGAGGCTTTTTTTTTTAACATGGAAAAAAACAAAACCGTGGATATCTCACAGCTCTTATTGTTTAGAAACAGGGATTTTAGTTTTCCAGTCTGCTCTTAATTTTTCCATTCTCTCTCAGTTTGGAGGGCAATGCAAATATAGCACAGCTACATTTCTGCTTTCTATCCTACACCTTGCAGATCACATTGACAACAATTTAAGCAAAAGGATTGCTCAGAGTCACAAGGATCCTTTGATTTACAGAAACCCCGAGGCTGGAGACACACCATGCTCTTCTGCAGGAGCCCAAAAAGGAATGTTGTGTGGATTATGTTGCATATTTTTATTAATATCTTTGTTGTCTCTCTGAGTTCATGCCAGTTATGAAGGAGAAAAACTTTCTGTGTTAAATCTCACATATCGAATTTGATACATAAGCTCCGTTCCACATGTTTAAGAGCAATGACAAGAAAATCAGTCAAATCAACCTATTTTTTCATATTCTCTGGTCTTCTGAAAACTAGTTGTTTGTATTTGTGTTCAGTACAGGCATTAATAAGGCTATAAAGAGCTGCCAGTATGAAGAATATTCATAATAATTTCATATTGCAGAGAGTTTTGTGGGGAACTTTATCAAGATAAATGCATTATGCACACACTCTTCTTGAAGGCTTATCTCTGCTTTTTCTCTATAATAGTAAATAAATAGTAAATTGAGCAAGAAAACACTGCAAGTATGTTAATCTGATTTGAAATAGGACTAAATCACATTTGCAATTGTTTCATTTAATTTACCATAGCTTTTGAGCATCTGAGCTTACCCAAATACCCAGGAAGACTTAATGTAGACCTCACTTGATAAAGAAACCCCAACCTGTTGTTATCATTAGTTTTTTCATCATGACTTTTCTGATGAAGATATCTCCAGTCTCTAACAGTGACCTTGAAATTGTACCCTGTGCTTCTGTCTCCCTCTCTCTCCTTACCTCTGAGAGTGCAGTTGAATTGTGGAAATGCAAAACCCAGGAACGCCTGGACTTGCACTTAATGCATTGTAGGATTAGGGCTGCAGTTTTGTATACTGTGCTGTCTAAGCACCACAGTTGTGGAGTGGTTTCCTTGCACAACCTAAGCCATAGCAGTGACCTGCTTGTGGTTATATATCCTGATCCACTATATGATCACCTCCACATTTAGACTGTCACAGACTAGGCCTTTTGCAAAATTTTGCTGCCTCTGCAATGAAGCACAATGGAGTCTACAGCCTGTAAGGTGCCCAGAGCTGAGCTGTGGTCTGTTTAATTTTTGCTCTGCAGTCAGCATCATGCCTTTGCTCTGAGAGGTTTGTGACACATGCAACTTATTTTACAATACAAATACTGTGATTTTGAAAGTTTCTTTTTATATTTGTTCTTTAATCTGGCAGTTACACAAAAGTTCTGGGGATAACTCTTATCTGTTGGGAGCACACCCTTCTCTGTTGAGGAGGATGTGGAGATTGTGGCAGGTAGGTGGGACATCTGCTGTGCTCCAGGGAGGTTTTGGATCTGTACTAGACTTGTGCTGTCTTAAAGGTTTGTAAAGTTCCTTAGAGAAGGTGTTAGGGAATTGCTGTGGGTGGGCTGACTCTCAGTGGGTCTCTGCAGGAATGAACACAGCCTAGGTCCAAGGTCTGGGGACAATGACAGCAGTGGCAGGTGGTGACAGCATGGTCTCACAATAAACAGGGAAATTGGGCTTTGCAGCAGGTGTGGGGAGCAGCAGAAAGGCAAGGAGAGGACATCATGCTGCAGCCCCTGTGTGCTCACAGCACAGGCCTCTGGTGGGAGCCACCACAGCAGCCTGGTGGAGGTTCCAGGCTCGCAGCTTTACCAGATCCATGTGACATTACGTCTTTTGGCTGGGAAAACTTTGTGGAAAAAGCAAAAGTTACACTGGATCTTGTTTTGATTATTTGTTTCTAACCTCACTACAAATGGAAAACATTTATCTGGCAAGTTTCTGCTTGTTATTTTCCTGTTGTTTTATCATCCTCCCTGCTCTCAGAGGGGACGAGTAATCCTCAAATGCTGCTCCAAAGGCTGACACTTAGGCCAGATGATAGAACTGCAGCACTGGGAATGGATCTTTCCATCTCTTTTATTTATTTTCCTTCACTTTATCCTGCTTCAGCTCCACTCTCTCTTTTTATTTTTCTGTCTTTCAGAGAACTAAGTACAACCAGCAGTGCCTTCAGTAAACAACCTCTCTCTCTTTCTCCAGTTCTCTTTGAAGGTGAGAGAGATAGTTTGGTTGTGATAAACATGAATATTTCCATAATCAGGACAAGTAAGGGATAAGCAAATTGTACACACACAGACAACCAATATAAAGTAGGACATTTAGTATGTTTCCAAACAAAGAAACCAAAAAACTCCTTTTAGGAAGAGCAGTAATTTGTAGTAAATTTGCAGCTCCTGGATCAAACTGAACCAAATATTATGGTCTTCCTCAAGCATATATGGCCTTTCGAACTTCAGAGACTGAGCAGAAATCTCAGGTAACTATGGGCTCTGCACAAGAAGAAATTTGCTCTCAAAGAACTGAAATACAGATTCATAGAATCATAGAATGGTTTGGGTTGGAAAGGACTTTAATCTCATTCCAGTCCCCCTGCTGTGAGCAGGGACACCTCTCACTAGAACAAGTTGCTCAGAGCTCCATCCAGTCTGGCCTTGAACACCTCCTTCACTGCTTGAAGATCAAAATCTGACATAGGAGAAGAGTAATGAGGAGATGGGGAGAAAGAGAACAGGAACAAGTAAGCTTCTCTGCAACATCAGTGACCTTTGTGAAGTTGGATGTCCCATGTCGCTGGGCAGGTACTTGGGGTTTTTACTAGACAGTGAGTGCAGTTTTTTTAAAGGTGAAGATGTTATTTCACACTGAACCACAGAATCAGCTAGGTTGAAAAAGTCTTTGAGATCATCCAGTCCAGCTGATGGGCTAACACCACCATGTCAACTAGACCATGGCACTGAATGCCACATCCAGTCTCTTCCTAAATACCTCCAGGGACGATGACTCCATCACCTCCCTGGGCAGCTCATTCCAATGTCCAAGCACCTCTTCTGTGAAGAACTTCCTAATGTAGAATTTTAATGTAGAATTTTTCACTGGGTAGTAATTAAAACCAGTCAGTACATATATATGTATATATAACATACAAGAAAGAAATACACATGAAATTATCCTGAGAAGCAGCTTATTTCAGGACAACTTTAAGTTCATAGGGTTTATGTTTCAGATAGGTAAGAGATGCATTAGAGTGCCTAAGTGAAGTAGAGAAAGATTATGGAATACTTAGCTGTATCTAGATCTAAAATTAAGCCTTTCCTCCCTCACAGCTTAATGTCTTAATTAAAAAAATAAATTGTTACTGTATGTGAAAATATTAAAACATTCACAATTAATTCTGTTCTTTGCTTTTAGGATTAAATAGCCAAATAGTTGAAAAATTGAATCATAACATAAGCACAAAAAATATTGTAATGCCACTCCTAATTCCAGCTGCCTCCATCTGTTCTCTGCCTGAAATACAAAGTAAGAATCCAACAGTGTAAGGAAGCAGCACTTTTCCTGATCCTTGCTAGCTTTCAAAGCATCTTGTAGTACAGGTAGCCATTGTTACAGGTACAGCAGCACAAGGCCCTGATATCACAGGTGTCCCAGCTTTCCTGTCTGCTGCACCTCACTCTCAGCTCTGTTTGAAGACACAGACCACTAGAGAAGGTGAAGGTTATTCATGGTGCTTTTCCAGATGCACTGCCCTATCCTGCCCCAAAGTCCCAAAGGATGCACAGTCTCAGCTGCCTCCTAGGCCTGCAAAACTGTTCTGTTTTGAGACTGTATTCACCAACTCTATTAAAGAGATCTTTGGGCTGTATCAAAAACTTAACTAGTGAACCATAATCTCTTCAGCCAGATCATAAATTCTCAATTGCCCCTATTTAAAGCCCAGTGGCAGAGCAGGATCCTTGCATCCCCATCCCACTCCTCTGGGCAGAGTCTCTCGCCACATCCCATCTTGCATGATGTGGTACCTCTCCCCTTACTGAGCTCCACATTTAATGTGATGTTCTGTGATGAAGTCCAGACCACAGAGGAGCTTGGATGGAAAACAGCTGAATTTCAGCTTCTGCAACTAATGGAATATTATAATGGTATTTCAAAATAGAAGATCTTTATGGTCAAAATGTGTTTTTGTTGCTTGTCCAATGGCACGAACATTTTCCATGGTGACCACCTATTTCTTTGTGATGAAATTTGTTTACTCAAAACCCTAATATTCTCAGTATTTTTTTGAAAATGGGAGACCAATCCAAATCCAAATCCAAATCCAAATCCATGCTGCATTTGTTTGCTATGGACTGCATTAGTCCTTTTCATTAAATTTAAAGATAAGATACTTGGCCTTCAAATTTTGAATTTAATTCCCCGCTTGAGTGAAGGCTGCTGTATTCCCACCAGGTTTTTCCAGCCACATCCACGCAGTACAAATACTGTGATGGAGTAGACCATGGGCTGCTGATAAGACAGTCAGCCTTTACTCTTCCATGGAGATACCAGCCAATCAGCCCCTGTGTGCACCCATGGGCCAAATGCTTATTTCCTCCCTATATAAAAGCATTTTAGATTAAAAGTTTGAGTCTGGACCTTTCTGTGTTCTCTAAGCATTGCACAAAACTAAAGCATGTTTTTGATAAGTGATCTTAACATCAGAGAAGAATGTAAATGTCTGAACGATACTAAAAAACTTTTCTATTTTGAGAACTCCCTTTCCCATTATGCCTCTGGACCTTTTGTTTTGCTAGTCTGATTACAGGGACTTTAATAGAATCACAATTTTATTAAGCAATTCCTTTCTTTAAAAAGCAAACCTCTCTTTTTTAACATTTGCTGAGCACTAATCTTGGTAAAATCTTGTGCTCATAAAACTAAGCACTGCAGCAGGATTTTTTTGCAAGACTGAGTTATTTCTTCCTGATGAACTTGCAAATTACAAGAAAAATATATTGCCCTTTTCTAAAAACATATTCTCCAGCTAAATTCAGACATAAATCTGTCAGCAGGTGTCCTGATAGATGCAGACTTTACTGTTACTAGTTAATAAAAAATCAGTTTGTCTTTCAAAGTCTTACAGTAACTTATAAATGAGCTGTTTATTTCACCTCTGAGGTTCATTGTTCTCTTGTTAGATAAGAAATTATTGCTTCAGTTCATTTTCCCTTGTAGCATATTGATTTTTAATATCTTACTGAGGGCACCTAAAAAACACCTTCAGAAAAAAATTTGATTGAATCAGTACACTTTCCCTTCCCTTCCCTTCCCTTCCCTTCCCTTCCCTTCCCTTCCCTTCCCTTCCCTTCCCTTCCCTTCCCTTCCCTTCCCTTCCCTTCCCTTCCCTTCCCTTCCCTTCCCTTCCCTTCCCTTCCCTTCCCTTCCCTTCCCTTCCCTTCCCTTCCCTTCCCTTCCCTTCCCTTCCCTTCCCTTCCTTTCCCTTCCCTTCCCTTCCCTTCCCTTCCCCTCAACAAAACAGGGCTGTCAATATTTCCTGGCTTTTTTCACTTTATTCCACTTATCCATTTAAAGTGATTTAACTTCTTTTTACAGTAACTACTTCGTGCTTTTTCTTATGAAAACAGGTTAAGAAACACATTTTTTGTGAGGTGGACACCTCATTCCCGGCAGAGTTGGAGTTTTTCAGTCTAGAGAAGAGAAGGGAGAGCTTACAGCACCTTCCAGTACCTAAAGGGGGCTTATGCAAAGGAGGGAGATGGAATTTTTATATGGGCCAACAGTGACAGGACAGTGGTGATGGTTTTAAACTGAATGAGTGCAGGTTTAGATCAGATGAGAGGAAGGAATTCTTAACTCAGGGAGCAGTGACACACTGGAATGGGTTAACCACAGAGAATTTGTGGGTGTCCCATCCCTGGGTGTATTCAAGGCCAGACTGGATGGGATTCTCAGCAACCTGGTCTAGTTGAAGGTGTCCCTGTAAGTGGCAGGGAGGTTGGAATTGGATGATCTTTAAGGTCCCTTCCAATCCAAACCATTCTATGATTCTCTGATTTGATTTTGTGATAAAATGGCACTAAAGCTCATTTTCATTTCCATATGGTTTGCATCTAGAAAGACATTTGGTTGTTTTACCATTACATAATGTTATTTAAGCATAACAACATTTGCCTTACCTAATTTTTCTTATAAAGATTTTTTCAGAATTCATAAGCTGCAGTATTTCACAATGGCACAGGAGATAGCTTGAAAAATTACTTAGCAGTAAAACTGGAAAAATATAAACACAAAGGGAAGGGCTTTGCAATGGGGACAAAATACCTCCTTGCATCCACTGCAACTCCAAAAATGCAAAGCAGCCTCCTGAGATCCAACCCACCCTTATTCCAGCTTACTTTATGATCTTCCTTTTGCCTAGATAGAAAAAGTGATAAATACTCTCAATTGCATTTTAAGATCTCCCTTTCAATCCTTCATACCTTTGATTAAGAAAACTGAGTATGCCTTACTGAGAAAGTGCATTTCTGTTTAAATAGCTAAGGGATATTTTCTTGTCTTTGCAATTTTTTTTCAGGATAACTTTCTGACCAAGATTTCATTAAACGTTATTTTCTTCTGGAGCTTATGGTAGCAAAAATAAATACCCTTGTTGTGATACAGCTGTTTCAATCTGTCAGCATGGCTCAAAATAATTTCTTATGGAAATAGGTATTACAAGGAATAGTATGAGAAATATCTGTAGATAAAAAGTTTTTATACAGACCAAATGGGAGAGCAGTTCTGCTTTATGAAGGAGAAAACTGACACTGAAAGCTCTTATCCTTTCTCAGTTTTTGTTTCTTTCTGTTAAAGAACCACTGTCAGCATCAAGATTCATGGTTTCCCCCATGGCTGCACAGGAAAGCGTTATGTTTTTCATCATCTGATAAAGCTTATTAAAATGTTATCTACAGCACTTTTGTTAGGTCATGTGTTCTGAGTGGCATATTACAGCATTTAAAATTATTCCCAAGGGAAATAAAGGCCACATTATTCAGCTGTTGCAATGAGTTAAGAGACATTCCAAATGAAGGGAGAGATATTAACAAGAAACCAACGGAAGAGTGCTTTGATTCTCACTAATCTAAGGCTCCTTTCTGTTGCTCTTCTTGGGAGTAATATTTAATTAAACACTGAAAGACTTGATCCAGTGAACTTCTATTTCATGAATGTTCTCACAGAAAGTGAAATCTACTCAAATCTGTGTTTCTGACTGTACCAAATCATGGATGAAACCAGTTAATGAGGAATATGTGGCTTCTCTGAGAGGAATCTACAAAGCTCAGATGTGCTTGTCCCATACAGCCACTAAGTCACCAGGTACAGCAGGAAATGTTGTTGCAGCAAGTCATACATAACCATGAATGTATTAGCAATAAGGGAAAAATCACAGAAGAATTTTTGAGATATCAGTCAGAAAAGCACTTCATAAAAGTGCAGTAACCAGGTCCCATTAGTTCCTAAACAAGAATATGTGTTTCTGGATGCAAGAGAAAGAAGTATGGGAAATAAATGTTCTTTCATCCAGGATAATTGAGGTCTGTGATTTTCTATTATTGTTGATAATTTGTAGGCAAAAGAAACAAAAAAAGCAAACAAAAAACCCTCCAAACAAACAAATAAACAAGCAAACAAAAAAACCCCAACCAACCAAACCCTAAAAGCTAGAAAATAATAAGAAATATTTCATTCTTGGTGGTCTTTCAGCCATTTTCACTGCTTGAGGCCAAGAGGGTCACTATCTGCAGATTCAGGAACCTTGACAACTTGCAAAGAAGCAGACTCCAAATGGGATGGAAGAGAATGTGGCAGGGAAGGTTAACCCGTTCAATCCCATTTTTGTGTGTTGTTTTTTTGTTTCCTTAGTTAATTAAGTTATAACATCTTGAAGTGGTGTTTGTCTAAAGTGGTGTCTTCATTAATGTAAGTCCTTGCAGAAATAAATGACGAGCCAGAAAGTTTTCACATCAGGTGGCTCCTGAAATAATATGCAGGCTCTAGGGGTGGCATTAGGTCTGCAGCCCTGACCTTTCTTTAGGTCACTACAAGGGCTGGTAAAGGTAAAGTTGGCCCTGGGGACCCCTTCAAGGAGTTGAGGAGCAGGATAGACTGAACTGATATTCATCTCCAGCAAGCCAAGGGCACATGAGATTTCACATGTGGGTCTTATTGCCCTGATCCTTGAGAGCCTGAGGAGAAGAAAGGGGGTGACTCAACCAGATCTCTGACAGGAGGTTTGTTCCTTCCAGTTAGATTTAGTACTGATGTCTACCAATGTTGTGGTTTTCATCTGTAAGTGTGTCCCAACCCTGGAATACGTTTGGTATTGTCAAGTTTTAATGTCAAATTAACTTGCCTGAAGTTGAAGCCAGGCTCTTCTGGTATCTAAGCAACTGTTCCAAAACAGTGGTTAACAGGAGGCTGGGATGTGCAGAGCTGGAGGCAGGGAGCGCCGGCAGCTGCACATCCACTGTCCCTCCCTGTTCAGAGCAAGGGCGTTTGGACACGTGCACCTGAGGGACTGTGTGACCATCTTTGGGCTGGAGTCAGCATCCTGCTCACTGCAAGGCTTTTTTACCCCAGCTTCCTGTAACAGCCTTTTCATGACAAAGCACATTTGAAAAATGGTGTTTTCACATACAACAAGCCACCAAATCCAAGATCAGAAGCTATAAAGCAGAGGCAAGTTTTTCTACCCACACACAATTCCTTTGCACTTTTGCCTGAAACCTTTCCAGATCCAGTTTTCCCTTCAGATGAATCAGAAGAGCCAGAAAATACCTATGAACTGTCTCTGACCTTGAAAAGTCCCCTTTTACCCTGTGGACCTGACAGCAGGCACAGCACATCAATGTATGTTTCTGCTGTTCTGTTGATCCTGCTGTTCTTTTCAGGGTAGATCAAACTGCCTGTGTTTCAGTTTCCAACTAAGCCTCTGAAGAGTAGAGTTGTTTTAAGGGGGAACAAAAGCCCTTGGTGATCAGTCAAAAAAGAAAGATGAAATTTGCAGAGGGTAATGTGGGATGTCAATTCCTTTCCGAAGGTGACCACCTCTGTACCTATTACCTCTGTGGGAAACCCTGTGTGCAGCATCCCTGTCAGACACTTGGGTTTCCTCAGGCTGCAAATCCTCCCTTGTTACCTGGCTGGTTCTCACTCATGGATTTACCTGTTTAATTTAATCTACACTACATTAGATTAGAAGTGGGGCTTTGATGTGAGGGTAAAGGCAGAGAAAGCACCAGCTAGACCTCAGCTTGCAGCTGCAAGGGCTCACATTGGTTAGTTCAAGTAGTCCTTCTTCACAAATCATACACAGTTGCAAAATGTCATGATATTGTTGAATGCATACCATGACACCCCATCTGGGTTCATGAGCAATTCAGACCTCACACTAAATGGAGGGAATGGCTTACATCAATAAAATCATTCGGCATCATTTAGAAAGAGAACAACACTGAAAGCTGCAGGCTATTTTGCTCTCTGCCTAGCCCACAGTAACTCTCAAATAAGAATATTGAACTGAATTAGATTGACTTGTGTCCTGTACTCTGCTCAGTACACTGTTTTCCTGACTGGCATTTAAATGGAAATATCACTATTCTGCAGTGTGGCATGAAGGCTGAACACAACCATGTGCCTGCTGACTGCTAATGTTCAAGTCACTCACCTGGATGATGTGACAATGAGTTCCAAAATGAAGACGCCCCCAGCAGTAATTCCCAAAGATGTGGTTCGCTGATGATTATCAAGGCCACAGAAAATGGTCCATGAACCGTAAGGGATTCATAAGGGCCTCGTGTTCAGGGAGGACAGTGCCTGCAGAGACACATGGCTGTGTCTCCATTGCAGGGTCAACAGTCCTGCAGAACTGTCCCTGATTTTAATAACTGAGAATAATGTGCTTCTCTTGTATACACAGACACAGCATGGGGGCTGATGACAAAAAGAGGAGGTAGTTGAGGCACGCTACCACCCCAATCTGAAGCATTACTGTGATTAGCTACGTGACTAAGTACCACTCTTTCTCCAGACACAAGAGATCAGATTTGGTTTTGGATCTGATTCACCCAAAATATCTGACGAGGGCAGTAAATCCTGGATTTGTTTCTTTCTGATTTATTTCCAATGCTGCTGAGTAATTCCCTTTTATAGAGCTGTGTTGTTGAGATACATGTCTCACTCTTAATTTCCACTTCCTTTTACTTCTTTGCCTAACTATTTTCTTGCAGAAGATATAAGTGGAAAATAAAAGCAAATGGGGACATAGTACACAGGCAGAGGTTCACTGCAAAATCCTCCCCTACTTGTTATAACTGAAGATATGTGTACAAAAAGACAGATACAAAGCTGGGTTTTACACAGTATTCTCAAATGTTGTTGAACTCCCACTTGTTACAGTTTTGACTGCATTCTTTCTCCTGCTCTGAGTTTAAACAATTTTCAGTGGGAATCCTTTACAGTGGATGCTTCTGAGCAGTTGGCACTGATTTTGAGTCTCTTATATTCCAGTCTCCTATTTATGGGAAATGTGTCCTCAAAAACATGTCTGGGCTGATCTAGAAATCTCTGATTTTAACATAAATTAGTATCATATTTACATCTCCTCTTCTGTATTATTTTCAGGATTTTGTTTCTGAGGTGTGAGTCTTGTCAGCCCCCAACCTATGCAGGCCTGAAGTGGGACATAATGCTAGCTCCAGGGAAATGTTAGTGCTTGCAACTCTCAGCCCTTGCTTTTAAAATTGGAACTTGGACCATCAGTTTTAAGTGGTCTTTCTGCATGAAAATCTTGTAAGACATTTGCTTTGGTAATCTTGGTTACTACTTTCAGGGCTGTAACATTATTGTAACTCAGTTTATCTTTAATTGGCATGACACAAGCCAGCCTGACAACCTAACATTGCCAGTGGGACAGGAATTGCAGCTCAGCCACCAGAAAGCAAAGTTCAGCTGCCTGAGGCTGTCTGTAATATGATAATTGCATTACCACATGTTGGTGACTACAAACCAATAAGAGAACGATGGGGCAATTCAAACCCCTGCATCTGGGAGGATCTTTGTGTCCAACCTCTTCCCAAAACCCCAATCCACTGGCAATGATTTTTTTTTTCACAGTATAAATGCCCTGAGGATATTTTACAAGTGGTTCTGTAGTTTCAAATAGAATTGTCATATTTTGGGAGCTGAAAACATGAAAACAACTCAGGAAGGTAGCTTTAATCCACAAGTTACTTCTTTTTTGTTAGTGCCAGCATCATCCTTAATTATTCTGAAATTTTATACTTGTTACCTCTTTAGTTTTGCCCTGTGTTTTGAACACAAATAATCAGACATACATGGTCCATAGCTCTGAGCATTGAAAGCAGGCTTCTTATAACTTTCCTTAGAGAACAAAGAGTTTTGCTAAGCACAATAGATGATGTCAGTAACTGAAGCTTCATAGAAAATGTGGGACATGAGAGAAAAAAGCACAAAACCTACCAAGCACTGAGACTGAGCCCATGCTTGCTGAGGATGGGTGCCTCCTAGAAATATAAATCCCTATGCCTTCCCACCCAGTCTTTTCAGACAATGTTAGAAAAGGTCTAACAAAGCGTTCCTGTTTTAGTTAATCATTCCTTCAAGCTCTCCCAGCCAAGCTGAGTTGCACTTCATGAGGTCAGCACACTCCTTGTACTCACAGCCAATGTTCCCTTTTTTTATTAGTATATCGACAGCACAGTTTGCTCCAGTAACACAGCACAGTCAGGGCATCATTTTCCATGGCATGAATCTGTTCCCACTTCACCTGCTAGCAAACAGACCCCGGGTTTTGGGGGTTTTTGAGGGTTTTTTTGTTTGTTTGTTTGTTTGTTTGTTTTCTTGTTTTTTGGGTGGTGTTGTTTTTAAGTAGACAGACTGTTCCTATTTTGTATGCCTTGTCTTTGTCTTGAAAGTTTCTCCTGACAATGTGCAGGCCAATTTGTGAGTTAATACCCAGCTCCCCAAAGTAGCTTCATGTCTTTCCCATGGTGAAGAAGGTAATTTAGAAAAAAATGTTCTCAAAGCAATCTCATTGTTATCTACAGTCCTTGTTACTGGCTTGTCATATGTGGCTGCTGTAAAGCTAACAGCAAACTGTGAAGCATGAGTTTAAAATATGTCAGTATAGTCAATGTCTAACAAGTTCTAAAATATCAGGACGATTTTGAAGGTTTTGGGACTTTCTCAGGCTGTCAGAAACATGCTAATTTAGAAATCCAAAGGAATTGCAGAATCAGAGAAGCTCCCAAGGTGAGAGGGGTGATCTTCCTCTTCCCAGATGTCAGTGATGGGAAGAAATTAAAAGCGAGAAAGTATTTGAAGGCTGAAAAAAAGGAAATAGGCAGAACAGTTTCACCTTTAACAGGGGAAAACAGGCATAAAAAAAGCTGCAAGCTCTAAGTGGCCCTGGAAATCTTAGGAGATAGGAGAGATTTACTCCTGGACTCTGCAAGGTAAATAAAGCCCTAGATCAGCTAAGGAGGAGACCTGCTGATAACCAGGGTCTGTAAAAGCATTTCCTTGCCTGATGTTTTTCTTTTGCAATATTGCTTGCAATTGCAATGATTAAAACATCATTCTTAACTTGTTGATGTAAATAAAAAGTGCTAATTTCATCCGATTTTCATCCAGCACTAAAGGCAGTTTCAGAGAAATCTGACACACAATAATATTCCTGGAGATGATGTACCCAAAATGATATTTTTAGTATTAGTCACAAAGACAAGCATCCAACCTGCAAGATGCTTTCCCCTAAAACTGTGTTTGTGAACTGAATGTTTAGTAAAGAAGGGAAGTCTTCCTCACTGGAATGGTCATCACCATTCCTTCTTCTGCTACTAGGGAAAGGTAACTGCACAGCATCCAAAAACTTTGCAAAGATGATAAAAGCAATGGTAAATAAAAGTGACAAAATTATTGAAAATTAAAAGGTAGGATCTGTGGGGAAATCTGAAATCAAAGATATTCCTAATCAGGCAGAAGACTGCCTGAGAGAGACTCAGGGGTCACTTATCTCCCCCAAAGGAGAAAGATTTTCTGTTTCTATGGGGCAAACTGGCATGGATTTAAAAACATGGAAAATATGCAGGTCCTGCAAAAAGGCAAGGAGATGTTACCTTGGAGCAGCCTTGTTTTTATGTCTTCCTTCAAACTTGGTAATGGAATTCCAGAAGCCAATAAATATTTGTAGGACAAAGCAAGTACTCTTACATTTCCAGAGAACAGAATTAACGAGAACTTCACAGCAACTTTTTTTCTAAACTAAGCAAGCAGTGCTGAGTGTTTTTCACATGTTAGATAATGAATCTTGAAATGAAGGATAACTCACAGACCAGTTTTCTGAGAAACCAGTGGGAGGATGGTTGGTTGTTTATTTTAAAATTCTTTGTATGGGTTACATACATCTCCCTCAGTCCAGTTTCTGCCTGGAGGAAAGCTGAGAGCAGAATATTCTGTTGCAAATTCTTCTGGAACTATATTTTAAGTATTAGCTGTTTAAGGGAAGAAATTGCAAAAGGGAGGCAAAATTTAGCAATATATTAAATCTGTGGTTGCATAATTTTTTAGCTGTCTTTTTATCCCAACATGCAAGACAACATGTCAGGAATTCTTCTAGCTTGAAAGGGCTTAGGCTGAATCTTGTTGTTTTAGGCTAAGAGAGTCTCACTGGTAAGCATGGAAGTCCCCTGGGTCATCCCAAGGTGTGTGAAGTGCAGTTAAATTTACATTTCCCAGGGTGATTGAAGTGGAGAAAAAAAAGAGGTGATCATTTTTGAAGGGGGAGAGCAGCCAGGCAGAGGGGTGGCTCTGGGAGGAGCTGATCCTGTTCTGGCATGGTTGATAAAGAGCAGGGGCTGAAGGGCACCTGGGAGCTGGGCCCTGCCTTGCTGAGTGGCTGCAGGAATTGGGTACATCCTCTTCAGGAATATTATTGTGTATCAGATTTCTTTGGAGCTGCTTTTAATGCTGGATGAAAATCAGAAGAAATTGGCAGATTTTACCGTACATCAACAAGCTAAGAATGATGTTTTAATCGATTGCAATTGCAAGCACTGTTGCTAAAGGAAAATACCAAGTAAGAAAACACAAAGGACACATTCCTCAGACTGCTTTCCTGTATTGGCACCTGCTGACCCAGAGTGTTTGTCCTCTGTGCTACCAACTCCTTTCCTCCCCAGCATCCAGCTTGCCTGACCTTGGGAACAGACCCTAACCACATCATCCCCCAATGTGCCTGGTGTCCCTGGTGGGAATTACAGGGTGCAGCTGTACAACAGCTCAGCACAGGCTGGCCCTGTCCAACATGCATGTCTAGCCAGAGCCAACATCTCAGACAATACATGGAAAATAGCATGAGCTGGACAGAGAGCTGTGCTTTAAAGTGGTGTTAAATAAATGTCCAAAGTGGTGCTTGCATGACTGCCCCCTTCAAGCTCAGCTCAAATTGGTTGTGTTGACAGTGGCAGGTCACTAGTTTCCATTGAGATTTCATTGTTGATCAGTGAATGTACAGACTAGCCACAGGGTAATTTCTTCTCCTTATTGAATCAAATGGAAACTTTCAATCCATTTTTGTGTTCACAGAACAGCCATTGCAGTTTATTTAAGTACGTTAAATATAAACCAACACAAACAAAAAAAAAAAATCCCATCAGCATAACAACACACTTCCTTTTATTTCTTGATAATAATTTGGAATAATTTATATTATCTTTATTTTCCTTGGTCTTGTGACTTCTCAGAAGCGTTTCCTATAGTGCCCACTGGCATGTGTTTGCTAGTGCACAAAGCTCTCTGATTTACAGGCTTTGACTCACTGTTGGGGATCCAAGGGCAGCAGCTCAAAAATTGCAGCTCCAGCCCAGGGAGAAAAAAGAGGTACTATCCTCTCCATGTTAAAATCAGGAACTAAGCTCTCCATGGATTTAAATGGAGCACAATGTGGACAGTTTTATTTTTTCACTAAATATAGATAGCACATTCTGTCCTCCAGATGTACAGAAATAGGAAAGAAGAATATGTAGGTTTTATACAGTGGGATTCACTTGAACGTAGTGTGATGGAAGGTGGGTGGGGGTGACTTTTCCAAGGACACTGGGGAGCTCTCCATGTGGGTCGCAGCCATAGTGTACATCTCATAGGAGCACAGGTAAGGGACACTGTAATGTATAAAGCTTTTACAAAAATTGACTGCCTGGTGATGTGGATGACACTGGGATGCAGGTCCAGCAGAACCAGGCAGACCTGCACTAGATGTGGCTGGAAGGCTGGAAAAAATTCCTCTTTGTGGGACAAGTTTGGGTTGGGGATTTTGTGGTGTTTTTTTCATTTTCACATACCCTGTAACAGCTATATACATGGAAAATCAAAAGGAGGATGTGAGGGAGCAGGAGGGATGTCATTTACTTGAGGAGGTCTGGAGAAGATTTCTGTCACCACCTGACATGGCTTGGCTCCTTGAGTTCTGTAAAACAGAAGAGATGGGAGTAAACTCTTCCCAGCTAGTGAGCACTGAGCCATTGCAGAATTAAAAGAAAGTCAAACAGCTCTCAGGAAGATGTGATTGTTTGATAAACAAGAACATTTTATGGTAATCTCTATATTTACAAACATAAGGATGGGTCAAATGCCTGCTCTAGGATTTTTTTTTTTCTAGCAGATATTTCCTTTAAAGCCTAGCAGTTAGAAAATACTTGTGCTAAAAATAACTTGTAAAAGGGCTATATCCATTCATGATCTTTCTCTCACAAAAATCAGTATTTTGCAAATATTGCTGGTTTTTAGTTCACTGTATTTTGCAAGGCAATCTAAACTCCTTGATATCAAATCATAGCACCTCTAAATCTGAAAAAACACTCAACTTTAGGCACATCTGGGAAGATTTCAAATGTAATGTCCGATGCTGAAAACTCAAAGGCACCAAAACTGAAGAGGATGTCAAAGACATCCATTTGAGTAAGTTTGGTGACAATATGTCCAAGTGTATATATACAAATGGATCTATGTTGACCATTTATGATATTATCCTTGTATACACCATTTTAACTAGCAAAACGTCATTAACAAATGTAAGAAAAATTTGCAAAGTTATCATTGAAGTGTACTGACAGAATTTGATGTTACATCTGTAATCTGTGATTATTTTGATATACTTTGTAGATCAAATTATAACAAAGAAGGTAGAATTTCAAAATCTGTCCTGATGGTTTGGAAAAATTATTTACATTTCAGACATCCTGGTTATGAGAGGTTGCATGCTGCTAGAGTTTTTCATTATTTTAGAAAAATACAGATAAATGAAAGGCAGGATCAAAAGGCCAAGAAAAATAAATATTTCTCTAACTACCATGGTCCTCATGCCATAGTCTCATTTCACTTAAAATTCTCATTGTCTTCAGTTCTGCAGTAGAAATTCTGTGGAACTGGAGGGAATTCTGCCTACCAGGACTATAAAAGCCAAGCCACCTCTGTAGAGCTTGCCTGCTTTGTTTGCATTATGTGTTTTGGAAAGCCAATGTTATTGATCTAAAAGACCTTTATAAAAGCTGCCACTGTAAACAGATGTTGAATTCAGCTCTGAATCTGCAGTGCACAATAGCCCATAACAATTAAAACTGAATATCCTTAAAGAATCAACAGTTTTGTGTAACACTTTAGAAAAGTCCATTAATACAGAAAAACACTGAACAAAACTAGACACGATGATCTTCTCAGATTTGACATGACATTATTTTTGTTTAAAAAAAAGCTATTTTTGATTATCCTGCCCTTTCAAAATATTTTCTGCATCCAACTGCTAAGGCATTTGCTTTTAGTTCTAATGTTTTGCAATGAGGATTCTGTGTATACTTTTAAGAGTTTTGTTGTTAATTTGCTATTGAAACAACAAATTTTTTCATTAAACACCTATATCCCAGTTTATAATATGTTAATTTTAATATTTAATGTATGAACAAGTTTAGGAGTTAACTCTAAGTCTTGCTAGAGAGCTCAGAAATAAGATTAATGGGAGGAGTAAGATAAATGCTAATTTCAAAATTGCAAATTGCAAGCTTTGATGCAGCTGATGACTCAAGAACATTACCATTCATTTTAATGTTGCGTGTAGGCAAAAATAATTATTGTTCGAAACATAGAAACCTCAGGAGAATATCACACATTTGAAAAGGGACCTACTATACCAGAAGATTGATATCTGTGTTTCCTATCTGTGTTTCCATGGTAATGCTGCCATTGTCTAGAGACATGAGTATTCCCTGTTTGAGTAATGTTGTCTGGTGTTAACAGTGAGCAGGCAATGTGCCATCACATGCTGTGTTCCTATCCACACCAGATGTTCAATCACCATTATTGAAATAATATTTTAATGATAAAAATAATAAAAATTATGATCACTAAGTTCCTAACAAGCTGCTTCTTATAACTGGTGTGATGTTGGTGAGATGCTGATTTTAGGAAGATCGCAAAGACAAAGATGAAGTTGATGACAACAAGATCCAGTCATTCTTTTTAGGCCCATTGGTGCTGTGGTACTTCTGACTTTACCTGTACTGCAAATTATTTGAAACAAGATTAATTTCTAGGAGTTAGACAATAACTGATTTGCCATCCTCATTTACTCTTGGGTATCTCTTCCTACAGGTATGCAGGTTTTGATGGGGGCAGTGATTTTCAACTGTGGACGTCTGTATTGTAAAAATGTAGATTCAAGATGCCACAGCTGAGTTCACTAATTCTTTTGCACAGTGATCAGAGGTCAAGACCTTCTGTTCAACACCAGCCTCAGCTGTAAGAGAAGCAATGATATGGCAGATGTGCTATTATTGTCACCAACATTTAGCTAACTGTCTCTTTCCAAAAAGAATTTGAAACTTAGCCATAAATTGCTTGGATATGTACAACAGAGAAATATAATGAAGAGGGCAAGAGAGAAACATACCATTCTTCATCCTACTTGTAGTCTAGCACAGCTTTCTCCACCTCCTTGTTACCTAATATAGCAGGGAGAGCTCAGCATCTCATGGCTACTCCTACCTCTTCCCCACAGCCCTCCAGACTCCTTAGCTCTCACAGCCTGAAAACATAATGCTTAAGAAGATATACCTGCTGCTGCCTGTCCTGTCTCTCTAGTGGCCAAACATTTTAAATGAGATTGGCTGATTGATAAAGTGAGGCACTACAGATTTATGTTAGGCACCACAAAAGCCAATTAATAACATTCAACCAGTGTTCCATTATATATTGGCAAATATTTCCTTTATGACCAAGATGATCTGAATGACAGAAAACTTCTCCTTTGAAGAAGCCACTGTTTCCTTATTGTCTTTTGTGAAAAGATGAAAAGAACACATTAGTTTGATTGGCAAAAGCAGAAAATCAGACAGAATGTACTTATCTGTGCCTGCTTTTTCAATAATCTTCTGGCTGTTTTTTTCCCCCCACACATTAGGTAGTATGGAGATAACTTCTCTTCCTGTGAGTTTCTTTTCTTCATGGGAGGTAGTGATCTCTTTTGCTGCCATTCACCAAAGTCACAGGCACAAGTTTTGTGGTTTTTTTTTCAATGCCACAGCTCAGCATGTGTTTGATGGTTTTTAATGACTTAAGAGAAAGGCTCTCTTTGCTAAACACATGGCCAAATCTGCATGGGTGAGCAAGGTCAAAATCCAGAGCTTTGGATTCTGACCTGGCTCGGCTGTGCAGTGTAATTTATAATACTGTCCAGGAGCTGCAGGAAACACAGAACTGGAATCTGTAGTTGTGTTTACCTCATCACAAGGGAAAATAAAGCAACATTAAAAACAGATCTAGAATAAGTATATGAAAGAAGTGCATGTAGCAAAAAAACCCCACCAAATCGGAAGAAGGCTCACTAGCAAAGAGTGATCTTATCTATGAAATGAAGCAATAGTCCCACAGGTGGTTGTATGCATCATGACACAGAGTTAACTCGGTGAAGCTCCAAGAGTTTATGTACAGACACTTACAGTAATGTATTCCCAAAATGTTTGCAAGGATTTTGCTTGCACTTTTCACCTTGGCCACATTTCACCTTGGCCACAGCACATCCCCAGGAGGAAGAGAGCATGGCCCCATGCCAGAGGCACTGGGAAGGCACTGAGAGCAGGCATGTGGGAGGGCAGCTGCCCAGAGAAGGATGCTGGCCTGAGAAAAGACACTACCATGGGGAGAAGCAAGCTAAGAGACATGGCGAGAGTAGTTTTGCCACAGGCAGAAGCTGAAGTCCTTTCCACTGGCTCCTCTCCAGGATGAGAGCTCAGCATGACCTGAGCTGGGCAGAGTAAAGGGGAGTGGTGGGCCAGTCCCAGACACAAGGCACAAGGGAATTGTGTATGATTTGCTGTGGGATGAGGGACTTGTGCCTGTGACACATGGGAATGGAGCAACCCCAGGAAAGAATCCTACGCAGCAGCAAACTGGCCACAGGGCTGAATGCATTTAGAGATTTCCTTCCTATAGTTTTGGGCTTTACAAGACTCCATAAACTAGATCATATTTCAGAGCCATGGTATTTGATTCTGAGATGGAAGATAAAGCCCTTCACTAGCCTGACAGCCCTACTGGCTTTTCCTTAGAGGCACACTGTGGTACAAAGTCCTAAAGAGTGAAAAAGGTGATTGTACTGTTTGACTTTTCCAGCTTGCCTGGAGATGTCACAGGACTTCAACTCAAACAGAATGAAAGGTCTGGTATTTGGTTATGGGATTCAGAAGGATACACTTCCCAAAAATTAATATCTTCTGCTGTCTGAGACACAGGAAAGGAGGAGATCTCTGCTTTTTACAGCCCTATCATGGTACCAGGGAGCCAGGGGAGCAAACTCCCTTGTTCCTATTCCACCATAGTCAGGTGCAGGGGTAGAAATGACTTTCACTAATAATTGACAAAACAGTGGCTGAAACATAAAATTTATCTCACCAACCTTGATTGCTTCTTCTGAAATACATAGAATTATCAATCATGCTATGATAAAACACTTAGGCACAGCAGCATCCCCAGGCACATCTGGGGCAGCATTGCAACAGGCTCTGTACAAACATTAACTTAAGCATTGCCTGACCCTCAAGATCCTATTTTAGTAGACCTGAAGAGGTAAAAAGAAAAGCAGAGGGACACAGATGAAGTGATTTATTTTCCCTGGCCTGTAGGGATCTAAGGTTCAAATGCCCGACTAACAGAGGGCTCTTTTAAATAGTGACTAACATGCAGGAAGATGCTTCTCACAGTTTTTTTAAGCACACAAATCACAGTAAATTAAGCTTGATATTGATATTAATTTGATATTCCAAAGTGCATTTTGTTTACCAAAGTCTTTAAATACCTAATTTTCTTAGGGTTTTGGACTTTTTCTGTTAAAAATCAGTCACACTCAAAATATTTATTTTCTCTTTAATGGAAAAACTGTGAAGTCACAGCCCTGAGTGAAGATCAGCGAGCAAGTCTCTCTAAGATGCCATGCCCTGTGAATAGAGGCCATGGTGCTGAGCCAGAAGGTTGAACTACTTTGCAGATGATTTTGCAAGAAGAAAGGTGTCTGCACGAGTCCCAAGAAGGCTGGACCTGGTAGATGACACAGGATGTTGCAGTGAATGGAGCAGGAGCTGGGAAATACATTTTTTCACATACATGTCACATTTGCAGAAACTAATACTCAAAGCATGTACAGCTTCAATACCACCCTGATGGTTGGGATAACTTAGGAAGGCTGGTACAGCACAGCTCACAATGGGCCTTGCTGCTCTTTAATTCTTCTGAGAGACCCCGTGGGCCAGAGGGAGGCACAGATGGGAGGGAGACACACTGCACCAGCACATACAGCCATGTATCAGTGAGCTCAGAGCATTGGCACAAAATACCCTTAGTGCCAGTATCAGTGTCTGTGTTTGGGCATCAGTGAAGTTTGTTGTCCCACCGGCTATTTTCTATTTAGCTTTACAACATGTCAGCTCTGGCCAGGCCATTATTCCCACTGTTATTTTTTCCACCAGCTGCAAGTTGAAAATTACTCCTTACTATTACACTGAGCCAAAGAAATTCACAGCTGATACAAGTCCCATGAATAAAGAAGCAAGCCAGAAAGACAGCAGAAATTGTAGTGCAGTATTGTAAAAGACTCACACCAGAGAATCAGCTGTTGGGTTAATCCCAGCAGCAATTTCCCTTTGGTGCTCCTGTGGAGAGCACTTTCCACTGTGCACAGTGCACACATGATGGATAGATACAATTTCAGCCTCATCGCAAATTCTGGGGAAGGCCCTTGATGGATCTCAGGTTCCTTGCTCTTTTTGGGGTTGGTGAAGCTGGACAATACATGGATAACTGCACGTGCTTTTCATTTTTGTGCACCCCAGGGAGATTTTTGTATGGTGAATGCTTAAAGCACAGCACCACTGAGAGACAGCCATCTCCTGACTTGAGGGCAGTTTCTGCACATTGCACTGCAGTTTGGGCACAAAATACCCTGGAGAAATCACCAAAAAAAGGCCAGGAAACTTTAAACTTGACATTAGCCAAACAGAAATGGGCAGAATAAATAAACTTTTCAGAGATGTCTCACTTTTTCAGAAGGATGAAACAGCAAGTCAGTGATGACAGGACATGAAATGGAAAACTAAAAGAGGCCTTTTTCAGTGGAGCTCATCTGTGAAATGCTGGCTGTGCTGGATGCAGCCTATGACCTGATGCTGTGCCCAAGCACAGATCAGTACTACTGCTTTTCTGTGGAAATCACATTCTAAATATCAAAAGGATCATGAGGACAAGAAAAAATATAAATTAAGTTACTCTACTCAAGGCTGGATTTTTTGCAATAACATGAGCAGGGTGTTATAAACCAGAAATGTTCTGATGGTGCTCAGCAATGGTTCTTATGTTCAGCAGAGATTACAAACAAAAGAGACCTTTGGCTTTGCTGCTGTTGCTGGCCAGTGCCAGGATAAACAGTGATGAACATGTCCATTGACACAAAGAAAATAAATACGTAAAGAGAAGGATTTGCAGAACAAGCTCTCTGCCTTCCTCTACTGACTATTCCTGTCAGCAGTTCTGGGAGCAAAAATCCCTATGGCTTTACCTCTGTGCTGTGCTGCTGCTGTGTCATTGCAAGTGATGGCAACACACGCGCGGTTCAGGCTTGAAATCAGGTGCAGATACTAAAGCCTGGTTTTGTCTGCTGAGGGCTCCCTGTCAGTCTGTAAAACCTCAAGCTCTGCCTCCTCTGCCTCCCTGGTTGATGTTCCTTTCATGGGTGATGTTTATTCCCTATCTGGAGCTAGAGGAATACCACCTCTGAAACAGCCCTGTTTAAGTCCAAACAATCTCTCCTCCTTCCCTGCTTTGGGGATGATTAAGGAAAACTACTGACTCCTTCCTGTTGTGCAGGTGCCCAGCTCTTCTTGAAGGGGGCCATCAGTGACAAGAAAAGACATCACTCATGCTAATTGGGTTGTAACATCCCCATGGCACAAACCAGGGACACTTCCAGGGCATGTGACCCTGGGAGCTCTGACAAAATCAAAAGCTCTGCTTGGAATGGTATCTCTGGTGCTTGGAGAAGAGACAGCACTGACACAAAGGAGTGCCTGTGGTGTGACACTGATCCTTGAGTGGTGACGCTGCTTGTCATGATATGGTGTTTCATGAAGCTTTGCTTTATGCAGACATGTTTCTTGGGTTTCTCTTTAAAACATGGACTCAAGGAAAAATGGTATGATAAATATTCCAATTATAAGGGATAAATATTGAAACAGCTTTAGTGATTTCTTTCAGCAGAGAAAGCACCTGCCAATTTTCAACTATTAGAGGGATCAGAGGCCCTTCTGATCACATTATTAAATAGAATCACGAGTAGATTACTGAACAGCACCTTTGGTTTTAAGCAGCTATAGCCTCATAAATATTTCTGCCGAGGCCTGTCATCTCCACAGCAGTTCCTGCTGCTGTTCAACCATACCAGCAGCAGTTCCACAAAGGATTGCAAGGGCAGTGTTTGTGCCATCCAGCCAAGCTCAGGCAAGGAGCTACATGACAGTATTTGTTCTTTCCACTCAGTGAGATTTGCAGAGTAGCTACTGCTCTTGTCAGGGCATCCATGCTGGATGGGATGGATCCTATCCAGTTCACGTGTACTGAGCTGGTGAGGCATCCCACCCCAATCCTGCCCCCCCTTAATGTCATCATAATCTGAGGCCAAATAGTAGCTGAGCTCCAAGTGTTGTTTAGCTGTGTTTAACTTTTCCATAATAGACAGTTTAAAACAAATTCCTGCTTTCAATGCAGAGTTGAAGATCATTCAAGAGTCACATGGGGACACTCAGTGGGCATGGTGTCCCCCCTCCCAGCCCCTCAGTTTCTCAGGATGAACGCAGTTCTGCAGAATGGATGATTTTTCCACTGCATTTACTGGAATGACCCTGTCATCCACCACTGTCCAAGCTCTCTGTTAATAAACTCAAGTAACAGTAATAAATCTTTCTAGGGCCCAGCACCAGTGCTGCCAGAGCTGTAAAGCCACCTGTCGTAGGATGATGTGAAATAAATGATGCACTTAGAGCACTAGAAACCTGGACCTACTATGTGCAGTGCCTCTTTTCCTGACCTACTCACAGCTTACGTTTAACCACCTTGGCTGTTCCTCCTCAAAAATCCTCCTCAGTGCAGAAGCAATTTTAAGAATTGATCAACCCACCTCAGGCCTGCACTGCTAGTGTTGTTTGTACACAGAATTCCTTTGTCAGTTATCAGCACTTACTCAGTATTACTCAACTCTGAGGCAGCTAAGGGAAGGAACAGGACAGTCAACGTGCAGCACCACAAAACACACTGTGTTTATTGAGGACCAGAGCCTGCCAGATCCAGCTGGGCTATTCCCACTGCCCACAGTGAGGGTCTGAGGATGGGGTCTGTGGTTTGATCCTGCCCCAGTGCACTATTCCTGCAGAGAGGGAGGTGACAGCTGCCCCGAAAACCCACATGCTGCAGGGTCTTGGTGGAGAAAGGGTTAATGTGAAAAAGCAGAGGGTACGCACAGCAATGCACAGAACAGCAGAAGATTTGCTCTTTCTGCTCCTTTTTCTAGTGGACAGAGCTTTTTTGGTGGGGGGTAACTGAACAAGACTTGAAAAAGATATTGGGAATAAAGAAAAGGGTGTGAATGGCCACATAAGAACTAGCAAATTTTTTTCCAGTGGAAGAACTGTTTTTTTCAGTTAAGCAATGTCATTTATGTTAAAACTGAAAATTTCCCTGGAAACATGTATGTTGGAAGCATTTTATTTTAGAAAAGGAAAACCTCCAGAAGTCTCTCGAGAAGATGAAATATTTCAGTTGGTTTGGTGGGAGATTTTCTTGGGGATTTTGTTGTTTTTTGGTTTGGGGGGGGGGGTGGTTGGCGGTTTTTTTGGTTTTCTGTGGTTTTGTTTGTTTTGTTATATTTTTTTTTTATTTCAACAGTCAATTTTTAAAATGCAGTGTTTTTCTTTTACTTGAGGATAATCTTTTTCAAAATATTTGAGGTTGCTCTTAGTGAAAATACAAAAGTCAATGTGAAATATTTTTATGGATAGAAAATGGTGGGTTTTCAGCAGTTTCATTTACTTCGTGAAAATTTAATGGTTCTCTGTTTCAAATAAATAAAGAAATTCCCCCAAAAAATATTCTGAATCTGTTCTTAATCTGACTCCTGCTTCAGGATGGGATCAAAAAAGAAATTTGATTTGTGTTTAATTTAACCTGTATTCCAGCACTGCATCCAGGTGGCCAAGAAGGCCAGTGGCATCCTGGCCTGTATCAGCAACAGTGTGGGCAGCAGGAGCAGGGCAGGGATTGTCCCCCTGTGCTGGGCACTGGTGAGGTCACCCCTCGAGTGCTGTGTGCAGTTCTGGGCCCCTCAGTCCAAGAAGGACATTGAGGAGCTGGAGCGTGTCCAGAGAAGGGCAGTGGAGCTGGGGAAGGGTCTGGAGCACAAGTCCTGTAGGAGTGGCTGAGGGAGCCGGGGGTGTTCAGCCTGGAGAAAAGGAGGCTCAGTGGAGATCTGTATTGCTCTCCACAACTCTCTGAAAGGAGGTTGTAGCCAGGTGGGGTTGACCCCTTCTCCCAAGTAACAAGTAACAGGACAAGAGGAAATGGCCTCAAGTTGTGTCAAGGGCGGTTTAGATTGGATATTATGAAACATTTTTCACAGAAAACGTTGTCAAGCATCAGAACAAGCTGCCAGGAAAGTGGTGGACTCACCATCCCTGGAGGTATTTTAAAGACCTGTAGATGTGGCATTTAGGAGCATGGTTTAGTGGTGGAGCATGGTTTGGTAGTGTCAGGTTAACAGTTGGACTACATGATCATAAGGATCTTTTCCAACCTATATTATACCATTATTCTATGATGCCATGTTCCTGAATGCACCTACGTGTGTTTTAAGTTTAGCACCTGCTCTCTATGGTCAGCAAACTGTGAAATCTGTAATTTTGTGTCTTCTGTTTCTCCTCTCATCCATCTCCTGGATGGGTGCTGACTGGGTGAGTACTTCATGTCTTTCTCTCTCACCTTTCTCATTTCTTTTCTCTTCCTTTTTTTTCCCTGTTAATTGCTATCTCAGATTTCTAGTTGTGATTCCCCTGCTTCCTCTCATGTCCTATAATCTTTGACACAAGTATTGGTTTCTCTTCTTGTTTTCCTTTGTAAATCCTGGGCCCAGTGAATCTCAAGTTATTCACATATTTGCAGTTAATGTGAAACATGAGCATATGACTCTTTAGGTCCTGTGCTCTGGAGTGGACATCAGAGCAAACCCAAGGTTTTTGGATACATCTATCGCTGTGCAAGATGAGGAATACACAGCTGCCTTGTTCCCATCAGAAGTATATTTATTTGCTTTAAAAGGCACAACTCTAAGGGAGATGAAATGGAAGAAACAGCAGTGACATATAAAGAAAGAAAAATATTTGCTTCCTGGGCAGATTAGCTTCATCCAAGCTTAGACTTCAAAAGGATTTTGTAACTTTTAAACAAAGCAGTTCTCCTAATTACATGTCTATGATAAAATGATGGTAGCACCTAATCCACTGTAGGCACTAACTTTAGACTGGTTTTGGTACAATTCACTCTCTGTACTACTTAAGACATTTACTGTTGCAAGGAAAATACACTGTAAAATTATGCACAGCTTATAGCTTTATTATATAATGCATGAGCTGGGAAACTATGATTTTTCTGTAACTTTTTCTGTAGCAGATAACCTTCCACTGCAAGAGGGTGGTACTGTGTAGTCTATAATGGACTATATGTTTCTGGCAGTCCCAAAAAAGGGAGCACAGTGTGTGTTCCCCCACTGTGGAATGATGTCAGTGGTGTGTGTCCAGCAGTGATATAGTATAATCTCAGAAAACATACAATAGCAATGCATAAAGCTTAAAAGCCAGGTTGATATGGAAAGCTTCTCAGTCAAATGGCAGGAATGAATCATATTGCTAAAGCAGAATGGGGGTGAGGGGCACTGCTGGCTGCAGAATGTGAACACTTCTGCATTTCCATGAATACAGGATTTAACTCAAGGTCTAGAGAGAGCTGCAGAGCTCCAGTTAAACCAGGCTGACTGCTCACACGTAGGGATTCTTGTGGTGTTCATGCCACCAGTAACAGGGGCCTGCCTCCTTCCCTGGGGACACACAGCACCAGGAAGCACAGTGTCCTGCTTCTCAGCAACCCTGTAGGTGCAATCCTGCTTTGCAGGGATCCTGCTGCATGTATACCAGGCACATTTCTTGTTCCAGTCCTACTACTGGGATGATGTGCCAGTCCTGGTCTTCTGAGTCATAAAAGCCAAATTCTATCATCTACATTAATGTTGTTTGTAACTAGTTTAGATTTCCATCTTATGCCAGTTTCCCTTATATAGATATTTTTCTTCCCCTGGTGTTTACTCTTTCTTGATGTATTTTTAGAAACCTTTTGTATTCCTTTTCTCTTCCCTGCTAAGCAGGCGCCGGTCCCTCCTGTAGGACAATCTCCATTAGTCTGGTCGTTGTCTCATTTGCTCCTGTTTCAATTAATCCTTCTTGACAGGGGTGCCCAGGAATGACAGCAGTGTTTCAGACACTGTTCTCACAGAGTGAGACACCAATATTCATAATTTGCCAGTTACACATATTTGCTTTTCTCGTGGCTGTCTGGCAGCAGTGGTTCACACTCATCTAACATCTTATCATTAATAGTAGGTTCCCCCCCAAGCCATTCCCAGCTGTTGTTTCAGAATCAGCAAAAATCATTGTTGATCCCCAAGTGATAGTGCCCTTCACAATATTAATGTTCAACACATGCCTACTACCCATTTCTCAAGGTCACCTTTTATTCCTTTGTGATACTCTAGTTCTGCATTGTGCTGACAATCACAGACTACTTCTGTCTCTAGAAAAGGCCATTGGAAAAGTACAATATTTGCTGAAGTCTCAGAGGAAAATATTTAATTAGATGAAGCCAAGTCTGATTTTTTAAACCTTAACAGGGTACTTCAGCCCAGTAGTTTCCTTTTCAGTATGATCTGCTTTACCTTCTTGCTGTGAAAGTCTGGTATAATTTTTGGTCTCGTTTCTATCCCCTATGTTCCTGAGTTATATTAAGCATTTCCAATTTGACAGTGTATCAAAATACCAGCTGACACTCAGTGGAATTAGATCAATTGGGTTCTGGATTTTTTGGTTGGTTTTGGTGGTTGGTGGTTTTTGTTTTGTTTTGTTTTGTTTTGTTTTGTTTTTTCCTGGGGAAATTAATTCTTCTATCAGCCTGGGATAATTAAACTTTATAAACCCATGTGTCTTTCCTCCTGTTCAGCAATTATTTTTATGTCTTTAATTATTCTTTCTTTTCAGTTATGCTTGTTCTTTAAACCTGTGCCTACTCCTGAAGTCAGGAGTGCAGGTCCTGCCTCAGTACACTACTTCTTCCTTCATGAAATATCATATTTGCTGTTCTCTACTCATAATTGCAACCTTTTTAACTTGATACCAGAATTGTGGCTACAAAACTGTGGTTCACTGTAACTAATTCTTCTAGAATTTAGGAGGCAGAAGACCATTATTAGAGTACCTGAAGTTTTGTTTACACCTCAAATGCTATAATTTCCTTTAGTTGCCTTGCTTGTTTCCATACTTTATTTCATTTTTCTTCCTGCAAACTAAGTCAATGTATGAACTGAATTTTTAGACTATTTAGTCCTTACTCTGCTGTGGTTCCACTTCATCTTTCCTTGTTATTTTTCCTTATTATACTACGGAAAAAATATTTTATTTTTCATTTTCATTGCAACATCTAAAATTATTATGGTTTTTGGCTTATTCTTACTTTACATCTCTACATCTTGATGTACAAAACTTAGTTTTATTTGCTCCTAAGAATTTGCTTGTGGTATTTGAGGACCATAGCTTTATATGCCCATAAGTATTTGTTTGTATTCTGTAAGGACTATTCCTAATGTCTTCTTTGAGAGGATACTCAATCAATGAAGTCTGGAGTGCTTCTCTGTGTCTCTGAAAGTTTGTCTGTCCCTACAAGTAGTTTTTGTATCTTTGACTTAAAGAAGTAGCAAAATTAATCCTCATTCTGGTCTCTGAGTTTTTCAGTTCAGTCAGCTTCATAATTTTTCTTTTTTTTTAAACAAAGTTCATGATTTATACTTGTAATTTTTGTTTATTGACCTATATTTGGCAGTGTCTCCAGAAAATATGAATGTTTAATATTATACCTAAAGTTGTATTTTCTAATCACCCCTTTTATAATTTCCTCCTACTTACTGAAGTCAAGTCTAAAATAGTATTGCTTTTGTTTGCTCAGCAGCTTTTTGAAAGTATCTCCTGGCCAGATTATCTAGGAGCAGCTGAGATCCAGTTCTTCAAGCTGAACTTGGGAAGTTCATGACTACAGCACTTTGAGTCACTACATCCTAAACACTGATGCAGTTTGATGACTAAGACATACACTGATGGTCTGCTACCTGTTCTCAGCTCCATTTCCAGAGATCATATCTTTTCTGTCTTACTCTATTTTTGGTCAATGTAATTGCTCTTCTGTTTTTCAGTGTAACCACATCCTCTTCATTGCTTTATTTCTGCTTTGTACTCCTGTATAAACTTTTTCTTTTACTCTTTCCTCCTGTTTGTTTTCCTCTCTCGATACCAGATTTCTCCTGCTCCCTTTCTCACATGACGATGTGTCCCCTGTCCATATTCAGTGTTACTACTTGCCCACAGGTGCTCTGTTCCACCAGCCACATCAGGTGGGCTTCATGCATCAATAGTTGCTGCCAGATTGCTCCTCCTGCAACTTATGTCATCTTTGTCATCACATCCATTCCTGGAGATATCTCTACTCCTGCCCTAAAAAATTAATGTAAATTGCCATCATTTAATTTCTTCATCCTTACTTTGTTTTTTTTTCCACAGTTGTTGCAGGGAACTCTAAATACCCATTTTATAGCCTTTATTCATTGTTTTCCTCTTGTTTGGCCCAGTCTAGTCTGCAAAGGAAATCTTTTCCACACCCTGTGCTCTGCAGCTAATAATCCTAGAGCTGCCCTCAGCTTCCTCACAGGTCCCACAGGTAGTGATACATCCTGAAATGTGAGGAATTTCCTCCTTGCAGCCTCTCCTTATTCCAATGCAGCTGTCCTTTAGTGCCATATCATTACCACGGCCAAGACACTTGACACCATGCCCAGGCTAGAATGCTCTGGGGCCTGGGTTTAGAAAGCTAGAAACACTAATCAAAACATTATTTTGCGGGATGGGGAGACATTGCAGCTGTTTTGCCAAATCTTGGAGTAGCTGACGCATTACCATATATAACATCACATGGTTCTATTGAGTTAACAGCATTAAAGGCATATTTTTCCTACTCTATGAACCCAGAAAATACCATTCCTTGCTGGTGCACCCAGGGGTGTTCCAGAGTTTGCTAGTGAAAGCTGAAGTTCATACTAAGGGCAAGTCCAGGGTTTTGTCACTGGTGTAGACAATGAGATTCTGCAATCTTCAGAAATAAAGTGTTTCAAAGATAGCAGGAAGTAGTACAGTCTAAGCTGGCTTTCAAGGAACACACCTGCATTTATCACCACAATGAGTGGAAGACCATATTCTACACCTCATACACAAATTTTGGTATCTTTAAGTACCCCAGTGTCTTGGAATGCTTCAGTAATGTTTCAAATTTTTTCCATAGTGTTTAGCATTAGATTGTTGTGCAGCAACATAATACAATAATCACCTATTTTCTTGAAAAACTAGTCATATTTGTATTCCCTATTGCCCTGGGACATCTTGTTCAACATAATCTGTCTATGTAATCCAAAATAAGTGACAGAATAGTGGTTTAGGTGGTATAAGCAGTATTTCTGCACAATGCCTTCCAAGAGACCATAGACTTTCTTCTGGATCATTGTTTTGATACTGGGAGTTTGGATGCTGCTCCAATCAACTGAAAAATACAGTCTGCCTTTTTGATGGGTGTTACCAGGTCAACAAAGGCTTTTCAAGTAGAGTAGCCCCTCTAGCTGTGGTCTTCCAAATGGAGATTTAATGTTTTGTTAAAGTCCGTTTTGCCATGGAGCAGCCAAAGCAGATGATCACCTCGCCCCTACAAGTACACACTGAAACCCATCAGAGCTCTTCTTGTGGGAACAGATTCCTCTAACACTGCAGTTAAATCTGGGCTACCAAAGCAACAAGCGGGATGGTCCTTGTTCTCCTCAGTGTTTAGATCTCTTTAACTTATCAGGCAAGTAATCAAAACATCAAGACAGATGCTGAGTAAAGGGAAAATGCAAGTTGTATTATTCTGAGACCTCCCAGTTCCAACAGTGAAAAAAATCTGCAATTTACAGAGGTCATTCTGCTGAAATTATCCCAGTAAGAGAGTTACAGTAAAACTCCTCGTAGACATCTGCCCTATCTTGGCAGACTAAAACAGCTATTTGGGATTTAAATGAAGACTTGAAGGCTGCTTTGTTATAATAAGGTGATCTTTAATCCCGGATGTACAAATTGCATTAGAAATCCCAGAACATGGACAGTTTCTGGTGGCCAGACAAACCAGAGATCTGAGTATCTCTTGACTCATGTAATACCTGAAATCAGACCAATCCACAAAGGCCTGCAGCACTCCATTCCATCCAGACATCAGTCTCCCTGTCTTCAGAAATCATCTTTGAGCTGCCTTCCTCACAAGACCATCCCTCATGACACCAAGCTTGGAAATAGATGGCTGCATGCAAGGATTCCCCACTGCCCCTTTAGGGCATCTGCTTCCATGTAGTGTTGGTCAGAATAATTTCAGGCTGATTTCTTCTACCTGGTAAATCCTTAGTCTTATAAATGCCATTTTCAAATCTCTCTACAGCTAATCCTGTGTTGGAAATCAGTGTTAGGTGATACCAACATCTTCTGAAGCTTCACTGGTTTGATATGTTTTATACCTAACCCTTGGCCAGGCTTGCTCAGGGCAATGCCCCCATTTCTTCATTTTCCCTTCTTCTACTCTGAACTTACTGGATGCATCTGAATCCCCAACAAAGCACAGCTGATCCGCCACCAAGCCAAGGAAGTTCATCAAGAATATTTGCATTGCTTCTCTTTGAAAGCCCTTAATTTTTCAGCTGACATCTGAGTGTTGGAAGTCCTCAAAACACAGATCAACTTGTCACTGTTATCTGAACCTGTTTTCAGCTACAGCACTGATGCATGCTGTGTTTTCTTGCCTAGCAATACAAGGCTCCAGGAAAGAGTGTCCCATTACACTGCTGAACCCTTTAGTGTTTGCTCACATCTCCTTGTTTTCCTCTCCCATTAGTCATGACTCTCTCTATATGACATCACCCGTGGTCCTGATGGTTGTAAAGTTACACACATCTTGAAGCCCAGAGGGTAGTGCACAAGCTCTCACATTCATGGGCTAGGAAGGGTCTGCCCTTTGGGTTTGGGGCATGACCCAGGCTCTGTTGAAGACCTGCACTGCTGTGCTGTGCCCCAGCCCTGCAGGCCAGGCAGGACACCCGAGTGCTCTCAGAGCAGTCAGCACTAGGCTTAGGGCTCCTAAGCGTCGGTGCCTGCTCCAACCAACCTGTTTACACTGCTCCACTGCTCCAGTGTCTTCCCTACCCTCCTGCTTTTAAGGTTTCCTGACATTTTTGTTGCTCCAGACTGCACTCCTGCTTTCCCATTGGGTACACCATGCTCAGGGCTCATTGAAGTTTTGAATCATGACCTGATCCTCAAGCGTGGACATGCCTTGTCCACAGCTCCACCGCGGCTTTGGTCCCAGCTTATTCTGTTGCAAGCCCTGCCTACTTCCATCACTTCTGCTTTCCTCCTGTTTCAACTGGTCCACTGTACATTCTTGGTATCGGATATAAATTGTAACTTATTTGCCTGTCTTTTCATGCCGCCAGCCTCTGAAGGCATAGTGGTGCACCCTGAGAAACAGTAATGCCACTTGCGGGCTGGTTATAGTCATTCTGCTGTAAGCATTATGTAGTGAGAAAAAATGGCAAAAGAAGCAGCATAGGAAATGGCATGATAACAGAAAACTGCTGGGTCTCTTGTACACGCTAGTTTTTACAGGGATGTTTCTTGTGGAAGTGTTTTATGGAAGCATTTCTTTATTAAGACTACCTCCAGCTAACATTTCCACATGCAAGGTGCCCCAAAATCTGCACACTTTAAGAGTACCTTCAGGCTGTATTTGAGTTGTGCCTCCTTGTATTCCTTCTGTTGTGTGCTTTGGTGGCACCCTTTGACACCTCTGAGGTAGAGGGAAGCCCTGTTTTATACTGCAGTGTTAGAAAATGGGGCTTCACAGTGGGTGTTGGCAAGAAGCCAATTTTCAAATGAATATTTTGTGTAGTTGCAGTGACAATGGTGGCTGATTTCTGAAAGTAATCCATAGTCTTACTGTGGGAATTTTTGACTCTCTGCACCATAGCAAAACACTGGTTTGCAGTACAGCAGAAAGCTAGCAGAGTTTGTTTAAGGCTCTCAGTAATATGAAAACTGGTTTAAAACACTGGTTTAATAGCCACAGGCCTGTCTGAGGGCTGAGAGATTTCCTAGCAGCAAATGAAACACTGCAGCAGGAATGTGCTTTATGCATGTGCAGGAATGCACATCAAAGGCAGACCAAGACTGGGTGATAGGCCCTTGCAAATCAAACAGGATCTGGAGATTGCTAGTATCAATAATATTTAATATCCAGGGTATCTTTCACTCCCAATATTCTGGGAAAATGGATATCAACACAGCTCTTCTGTGATAATGCCTCCCCAAGCTTCTGGGAAAAGAGCTCTTTCCTCTTCCCTGGAATCTGAACGTCCTTGACGTGGCACCCACTGAGTCACTCGGCATCTCAGTGTCTCTGGCCAAGCTCAGTCTCTCCTTCCCTCACTCCCTGGCATTAATGTTTTCCCAGGCAGGGCTCTTGTCACTCCAGGGTGGTCTGCTGGGGCACCTTGGGCCACCACTGCAATGCCACGGTTGCCCATTGCTGCTAATGCCAGGCATTTGCTTAGTCTGTACAGAGCTGTCTTTGTCATCAGAGCTGGGGACATCATCCACACAAACAGCCTGGAAGGAGCTGGGTGGTGCCTGCAGCCTCGTGGGTGCAGGGAAGGCTCTCGAGGGCATGTCCACAGCCCCATGCAGGTGATGGAATTCCAGGAGTTGGCTTGAAAGGCATTTCTTATGAGGTCTGGCTTTTGCAGATAAGGCATGCACCTGTCAAAGCTTACAGCTTCCAGGAGCAAGGCCTTAAAAAACAGCACTGACACATGGGCTGATGACTGCAGAGCAAAGAAATGACCAACACAAGGAGAGGATATAATAGCATGCCCTAGCGTGGGGTATTCAGAGTCCTGCTGTCCTTGGGGCCATCCTCTCCTGTACCATCACAGAGCTCTGGAAAGGTAAGTGACATCAGCAAGTGAAAAACCTACAAGCCCAGCATTCACATTGTTCCTAAAATACAAGGTATTTGTGACTAAATTATTTGTTAAGACAAAATGGTTTATTGATGCTCAAACACACATATACAGAAGAATGAGTAAAAACAGCCACTGCCTAGGGCTTCACATGTGTCCCCTTCTATTTTCCTTCTTATTTTAACTAATTAGTTAAAATAATTCATTTCACTTTCTTTTGGCCTCAGGCCCCTGATGTAAGCACATAGGAACATGTGCTGTTTCTTATAAAATTATCCAGTCTGCTAGTCCACATTGACAGTCTGACTTACACTGAAATAATAAACCTCTCTTAGCTGTGCCTCACTTAAAAGAAGTGCACTGTGCATCATGGAAAAAAAGAAAAAGAAACCCAGCAAAACACTTAACAACTGGGACCTAAGACAATAAACGTAAGGCCCTAAAAATTAGACTTGGCAAAAGTCTAATGCAGATAAAATCAATAAGGAAAGGATAAGAATATATTAACACAAAATATTTCCTGGGGAAATGGAAAAAGTTTCATAATAGTAGATCTTAACATCAACAGAGTTATTCAAAGGGCAAGAAAAAATGTGTAGCCTTTCAGATGTTGGCCAAAAATGAAAGAAAAACAGGCGCCTTCTCAGTCAGGTCTGGCAGCAGCAGCCACCAGCAAAAGGAGCTCAAGAGGGGTGGCAGCTGGAAATCACTCAGCTTCTGAAGTCCCTGGCACTTTGCTGCCTCTAATCCTTCTGTGGCCAACAGATCCAGGAGGATGTATGTGCAACCTGAAGTTCACTCACACCCTTCCAGGTAAGAAAGACAGTGATGGTTCCAAGGAGCTGCACAGCCTTCAGGCCTGTGCATACATTCAGGTCTTCGGCTGGGGCTCAGAACACACTTCTGCTCTCTTTTTTTGGTGTATCTTGCTTGGTGCTTCTTTTCCTTCTACCTGCTGGTGCCCACACCATTACCTCTACTGTAACCCTTCACTGTCCAGACTGAATGTGTGAAAGCAACACAGCAACAGCTATGCCAGTCCCCACCTCTTGTTAGTCTGCTCATCTGGCTGGCACAAGCTATTTCAAAAGTCTTCTTGAGTCATAACTAAGGTAAATCAAGTCAGTAAATCATTGTTGGCATCAGTCTTGTACTACTAGACCTCCATGGCTTTTCCACAATGTCCTTTGTCCTGAGTGACAGACATGTCACTTTGCTGGGGAAGGACAAGCAGCACAGGTGAGCTCATCTGCACTGCACAGAGGGATGGGATAAACCCTCTATGAACCTCACATGAAGAAATGTCTTGTGCATTCAATTGTTTAGTCACTTCAGCTCTGCCAAACAAAATAAATAATTCAAATGTAGGTATGTAGCTCTGCAATGAAGGCCTCAGGGTGTGAATTCTTCAAAGAGGTTATTTCTGGCAGGTGGAAAAACAGGAGGTGTGTGCCTATGCTGACTGCCAGCAGCTGGACAGCAGTTCTTTTCACTTGGTGATGGGATTAATGCACCAGAGGGATCTCCCTGGTCTCCATATTCCACCTTCTATTCTTTGTGCTCACTTCTGGGAGCCAGGAATCCTGTGCTAGATCTACACCTCCCTGGAGGATTTTCATGTTAATGTTAGTCCTGAGGAATAGTGAAGTGGAAAAGGAGGTTGTAGAAACACATTTCTTGACCATATTCAGCATTATGGAATGATTCAGGAATGGTGAGATGGTGCTTGCTTAACCCCCACTTTTGATACTGGTGTCATAACCAGACATAAGTGGGCAATAAAAGCTGTCATCTTCTTAGCTGCAAACACAAGACAATTCTTTCCCTTGAGCTCATCTGTGGCAGAATATCTTTTTGCAGCTGTACCCATCACCCATCTCTGGCCCCAAAGCTGTAAACAGAACAAGCTCAAGGAGTTTGTCTCCCTGTGCTCTACAGTCTTCCACTATCAGTGGAGGAACATGCTGTCCAGCAATGAGTTCAAAGAGCTGCTGCTGGTTTGCTTTAATCTTCTGTTTTTCTTTTGGAATACGCAATCAAAAAACTAGAAATATTTTTCCTGGCTTAGGGTCCTTTAACATGATTGTGCTGTCCATCCTGCTGAATGTTTCTGTGGTATTTCACTGCACTAATGGGTGCTCATGTACATCATTGTAAGTCTTTGGTCACAGCCTGCAGTGCTTCATTTTTCTGAGCTCTGTCCATAGAGGATCACAGAATCACAGAATATTTTAATCTGAAAGGATGGTCCCTTGCTGTGGCATAGATTTGTAACTCTGGGTCTTTGTCTAGCAGTTGAAGCAGCAAATTTCTGAGTCCTCTGTTCAAGACCTAAAGTCAATCAAGAGAGAAGAAGAACTTCTCTGAGCAGGTTAATGGCTTTGGAATCCCATTTAAAGACTCAGGGCAAGATCTCTGGTGTCTAGAAACAGTAGTAACTCTGTAGATTACATCGGTTCCTTACTCCAGTTTGTATAGGCGATTAGCTAATTTCAGCTCCCAGTTCCTGCAAATCTGTGGAAAACAACCCTAGGAATAAATGTGTTTATTTATTTTAAAATAAAGTCTTCTCAAACTCCTAGGGAGTTGCATTTAGGATTAGCTGCTACACAGAGGAAGCGGGAGAGGACCCATCTGCTTTTAGCCAAAACCAGTTGCTCTTTATCACCCAGTTGCCTAATCCCACCTAAATTCTTTCTCTGCTCCTCCACATGGTACTTGCCATTTTTTGGGTGAAAACTCGTTTCTCCCTGCATTTCCCAGATCTGGGGGGAATCTGTCCCCCAACATGTGCTGGTGGCTGCATGGCACAGCCATCCCAGCTGTGCTGCTAGCACACAACCTCCCCACCCATATTTTTAAAGCACTGCTTCATCTTTAATGCTTGCAGACCTTACTAATTTCTTCATAGTTATTACTACAGGTATGAAAATCATGCCAGTATACAACATCTATTATTCCAGAAAAAAAAAAAAAAGAAAAAAGAAAAAAGAAAGGAATTAATAGAAGGCAATATTTCCAAGGTGTTTAAAAAGTAATAATGGAGCCAATTTCAGAGAAATAGTTTTTTTGGAAATCTGTAGAAACTTCTTGTTTCAATGCTGTCTATAGCTTTGCATTTTTATATGCAAAGTGCAGTAAGTGTCAATGAAGCAATTTTGGAGGATGCAGTGACTAAGACATTGTCCAGATTTTGAGGAGCTCAGGAAGAAGTGTTCATTCTTGAACAGCCATCCCAGCCGTGCTGCTGGCACACACCCTCCCCACCCATCCCCATCCCCATCCCCATCCCCATCCCCATCCCCATCCCCATCCCCATCCCCATCCCCATCCCCATCCCCATCCCCATCCCCATCCCCATCCCAGCCATGCTGCTGGCACACACCAAACCAACTGCTGTTCTGTGGCATTTGTTCTATAAACCCAGATAAAAATCTTGTTCTTACTTTTCAAGTTTATATTTACAAAGGGTGGAAAAAGAGGCATAATGACAGTTTAATTAATGTATGCCATTAATCCTGAAGATAATCAAAAGCCTGATAAGTCTCTACTCTTGTAAAACAGAATTAGAAAGCACTGAAACATCTTTTGCGATCTGTAAACCTTTTAATGAGATGCTGCATGCTTGGAGGAGGATCCATGAAAAGGAGCAGTGCCAGAGGACGTATTCTCATCAGATTTCATCACTAGACTTCTTGTGTGATATTATTCTTGGCAAAAACTGGAGTCCAAAGTCATCAATGTTGTTTTCAAAATTTTTCCTCCTATCAATGTATAAAGCTATTCTAAGAATTTGGGGATATAGATTAGGAAAACTTTCACATCTCTACCCTTTTCTTGTAAGTATTATATATTTAAGGCACTGCTTCATCTTTAATGCTTGCAGACCTTACTAATTTCTTCGTAGTTATTCCCGCAGGTGTGAAAATCATGTCAGTATACAACATCTATTATTCAAAAAAACCCCAAAAATAAATTAATAGAAGGCAATATTTCCAAGGTGTTCAAAAAGTAATAATGGGGCCAATTTCAGAGAAATACTTTTTTGGAAATCTGTAGGAACTTCTTGTTTCAATGCTGTCTATAGCTTTGCACTTTTATATGTAAAGTGCAATTCATGTGTTGTCAGTTATTACCAGTAAGTGTTAATGAAACAACTTTGGAGGATGCAGTGACCAAGACATTGTCCAGATTTTGAGGAGCTCAAAAAGAAGTGTTCATTCTTGAACTTGGAGCAAAAGTGTAACATACAAAGGCAAAATGTCCTGATGTCTGCCACTCCTATAGGGACCTGGGAACCAGCTGGAGCTGGTGGGAAGCATGGTGGGAAGGAATAATAACAAGTATTGCTTCTCTTCCTCTCCAGAGACCCAAAGAAAACTGAATTTGTCCTCTGGAAACGAGGGCGGGGGCAGCAGTCTGCCTCAGGGGGAGAGTTAAGGCTGGGTGAGAACTTTTGTCTGGCTCCCAAAAAAATGAACCAATGAAGGAGCCAGAGCAGGACTGGGCTAAATAAATCCTGGAGGGTTGGGGGAGAAGTCCTGTCAGGCAGGCAGGAGGAGGGTGAAAAAAATGAGAATATTTGTGTCAGGGTTGGAAATTAGGTTTCTTTCTCTTTTCTTTCCTTTTTTAAAAATTTTTAAAATATTTTTTTTAGTTTTTTAAATTTTTTTAAAATTTCATTTAAGTTTGAGCAGGACAAGAAGCACTAAGAAGCAGTGGCTGCCAGGCATAGGTTAGCCTGCAGCTGCACATCCCAAGTCCCTTGAGCACAGGGGCCTTTTGGCAGCAGGGCTGGGGAAGGGGGCAGAGGTGGGGTGAGGCAGTCAGGATGCTGCACGCCCTGCCTGGGCTCTGATGCAGGCAGAGGCTGGGCTGTCAAGGGGCCATTGCAGCAGCAAGTGTGCTCAGCCTCTAGGGATGTCACCCCAGAGCAGAGAAGGAACACCCCAAGGTGGTTTCCTCCAGACTCTGCTACCACATGTGATCAACATTTAGTAAATCCCTGCAGGAGGGCTGATTCCCAATGCACGGAGACTGAAAGTCCTCAAGACTGAAAATATGTTTTAGACCCTGAGGAGGGAAAACTTTTTTGCTTGTCTGAGGAGCTCTGCTTTCCACCAGTCTGTGGGCAGGTAGGAGAGGGTGCAGTGAATTACCCCGTGAGACACAAAAAACAGAGTCAATGTTAGGCTGGGGACAGGGACAAGGTCCTGCTGTCAAATCAGTTCTGAAGGCAGGTAAATGAGGAAAGAATTTTTTTGACCCTTCTCCAGAAAAGAAATTGCTCAAAATAGGAGATGCACTTGAGTAAACTCAGCAAAACACAAAGAGAGTTCAAGGAGATAGAGCAAAGTGGAACTTCTGCACATTTTCCCCATCTTTAGATAAAGCCGTGTTGGTATACACAAGTACAACGACTGCTGAACTTTGGCTCCTTTATTTATAAAACAATATACTAATCTTAATCCCTGGACACACTGACGTAACTGAATGTCATACTTTCCAAATATAATGGATTACATTCCCATCATAAAATAAATACATTCCAGCAGTGAGCCCCCCAGCAAATAACAGAGCTCCAGCAGCTGGGGAAGCTGGGGAAGCTGGGGCAAGAGGTACAACAATTGGGTTATGTTGCTGAAGCCCAAAAGCAAAGTTTTTGCTGGCAGCATTCTAGGAAAACCCATTATAAAGGCAATGCTACAAAAAAGTGCTCTTTTCTTTCTAGTTCTGTGCTGCATGCAAAAGCCATTAAAAAAATCCTGGGTAAACAAATATACTCTTTTCTGTATGACCTTTTCTTGAATGTCTTCAAAAGTATATTGCCTTTTCAGTTTAACACAATATTTGTCAGCTTTTATTTATAGCTTAAAAGAAAAGCCTTCCTAAAACTGTCACCAAAAATGTCCTTCTATAGGCATGCTCTCAGGAGAAAGGGTTTTTTCTCTGAGTCTCACCCTGGCTTCAAATACATTTTACTGTAACTAGGATAGAAGTGGCTCCAGCAATCATTGCATCTTGAATTAGCTGGACACATATCACTCTGGCCTAAGAGCTATTTTTAATCTGTATTACATGAAAGTAAGGGTTAAATACAATAGAGAACCAAGCAACAATGGTTTGCTCTCATGCACTCTCTCATTTTTTTATTTATTTTATAAAATAGGCAGGGACTAAATTCATTAAAGAACATTTTTATTATTATAAGTAAGAGGCAAAAGCAATATTTGCAGCAGTATGACAAAACAGCATATCACCCACAAAATAGGAAAACTACAAACTCGGAAACTGTAATGAAAGGCCATGGTGCTTCACAAACTGATTTTACTCTGTGGGATATCAAAAAAGAAAAAATGAAATGTCACATTGATAGTGCAAATTCAGCATAATGAAAGGAGGCATGACCTAGGGCAGATTACAGATTTCAGTAAATTTGGGATCTCCTTTGCTGAGAGTTGGAGAGATTCCTACAACTTCATGGGGTATCTTCAAATGTAGCACAGAACTTTATTCCCCAGTCTGGTCTTCAGTGACTAACTGAGTTGGAAAGAGACAAATATGGGCAGGTTGACAAAATGTAGTCCTCTGCTAAGACCATATTTACTTCAGCTGTCAGATGAAGGAGACTGCTCCCAGGTATAGGTCCCTGAAGGAGCTCAGCATTTGGTGTTGTCATAGGTTAACACTTCAGACAAGCTTATTAATAGCTGCTGCTGAAGGTTACAAACATTTCATGTTTCGTGACTAAATAGTATTATGTACAAAAGTGAGCCCAAACCCCTGAGAGTCTACTTTTGCATGTTTTTATGCTGTTTGTAATAGTACTCCTCTGGGCTTTGGAAGCTTCACAGTTCATTCATTTTCAACTCCAAAGGCAGGTTTTGTCTCTTGATGAAACAGTCATTAAGCCAGTCTGTTGAGTTCAGCCTTATCTTTTGCATCTTTGGGATCACTATTTTCATTTTTCTCTTTGTGTTTCATGTGGCAAAACACCCCTGCTAAAATGGCACCTGAAAAACAGAGAGTGCTTGTCTGTAAAGGGGAAAGAAAACTTTCTGAAAAGATGTTCCAGCAAGGGACATGACCCTGCTGTGTAACATCCACAGTGCTTTGCCTCTTGAACAAAAGCAAACAGCTTTGAGGAAGGGCTGTGCAGCATGGGTCTAAGAGCATGGACCCCAGGCACTGCTGGGCAGGAGCAGATGCCTCAGGGCTCAGAGGCCTTCACCCCAAAGGAAAACTTTTCCTCTAAGATCTGACCAGATGGCAAAGCATCTATTTTAGCCCCCTCCCTCTGAGCAAGGATTTGTCATGAGATGCAGTCCCTCTTATAGGTATATATATATATATATATATGTGTGTGTGTATATATATATATATATATATATGTACATGTATGTGTATAAATATATTTATGTGTATATATATATATAGTTTGATCTTTTAAAAACATGATGAGCTTGATACACTGTATATAAATTTATGTCCTTTTTGTCAGTGTTTGATGTGAATGATGTAAACCTGCAAAGCTGAAATAGGTGAATAAAATTATAACTATAAAATACAGGTATAGATATCACAAGTAAGAAGCTTCACTATTTTCACTATAATCTGGATGACCAAGACAAAGCTCAAGTCCTCTCCCTGAGAGGCATATTGCAATAAGTAGCAATGAAATGACATTATGCTACAAGTTCAGCAATTTCTTCTGTCCTAGCTGGTTGTTGTCCTGTTGGATGTTTTTCTTATAACAAAAAACTTAGAAGTTTGCATCCGTCATGATACACAATCGTGGCATCTTCCCTCTTTCACTCATTCTGCAACACGCATGACAAATCTTCACCCAACAAGTGAATTAGTGTCAGAAATACAGCAGCACCACCATATCTCAGAGATCTGGCTTCACATCAGCCAAGAAGGGACTTACCAATGATGAGCAGGACCCCAAACAGAATCCCAATTGCCTGGCCAACAGTTGGCCAGGAGTGCTGACGGTCTATTTCAATAAAACATGAATTTTCACTGGAACACTTGCAGATGCTTACTGCAAAACGAAATGCCATGAGGTTAATGAGAAGTTTAGTAGTCATATTTGGTTATTTATAAATGTAAATGCTCTCTTGAAGCCAGTAGTTCTGTGCATAGAATACCTTTAAGATTCACTTTGTTTTCCAAGGGTGGATTTCCATTGTCATTAAGTATTATTGGAACATCATACACCTTCTCTTCAAAGTTAGCATGTTTTGGGGACAGGTAAGCATGAGTAGCTGTAAGCAGGAAATGGGATATTCATGTCAGCACAAGAAAGATAGTTCAACATTCATACCAGCTGCAAGTGTTCTTTTGTTTAAGGTTGCTTTGCACATGATAGTAATTCTTGTTTTCCTCTATGCCTTCCAAGATCTCATTGGTTTGCAGACATTAAGTAAAAAGGGAGTATCTAGAAGCTTAGTCTGACTTCAGCATAATATAACTATAAAATTTCTTTCCTAATTTCTACACCAGGCCAAATCTGATCTTGGGTAGTGCTACACTGCTAACATCCCATGTAGACCAGGAATAGTCCCCTATACTCCTAGAGAGTATAAACAGCTTAAATTGTCCCCAAGGAAATGTAGGAAAACCATCCTTCTACTGAATTTAGACTGTCACATCTAAGAAAATTTAAAAACTGGAAAAGGTAAAAATAGATATTTGGATCAGATCAAAAGTCTGTTGATGTAATTATCTTGTCTTCAGAAGGAATGGAGATTATGATGAAAAGGAAAGCATGTATTTTATTTTCCCCTAATGCTCTCTCACCCTTTAAACATCTTCAGCTCAGGGACTTCTTGAGCAAGATGTAATTTCTTGCTTTGAACTTGTAGAAAATTTCTGCATAGACAACACCATGTGACAACAAGTTCCCAAGTCAACTACCTCCTCATTCTATCTGCACTGGAAATAACTCCACAAGCTTCACTTGAGGGTCCCAGGTTTGTGCACTGGAAGAGAGAGCAAAGGATGAAGCCTTTGCCAACTTGACCATTCATAATTTCATATGTCTCTATTGTATTTTTCCCTACTGTCTTCCAAGATAAATAGTAGTATCTTTCAAATTACTTTGCTGCTCCTATACCCTTCCTTTTATCAGGCCACTCTATGATTCTGATTATCCTTGTTGCCCTATCTAAACCTGTTTCCAGTTATACTGCATTTTTATGGACATAGAGAGACGGGAGTTCAAAACTTGAAGAAATTATGGATTTACACAGGGGCATAATGATGTCCTCAGATTTCTTCTCTGGTTGTTTCCCAGTAATCCTCAGTATTTCACATGTTTTTCTGAATACTGCTGATAAATTGATCTAACATTTCCATAGAGCTGCTTACAGGTCTCCTTCCTGACTCATAACAGCCATCTAAGCACCCATGATTTTAAAAGTGAATTTGGGCGTCCAGGGTCCACTAGCACCTGTGAATTGTGTTGTTCAACCAACTCATTCTTGGAAGACTGTTCTGAAATTCTTCACACTTGGTTCCTACTCAAATAACTCTGTACAATGAATAAACTTGCCTCCTCATTGCACACCAATATGTATTGAGTTATGCAGATCGCAGCAAAAAACCCTTGGAAAACTGCACATGAACTCCTTTCACTGCAAGAGCTGACTGTTTACTCCAAGTCCTGAGTTTTAAATTATTATTTATTCTTTCATAACTTTAAATTTGTGGCAACCCAGATTTCTCTAATGGGACAATTAATCAAAAATGTTTTATTAATTCAGACAGGCTCTATCAGCCAAGCACTTATTCATGTGTTTACTGTCCCCTTCAAAAGGTCCATTCACTATGTGAAGCAGAACTTCCTTTTGCACATGAAATGTCAGAAATGTGCAGTTTGCAAAGTGCTCTATTTCTCTTTCAGCAGTGATCTGTGCTAGTTAAACACATACATATTTCATACTTGCATGCTTACCTCAAAAATACTCATGAAATTACATCTTGCAACATATTAGGTTCTATCTCTTGCAAAAAATAACTAATGACTCTGGTGTTCCCAACAACCCAATTTTTTTCTATATGGAACACTGGTTATGCAATAATAAGAGTGGAAAGGAATTCTGTAATTCTTCATATTCACCAGAGTACCAAATGAGTCCCATATAATTGTAGGAATGGCTGTATTAGCTTACCATTGTATTTTGAGATTTCCCAATTATTTCTTGCATTCATCTCATCCGCAAGGGAAAAAGTAAATTTGGAATAAAATAACAGTTCGTCAGCATCAATAGCTTGAATAAGAGTTTTCTCTCCTCCACTGACCGGGTAGCAGAAGAAAGTAGGATTATCCATAGATATTTGTGGATAGTTGTCATTCACATCACGTAATTGTAGAACCAAGAACGCTTTGGATTTCTGAGCTGCATTATCTGTCAAGTTTAACAGAATGCAAAGTTACATGTACATCTTGGATTTACACTCTGGGCTGTTGCATTTGCAGCTATCACAGAGGTACACTGTCAGACAGGCAGTGAGAGGTGATGCTCTGTCTGAAGGTTGCAGAAACAACATCTCAGGAGGTCCTGAGGGATTTGTGGAAGCTGCCACTACTTTTTAATGAGCATGGTTTATTTACCACCAGCTCTTGCTAACTACAAAACACTAGTAAGGCAAAGGAGGCAGATCATATCTAATAATCTGTCATACCCATCATGTCTGGCAAGCAGTCACACCCAAAGTCACCAGTGCTCTTTGGAGCACTCTTAAGCATGACATGCCTTGAGTTTCCCACCCTTCTTTTATATACAGGAAATTCAATCCAAAACTGAAAATTTTAATGGCTGGAACTAAAAGTCCTAATATATTTCAGACTTGAGAGAGCATTAGTTTTAATTATAATAAAATGAAATTCTGTGGAAGGTTACAAACTGCTCCCCAAGTATGTTTTCAGGAAGCCTAGCCATACCTAGGAGAAAAACGAAAATCTCCATAGATGTTGAGAAAAAAGTACCAGAAAATACTAATACTGAAAACAGTGAAAAAATTCAAATCTCTATATGCCATGTGGTTCAAGTAAATATAAGACCATGCCCAACTTCATGAAAGCTATTTTAATCCTTGTTATCTACAGCATCAAGATTTCTGCAAGAAATTTGAATTCTTGAGAAATATATACTTCTAAGGATACACCAAAGGATGTATATCCCAGATTACATGTTCCAGTACTTTTCATGGGTTTAGTCATTGTAGGTATGCTGATTCCTCATAAAAGAGTAAGGAAAAGGGATTCCTCTGTGTGTATATTTAGTTGTTTCATCACTTACTTATCTCTGATGCAACAACCTGGACTGAGTATATTTCTTCTTTTTCTCGATCCAAAAGGGAAGCAGTGTATACCTGCCCAGTGGCCGAATCAATTTTCAGCCAGTTTCTCACATCACCTTCCAAGCAGTATCTTTGGAAAGAAATAGGGGGGAAAAAATATCACATATACCCTTCCAAACTGGAACAAATTTCCAACAAAGCAAACACTTCTTTGTTGATTTTGTGCAAGAATCTTGATTACAGATGTACTCAAAGAGGGAAAAGTCACAGTACTACAGTACTACAGCCAACCAGGAGACACAGACAGATGAAGAGAGGACAAAATCATCCAGAATAAGGGTGAGAGCAGAACTACGGAAATGCCATCACTACTGCAGCCTGTCTGCTTGCAATTCCACTTTCCTTCTAAATGGGAAACCTGGGATGGTACTGAGCTTTTAGTGCAGGAGTGTGATTTGTGCTAACCCTATGTCCATTTCACCCTGTGACATCTCCCACATCTTGGTTTTGATGGGGGCACAAGCCAAGGGCTGGGGGACAGAGGGGCCAGTGCAGCCAGGCACCCTATTGTCCATTGAGAAGGACCAGGACCCTAAGGAGAGCTGTGTGAATATCTTCTGCCAGTCTGTCACTACCATTGGGGCAGCCTTGGAACAGAGGGTGCTTTAAGCATCACCACATCATTGCATTTATATCATTGTTTAAAAAATCATCAAGGTCCCTGGGTATTTACTCATACAAATTTAACTATGAACATATGACCCAGTTAAAGCACTGGCACTTGCTTGAATAGAAGTGACCCAACCTTCTCATTCAATGTGTTTGTTCTTTCAGTACTCTTTAGAGTAGAAACAGCATGTTTGTACAACTTCTACTTTTTATACTTTTTATTTTATGCCCTTTAACCTATTTTTAGCAGAAATGTGGTTTATGTATATCTGAATTCCTGTCATGTGTCTCTGTAATCATCCCCCAGAGCTTCTGGACTATGTGGATCACATTCAAACTAGTTTGACAGAAGGCCAAACATGATATGCTCCCAAAAGTTAGGGACAAGTAGAAAGCCAGATGAGAAATCTCTGGGAATAAGAATCCACAGGAAGTCTAAGAGTCATGTTGTGCAACTCCATTAACCACTTGGTGATTTGCTGAACTTTAGTTAAATTTCAAGAGCTGTTTATTTTGAGTTGATCTGTTCAGCATTCCAGCTGGGAATTGTATAGCAAAAGTCACAAATTATTCTTCTATCTGACTCTTCTGTGTAAGGTACATTTACACCATGCAACACAGCACAGAAGTTGTCTTGCAGAGCTTTGCATCCACAATAGAAAGAGGTGTGTCATCTCTGACAGCTAGGAAAGAAAATTAATTATTTTTCAATTGTAGACTTGTGTATTTCGGCAGAGAAAAGGTTGAGGTTGTGTATTTTGGTGGTTTCCTGCGTCACATGAAAAGCAGCTGCTCTCCTACTGGTTCAGAGGTACAACAGTATAGGCTTCATTTTTTTGATAAAAGGCATTATGCACGTGGAACCTTGTTATTCTCAGTCCAGCTCTACCTTTTTCCTGAAGATATAAATTAGCCTGCTTCCCTTGTGGTTTCCTGTTTCAAGGCTGATGTTTGTCACAGCACAGAGAGAAATCTAGTTAGAAAAGCACTACCCTGTCTGCTGCAGGTGGGTCACTGCCCCCCAACCCCCCTAGTCCACTTTCTACTGGGAGATAAGACTTCTGTAAAAAAAGTATTTTTCCACATGCCAAAGTATTAGACCTATTTTCCTTGTACGTCCTTTAGAACAATTTTTGAAGCCCTAAATTCAATTAATTAATCACAGTCCCCCTTTTTTACCGTACAGAATCCCCTTCAGGATCATAAGCCTCCACCGTCATGACCAAGGTATTGACAGGGATGTCTTCAGGCACTTCTGTTTTGTAAACTGGCTTCTGGAAAACAGGTGGCTCATCCACATTTGTTACAAAAACTTTAAATGTGGTAAGAGAGCTTGAGTTGTACTGCACACCTTGCACCAGTGGTTCAGGGTTTGTGGCGTTGATCACCAGGTTGTACACAGGCATTGTTTCAAAATCAAGAGCCTGGATGAATTCGAAAAAGAAACAAAATGTTCTTGAAGCAATGGCCCTGCTGCCGTAGGGAACTCCAGTAAGAAACTACAAAGTCCCCCTCTTCTCAAGGAGGAGATTTCATCCCAAATGCAGGCAAAATAAGTAAGAGCTGTCAGCAGAAAATGATACTGGGAATGGTCAATTTAAATGAAACCATATGCCTGTTTAGAGGCCTCCTCAGCAACTGCATTTTCTAATAATGTTGCCACCTGACCAACTAAGTTTAATAACAATATCCTGTTTACAGAAATAGTATTTATAGCTCTGTATGAGAAGGCCTCAAATGACCTCTGGGTGCCAAAAGTCATGCGAGGGTTGTTACACCACAGAATTTCTCACAGCTGTCTCCTTGGGAAAAAAAAATGAGGCTGAGGCTGAGGCTGATCCTGAAGATGGTCCACCAAACATTCCAATATTCCTCTGCCTGCACTTGGCCTGGCGGCAGCACACTAACTGGATGCACACAGTATGGCACCCCTTGGAAAATGAGTGATAGATTTTTTGGAGCCATAGTCCAAGCGCCTTCAATAAAGCTAATTTCAAAGGGAGAACAATTTTGCTATTGAAGTTCATGGATATAGCAAAAGTGTTCCTTATATTCCTGTCTCCAGTATTCAGCATATGGGCTGGATCACCTATTGCAGCCATGCTGTCCTTGGCTTGGTCACAGTTAATGTTTCCCTCATCAGGAACAAACTGTATCTCCATGCTGACATTGGGACATGCTGGCTACACTTGCACCTTGCTTTGCAAAGGCCACTAATGGCCAGAGCAATTGCAAGGAGAAGAATCTACCCTGTCACAGCCCACCACTCCCACCACAGCCCATGGAAGCATTAGCTGTCTTTCTTTGTCCAGAAATGCTGCTGCAAAATCACACAAATAATGTCACTTTTCTTTTGTCTTCATGGTGCATGAAGACATATTTCCTTGGTCAGAACCTGCTCTTCTGGAGAAGCAGCCAGCAGCAGAGCCAGTGGAGGGAGCTGCTGGTGGTGGTGGATGGTGAGGGCACAGGAAAGGCAGGAGGATAGGTGTGTGTGAGCACTGCACAGGCACAGAGCCTGAGTCCAAAAGTGGAGCCTCTGTACCATGCTTAGGGTGTCCCCACCCCAATACCTTCCCCACAAATCATTACCAGGGCAGTAACTGTGTGTGACAAATAAGTAACACTAAAAGAGAAGACTAAAATCCATCTATTTACCTTGTTAATCTTGACGAACCCTCGGTTTGTTTCAGAGTCTGTCTCTATGATGAATGTGTTGTTTGGATCGCCTTCCTTCACTTGGTAAATGATGAGGGAGCTCCCTGTAGCAGGCTCATCTGCATCAGTAGCTTGTATTTCTAATATCACAGTTCCTATTGGGGTATTTTCTGCCAAAGTCACACTGTCATACTGAAGAGAGAGAGAGGTGTCATTGAAACATGACATACCGAGCGCCATTTGTGGATAAAAACTTCAGCACAGCCACAAGCTTGCGACCCACATGCATGGATGTAATTTAACCCACAACAGCCACATGAAGGAGGGAAGCATTTTAGCCACACATTTATTATTGGTGATGTGATCTCTGTCAGTGCCACTAGCACAACACCATCCCAAATGTTTAGCTCCTCTGCCAAAACCAGCCCATGATCATGCAGCAGGGATAGTAGTACAGCTTCTCTATGCCCTGTGAGCACCCTGGCCACTGACTGTTAAATATTTGATTGCTTCATGCACTATAGGCTGTTGCCACATTGGCATCTACTGACTCTTCAATGTGCGCCCTTGCCCAGAAGCCTCACCTTGAGACCAGGTCCTGGACTGAGACCTTGAGGTGAGATGGTGTAAAACCTGCTATGCAGGCACCTTGTCTGAATGTGACTGTGCTGCCATTGCCATCAGCAGAGAGCTGGGCAATGCAGTCTGCAAGGCCCAAAAACCAACACAGCTTCCCTGAAAGGACAACTGTACCTGACAGGCCAGACAGCTCTCCTGAGCCCACCACCTACATGGGCTGCAGAAATGGTGGGAGCTGGGACACCTCTGTCTACCTACCTCAGCCACTCCAGTCTCTGCCAGGAGGCTTGGGCCATCAGGCAGAAGTCAGGAAACGTCTGCAAGTCTCTGCCAGATGCCAGCACCTCCACCAGAGGAAAGGCAAGAGCCTGACACCCATTCTGGAATCATGTATGTGTTTGGGCATGAGTCTCTGGACCTCTGTTTCTGGCCAAACCACACAGGGTTTTGAGTGCCATTCACCTTCTGGCTGTCTTGGGTGCACTAGAGCTGTGTTTGGAAAGGTTCTTGGAAGATGCCAGCTTTAATACATTTAGGTGTTTGATTAATTTTAAAGCCTTTTCTTCCCCCCTTTCCCTTCAGAACTTGAATTTCTGGAACAAACTGCTTTAATAGAATAATTTCTTTCTATACATGTAGTTTTCCACTGACTACATTACCTTAAATTTCATAACTAGCTGTTACTCTGTCCCATGGCTCACTGTCTAGATAGAGCTTATATGCAGACTTGCAGCAATATTTTGCCTTTATTTTCCCTAGTGGGTTACTCTGCTGCATGTTTTGTAAATGTCTAGCTTCCCAGTGACATTCTATAGACATTGAAGTTATGCTCAAAAATAAGAAATACTCACATCTGATTTTTCAAAGATGGGAATTTGATCATTGATGTCAATGACATGTACCTCCACATCACAGACTGTTTGGAATTCTGCATGGAAAGAGACAAACAATGTCACACCAGCCTTTCTGCCAAAAATAACTCTCCTCCAGAAGGTTCACTGTGAGCAAAACTGAACGCTACCAGATTGCCCAATCTAGGCACTAAATTGAGAAAAGCACTTTTCTCAGATATCTCAGTCAATTACAACCTCACTCTCCATCTTACCATTGATCTTCCCTATTTCTTCAGCACCATATCATCCTGTTTAATTACCCTCACTTTTTAATACCTTATCTGTTCACCAGGATAATGACAGCCATGAATTGTGCTAGCCATCTCAGTGTCACTTTTCCATGTCAAAAAGTAAGCCCTGAGTTGTTAATGCTCTCTTGTCCTCTTGGCCATCTGATACCACCCTGTTTTGTTACAGCCAGACTTAAAGTTCAGACCCATGTGAATCTAATAACTGTCTAAGCAGGGGCAGCCATAGCAATGGGAGGCTGTGATTTTAAAAGCATAATAGAGCCATGTATAGATGGATTTTAGTGTTTTAACGAACATACTTCATGAGCTGAAAGGCAAGGAAAACTCTAAACAACATTGCTCTAATGGAATTCAAATAAGCATCCGAAACAAAATCACCAGCTTCTCCCTCTGGAAGGTTTTCCAACATGTGCCAAAATTATGCCATTGCATTTACAGACATGTCACACTGCTTTCTTTACATGCCAGTTTCTTTACATGCACAAGTTTTGCCTGACTGTAGGGACTCCAGCAGAAAGATTTAGGCTTTGGTATGGAGTTCGATTTCCTTTCCATTCAGTGAATCACAAAGGACTCTTGGAAATTTACATAAGGGATAAGATTATTTTTGAAGTTTAATTTCAGATTCATTTTCTATTAATGTTTTAAAATATTATCTGGATAGTCTGAGCAGCTGTGTTTAATTTCTTGATTATTTTTTTCAATAAAGTCCCTTTGAAATATCTGGGGGAAAACCACAGTTATGATCTCTTCATTTTTCCCCCTGTAGACGGAAATCTCTTACTGAAGTACTTCCCAATTTAGTCACAATCTGTCCTAGAGCTGGTTCCCTTCCATGCTTGCATTATGAATCATAATTAATCTCTCTGCATTTCAAGAATAGGGCAAATGCCATGCCAGAGCAAGACAGCTCTCAGTGCTACTGCCTGTTCAGCAAATCCTTCTTGTCTCCCCTCATCCCTTAGACACAGGTCATGCCAGTGTGAACAGAGTTATTCCAATGTATAAAAGCAGGCATTACATACGTGGATCTGTCACCAGGATCTTCAAGAAATACTTTGCTGAATCACGCTTGCTTAATGAACGGCCAGTTAATTGCAAAGTCCCAGTGTCTTGCTGAATATAGAAGAGATTCTTTGAGGGAAATTCAGGTTCCTGACTTTGGATGTGGAACCGCAGACGAGAGTTCAAGGTGCCCTTCTCATCCATGTCCGTAGCAAGCACGGTGCCAATATTACTTCCTGTAGCAGAGCAGAGATGAGAGTCAGACTATAGATAAAGCAGTGGTCCCATTTCTCCACAGAAGTACATAGTGACAACAATGATACCAGTGCAAAGAGTAGAGGGTCAATAAAAATAAAGCTGCATGGAAAGCACTTCAATGGGCACAATCATTTCACTTCTGGGAGTTTTTCCTTTAGCATCCCAACATACTGGTATGGGGTCAGGGCAGTCCAAAAGACTGTAACAGCAGACTCTTCAGTCCTGAAACCAAATGACTGATGTCAAGACATTGGGCAGATTTTGGTAATGATCCATTGAAGTCAAAGACATTATGCTGAGGAGCAGCTGGATGAGGGAAAATGGGCTCATACCTCTTTAAGAACAGCATTTTTTGTATTGGCAATAAAAGAGATGTTTTTCTTTACACAGTCTAAGGAGCTATCCAAATCTGTGGGAAAATGCAGTTGTATATTCTAAATAAAACAGCATTTTTAAAACAGGTGTTTTGAGTCTGTCTTTCTCAGGTTGTTGAAATCCTTTCCATAAGAATTAATGAAAGGGAAACAGGAGGGATATTTGCACATGAAAATATTTCCCTGTGACAGATACGTTTTAATCTTCATGATCAGAATTTCCAGCTTCATTCACACACTGCTGGAAAGAGCAGGACTACAAAGAGGTGTATAAATTAACAGAGGCTCTTTTCTTACCTTCTTTTTCATTTTCTTGAACTTCAATTATAGTGAGGTCCTGCTGGCACAAAGGGGGATTGTCATTGATGTCTTCCACAATAACATGAATTTGCAAAGGCTTGTCCACCAGTTCTCCCGTGTCATCTTTTGACACCACAAAGAATGTATACTGAAACAAAAATAAAACAATTAGATGGTTTAAATGTCCACTGTGATAATATTTTGCATTTTAGTATGTAACTATGGGAATATGAAATATCCTCTCATGAGTTTTTCAGTATTTTGTCTATGTTTCAATCAGAACTCTCCCATTACCTCTCAGTTTCTGAGGCTTGAGCTTTCAAAAGGTTTTAAAATCTGTGATCTCCAAGGTCTGAAGTAGATCTGAAACCTCCAGTTGTCCTGCACTCCACACTTCCTACCACTTACTCGTGTACCTACAGCCCTGCCATAGCTGGTCCATGCTCTACATTGTACATATGCTGTGGGCAGTAACTGCTGCTGCCAGACCCACTCTAGGGTGAGAACCTGAAGGCTGTTTACCGTATAGCAGGTGGATGAACTTTCACATATATCACATAATTTCCAAACAAAAGTGACAAGAAGAAAAACTTTTATCTATTCTCCCCTTCCCCGTCCCCCTTCCTTTTTATTGAGTTTTCTCATATTTACTCCCACACCAATAATTAACTTCCTGCTGTGATTTCTGCCATCAGTGAAGTTTTATGTGTTTACTTACACTCTCCTTTTCTTCTCTGTCCAACGGTTCAGTCACATAAATATCCCCATCCTCACTGATGGAAAATGGGAGCCTTGGCAGCTTTTCTTTTTCAAAAAGGTCATAAATTACACCTGGTTCATTTGACTGCACCTAAAAAAATATAATATAAAATAAAATAAAAGTAATAAAAAAGTACATGTACACTCTTTACATTCATCAGAGCTTATGAGGAAGGCTCTTTTCTGGGGTACCACACATTTAAAATTAAATGAAGTACACCGCCCGGCAAATTAATGGACTCAGTATTAATGTCTATGTTCCGTATAGCAGCAACTCAATTTCGTTTTCCACTAAGCAGAATCAGCTTGCCATTGGCTAACACATTAAATTTATATGCAAGTGACCCCAAAACGGGTGCACCCTTACATGTCAGTCTTCCTTCTGCCTAGTGTTTTTCTGGACTTCCTTGGGCTGTCACTGAGGCCAGTGGGAACAGCACCAAGCCAGTTACTCTTGTGAACAGGATCCGTGGAATCCTGCCATGTTCAAGGGATGACAGCATCAGGGGCGTCATTGCCAAGGCATTTTTCAAAGTAAAATATTTCTGAAAGGCTGTTAGCTGTTAGTTAATATGTACTGATGTGTACCCTGCTATTGGTCTGCAGTCATCAGCAAAATATTTTGTGCTTGAATCGTGAAAGAGGAATACGATGAGAATGCAGGATTATAGAGGAGGGTGTTTCAGTCCTTTCTAGGTACTTTTGATACAGCAGATGTGCTGCATGATACCAAACTGGTCACAGCAGGTGTCCCTGAGTGTGGGGGACTGCCCACAGCAGGACTGTGGAGCTGGCACCCTGCCCTGCTCTTCTGCAGCTGGAAGAAGCCAAACTCAAAATAAGCTCTAAAAAGCTCTTGATTTGCTCAAAGCCTGGAAGATCCATGACTGGATTTTGCTCCCAAGCTGAAAGGCAAAGTCCAATCACTCTAGTGTTTGTATTGACTGTATCTCAGTCACCTTCAAACTATTAACTTTCATTCTAAGTAAAAAGCCAATTGTCAATTAACAATCTTTTCCGAAGGATGACATATCAAAAAAATATATTGGAGGTGTCAAAGTCCTTCTGAAGGACCTGGTGTTGAATGCAGGGGGGACACCTTCACAGTTAGTTGTGAGGAAACAGTTGTGTGGCGCAAGGAGAAGTGCAGGGAGTGTGGTCAAGGACCTAACCTTGGTGATGTTGACAGGGTGGACCTGGGTTGAGTTTTCTTTGATGTAGATGGTGGGGGGAGCTTTCCACAGGCTCTCCATCACAGTGATGACCACATCGACACTGCTGGCGAAAGCATTCGTTGTTGCCCCTCCCATGTCCCTCACGGAGACAACAAGTGTGAAGGTGTCCTGCTTTAGAGGATCCAAGTAATAAGAGCCTAGAGACAGAACAAAGAGTAGAGAGAAATGACACAGAGCCTGTGGGGGTTTTCATCTGCCCATTACCTCCTGCATGTACTATGGGTCTTTAGCTGCTTCAGGCTTATTCCTCAGACGATCCTTTGGGACAAACCTCGGCAAACCACTTCCTCTGGGTTCTCTGACTGATGCAGCATAGCTTCATGTGGATGGAATCATATGAGGCCTCTGTGCTGTGGTATTATTTTGTGCATCACTGGACAGCCCTCTCCCCACTTAGGCACCTGTTCAGCCCAGCAGAACACATGGGTGTTTCTAAATCATTGCAATTTAGTTGGGATCACATGTCCAGCTGAGTTTTCTCTGCATTTTTTCATTACTGCTTTTGGGTTTCTAGATTTCAAGGCAGAGAATTAATTCCAAGACATGACAGAATATAGTCCTGAAGGCCAGAGGGTCTATCTCTCTTCTCAGTGTACTTTTAGATCTCAATCTCCTTTTCTGCTACCTTCCCTCAAATTTGGTGGGATAAAAAACAAGTTCCCCAAAACCAGGGCTTTAGTGGAGTGTGTCCCTCTGACTACATTTATTCAGAATGTAGTGTCAGACCTGTGTTGTTGTTTTATTCCTATACACACCCCAGAACTCATGCTTGCTCTCTGCAAACAAGAATCTTTTTACATACCTGTCTTGGTTGGTGAGATTGCTCCAGTTACATTATCAATCTGGAAAAGCATTTCTTCAAAATATTTGGGAAAATGATGTAAAATGCTGTATGACAGCTGTGCATGGGGAGTTGTAGGATCATCACGGTCAGTGGCATAGACATACATGAAGGGCTTGCCTGTTTGGATTGGAGAAGAAGCAGAGAAGAGACTGAACCTTAACACATAATCCATTTGTGCAGAGATCTCAAACCAGGAAAGCAGTTTACGGGGAGCTACCATTGTTCCCTAATGCATCTCTCATGGGAAGCTGTGTGCAGAGGTTACACTGCTGTTTGCCATCCCAGGTCAGCCCTCCACCAGAACCTCCTAAGTAGGTTCACAATAGGTGTGGTGACCAGTTGATGAAGACGGTGACAGAGTTAAATCAGCAGATAGCTATCTATCACACAAGAGTGCCTGAACCCAGAATTCATCTCACTGGGATCTCTCCTTAAGGCCACTTTGCAGTTCCTTACATAAATCAGTTAAACCCAAGGCACCTTGACAAAAGTGGCATACTGCCTGTGACACAGACATAATAAAAGAACAATCACACAGTGAAAAAAAATGGAAATACACAGAAATGTAACTCAACTTCTACCTTTTGAGCACCAGTGCAACATTCAAAATCTTTTTGATTTGGATGCAGTTAAGAATACAATAATATGTTCCAGAATGATTTTCTGGCCCCATGCAGGTTTATATGCATATTCTTTAGGAAAAGTTTCTTCCTGAGTCCATAGCCACAGCAGTGACAACTGTGTGAGTCCTTTGTTTTATTCCCAAGATGTAAGTCTCAAACTGCTCTTTGGTACTTGCATGAGTCTTGGGTTGGATCAGTGCAATCCATAATCTAAGACTTTCTTCTAAATGCTAAGGTTCAGCCCATGTTCTGAGAAGCATCATTCATGATAAGTGCACACCCCATAGCTACCCTGGTAATTCTTTCACTGTTATGGAGAGATTCAGATAGTCTTAGCATTCTCTTTGTGTATAGTCATTGGTAGTCTTTAAATTTGAAACCCCTCCTGGCATAAAGGTTTTGTTTTTTTTTCCAGAGCAATGGAGAGAGCAGCAATATTTGCCTGTTAAGTGATACTTGCAAAGAATAAATAATAAAAGATATTCCTGATTGCAGTCATCCCTTTATGCCACATAGTGGTCACCTCTTTGTCCTTTCATTATAGAGGCTTCCATCTTTATTTTGTACAGTCCTGCAGGAAGAAAAACCAATCTTTTTCCAGCTTGCATAGCAAAAACTTTACCTTCGTGCTTAATTTACCTACCTTCCTATTAGCCATAATATTTAATTACCTGGACGAGAGTTCTGCCTCACTACTCCAGAGTACTCCGTCTGGTTAAATTCTGGTGGGTTGTCATTGATATCCTCCACATATATTGTAACAGCATATGGACCTTTAACTCTGCTTCCACTTTCATCTAGACTTTCCACCTGATTTAAAAAAAAAAAAAAAAAGAAGGAACAGCAAAGAAATATTTTCATGCAGATAAGCTAAAAGGTGTAAATTAGTATCAGGATGTCAGATGCCAGGTCACTCTTACTGCAATGTAAATCTGGCAAGAGTCAACACTGGGTAGCTCCTCATTCAAGGACAAATTTGCCACTGTAGCTCCCTGACAAAAAACTGTCACAGTAGATAATGTCAACAAAACAAAATAACCCACTCCTCCTTCTGATGACACCTCTCAGAGGACAATTTCCCTCTTCCAGTTTTAGCAGACTACTTGTACTTTTGCACAGCTTAGAATTAATGTTTTTCTTTGAACAGAAATATATACTTTCTAACAAACAAGGAGAAAATCAAACATGATATAGCATTTATAACTAATCCCTATAATATATATAAATCAGATAAATAGTCTGATATAAAGGTTAGCAAAGAAAAATGAATTCTTTATTCTACTGACTTTTTTTCAAAGAATTTTACTTATTTTCCAGCCTTCTTTAAAGTACAGATATATTATATCTGTCACACTTAATTTTATTTGCACATAATAGATAAAATCATGATTTATGCCTAACCAAGCAAAATTTTTTCATTCTGTCATCACTTCTTGTCTATAAATGATTCACATGCTTGGGGTTATTAAGTTCTGGGACTAGAAAACTGTCCTCTCTAATTCCAATCCAAGGGTGCTTTAGAGCTGAGAACATGAAACCATGAAACCTGAAGTGCTAGACTTTAGAAAGACAGCTAAGTCTGGCTAAAATATTATCATGTACTTTGTCTGTTCAGATACTGATCCTCTCATGATCATCTCCTTCTCAGCTGCTAGTGCCTCAGGAAAAAACACCATTTTGGACATGATTTAAGAGAACAAGTTTATAGTGAGATTCAAAGACTGCCTATCCCCTGCTCCATTCTCAACAGTGTTCACATTAGTGAGATCCTCATGAAAAGGGTACAGTAACATGACAAGCACACAAAGCTTTTTCCTCTCTCAGAATCCAACATCTGCCAAACAGCTTTCTCAACCCCCAACATACTGTTACCTGACAGAGGTTAAATCTGTACCTCTCTGCCTAAATGTCTTTCCTTCACACTGTTTCACAGATTTACAGAATATTCTGAGTAGGAAGGGACCCACAAGGATCATCAAGTCCAATCCTGAAGTGAATGGCCCATACAGGGATCGAACCTTGGCATTATGAGCACCATGCTCTAACCAACTGAGCTAATCTCAGTTTGTCATCATGTATATTATAAGCTTTCTAAATTATTGCAATAGTTTGTTTTTCCACTCCAAATACTGAATTCACCCTATCAGCTTTCAGGGATAACAAGACAAGCTCATTCATGAGGCTAGATTTTACTTCCAGTCAAGTATTCCCCTCATGTTAGGAGAGTTAAAGAGTTGGTGTTGACATCACAATTTTGGTTTACTCAGCATAGCCTTCCTCTGCTAAGAAGCATTTTCCTGTTCAGTCTTTGAGAGCTACAAAAACCCATGTCTTCCAGCAAGTCTTGATATTAAAAATGAAAAAGTTGCCTGTAAACACAGGCAAAATAACAGATTCAAAATTTCAACAGATTTCTCTTAATATCAGGTTTACCAAAAGAGGGTGAATGCAAATACTTCCCCATTCCTATTTTTCATTGACTTTTTACCTGCAGCTTGTGCACTTGTTGGGTCTCCCAGTCCAGAGACCCATTGATATACAGGATGCCTGTCCTTGGCTCAATGTCAATAATTCCAGCTTTTTCACCAGATGCTCTGAAACTCACAGCAGGTGGCTCAAGTGTGAACTACAATGGCAAAAATGAAGCAGAGGGAAAAATAATTATTTTTTCAGCATTTTCACCATAATAAAAATAATTTCACACTTTTGTGACTTCAAAAATCTATCGCCAACAGCACGTTTGGCTGGGAGAATTATATTCCGAGAGTCTGCTCAAACAAGTCTGCTCTTTTCTGATCCTCAACAGAGGAATTTTCACATTATTTCCTGAATGCTGCAAGAAATCCCAACTGCAGTTTGTTTCCAAAGCAAATGTCTGCTTAGGACAGGCTTTGTCTGAGCACGGGAATGGAAAAAAATGACACACATCCTCCATTTGCCTGGGAGCTGGATCTGTCCTTCTGTGGTTATGGCTTTGGGAGGAAAACCTCAGAGTCAAAGGAAAATGATGACACAAGCTACATGGAAAGAAATTCTTCAGGAATGTTTATTTTAGTAATCCCTGTCTTAGGATATCCTAAATCAAGGATTAATATGTTTAAAATTGTGTTTGAGAGGGGGTTGTCTCCTGCTCTTTGCATGAATACTCTCGAATTCCCAGAGAGAGGAATTAAAAATTAGTTTCAGATCCTCTTGGGGGACTGTTTGTCCCACCAGCACAGAGACAACACTTCATATGTGGTCTCTGTGTACAGGCTGTGGGGTTTTGAACCAGAGAGGATAACACAAGATGCTTGATTACCTGGTGAAGGATGCGTGGACCCCCTCCTTCTTGCACAAAGAAGTCCATGTCCTTCAGAGGCCCACTCACACGCAGACCCTCCAGACTAAGCCATGTAGCCTGTGAGAGAGAGGGAGAGAGGGATGGAGGAAAGCAGCTAGGGATGTCTGCAGCCACCCCACGCAAACAGCAGCTCCCCACCCCTGAGCCTCCTGCAAGCTATTTTGCTATAGTATAATGACAGAGATTCTTCCAGGTTTGCACTGAACATCTCTAGGTTCTTTAGGGTACATAATTTTTAAAAGCAGTGTGATTTATTAATAAATTAGAGTACAAAGGCTTGTGCCCTGCTCTTTTCTGGCCACTACATAATTAAATGAGATTGGATCTACTTTTAGGAGTAAACAGGAGAAGAAAATAGATTAATATAGACTAAGAGCAAAAGGGAATCCATAAAAACATTGCTGGATGTCCTCTGTGTCCCCAGCAGGACCATCCAAGACCCATCCAGGAGCCACAAAGCCCTGTGAAAACAAGTGTGTCTAGAAACCAAATGTCACACCTGGGGATGGGGAGGAGCTGTGGCTGCACCCTTAGTAATTTCCCCAGAAAATCAAGTATTTTTTGTGTGGAAATGAGGTGGTCCTATCTGGGTCCCTACACCAACCCCCTCAGTGCCACAGCCATTTAGGCAAGCCACTTGAGCCCTGTGCCTTCACATCAGTTGCATGTGAATGCAAACCACAGAGAGAACAAACATGTCCTTCAGATCTTTGGCTTTTACCTGATGTCAAAAATGCCATAAAAATCTGTCTCAGCCTCCGTTTTCTTCCTAATAGCTAGCAGTGACTTAACATCATGTTTTTTTCTGCCAAACTTTTATGAGTTTTATAACCACACACTCCCCAGTGCCTAAAGAACCTCCACATCCCTGCCCTAACATTTCAGGGCTGCTCTTTCTTCCAAACAAAAAATCCAAAGCAAAAATGAGCCTCTCAGGGCAGGTTTTGCACACAAGACAATTCACACTATGGTTCAGATAACCAACCTGTTTCTTCAAAGGCATGACCAAGCTTCCCCAAATTCCTTCTCTTCACCACCTATCTTAACAACACTGAGGACCTGCCTGTCAGAATTAGGGGTCCATTATTTGGCTACACAAGTAAAGTTTCTTTTCTTCCCTAGTACAAATTAATTTATTTTGCTTTACAGATTTAGAGTACCATTGCCACCCTGTCCATCACACCACAGAGTTGAGTGTGTGTTCTTTTCTCCATGACTTTTCTTCTGGATTTGATCCTATTGCTGCTGGGACAGCTATTCAATTTCTCAGAGGAAAGCACAGTCTGCATATTACCAAAGGAAAGCTTAATTCTGCCAATGACAAAAACATAGCTAAGTTCAGCACAATTCACCCTAAAGCACTGCCCTGTGTGGGTGTGCCGCAAGTAGTGTTTCAATAATTCCATATTGTTTTAATAATAGCCAGAGATGCTGCCCCGGTCACCTACAAGGTTTTGTGACTCCTTTTGAAAACAGGAAAAGCAGAGAGCTGGGAAAAGAGAGGGAGGGATGCTAGTGAACACTAGTGCCAGCAGAATAATATGAACTAATGCAATCTGATAGCTGTGGATCCAGGAAAATGCACTTTGCGGCTACCTTTTAATATTTTTGCAAAATGCTGACTGCTGGCCTCTTCCAGGGACCAGATATCAGGACTCTGAATCTGACCTGGTATGGCTATTCCCATGTCACACAGGTTGGTACAGCCTGGCTCCTGGAGGCTTTGCCTGGGGCCATTTTGTGGACAGATTTTACTTTATCATGCTCCCTTCCATGGAGGAGCAAAGGCTGATGCTATAAAAACCAGCAAGTTCAAAGTGCAACCTGTGAAGCAAGTGAGCAATATCACTTCTGTCAATTAAAATTACTTTATGTGAACCATATATATTTCCAAACATACTTCTACAGCGTGAATCACTATTCAGGAGCTTAAAGAGGAAAGAGGCTTTATCTCTTGGTCCATATCCATTGGCATCTCTTCTGAAGATGGCTATGATGCCTATAGAGTGGCTTCATGGGGGCTGCCACTGCCATACGCAGCAGCCTGTGGAATGGGAAGAGAAAAGGAGGTGCTCACTGTGGCACTTCTCAAGGTCTCCATATTCTGAGGCATTTTTTAGTGTACTTGAATTTTATGCATTTTTTAAATCTTTTCTATTAATTTCAATTGTGAAGTAGAAGTTACTACTGCTGTAGCCTTTACAAACCTCAGTTAATCTATTGAATTTAATACATAAGGTCCATAAAAAGCATAATTAATACCTTTCAGTTCCAGTCCTCTGAAAAAGGATTCACGGGAACCAAATAATGAGGATACATAATTAATATGCACAATTTAAATTATGAGTCATTACCTGCCTTGGAATACATTTAATATGTTAGCACATGTATGGACTATAATGCAGAACACATGATATTGATATTTTCACCCTTTGGTGATTTGTTGCAGTATGCTTAAATCTTATCTATCATAAAATTCACATATTGGAAACAGTGATATCTAAAGAGGAAGCAGAAGAGGTGAAACAAGTAAATTGGTGCCTTCTAGGTTTTTTGAAGTTTTTTTCCTGATGGCTGAGATGTCTTGCTGTGAGGTCAGCACAGTCCCACACCCAGAGTGACAGTCACTGTGCTGGCACCAGTGCCAGCCTGAGCTGCAGGCTGACACACCCCATGGATTAGAGCTCCAAGGCTGGCAGGCAACCTTTGCAGTTTGCTCACAGATAAAAAAAAAAAAGGAAACTTGTAACTCACCAAGTGAATGAGAAGCAGAAATTGAAGTCCACACAGCTTAAGCATACTGGAATATGCTTTGCTTCCTGGAAAGAAATGACAGTCACTTTAGCCCCATAGAGTTGTCCCAGACTATTTGCAAATGAAGACAACAACTGAGTTTTTCCTGAAGCTGCAATGAGAGAGCTGAGGTGAGGAGTGAGCCCCAAAGGAGTAGGTGCAGCTCTGCCCACAGGAGGTGAGACCACTGCTACCCCTGGGCTGCCAAGGAAGGCTGTGCCCATCAGGTTGTGCCTAATGGTGCAAGAGAAGCAACATGTGAGAGCCCAAAGTGTTGCCAAAGATTGAACCCGGCACAAAACCCCAAGACATGCAAACGCATTGTTACAGTGACTCTGTACCACAAAGACGCTTTCATTTCTGCTTTACTGAAAGCAATGAAACATTCGCAGGAAATGCTATAACCAGAGGACAAAAGTCTTGCACAGACATCCTGAAGCGTCTATCTTCAGTTTCCAAAAAACCAACTGTTTCCAGCAGACTGCAGATACAAATGAAGCCTATGGCGTCTGCACCCCCTAAAACAACTTAGCTACTGGAAACAAAATTTACAAGTCCACGAGCACTTTCTGCCTCAATTTTCAAAGAAATATTGGGCACACACCTGCAAAATTTGTGTCCTGAAAACTAGATGGCTTTCTCAAAATGCAATCCTGCTTCCTCATTTTCTCTGGATTTTAACGAAGAGGATGAGGGTGGTTCTGGAAAGAGGTGAAGCTGGCATACTGTGCCACCTCTAAAGAGGTGCTTCATGTTATATGGCTCACACCTAAAGGAATCTTTCCCCAGCTCTGTCTCATGGAGGCCCCCAGTGGGAAGCACAGCTGCCTCCAGATGCCTTCCCGCTTGTGCTTCCCAATCACACCCTTTCCCCCTGCTCTTTTTCTTTCCTCGGTGACTGCACAAAAAGGGGACCTGTAAATATAGAAACTGCTACCCACACTGCTGTTCTCTACAGCACTCACTCTAGGACATGCCCCAGGACTTTATCTTTCAAATCCCATTCTGAGCTGTGTTATACTGTGTGTGCAATTACACCTTTCAAAGTACTGGGCTCTTTCCTGGGGCTGGCAATAACTGTGTGGGTACTGGAAGAAAATGGTATTGCACGCTTTTGAAACCAAAATTTATCAGGAAAATCATTACATTTGTCAGGAGTCAAGGGCTGAAATTTAGCCTCCTACAGATGCTTGGCTCTGATGCCTCTTTAGTGGGTCCTTCACAGACCTCCTGAAGTCAGAGGAGATGGCACAGGAGAAGACACTTGGAACCTCCTGGAAGGACGCTTCGTACCAAAACTGTTGCTGATATTCCAGTTAAACAGTCAATGAAAATTCTTTCAGTTTCTCTGCTTGTACAACCTCTGCTCTCCCCTCCCTTCCCCTCCCCTCATACCACTTCCTTTTGAATATGTTAGCCAGTTCCAGCTGCACTTAGTAGCCATGTGGGAACTTCAAAAAACTCATTCCTTATTAATTTGGAGTGGAAGGTGGGACAGAGTACCCAAGGTGTTCCCTCTCCATCCTGTAAGGCTGCAGTCTGTGCCCAGGGGCTCCCTGCAGAGTTTTGTCTGCCCCTCTGGAGGAGGCACGGGTGGAGGTGCCCCTATGCCAGCCAGCAGTGGAGGAACACCAGGGAGCTGAAAGTACTGGAGGAGGCATCAAAAGGCAGTAAAAACTCTATGGGGTGGTCTGAGGTACCATGGTCTGGATTCAGGGAATAAAGAAGGAGCAAGACCTCCCAGGAAGAGAAATAAGTTTCAGGGATAAATGCTTACTTCTGGGGACAGAAAATGTTGGAAAATTAATTGCTAAATGTGGCTGTGTCATGGCCAGGTTCTCCTGTCCAGATCTGACTATCAAATGCAGCCATGGAAAATGCAGCCATTTCACCGTTCGTATGACAAGTGCCTTTGATGTTCCCCTCTCTTTGAACATGAATATAATTTCTTTATATCATTACATTTATGGTGCCTATTGCAAGTCTTGATCAGTCCTTAAACATTTATTTTTTGGATGGAAACTGTTACCAAGTCTCATGAACCATTTCACTGCCAAGGACTGAAGCCCCAAAATCCATACTCCTCTGTCACTCAGAATAGAGTACTAGTACATATAGATTCATATAAAAGTTTTCACTAACAGGAAGTTTCAGGATTAGAATAGCATAATCTTAACAAAAAGCAGCTTGAGATCTGGGCTGAGGTCTGGAGCCATATTTTCTCCTTCATTTCTTAGCTTCGTCTCAGTCCCATATCCTTAATAATCCCCCATGCTTCCCATGACTGAAGAGAAATCTCTAGGATAACCATCATACAAATATTCCAGTGACTTTCAATAATAAACATTCAGAGAAAAAAGAATATTCCCGGGGATTAAAGATCAGCAACAATCACAAGTATTTGGTTCCACGGAAAAAAAAATAATATTTTCTTTAGTTGATTGATTTCAGATGTTCAAATTCAGGAAAGAGAAAACAAAGGAAATTGATCCAAATCAAATATTAACCAGACTAAGCCTTAGCACAGCAGTCATCCATTTTACAGGGACAGCTGAGATCCTAACACTGCCTGAAAATCCTTTAGCAAAACCCCCGCTTCAGCTTTGAAAATCTTTCTGTGAAATAGCAGTTAAATCATCCCTTACCTGTAACATGAAAAGCTTATTTTGCTCTAAAAATAGTTCTTTCTTTCAGCTGTGGGTATCACCTTTGCACAGGTCGGTGATGTCTGTCTGTGCTTATCCAGTTTATAGTTCCTCATAGCTGCCCTCAGAGATTCAGCAGCTCAAACATTAACTGCATGGGCAATTATTGCTTGTAATGACTAGGTGTGGTATAAAACAACACCCATAAGGAATCAAGGTAGCTCCAAGCAATTTACAATATTTAATATTTTTATGTTCTTCATTATTTTCTTTCTGATTGAATTTTTTTCAATCAGGCAGTGAGAAAAGAGCATGCTGGACATGGGTTGGAACCATAGGGGAAAGACAGCCTTTCTGTAGGAGAGCAGGTGGAGAGGAGAGTGCATGGGCTTTGAGTAGAGAGCATGTTTGCTATTTGCCTAGTCCCAGCAACAATTCACATTCAGAAAACAAGAATTTGGACATAAAGGTGGCTTGTTTTCACAGCAGATCCTTTCATGGGAAGGACCCAGCCAAGTTATGAAAATAATTCATCAGTCCTCTTATTGGAAAATTCAAATTCTTTGTGAGCTCTGCTAAAAATTTACTTTGGGTAACTTCGGGCAAATCACTCTGTCTGCCCTTTTCCAGATACTTATATCATAATGGATGCGATCATTCCTTTCCCTTGTGTGCCATCTTTCATGTTTATGTTTGCAGCCTTCCAAGGGAACTTGTCCCCACTAGTCTCTGCATTACAGTTGCAGTAAAGGGAACTGAAATCAATGGGTCCATAAAGTACAATGGTAAAACAAATAATAAATAAAATACATTTAGAAAAAACAAGTTTTTTCTTGTTTTATTTTTTAATTGCAGTTCTTAAAAGGTTATGCTTTTAATATCTCACTTTTTATTTCAGAAGTGTTGGACAGGCTTATTTTATTGTCTTGAGAAATGTTACTTCTCATCCAGGTTCTAACTTCTGCTTTCAATTTCCTCAGTCTGACAGATTGCTCTTGAGCACTGACAAATTATTTGTGCAGCAAGTTATTTTCTGAATTACGCATCTAAAGAAAGAAGTGTTTAGAATTGATGGCAGCTTTAAGCTGTACAGTTCTGGGGAAAGTTAGGCCTTCTGTTTGTTTCAGATCACATTTTTTTCCCTAGAAATCAGTGTTTGTTTCTCCAGGAAAAATGCTTTAGGCTATGCTTTCAGCATGCTTTAATACACAAGTGTTCTCAGAATGATCCAGACTTTCTCAAAGCTGTCTGCTAGCTGTGAGTTATCTTTAGAGCACAGCTCAAAAACAGTTTTGAATAAAGCATTAAAACTCGTTGCTGATGATTTCTAAATAAATATAATATGGGGAGGGAAATTAACTTTCTTGTAAATATGTAGGTTTTAAGTGACCTACATGCAGATTTACTGTGTACCAGTCAGATATGAATGAGCAGTACTTCCAACATGAAGCAGTAATTTCAAAACAGCGAGACTTCACGCGTCAGAACCAAATTCATACACACAAATTCCTAATGGCATTTTTCATCGTCGTTGACATAACAAGTGCAGAGTAACTCAAATTGTGATGTCAGGAGTGCGATCCCTATAAACAAGTCAAGCATTTGTCTTTCAAGTGCTAGTGACTCTGCTTGGAAGTTCAATTACTAGGAAGTGCAGTGTATTACTTGAAGTACAAATACACAAACGTGAGGTACCTAGCATGCCTAATTGAATGTCCTCATTATTTAAAGTCAGAGGTGAGCCTGTCATACCCAGAATCTTTCTCTGGCTGAAAGAGTTTCTCAGGCACAGAGCAATTGCTTTCAGGTTTCAGCCACACAGGAGAAAAAAAAAAATCTCCCATGTCAAACACATTACAAAGTCCAGAAGCACTTAAGGCTTTACAACAGTCATAACATGGTGCCACAGATAAAATCACAAGAAGAAATTCAGCAGGGAGACTGGGTCCTTGAGCCAGCTGTTTCTCTGAGTAAATCCAACAAAAAAAAGGCAAACGTCCAGGTGTTTATTGTGTGAATCATTGTTCAACTAGTCAGTTTTTCCAGAAACAACTCTTCTCATATCATTAGTCACATCCTTTCCAGCCTTCCCATTTATCAGCTTTGTCGTTTCTCTCTTGCTCCTTTTTAATTTTTTCCTCTTTGTCTTTTTACTTTTACTCCTGGTTTCAACTCAGCTGATATACCTCTTCCACTTCCCAAACTAGCTGGAACCGCCTGACCTCAGCTTCTTCCCCCTTTCTGTTTGTTTAGAAAATATTTTTTTATGGATCTATTAGGGTATGATAATTTCACAACATAATTAATGTGTGTCAAAATGAGATAGTACCACTTGAGGAAAAAGAAGTATAGAAAAGTAGTGCTGAAAACAAACTTCAGTTTCTCTTATCCCCGTTCCTTCACTTCTCATGAAGCAGAATCACATATACCTGCAACCTCCTTGATTGTGAAAAATGTAAATAATGGTCAGTCTTAGTTTCCATAGCTAATCCACTGTGGCACTTTCAGCATCCCTTCATTCACATGGTTGTTCTCTGTAGACTGCTCAGTCACTCCACCTTTCCTGATGTCCTGTGCCCCCTTATTCTCCCAGATGATACTTCATAACACTGCTGGGGAAAGGTTCCTACAAAAAAGTGTCTCCCAAACAATGTATCTCTTACCAATGCACTTATAATGTATTTTCATGTTACCTTCATTGCACTGATAGTTGCAGTGACATAATTATGATTTTGCCTGTATTTTCCTACTCTATATACTCAGTTTAGTGGTGTAACCTACTCATAATTGTCTGAGCTTCTTTGAGACTGAGAATGCTGATGAGCTCTGATTTAGTTTATTCTTACTAACCTTCCTAATACTACTTTTGCTTTGGGACATATATCATTCACTCCATTTATAGAGAGACCTGGTCATTCCTGCTAATGCTTTTCTTTGGTTTATTTCTTATGAAATTCTTCTTATCAATAATCTTATTTTATAGAACTCCACTTTTTCCCAAGTTCAATGCAATTTATTTTTTTTTTACTTTTCTGTCTTCTCCTTTGTGAGGACTGTGGATTCTCATCATGGTACAATTACCAAAACTGATATAATTGCTGTGTCTTGTACCCTGCACTTCAAAATAAGTACATGCATCCCCACCAACATTTCATTTTTTTCCTGACAGTTCTATTTTCCTGACAACTCTTTGTGAAACACTTTTCCCTTCTACACAAACATTCAACCTTAAATTATTCAACCAAATCTCTGTAGTTCTCATAATCCTGAGAATATATTAAGTGTTAAAGGACCACAGATTCCTTCCATTTAAGGTATTCTTCAAACCTTCCTTTGACAAGTCTCACTCTTTTGGTAGCTTTGCCCTTTCTATTGTTTACACCCCCGTTCACATTGAGATAATCTTCTTTATACAATGGTGTGAGAATTGTGCTGGGGAGAGGGTACCTAGACAAAAAAGCACAAACCAAGAAAAGCAGATGAACACCTTTTTGTGAGAAATCATCTTAAACAAGAGACATCATGGTAAAGGGCATAAGGGGGAGAGGTAAACCATGCAGGCAGGTGCTGGGACAGGACCAAAGCACAGCACTGACTGTTTACAGGCTCTGCACAAAAGAGGGAAGGCAGAGGTATCCAGTAGTTCACAGTAATAATGCTGGATGGCCAGAGTGAGTGAAGCTACACCGTTTGTGTGGCCCTGTTCTCCTGGCCAGGAGATATGGCATTTTGACTGGCCTATTCATGCTGCGCCTTGGATGATTAAAACCTTGCCTATATCATCCCTGTTCCCAGAACATGCTCTTCAGTTTCGACTTGTTAATCTTAATTCTCAGTTGGATCAGTTCTCCTTTCTGATGTAGCAGAAAACAGATGACCAGGAGCTCAGGAGAGGTTCCCCTGCACTGTCTTAGAAGCAGAGACATTTCCTGCTTGCTTCTTTCCTTGCAGCAGTCATTATGAATTGCCCACCTGCTGGAAGACATGGGCTCTATTTTTGCTCAGGGAAATTCACATACAATTTTCACCCCTCTGAGGGGCACAGTCCTTCCCTGTTGGTGCTTCCATGTATCTCCAGCTTCTGTGTTTGGCTGTCCTCAGAGTGCTCCTTGTCCATTATATTGATGTAATTCTCCTAGTCACTGCTGTGTCTCAGCCTAGCCACCACTTCCAGCAGCCCTTTACCCACATTTACCTCATTCTTGGCTTGCAATGACAGGAATGGCACCTTGCAGCTCACCAGAGCTTGGACAGATGTCTCCCAAGCTGGTTTCATTTGTGGGTAGGTGTGAGAGAAGGAGGAAGCTGAATCAGCTCACATCTGACTAATGGACAGCACATTCCCACCTTCATTCCCAGAAGATCTCCCTGAAGGGCTTGGTCAGCCCCATCCCTGCAGAAGTTTTCTCTCACATGTGGCTCTGTCAGGCTCTGTCTCCAAGCGTGGCCGTGTGACCTCTCCCACTGTACACAGGCTGGCTGCACTCCCCTGCCTTCTTCACCCCTGGCACAAGAGAAGTTCCCCAGTTTGCTGCTGCAGGCTCTAGCCCCTGTTAGCAACTGAGCTAATGCTGTTGGACTCCTCAGCTATTAAACTTGCACAGGTCGAGATGATAGATTTTAGTTTTTCTTTTTCTTCTTGCAAGCAATGACATAATGGAACCAAGGGGCCCTTCTGGAATAAACAATGCATATTCTAGAGATTACTTGTGTTTACTCTACAAGCAAGACCTCCAAGGAAGATTAAAACTTGAGGTCCATACTGTAGCATGGAGATATTAAATTTCTTTCAGGATGCTGGTGTCCTGTAACATGATGTCTTCTGGAGGCATATGCATTACGACTTATAAACTGCATATTTCAAAATTATTTTCTCCCTCATAAATGCAGAAGAAACCATTTTTTAACCTCTTGCATTCATAACTCAATACCTATATGGACATGTCCAAATTTGGACAGCTCAAAATACGTAACACTGTGTAAAATCTAAAAAGAAAATGCAAGTCTTACCTCATCTATAGTCTTTTTACAAAGCTTGATAGCATTATGATGTGAAATAACCATCAAGCTGGCAGACTGATGCTTCTTTTTATTATTCACACACGTATGTAAATGCAGATGGTCATAGAGGAGTCAATCATCTGGATGTATGTACCCACCTGTAGGACACTGTAATAGACGTGATAAAAGAAAGTAGTCTCCTGGGCTTTTTTAATCACTGTTATCACAGATTCTGCTGCCTGTACTGTTACATTTAGAAATCACTGCATGAAAATCAGAAAAAAGCTCAGGAGCAGAGCCCAGATACCAAGATTCCTCCTTCAAACTGAAGCAGGACTTAGGTGCTCTTCATTCTCTTTCTCTTGTCAGAAATCACAGCCAGGCAATCCCTGCAGATCTTGGGCAGGATCTGCAGCTCTGGCTCCCAGGTGTAGGGACAAGCATTTTCCTGCAGACATCCAAGCCCCAGAGCTGGGGCAGGTGCTCACAGCCAGCCCTGTGTTAAGCCTTCCCTTGAAGGGAAGTCCCCACTACTGCAGCTCACTGCTTCACCTCCTCACCTTCTGGGTTTGCCCTCGTGAGGATTTTTGCTGACCCTGTGAGCTGAGTCAGGAATTAAAGGCTTAGAGATTTGAGAATGAATTCTGCTCTGTGCTTGAGGGGAAAAAAAAAGCCCAGCAATATTCCAACTTTTTATTATATCTTTTTCTTAATTTCTTAGTTAAAAATTAATATTATAATACACATTTTGTGTATATGATATACGGAATATATTTGCAGTGACTGAGTTAGAAAGTCCACTGGAATTCATATAGTGGACTATATAGACAAATCTGCAGTGCCTCGACAGTCAATGCCCCTCAGCTCAGAACCTGGAAAATTGGCCTTTGAATGAAAACATGTTTCAAAAACCAGCAAAAATGGCTGGAAAATTATGACCTTTGTGTCCCCCCTCACCACCTCTCAGCTGAGAATACAGAAAGAGTTTCTACTGCTCAGGCTTACCTGGCTCTCCCTTTGCCATGACTGTGTAAAACCAGCAACATGAAAGAATATCACTCCAACACCCTCTTCTCAGCTCCTCCAAAGGACAGGATTTATTGTTGCCATGCTAGTAGGAACCTTAGAAATGTAGAGCTTGACCATGAAGACAAAACTGGTCAAGGTTTATAGCTTATAACCAACCAGCTTGTTGTCCTGGGATAGGTTAAAAAAAGATGCTCTTTGCCTGAGCATGGATAAGTCAGACGTGGCTCATTTTCCCCTTGGTTTCAGCTCTTCTCTTCCCCATGCAGACAATATTCATACTGACACTATTTTACATCACAGGGTGGAACTTTCAAGGCCTAATAAGAAATGAAGTGTTTCCTTGAGCACAGGACTTCTTATGAATACTTGTACCAGCAACCATGGTAGCAAGAAGAGCAGCAAACTTCAGCTCATCAGGAATTCTTGCTGGTAATTGAGTTCCCAGAGTATGTCTCCCTAAATGATAACTGAATTTCGAATGCTGAATTATCTTCCTTGAAGCCTTTTACAAGGGTAGGAATAGATAACAAGGGACTGAATATTCTCATAGATTTAAACATGCAATGAAAGTACTTTATGTCGAAATACCAAACTTGGGGCTCATTTTAGCACACATTTTTTTCAGAGGATATTCCAGGTGGCCCTAAATGTGGTTCCTGCTGGAAAAATTGCCACAAATCTATTGTGTTACCACTCACCTCAGCAAGACCATGAGATCTGGTTGCAGCTGTGCCCTCCACTGAAAGTATTACAAACCTCCAAAGAAGTGACAAAACTGGAGTCAAACCTTCTAGGATTTTGGTAATTTCACTTCAGAGTCAAATTACACGGCTCACCTGATAAACCTGAATCGATGCTGAGACTGACCTTTAGCTATTAGAAGGAATTCTACTTTCATTAGAGGCCAAGCCAAGCATAAATAATCACGCTTATTTCAATTACCTACTTTGGTAATCAAAACTAGTCACATGGGCAAGCCATTGATGAACCCAATGGTCTGCAAGAGAGGAGGGTGTACATTTTGTGTTGCCACCACCTACAATGAACACTATTTAAAGAACCAATTCCTGTGCTTAGAATAGAAAATGTCAAAAATACCACATAATTTTCATTTCTGCCAGTGATGGATGATCAGCTGTTTTTGGCACACCATACACAAGCTAGGACCTCAAGGGACTTTCTGTGGGACTTTCATTTCTGTGACTAAATAACTGTGGTATTGGGCTATCAGTGTATGTACTTCATGTACACTTTTGTACTTCCAAAGATTTCAGTGCAACCATTTTAGCTCTTTTTCTGTCTCCTTTGTGACTAATATGGAAATGCACCCCTGGACATACACCTCTGCTTGACATTTATGGAACCTCTGTGACTCAGTGCATCTCCCACCTTAAATCCTCAAGCGTGCATCTGTCTCATTACCTTTCAAGTTCTGAGGATAGTCAGCGGAGTAAATCCCTCAGCTCAGAAATATCTCTGCCTTTTTGCTTCTCAAGGTCAGTGCAGCCAGAGAATGAACCAGTACCTTTAACAGTGCCCATGAGAGAGGTGCTGTGGTGCTGGCCTTGGCTGCTGGTACCAATATCCATCCTAGACCCCAAGGATCCAAGCCCAGCAAAGTTGAAACAAAACTCTGTGAATTTAGGGGTTAGTTTCATGCTCAAATAGGACAGACTTCCTCTTGAGGAGCCCAAACACAAGGTCAAAAGTTTCACTTGGGGAGAGAAGCACAAAGCCACTTCCTTTTACCCTGGACTCCGACAAGGTCTTGTGAATGGTTGGGCTCAGGTCAGAGCAGCTCCTCATGTCTGCTCTCAGACTTGCATTTCCTTCCTGCAGGCACTGCCCAGGAATATCACCAGCACAGGTACAGCAGGGCAGGGCTGAGCAAACAGAAGTCCTGGCTCCCAGCAACCTCAGGGCCACAAGTTGGAATCTCCTCCCAGTCCAAAGGGAGACTTTGTAGCACATCTATAAAACCAAAACCAGCCTGATGAAGAATACTTTGCCTGAACTCTTGGTCCTAATGTCTCCTTTCTAAGTGCTGAGTGACACAGCAGTTAATGAGATATTGAATAAGTTGCATCAATTGCAGGTTAATAATATAGTTGCATTTATATAATACATTATAGAAGTTCCAACTATTTTGTATACTTGGATTAATCAAATTCTGCAAGATCTATAAGAAAAACCATCTCCTTTCCACAAAAGTGGTGCTGCCATCAATTCCAGGAATTCAAAAATAATAATTCAGGCCCCAAAAATACCATGGTAGTCTTAAAAACGTCTCAATAAGAACAACAATGTAAATGAATGAATGAATGAATGAATGAATGAATGAATGAATGAAATAGTAATATCATTTTATTCACCTTTTGCTGTGTGACCCTTAACATTTCATTACAGTTATGGAGATTAGAGGGAGTTTTCTGGACTACAGAAACCTTCTCACATACTCATAAATTTGTAGAAGCTGTCAAAAATAAGATTGTTTCAACAGAGTGTGCTTAGAAAATAAAAATATAAATTTGTCTGAACTTCCTATGTACTTTTCAAATGAATTACTGAGCTATTTGGAACTACAGAGATATTTATCTCCTATCTCTAACTAATCTAAAGTGTAAAAAGCTTGTTACCAGACTTTGAGTTATGTCCATGAAATAGTGGTTCTGGTAGTAAGTTTTTATGAATGAGGATGGGATATTGTTCTTCGTGGTACCTGTCCACATTCTTTTAATAAAAACAGAGGGAGGTTTGTGCTTCGTTGCCTAAAATATGTTTGGCTACATTCCTATATATTTTTAAAATATTTTGCTTTTTTGCTTTTACTTCAGTCCTTAGATTCCTGTGTTTTATAGTTCTTTGCTGATTTTCTCTTAGAATCACAGAATCACATAATTGGTAAGGCTGGGAGGGACTGGACCACAGTGGGTTATCTGATCCAACCTCCCTGCTCACCTACAGTGAGGGAGACTCCACAACATCTCTGGGCAATCTGTTCCCATGCTCAGTCACTCACAGAGTAAATAAGTTTTTCCTCATGTTCAGGTAGAACTTCCTGTGCATCAGTTTCTGCCTGTTGCCTTTTTTTCCTCTTGCTTGGCACCACTGAGCAGAGCCTGGCCCATCCTCTTGACTCCCTCCCTTGGGAGACTGATGGACATTGGTGAGATCCCCTCTCAGTTGTCTCCTCTTGAGGCTGAACAGGCACAACTCTATTAAGAGGTTTAAGAAAGATGCTCCAGTTCCTTAACCATCTTTGCAGCCCTCAGATGGACCTGGAGTCTTAATCTATTTTCATCTTTTGGTCATGAGATTTCACTATTTACAAAAAAAATGTCTGATTTTTTAAAAATTATATCCTGCTTTTAAGAGGTGTGTCCATCACTTTTCCCCTTGCGGTGGTGGTGTAGGGGGACAGGAATTCCCCAGCCCTGTCCACAGCACAGGCACTCCCATGTGGATGCTGCACCCTGCCCACCCCAGCCAGCTTTGCTGGAGGGAAAGTGTTCCCATTAAGATTCTGCTGCAATGGCATCAGCTAACTGCAAGATCACCTTGGCCAGACATTGACTCCTTTATTCATTCTCTTTTTAACAGGAGTTTTGTTTTAAAAGTATCTTTTTACTAAGAATTGAATTTTCTTTATATAAAAAAATGCAAATAATTTTAACTTAGAAGGAAAGAGAGATGCACAAGCCTAAGAATGCATTTGATATTCTGGTTGTTTTAAAAGCAGCCTTTTAGGAAGTAGCAGGTTTTGACAATGGTATAGCATTTCAGGTAAAAATAAAAGATGAAACTGTGTGTGTATAATTCCTCTACAGCAGGATTTTTACAGTTCATTCCTAAAAAGTACTAATTACTCTTAGAATTGGTAACTTCATGTCTCTGCAACCTTTGATAAATACAGTTTGGTGGGAATGACAGAAACAAATTTTTTTTCTTCATTTTGTTTTTGTTCATTTTTAAATTTTGCTGTTATGGAATCTTGTTTTAAATATGCCACATTTGTGCAGACTTCCTGCTATTCTTTAAGAGTGAATGTCAGTTTTAATGGACTTAAGTTTGTTCTTCTTTGTTTTTTGCTACTATGGAAGTTATGTGTCCATACTTTTATGTAGGTATGTTCTAGGTTGCCTACAGAAAGGAAAGCAATTTGTTGAGCAAGCACAAGTAAAAGGGAATTTTATATAAATGTTAAATAAATCCTGTTTAAATAGCATATATTTATTGTCTATTATAAATAATAAAGATTTTATTCATGTAACATATACATTCATATAACATACACATTCATATATTCTTAATTTAAAGTATTTGCATTTTATCTCCTATGCATAATACAAACACTTCATATTTTTAGCACAATTTCATTATGCCTGTATAATGGTACCTTTAGCACTGTTCTAAATTTTTGTTACTCATTTTTTTGCTAATTACCCAATCTGAAAGAAAAAAATCTAATATTTTTTCAGACGTCTTCCAGAAATACAGTTTCATGCCATTGGGGATCTCTGTAGGTGACTTGCTTCAAGGGTCAGCTTCTAGCTGAGCCTGTTGAGGAATATATTCAGTGCAAGTAGCTCAGGCCAGGGGACCTGTGGCACCAGCCAGGTGATCAGGCACTCAGAGAGAATCAGAGACAGCAGGAGCTAAGGGCTCAGCAAGGAAGGACCAGGAGTAACACCCACATAGACTCTCAGGGTATAAAAGCCCTTTTTTCAGGGTCCCTCTGACCCTGAACTGCTCTGTTACTCTATTGCTGTGTCACTATTAAATCACTTTAAGGAGTCGGAGCCCTGAGATGCTCCTATGGGAGACCTGGAATCAAGCTGCTAAGGAACTCTGGTCTGACTGCATGACCATGGGATGTGCAGGGAGTCAGAGGTGCACCCCTTGGGTCACAGGAGCTGCCTGCTGCAAAGGGGTCAGTCCCAGCCCTGAAAGCCTGTGCTGGTGGGTGTGTGACTGCCAGAGTGGCATCCCAGTGGTCTGACAGGAAAGTTTCCTCAACAAGCTGTTGGAGCCAGGGGGCTGCTGTTGGAGCAGCTGACAGCAGCTGGGCAACACCACTGGCCTCATGGGTTTTGCTGATAACTTTTGATGCAAAGGCTGTTGCAAAATAGCAAAGATAGTGATGGAGAGAACTGCATCAGAGCTACTGACACAGCCCAGGAGAGCAGGACCTCAGCAGACAGGGAAGGGCGACAGTGCTACCTGGTCTTCCAGGATGTCCAGAGGTTGTGCTGGGAGGCTTCTGCTATGCCAAAGTCCATGCACGTCTGGGGATCTGAACAGTAGAAACGCTGCAGTATTTTCTTATTTAAAGTAATTTTCTTTAATTAGACTGGTATTCACCATTGATTTTGGTGTGCATGTTAACATTTGACCAAAGTTATTTTATTTCTGTAAATGTGGTTAATATTTCTGAAACTGCTTTAAATACATATTGCATATGGTATTTTATTTCTGTAAATGTGGTTAGTATTTCTGGAACTGCTTCAAATATATATTACTTGCAGGCAACAATGTGACTTCTAAAGACAAGTGTAATTTTTAATCTCATCTTTCAAGGTCAATCTCAACACTATATAACTCTCTATATATCAGGTCTCTCATATGTCTATGTCTTACATACATTCACTTGCCATCATGCTAAATGAGTTTTTTAATTAGAGAGGGAAGAGTTCGTTGTTTTACTTGTATCGCAGCAAATGTTGGCAAAGATTTTGCCAAGAATAGACAGAATCACTGCAGTAATTTAACAAAGGCAGAGCCTCCACATTGTCTGAGGCTGCAGTTCTGCAGAAGGGTTTCCTCTACCATGTAGCATACATCATTCTAGAGTGTTGTAACCACCCACAGGTGCACCAGGAACAAGGATTTTCCCTCCAGAAACCAGAGTTGTCACTGATAGCTTGTATTTCAGCATTGCAGCAGGTGCCATCCACCAGGGATGCAGATGTTCTGCACAGTCCCTCTGGCACTCATAGCAAATCCTGCTTTCCAGGGAAAAGTACTTAGATCGTTCTGTGCATGATTTCAATCTGAAGCACATTTCTCTCTCCTATTTAAATAGAAAATCTCAATCACTACACTGGTGAAATACTGCAAGTAGAAACTATAAAAGTAGTTCTCCTTCAGACGAAGAGGCGGACCATAAATAAGGTTTGTCTGGACCTCTCCCAGCAGCAGGTCTGTAAGTCCTCAGCTTTCTCATGGCAGAGCCCATGTTTCTTATCATCTTCATGTCCCTGCAGAGTAATTGCACCATGCTCCACATGTGACTGGTAGGGCTGGAGGTCACCTACTTCTTCCTGAGGAACATGCTTCCCAAAACACAGCAGGCAGCATTAAGTCCTGCACTGGCAATCAAAATTACATCTTTCAACCACATATGGCAGAAAAGAAGGCAGTACTGCTCTCAGCATGAAGAGAGCATGAGGAGAGATATGTTTGTTAAGCAGACTGTCTATAACTGGATCTGAAATCAGGGAATTGATTACATCTAAAATTAAGATGTCATCCTTAACACTGAAGTTGCTATAAACAAAGAGGGATCTCTTTCCAAACAAATTCTATTAATGAAATTACTTTTTCAGGGAAAATGTGAGTCAACTAGTGGATCTACATTCTATCACATGGACTGTAGCTCTTTTTAATGCCTTTTGGATAACTGGACCACAAGTTATTACAGACGTTGCCTTTACAAAATATATGGAAAATTATACTTGCACAGAAATTTTATTTTCCTTCATCCAACATAAGCAGTTTAGAGAAAAGTCTCTGCTTATTCTCAATACAATCTCGTTTCTACGTGTGCCAAAGTACAGAGCCCCCACCCAGCGGAGATAAGAGCATACCTTAAAGGAAGTAGCAGATGGACCAGGTGAAACCATGACATATTTCCTTCTCATGCAGCAGAATTACATAACTTCTTACTCACAAGCAAAGCAACGGATCCTTTTTTGGCACTTAGTGCTTTCTAGATTTGATAAAAAGGACACTGTCTGGTCTTCAGAATGAGCAACATCAGCCAGACTACTTGCTTGAGCAAAACTCTGCAAGCATATTTCCTGCATGCAGGCAGCTGTCTTCCTCCTCGTTGTAACCTGCAACCAAACAGAAGTATTTAAATACCTAATTAGGACAAAAGCTGTGCATTACAAATTGGTAATTTTCAAAATACTGCATGAAAGAGATGCATTGAATGGAGCACCGTTAACATAAGAACTGTTTTTGATGATGAAGGATTTCATAAGACTGAGTGGGTAGAAAGATGGCAGGTGAGCAGTCACAGTTCACTATGGTCTGGACACAGTGGGTAATGGCAGCCAAACATGTCAACAAACATGTCAACACACATAGGACATAGTCAAAAAGTGGACTGAAAACAGGAAAGGAAATTATGTTTTATCACTCTCTAACACAGGAAAGAGAACTATATTTTATCATTCTCTAAAATGTAGCATCTAGAGCAGAATGAACTGCTCTCTCTCTCTCTCTCTCTCTCTCTTGCAGAGCATTAAAGAAGGAACAGTGAAGGGCAAAAAATACAGTTAAGTGGTTGAAGCAGCTGCCTTAAGGGAAATACTAACAGATTTTGGACTTTTCCGTGTGGAGAGGAGAAGGCTGGGGGGGAAATGGCAGATAATTTCAGTTTCACAAAGCTAGTGGGGAAAGTGAGTGAAAAACTGCTGCTCACAAAGTCCCATATGTGATATTCTAAACAGCATCTCCTGTTGCTGCTTTGCCTTCTTTTCTCAGAAACAGCACAGAGTTCAAAGCACAAGTCCAAAGCAGTAAGACATTTTTTCTCTGTGGGTCTGTAGATTGTTTTTTGGTAAGTATTGAGGGGCAGTCTGAAGTCCATAAACTAAGGAATATACATTTGCTTTTACCAGCTGCCCTGGCAACCTCTGTTCCCTGGGCTTCATGAGCTGGGCACACCATCCCAGCCCCAGCAGAGATGCCAGTGGAGCTGCCTCTGTCAAAGTCCATGAGCTGCACGTCCTGGTGGGGCTGGGCAACTTCCAAATACTACTACTGGCAAAAATCCTGCCATGGGTGCTTAGGGAGCATTCCAGCTCCAGTGGCCTACTTCTGAATGGAGCAAGGCAAGGAGGAGCAAATGCAGCCATTCATGACACAAGATTGCACCAAGAGAAGGAGGAAAACCTTAAAGCACAGAAGACTGGGAATAAAGTTAAGAAGTAACTGAAAGGGCATTGTGGCAGCAAAGCTTGAGAGCATCCCACTGGGCACTGCTCAGGGATTCAAGGTGTGTAGAGAGGGATACATCCTGAACAATGTGAGAGCAAAGCTGTGGATTGTAGAAATACACACACATTACTGAAAGCCACAGGTAGACACAAAAATAGTAGCTTGGCCATGCCAAAATTATTATGGTCCATTCTGAGCTCAGTGGAAGTTAGACCAGCAAGCAAGTCAGTGAAACACACACAGCATAAGAGAACGGGTGCAAAGCTCAGCAGAGCTGGAGATTCTTCCTCCAGAGGAGCAGCCACCAAAGTGCCCCTCATCCCCGCACGGGAGGGCTACCAGCCCCCCCTCAGGTGGGCAATGCCAGGTCTGGGGGGACATGGTGCCCCAGGCTTGCCACACCCACTAAGTGGGGAAATAATGCTGGTCCCTGCATGCAGTTTGTACAGATACAGGACCTGAAGTCAGGCATCCTTCAGCGTATCCATGTGACAGGCTGAATTTTCTCATTGAAGTTCCCACCTGCTTTTCTCCTGTTGGCTCAAAGAGCAGTCGAAGGTCTTGTCTGAGCAACCTTTGTGTCTAACAGGAGGCTTTCAAGTGCACACATGCTGAGTATCAGAAACAACTCCTATTTAGAAAGTAATTTCGTTTTAAAATGACTCATGCATGAATTTCAAGACTTGCAGGAAGTGTGTTAACTTAATCATTTTGTCAGGAAATTATTAACCATGTTTGAGGTAGCACCGTAAAATTAGGCATACAGGACCAGTGTGCTCTCTAATGGGTGTGTTGTCTCAACTGTCTGACAGCAGGGAACCTGTTGCAGTAAATCCAATAAAATCACAAGTAACTTGCATAGTGAATTTCAGTGGCTCTGAAAAAGGAAAAAGAAAATTACCTTGATGATGTCACATTTGTGATTACAGAGGATAAATGCAGAAGTGTAGGCTCCTATGTGGTCATTAAGGGAGGAGTGGGGCTTGCTGCAACATCTGTGGGAGACTTCTGGAGTGACAGTACCAGGAGGGGAAGGTGGGGAAGTTGTCAGGTTGCACACTAACACCATGGGTTCTCTGGTCATGCCATATGCTGGGATTCACCCTTTTCCCTGCAGCCATCCTTACCTTGCATTGCATCCCCACATCTGGCCCATGGTCCCTTCTGGAAGCAATGGCAGAAAGAAGGCTTCTCCACAGCTTTCTGGAGCATAGTGAAGAGAATAACGTGGTGCTCCCTTTTTTTTCCTGCAGGGGATTGCATTTAGAGAATTAGAAGTCACTCTATAAACCTCCCATAGAGTCTGCCATGTTTAAAAGTGCTGGCAGTGTATGAAAGCAATGTGACATTTTAGCAAGATTTTAACACAAGATGCCACGTGAGTCTTGGGTGCTACTGCAAACCTACAGTTGCATGGGTCCTACAAGTGAAAAAAAAAAAAAGAAGAAAGTGTTTTGTCCTGCCCTCTCTGTCCTGTGCTATCACAATGAACCAGAACTGGTGGGGACTGCAGGTAAAGCAGACAGATCTCATTAAATATTATTCAACTCACTTGGAAGCCACATCTGATAAAACCTACAGTGTGCTGAGCACCACCTCAGCCCACAGCATTTGCCCTCCTCACTGAGCAATGAGCTAGGACCATCTCCAGAGCTCACAGTCATTTGTCTCCTGTGCTTGTGAGTCAGACACAGGAATGATTTTACATGCTTCATTCAGCCCTACAGTCTTCAGGGGTGTTGTAAGAAGTGAGTTGCAGGATTCACTTTTGGAGAGTCAGTAGTTTAGTAGTCCAGGGATCTCATCAGTACATTGACTCTTCTCTGTGTGCCACAGCTTTTTCTAAAAAGCCTTCCCAGGGAGAAAGAAGAGCTGTAGCAGATTGTAAAGACAAAGAACTCAATTGCTTCCTTCCTCTGCAGCAGCCCTCTGTAAATCCCATTCTCTTCACCAGTACTGATGCTGTAAGAAGCCCTTTCCCCCCTTTGTATCTGAACCCCAAAAAGCCCAAGAGAGAGAACTCAGCTCTTTATAGCTTTCCATGGGGTTGATGTTGAAAGGCTTGTATGCGTGAGGATCAAATCCACAGTACATCCATTGATTTTATTGGAAATATCTTTCTTTTACTTGACTAAATTTTATCAATAGTTCTCCCAAATCCAAAATCCTGTAGCACCTTGCAAATCCACATAGTGGCATAATAACAAATAAGTGTGTTTTCTCCCAAAGCATAAGTAAACTTATCTTTATGCAGTTCATCTGTCATGATTAAAGATTACAGAGCTGGACATGCTCTGTAATTCCTCTTAGAAATCTGATCTATCTTCTTGAAGAGAGCTTTTTATAACATCTATTTCACAATAATTGGCATTTTGTGTGTTCTTAAGACTTCTTTGTTTCTCTACCTATTTTCTTTTATTTTATTTGGACTCTGTGAGTTTTGCCATTTTGGCCTTGGTGTGCTCAGTGCTGTGACTCATGTATTCCACAGCCACTGCCAAATCTCCAGGTCCAGCATTGTAATTATCACATTAGGATCTGTCATTGTAGCCCTGACTTCATAAACAGCAGAGCAGTGATTAGAATCGCTGATTGATCCATTCCACAGTTTTGGACATTCACATCTGAAATGAACAGAGGGACTGTTAAAGATACTAAAGACTTGAAATATCAGCATTCCAGAATAAATTAGTACTAATCACTCATTCCAGGTACACTAGCTTTTATAAATAGTAAGAGTTGATGTATTTGGTAATCTGGTGATGATCAATTGAAACCATGACTCAGATTAATCTCATGAGCTGCAAGGGAAAACCCCAGCCCTTTCTCCACACCCAGCTTGCTGTAGCCATTAAGATCAGAGCAGATGGTTTGGGTTCCTTCAGGTCGAACTCACAGTGCCCTTCAGGAGTGCATCTCAGGCACTGCAGTCCCTGGTGGACATTCAATACACAGGACGAGACTAGACCAGGTTCAAAACAAGAAAAGGCCTGAAATGTGCAAAGTGTAGATGCTCAGCACCAGTTCTCTCACTCCACATCCGCAGGTGAGAAAAAACACACTCTGGTGATGTCTGAGCTACAGCTCCATGGGGGAAATGCTGCTACTAGTGGATTTTCACCCTACAACCTCCCCCATGCTCTTCCTGAAAACCTAAGGCAAGCATGGAGGCAGCAGGGTGAACCAAAAGGGCTGGTGAGAGGTTTAAATTGTTTTGGTCCAAAGGCAGTACCGTGGTGTTCAGAGACCAGCAGCAGCCCCAGAAGATAGAATTGCAGTGATGCCTGCTTGCTGTGAACAGGAAGAGTCAGGTGACATGCCATGCCCAGTGCACAGCTCTTTGTGGCAGCTTGTGACATCTCGGGGAATGGGCCTACCTCACTGTTTTTTTCTTTGAAAAATCATATGTTTTAGAATGAAATTCTGTTATCCTGGAAGGAGTAGAATGAAATGAGCGAGGATATGAAAACTTACAGGGCAATTCCAAATTTTCATCATGCCAACGATGTATCCTGATATTATAATGATGTTATGAATATAGATGGTTTTTATTCCTAAGGGGTGTATGATCGACATGGACATTTTGCATTTCCTCAAAACCTGCTTGGTTTAGATTTGTAGCTTGACAGATATAGAATAGACTAAAGAAATGTGCTGCTTGCATACAGCTATACTTTCAGTTCACAAATACAATATTAAAATTAATTTGTGCGGTTTTGTTTTCATTTATGAGTGGGGGAAAGGTTCTGAGAGTTCAAAAGTCTAGATTCTCTAGGCTGCTCTGGCTTTGACCTTAGGTTGCATGCTGACAGCTCAAAAGCATTCATCCAAAATCCAGCAGCATCTTGTCTGTGCTCATTTCAAACTGTTTCTTTTTTCTGTTCTTGTCAACACTTTGTTCTAGATCAGAAATTTCCGTCCAGGGAGATCTTAATACCACACAAGCATTGAGTCATTCTGCAATGGAGGATGTTTTACCCCTAGAGAACTGCTAGAAGTCATCTCCTCAGCAGAGGAAATTGTGGGCAAACACTCAGCATGCTCATTCCTGTCCAGAGCATTTGGTGCATGAAAACTGTGCAGCCAAATAGGGGGATTCCAAGATTCACCTTATTAGTGTTGCATGTTTTTGCCTTCGTCATCTGGGAAGATAAGCTGCCAGGCTGGAGATTTGGCTTTTCTGAGTCACGTGGCCAAAAATGCAATGACTGTACCTCTGACCAGCATAGTCAAGAGGAAAATAGCACAAATATGCCCAACAGCAAGTAAGGATTAGGGCACAGCATGCCAGCTACCTGCTTTCTGTCCCTGAATGTATCATTTCACTTCTCTTTGTCTCCAAAACTGGGGTAACAGTACTCATCTACATTTCTGAAGTGTTCACAGGCTAAAGGCCAAACACATTTGCTAGGAGTGATTTATTTTTAACTTATCACCACAACCTCATTTTTATAGGAGGGATATTGTACACTCATCTTTGAGGCTCCTGGTGCTTCTTGCCTTGAGATCCTAGGTTGCTATGGAGCCTGTGTGCAGAGATGTAAGGAATCTTCACAGCACTTCTCAAGCAGCAAACCTGCCCAGCATGCCCAGTCTTTTCTCTACTTGAAAACATTCTTAAGGATATTCTATTGAGGCTCAAAGGCAGTCATACATTTTCTTTTATTACAAGGCATGTAAAAACTTGCATATCTGAAAAAAGATATTAGATAGAAAATGGTAATAAAATTAACATTATTATCTTAAGAAAATTGGTAATAAATACATTTCCCCTTGACATTAAAATGCTTGTTATTTTGCACAACAATAAATACAGCATAGCTCTGGCATAAAGAAAGGCCAAGGATGGATACAAGAAGTCCATGTGGTGGCATAAAAAAGCTCAGGTGATTTTTAAAGGTTTGGCATCCTGCACTTGATGCACTTTGATACAACTTGCACTTTAATTTTAATTTTGCTATGATTTTTAAACAGACCCATAATATGAAAACATGAGAGGAAAATTTGTTTGACTATAGGATTTTTTTTCCTTTAAATATTTTCAAAGTAAGAGATGTGTAAACTCACTGAAACTAATTCTCAAAAATAAAGAAAAAGTACCGAACAGATGTCTTGGTGGTTATTCTACAAAAATGCATTTTTTTTCAGCTGTGGGTGCTCAAGCCTGACCAGCCAACTGACAAGGGACCAAGCTCCAGTCAGTTCCTCAATTCTTTACACAGTTTTAAAAAATATATTAGTAAGAAGGAGAAAGAGTACAGACAGTAGTATTCACTTCCCAAGTTACGGAGTTTGAGGTTCTTACACTATTATCCAAAGGTGAGAGGAGAAAGAGCAGGTGTATTCCAGAACAATTCCCAACATAATTTTGGGTCATTCTGGTCTATACTTTCCTTTTAAAACTACTGACAAAAAAAAGAAAAAAAAAAAAAAGAAAAAAAAAAGGAAGAGATATTTCCATGCGCTGTGCTGTTCTTATGCCAGCACATATCATCACAATCACACCTGTGAACCTAAGTCACTGATAGCCCAATCTAATATAGATTGATTGATTGTACTATGACAAAGTTTGACAATGTCCACAAAATGCCACAAGCTCTGGCAGAGTCCAGTGTTCTTAAAGTACTGATAGGTCATGGCAAGACTTGGACTTGAGTTTGAAGGCCATGTTCTTGTTGTTCTTGGCAACTATTTTGCCCCAGAACCGCCTGGCTTTCTTGGGGATGCTCTCTCTCCGTTTCTGTAGCGCCAGTCTCTTCTCATTCTTTTCCTTGCTGTCCCTCCGGAGCCGGACTTGCCGCACGATGCCCTCGAACAGCTCTTTCACGTTGTGCTGCACAGCTGCTGAGGTCTCAATGAACTTGCAGTCAAACACCACGGCGCAGGCTCGCCCCTCTGCAAAATCACAAGGTGGACACATGGCTGCATGAGGTCACAAGGCCCAGGGAGGGGGGTACCAGGGACAAGTTGCCACATGCAGGGGAGTCAGAGCCACCGGGGAATTCCTCAAGCCTGATATAGGCACAGATAAGTCTTTAATTACCTGATGCTTCCTTCTAGCCCATGATCCATCTGCCCCGTGTCACAGCTGCTTCCCCGAGGAAGGGGTGTTAATCCCCTCCCAGTAAAGCCCAGCCCGTGCTGCTGGCAGTGAAGGTAGCACAGAGTGATGGACTTGAGCTGGGACACTGAAGGCTAGAAGGCCAGCAAGGGCTCAATACCACCTGGCCACCTTTGATGCAGACTCCCTCAAGCTGCGCTGAAGGGTGATGATGGCACTCTCCAGGCATACAGCACAGGTCTGGAAGAAGGACACTTTCCTCCTTCATTGGCCATGGGTGGGAACCAGAGCCTCAGAAATGTGGCAATTTTCAGTGAGAATAGACACATGTACAAAACCCTTAATAAAGGGTGTCTATGGCTTTAGGGGTACTTCTGAAATCATAGTTCTTATTCTCAGTTACATGAGCCTAAGCTAAACCTGACAGCTGTCTTTCACACACAAGTCAGTTTATTGTCTTCTGGCTTGCTATGAATTCATTGCTAGAGCCACTAAAGTGATATGGATTCACCTGCCATCTTTCTAAATAACTTGCAAGCTGGGCAAAGAGGAACAGGAAGACAACTCTGGGGCTCACCATGAACCCCTCAGTTCAAGCTCTTCACTTTGGGCAGCAGTGACAAGAGCCAGATGAACTGTGCACATCCACAGAGAAAGAAAAAAATAATCTAGCTCAACTGGGAAGAAGAAGAGCAGAACAGCTGCACAGAGAAGAAAATACTGAGCAGAAGAACCCATGTTTCTGATGGGCCAAGACGAGAACATCTAATGCATGGCTGTGTAGTACGGTGTGCCACCTCAGCCTTAGGGAAGATTCTCCAAGAGATTTTACTGACTGCAGATGTTGAGAACCCACAGCAACGTTCCCAACAGTCTCTCCATTCCTATTTATGGGCTTAGTGGCTATTCATTTGTGTGCAGCCAAGGGAAGGCTGATTTAGCATCCCAAAGCAAGGCAGTAAGGAGATCTTTTCTGAAAGGCTGCACAGTTCCTGCCCGGACTAGCAAAACAAAGATTGAGAGGGAATTTTAATTCATCAGGGAGGACAGCGAACTGGTTATAAAGAAGAGTATTTTTGGCAGCAGAAAAAAGGTGGCTAAACTTGTTATGCATAAACATGCATTGGAAATACAAAGGGTTTCCAGCTACCAGAGAAATCACATATTGCAGTGGTCTTACACTAGGAGCTGGAAAGGAAGAAATCCCATTTATAATGGTACTTAATAAATATAGAAAAGGGATTATCTGACATATAACAGTATTACCAAGGAAGGCTTAAGGACTTGGCAGACTCTTCCCAGTCCTCTGCCCTCTTTTTTATTTTATTGCTCTTTTATTGCCTAGTCCTGATCACAATGTACTCCCTCAGCCAGAGCACTGCAGTTTGTCCAAAAGCTCCTAGATGGCTTTTAATTCTTATCTAGGGTTTATGTTCATAATTTCCTTACCTGCCACCGAAACTTCTCGGCACCTGACAAGGTCACTTTTGTTGCCAACCAAAATAATGGGGATGTCTTCTTTCTGGCGTGCCCTGCGGAGCTGTATTCTGAGTTCAGAGGCCTTCTCAAAGCTTGCTCGGTCTGTGATGGAGTAGACGATCAAGTAGGCATCTCCCACTTGCATGCAGTGGTCTCGAATCCATTCTCCCTCACGCTGTTCAAATTAAATGGTTAGACATCGTTATGCCCAGAGCAGATTTTACTTAGAAAGTAAAACATTAGAGAATCCAAATGCATTCTTGCTGTAAACTGTAATGGGTATGGTTTGAATCACAGTTATACTACGAGTAATTCCAATGTGGTGATGGTATGAATAGTTCACCACAAAGGAGGGCAAAAACTTGCCCCAGATAATTTATTGTGCTGGCTTTGGGCTGGAATGAACACAGTCTGGAAAGGAAGCTTGAATGTTTTGCTTTATGGATAAAAAAATGAAAACTTGAACTTCTCAGGCTTAGAGGCTTAGCCACTAGGTATTCTTCCCTTGTTGTGGGGTAGGGTTAATCATGTATCTTCCCTGATTCTGCTGCATGGAAACACCTATTTTCTTTCCCAAAAGAAATTTACTTTTTATATTAGCAGTTATTCATATACACTTTCCTTTCAGCATTTGACTAGAACAAATTAAAGTACCTTATTATCCCACATGTCAAGCAGTATAACAGTCGCGCTTTCCCCATCCACCATCAAAGTTCTTTCATACGTGTCTTCTGGAAAGAAAAGCAGAAAGGTTGGTGATTTATTATTTTGTGTCATCATATACACTACAAAACTCCAAGTTGTTGAATGTGAGGGATTTGTTCACAGAGTTTTTGAGCCAAATTTTAGGCCAGCTCACATCCAGTTCTTTCCTGATTTCCATCAGCACTGAATCTGCCCTCTGTTCATTATTGCTTGCCTTACTCTCCATGATAGATGAAGGAGGCTGAAAGATCAGGAAACAAAATGTTCATTATTTTGGCTGATAGTCTCTTTATCTTTTATGGGAGAGACAAAATAGAACCAGTGGAAGAAATAACCAAAGGCTGAACATTTGCCCCATGGGAGCAGCAGAGTCCAGCGAGGCTGAGTAATGGAAAATATTTGCTTTCGCTTAAGCATGGACAATTTACGGGTGAACAGTCACTGCTGCTGAGAGCAATACAGCCAACAACCTACCAAGTGAGGAGGACAGGGTGTTGTGAGATAGCAGCTGCTGAGTTTGAGAGACACTGAGACTTCTGTTGCACACTCTCCCTTTACACAATTTCTCACATCACCTTTGATGTCAAATAGCAGAAAAATGAAAAAAGCACAGGTCAGTTATTTTGTACTGCAGCCATAAAAATTCATACCTAGATTATAAATTCCATGTGGCAATATTCTGCCTAGGTCTAAGGCAGAGTGTTGCCAGTCTGAATTTTAATCAACCCTTGCTGTGAAATCTGCTTCAAATATCAATCTTTCTTCTTTTTCCCTGAAGCTGGGGACATTAGGATGAGCAGTGAGGGGTTTGGGCTCATTCCTTATCTCACACTAGTGGTCAGTGAAAAAAAAGCCAGTCTTAAGGTACTGCAGCATTTAAAGGATCTGTCCCAACCACACTTGTAGATCAGGCTGTGTCTGACCGGTGCCTCATAAGACTTCTGCTGTGCACTGATGAGGTGAACTTTCCCCTAAATTGTAATCAGAGCCTTTCCTCAAATCTAGGGATCTACATCCCAGGAAAAATAATAAGCCAAAAATATTACACATCCAAAATAGTCAAATGGAGCCCATGCTTAAAATGTCAAGACTAAAAACACAGTAATCACTAGGAGTGGTTTCCCTTGAGGTCCCAAGAGTGTGAGGCTTGGGTTCATGAGTTAGCTTCATCTTACAGTCTTACTCTCCATAAAAGCAGCTGTAGAGCTGGCTACTTTGAAGCTATCCTCTCATGTAATAAAATTTTCAGCCTGTAAGTTAAGTTCCAGCTTGTAAAGCTAAAGTAAATAGTTTCTTCAAGTGACCGAGCATCTGTGAGAGAATAACTCCATGCACACCAGAGGACAAAATCCAGAGACTCCTTCTGCACTGCATTACATATAGAGAAGCTACAAATGTATAATCACATTCCTTGAAAATACTGTACCTAAATAGTTATATTTAGCGCTGATTTGAACCTAGGTCAGTCCTAAGGAACTTCCATAGAGTATAAAACACACTGAAAGTGAGTGCTTAGTTAATTTAATGCTGTTTTCGAAGCTGACACTAAAAAACGAGAGCAATAACAACAGCAAGACTTCTAATTATCTCTTCAGAGCTGGCCTTGAAAATCTTTCACTGCTATACTCCAAGCAGTGCTTCTGGGAGGGCAATGGAAAGAGGAAACCAGACGGCTTCACATGAAGGAAAAGAAAACTGCCTGACAGAGGAGTGCAAACCAAATCAGCTGCATTTTTTGAAGCCTTGTCCAAGGATTCTACTCTACTTCAGTCATTTAGCACTAGGAAAACTTTTATCAGACATACTTCAGGCTGAGGAGCTGGTAGAAGTATGGAAAAAGCTGATGGCAGAAGATGAAGCCATAGCACACCTAAATCAGTGAATTTCAAACCACCCAAAGGTACAAATCTCTGTGTACCCAGTCTGAGACAGCAAGCAAGGAAAATGAGAGTCTGACCTCACTGGGCTTTTTAAATCCTGGGCAAAACTTCCCTTAACTGGTGAGTTTAACATACAAAAAAAGAAGCTGTCCTGCTTATGGCCCACTGAAGGCTGGAAGAGAAGCCCAGAAATTCTCTGTGGTAGCACTGGCACCATCACACCAAGGGAGTACAGGCAGGAGACAGAAGGGATATGAGACAAAGAAAGCCCTGCATAGTGGCAAACAAAACCTCGCAGCAAACTCCAAACTCCCCTGAAAGCAGCAGCGACTACATCCTTAGAGATACAGCAGATTTTTGTGGCAGCACAAACCTTCCACATCAACATCTTGTAAAAAATATAGCTCAGGACTTGGTGCTATCAGATCTGCATGGTCTGATCTTTGGGATTAAAGAACACTCTTCAATCCTAAACAAAGCAAGGGGGTAAAGCAAGGGGGAAGCATCAAAGAGAACCCTATAGCTTGTGTCTTTCCCCCAATGGGCAACAGGAGTTTTCCCACTCTGTTGAAGGACCTTTATCATTTTTCCTCCTGGAGAAGCCCATACTGTGCAAGTAACATGAAACAAGGCTTTTACTCAAAATTTTGTATCTTTTACTCAAAGTCCACACAGCCTGTGCTAAGGCAATGTGGTTTTTTTTTTCAGAAAGACTAAGATTTCTAATGACAAATATTTTGGAAGTGATGTTTTCTTTATATATGATTTTAAAGTATTTAATTCTTGTAAGTCATGAGGACCTTCAGTTGCTTTCTCTCTCACAAGGAAAACTGTAGTTAGCCTGCGATGCCAGTGGTGACACAAATGTTGGACCAGCATGAAAGCTGAAGCAGACTCTTGTGTAGCATCATCACAGGCAGGAATAAGGCAGTTTCTAACAGGTATTTTGGAGTGAAATAGCATGGGAATCTGAATTGCTCTCTTTCAGTGGCTTTCAATCATTGTTGGAGAATATCTTACTCATTTTATTTTGTTCTCTTGCTCTCTTAAAAGAGGTCCTTGAGTTCAATTCGTTTTGGTGATTGGACCCCCCAAATGTTCGTTACCTCTGGTTTATATTAAATGGCCTCTCTCATTTGCTGTGCCAGTTCCTACAGGCAGAGCTGACTGCAAGCAAACACCAACAGCCCAGGACATCATTACCTACCTCCCAGCACCTCGCAGTCACTGTCAATGCTGTCGTGCACCCCTGCAAAGATGTTGGCTAGCGAGGACTTGCCCACGCCGTGCTCCCCGATCAGCACCACCCGGTAGCAGCTGCTGCCAGACTCGGAGGAGATGACGGAGTCGGATGACTCTGAGGACCAGCTCCTTCTGTAATATTCATCAGGACTGATGGTGTATCGTTTCTGGGGGTTGTACTCGTTGGAGTCTTTCTGGACCAGCAGATTCTTTCCATCAGCAGGGATGCTCCATCGCTGCTGCTGCTGGTGCAGGCTGCTGTTGTGGGTGCGACGCATGGTAACGTTGTTGAGGGTCATACTTAACTCCTAGTGAGAAATAGGGAAATCACAAATGTTACCCACAGGATATTTAGAAATGCTCTCTTGCTAGCTTCAAGGGGCCACATCATACTCCTCTGTATGGACCTAATACGTGAGAAAAGAAGAATTAGCCTTTCTGCCCTCTTGTGTACTTGGTGGTGCACAAAGAAATATTGTAGTTACTGCTAATGAGACAGAGCCTGTTTCCTAGGGATAATACCACCCTCACATGCTAAATCCCATCTTGTTTAGCCTTTACTATCTCAGGGCTGTGCTAAATGCAGCCCAGTCCTGGGAAGAGGGAGGCACAGTCATTGCTGTGTCCCAGCAGGAGAAGGAAGGGACAGTGCTCACCACACCGGTCCTACACAGCAGCTGCAGCCCTGCCAAGAGACTGCCTGTGGTACAGGCAATTTCACCTCCTTTTGGCTTGACTGGGGACAAACAGAGACACTGGTCTCAGCTGTCCCAGCTGCCATAGCAGCTGGGTGTAGAGCATCTTTTCAATTGTCTCAGTTAAGAGCTGAAACTCGGGAAAGCAATAAGGCAGAATTCAGACAATGCAGTGATGCATTCATGCAAGCAAGTCTTGCTGTGATGGGGAGGATTTGGGTCTTGTCTGTGGCTGGGTAAACAGAGAATGATTCTGTCTCAGACAGCGACTTTTTGGCTGGTAAGAGGGAGGATGTAATAAAATCCAATAGCTTTTCTGAGGGGGTACAAGGTATAGCTTTTACAGGAGATATAACTGGGAGAAAAGGCTCATTAATTTATAGATATTAAATCAATAACTTCATTACCGTACAATTAATTAGATAGGTTCACTCTTCTTATATAAGCATAGATCTTAATTACATTTTACTCAGCAAACTCTATTTTGCCTTGCTTGGAGGCAGAGAAGAGTGATGTCATCCTCATAGGCCAATAGCTACCATTTTTAGGAAAGTTACTTTGATGCATTCCAGCTCCCAAAATGACCATTATTTAGACATTTTTATTTTTTGCCCTATTTCTGATGTTTCTCAGCTCTCTCCTCCGTATCAGTAAATAGGATAATTGTTCATAAAATTCACCCAACCACTTTCAAACCCCAATAATAGGTGATGAACAATAAAAAGTACATTTCAGAAAAAAGTACAATTTGTTATTCTTCCCCATAAAAAACTGTCTGAAAACTTCTGTGAATAAATTCCCAGCAGGACCTAGGACAAATATAAAGAAAAAACACTATCTGAAGTTATTACAGCATACACCATATTTTCTCAGAAATGTGCAGTACTTTGGGGCAAAATGAGATCGTTTGCATGGTCCTAGTCACAGTAACTTTGTCAGCAAGAAATACATCTAAAGAAGAAATCATGCACTAAGCAAAGGGTGCTTCACAAACAAAATTAAGTATTCACTGTGGTTGAATTCTGAAATGCACTTTTTCCTTGCAGTATCCCCATTGAAAAAAAGCCAGATCGCATTCAGTCAAACAACAGAGAGTAACTCACAACCTGCAACAAGCAGTCACTTGCGAAACCATCACAAACATTTTACAATTTAGCCTCTAACAAACTGTCATCTCCCACTAAAAAAAGCCAAGCGAGTCCCTGTCACACACTGTGCTCCAAGTTCAAACTGGTTTTGCCACCCCGTACTGCATTTAGCTGCCTGGGTCTCCAGCACCTCCAGGAAAAGACTGGGTCCAAATCCTCTCTTACTTGTGCCAGGCTCCTGCAGCCAGTCCAGTCCTTTGCTCCCAGTGCCCTTCTCTCTTGGTGGGCTGTGACACACTGAGCAGCTCTGCCGAAGTAAATCCTCTCCTGCGTTGGGGCTGCCTCTTTAATTCTTCCTCAGCAAACCTGGTTTATATTAAGCCCATCTGATCAGAGACAGGGCTTTTCCGTGACGTGGCTGGCCTTTCCATACAACAGCCAGCCCCCAGCTGGGAGGAAGCAGACATGCAGAAGAGAAAAAAACTTGCAAACAATCCCAAAAGACTTACTCAAAATCATGTGATTGTTTTAATATTGCCAGTAAAATAAACGCTTTTAGTTCTTGCATGATGAAAACTGGCAAGTGGAACGAAAATAAATAATACATGGCATTTAGCCTCAGACAGTTTTTAATTCAAACATTATCAAAATTAATGATGATTTTAAAATGACCTAAGTTTATTTAACACATGAAATTCTGTAAGTGCATTATGTATCTGTTCTTGTCTGCAAAACACAACCCCCTGCTGGACAAAGCATTTCTCTGGAATAAAATATCTTAATGTTATTTTGAAATTTTTTAGAAGTAGGAATATTATTCTTGGGGCTTTGTTGGGGTTTTGTTTGTTTCTTTATTTTTAAAGCTCCAATATTTACAAACCTATTATTCTCTGTCAGCCTCCAAGTGACTGTACCCAGTCTCCTGAACTGCAAAACCATCTCTCTCTCACTTCTGCTTCAATATTTTACTAGCAAGGGCTTGAAAAGACATCCAACTATGAATTCAGTCTTACTGCAGCTGGATGTTGGCAAAGATGCATCAGAACACACAAAGTCTGCACGAAGTCACACGGTGTTGATGCTGTGCACAGGAGCAATCACTGTAGAATGTACATGCCACAAACCCAGGGTCTGGTTCTTAAATTTTTATGGCCTAATAGCTGAGTGGCAGGAGAAATTTTGCCAGAAGGAAAAAAAAATCCAAACCTGTTGAAACTTTTAACAACATACTTCTTCATTAGCAAAGGAAGAGTAAGAAACTGTGACAGAACTACTTGCCAGAGCTACCACAACTTATTTATATAAGTATACATAAACCCTGTAGTCAGCTCCCAATTATCCAGACTCTAGATTAAATACAATGAGGTCCTACAACTTTCTTTTGTATTTATATTTTATATTTACATTTATATTTTCAATCTCTTGGTCCCTGAATCTAATAAGACAAGTTCTTATCCTAGAAAATCTGAACAACTTTGTTTTTAAACAGGGGAAATAATTTTTTTCCCCATGCTATGGGCAAGCAAATCTTTAGCTGACAATGTACCTTTATTGAAGGGAACACTAATATGCAGAAAACATCTCTTGTTAACACTGCAATTGAAATGTCCTTGCTTTGTTTCCCCTTTGGCTTTATTGCATTCCTATGTCTTTCATGTGGATTTTCAGGGAGCCATTCTCAAGTTTTAAAAGCCAAGAGCTTTTCACAAAGTAATAGTGAAATAATTCACAAATGATGAGTAATAACTCATCAATGTACATGGAAATTATGCAGATCTACCAAGGGTAGAATTGAGCAGAAATATGCCCTGATTTTCCTTCACCTGTATTTCAGTGCTTGGCAGCAGCTGAACTGGCCCCAGGTCCTGCATCTTCTCCTCACCTGTCTCTTACACATCAGGTTCTGGGTCTCTGCTGCTGAGTGATAATCCCAAAGAACACCAAGTGCCACATCCTTCTGTGTAGGTTGTACAAAGGGGCTTATAACACTTACTGCACAAAATGTGACTACATCTCTCCCCAGGAACGTTTGTGGCATGGACAGTACTTTGCAAAAGTACTTTTCCTGTGGTCATACTCAAATGATGTTGCTCATTTTTTTGAAACATACTGGAAACCATGAAGGTGAGTGGGTGGCTGGAGTACTATGCTCTGCATGTCAGGTTTGCATAGCTCTCTATAAGATGTCTGTAATTTCTCACCACTGAGTGAAAAAGCAAAACCTGTCTACTGCAGGACTGGAGAGATTTATGGCCAGAGTGATTGCAGCAGAACTTCAGGCTCTAATGTCTCACCCAATTGTTTAACATATATCACAGCAGAAAGTGCAGACAGAAGAAATAAACCAAAGTCAGAAAAGCCTTTGTGTTTAGTTGTAGTTACTGTTAGATTAGGAATTGCTAGAAGTCATCGTTCATATCCTCTTCATAAAATTCAAGGCAGACAAAGAAAACATGTCTCTCCAGAGCCACACAGTATATCTCTTCCATAAAGCCATCCAGAAGGGTTGTTCCAACATGGCAGGAAGTGCTTGTACTTTGGGAACTTGCACATGTGTTTTCCTTTGTATTGTCTCTTCTGAGCCTACTCTGGTTTTCCAACTGGACAATTGACAATTAACTCTCCAGGTCTCATTCTGCACTACACATCCATAGGATGAAGTGTTGTTGCTCCTCAGAGAATGCCATCAGCACTCATGAACTTCACTCACTCCATCTGTGGGGGAAACATTTTCTTACTTGTTTTTTAAAGCTGGGGAGAGATGCAGCCTTTTTAGCCTCCAGGTACTTGCTTACAAGGGATAACAGCAGGTTGAATACTGAATATATGAACTGAGTCCTTCTCAGGGACAAAAACAATCCCACAGACTGATGGAGACTGGCACAGTCCTGCTCTTTTCAGCCCTTTTGCACTCTTTGCTGGCCAATATTTCTACAAGTCTTGTGCCTGCCCAAGACACAGGCACAAGAAGAGACAAACCATAAGGCCGCTGCTGTTGCAAAGCACACAAGTGCTTGAACGTAACTGCCTGGTGCAATATTTAAATTCAGAGGCATTGTTTTTCTTCCATTTTATCCACTCTCTGTTTCATTAATCACATCTTAAAGGAATTCTCCCTGCAGCCAGGATGAAGTAAACATTGCAGAGTAGCAGCTCTGCAATCCTTCCCCAGCCAATTACAATTAGATCAGGTGATACACAGAGCAATTAGGCAGAAATTTCCCATTGGATATAAAAGCAGTGCTTTTAGCTGACACTTAATTAGCCAGTTTGAATTTATGTCTATGGTGGCAAAAGTAGTTCCTCAGACCTTCTGATATAAGGGTTATCCACAGAAAGGACATAAATCATGTTGGAGTAGGAGGGAAATTCAAGGGAGGAAAAAGATTTTTACAAAGCAGGAAAAACAAAATTCAGATTTCTTTCACTGAAAACTGAATGCAGCATGTTTGAAGTTCACTTTCTCCCTGTACATCCAGCAGAGTAGTTCACCTTCATCCTTCCCCTCAGAAGGCCTGACTTAGTAGACTTTGTTCCCAATAGTGAGTTGCCTGCCCAGGCAATGAATGAGGTCTGCCTGCCTTACTCTCCTCCAGATCATTGTGGCATTTCACATTTTGCTCTGCTTCTCATATCTGGCAAAGCTGGAAGAGCCCTGGCTATTCTCAACCCTACCAACAACAGCTACTATGGGCAGAAATTAATTTGGGTGCTGGGCTGGGTAGTGGTGGACACACGGGGAGTGCCCACAGTCACTGCATGCCCTAGGGAACCTGCTCCATTGTCACCATTCACTCCTACTGCACAAGCAGCCACAGGCAGCTTGGTGAGAAAATGTAGAACAAGAGGCAAAAATAGATGTGGGATGAAGTAGCACTGGGCCCACAGCAATGGGACCATTGCATTATTTACACCAATTTATGTCCACAGCTTTGGCTTTGCCTATCCCAATTCACATCCAATGACTCGGTGTGAAGTTTCATATTGACTGAAAAGGTACAAGGATTCAAACACTCTGAGACTGGAATATATGAGGTAGGGAAATTAAGGATTATGAGCCTGAGGTAAATTACTAAGGTCTTAAGAAGGAGACAGGGCAGAGAAAGACGCTGAGAAATTAAGGAATAATAAAACATTGATTCATTTTAAGGGAAACAATCAGAAGCACCTGAAAGTGCCACCATCCAATCTGAAAAATAGCCATTGCTCTTTTCAGTGGAGTAGATTTGGTAGACCCTGTTCCTAGAATTCCTTGCAGGGGGTACTGAATTTGCTCCACCAGCTTCTTTCCTTCCACATCACAGCAGCATTTTTACAATTGTTTAACTGAGCACCAAAAGCAGAACATGATCCTTTGGTGATGAACACAAGGATAGGGAAGAAGCACTGATCAGAAATCCTTGTGCACAAGTCAGCTGTAAAAGCCAGCATTAGAGCTCTCAGAGAATAGGATTGCCTTTAATCAGCTGACTCACTGGAGAACCCCTTATTAGTTTGTTACTCGCAGATAATCTGGATTCTGATGTTCCAAAAGGAATGTGTGTTCTATATCTGTGCACTGCAGAGCTTTGTTGACTATAACAGGTGTCCAAAGGTATTTTCCCCATAGATGCATTAAGCCAGCACAGTGGAAGACTCAGCAGAAAATGAGAAATGAGCAGGCAGGGGAAGCAATGCAGTTCAGTTCATACTAAAATGTAAGTTACATTTTAGTCTAGTTAACTGAAAAGAAATTAAGACAACTGTGAGCTTTGAGGGGGAAAAAGAACAATGATAAGGAGTAAATGGCAAAATTGGATTATTTCAGTAAAAGTTACTTAGCAAAAGTAAATTTTTCCCACTCTTGCACTCAATGACGTTAACGAATTCTGCTGATAATTGTCCAGGGAACAGGATTAAGTCACATATGACATAAATAAATGTGCTTTTCAATGCAAATTTTAAAAAATCATGCTATATTAATAATAGTAGGATGTGAGCTATCCATAAACATTCTTCAAATACTGAGCTAAAAAAACCTTTAAATGAATGGCACCAGCACAGAAAGCTTCTTGTAGCTGGGGCCTTTGCAGTATGCCACAGCCCTCGGTTCAATCAGGTTCAGGAGCCACTGTCTCCTTTGCAGCTACAGGGTTCACAGAATTTTATACCTTGATTTTATACCACTAGGTGAAGATGGTAATTTACCAACAGGGAACTGCTGCATCACAAACCATAGATTAGAAACTTCAGCAGAGCAACAATCTTGTTCTGATCTTCAGAAGTGTTGAAGAGAGATCCAGAAAAATGTCTTTTGCTCCAAATGCAATTTCTTCTTCACTGTGGTGTGCAAGACCCTTACACTGAGTGCAGCCAACAATAATTATAAATACTCAGGCATACTCACATAGAAATGCAAAGGAAGCCCACAAAACCCTGCCAATAGAAGAAAATCTACTTTAAGATATTCCATGTGGTGGCCAGATCTTGACTTTCAGGACCTGATTGCATTTACCTACACTACAAGCCAGCCTGGGATGTTTAAAGGGCACCACTGAGCTTTCTGATCTACCTTGGCTTGCAAAACACTTTCTGTTTTGCATCATCAAAGAAACGTTTTTGACTCATTTTCTGAGTGGAGGAGTCCCATTCCTGGGTAAAGGCTGTCATGGGGTCCCAGGCAGGGTGGAGGAGTCCCAGGAGGGTGGGCAGGGTTGTGGGTGTCTGCAGGACTCCAGCCCCCACTTGGGGGATTGAGGAAAGGTGTGTGACTGAAGCAGAGCTAAATTTGCTTGGGCTGGTTTAGTCCAGGTCACACCAGCTCTTTTAGTCGCATTTGCAACAGGATAAAAGTGGCATGCTAAAAAGCATGCCACACAAAACACACGGCAGTGGCTAAACCAGCTCTTCCTCCAAAACATCAGGTCACAGCTGGAGTGTGGTGTCTGGATGTCATATCCTTCCCCAGCTCTCTTTACTGTGCAGTCAACCAGCAGTAACAAAACCACAGCTAAATATGGTCTTGGAGGGAGCCCTGATCTCTCCTCATTTACAGTATCATCCACCCCATGTCCCTGGTTCAGCACTCAGCTGCCTGCTTGCCACACTAGCACCTAGTAAAGTGATGCTCCATGTGATTGCTCAGTGATTCACTGCCTTGTTTGGATTTTCTGGCTCCTGGGCTCATGTTTATCAGCAAAACACACACTTTCCAGTGTCAGGCTTTAAGCAGATTGGAGCCATACAAAATGCCTTTGAGCAAGATGCACTACACAGTCAGGCGTAAATAATGTCTATTTAATTGAACAACAGCATCTCCTTTATTTACATGGCTTTACCCTTATGTCATTCATCATGTACTTCCCACTTTCCAAAATGTAAGATGTGATAATGAACATACAACTAGAGATATGTTGCTTATTTTCTTTTTGAAGATCTAACTCTTCACTTTTGTTGTACTGTGTTCCTGGCTAGTCAACTGATCACTGGCCCCTGAAGGTAAGTTTCTTTTCACCTCATTTAAACTGCTTGCCTTGTTTCCCAGAGCAACACAGACAGGGTCAACCAAGTAGATCCAGGGTGATTCATCTAACACAGGTTGCATGGATCATGGAGATGCCTCTCCCCACTGACAACAAAGGAATGAGAATATGATCTCTACACTAATGCTAGTTTTAAACTGCACTGTCTGAAAGTTGTACTGGCAGTCAAGTGAAATGAAGAAATCTCTAATGGACTAAAGACTAATTTTTATGATGATTTTTACTGATGTCCTTTTCAGGTGGGCAATAAGTAAGAAAAGGTTTAAGGTTTAATCATTGCACATGGTTATAACTTTCCCCTCTAGTACAGAGGGTGGATAAGTACACAAGCAACTTGGCTATAAAACAGGAGAAACCCATGAATGAGCTGTGTTCACCACAGATGGCAACAGGGGTCTTTTCCCAGCAGCTGCTGAGACACTTCTGGGGAGGAATTACTTCTGCTGCCATCCACAGTGACCAAGCATCAACTGCTGTTTCTTCACAGCCTCAGACATATGGCAACATGGCTAGTGGAGTTTTCTGCCATACTTCTGCAAGACAGTGCATGCTGTCGATGCATCCTGCAAACATGTCCTGCTCCAGCCAGCCAGCCTCCTGAAAAAGGGAGATCACAGCCAGCATGTTTTTCAGGGAACATAATAAAACAGCAGCAGTTGCAGTGCTGTCAGCTTCAATCTCATGCTGTGAAGCCTGTTCCTTGGCACTGAATGCTCTTGCATTCTGTAGGAGCCAGAAAGGGGTGGCATAGCTGCAGCAGGATCTTCTTGAGCCCTCTAGCTAGGGCACACACATGCACACACATATGATGATGCTCAAGCTGCTGAGTGACCTCCTACAACAGCCACTAGTTTGTCTTTTGCTTTCCCTTTATTGTTTTAATCAAATTCATCCATTTTGAAAGCAGGCAGTTAAAAGAGGAGCTGGGCATAGAAAAAAGGGCATCTTTAATAATTCTAATCAACTATTTTGATGACTGGCAGGACTTCCAATAATTTCACTGAATTGTGCTCCAGAACAAATCACATTTCTGCAAAATGTACCTCCCTGTGATAGCGTGTGCTACAGCACCATCCTCTTCAGCAGGGGACTCTGAAAGGTCTCTGATGTGTTTTTCCTCCTTCATGGCAATTAACATATCATTTAATACTTTATGAACATTTTCTACATTAGAATTTCCCATTAATAAGGGAGGATTTGTTCTCATCATCTCATTGAGCATGTTACTGATTAAAAGATGTAAGTGACTAGAAAAGAAAATGTGTCACTTGTGTGTCATATTTCTCAGGTGAGCTGCTCTGGACTGGGTACCTGACATGCATTGTTCCCAAGAAGTATGAAATTAGAGAAACTGGTAGGAAAAAGATTTGATTTCTTGAGCCTGTGGAAGTAGATAAAGCCCTGTTTTTCACAAATCTTCTGTGTTACTGGAAGTTTAACCAATGTTCAGGCTGGCAGTTTTAGAAGCTAAAAGCAAAATAGCTAATTCAAAGTCACAAGCTCAAGGAATGCATTTCTAGCATGACTTATAAACGAGAACTGATTGTTGATGCTGTACAAATCTCAGTTCTGTGAGCTCACAATTGGAGCTGAGCAGGCGAGGCAGTCGCACAGCCCCACTGTCCCTCCCACTGCACTCTGCAGCCCTGGTCTGACATATTTTAAACAATTCTGTCACCCTGGCTAAAGTAATACCCACAAACATGAACTGAGATGATAAAACATATCAGAGTGAACAAAGAGAGAAGCAAGGGGGAACAATACAGACACGTGCCTTTGCAAAAAGCGGAGAAAATATTTTGATCTCCTAGATACAAGCCCACTCCTGGTTGACTTCTGACCCAAGACTCTGCTGCTGACAATTACATCACCACTGCTGGCCAGTATAACGCTGCCTCCGGTAGCTCTTTGCCTCATTAACAGGGTATGCAGAAGAGCAACTTCATCTCAGTGAGTCAATGGAGGGAAATGGGCTCCTTCAGCAAGGAGAGCAGAGCAGCTAAGGTAGGATTTGGCTCTGGATTGCCTCCCACACTGTCCTTCACTCACAGCTTAGGAAAAGATGAAACTAAAATGAGAAGCACCCTTGGAGACAAAATGTTCTTTAATTAGAGGATAACATGGAAAAACTGTCTGACAGAATACCTGAACACATTCAAATATCCACTCCTATGAAATGCCTCTTTCTTCTCTCACACTAGTATACCTCAGAAGCCACCCTTAGATTTAGTCAGAGTCAAGCATAACTGAGATTTAAAAGCATGTCCAAATTATGGAAAGGCAAAACAGCAGTAAAAGTCCACATGTTCCACAGGGGATGAAGACTCTGTGCCCCATACACCTACACATTTCTGGTTTAACAATACTGCACAACTCCTGTGCTACATGCTCACGCTTCTCACAGAGAGCAGAACGTATCTGCTGCCTTCACTACCCTGCTGGACTCCCTCTGCTGTCTTTGCTTGCCTCACTGGAGGCCTTCATCATTGCCACTGGATTATTTTCTGATAATGCTGCATGTAGCTTGTGAACTTGCTGTCCTGGGGTGACTTTATGATGCTGATTTGTATCCCCATCATCTAGTTTAGCCCAGAAATAAATTTTGTGCCTTCGAAACTAGATCTGAGAGTGAAGGTGGGAGAAGGAAAAGCAATGGAAATTTTTTTGCAGCTGTATCCAAAACATAGAGATAAGCAGCTCTCGGACAGATTTTCTGCTCTGCAGACAGATGAGGAGTTTTCCCTTGCTGTTTCTGCCATTTTTTCTCTTGTTAGCTGAGGCCAGGAGGTTTCTTTGGAACTGTTCAGCCATTGTTCAGTCCAGGAACATGAGGACTATGGTCCGGGGGCACCCCAAGCTGCACTGAGGCTGGGACACCAGACCTGAACCTGGAGAGATTGAGAGAGAGCCAAGCACACACCCACAGAAAGGACTCTGAATTAAAACAGGACTCTCCCTGAACTTGCCATATCTTCAGAACATTTATGGAGACTCCATTGTCTAATACTATTCATTTTCTCATGTTTGTGAATACTTTGCTTTTTAAATAAATGGTTTTTTGCACTTTTCTCAAAGGAAGTTTATCTCCCAAACAGATGGGTGGAAGGGCTGTTTAAATTTGCCTTTCAGAGGGACCCCTTTGGAATTTTCATCCCAAATTTGCCCTAAACCAGAACACTTGTTAACCTTCTATCTGAATTAAAAAAAAAAATAATGACAGAGGTCAAGAGACAGAGCATCAGAGAGCCAAGACAAAGTCTCAGAGAGACATGTCCTACTTGTAGAATAGACTTTTAGAGACCATGTAGGTTCAGGAAGTGTCCTTAATTTTCAGCTAGTATATTATTTGCCATGTGTAATTCACACTTTTTACATTGCCAGGATTCCAAGGAAGTGCTCTCTTCAGAGGCCCTTAGGCTTCCAGTTCCCAGTGTCTCAGTCTCTCATTGTTCACACTCATATGACTGTACTAAGGAATCAAGACTTCTGAGCCCAGAGGAACCAGGAGAGACCTAAGTGCTGCACCACTTCAGCTTTCCAAAATGCTCCTCAACCATCACTAACATAACAGTCCCTTTTCACCTAGCATACAAGCAGGGGAGGTATTTCTTCAGCTTCCTGATAAACCAAAAGTTTCCCCATGGGTACCCTTGCACTGGCTGACTCCAAAACCCTTACAGCTCTGCCTGAAGTGGTCATCAGGGGCTGCAGAGCAAATGTACCAAGTCATGTGTGGGCTTGTTCAAATTCAGCAGGAAAGGGAACCTGCGCATTTGATCAACTTGAGGCTGAAAGTCTGTGGAACTGGGATAAATAAAGTGGGGATGGGGATGTGGAGATGAGGACAGCCTTCATCAACAGCTTTTTATCAGTGATGAGAGTTGAGACAAGATGAGGTTATTTCTCCCTCACCCAGGAAACAGTCAAGTTTTGGAGGTATCAGACACAAAGTTCAACTTTCTGTGAAGGACATGCCTGGCTTGCATGCCACTGACTTTTGGATTCTTTTCCCCATGTCTGAAGAACACTGGAAAACATTTTGTTTACTGAGGAGAAAAGTTCCTGAATTCTAGAAAAGTGCAATAAAAATTAATGGAATGAAAGGGCAGATACTTAACAAACAGCATGTGAGAAGTGAGCATTTTATTGTGTTGCTCCATATCTTGAATGTACTCTGCAATACTCTGCTGTTTGCCTTACCACCCTAATTTCACCTCCAGACCATACCAGTGTTTTCTCAGTGGCAGCTGCATGTATCACTGGTCCTTGCTGAAGATGCCTCTCCACTTTCACCAGTTCAGCACCCAGATAAGGGAGCTGCCTTATTGGCTTATCCTGGTCCTGGCTTGGTGTAGAAGTAATGGAAGTAACAATCACATATCATTTAAAAAAAAAAAAAGTTAAATCCAGTGACAGTGACAGTCATAGTCACGTGTGCAGACTGATAGCTACACCAGCTCTGTACATTCTGTAACAATGCAAAAGACAACATAAACCAAACCTCAGACATGAGAAAGTAAGATATAGTGCCTTGCAGAGTCAAATGCAATGCACTGTCTCTAATATTAATTACTAATTATGTTAGAGCTGTACAAGTCACCTGGTACTAACCTTTTTATTTATTTAAAGTCTGCGTCACTGCTTTAGTTATTGTCTTTCCATGATGTACTTGTGGAGTGTATACTCTCCTGCAAATGGAGCAGAAAGTTCCCAAAATCCACCTGTTTAAATACACAAACTCTCCTATATGCATTTGAGGGGAAAGTGATTCATCAAACACCAACATACATGGAGAAATTCCTGAGCAGGTTGAACAGACCCTCCTGATTGCTGTCACCTTGCCAGCTCCAGTGGAGGGAAGGAGCTGCCAAATTCAAAGCTTCATGAAAATACTCACAGCTGCCACAGGAGCTGTCTCTTGCAGAGCTCAGGCACAAGTACTGCCTGACAGGGAACACGCAGGAGGTCACAGCTGAGCAAGGCCAGCTGAGAAAATTTGGGGGTCATCATCACATCATTATATATTCAAGACATTGTGGCTGTAAGTGGCAGTAAACATAAAAAAGCTCCAAGTCCAAGCTTTTAGTTAGTGCAGCAAGTCTGAAACATCTTAACGATATAAATAACTACTGCTAATACTTGGTGTTACCCAACAGCTGAACTAGATTATGCTATTTTTTGGTTTAATTGGGGATAGCCCAATATATAAATAGATTGGTTTTATGTTTAGCTGGGGACAAGGATTAGGGACTGGCTTAGTACAGAAGTAGATCCTGATTTCCACGTAGAAAATAGAAGGAGATTAACTTGGCAGTCACAGAGCTGACACACAGTGACGAACCAGCGCATGGCGGATTTCCCTACTCAAGGATGTTTGTCAGTGGCAGTGATCTGACATTGCTGCTGTTTGTGTCACTTCCTGTGCTTAAAAAGGGCATCCCTTAAGTACTTCGAGACAGGTAAGTACTCCAAGGGAATGATGCTGAAGATAAATGATTGCTGACACTGAGGGCATACAACAGGTATTAGAAGGCACCTGTTGTAGTCCTTGCACTGCCTCTCATTACCAAGGCACTCCCTCCAGAGCAGCAGCACCTGGTTTTCAGTGGTTGCACTGTGCAGTTTCATTCAGACATCTGGAGCAGATCTCTGTATCATTAGGTCTTTGGCTTTGAATCAGTAAAATGACACAAGCATAATAGTGCTTGTGAGGAGTATTGGAAAAAGCACTTAAATTATTTAAAGAAATCATAACTGATGTGGAAAATATTGTTTAAATAATAATTTGGTTCTAACTGTTTAAAAGAGGACTTCTGAAATAGTTGCAAAGCAGGAGACTGAAACAATTGGAAACAACATCATTATTGGTTGACATACACAGTCAGAGACCAAGCTGCATTGTGCCAAGCACTATACAAACATATATCAAAAATATAACTATTGTTCCAGGCAACTGTCAACCTCATTATTAAACTAGAGGCATGGGAAACAGAAGGAAACAAAGAGAGAGCACCGGTCAACAGGAAGGGCAATGGCCAGAGAAAATCAACATCACAACAGGCATCAAATATATGGAGAAAAGTCAATTATTTTTATGCAAACTAAGAGAGAATGAAATAGCTCTGTGATCTTGTACGGATCTTTCAGGCACAAAGGAGAGCAGATAAAAAGGTATGGAAGAATGAAATCTGTAGATAAATTCTCCTTCATTACTATGGATAAGATTTTTGGTGGGAGCAGAGTTGAGTATATTTTCTAGAAGAATTCTAAATAGCTTTGGGGATTTTAGGACACCTTTACAATACCTATAGAATCTATCATCCAGTTTCAGGCCATGTTTGTAATAACACAACATTTGGCCTCAGACAGTCTGTTAGTCTGAGTCATGCTTGGATTTGTCAGAAATAGAAATCACAGCAAAGAACACCTTGGCACTATTTAGGTTTTGTCCCTTTTTTTTTATTTAAAAGAAAGGTTTAGAACACCTTAATCTAAGTTTCCAGAAGTTAACAATAATTTCTTGATGCCCTTGTACATTAATACTTTCTATAATTCCTTTCTTAAATCTTGTACCATAGAAAAAGGAGTGTAAAAAAATTAGTTTCTTACCAAGCCTATTGAGCTAGGCACAAAAACCTATGCCTGGAAACATAAAATCTTTTCTATTAAAAGACCAAAGACTTTCCTATGTAAGAGCACAATGAAACATAAAAACAACCACAGTGGAAAAAATGGAATAGATTTACAGTTTTAAAATAGCATGCATGATACAAAAGTTCATGGGTCTATTTAAATTTCAAGAAAAAAGTTGGGTTTTTTTTTCATTACTGCAGAATGCATTCATTGTGGGTTTTAAGTGCCTTGATTTAGAAGTTGAAGGCAATTCTTATGAATAGCACATGTAATCCCAATACAAGAGATTCCTGTGGCAGATTCATTGGCTCCTTAAACAGACATCCTTGGCAATAGTAGAAAAAAGGGCTGGAAAGAAGAGCTTGGCAAGGGGGGATCCCCATGGCAGTGGGGTCCCTGCTGGCAGTGCCACCTCACTGCTCTCCCAAAAACAGCCTTGGCTGGAAACTTCCTGAGGACAAGGCATGGATGTGCATCCTCTCCCATCTGGAAGAAGATTCCACACAGAGATACTGATGAGCCACCAGGCTTCACGAATCTAGAACACCTGGGACATGAGGATCTCAGGATGCTGTGCTCCTCAAAAAGAAAGACTCAGCCATTGGGAGGTGAGCACAATGCTCAGTGAAATTTGAGGAAGGAAAGGCCACCTTGTTGGCTGTCACTGGCTGTGGCTGACAGCTTTGATCTCTTTTGAGTAAACCCTGTTTAAGAACTCTGACATACAGCACGTGGTGGCAGAATAGGACTGACACCATCACTGCAGTCCCTCTGGTTACTATGAATGAATTAAATTTGTGTCAGCCTTTTCATGGAAGTAGCTCCTGTGAGCCAAGCAAGAAGACAAAATATACTCTTCCCACCTTCTTGGGAAGACAAATAGCCACCAGGAAAACCCTCTGCTCAGTAGAGCTTGTCATTATGGTAAAGGTGTAATCAAAATAAATGTCCCACAGTCCACCCTATCAGAAGCCCTGGGAGATTTGTTTCCTGAACCTACAGATCCCCAAACTCCCCCTCTCAGAGAAAGCTACCTTCCACTGCATGGCCACCAAAACAGGAAACCAGCTTTAAATTTGCGGTTAAAAGGTAGCTATTAGTCCACGAGTCATCAGAAAACTCTTGGACAAAATATTTAGACAGGCAAGGAAGTGTTAAAAAGCAAAAGGAAGGTTTTAAGAAAAGCATCACACGATTACAGAGCAGGGGTGAAAGGGAGCCCAGAGCTGCAATGACACATCTGTCCCTCTGACTGTCCTTTGGAGGAATTTAAGGAATGCCAAAAGTTGGTCTGATACTGTACTAAATGCTTATTTTTCTTCTTGTTATAAACTTGATGCTAGAGTTATTTCTGGCCCTAAGAGATGAATTCCAAGTTGTCCTGAAGGTAAAAGGGCAAGAGCTGTCATTACCAGTGGAGTCTCTAAAATGAGCTATGTAAAGACTGAGACTAACAGATGATAAATTCCAGCTGCTGATGCTCCCAGTACACAGAACAGAGTTGTCATGAGCTACAACAGCTCTCAGGAGAGGGAAGAGAGATGCCAGGATTGCAGAACCCCTTCACATCAATAATTTCATATAAAGTTTCCAGTGAAAACATTTTGGCACATCTACCCTTGAAAATGTCCACAAAAACCTTGCATTAAATATGTTTATGTATTCCAAACTTTCCTATCTTTTTATATCCTCCTAATATCTTGATAATTGCCAGTGACCTAACTCCAAGGCCCTTCCAGTGTTCCATAAACCAGCAAGCAGTGGGACTGAGGGAGTTTTTATGTTGCTGTTATCACAAAAAGAATTAAAGGTAACTGCAACTCTGTGGCATGGATCTAAATTAATGTGGAATTCTTTTAATGATGTTTGCTGCCTGGGCATCCTCTGCTCCTTAACAGCACAGTTATCTTTTCTGGGGATGGCATTTATTGGCATAGGCAGTTCTTGCTCCTGAAAAGCCAGTTCTTAAAATATGCTTTGGAGGACCTGAAGGCACAGCATGCCCTTGTGACAGAGGGGGCCTGGAGAGAAATCACCCTGCAGCCAGGTCTGCAGCAATGTGACAAAGACTGGAAAGCAGTGACAGCACAGGGAGCCCCAGGGGCTTGCTTGGCAAACGGGAGATGGCAGAAGAAAAAAAGCAAACAGCTAATGAAAAAGGCACCTGCTGCAAACTGAGTATTGCTAAGCATGGACTAGCATGGAGGGCAATCCCTCCTCAGCCAGTACAAGAACTGGGCAAGGCTAGGGAAGGTCCTGCAGCCAGAGCACACAGCAGGGATCTTACAGACGTGATAAAAGCTCAACTCATGCCAGATAAGGCCTGAAAGTAGAATAAAAGATCCACAGAGTCATGAGCATGACACTATACTAAACATACACATCATTCTCCAAAGTGTTTCCAAAAATGACAAATTATCTCAATGCAGATGTTTCCTTATGTATTATTCCCTTTTCATGTGTCTACTTTTCCTCTTACAGGCATTTTCTGGCACTTGGGTAAATGAGTAAGTAGATTGCAGAACTGTCAAAGGCCCAGGGAGTTGTCATGATAATAGAGATAACAGATATTACATATTCTTTTATCACACAGGCAATCCTCATGGACCTCACTGGTAGGATGAGTATAAAAAGAATTACTGCACAATAAAACTAACTATAAAAGAAGAGAAAAAAAGGCAGATGACAGAAGGTCAGAATAAATTATGTGGAATATCAATAAAATGTCACAACAGAAACACTTTTCTCTGTTTGTCTTTTTATCAATAAACATTTTTAGAGGCAGTGGAAAGTTGCACCCCATGGCTGCCTCTGAACCAGCGCTTGAACACAAGGGCTTTGCATGAATTTACATGTGCAGCAGTGAATGTGTAAAATGAGATTTACACACGGAGCTATACTACTGTACGTAGGGTTTTTGGGGAGGTTGGGGATTTTTTTTTGTAAGGCATCTATTTTCCACAGTGCTAAAAAATAAGCAGAAGAATCTGTTTGCATTATAAAATGAGACATGTAAGTGAGCTCACAGATCTAAAAGCTACAACTGTGGGCCAGAGGCTGGAACATATACAAAAATATTTGTGAATTCATGTAGACACAGTCAAGTTTCCATTCTAGCTTTTCCTATGTCAGAAAATGAAGAATTTCAACCAATTATATAGACATTTAAATAGCTGTGCATTTTATAGCTTTCCATTTTGTGTGGTCTTCCTTTATTTCATGTGTGCCATTTACCACCTCCTGTTGCCAATGGTTTGGAACCCAGCTCTAGGAGCTTTCTAGTAGCTCACTGCTGCAGCAGACACCAAGCAACGACGTTGGCTGTAACAGCACGTACACTCTAGTCATGATTCATTATTTTTAATTCCTAAGAGTATACATGATCCTAATCAAATTCATCTGTGAGTCAAGTGTGCTTGATTAATGCTAACAAGGAAAATCTGAGGGCAGATAGGCATGTAATTTCTGCTTCATTTAAAAACATGTTGGAAACTGAAAACCTATATTGGTGCAAAGCCTATTTCTAAAACATTAACTGTATTTTGTCTTTCTGCATCTGTCAGCTGTAAGTACTGACAGTACTGGAGCACAGTTTCTCCATTGCTGCTGCAACATGATTTTTCTTGTGGAGATGCATGTGTGCTTAGTTTTGCAGCCACATTACAGTTTGTCCCTGAGGCCATGAAATATTTATAGGGATCCTTCTATGTATTTGAATTGCAGCGAGCAGAACAGTCCCACCTCCTGAAAATCTAAATTTAGCCATTGTCTCCACAGATTTCAGTAACAGGAACCTTAATAACTTGCAGAATCAGGGCTACCATCACTCACCAAAGAGGTACAAAGTAAAAAACAGTTTGCAACCATCTGCATTAAAAGCCACCATTAACAGTGGTCAATAGACCTCAGCAGCAGCACTGATCAGAGCTCCACAAGCCCCAGCTTTGCCATGACCCTGGTATGGCAGCTGATATGTGTTAACACAGGTGGGCATACAGGAACAAGCCCAGTAGGTGTAGGTAACCAGAGGTATGAAATAGAAGCTTGTACAGCAGCAACTCACTTATGCAAACAATTTGCTAGAAGCCACAGTGCTCAGAGAGAGGTGCCAGCACCTATAGGGAAATGTGTCATTCTGGCATCAGCATAATCTACTTTTCCTGGAAGTGCGCATGTGACTCCACAGCTTAATTTACCATAGGTGCAGCGTCTGCTCTTTCAAAGTATTCCAGTAACCCTGTTCATTATAAATAGCAGAGAGTGTTGCTGCAGCTTATCACAGGAGCAACACTCTGCTACTCCAGTGCTGCAGAGAAGTGAGAGCAGCAGCTGGGACATGATCCTGCAGTGCCTGGGCTCAAGCCCCTTGGAGGGAACAAAACAAAACCTGCTTGGCCTTACCCCCTCTCAGCTTTAGGCAGGGAGAGTTCTGCACTGAAGATGTTGAGGAAGCATGCAGCATACAGGAAGGGAAGTTGCTAGGGTCACATCTAGCACTTGTACATTACTGAGAGTACAGAAAACGCAATGACTGTATCCATCCTCATGTCTAGCAATGGTGCAAGGGAGAAAAATGTGGGCATGAGTTCTTAAATGCAATACAAGTGGGAATTTGAGTGACCGACACTAGCAAAACAAGCTACCAAACCCCACTAGAAGGACAGTACACCAGAGGCCAAGATTATCATCACTCTCCTGCTGAGAATCACAGACTGGTCACTGTCTTGACAGCCTGGTCCCATAGGGACTCCTAGCACACACCTAAAGTACTCAGCAATATCCATTTAGCAAAAAAAGCAAACAAAAAACTCCACCCCACACAGTAGTCATTTCTGTCCTGAAATTAATTCCAACAGGGTTTCCACAGCAGCCTTGTGGACATGTATGTATTCCTCTCTTTCCCTGGAAGGGACTCAGAGCCATGTACACCCTGGGATGCTGCTGCAGTATACCCCCAAGGAAATGGCACAGGCCCCAAAGAGGAAGCTCAAGTCCTCCGTTCCAAACTGAATCTTTTGACCACTATGCTACATTCCTGCTGTTATATATTAGATTGTTTCCACAAAGATTATCAGCCCAGTGCACGAGTTTTGGCATACAGCTCCTCTTGGTCACCTGCAATTCTTCTGTGAGCCAGGGGGTCAGGCATGCTCCTGAGAAGCAGAAGCTGCAGAGTTGAATTCCTTCAGAATATGGAGCTTCCCTATGGAAGAATGGTGAAAGGAACTGACTGTTAATCAAAAGGTTGTTTTACCTTCCATGCAAGTTCCTCTAGTCATGGCTGAGAGAGAGAGGAAGGTAACAGAATAGGGTGCGCACAAGCATTAGGTGTGATTTTGTGGGTTGTTCTATTAAGGTTAGGTCCCCGTGCTCCCCCTACACTGCCGCAGAAGAGTTCACATGCTCATTTTTTGATCCAGCCTTCTCCTTTTCTGAGAGCCCCAACAAGTGCTGGACAAGTTGCTATGGTGGCACTCAGTTAGAGCTTCAGTCAGCAAACACTGGTGGGGGCTCTGAACCCCAGTCTCACACAGCACTTACCAGGCATCAGATCTGCATTAGAGCATTAGAGCACTCATCCCTTGTTAGGGGCATACTGAATAAGGGACCCTTAGGCTCAGTTCTCTTGAAGTTCCTCATGCAGGGTCACCTGCAAAGGGCTTTTGGAATCTGAGCACTGTGCCTGCCTTCCTTTCACAGTCTTCTCGAAGAGCTGAGTAAATACCTGACTTCAGCTGAGGGGAAACTAAGTATTTTTTTTTGGATAGTACCTCCCAGGGAATGGCTGCTTGGAGACAACTAGCAGGAAGCTTGCTTGTCCAATGAATTTCATGTCTAAAATAATTTAAAAGCTGTGTGGATTCAGTCCTCTGTGTGAGTGTGATCAAGACTGTCTTGTGTCTACTACAGTTTGGAGCTTTGGGCGCTCATTGCTGTCCAGTTGAAGAGACTGCTCCAAGCTCCATTAGGTTTTATCACTCTCTTCATGGATTTTCTGTTTTGTCTGCTGACTTACTGTTATCCCATCTCCTTCCCATCTATTTCCTTAAACTAGATGGGCGGAACTACATCAGGAAGTGACCATCTGGGCAGCTCAATCAGCTACAGTAAAGGAGATGCAACCTGAGGTAGCATCCCCTGCTCTTGCAGATGGCAAGCCAATTCTCTTACTTGTGCACTGAGAAAGTTTAGGATGTTGCTTCAAAACCCCACCAAAAATGTATGAGCTAAATATTAGCATTTTTAACCTGTTTGGTGCCACAGGAAAGTCTTTTGGTGCAGCAGTCTCAGCTGTTTCAGTGTTGCTGCTGCCCATAACAATGTGGACAGAGGAGCAGCCTAGAGCTGACAGAGGCTCTTGTGGGCCCCAGAGTTTAGATTTTTCCCTGTGCAGTGTTTTGCAGTGACTAACTTTTGTCACAATTGTCTTAATGTGTGTTTCTATATGCAAATCTGTCAACCTGACAAGAGTCCATCACAGCTTTTGGCTTTGAAAACCTTTCTTCTATATCAGCAATGACAGCAAACAGAAGGCACAACCATCCTGATTAATTAATCCTCACACAGCACCTCCTAGCAACCTAAGGCTGTTGTGCTAACACTTCTAGCTGGAGCTTGTAAGCGTATAACTTAAGCACATGGGAATGCACTATCTCACTCTCATGAGCTCAGAAGGCTTTAAAGGAAACCTTACCTACCTCAATGCTTTCTCTGAGATGCCATCAGTGTCTGGACACACAACATGACCAACAGACAGTCACAGCAGGCAGGAAGAGGAAATCTAATACTAAAATATGTAGTTAATTAAGAACTCTTCCATTCTCTGAAAAGGCTGATGAAGCCACACACTCAGGCTTCAGTTCTGTGTCCACTACAGCAAATGACAAGGAATTCCAGAGGCAACTGGCCTCTTTGAAAGGCACCTAAACCTCTGAACTTGGGTCAGTGAGTTTGTACAGCATTGAGTGCTGATAAACAGCTGGAGACTTGCTCATCCAGGATGCAGGGAAATTCCCCACTTCCATGGATTTTTGTCACTCTGACATATGCCAGCTGTGTGAGAGAAGTCTTCAGGCTCCATATTCCAACACCACTGGAGCTTCCCCCACTGAAGCTTCTCAGATGCACAGGTGAGGGCAACATCACATCCCACCACTTCCTGCAATATTACATTAAATACATTAAATCCCTCTGCCTGACTTGGCATCGATAGGCTTTTAAGGTGTTACTTCAGAATGCCTGTAAGCTTGAGTTTTTAAATTATAACTTTTACTAGAAAATATTAGTTAAGCAAAGTTAGCAGAGAGAGGCATCTCAGCCTCCCAAAGTCTGAGGAGAAAAGTATCTGGCTCCATTGTTTATACTTGAGACAAGCCAGCTGCCAGTACTGTTGATTTACCTCTAGTAACTGCTTTACATTGGAGTGCACATCCACCTGCAGGGCTGCCCCAGCTACAGGAGGTCAGTTTACATGCTCTTTGCTGAAATTAATTAACATGAGGAACAGGAATTTAAATAGTAATTAGTTAATTTTCAACATGTTATATTACCAGAAAGCCCAAGGAATGTTTATGACCAATGCATCTCCAGGAAATAAGAATATACACAGACAATAACCAAGATAAAGGCTCCTGCCTGGCATCACATACTGGAGCATGAAATTGCACCTGATAGACTGGGACAACTCTAACAGCTGCAGATTAATTCTGTGAGCCCCTAGTCCATAAAGGGGTGCACCAGGAGTCCTCACCCATATTACCAGTGGTTACAAATTGATGTTTCGATTGCAAATAATTTTTAAATTCTAGAAATCTGGTTTTTTAAGTTTTCCATTTAAACATAATAAAATACATTTTATTGTCACTGAACTCTTCTCTGGTAATGAGAGGTATGTCAAAGTGATCTGGGAAATGCTGTCGCTCCTTTCTACAGGCAGCACTGCACTACCCACTTAGGAGACTGGCATGATTCCTCATCAGACTTGTCTTCTCTGAGCAGCACATCATGTCAGTAGTACAATGACATCTTCTCTGCAGGTACCCTCTCACACACATTTCCAGCACCACAAGTGTGTGTCTACCCTCCTAAAAAAGGCAGAGAGATCCTTTATTGAGGATAGCCAGTCAAAAGACTGAGAAAAGTTGTTCTTTCCCAGGTTCAAGCACTCACAGCAGCATTAGGTGGAAAGCTCGAGGTGGGAATGGGAAGATACAAGGGTGGTTTTTCACAGTGAGGTGTCAGAAAGCAGCAGCCACTGCCCCTGGGCTGGGGTCACATAAGCAGCATCCCCACACAGCCCCCCAGTCACTGCTATGGGCACTGGGACAGTCCTCAGGAGCTGGGCTGGGCAACAAGGGACTACTGCCCTTGCTCCAAGGCAGTGCAGACTCAGAGGTCCTTATCAGCACAACTCAGCAGCACAACTATTGTTCATTGCAAATCACATACTGAACTCCTTCAATCAGACTCCCTGAGGACAAAGGTCCATATGTTTCCCGACCTGACAAATCATGTGGGAAGCTGGAGGAGTTGGGAGAAATTACTTGGAATATTATCTGATTAAAAGGAAGCCATTGCCTTTCCTACCCTGCCTTATTCTGCCATGCCCAGGGCTGGTGTGGGTCTCCACCTCCTGACCTGGGTGCAGCTCCTTGCCATAAGCAGGAGGGGTGCTCCTGCAGCCAGAGAGGGAACTGTAGAGTTTCAAAGGAGCTCAGCACTGAGAGTGCATGATTTCCAGTCTAAGAGGATCGCTTTCTCACTGAAACTTCTCATCCTCCTTCCCAGCTTCTGATTTTTTGCTTCCTGACCTATTTCCTTGTAAGAAAGGACAAAGCGCTTCTGTTGCAGATGTTCTGCAGGGCTCAGCAGAAGCCTGTAGTGTGTACAGACAGAGTTCCTGCCTCTCTGGGAGCACAACCACCCTCAGCCACACCAAAACAGGACTTGCTGTTGACAGCTGCTGGTAGCAGCCAGGGGCTGGACCCTGGGTAATTAATTATTAACTTTTCATTAAACTAGTCTATGCATCAGCCCCATTGGCAGAGACTGTCTAAAAGTTGTGCTCATTCAAACACAAGCTCTCATCAGTCCCAGCTCCAGGCAGCTCAGCAGGTTCTCAGGGGTTTGGGCAAAGCAGAGCAGCACACAACTTTGGCTAACAATGAACCCCTTGCAGAAGGGATCTCTGGTCAGCAGAAGTTACCCACCCAGCACACTGCCAAATGAAAAGGAAACAGCACACACTTTGATAGGCAGTTATCAGTGATGCAAGAGAATGTTCCCCCACATTTTACCAGACTTTCCCCTGTGACCTCTCTCAGGTGGTGCTTCCTCAGTTCTTACAAATGCTCTTCAGATGTTATCACACTGAAATCAACCCAGTCAGTTTTGTTTTGGATGCTGTAGAAGATGTGTCTTAGTGGGACATGTACTGACCACATGGTGAGCACGTGGAGATGGAATAAAGGGGCCATATCTGAAGAGACCAAGCAAGCAAGACTCAATTGTTTCAGATACCTTCCACAGAAGGTCAGCCACTTGTATCTTGAATTCTGTCTCCTAAGTTACAGTGGCCCACAGGTAATGGGAAAAACTGCTGGAGAATACCAGACTCACTTGAACTGATTCCGGACACACACATGATTCAGAAAAAAAAAAAAAAAAGCCAAACTTGAAGCATTGATCCTCTTCTGCTCAGTTCTTACCCAAGGATTTCAGTAGAAGTGTGGCCTGAAAGAAATTTTGTGTGTGGTCTCAAGATTTTATTGCCTAACTGTAATGCAGTAAGAATTAATTACATCCCATGGGACTCTGACCCTCCCAAATGAAACTCCAAGATCCTGGGTCCTGATAGAATGATGCAAAGTGGCCAAATTTGGTAATAGATAGAGTTGGGACCTTCCATGGTCTTAACCACCAGTGAGGGAAGGTTTGAAGGTTATAATATCCTGATGGAACAACCCCTTCAAACTATTACAAGACATTGTAATTTATAGAAGTGCTCAGGCTTAAATCACTTACAAGATCCTACTGACTTCTGCTGGCCCTGGCAATGAAAGGAACAGAGCGGTTCTATGCAGTTGTTTCTACTTTTTCCTCTTGGGCTTGTAACCAAACCTTGGAGAGGGATGCCAGCATCAGCCAGATGTGCAGAGACACAGATGCTCTGAAAATCAGTATTTTATATATATTTTATATATTTTATATTAGTATCAAGCTTTTCAGTGTTCTCCCTGTGTTCAGAAATCACAGACCCAACCGGAGTACACAGGAATACTCTGCAATGCCTGAGGAGAGCTGAGTACCTCAGCTGGGGTCTACAAATGCCTCCAGCATGAGGAGAAAGGAAAGATGCAAGGGCGTTTTAATCATGGTACCAAATCTTTGACAACTAAGCACCGACCTGAGATTATCCTCAGGGAATTTAGTGGTTGGGGTAGGTGTTTAGTGTGCTCAGATGTCTCACAGCTCAGCCTGCAGCTGCGAAGTGGTTTCAGAACTCAGTTTTTCAGTGCCTGTAGCAGGACTAGGGCAGTACTTAGGTACCCAAATTCCCTTGCTGCTGTAACCCACAGTGCCTGCACTTGTTTCGTGGAGCTGTCAGGTGCCCACCGCCAGGTGTTGGCTGCAGCTGTGATTTGCAAACTCTGGTCATTCCCATCAGTTACCAGCCTGCATGGCTGGACTATTCCTCACCAAAGGGGAGCTACGACCCCATCGTAGCTCAGGACAGAGCCGGTCACCAGATCGAAATATCACTGATTTCATGCAGGAACAGAGAGACTGTGCTGTATTACTGCCTGGAAGGAGCGATCAGATTCGCACAAAGCCTTGCAGCAAAGGACGGATCCTGTGTCACCTCTGGGAGTCCCTGGGTTCTCCCGGTGTCCCCAGCCCGGCTCTGCCGCCTCCCGCTCGCACAGCGGGACCGACGGACCGTGAGCAGCTGCTGCCACCCGCAGGTCACCCTCCCAGCAAACAGCGCTCTCTGCCTTTGCTGAAGCCTCTCAAAAAGAAAGGAAACGAGAAGCGAGCACGGCAGAGCTGCTGCTGATAGGACCCTCACACCTTATTGCAGTGTTGGCTTTCCTTCCTGTGGATGCGCCAACAGGTTTAATCTAAAATGTTCTATGTAAGAGCGCGAGCAGAGGCATCTCTGATATAAAATGCTGGAGCAGGAGGACAGTGGGGCCACAATCATAGAGTCATAGAATTGTTTAGGTTGGAAAGACTTCCAAGATCATGAATTCCAACTATTAATCTGGCACTGCCGAGTACAGCAATAATCATGTCCCCAAGTGCCACTCCGTCCCTTTCCCAGGCAGACTGTTCCAGTGCTTGAGTACCCTCACCATGGCGTTTCTGGTCCAGGAATGGGGCTGCAGTGCAGGCCTGCAGGCAGGGAGCAGCACCAGTCCCTCTCTGCTGCACCATGCCTCAGCTCTCCCAAAACCAGCCCAGCACACCTGGGCAGGCAGCCAGGCAACTGCACCCAGCCCGCAGGAACACATAGTTCAAAACCAGCTGTGCCTGCCCCAGGAGCACGACATCTGCAAGGACTGGAACTACAGGAGGGAAACTGGAAACCAGAGCTGAAGAAGGAGATGACCTCAAGTCACCTTAATTCCCCACTACCAACACCCCAGGTAAATCCTCAAGTGAAATTAGACACTCACACCCTTACACTTACATGGCAATAGTTTTGCATTTACAGCTAGAACCACTGATGTGGCCAAAGCTGGACAGAAGCACAGCATCAAGCAATCCTAATTGCTTTTTAAAAAGTGCTTTGCTTGCATTTATCCCACCAGGCACCACCTACATCATCTTGTAGCAGCTGAGGGCCATAGGCCTTGACGAAGGTGACATAAGAGAACAACAGGGGAGAGAATTTCCAGTGCTGTGAGACAGGGTATCTCTCCAAAGGCAAGAAATGTGACTTCTCACTTTCAGAGCTGCTGCACTGCAGGATGGGGGAAGAGCTTGGTGGAGAGAACTTGGCTTATGGCAGTCCTTTGCAGCCAGGGGCTTGGCTTTTACTTCCAGCTAGTTAAACAAAAATCAACTTGAAGGTGGGCCAAATCTTTGCTGTTATTGCTCTCCTGTTATACTTCTGGTCTTTTCAGCACTGTGATACTTCTGCAATCCTCCTAGGGAGAAGAAAAGAAATTGTCTGAGTTTAACTTTTACAGGCACATCTCAGTGCAGAACTAAATAAGCCGTGTCCTGGAGGAAATTTCATGTCCTCTTGATGATGTATGCTCAAAATGAATGCTGGTGAGTAAATTTTTTCTTAGAAGATTCTTTCCAGAAGTAGCTTGCATGCCAAAGTAGGGGGAAAGCAGAAAATATTTTCCAGCCAAGTTTTTTTCATAGGAGTGTCAGGTTCAGCAGTCTTTTCATCTCCAGTATGTTCTTCCCTTCTAATACAGTGTCTGTTGGTTTCTAAGACCGTCAAGGTATTTTCTGGCCTGTGTTCAGCTTTCAAATACAAGGTGAGATTTTTTGCAATACTTCAGCAGTACTTTCAACAGGTTCTCAGACCATTAAACTGTGCAACATCTTTGGGAGGAGATACACAGATTACTATTGCTTTTGAGTTAAGATTTTCTTTATTGTATAGTTATGCAAAACAACATAGTTTGTCAATGGCTAGACAAAGAGTAGAGTCATTGCTAAAAGCATCTTGATGAAAGCTGGTGCTACAATTTCAAGTGGCTCTAGGGTTTAGGCAATCTTCCACTGTTCATCTGCATGCCGCAGGCTCCTTGGTTAACTCTGGCTTCTGGAAGCTGCCAACACCCAGTTAGTAAAAGGCCTCACAACTCTTTTAGGCTGCTGATTCCACCCTGGTCATATTGAGTTTTCCTCCATCAAGCACGATTCCTGAATTATTTCATCATACCTGGTTTTAAAACCTCACTGCTCCTGAGCAGATTCTCTTGTTCTAAATCTATCAGAGGTTTTAGACCCCAAGGAGCCCTTAACAATAGCTGGTGACCATTAGTCAGACACACGCCTTGCAGATCTGTACTTTCTCCATAATCCTAACACAGTCCAGGAGATCACTTACACTGGAAGGAGCCTTAGGAGGTCCTCTAGTTTAACCTTCTACTGAGAAAAGGACCAACTTCAATATTAGATCAGGTTACTTGGGATTTTGTTTCAGTCAAAAACTGCTAAGGATAGAGCTTTCACAGACTTGTGGGAGGCATCTTTCAATACTAATTTCTTTTGCTGTGTGGGATGGTAGTGGTTGTTGTTGTTATTTCCAGTCAGATTTTAGATTTGATCATTTTTCAGTCAATAACTGTATCTTCTTACTCTTTTGTTGTGCACCTCTGATAAGAGTTCAGATCTGCCTTCTCTTCAAACCCCAGGTTGGATTACTGATTTCTCCCACATACAGCCAAGTGTTGCACAGAATTTGCCTAATTTATGAAGATAAATCACTGCTATCTGATGAAGAGTTCCTACCTGCACTATGAGGGGGAGCATAGATACTAAAGACAACAATTAAAAGTCACAGAATCACAGCACAAGCTGAGTTGGAACTGAGCATCAAGATCAGCAAGTCCAGCTCCCAGCCCAGCACAGCACCATCCCGAGGAGTCAAACCATGTGCCTGAGAGTGTTTTCCAAACATTTTTTTTAACTCTGTCAGGCTTGGTGCTGTGACCCCTTCTCTGGGGAGCATTTTCCAGTGACCAGCCACCCTCTGAGTAAAGACCCTCTTCCTGACTCCAACCTAAACCTCTCCTGAGACAACTTTAGGCTGTTTCCTTGGGTCCTGTCACTGGTCACCACAGAGAAGAGATCAGTGCCTTCCCCTCCTCTTCCCCTCACAAAGAAGTTGTAACTGCAGTGAGGTCTCCCCTCAGTCTTCTCCAGGCTGAACAGACCAAGGGACCTCAGCTGCCCCTCATACAGCTTCTCCTCAAGGCCCTTCACCATCTTTGCTGCCCTCCTTTGGATGCCCTCAAATACATTAATGTCTTTCCTATATTGTGGTGACCAAGACATTGGCTAATGTGGAATGACCATTATGAAATGATACCAGATTTCCGTATATGTAAAAAACACCAATTCCAATCACATCAGCTGCAACAAAACTTATTCCCAGGTTGCTGTCCATCCTCTTAGCTGGATGAAGCAAAGAAATAGAGTAGGTGTTCAGACAAGACTTCACTCTGATGCATATGTACAAGGTCATTAAATGTCTATGAGGCAACACTAACCCTGAGCATCCACAGCTTGCAAAACCCTATCTGTATCCTTAAAGAAGTCGTGCTACAACAAAGGTTATAAACTTTTTCATCTGGATTCTGCTTTCCAATTTTCAGTGGTTCACAAATCAGTAGGAAAGCCAATGACTAAAAGCTTACAGACATGAGCTGAGAGGAAACAATTGCTTTGTCAGTGACTCCATGAGTGTATTGGGTTTGAGTAGGAAGATATTGGCAGCAGGGGGGCTCCAGGTGTGGCTTCTGTGAGAAGCTGCTCAAAGCTTCCTCCATGTCTGATAGAGCCAATGCCAACCAGCTGCAAGACAGACCCACAGCTGGCCAAGGCTGAGTCAAGGTGGTAACATCCTAGGATAATGTGTTTAAGGCAGGGGGGCTAAAAGGAAGGGTCTGGAAATGTGGAACAGCATCTGAAGGAGAGGAGTGAGAGCATGTGAGAGAAACACTGGCAGAGAATAAGGAGGAGGTGTTGCAGATGCTGAAGCTGAGGTTCCCCTGGAACCCATGGTGCAGAGCATGGAGATCCTCAGTAAAGCAGAGATCCACCTGCAGCCTCTGGAGCACCCCAGACCATAGCAGGTGGATGCCTGAAGGAAACTGTGACCACAGGGAAAGCCCACGTTGGAGCAGGCCCCTGGCAGGACCTGTGACCCCATGGACAGAGCAGCCCATGGGGAGCAGGTTTGCTGGCAGGGCTTGTGACCCTGCAGGGGACCAACACTGGAGCAGCCTGTTCCTGAAGGGCTGTACCCTATGGAAGGGATCCACTCTGAAGCAGTTTGTGAAGAACTGTAGCCCATGGGATGAATACACATTAGAGAAGTTTGTGGAGGACTGTCTCCTGTGAGAGAGAACCCACACTGAAAAAGGAGCAGAGTATGAGCAGTTCTGTCTCTGAAGAGGAAGGACAGGCATAGACAACCTGTGATGAACTGAGTGCAACCCCCATTCCCTATCTCCCTGCACTGCTGGGAGGGAGGAGAGAGAGAAAACTGGGTGTGAAGTTAAGCCCAGAAGTGAGAGTGTGGGAAGTTGTTTTAAGATTTATGTCTCATTATCCTATTTCAAATTTGATTAGCAATAAATTAAATTTATTTCCCCAAGTCAAGTCTGTTTCACCCATGACAGCAATTAGTGAGTGATTTCTCCCTGTCCTTATCTCATCCTGTGAGTCTTTTGTCATATTTTCACACCCTTGTCCAGCTGAGGAGGCAAGTGATAAAGCAGCTTTGGTGAGGACCTGGTCTCTGATCAAGGTTAACCAACCACAACGAGCATTTACCGAAAGCAGAAAGTAAGACCAGGAATCATGGGGTCCTTTAGAGGATCTGGCAGAAAGCACTTTCACTCCTTTCACAAAACTCAATCCTTCTTTCTGCTTAGAAGTGGTATCTGGTTCCAATCTTGATTTTTGTTGTTTATTTTTACCTTTCATCCCTGCACATCCTGCTCAGTCAGCAGGTCACCATTTAAACCCTTATTTGCCCAGCCTTTGTCCTCTCCTATCATCTCCTTGCTTTCCTAAGTCCCTTCTACTTCCTTTTCTCTCTCCATGGCAATCCTGATCTCACCAGTTTCCTTATCCCATACCACCTTGGCTATAGTGTTGCTGCAGTGAGTGACATGACAACCCCTTTTTCCTCCTGGAGGTGGATGGGATGGCTGATTTAGGACATGGATGAGACAGTTCCCTTGCTGTCAACTGCAGCGCTATGCCCTCCCCAGCAGAGAGCAACTGGAATCAAGAACTGCAGAACTTCTTGAAACAACGCTGGTCAGACTGCATTTAGTCACTCTGTGGGATGTGGGGCGTTCAGGGCCTGATCTCTGGTAAAAGCTCTGAGGGAAAACAGCTTGCTCAAACTGATAACACTTTGCAGTTCTGAGTCTCATAAAAGCCTAGTGTAGAAGAAATCAGGACATTTTAGCTGCTCAAAAGAAAGAATATTCTTACTGCCTGTTTTTTTTGCAAATATTTATAAACTGGTGCAGAAAGTAAGGGGAACAGTGAAAAACATGCTAGTGAAGAGGCCATGCCTTTTCCTTCTATTTTTTCCCACCTCTATTTTAAGTCCTTATCCAAAATATAAAGGCAATAAGGCATTTCAGCAGAAGAGTTTCCAGTTCTGGAATAAGGACAAAACAAAGTGTTTTCTCCTACCCAGTCTTTGGAACAGATCAGATATTTTTGCTGAAGGTTTTGATGCAACACAAAAATAAATCAGCCTGGGAACACAAAACTGATGAGGAAAAAAAGAGGGAAAGTTTCACAGTAGCAAAGGAAAGAGGAAAATGATGTTGAGCAGGAAGTGTTGGCCAGCTTTAGAATTACAAAGTACTTTTAACCCCTTCTACATTTATAATACATACATCAAATGTGACAACAGCATTAATAACACACAAAGGTACATCTACTTAACTCATTGCTTGGAAACTGAATTTACATCCTGGGTCTGCAAAGTTTTGGATAAGCCTTGACTCCTGCACAGCCAACTCCCTGTTGGCTCAATGAGGCTGTGGAGAACTGTCTGCCCAAACCACCTACAGGATGAAAACCCCATCAAAGGCAACATGTTCCAGGTGAAGGAAGGAAATTTCAGATTGCACTTCTATTGTTGAGCAAATTTATCCCTCAAAAGGAACCTTGAAAAGTCAAGGGTCAAGAGGGAACTCACTATTACACATCATAACTCACACTCTAGAAAATTAAAACCTGGGCCAAGGTAGTGATCCATGAACAGAGGGAAAAGATCTATAACGGACAGAAAACTCCCAAAAAGCCAGCTCACAGGAGCCAGGCTTTTGTTGCCGTGCCTGACATTTTGCCTACTTGGAAGGAAATTAATTAGAGGAGAATGAAGAGCATATGTTGTCAAGTGGGTGTAAATCAAACTAAGCAAACAAAGGAGTACAGGGAGAACTCAGGCTGATGCTGGTATCCAGGCTGAGAGAGAAGAAAAGGCTAGAAGCAGCAACAGCCACAGAGGCTTTTAGATGGACATATTTCCTCAAATCTGCTTGTATTTCCACATGTTAATGGAAAGCTGGAGAAAGGTAGTGGTAACCAATGTACCTGAGAAGGGAAATTTCTAGCAGAATACTCACAAGTTGGTTGCAGTGTTCAGGATTACTTATCTGGTACTGGCTGGTGCTGCTTGTGCAAACACCACCTCACAAGAGTGGAACACTGCATCATACATTTTAAGTCCCTTCAGCACCCATGCCTACAAAAGCAGCCTTGCTTTTGTACTAAGGAAAAGCACATAAGGCCTCGTTACAAACTGTTTTCAATTCAGCTTATTCTTCAGTTACTCCATAAAGCCCAAAGTGGTTTTTCTCATTGTTCTTTATAGCCTTCCCAGATCTTCTAGCCACAAACACATAATTTATTTAAGCCACACATAAACAGTCATGATTTACGTCAACTTTTCATTCAATGGAAAGCACATGAAAGAACTACTTTCCTTCTGTGCGTTACTTGCCTGCAAGGGCTGGAGCATGTCTCTCCAAATTCCTGGTGGTAAACTCAAGCAGTTGTCAAAGCTTGTTCCATATCTGGCATTTTAAGAACTTCCCAAGAGTTTTTTTCCATTACAGAATCATTCAGTCACCACTTGGCACCTCTCCGTACCAGATGACAAGTAAAAGAACTTTATGACCTCTGAAAAAGGCAGACCCTTGACCGGACTTGATGTCAACCTCTTGTCAGAGTGCAAGACATATCTGTGGCTGTTGCCATACAGACTTGTATGACATCCAAGTGAATGGAGTTATAATTCAGCTTGCTGTTCTTTAAGTGAATAATGATTAAGGGTCACAATCTCAGTAACAAGAAAACTCGTGCCAAGATGGTTAAAAGCTGAATCAATAAAGACAGTCATATGAAACCCATTAATAAAAAAAACAAAAAACCTTTGCTGCAGTATACAGAAATAAATAAAACACCACTCCTGCTTTTTAAAATCAGGGTTGGTCTCAGGCAGGAATGCGCAGTGCACTTGTCTCTTTGGCAGCATGCCCTGTACCAGAAGCAATTGAAATTTTCCAAAAATCTCCTCCTCCCATCTAAGACCTCACAAGGAACAAACACAATATTGATTGCTGTATCTGAGGACTGGCTGACAGGCCTCCCTGCCCAGTGTGATTCAGAGACCTGCAGCAGCCATTCTAAGATAAGCAGACCATTTCCTAGAGTGTGCCTTCCTGATCTCTGTTCTGACAGGGTGAGCACTTCTCTCTGGACCGCTGGTGAAAACCAGCTCAAATCAGTGTTATTCCAGGGAGTGCCCTAAAACAGTCTCAGCTCTGATGGAGTACACCCTGACCTGATAACCCCCACATCTCCCACTTTGAAAGGCACTGGGATGTTTAGCTGGAACTGCACTCATCACATGCTGCCCCAGGCATACCTCCATACTGATCCCATAGCACTAATAAATGTCAAATATTGACAATCTTAGCTCAGCAGTTGTTGAAAGAACATGCTGTTTGCCACTGTGCTTACACATGTAGTATCTGCTGCTCTTCATGCTGCAATGACAAGGCAGCATTTGAGACTTGTTGTTATGCAGAATTGCCTTGCTCCTTGGCATCTGTCCATAAGAACTACCATTTGGTGGATGAATGGTTGCATCCTTCAAAAACTGGAAAAGGCAACAAAGTACATTAATTAACACCTAGTATTTCAAGCATTGCACTAGAACACAGCCATTGCTTCAAAATCCTTTGCCTCCCCCTTTCTACAGAGCAAGTCTTTGATCTAAGACACCAAGATTAATTTGTGAGACTATGCAACATAAACTACACACAGTTCTAGAACTGGCATGACTGGCAAGGAATCCAGAAGCTGCATGTGAGACCATCTGCCAGATCAAGTAGAGGTCTTCCTGATATTTGTCTTTCACCTTCCCCATTCTCTAGGGTTTCACACTTGTTAAGAGAAGGGGCAGCATGTCATAGCTGGAGACTTGAAATCCCCAGTGTACCTTACCAGTCAGCAGTTAGATTAGGGTAAATTCGCCACAGGGACTTTTCCTAGCAGACATTTCTCTCCTAAGAGTGAAGAAATTCACATGTCCACTTGCTGCAGTCTGTATGGAAATGCTGATTATTATTCTATGATAAAACATGAGCAGGATGGGCTGGTCTCACTATGGAGGCTGCTGCAGACTACTGTGAGAGAACCACAGATGGCACAGTAATTTAGAGTCTGTATTCATGCTTCCTATATTTTTCACAATGTAATCTTCCAGTGAGAAACATAATTTTTCAGGATAAATAAAATTTCTGAATCAAATTTTCAATCTGCATCATGTGTAATGCCATGTGCAACCTGTTCCTTGGATAGTACTGTCTTACCCACACAACCAAGAAGCACATGCATACTTCCATCATGCCCTGAAGTCATGACAGGTGAAGGGGGAGACACACTTGGCTGGCAGAGTGGGTGCTGGAGATGCTGGAGGAGCTGTCCCTTGAGCATCACCTTGCAGCTCCCACTGCCAGAGAGCTGGGGCAGCTTGGCATAGCTGGGCACAGACAGGGAATTGTACTGAAGCTGTGAAGCTGGCATTGAGTGTGTTTGTATGGGCTGTTTTGGCCCTCTTGACCTTGAAGCAACATTACTTAGTGTGACAGCATCAGCAGAGAAGGCGAGCACATGTTCCTACAGTCAGGGACAGGAGCAAACTCATGGAGATTTATGGGCAGCACAGATCTAAGTATCATCAGTCTCAGATAATTATTAATTACAATAAGTATCATTATACAGAGTGCCTAGAATCTCCACCTTGAGTTACAGAGCTGCAAACCTTGTCCTTGATAAGCAAAATAAGCTGTGTGAACTTTGCCTGACAGCAAATGGGCACCACAGCAGCTGGATAAGTGTGGCCACCACACCACCATTCACAGGGTGAAGAACAAGCTCTTTAGCAGCCAGCCTAAAATGTTAAAGATTTAAACTCCACCTATTAGCATAATTCTAATTATTGCCAAGAACACAGTATGCATGCAAAAAAGATGGTCAGAATTGATGACTTTCTCAATCATTCTCTCACTTTGGTCTTCATTACTTCCTGGTGTCATCCAGCATTAGAGTCAAAGGAAACTCAAAAAACCTTCTGAAATAAATATGGATGGTGAATAGAGGTAAGTGCACATGGCTTTCAAGTTCCAAAATTGCATCAAAATGAGAAGGAGAATGTCTGATGATGCGTTAGGATGGGCTGTGACTTCAATGCCAGTCTAGGGAAAGAGGCAGTACTAACAATAACACAGAGAATAATTTTAAATATTTCTGAAATGTGGTTGGGCAATTAGGCTCTGTTGCCACATATCCCAAATATCATCATGTGACACAATGCAGCATTATGACAATGGAGCCCTCTTCTTGCTCAAGGTCTTGCAAATTCTGTAAGTTTCCAGTATTTCAGAAAATTATTCATTCTTCTGCTCTTGTGGGCATTTCAAATTACTTCACTTAAAAGCTACAAAGTGATTTTGAATGTTTGTGTCTTCAAAGAAGGGAAATACAGTAATTAAAAAATATACAATAAAAATGCTCAGTACTTCAGGTCTGGTAAAACACGTCCTTAAAAGAAGTTAACAAAATGAAGATAATCCTGCACTATGTATGTCTGAGAAATAAAGTTTATTTTCCCAAGTAAAAGCAATAGGAGAATTTTAGAATATTTTGACACAGTAACAAGCCATGCCCTCAGATTTTTGAACATTAGTGACTACTGCTCTGAAGTTCATTAAATTGTAATTTCAATGCAAAAAGAAATCTACCTCATTATAAAGCTGTATTTATACAGACATATAACATTGTTATAACAAAAATCCAACCAGAGTCTTGTTAACAGCATATACATGTATGTAGCATTGCCTAATTTATAAAATTTGGCTGAAGAGATGCCAGCTTTACAAGCAACAAATCCTTATGATAAAATGAAAACTATAAACCAAAGTAGAGTTACAGTAGGAATGTGCATAAAAACAATCTTATTAATTATTATAACAAAGGAACAGAATACTGGAAAGCAAAGTTAGTTTTTAAAAGTCTGTATTATAATTACAGCAAGTATGACTAACTTACTAATAACTGTAACTTCGTATAAACACAGGGAACCACATTTGCCCAGAAACTTCACGAGAAACACACAAAACAGAACTGGGCAAAAAGAGCAATAGGTAAGTGCACATCAGTTGTTAACAAGGCCTATGACAGGGAGGATGCAGAAAAAGACACTCAAGTTTTATTAGGTGGGGAAGAAGGATTGGTTACATTCTGGAAAATGAAAGAAACATTCTCTTTTATCCTTTCAAGGAAAGGATCAGCAAGAGTCTGATGCTGTGCAGTGAAATGCTTCCATTGCATCAACTGTGACATGGAAAGTGGTTTCTTTGAATTAGGTTTCCCATGGTTTTGTTCAAGCTGGCAGCTTCTAGATATGGGAGGCTTTTCTGAGGAAGTATCTGAAAAAAATGATGCAGTAAACTAATCAGAGAAAACTAAGACAGAAAATTTCAGTCTGAATCAATAAGAGAGTTGGTGATAACAAACGAGGGAAAACAGAACAACACATATAATCATTCTGTACCAAGAAAATCCAAACATATACCTCCACAATAAGAGAGGGAAGGCTGTTTCTTGCTCAGTGATTTAGGTTATCAAAATTACCATATGTTAGCATAAAGACAAATCCTTTTACACATGGAGAGGAAAGGAAATATCTTGTTTGCCAATTTCCTTTCCTCTGTCTTCCTAATTCTGTGACATTTGGGCTGCTCTTGTTCTTTAAGTAAATTTGAATCTAGATGTATGTTGCAGCAAAATTCACGCTAGCTTCAATTTCTTCCCAGAGGAATTACTCCAGTCAGCTAAGAATAATTTGAGTAGCTGTTTCATTGACTCAGCACACTAGATCTGTACAGTCTGTACATCCAGATATTGCCAAATTGTTCAATATACACAATGCTGTATATCAGAGTAAGGAAAGGACTATTGTTGTGAGATTAATTCACTTTTAAGAGACGATCCTAAAGCCCCAGATAGTATCAGGTCATTGCAGTGCACATCATACATTGATGGCTTTATGATTCATCTGATGCATGGGATAAACAAAGAAATAATTTTATATGGAAAAAAATGTGTCATTACAGTCACTGGTTTACAACTTGTCATCAAATATTTTCCCAGCAGTATTATGTGCTTGTTAGGAAAGACCAGTGATATAAGCAGCATGACTCAGACTATTCCTGGTCTTTTTAAGTTTCTGAGAGCCCATAATGACTCATAAACACAAAACTTTCCTTTTGACTGACATATGACATTTGAAGTAGATTTGAAATATATTTATTTTACTGGGCAGAAGAAAATTTAAAATAGATGCATTTACAGATTCTGCCTTTCTAACTCCTAAAGTACACTATGATCAGGTAAAACAACAGGCTTACAGCTTTGTAGCTGATGTGAAGGCCAGCAGAATAGCAAGCAACCCATCGACATGATCCATGCACAGGAAATTTCCTCCTTTCAAGACCCCTGTAGTTTTCTAAAGATGACCCTAGTATGAATGGACCACAGGAGATGATGGTTGGGAGACCTCTATTCTATTGTTTGGTTCCTCTTTAGTTTGTCATTTGAATCGTACGTGCTAGAAATGGAGGAGACAAAACACTGAAAGTTCCTGGCTTTTTCTGTGCAGCAGAATCTATCCCCAGTAACCTGGAATCTGGTTCTTTGATGCAGCAATTTGACAGTTTTCTGTTCTTAGCAAAGGCAAAGAGACCAGCTAGTGGTAGCTGCACTCTGGTGTGATCAAACTGAAGCCCATAACTCAGAATCATTTGAGTAGGGGGACAATGAGCCAGGTTGTCCTCTGCTCTTCAGGAAGTCAAACCTTCCCCTCACTCAATCACTACCACCACTTAAGTCTAATAATGGCCTTCAGGCTTTTCCTTGATTTACTGCCAAAAGGTTTTGCTCACTGGGACAAGGAACTACATAGCCTTGAAAAAGTCACAGAACCCAAGAGGCCAATGTTGTGGTTGAACTGATGAAACCAAAGTGTGTTCAAAGCATAAGATATGAAGTCAAGATGATAAGACAATTGCAAGCTGCTAAATAAAATCACAAGCACCAGTGTTCATCACAGTAACAACACAAAATTCCTTTGGATTTCTGCAATCCAGGAGCCACACCTGCCTCACTGCACACCACTGGAAAAATGTGGCTAACATTTAACACAAAAGATGCCTTTCCCACACAGATCCTGTAATAGTACCTAAGTGGAGAATGTTAAATTTAGAAAATCACTTATGCAGAAACAGAAGGTCTAATTTTTCAATCATTAAAGAAAGATACAAAGATGATTTAATCAGCATATGGAGCAAAAACAAAGGAGATAATCAAATTCTTATGGCTACAAAAGCCCTGTGCTATCACTAGCCAAGTCCTCCTCATTTTGGGTAGAATGAGATGAGAAAGAAGTACAAGTCTAACCTATTACCTGGGAACATGCAAACCATCAAGCAAAAAAGTGTTGGGTTTGCATCACTTCTTTCCTTTTCCCTGTCTATAGAGAACACACGCTCTTGTACCCGTTTCTTGAGCTCTTCTCATTGAGGTTTCTGTGTGCATTTAGAAGACATCAGTATTGGTATCACACTATCACTCCTGTAAATAGTGTACATAGATACTTCATGCCCCAAAAGAGAAACATACCAAGGCAATAGACACTCCTTCCTTTAAGAAATTAGATGAGCTATAAAAGCAAAAATGGATAAGATGCAAACATAACTTATTATATTTTTTTTTTTAATCCTGTTTCCAACTTAAACCTATATACCTGTACACAGCAAGGTATGAAAATAACTTTGATATGCCAAAAGAACAGGAGTCAGGTTCCTACAGAAAGGATAGGTATGAATATTTACTGCTTGCATGATAAATGAACCGGTTGTTACTGCAAGGAATTAAATCTTCCTCCTCCTCCTTTCATGAAGGACTCCTATGGATTAGATAAATCAGCCAGTATGTGGAAGATTCCATAATGAACCTCATTATTTCAATCCTCTTTTACTGAGCAGCAAAGTTTTCTCCAGAGACTATATATTAAGAATGGATTCCTCAGCAGTGGCCAGAGATAATGAAAAACAAACTCACTTTGATGGTCAATCTTTCCCATATCCATACAGTCACACTCAAGCAAGTCATGAGTAACACAGCTGGAATCTTCATGCAGAGTAAAGAGATTTTTAAGCTCCTCAATAGAAAAATGTGTGTGTTCAGATGTCTTGGAAAGGTCTACAACTGCCCCAGAAAGGTCTTGTTTGCTGATCTGTCTTTGATAAATCTTTTCTTCTATTGAGCCTGTATTGAAGAGAAAAACATATCAATCGGGATAATTTTTGACCAGTATTTACAATGAAGTCAAGTCCATTTCTTGATAACAATATACATAGGAAATGCTAAATTAGTATTTTCAGTTATTTAAGGAAAAGCAAAGCAAAAGCAAGTGAAACAATGTGATGTCTGCATATTAACTGAACTCAGAACAAATATGTATTTTTAAAGAACAAATTATTTCCAAAAAACATTCCCTCTCTTTCTTTTATGGACAAAATGTCAACATCTGTCTCATTCTGCGTAAGCTGAGCACTATCTCTGACCTGTGGTTAGCAGCCTGTAGATATGGACAGCATGTTTCTGACCATCTCTCCACACTCTAGCCATTGCCTGAGGAAAGCAAGAAGATGAAAAGCATTAACAGCTATACAAGAACACTTTAGTAAAGCTTGTAGCCTTCAGTGATCGAATTACCAGTTCTGCTCACTTGTTCAAAGAGATGTTGTCTGGATAATGAATTCCCCACTAACTCTCTGTGATTGTTTGTCTAAGTTTTCTGGTATTAACTGTAACCAGTTTTGAAAATATAATTAATTTTCTGCCCTTTAGACTTCTCTTCCTTTCTGTACACTAAAGTAAGAAAGCAGGTGTTTCACTTATTTCCTCAAAGAAATCCCCTCTTCATATTTGTTTTCCAAGCATTAACAACTATTTAATATTTCAGGAATACTGATCATCCTCCCTCATCTCCAAAATCGGGGTTTTTTTGCCACAATACATCTTTAGAAGCAACTTTCACATTTCTATTGAAATTCTAAAAATGAGTGTTTGCACCTCCTTTATTTCTTAAACAAACAAAATGCAAGACTGACTACTGCTATATGATCTTTTTTTTTGACAATGTATGGGTTGCACCTACATCCTCTGAACAAACACACTCAACAAGGGTTCGCAGTCTCTGGCAACCTGTGGCAATTTTGTCTGATTTAGCAGACTTTTTCAAGCAACAAGACAACTGACCACATGAGGGTACTAATTCACCCTGGGAAGAGGAGCAAGGTCAAGAATCACGGCTTATTTCAGGTACTAAGGACACAGCTTACTCTACAATAAAGAGTTTCTTACTGAGTTCATAAAAAGATTTTTTAAACTGTTATTTTTAAGGACTATTTTAACTGAAGACTCTTATGCCAACTAAATAATCCCTCGAGGCCAACAGTGCCTTTACAAGAATAGCACAGCATTTGCTTTCTTTTCTTTCTTTTGGCATCACAGCCATGCGATTTTTTCATTCTTGCAATTCTGATCAGAGTCTCTCCCTTTTTCTCAGGGATTGCAAATCAACAGCAACATCTGCTATGCAATCTAATCCCATTTTCCTTTTCTTTTCAGAAACACAGCCACTCTACAAATAAAAAGACATCAAGAGACAAAGAGGATACGCGACTCACTCCTCCAAAGAAATTAAAATTTAATCTTTTTATTTTTTACTGCAAGAGGGCTTCTACTGATCCCAATATATATCTAATATGACAGAGAAATATTTCTTCTTGTCTTCTCAGAAGGAGTTTTCCCTCATTGTTGTACTTGTCCAGATACAATGTGATAATTGGTAGCTGTAAAACATGCAAAGCCAGGCAATTCAAAATCAGCCAAGAATTCATTTGATACCCATCCCAACCCACATGCACCCAGTTGTTGCCAGACCTGAATATCTGTAGCTGGATTCCAGTCAATATCATACAGGATCAAATGAGATGCTCCAACCAGGTTCAGTCCCACTCCACCAGCCTTTGAACTCAGCAAAAAGATAAAAGCTGGGCTGAATTTACTATTGAAAGTATCAACAATATGTTGTCTCTGGGAGACAGGAGTCTGTCCATCAAGTCTAGCATAGGAGTATCCATAATGTTTGCATACGTCTTGTAATACGTTTAATGTCTGAGTGTAATTGGATACCAACACGACTCTGTCAAACAGTAAAACAAAGTCATCATCCTAGACCTTGGTAAAATAAAAATCCAGTAAGAGATCACGGAAGACATATAAGAAAACAAAATTGAGAGTGAAAAATTACACATCAACCCGGGGTTGCTTTTACTTTCTACAAAATAAAACACTTCCAATTAATTAGAAGCACATACCAGATCTGCACGCCTCATACCTACTGTAAAGCATTCAATGTTAAATAATTAATGTCTCTTTTTGCAACAGAATTTGGCATGATGCACAGATTGCAGGCATTCAGAACCAATCACAAAGACAGATTTTTTTTTAAAATCTCTGTTTATACAAAATAACTGTTGTTAAGACAGCATTTGCAGAGGATGTTGTAGGAGCTAATAAATAATATATACAACTCTACTTACTGAAAAAGCTACTATGAATTTCTACAGAAAACCTCAAAAAATTCTAACAAAAATCATAATGAAAGTCTATTAGGAAAGCAGAGATTCTTAAGTAAATTTTATGGCTGAAAACAATGGGGATGAAGACTAGTAAAAGACAGACACTGCATTTTTTTAGAAAGCAAAATCAGTCTGATCCCTTACAGTCATGGTCCAAGCTATGTTGGTCTATTTTCTCTGAGTTTTGCCTAATAAGGTTTCAAAGGTCTGAAAATCCAGCATTCTTATCCTCCCAAATATTGAGGATGTTTCTGCTAAGTAGACAAGTATCTTTTCAATTTAAGTCATAAGTAAAAGAATAGATCAGGCATTTCCTGCCAGATCTCGTTTGGAGGGCTTCTGTAATCTAAACTAAATGTAATATATTTATTTTTAAATAATGATGCATTTATTTTTTTAAATTTTTATTAAAAACAAGTTCTGAACAACTGGACAAATTATTTCAGGGGAAAATGAAAATATTAACATTTTAGAAGTATTTTAGAACATTTTTATTATTACACTTTACAACTGGATTACAACCATGACTTGTTTGTAAAGACTTTGCAAGACTTATTTTTTTGTCAATCAACACAACATTCACAGCTTTGTCAGCACTCAACAAATAGAATATAAACTTCAGATTAGGACTGGAACTGAGTCTGTATATTGTAAAAACTATTTAGTACCAATGAAAGCAGAGAAACCAAAGAAAAAAATAAACATTAGCTGCACTGAATTAATGCAACAAAACTTAAAGGCATAAAGTAATGCCTCAATTCACCAGCTCCTAAAGTACTGCTACAGATAGACACTTTTTTACTGACACCCGTGGTTTTGCTGACCTAAATGAAATACAGCCAGTACATCCAGATATTCAGCTGTCATTGGTTTCAATAGATGCTAAGTATATAAACTCCAGCAACAGGCTCAACTTTCTGATTTGTAAAAAGAAAGTATCTTCATATTCCATTACATCAGTGTCAAGAGCTCTGCTGTTACTTCCCACTACTGAATTACAGTGTGTCCTATTTAAACATCAGTTGAAATAAAAGTTAAAAGTTAAATACTTTTGGAATAGTTTGGCTTAAGGCATGAGTACATAAAAAATTATCCTGGAACTCCAGGTCATGTGAGATTCCCACAAATTAGCAATTGCATAGAAATTAATCATGTGCATCCTATTAGTCCATGATAAACAGAAGTTTTTCTCCATGTCAGTGGCATTTACCACAAGGGAAATAAGCAGTTGCTGGGCAAGTTCTTCTGTTGAGAATGGTTACCCTGAACTTTAGAAAAGGCAGCAAGCAGTGAGCAGTTAAGCGTGATTAAAGAGGAAATAACTTATAATCTAGTAATGAAAATATTTCAGTGCAATTTAATAGATTAACACATATTCTCGTGATAACAAAGCACTGGAAAGCCTCTGCAAGTACAGGGTGCAGCACAAGAGCTGTAGCAAACTATCTTACTTGCTTTACAGTGTAAAAAATACAAGTATCACTACCTGGAAAAAATATGAAAAGCATTTTTAAAAATTATGTCAGCTGCAAATTCTAGTTTCACAATTTAACAAGAAAGCCAGGACTACAATGCTTAAATTAATTTGGCAGACCTGCAAACAGCTGCAATACTTTTATTTTGAATGTTACATTCCCATGCATTTGGAAAGCAAATCAATATCCAGAAGGTCACTCCCATTACCTCCCTTCTACCTTTATTTCACACTTGCCTTTCAGAAGAGTTGAGCTCATGGATTGCTGCTAACAACTTTACCAGCACCTGCAATTTTCCTGAATCAGTTTCAGAGAAAGTGTCTGATGTATAATCTTGTGGGAAGACATCTATTACACCTTCATAGAGGCTGGACTCATCACAGTCCTCAGTCACAGGATCACAGCTTTTTTCCTATTGAAAATAAAGGGTTAAAATTCCATATCCCCTCTGACATATTTTTTTAATATTGTTATATTTTTATCACAAAGACAAAAGGAGGTATAAAAAGCTTCCTCAAAGCAATGTATTATGTGAGCATGAGCATGAAAATCTCGCAACATGGGATTTAAAGCAAAGTTTCAAAATACTTGAAATGTTTATTTTACTTTACACTCTCTAATCTAAGACATTGTTTTCAGCTAAGTAGAAAGTTGAAATACTTAAAACTGAAAAATGTGTACAACTTCTCTACTTAAAGAGCCACACAAATGTATTTCCACAGAAAATATATATCTAAACCCTGAGAGTGAGGAGGAAATCAAGACACTGTTTTATTCTTTCTAAATCCCCTATCTTATTATGAAACTTCACAATCATTCACTGTGTTTAGGAAAATACTGTCATTAAGATTCAGTTATACTACTGGAAATGAAAAAAAGCTAGTAGGTTAAACCAATAAAATATCAGAAATACAGGTAATATTTTGCTGTTCTTAGAAAATCAGTGTTTCACAAGGAGGAAAAAGCCAGACGATTCAAATGCCAAAACCACAATGGCAATGAATGCCTTGCACATGCAGTCCTTTCCACGCCTATATTTAATACAGACTTGTGTTTTTGCATATGAGAAGTTTCTAATGCTTACATTATGAAGTAAAGGCAATGGACTTTACTTGGCAGTGTTGAAAGTTACACAGACACTGCACTGTGGATATTCCACCAAAGGCATGAAGTACATCTTTTAAGAAAGATTTACATTTCCACTCAGCTTACTTGGACTTCAGCTAGTGGCCATAGAAGTTACTATTACCAAGTTCTAACTCTCACTCTATTTGCCTATAGGAATAAGTACATTTCTTTATGTACAATCCCAGGAGAGGTGCTAAGAGAGACACCAAGTATCACTGATATCTTGAGCCTCCAGCTCCCAGTGTCATTAAGCTTGAAAAAGTGAAATTATCATGTGGACAGGGAGGTTTCAGAGAAACCAGCAGAGAAACTACATATTAGTAATCTAGACTAGTAATTTCTAGTTAACAGTGGTCTTTGCAAAATTCACATTTATATGTACTCCTACGAATATTCAGAGACCAGGTTAAGACGGAAAATACATTAAGAAAGAAATAACAGGATAAGGCAATAGGAAATTGGTGAGATACCTTTCCTGAGTACATTCAGGTTTCCTAACACTTGTGCTTTTGAAAGCAAGTTGTATGTGAGAGTATGGAAACGACCTTAAGCAATATGGACATTTGATAACAGTTTTAGTGACTGGTGTCTGCTGAAATGACTAATTGCAAACACACACTCCCATGCAAATAGATACCTTTATAGCTTTAAACAGAAGACATGGATGATTGCAAAGCTTTTTCAAAGCTCCTATACATACTAGGTGTGGACTATTTTCCAGCCTGCCTTGTAGACAGGATGTAATAACACGAGAACTAAGCAGTTTTCGATACAATTCAAGTTGCAGAACGGTTGGTTGGCAGAAAATTATGCTCTCCTTTTTGGGGGGCAGAAATTTGTTTATAACTTCCTGTGTTCTTCTTAGAATAAAGAGTCCAGTGAGACGTGTGAGTTCTGCTGCTCTTTTTTCTCCTAATTCCTTTTCCTCCTACAAGAACAAAGCACAAAATTAATTATAATCTTGCATTTCACCAGAACAATGTTCTCTATTCTTCTAATTAGGTATTTAAATAACCTCTTAAAAGTATGATACCACTTTCTGACATGGGACTGTAATGACCAATACTTCTCCAATTAGTACCACTGCATTAGTTCTATGTCTGGTTTCTAAAGTCTTAAACAAAGGAAAATAATGTCCCAGATGACATCCAAGGCTTGAATTATACGCCAGAATTTCTAGAGATGCAGTGAAAGCATGCAAACCATGCAGTATTGTGGCAAAAATGCAGATGGCCTTTTGGGGAATGCAGGTGTTGGAAGCACAGTTGTTGCCTGATAATTAATAGGTAGCTGAAATGAGGTGATTTTAACATGTGTGATCTCCTCTTTCCCTTTGGAAAACTAGTGACTTTATGTCAAATAGGAAGGTGAAAATCTTCAGCTACTATTAGTAGTCCTGAGCTTCACTTTACTCCATGGAATGCAAATTTCACTTTGCTATGAATTTTCTTCCGTGACTGAATTTTTTAACCAAATACCTCTGTTGCTGAAGGCTCTCTCGATCTGACAATTGGTTCCTCATATATCTTTCTATACGTGGATAAAGAACCAAGTATTCCTGGATTCACAAACTCTATTAATGCATAAAATTCTTGCAAGTCATTTTGGATTGGAGTACCTTGAAAGAGAATAAAAATAATTCTGCAATTGGTTATTTTTTCTTTAAACTGATGGAAGTACATTGAATGCAGGGTTTAATATCGACAATGCAGATGTTTTATTTCAATGTAAATTACTCAGAGTCCTGAATTGAGCTAAAACTTTACCATTAACAGCAAGCTACTGTACTCATACCTAAACAGACTGCAGATACAATTGTTCTGACAAAGGAATTTAAAAAGTCAAGTTCTAAATCAGTTTTATTGAATAACTACAAAGGAAAACATTGAATGTATGCAGAGTCCCAATTCCCTTACAGAAGATCCAAGGCTCCTTGCTTGCCCCTGAAGACTGACAAATTTTGCCTTTATGTTTTTAAATTTTTGCCTTTATAATTTGCCTATTTTCTTAAATTGGAAATAACCTGTTTTTACAAGACCTGAGATTTATTCATTTAATACCCATTGCCAATATTCCAACTGATCTCATGCTGTATTTAGAATATCTTCTTCTTTTACCCTGACCTAGCACTATCAACATAAAAAAATATTAAAAGTAACTATAGATACTAACCAGTAAGGATAATTCTCCTCTCACAAGACAGACTAGTAAGGGCTGTAGTTGTCTTAATAGTGCTATTTTTCAGACGATGTCCTTCATCACAGATTAGGAGGTTAAATTCTACAGCCTGAATTTGATCCAATGATCGCAACAGCATCTCGTAACTGATTATCATAACTGAATAAAGTGGAGAACCAATGAATTCTTCTACTTTGTGGTCCTGCAGGCATAAAGGAAAATACATCATACAACTATTGCATTGGAGATCAAATCCTTGAAAATCATCACATTCCTTGAAAATCCAGTAACTACAGAAATTTCTTCTCACATGACACAAGATACTTACTATCGCCTTCATGACTTTGGATTATTGATTCTTTCCTAATTTGCAAAAGAGATCTGATACAGCAATTTAGACTTTTACCACCTCATTAAAAGAAAATTTAATATTCTTCTAAGCCTTCAAATCCTCTGAGATGTATTACCATGAAGGTGAAAAGCACAGAGTTCCTGTAATAGCTTCCCACTGCTGGCATTTGGGTAAGCTTCAAATGAATAATTAAAGTCAAGATAATGAAGGGCCACAGGTAGCTCCTTGCACATTCACTTTGGCTCTCAGCCTGGTAATGTCCAATAGGAAGTTTCCACATTCTACCCGAATTCCCTTTGGTTTTAATTTGATTTTATATGATTGAATATGATACTATATTGATATTATTTAACCTATTGAATTGGTTCTAGGTATCAGATTGTAGAAGAGCAAAGTTCAGCTTGGTCAGAGCTCAGATGGGAGGGATTCTGCACGGAGTTTCATGAAGGCCAAAGGAACTCCCAAATGCTGGGAGTTTTTCAAGAATGCTCCTCTGGAAGCATGAAAATCACAGCACCTTCTTCACCTCTGTCTTCACCAGCACTGCTGGGTCCTCAGCCCCAAGAAAAAAAATCCAGGCTAATGCAAATACCACCAGTGTCAGTGAAGGAAGAGTGGGGGTGAGCTATTACAGGACCTTGACCCCCTATGGATTAATGGGCCCTGGCATTGCTTGCAATGCTTGCACTGCTTGCCTGACATCATTGCAAGGCCACTCTGCATAACTTTTGGAGAAGTCAAAGGAGAGCAGGGAGATGTCCCAGAGGACTGGAAGGATAATATCACCCCCGTTTACAAGTAGGGTTTAAAGGAGGAACTTTTAAGTTATGGAATAAATCTTTGTAGGAGCTATCACACATCAGATGAAACACAGGATTGGGAAAAGCAAACACAAACTCACTAAGGACAAACCGAGCTTGACAAACCTGGTCACCCTCTGTGACAAAGTAAGCTGCTGGGTTGATGCTGGAGGGGTGTTGGACATTGCCTCCTGAATTTCTCCAAGGCTTTCAGTATGGTTTTCCACAGCCTTCCTCTGAAGAAACAGATGGGCTGTGGTGTGGATGAGTGCTCCATGCAGTGGTGGGAACTGGCTAAGAGGCAGCACCCAGAGGGTGCTGGTAAATGGCTCCTTTTCAACTGGGCAGTGTGGCACAAGTGGGGCCCCCCAGGGATTGATGCTGGGCCCAATGCTGTTTAATATCCTCATAAAGTGATCAGGAAGAAGGGATCAGGTGTACCACGATGAAGTTTCCCCATCATATCAAACCAAGTGGGAAAGTGGACACTTGGGAAGAGAGAGCCACCCCACAGGAAGATTTGGAAAGGCTGGAGAGCGGCTAACAAGAATCTGATGAAGTCCAGCAAGGGCAACCATAAGGTCTTGCACCTGGGAAAACATAACACAGGTGTGCAGCACAGGCTGGGACCTACCCAGCTGGGGAGCATCTCTGTGGAAAGGGATCTGGGGATCCAGGTGGACAATCAGATCAATGTGAGCAAACAGTGCTGAGCTGGCAAAGAAAGCCAACAGGACACTGGGCTGCATTCACAAGGGCATCACCAGCAGAGATCCAGAAATCATTATCCCACTCTGCTCAGTGCTCATCAGGTCACACTGGAGTACTGTGCTCAGTTTGGTCCCTGCTGTGCAGGGAAGATGTGGACAGGCTGGAGGAGGTCCGGAGAAGAGCCACAGACCGGGAAGCCTGTGACAGGGAAAAAGGCTGAGAGAACTGGGCTTGTTCTGGCTTAGGGGAGACCTCCTCACACTGTTCCACTATTTAAAAGAGAAGATGGATACTCTCTTTTTACATGAAGTTACATGAAAGACTGTAATACAAAACAAACTGCTTAGTGCAATGCAACACAAGGTTACTCCTAAGGAAGTTCCAATTGCACATGAGAAAAATGTTTCACAATGAGAACCACCAGCCATTGGAATAATCTCCCTAGGGAAGTGGTGGAGATTTGGCTGGACAGTATGCTGGGCCATCTTGTCCAGATGGTGGTTTTGCCAAGAAAGGTTGGACCACATGATCCTTGAGGTCCCTTTCAACGGGATTTTTCATGATTATTCTATAATTAACTTTGTTACTAGCCCTTAACATTGGTGGGTTGGCCAACAGGTAAGGTCACACTGGGACTCAGAAAACAAGAGTCCATAACCAGCTCCAGAAAACATGTCTGTCTACTGGTAGATTTCTAATCCCTGTATTACTGGTCAGAAAATTACTGCAACCATCTCCTCTCTTATATAACCCTCAAACCCTTTTCCTTTAAAATATACCAAGAATTTTAATGTCTATTGAAGGAAATGCACACACTAAATACTCACTGTAATGGGATAGAGAGCTTCCTCCAAAAAAAGTTTCCTAGAAACAGCAACATTTCTATGCAGACTTGTAAATGTACTAGGATTGTTTACCTGTCTTGCAACTATGCATAAAACTGGAAATATCTACTGTAAGCATGTCCCTTACCTTTCCACTTGGCTCCTGAATGCTTCTTCCTATGTCCTAACAGTGTTCACTAACTAAGCAGGCTATGGGTACAGCTGACAAGCTGAAGAACCTCTTTAATTGTTAAAGCAAATCAGTCTAGAGTCTTAGAAGGTATTTTTATTTTCAAACAAGATCAGTTACCAAACACAGACAACGAAGTCTGGAGCCAGATGGTGTAATACATTGTAAAAGCAGCACCACTTAATTATCACAATCTTTAGAGTCTCCTAGCAGGTGATTCAGATGAATCTATGGGATGAATCCAGCACATTAATCTCACAAAATACCATGCAGCAGATCAGTCCCCCACATGCTGCTCACAATGAGGCCCAGCACATCAGAGGAGGCAAGGAGTAGTAAGGACCAGGTGCAAGGACATGCACCCATTGCTCCAGGTGTTTGGGACTGGACTTGAGCTTCCCTGTTGTTTCCAGGACTGTAGTTAACTGCCTGTTTTCCTGTAGTATTTTTACTGCCATTTTCAAAATGGGAGCAGAAAATTTCACAAGAAAGGAACACAGACACAGAGGACTGCTGTAGGGAAGACCCAATGTTGTCCCAGCCCAGTATACAGGCTCCACATCACAGCCTCTCTGAACTTCTCCTGGCATGGTCAACCATCAGAAGATGCCCAGGGTTCAGGAACCATTTTCTTTTCCTACACTTTCAGGCTGTAAGCTGAGGTGGGGAAAGTGCTGAGGCACTGGGGAACAGCCACCAACATCCCTTCCCTGGAAAAACACCAAGTGCACAGGAGAGGTTGAACTTTTTACAAAAAAAAAAAAGCAGATGAGTCCCTTACAAGCCTCCTGCAGTCAAATAATGTATTACCTACTTACTGTATGTGGCAACAGCAGCGGATGATGAATGAAAAATTAAAATAAATTTACAAGCTAATTTCAAGTAATTAATTCATACACTTAACTGGCTGCAAGATATGTCTGTATTATAGCCTCCATTTTAACAATTACCCAAAGTGACTTGACAGATTTAAGTGAGTTGCCTGGAGCCACATATGGAGCAATTGTCAATCAGTATTAGGGGTCCACAATGTCCCAGACTTCCTCTTTGAACAGACCTTTCTTTGCACTAGTTCAAATCCAATGTAGCTGGTAAAGTGTAAATTCAAAAATGCTGAATCATAAAGCAAAGTAGACCTGTAATTAATTATTTTTCTAGATATTTTTACTTAAAAACCAAATCAAAACAACTCAGTAAGAAGTGATACTCTGCAGACAGATAAAGGAATTATTCTCAAACACACTGTAAATGCTTATAATAGGAATTAACAAGACCTAAAATCAACCTTTGTGGGGATGCCTTCATTTTAAAAGCAATGTTCTCTACATGGCATTTGCATTTTAACATAATTAAACTGTAATCACATTTTAAAAGCAGATAATATCCTAATATCCTGGTGTTTTAAAAAGTCTGTTACTGAAGTACTAGGATCATTTTTGGTGTTTCAGTGTGACAGTGAGGAAAACATTTTAAAAAGTCTTCCAAGTTCTTTGAATGCATTCCTTATAGACAAGAACAGAAAAAAAATGCTTGAGACAAACTCTTCCTTTTAAGTTGTACTGGAGAAATAAAAGTATGATAATTGCTGCTTTTCCAGAGAAGATAGACAGTAAATTATTTTAAAATACCTCATTATATCCCAGGCAGGTCATATTGTGTCTTCCTCTTGCATGACAGTGTATTCTGTGGTATTTGGGAACACAGTTGTTAAAGCTGCTGAGTGTTCCCAATCAAATAGGTCCAATAAGATGAGTAAGAGTTTTAAAGTTATTTAAATTTAAAGAAAATGAAAGCTACTGTCATTTTGGGGCATAGTAACTGTCATCAAATTCAGGCTTTCTCCTCCCAACATTGTTCATAGAAACTGCAAGAAAACATTTAATTATCTCTAACTAGCCTTTCAGGTTAAAATGTTGCCATATTATATTTTGCCTTGTATCTATTTCTTTTAGGAAATTTCAAATCTCCCATCCTAACCTATATTATATTACAGCTCCTGACAAGTCAGTTTACTTCATTTCCACAACCTGAAACAAGTTACTAAGAAAAGCAAATGATGCAAAATGCAGCTATTACACCTGCACTGTCTTCAGTGGAAGATCAGCAGTTTCAAGAGATTGGCAATAATGAATCAACTTTAAAGAAATTATTGTTACAAAATCTTGTACAGTCAACCAAGAAGTAAACTTCCATTGAAAACCTCTGTTTCATTTGAAATATTCATTCTTCCAATAAGGAGAATACAAGAGACTAAAGGAAAATTTGGTCAATGTGAGAATTGTATAACCTTTAGAATGAAGTACTATTTGTTTCATCAGTCTACCCGTATGGAATTATTAGATTAAAAAATAATTTTGGAATCTAAGTATCTTTATCTTTATTGGAAGCACCAATGGAGGTACTACAAGCTCTCTACTTCCCTGGAACTTGTGAATGTTAATACCAGCAGGAACAGCCTCACTATAGGAGGGGACAGGGATCAGCACCATCCTCCTTCTTAATAAGATTTGTACTTGCCTGCATTCTTCTAGAGACGAGAGATAGTCTCATTACCCAACACTGAGACTCTAGGCTTGGTAACTCATGAGACTTTAAATCATCCTGACAGAGATCTAACTCTTGACAATGACAATAAAGGGAATAACCTTCTGAAGTACCCCAAATAGGCAGCCAAAATAAACCAGAAGTTTTCAGTACTGAACAAAAGCAACTACCACATAAACAGAGCACAAGGTAGATGCTTTGGCATGTAAAGCAGGGAAGGTGTGCACTTTGACACATAACAGAAAACTCCTTAAAATGAAGAGGCACAGGGAGGAGCATGTCACCTTTTACAGCTTCACAGGTGAAACCAGGGGAAAGGTAAGACAGACACATGCTACATGTGAACAGAGGTAATGACCTGGTGACTGACAGCAAAATACCCATATGGACAATTATCTGAAGAAGAAAAAAGTATTACAAATAAATATTAACAGATAATTACTAGGCTTTGTCTCCAGTTTTTTGGTTTTTGCTTAAAAAAAAGGAAGAGGAGAAAACCCCATAATTCCTGTATTCTGAGCCAATAATGACCTAATCCCCTTTTGAAAATAAATCTTACCTGATCAACTGTAAAGACTTTGATCCTTTCACTTCCCAACCATTTCTGAAATTCTTTTTTCCAGTTTTTCACCAGACTCCCAGGGGTGACTACTAGAGCTCTCTTTAGTACAGGTCTGCATCCATAGGGCCCTTGACGCAGAAGTGTCCAGACAAGTGCAATGCATTGCAGGGTTTTTCCTAAGCCCATCTCATCAGCAAGAATAGCTCCAAATCTGCCACTAACTCTGTAAGATGTAATGAGGTGCTGGTAACATTTTACAAGACATATCTGTAACTATTCACAACTGCTTTAGGGATTTGCTTCTGTGCTTGTTTTCTGAAGTATAAAGAACCTATTTATACATATTATGTCTACCGTAGGTTTTTTTTCAATTGTGCTAGAAGATCTTAGACTGAAAATTCTCATTTTCTATAGTAACTCATTAGTCCTCTAAAAGTAAAGTTTAAATCTTCTTTTAGAACTAGAATTACTATCCAATACCTTCAGGAATCTATGACTTGAGAAAATACTTTTGAAAACAATACAATATTCTTTTAACAGGTTGAAATAACATCTTTTTTATTCCAAATGCCTGAATTATAAATTATATTAATAACTTTGAATTATATGAAATATCAATCCCAGAAAGCAGTGTTCTTCAGCATAGCTTTGATTATATCTCTGTTTACAAAATCTGGTATGTAGAAATGACAGGCCATTTTGTGCACTAGTTCCTCATGATATCTGGCAAAATAATGGCAAGTGTGATGCTACATTTAGGTCAGAACAAACTTGTACAGCCTCTTTTGGGGAAAATTACTAATATTAATTAACTGAACAATTGCTCAGAACTTCCAAAGTTGCTTTATTTCAAACATGGGCATGAAAACGTTATAAATATTAAAAGCCAAAAGGATAATTATTACCTTACCTCATTCCCATTACACATTCATATAGAAATATAGTTCCTTCTTTCTGATGTGGGCGGAGATTATTTGCAATGTAGGGATCTACAACTACATCCACCACGGGCAAACCAGCCTTATTGAACATCCACTGATGACTTGCATTTGGTCGTGGCATAACTAGAGAATCTTGAAGTTCAAAGCATAATCATGTATTACACAAAAGCACTACTTTTAGTCTGTTAGTAAAACCTGTTAATGTCAATGATCTAATTTCTGTTAAAAATGCTGTTTAATATATTGACCATTCTCAGAATGAAAATGCATTTATAAGTACCTAGATTGCCTCTAATAAAAAGGTTTGCATTTTTCTCAGAGGTAAAGGTGATAAACTGAGAAATATGAGGGGTTCTTCTGATGAGGTAAAACTGCCTACCTAATAAAAGTTGCTTGATGACTTTGAATTCACAGAGCTAAATTAGAAGAAGTTCCGAAATACTTCTGAATTGAAAGTCTAAGAAAAAAAACCACAAACCATGACCTACATAAAATCTAAATACTACATCACAAGGGGATATTCTTGCAGTAGCCCAGAAAGGCTTCTCTGCCGAAGAAACAGAGATAAAAGCCACTGATTTGATAAAGAAAAATAAGGAAGGATTGAATGTAAGCTGATAAAGATTGCCACCGTGCATGAATAAAAGAAGTTGACAGGTTTGAAGACATACAGAAGCAAAGAGAGAATGAAGTATTGAACAACATCTGAATAACCATTTTTCTTGCCATCATCTGTTTATAGACATTATAATTTTGCTAGACAATGTCCATGCTGGGTTGCTTCTGCTGCTGCTACACACTTCCTTCACTGAAAAATATTATTGTCAGAGGACAGAATGAGAAAGCAATTCATGGCTTCTGGTATTTTTACGTCACTAGAGTAGATCTATGCTGTTAATTTATTCATGGGAATAGGTTGGTTGAAGGCTTATATCAATCAGGGAGATTTTGTTTCTTACTGACAAAGGGTTGAGTTCTGATGGATTAAATCAAGTTGCATGTGTATATATTTAAGAGCAAGTGGTGACAAAAAGATAACTTTTCTGATAAAAGTTTGGATGAAAATGAGGAAGAAATAAGGCTTGGATAAACACTGAACTAAAAGCTTAGAAATTGCATGTGGAAGATGTAGCTTTACATCTTTGTCGCTGTGCTCTGTTCTGCTGGCTTTCCATTCTGTAGAAGCTGCATTTTAATCAACTATAATCATAGACTTCAACATTATGAAAATGAAAAACCTCTGAAAAAAAAAACCTCTGACTGTTAAAATATCAAGGTCCTGGTCTTGTAAAGTATTTCAGTAACTTCTGCAAGAGATGATGCAATTATGCATTAGATAATGTGATTCTCCTGTGTAAGCAAACCTAAAGACTGAGAGTCCAACCTATTGATGTCTTGAGGGCTCAATATCCAAATTCACCAAAAGTCACAGAAGACAAGTAGAATAAAATGTAACATTTTTACAAACTAGTGCAGAAACAGCAAAGAATGTGCGGTTTATATTGGCTTCTCTTTATCAGATTTTTGGTTAGAATGCTAATGCAGCATCATCTTGCAATCTCAGGAAGGAACATTCCTAGATAAAATGTAATCAAATTAAATTAAGACCAGAGACTGGTGTTAATAAGGATGCTCCACAAAAGGGCCAGTGTTATCACTAATTACCACTTGATTAAGATTTCACTGTTTATTTACATAGCAGCCAGGTAACTGCTTCAAAAAGTTCCACAGTGTCAGGATATGAGGTAAGAATTCGGATGGAGGTATTATAGTAAGAATGCAAAAAAGTTGTATTTTTTAAAATACCATTGCTCTGCTTTGCAACATTTTTTTACACTCATTTTTATCCTCCATCTGAAAGATAGAGCTACCAGCAGGATATAGCTCCTAAATAGTTTGTAGACAAAAGAATAGTTCTTCTTAAATAATCAACACCACTTCCTGAAGCTATCAAACATTTATAGGCTCCCTCTTACACAACTGCTTAACCAGCCTGCTCCTATACAATATATGAACTCTAATGGCTCTTCAGCACATAGTACTTCTAGCACTATAAAACTAAACATTTATTCCAACACATATCTGGTTGAGTTTGAGTACAGTAGTTACACTCACTGGCTGTGAAGGATCAGATATTGACAGAAGCAATTCTCTCAAAGTGGCATTAACTTCTCTACTACTCATCCTCCACTGTAATTACTGTGCTGCCACGTTATGGCTGTATTTCACTGACCCCAGTGGGAAGCTGGAACTCATCTAGAATTTCTAGTATGTGTCAGATTGTTTCAAAGATCAATAAAGTCATTTTCCTTGGCAAAACTCTCAGAAATTACTCTATTGTGTTTCCACAGCCATCTGTAACAACTAGGAAGAACTTCACACAGTGCAGAGTATTCTACTTGTTAGAAACACACATGACAAAATCCTAACATGGTTAGACACTAGCACTATATGTCAGAAATACTTCAGTAATACACTGAGGAACGTGAAAATTTTGGTTACACATTCAGTATTTTTTGAGAGTCAAAGGATATTAAGAAACTTAAAAACTTCCATCTTACTTGAAGCATTTGGATCATGGCGAGGTTTGCAGCTTTGAAAATCTTTGAGCATATTCTCTTTAGTACTGGGTTGACAAACATTTTTGAATGGTTTACAGAATGGTTTTGTATTAGTCTGAGAAGTCGAATTTATGTCATGAGTCCCTATTCCAGCCTGAAAACACCTGCCACTGCTGAAATCATCTGCTGAAATTACACCCATCACTTCAATTTCTTTTCCGCCAACCATCAGTGTTTGACCTTCATCAAGACTGTCTAGCTCTTTAGCTTTATATCCAGTACCTAAAAGAACATAAAATGAAATAATTAGCACAACACAGCAAATACTACTTCCTTAACACCATACTACCCAGCTACAGGAAAGGAAAAATGTGAAAAAGTAACTGATTCTGAAACATTTAATTGTTACACACAAAGCCTTTCCCTCCTTAACTGAGTGATATGTGGGTACTAATAATCAGAATTAGATAGCAGAGTATATGAGCGAAGACTCAGTCATCCTCATCACCAACCAAGTCCACCGAATGTCAAACAACTGTTCAAGAGAACTTTTAAAAATTAGCCCCATATGGTAAAATCCAGAAGTTTGCCTTCATAACCATCCTACGTCCTTTTTTCTTTCTTTCATGTCCCCAAAAGAAGTCTCCTAACCCATCTTGCTGTTGAGCTAAACAGTGTATTCTACTTTTAGAATAATTCTAAATTAGTTTTTTTACACTTAAAGATTCAGATGCATCTGAAATCTACATTTCTACATATGCTTTGGAACATGTCCTGATTATTGCCATGATTTATGAGCAAGTTCAGTAGTTGTTGGGCTCAGTCAGGTGGGCATTCTCAGGGCAGCTACAAATACTACTGGTCTCATTACAAAATACAGCTACAGCTGACACTTCCTTTCTAGACAGCAGTGTATGAAAGAGTGGGGGTCCCTTCTTTTAAATAGCATTCTACTGGTTTAAGCTCTCACATAAAAAAACAGAGGACATATATAATTTATTTTCTTAATTCAGAGAGGTCAAAGCCACATTTCTGTTTCAGAATTCTTTACCTCAACTGTTCAATTTGTGTAAATTTGGATAAATAGGCTTGGATCCTTAGTCAGGCCAAACAAACAAAAGACATGACTGTGTAGACCAGCAGGTAAATCACTCAGCTGTGAAGAAAGAAGCAAGGCCTTCCAAGACACATTTTATCCAACAAACACCATATATAAAGACACCTGGAAGCTGTTTGCAAAGCACAGATCTGAAGCTTCTAGGACCGTGAAAGATTGGAAGGTGAAGGTCTGCATTTGAATTCCCCTAAGAGGATAAAATTACTGAGGTGTTTCACAGTCTAAGCAGTGCTGAAAAACAGTCTGGCCAAAAGGGAAAGGGAGATATTTTTCTTCCTCTCCTCTGAAAGTATTCAGAAAGCACACAGCAAACCTTTTTTGGATCTTGAAGGAACACTTACTTTCTGGAAAGAACTGAAGATGCCTGAACAAAAAAAGAATATGTGTGTCTTCCTAAATAGGATGCTTAGGGAGGGCATTATCTCCTTTGCTCTGCATTTTTGTTTTGTGGTAATACCTCTACATAGCTTCAGGCTGAACATAATAAATACAGGTGTATCCCTGTGCAGATTCTGGTCAGAAAAGTCTAATTCTAAGACAGGAAGGGCTTTAAGGGTGGATAGAAACTGGGAAGGCAAAAAGCAAAACTACAAAACTCAACTGTTTATGCAGCTGCCAGAAATAACTGTTTCTGTAACATACAGCAATTTACAAGAGAGCACATCCTAAATTCTTTGCAATGCATTATTAAGGAATTAGGACATTGCAGGGGAGAACAGAAAGATGTTCTGCTGCCTCAAAAATGAGCTATAATCTGTGCTGATTTTAGGTTCCCTTGTGCCATCCTTGATCCAACCCTGGTAAGCCTAAGGAAAAAAAAAATTCTTCCCTTGCCTTTTCCTTCCCACTTAAAAATAATAATACTGAGGGCTCATACACATTCTTCATAAACTTCTCAGTATTATATACAGTTTTGGAGATAAGCACCACTACTGGGCCTTTCCTTCTCACTCAGTGAGCTAAATAAATGCAGAAATTTAAAGCTAACACTGCTTAAATTGGTCAATTTATTATTTTCTTAGAATCGATAAGAATTGAAAGCAACCCTAAATGGGCAAGTTAGTACTAATGACATTGGTATTGTTGCACCCTCTGACACCATCAAACACGGTAATAAAACTTTCACCAAAGAAAATCACAATGTTCATTTTTCTATTCTGTTTGCTGCTAATTCAAGAAGACAGAACTTGAAAAAAAACACAAGAACAACAGGGTGGTGGCTGATGCATTCCAGGCATTGCTCTCTTTAACTCTGCCTTTTTCAAAAACAAGCAAGTCTGTACAAATATTGCTTTGCTATAAATAAATTCAAATTAACTTCTAAGTCAGACTAATTTGCAAATCAAAACTGCCTGGTCCTAACAAGGCTCACAATGTCATGATTCTAACGAAAGAGCAGCGAAGCTATCTCTGACCTAAAATTAATCAAATTATGCTTTGTAGAAACATTGTCCAATCCTTCTCCCTTACAGAATATCTTTGGCTCCATTAGCAAAGTTAATTCTTCCTTTGCTTTCAGTAAAAAATTACTGCTACAAGTTGATGGCAGCCTATGGTTTTCAAGTCTTATTTTTAACTCTGATATCAACCCAAACTATGTCTTACAGCAGCAGCTGCTGCTAAAACTACAAGACTAAAAATTGCTACACAGTTGACTTTGGCTGGGCTGGAAAATGTTGCTGTTTGCCTGTCTTTCCAACAAAGATAGTATTTTTAGCTGTTTGACTGGCTGAAAAGTAGAGATCCAACCTCTGAAATTCCTGATTGCCCTACTGGTGACTGGTACATCTACAAGAAACTTACCTGTATCTCTTCCCCAAATTTAAACTCCTTCACTTCTGCATTATGTGAGCAAACAAAATCAACAGCTCATCTCTCATTTGGCATTTCTGCTGAATTAGTACAGCCGATGATTTCCAGATCCTCTCTTTGGACTAGCATTTGGTGTTTCTGTGAATTATGTTATTCAGCCTGCTCCAGCCTCCCCCATGCATCTGCCTTATATGTAATAAATATACTTTCTTGCAGTCTTCCCCCCATCCAGAGAAAAAACCAAAAGCAATCCCAAAATCTCTACTGATTTTTCATCCTCTGGTCAACATTGGTATGAAGAACTAACATATCTAAAGAGCTCGGCCTCTGCTAATTCAAAGCACAGTAATTTTCTGCCAGGTGTTCCCTTGAGCAAGTATGCAATTCTACAGTACCTCTGGCAATGTCTTTGCCTTCCATATCTTTCAATATTACTGACTTTCCTTTTGTAATAAGAATAGCATCGCCTTCCCACTTCTTGTGCTTTTTCTTTGATGCCTTACACCACACGACACTGAAATATTTCACAAGGCAGTCAGGTGGTTCCTGAACTGCTTCTTCCTTTGCAGTCCCTGATGTTGGCAAATACAGTGCATCTAAAAGGGAAATAAAATAACAAAAAATATCTCAGGCTCTCCTGATAAAGTGTACAGTCTTTTGCATTTCAAAAAATCAAGGACAATCTATATATTTCATCTTATATAAACAAAGTGGTATATTTCCTGTCCTTATGGGAAGTTTGGATTGAAACAGAGCACCACATAAGGACTCATCCTAGAAAAAAACCAAAACAAATCAACATTACATTGTTTCAGAATGTATGTACTTCCAGGGAAATCAGATTATTTGTTGCATTAGTAAATGTCCTCCTAATTTGACATATATAAAGGATGATAAGAATGGAAAAAGAATAAAACGCTAAAAAAAAAAACAAAAGGGAAATGACCACAGTAGAAAATGAAAGCAGGGTCCTTGTGAGACAGTGCTGAGCAATGCTCTGAAAGCCAGGACAGCAACACAGAACTCAGAAAAGGGAACAAAGGAGTCCAGGAACCAGATCTGGAGCTGAAGTCATCTGTACTAGAAGGCAGAATAACCATAACTGTAATAATAAAAAATATAATTTCAACTCTTTTCCTTGCACCCTTCAAAAACAAGTAACTGTGCAAATCTTGAAACAGACCATCTCTTGAGTATGTACCAACCCAAACACTGTTACTAGGCTTAGATTGATTTAGATTTGTCAGCAGCTGCCCAGTTGTGCCATGGATGCAAATATTAAATAGGCAATATTTAGGTTAATATGGTTAAGAAATTATAATAGAACAGACAGCAGTTGATTATAGCATTGATTAAGAACAAACACATGCTTTCAAGAGTTAGCAATCTGAGACAAGTGATGGAAGAGAAGTCACCAGCATAACGTAAAGGAATATCTGTAGCATTCCTTTTCAGCACATGCACAGCTTCAAAAGGAGAATCAGACTAATTTTCATTAAAATACCTTTGCATGCTGGTTAAAAGCTTAAATCTGTTTGCTCCCTTGATTCCATCTGGGATTCAACACTATACAAATCTGTTACAGAAAAGAACTTATGCCACAGACTAACCTTTCCAAAATTTGCAAGTGTGCTGGTATTTAAAGGAGAAGCAGCAAGAGGAAATTGTTGCTCACAGTAATAGTCTGACAAAGAAGCAGCTTTTTGCTTCTACATCAAGTCTACATATTCTTAAAACTGCAAAATACTTGTAAGTTACATGCCTAAAATGAGTGCAATTTTTCAGACTAGTGTTTACTAAAAAGGTATTATCTAAATGAAAAATGCTGTATTTATCAAGTTGAATTTTCTTTCCAAAACACTCCGAAAATTGTATTGTCTGTACAGAACTCTTTGCTAACACAGTGCCTGAAGTAGACAGGATTTTCCATATAGAGAGGTTTCTTCAGTGCATTAGCCAACATTTGTAGTTTCATGCAGCAGATGTGTCCCCATCTCCAAGGAATAACAGAGCAGCTACTGAACACTGGCATTTCACAGAAGGATAAGAATATGGAACAGAGTAACCCTTTTCAAAATGTAGGGAATTCTTTGTAGATTAATCTTTGTAGATTAATCTTGGTAAATAAACCAGACAGTAACAAAAAAATCCTTGCAGCTCTATAAAAGACTATTGGATCTTCAGTAATCACAAGTGACAGGGTTTAGAGAAGTGAAAGAGAGAGGGGAAAGAGAGGAAACTTGTACCTTGCAAAAGATTAATTTTATTCTATATTGAGCTTCTAATTGTAAATTGATCCAACAGATAAATACATGGTTTTCTTTTTGTTTTTCAAACGGATTCTCTTAGTTTAATCAACAACTATTTTCCTTATATTAAGATTTTAAATAATTACTGCAAGAACTGGAGACTTCACTGCAGAACTTTCTTCTTCTCTCTTGAAGGATGGCCACCCATAAACAAATTATCACCTCTTTGTCTCCTTCACTGACCTCCCACATGAGTTTGGTGACCCCTGAGATCTGTTTTATAGTCACTGCTCTTTTACTCAGGGTGTCTTGGATGGTATTTATCTGAATCACCAGTGACTTAACTTTCAAGTCAATAACAAGGGCAAACTTTCCTTATCCCTGCTTCATTTAAAGTAATTAGAAAACAACTAATTTAGAAATAAAGCTGGAAATTGATAGTCTTTTATAACAATGACTTTTGCTGAAAAAGATTTCCAAAGCAACCTGTCCCCAATAAGAAGGAAACTGGGTACCAATATTCCATGCAATACTACCATGTTCCTATAGGGAAAATTAATCATTATAGCCTCTGCAATGTTCAGATTTCTTCCTTCGTCTTCTGAATCACCATAACTTCTGCTTACAGAAATATTCAATAACAATGTTTCTATGGTATATAAATTATCTTCCTTTTACCAATAACTACAGTATCATTTCATGTAAAAGTGTAAGGTTTTTTTAATTAAACATTTTTATGTAAAAATAATTATATCCTCTCAAAATTATCTTCCATATAACTTCCTTGCGTAGGAAACCTAAACCTGTTCGCCAACAATGCTGATTAGGTACTTGCATTCAACCTCTTTTTATCTTATCAGTTTTGTTTGTATTCAGCTCCACACCTATTTACCTTTAAAGATTATTCCAGCACAATAGCAGAATATTCAAATCCAATACAGCGTCAGTGAGCTTTTCAGGAATTGAAACGAGAATGGTATGTTATGCACAGGAACTAAGTTCAGTGTTTGACACAGGGGTACAGTGAGCAGTGGATTCAACAGAAAACCCTTGCTGCTCAGAGGCCATGGAACGTATCTGAAATAGGGCTGGATTTGTTGAAACCTGGAAGACAAACTGCAATTGTACCTTCTGAGCTCTGCTGTTAATCAGTTCAGAGTGAAAATAATAAGTAACAGCAACCATGCATACACCGTGGTATGAGAAACATCAGGAAATCATGCCCACTCATTTCTCTCCCAAGCAGTCAAAAGCCCAGCCTGGCAGTGAGGTTTGCTTAACCATGAAGAAATGGTAGCAAGAGGCATGGCTCTCCTCCCAAAGCAAGGGCTTGGGAACTTTAAAGACATGGCTAACAAGGCTTTGAAAAGCTTCCACAAATAAAGCTTTCTCTCTATGGTTGAGAAAATGAGGGCTTAGGTTTCAAGATATGAACCATAGCCTCGCTGATATGAGGAAAAGTTTCAGCAGCCTCAGGAAGGTGATGATTTACAGAAATCAGGACGAGATCCAGGACAGGGGACGGGGAGCATTCCAATGGCAAACTAGTTTAACCAGTTTCTGATGAGCAGGATTTAGAGAAAATACATCCATTAAGTGCGTTAGGTTACTCCCAGCACAGCAAGAAAGTGGCCGTGTTATGAAAGCCAAGTTAGCCAAGGTAACTCAAGCGCTCATTTTCAGGGCACTGTGGGCTGCAGCACCCCGAGTACACGCGTGCTGCTGTGAGGAGTGAAAGGCACACTCCGGTGAGCCAGGCCAGCTTGGCCTGGGTGCGGTTTCACGGATGGCTTAACCCCATCCAACTGCAGGCTGCTGCCAAAGCCCGCGAGCTCACCTTTCCTTCCCTCTCCTGCTCTGCTGCTCATCCACCAGCTGCAGGAAAGCCAGCTCAATGAATCCCATCACCAACTGCAGTCAATATAGGGGAGGGGTATGTACTGTTTGGACCAAGGAGACTGGGAGGCTGCCCGTTTTTTTTGTAGCAGCTACTGTAAGATTGGGGTGATTTTTAAACCATGGGTCCTGTGTTACCCATCATCTCCACACCTGAACTTCCACGATGTAACCATGTATTAAACGACAGGCAAGTTTTCCCTCAAGTGCCCTGAATCTTCTCAATAAAAAGTACTGTCACAATGCAAAAACGACATCTTAGGGAAGACAACTTTGATCCAAGTTGCACTCTATAGCACTAAGGAACAATTAAGAAATAGAGGGAGGCAAACCAAAAAATCTGAACTGCAGAAAAAGGAGACTGGAGCTTTAAATGAATCACAGCCCAAACTCAATGCCAGTGCCCTGCTGTAGCCTCTGCAGTGACTCTGCTCAAGTGCCATCAGTCTGCTCCATGGAGCTGGCACCATCTCTTTCTTCTGAGCAGAGGAAGTAATCGAAAAGTTCCTTAATTAAATCAATTTGTAACATTTTGAGAACAGACGTTTACATAGCAGTTAAATGTCTAGGTGCCTATGGAAGATCTATATGTCACACACTCCTAAAATATCCCAGGAATATTTAAAGAAATATGAGTCAGATAGCATTATCTTTCACTTGCAAAGCTATTTCAGTCTAATCATAAACTTAATACTATGCTAACATGTAAAGGTATATCAGTGTGCCTCCAAGATGGAAAAATCTGTAGTAACTCTTCCCATGGCACTTTTGTGAGACTTCAAGAAGAATGCAAACAGTAAGAGTCAAGCTGGCTTGCCCTAAACCTACAGCAATCAATGACAGTTGAGACTACATTTCAGAGTAATTCAATTACAACCCAGAGCTTTGTACCTCTCTTTCCAAGACAAGCATTTGTAATTCATTTTGCATGTAGGAGCATAGAAAACAAACTCACCTAAAGACTGATATTTCAAGCAGGAATATTTTCTTTGGAAAACACATTGCTCTAAATCCAAAATTATTTTTTAAAATATTAAAAAAAATACAATTTGCATTTTTGTTTAAACTTCTGTTTCAAAGTCTCTTAATAATCTGAAATGCCAATCAAACCAGCCTCTAGATTCCTGGCCATGCAATAGTATGGGGATTTCCTTCAGTAGATTTTGTTTTACTAAGCTAATAACTTTGCCAGGCCTTCATGAGTCCATTGAACATCTTCCATGCCAGCTGTCTCCATTTAAGCACACGTATTCACACACAGACACAATGTCCATATAAACAGGCAGTGAAAGAACAATCACTGTTTATAAGAAAAAAAATCACAAATTAATCCTCCAGTCTTAACCACAATGAACTCTTATTCCTTGTAGAGGAGATAACACTTTTTTTGTTTTTGCTAAGGTGAAACATCATCCATTCCTGAAAGCTAAAGCTCTTAGAAAGACTGTGCAGTCTGCATAGTCTCTACAGCTTAATTTCTCAAGGATTACACACTGGACATGCCCTAACTGAGGCCAAGAATAGGTTTCTCTGTAGTCACAGCTTTCACTGCTCAGACCTAAGTTGAGTTTCTCCCACAGTTCCAGCAGGGGATGTTTCCATGGCCCTGTCCTTCACACCATCTTCCACTCTCCTGGCACCAAACAGGTAAGGACGGCAGAAGGGACAAGGATCAGCTACAAGGAAAAGGAATTTCAGAGATGAAGCCTGATAAGACTATTGCTGATAAGGAAGGCTGATGTTGAACCAGTGGAAAATTGGCAACTGGGTAAAAGACTGGAAGTCTGAGCTGGAAGCAGAGCGTGCAGGGAAAGGCTAGAAACCAGACAGGGAGTAAAAGAGTAAGAAGGCAAGAGGATATGTTAGGAGGATGGCTGGGAAGAACCACTCAGGGAGACTGGGACTGGGTTCCAGTGTAAGAGTCAAGGACCAGAGAGCTGGAATTTTATGAGTAGGAAGTGGTGCAAATAAAAACCAACAACTTACTGCCTCTTATCTCTGACCCTCAAAATGCAAGTTTCACTATGAAAATATACAGCTAGAAAACACTGAGGGAAATCACAGGACAACTCAGGAGGGGAAAATGAGAACAGGAGCTGATTAGGCAATAACAGGGAAAACAGAAGTGGAAAATGACAACAGAAGAAACCAACTAAAGACAACATTATATTGACACATTAAAAATGGCAAGCAGCTGAGCACACAAGAGCACTGACTGCACAAAGACATGAAGGGCACTCACATAAACACAACATACTGGTAAACAGGTCCCATTTCCCCCATCCTTCAACTTTTTCCCTAATTCAATTTTTAAGATTATCACGGTGGTCTTAACAATAGTCAGCTTAAAAATACTGTAAATATAACACTGTTGCATAAAATTTTACAAACTCTGGATTGGTAGCTGATCTACAGGTGAATAGGGAGGAAATGGAAGATTTAGGTGTAACATAAGAGCTGGAGGTAATTAAGCTACTCAACTGGATCCATTTCACATATCATTCCCTGCAAGACAAACCCAAATTAATTTTGAGTTTAGGACCAGCAGAAGACCCAGAATCAGCCAAGTATCTTCTGGTGGACAAGTCCACATAGGCAAAGCACAAACTAAAGCCTGAACCATTGTATCACATGCAAACCTCACTGGGCAAAACACTGCATGCCTTGATATTAATGGTGTACACTGAATTCAGTGTTGTCTTAATGCAGTAATTTGCTTTATTACTTTAAAGGGGAAAGAAGGTTTTCAGCCCTGTCTTACATAGATTAAAATATCAAATTATATGGAATGATCTGTTTAGAAATGTTAATTTGCTCCAAAACCCAAAAGATTAACAACCGTGTAGTACAAAACAACACTACCCACCTGCCCACCATCCCTATGACCCATCTTCACCAAGTGAATAGTTCTAAGGTTGTGAAGTCAAGCAAAGTTTGAAGATGTCAAAAATAAGGTGTTCCAGTGACCTGATCTGCCCCACTGTGCACATACATTTATGATAAAAGTCTTTAGAGAAAACATGCTGCGCTACACTGCCATGGGACCTCTTGATCATTCTGTCCAGAGAACTGAACTGCTGGAAAGGCAGGAAAAGTGGCAGGAAAAAAGGCCGCTGTTGCCTGGTGCCACCCCTGCACTGCTTTATTGTAAATTGCAAAAGGTGTGGGATGGACAAGGCTGCAAGGATAGACAGCCCAATCTTGTGGTTAGATAGGGTGAATAATGCCTTAAACTGGACTTTACTTGCACGTCTTCTGGAGTTTCTCTGGGATGTCAAGAAAGTAATTTAACCCCAACTTTCAGCAATAAACATTTGTCTGAGTGCCTGACTTGTGATTCAGTCTCGTTTGTATTAATAGTGAACACTCATGGGTGTAACTGGAAGTTGTGGTTGGGAAAGATTAACTGTACAGTATCCTAAAGCACTGAGACAATGAAGTCCTCCATGATTCAGTCTGCACCTTCCATAAAAGTAGGATTTTTTTGGTGTTATTCTCTTTGCCTCAACTCGCACTTTAACTCCTAGAAGGTGGAGATTATACCAACTTTTTGTCTCACAAAATTGTGAAATGTAATTACATCTCATAGGCACTCAGATACTATCACAATGAGCACCAGAGGAAAAAATATTGGCTAATTCAAAATAGTTTGAAAAATGTGCTGAGAACAAGGTGTAGCTCTATAACTGAACAAAGAGGTGGAAAGAAAATACTGAATAGTGACTCACTGAGTTGACACAGTTCATTCTGTGAACTGGCAAGGAAACCTACAGAAATAAATCCTTAATCATGTACTTAATGACTATACCAAATAGAATGTGAAAACTGGGTTCAGGTTGTGCTATTTATGAGTTTTTGAACACTTGAGTATGGAATCTTTATTTTCAAATAGGAACTTTCTATATACAATAATAGAGCTGATAGATGTATTTAATACAAACATGTAGGAATCATCCTTTCATCACCATTTAATGAAACATTTACCTCTTAAGGGTATCAGCTGCAGAGGAGGGAGGATGGAGAGCACATACTTTCAAAATTACAGCTCCATGACAGAAAACTATTCTTCCTAAACGTCTCAGCTGTCTAAAAATCCAACTGACTCCAGCTTTAACTGTAAAAATTTAATGAACTAAGCTGAAAGCTTCTGTCAGGTCCACAGAAATAGATGTGCAAGTCCTATTATCAGAGGAAAAAGCAGCATCATTGAGAATTCTGAAAGGCTGCAGGCATCATTTGGTGCAGTGAGCCAGATCAGCTCAGTAAAACATTGGAACCAGTCAAATGCCATCCAAATCGACTGTTTACTATACTTCTAAATGTTGCCATCCACACTGAAAGTTGTTTTGATTAATTTGTCAAGTAAAGGGTTTTTTACTTCAAAAAATAAATGCAGAAGTGATACCCAAAAGCAAAATTTATTCTTGGGTTCTGTAAATATTGAATGTTATTGCAATAAATTATAGTGTAAATGTGATATGAAAATATTCAAAATATTTAAATTACCAAAAAACCCACATTATTAAAAAATAGTTACTAGACTATTACACAATCACGGGCTAATTGTAGCCTGATCAAAAAGCAGTCATTTTTGGAAGCAGTTTGCAGATATAAGTGTTCATTCTTTTGTGTTTAAATGTAAATAGAAGATACTCAGCTAAACCCATATGTGGTACTTTGAAAATATGTGGTTTGGCATTCTCTTAATCATTTCTTATTAATTCTGTCATTTTTGTAGAAAAATAAAACTATTTCTGTACTGTACAAAACCTCTGTTCCTAAAATGCAAAGACTTAGATCTGTAACAAAAAGCAAGCAAGCAGAAAGGGATTTATTAAGATTACATATCCTTCATATTAACCTCTGTTTTTAGCACATATTGGAAGTAAAATCACATTTCATATCCTGTTTGTGTTTGTTAATGGCCATCTTTGACTTCCCTGCATTATAGTAAAGAGTCCTTAAAATACAAGTAATCAATGAAACTTATGCCAACTGTCACAAGCATGAAACAGAAGATATTTCTGTCCTAAATTATTTAAACAGGACTGTTTAAAATTTATGACGTTACCCTGGGAAGAGGCACACAAAGGATGAGTCATATTTTTTAGAATTTTCATGTGTTATACAGCAATGATTACTTGCAGAGTGGCTGACGAAATATTTGGAAAGGGAAAAAGTAATCTTTCCAAATCAAGTTACGTAACTTTGATTTACATAAATGTAATCCATTCAGTAGTCCAAGCAGAAAAGTTATATTTATGGCCCAAACACAAAAACCTAGAGCTTTAGTTGTAATTCTTACTAGGAAAGCAAAATAGAACAGGGAAAATGAAGGAGGGAAGATAAGAAATTAATCATGTGGAGGTATGAGGTATTTACTGTGCTGCCTTTGCTGGCTCTGGATGTAAGAAAACTGAATACAACTTCAATTGCATAGAAATTCCAATGCAAATTAATAAGATCATTCCATGCAGGAAGCCTTAAATTCGTGATGCCTTTAACAGAGCCTACTTTATGTCAACCCTGCCTATTTCTGGTCCGGAGTTGGCCACTTATATAAGGATACGCTAGAAGACATGGAGATGTGGCAGCTTTCCACCAGCAGACTGGCTCTACTTGCTATTCCCAAAGGACTGATTTGACCCTTGGTGTCACTGGAAAGACTCTGCAGCACGTGCAGCTCTTCTTATCAACTGCCCCTGTATGCATCTCGTTGGGTATGAGTGTGCCTATGGACATAAGTGCATGGGCACGCTCATGAGAGAAGGATAAGATTTAGAAAAAGATTAAACTTATCTCTATTGCCTCTGAAAACAAGCTTTAGAGATACCCACTAGATCTTCAGAGCTAAAAGTTTCTGAAACTCTCCAAGTATATTTAAGTTCTGCACTGCTGAAAAACATCTTCAGTGCCATCTCAGAAGTTCACTTAGGAATTGTGTATTTTTAAAACTCAAGTACAGCAAATTAGCACATACAGTTACATAACAAAAACTATTCTGAAAGGAATAGATTTTATCTAGCAGAATTAATTACAACAAACAGCAAAGGCTAAATTCCCTAAACAAACTTAGTCCAGCCCTTTTCTGCACACGCAGTATGCAGCACTCTAAATCACAGAGCTACAACCCATATTTTCCAGGCTATTGTTGGTCTTTTTGCAAAAGAGCTGGGCCATTACCTATCCAACTGGACAGTCAAACAGCTCTGAAATCCTTCCTGCCCCAAAAGAAGGGCACACGTGCTTGAGATCCATGTTGCCACCTGCCACCATCTGGATCAAAACAAAGTGGCTTCCTCACTGAGGCTGTCTGTCCCATTACTGGCAAAAAACTACATTTTCTTGCTTTCATTCAAGGTGTTCACAGCTGAGAACTCCCTGATCCACTCTCAAGAGTGCAATGTGCTCAGGCTGGACAGGCTTTCCTAAGAATTAGTTGTCATGAACTACATCCAAAGTGTAACAAACTTGTTCTGAAAATGATCACCTTCTGTGTTTGTTAATGATTTACAAATTAAGACAAACTTGGGTGAGGTTTTTAAGAAATGGCCAATGACCAGCTTGATGCCAAGTTTCAAGTACTTTTTCAAAAGCTCAGGGAAACTGGAACACTACAAAGGAAAGATGATAAAAATTCAATATATGCTAAACAGAGTATTCTCCCTGCAATTTGATTCACAGGAAGAAGATGAGTCATCAACAAACACATTTCTATAACACAGACATTATAGCCTGAGAGGAGGTAACACAGCATAAAGTAGCTTTGCCAAACTGATAGTTAATGCTAGTAAGGTCATCCTGTCATGAACAACCTACTGCCAGAGCCTCCTTACAATGCAAAACAACACGAACATTACTTGGGTGAAACCTGCAGAGCTTAAAAGTCAATTTTGTTTGGAGGTGGCTTGCAGTGCAGCCCAAAACAAATGCCATATTAGAATAGAGAACACAGCAATAGCAATAATAACATACTGGTTTAAATCCTGTATCTCTGTTACCTACCACACATAAACGTTTTGATTTCACAAAATGGTATTCTTAATGTTATCGACAAGTGGCCTATGTAAAATTTATCTGCAAACTGCTGCTGATTTATGATAAATTACTTTTCACATTACATATTCAGTTATTAATAACAAATACAACACAACAATACTGCAAGTTTTTATCTGAGGTAATGCAAGACACAAACAATATTGTAGCAAATAACCACAGGCACTCCAACATCCTTTCTCCCCATCCCCAAACTAGATAAACACTTTATCCAATTGCTTCTGTTAAATGATTGAAAGCTATAAATATAAAATTTAAAATCAGTCATTTATAAACTTGTTTACTTATTTCAAGCATGTAGAAAATTCCAAACTTTGAAAATTAATGCATTTTGAGAAAATATTAGTAATACAGGCAAGGCTCTCACAACAACATACAAAGCAAGCAAATGGCGACACACAGGATACTGAAATCAAAATGACTGAGCCTTAACCAAACTGGGTCCTGAAGTCAACCAAATATGGAGGGGCAATGTAAGCCAGTGGAATTATTTTTTCATGGTATTTATGTCAAATTATGCTAGTTATTGTGCCTAACTATAAATGAAAACCAAGAGCTAAAAGGGAATGGCCAGGAAACAATGACTTCTTTTAAAAAACATATATAATTGCATATGTCAAATACAAAAAAATAAAATAACCAGTAGCATTTTCCAAGTCTGCAGTTTTGTTAAAGAGCAAATAGAAATCATCAATTATGTGGAGTAACTGCTGATTAAGCATTCAATTTAAATTATATTATATTCTTCTTGTGTGAGTAATACAGAGTCAAACAAGATGTTAAACTGAAGATAAATTTGGATGCATCTACAATCATTCTGTGTAATCACTAGGATAAAACAGTGTGAAAATCCCATAGCATGGAACAAAGGCAGAGGCAGTGGGGAATGCCAGTGCCTACGGATGGCTGAGCTTTCCTTGGGTTCTCTGACCCTCATCCACCTCCCTACATACACGAATCAAAAGCAAGGTTTTGAACTATTTTACCACTGCACAACTGTAGGTTTTACAAGGCAGAATTCACATTTTCTTACTTAGCATTCAAAGGAACTTCAGGAAACTGCATCTTTAGTATGGAGAAAAACTTTACCCAAACTGGGATGCCATTTAAGAGCAAGAATCACTACACAGAGGCTGACACCAAGGCAAATACTTTTGGTTTTAGCAGAGATAAAGCACAAACAGAAGTCACAGAATGACTGAAATTTAGTCCTGTGTTACACAGACAGCTAACAGACATTATTTTGACCACTGTAAACAGCACCTTTTTTTACTCTAAGACACAGGCAGCAAGACCTCTCAAATGATTTAAGACCTGGATATCAAAAAACAGAATAATGGCCTTACTTGTTAGGAATACACACTGAGAAGCTATATATAATGCATTTTAATACTAAAAATGTTCTTTTTAGAGGCTTTTTATTTTCATAGCCAGAATGGAAAAGGAATCAACCTCCTAGGAAAACAACATTTTATCATCTTCTTGAGTAGCTGTTTTATTATTTTACTGAAGTTAAAATTGACATGGAAGCATCCTAAAGCACTTTAAAAAAGGACACAGGATATTTTAAAAGACAGCTTAACCAGGCAGCCTGGGTACCACAATTTCTTGTTTCTTCCTCCCACTTAGAAACAACTATCACTTAATTATAAGGAACTTAATGGCTTAAACTATCGGAAATCCAGTGAGCACAAGTTTGCCCAAAGAAAGACAATGTGTAAGCTTGAGTTTATGCATTTTCATTGTAGGGGGGAAAAAAATCCCGAGTCAGAAAATGTGCAGAAATATAAATGAAAGAAATAAATTTAAGCTAGTTAAGTGAAAAATGTTAGAAAATAGGGGTATGACAAGTACAATTAGCTACAACCAATCTCTCCCAGTCTTGGAGCATTCTCTCTTACCATTTCTACCTGATAAGAACTCTCATTTAAAGCAAGCATTCCACAAGAATCAAAAGCTTACAGGGGGAAGCAGGAACAAAAAAAGCAAGATAATTTAGGTAGCAGCAATGAAATTATAGACTGACTGTTACCAGTTACTTGGATGAAATTATACAACATGTTATCACAATTATCACAAAGTTACCACAGGTACAGTTTTTTATTCTAATCCTAAACATAAATCCACTAGATGTTTGGAATTAAGTTACTCCTACAGCCTGTTTATTGCACTTATCTTGGTAGAAGGACACGAACATATGGTAGAAATTTGTCCTTGCCTAAAATTACTCTGCTTGTACTCTGTACATTAGAAACATGCAGACAGGGAATGGCACTGCCAGATGTAGCAAACGGAGTAAGAGGATAAGAATGAGGGTGAAGTAGGGCAGGGCTTCCTACCATCCTTTCACACATGCTAGCACAGTATCATTTGCTGGAACAGTAAAAATTCATAGCACTTCATAGTCCAGAAGGACCAGACACAGCTGTGGTGCTTGTACCAAGCATTAGGAATACATGGAAAAAAAAGCCAGGAACAGGCACAGAGAAGTGAGAAGTCAGTTTCAGAAAGATAAACGGATACTGTAAAGCAGATGTGGAGTGAGAAAGAAATGCAAATCCACCAACACAGAGAGGTATAATATATAATCAGCACCACACTGCACTGAGAGAGCAATACAATGGCACTGAAGGAGGAAACACTTCTCTAGTGAAAGGAAATAACCATCTCTCTAGCAAAGAAAGGAGCGAGCTCCATGGGCACTCAACGGATATCTCTTCCTTTCTCCAGCTCCCCAAAAGTCAAAAGAAATAAAAAATGAGAAGCATGAGATCTCTGAACTAGACATGCTGCTTGAAGGTAAGAATAAATATCTTCCACTAACAAGTGACACGAAGTCAGAACAAAAAAGCATGGAAGAACACCAACTATAAGAGGACAGAGTATTTTATTTCTTTACTCATTTGCATCCTTCCCCTTCCAACATCAAGAACACAAGGGAGACTTTGCTTTACAGAGTCCTATTTTTGCAACTACTTTGCCTGCCAGTACAGAAAAGACTATAAACTTTCCCAGACTGAAAATTGCTGTAGTTCTAGTCCTCAAAATAAAAATACCATGCTAGTAGAAACCCTGGAAGTCACCTCTTCATCTAGCATCAGTGGCCAGTGTTAAGAGTACCTATAATTCAAAACCACTGCAAGACAATGAGCTGTATGTAAATTTTTTACAAACTACTAGAAACCTGCTCATTTGCAAGTTTACATATATATATTATATATAAGAACAGAATCTAGTAATTCCTTACCACTGAAAACCAGAATTCTGATTTTCAGCTGAAAGGATAAGATAATGCATTTCCAAATTACAAGACAAGGGCAGATAATTTAGTGCTGTTTCCCATTTCTGAGAAGCAGAACAAATAAAATCTATATTTATTTATTAAAGCCAGCATTTTGATTCTTGTAAACTCAGAGAAGCGAGTATCTCCTTGAAGCATTTCCAGCTACACAAAAACAGATCAATGTCCTTGAACTAAGAAACACAGCAGAAAGCCAAGGACTGTACTGGAACAAAGGCCACTTATCCAGGCACCATCATTTTCAGTGCACAGAGAAATTCTCAAAACACTTACAGTACTCTCTTCTCAAGAAAACAACTGAAAAGGTATTGAATAAGGAACTCCACACTGTCAACACCTGTTTTCACTGTTCTATATTTTTCCTCAGTTTGCAAATAAAAGACTTATTTCCTTTACTTTTCCTACCAGAAACCTGTTAAAGTTATCCTAGGCAGTGACAGTCAAGATTATTCTATCACAAAATCTAACTACAATTCTTTAAGCTCCATTAGCTCCTCAACTACACCTATATGCTTCCAGTCTTCAGTAAGTACCTACCCCAGCGGTACCTGATCTATTCAGAAGACCGACAAGGTGTGAGGCTTACCTCATTGAGAGTTTCCTGACACAGACTAGTGCCCCATGTTTGCATACAGAGGTTTGTGGAAGTGGAGAAAGAAGCAAATTTGGGAAAACAGTAGTGACAGGAGTGAGGAAGAAACAGTCTTCTTCCTATTGCTTTTGTTCATTCTGTTCCTCTGAACATTCCTCTGAGATGGGAGGCACCAGAGGAATTACATTTCCTTTGTTCTTTTTCCTGGATGCTGTCCTTCATTTCCTTTTCTTGCTGTAAAGGTTAGAGAAAGGGGAAAGCATTGTTACGGGGAGTAAGGAGCCAGAGGTCTAAGGCAGTTGTGGATCCATTCACAACAGGCAGGAGACCAAAAATCATTAAGAAATTAATCATCAGGGACTAATATTTTCCACCTATTTTTCTTCCAGTTATGAATGTTGATCATAACTACAGAGGAAACAGCTGCTACCAGGACAGACAGAAGAATCAATTTTGTTTTCATGTGAGGTTTTTTTATTTGAAACTAATCGAAAGATCGGAACAACAGCATCTATAAAAGGGACCCAGAATAACACAATCTTCTGTTGATTTCAAGTCACAGGTTACTTACATACATAAACTATTTTATTTCAGTAGCTTAGTCATAGTGATATTGATCAAAGGCACCTGCAACTGTCTTGGTTGCACATGCATTGTAGTAATTATGCATGCAAATGAGCAAAGTAGATATTTATGTGGTTGATCACCAGTATAATTACTATAACTGAATACACAATCATGGTAACTGTACACACAAATTACACATGCATGCAGTTTTAAAAACCAAGTGTTGCATTCATTGTCTCAATTCTGATAACATCCTATGGAAACATTTCTCCACTGGAAACAATTTAAAAGTATTAACTTTTAAAAAGATGCACATTTATTCAACTGTCTACTGAACATTAAAAAAATATAACAATCCAGTAATTTTGTTTTCCAAGCTGACATATCAGCAAAATGACACTACTGTCACAAGATTTACCAACTTAAAAAGAATAAAACATTTAAACATAGCCTCTTATTTCTCTTGTTCTTATATGCACTTATTTACCTGCAACTTCATTAAGATATTAAAGGTGATTATTTGAAAAAATAATGCATATGACCAACATTTTTAGCAAGAGCTGAGTTAAATTTCCATTACCTCATCACAACTCTAGTGATAAGTCAAAATATTTTTAAAGTTTGGATTTTTATCAATCTAAACAAACGTGGATTTGATTATACTTTAGACCAGAAGAGCTGGTGCATTAAAACTCATATGAGGTATTTTTCTAGGGTACTTAAACAACATATGCTTTCATGTCTCAAGCCCAGATTTTGATCCATCCATGTTAGCATAAAAAACAATTTTGCATTTATTATTAAGTATTTCAAAGAATATGACAGAAGTAATAAAATATTTAGATACTGCTGTATTCTGGCAGATCATGGCGTAGTCGTATTGCCTTCAGCTTCTCTACTTTGATTTTTGTTCGCAACAGTTCTTCTTCCAGTTGCTGCTTTCTTTTCAAACCATCCCTTTTCTCTTGGACATAAAGACCAATTTTTCTTTGGTTTTCTAATATTATTTGATGCTCCTCTTTCAGCATTTGTAACATCTGTGGGTCATAACCATACATTGGTCTAAAGCGTTCTCCAACCTCAAGCCTAAAAAACTCATCTCTTCTTGGTACAGGGGAAGGAGACATCATCACTCTCATATCAACTGAAGACACTGATGTTGAAGGAGACCTTTCCATAATATGCACCAGCTGGTGTTCTTCCTCTTGTCCTAAGTTCTCATTTTGCTGTGAGTCTATAATCAGAGAAGGAGGGGGTTTGACATCCTCTTCTGACTGCAAGTCCATCATGACTGTCGCAGGATGGTGATCCAACATTGCCTGTGGCGAACTGGTACCAGCAATTGTTTCTTTATCGATACTAGCACTAGAACACATAAAATCATATTTAAATAATCCATTAAAAACTATTTTAAAAGGCATAGCTGTACGTAACCAAAGCTTCATTTGAATATTACTCTGCTGTCTGTGTTCAGGACTCTATTTCATTATCTGAACACCATTTGTTTCCCTGCTTCTTTCTACCACACAGACACAGCTCTTACTTCTTACTTAAAATCTTACTCAGATTTTACTGCTCTAAAGGCAGTACAGCCAACAGAGAACTCATCTGGTAGGTCCCTCTGACACTGAAGAAGCAAGGACTGTTAGTGACAAAAGAAAGTATTTTTTAAAAAGCAGCATTAAGTCATACAAGTAACAGAGGAAAAACTTTATATAATACAAAAGCTGATTTTAAAAGAACATTAATTTAGATGAACTATGGCAGAAATATTTTTATCTCCCAAACTTATTTGACTCCCCCTGTTTTAATATGCTCCCTGTTTCTGATTCATACACCCAAGTACTTGGGGATTTTTTCAGTGTAAAATAATCACTAAATAAAATTACACAAAGATCCTTGGGGAAAGAAACCAGAGCCTAAAAGACAACCCTTGCCAGTAGATTTGGGAACCAAGCTAATTGCTGCTCCTTCTCTTCGAATCATGGATCTTAATATTTCTTCTGAAATATTCTGAAGCTCCAAGACACAGAAATGTTTCCATTAAGAACAGCCTACAGTTCTGTGCATTTCTTTTTCAAAGAACAACACCCACTTGACTCATCTGTCTTTGTGTAAATCCATGAGTCAGCAGCATCTCAAATCATGATTTGACATTGCACTGGCTTTGATGATAATAATGGCTCAAGCTGTTCCTGACACTTGTCTACCATCAGTTGTGTTTGAAACCCTACCCTTCTGCACATCACTCCTTTATTCAGGTAAGGCTTTTTAAAGTCAGATCAGCTTCTTGATCTATTACTGTACAGATCTACAAAGAATACTTGCAGCATGACTGGGAAGGCAGTATAGAGTTACATGGGAACACGAATATATTAACTTGGGATTGACAGCCAAGTCAGTGCACCCTCATGGCCAGGACTGTCTAAAACAGAGGCTATAACTGGTGGTTGCAGACTCAAAACATTTCTGAACTCTTCAAAAACTGCTGCTAGCAGTTAAAGGCAGCAAGTGGTCCATGATTAACACAATATTCACAGATGCTCCCTAATCCTGGAGGACTTGAGTCACCATCTTAAATTTGGGGGTGAGCAACAGACCTTTTCTATACCTTAAAATGCCTTCAGAGCCCTACAAGCCACACAGTGAGAAGCTATCTGATTATTAAAACCATCTTACTAACAGTCCTGGTTAGTAAGAGATGTGGGTTCAAATTCCCAGTGCAAAGAAGAAATGTAATTTATAAATTTATGCACATAAATGCACTAACTCCTTAATGAAAAGGTGGCATGATCATAGCTTCTGGATTTCCCATGGTCTTCAAAACTCTTGGTTTAAAAGAAATAAGCAATCATAGTTGCAGTTTCTGAAGGACCCTGACCTTGCCTGCCATCCATTAAAATGAAAATGCATTTTCTGTAATAAAAGCATGAAAGCTTCTCAATACTCAGTTGCAAAAAGACTCAGAAGTCAGGGCAATATAATTTCCAAAAACAAAGCCTGTCAACCACACAAACAACTTAAACTAACGATTCTTTAAAAAACATCGACCATCTGAAGCAGGTATTGAAAACGGACCTTACATTAATCCCCTCAAGAAAAAAAACAAGACAATCTTAATTCTATTGACTGTTACCTGAGCTGCCTATAGAGTATCAATTGTATCACCTTACTCCCTCCTACCTCATGCCACAAAGCTTCACTTTTCCCTACATGCTTCTTTCTCACATTGTTTTAGTTCTCTCAGCATCGGAAGCATTACCCTGCACACAAATTTTCACTTGTTTTCCCCAGTGCTGAGTGTTATTCTGAGTTTCCCCCCTCTTCACAACCACAGATTTTAATAAAGCTTCTCTCCTTCTTTGCTGGCACCTGGCCAGCTTCTAGCCTGAGAAAAGTGGAAACAACCAGCAGGAGAAGCAGGTCATTCTGACAAAAGGAAATGGAGAGAGGAGAAAGAGAAAGTAAGGGAGGTTAAATAGAAGAAAGAAAGGTAAAATTTTGTGTAGCATAGACTAGAGCCTCCAACCAGTGAAAAAAAATCCAGCTCTTGAAAGTGTAATCCACACAGAACTAGAAAAATCTACCAGATCTTCAGGTAACTCTGATGAGGCTTGTTGTTTTTTTTTTTCCTTAGTCAGCCTCTTAAGAGGGAAACAATTAGACAGCAAAGAGAGAAAGAAGGAATTGAGAAACAAAAGAGCTGCCTGTATGGTGGTTACTAATGTTGTTTCTGACAACTTGACTGAAAGAAAGACAAACAACAGTTACCACAATTGGGGCATGGTGTTTATAACCCTGCAGGCACCCGTGATTCACCAGGTTTCGTTTAAACAGAGCAAGCTAGAAATTGCTTAAAGGTGCGATTAAGAATTTGGGGCTTGTTATAAGTCATATTTCCCTCCTCTAAAAGCTAAGTCATATCCTGGTGAGTTAAAACCCAACATTGGGTTTATAAAATTAGGGTAAAATGCAACTCAGAGAACTATTAATTAATTATGTATTTGGTCAGGGAAAAAATAATCTTTTAAATTATGTTATTTTCCTTCATCCCCCAGTGTAGTGGCTATTCCTAGGAACAACCATTTTGGGTAAGCAGTAATCAAGTCAGTGTTCCCAGACCCTTAAAAAACTGGAAAAAATGTTTAAATTACAGGAGACAAACTATGGAGATCATTAGCTCTTAATCATTCACTAAAAGCATCAGTGCTTTTTATAAGCCGATGTACAAATTAAAGTTCGCACACTATTTTCTTTTCCCCCTCCTTACAAAAGTTGGTAGTCAAGACACTGCAACCTTTATTAGCGCAATTAAAAGCCTCATTTTGTTCCAGAGAATTCTTTGGAATGGTTCCTTCAGGGGCATTCACCAGGAGCAGCAGCACAGTCCAGTTGCTTTAGACTTCTTTACGCAAAGGACCCACAACAGAATATTTTTAGAGCATCTGGCATGTTGGGATTTAGACAATTGTTACCATTCAGTTCAACCAGTGGCACCATGAATCCAATTCAGCGAGTGTGCGCATGCCAGCTTTTCTTAGAGCGTTACGCTGCTGCACTCACTATCAGTATATCTGATTAAAATACGGAAAGTTCGCTTCCCATTAATCTGCTTGGGAAAATAAGAAAAATCAGAGCTTTCTCAAGGTTGCTGGGGAATTATTTGACTTCCCTCCCCCACTCCCTAGCTTAGTTTTTGTATCTGGAGGAACTAAAATCCAACCCAGGCATTTTTTGATCCCTCAAGGACCAATACAGAACCAGCAGAGTGTTGCAAGTCAGATATGAGGGGCATTAGCCAGCTGTGGGAGAAAGCCTGCACAGTGCCTGCCTGTATTATGTCTGGCTCAAATCTAGACGGTGTGTCTCACTTTACTGAGCAGTAAAAAAAAAGAAACCTTGCAAAAAAAGAAATAATAAAAAGAAAACTTCTAGTGCTGTACCTCTCAGTTTCTCTCTGTATTTAAACTACCTCACATATGACACAGAACTGCTTGGAGTTTAGACTGCAATTAGCTTTGCTCCAGCTTAAGGGAACCACCGTCAATGCAAGGAAAGTATAATTTAAAAAAACATTTGCACTTACAAAGGCACTGCAGTGTGGAGAATCAATTTTTTTTTCTTTAAAGGACTGGGATTAGCTAAAATACAACATGCAAACACCAGAGTAAAAGACAGAAAAAAGGTGAATAAGGTTTCTTAGCTCTGTGGACTAACTTTATTAAAAATCCTATATGAACTGGTAACAGTTCCATATGTTGCAAAATGACTGCAGTATTACCTTAAATGGAGGAGAATAGCCATCACTTTGCCAGTGTTTGAATAATCTGCCTATTAAAAGGTAGGGGAGGGGTAGAGGTTGGAGCTACTATTTCTCTTTGATTCTCTCTCTTAACCCTCACTTTCCAGAGTATGACAAAGACTCTGAAACAAGCTTTGAAAGAGCTGAAAAAAATTAATGCAATGCTAAGTCAACATAAAGCTTCTCATAAAACAAAAGCAGTATTATTTTTGTCATTGTTTCCCATTTGGGAATTTTCTCTGATAAACACTTCCTTTAGGTGCCTGAGCACAAGCAAAAGCGTTACAAAGTAGATAGGAGGCGCCATAATTTTCATTCAGTAACAAAATAAAAAGAATTGTCTCACCTTTGAACACTGCTCCTGTCTCTTAAACACACATTGGAAATCTGTGGAATCATCTCCACAACTTTCTTGGTTGGCTCGGAAATGCTGCTTTTACAATCTGAGTGAGTCTCCTTTTGCTGCAATAGCTCCTGTTTGGCATATTCTTTGAGCCTCTTGTACAGCGTGCGCAGGCCCTGTGCAGTGCGAGGAGGGCGATCTACTCCGATGGCATTGTAGTTATCAGCTATAATATCCCAGCATTTGTTTTTTTCCACTATTACAGAATGCTTATTGGTATGTTCCTCGAGAATTTTAACATACGGCTTCACGAGTTTTAGCAAATCGAGCTTTTCAGATAAGGTAAAATTAGAAGATCTGGCCTTCCCAACCATTGTTATCTTTGAATTAAGGAAGCCGTTCCTGGAGCCACCATGCAGTCCCTAGCTCTGCTCAGCTCTTTTTCACAAACAGAAAAAGATCAGGCTTAACTAGGCTAGTCTCATTTAGGCCCACGCCTACAAGGGAGGGTTTATTAAAATTCCTTCAGCTTAAGCTGACGCAGGTTCAGGAAATCTGCTTAAGCCAAGCCTGACCTACATAAGGCTTCAGACTGAAGAAGGCGAGAAGAAACAAGCAAAATACACTTTTGTATGAAGAGACCAGACATATGCAGGATTTAAAAACATAAAGGTTTAAAGATTAGCACGTTACCCAGCTAAAAATTACCTAATTTAGCCGGAGTAACAAGCTCTGACACATCTCCCAGCTCCCTCACACAATCTCAAACTGAAACCGTGCTGGAGATGATTTTACGTGTAACGACGTCCCCCCAAAAAAAGCAACAATTGCTTTGTGCGAGACAGGGCGCGTTACAGGGAGCGGGAGGCGAGAGGCGGCGGCGCGTGTGGAGAGAGCCCCGGCAGAGCCCCCGGCGCCATTTGCATAGAGCTGGTCCTGCTGTCAGTCACTGCGGGGCGGCATCTCCCCCAGCCGGCTGGTTACGCTCGGGCTTCGCCGCAAAGCTCGGCTTCTCCCGCACTCGGCAGCCGGCGACAGCCACCGGCACGGGGGCTCCTTAAAGAGCCCGCTGCGCTCGCCGGCCGAGCTCCGGCAGCGGCAGGAGCGGCGCGAACGCCTCGGTGCGAGCGGGCCCCGAGCGCCGCCGTGCCGGTCCTGAGGCGGCTCCCGGGCCGACCCCGGCAGCGCCCCTCGGCCGGGGCTGCCGGATTTACCGAGTGCGTTACAGCGTGTGGATACTGGGCTTTGCATAGTATCCACCGGCAAACAACTGACTCTTACTGTATTTATCCAGGCGTTTCTTCAGAATAATAATAAAAAAAATCTGATTTTTGTTAACAAGATGTGCCTCCATTTCTAGTGTTTGCTCAACAACGTATCACCTTAAAGCAAGCCTTCACATTAAAATGCGTGCAAGGCTTTACATTTCTGTGGTCCAAACTAAAGCAACAAATCAAAGAAAGAGAAAACCCAGCAGATAGAAGGAAAAGTATTCTCAAGTACAAAAAACAAAAACTAAGTTTGAAAAATGACGTACTCCACTGAAAGAGTCCGGAGGGTGGAAACAAACACCACTTGAGATAGTGGCAGCAGCTTCCTAAGCTTAACATGTCCAGCCTTGAAAACAAGAAGCCTAGAAGCAGGGGGAAGGAAAGAGAAATAATTATAGCTTGGAATATCCTAAGGCTATAAAGATCTAGGTATAAACTTGTTTGCTCCAAGGGGAAAAAGCCCAAAGCAGACACAAGCCACATTCAAAACAAGAAATTCACACTAAACAAAGGGAGACTTTTAACTGCTAAAAATCAATTAGCATTTAGAATAACAAGCACTTTTGGAACCATTTCTAAGACTTGGCTTGTCAGTACTACCTAACAAAATTGTGACCAGTCCACTTTGCTGGCATTGCTCTCAAGCCAAGGTTAAATAAAGCATTTTATAGTCTGAAGCCTATCACACTTAAGTTTGAGAAATAAAATACTCTTGTGGTTAGAAGAAGTGTATGAAAACCATTGCTTATAAACACCTAATCCTTTCCTATTTCCCCTCACTTTGCACTTTACTAATATTAAGAATAAAAATGCCAGTGGTTTGAGTTTTGGGGTTTAATTTATGTTCTTAGTTGTTCTTCAGTAACTGAAAAAAACTGGATGTGCTTCACATAGTTTAGACTCTGGCAGTATGAGCATTGAGGAGTCACAGGCAAGCCTATGCTGTACACTCCACTATTGAAGCAGTTGTGCAGTGCCCACCCAGACTCTTAACGTTTTAGTGACAAAAATAAGTCAGTGATTAAAGGCTCCTCCTTTAATCAGACACAAAGAGCACAAAGGAACAGTGTGGGGCAGAGGAACCCAAATAATTCAAATGAAAGAAATCAAGCACTCAGTCCAGCTGATCCCAGGCCCCAGGGACAAGGGAGACCCAAAGTCCACAGGAGAGGCTCTCTCTAGGACCACCTCACAGACTCAAGGAGGAGGTTATTGCTCACTCTGTATGGGACTCATTGTGAGATGCCAGAAGGAGTATTTTGGGATTGCAGAAGGCAGCACAGGATATTCAGAGGAAGAACTGAAGGCAAGACAAGGGAGAGTGAACGATAGAAGTGGTTTGGGAAGGAACAAGCATAGGAGGATACTAGAAGGGGGTTGAGGGGAGGGAGGGAAGGGCTAACAGGGGCCAGGTGCATGTGAACAGGTGGCTGCCCAGTATGATTGTTCAGCCATGCCCTGGGCCTGAGCACTGCAGATTGTCCTGTCTGCTTGTTAAACTACATTTGCAATGGTTTTCCTGGGTAAGGGAAAAATCTCCATTCGGTGTGACCATGTACAGAAATATAGTTATCAGCAGCTGGAGTTGTACCACACAGGTCACAGGGGCCCAGGGTGCTTGAAGCACCAGAAGGCAGAGGCCAGAGCCTGATATCTGTGTCAGTGTGTGACCTCGAGCAAACTCCAAGTCAGACTAGCCACACAGAAGGCTTGGGAGCCCAGTGATCATGAGTCTGGGCCAGATACTGCAGAGACCAGAAGGTCTGAGATTTGGCTACTGGAGGGACACCAGGGGACAGGCCACTGGTCAGAGTGGCCCAGAGAGACTCCGTGAGTGTTTGTGTGTCAGCTGGGAGACCAGGGAATCCAGGGACCAGTAACTGAGCAGAGTAAGAATTTAAGGCCACTTGCTGGAGGATACATGTTGTATACATAAGCATTTACCACAAACAAGCTTTCTTCACCATCAGCCAGTGAATGGAAAAGATGAGGCCATTGAAGCAGCTTGTGTTTACTTGAGTGCTGAACTTTTTGATGTCTGGCTGTATATACACAAAAATGTACACACGTGCCTCTTAAGGATACATCCTTGTGGTCCTGGCCACAAGAAGCTGCAGCAGTCTCCTCTGTAATGAGCTACCAGATGCAGCAACTCCCAGTATTAGACTTAGCCAAACTTGTATTACTCTATTACCTTACTCTAAATGTTGCTAGAAAGACTAAGTTTCCACACTAATGTAATTATAGCAAAATACTGCTACAAAGTCTTTTTTTGAGCAAATGCCTGATGAAATGCCTGAATTACCTATTGTTCTGCATGAGGGTAAAATAACCCTTGTAAAAAATGAAGCTGGCAGCCAACCAAGATCTTTTTTTCCTTCTTTTTCCCCTTTTGAAAATAGTTCTGCTCATCAGCCTACGGTCATATCAGTACTTGGATGAGAAATCACAGAATGTGAAAAGCCTGGATATTAATGATACATATTGACATCTTCGAGCTAAAACAATAGGTGTAGCTCCAAGACAATTACAAAAACCAAAGATGTTGCCACAATCCACCCTTCATCCTACACCTTCCATCAACACATGCACTTATGCAACACAGTGCACAGCCTGTTCAGCAAGATGATCTAGCTACAGCATAATCTCTTTTGCAAGCATAAGAATTTAATATTAATTTAATAATTGGTTTAAGTCAACACAGATGTAGGACATTGTCAAAACAGTCACTTCTACCTCCCCCCAACCATGTCATGGTTCCTGCCCCTTCACTGTGCTGGTATAAGCACTCACAAATCTGGACAATTCATATTAATCATTTTTTTCTGAGTTGGGTTAGTTTTAATCATCAGCAGCTCCCTAATCCAGTATGCCACAGGACAAATAACTCACAGAAAGAAATATATTGAAAAGGCCTCTTCAGACTCGATCATTGCAGGGTGAATAGCAAACCATATTCCTTAAGACTTGTATTACCACAACTGAGAGGACAGCAAACCACAGGAAGTGGGAGAGAAATTCTGCACACCACTGAAGAAAATAAATATACATGCACCCTTTACCTCACTTCACTGCCTTCTATGCCTCTCGTTTTTGTTGTGAAAACGTCTAGAACTAATACTAAAAAATGATACAAACAGTGCATCCTGGAGAACTACTGAGAAGAATGAATCACAGGTATAATACAGTCAGGAATTAAAGTAGCCAAATCACTAGGAATTATTGAAAAAGCTCAATGGCCACAAATTTTACAAGTGACAGGTTTGTATCACAGCCACCAACTGCATCAAGTGGCCTGTGTGAATTTAGACGCATTATAAAAGAGAACACCCTGAGAAGGAGAATGTCTTAAATCAGGGGAGCATTTTGGAGGGAGAGGGAGGGGAAGGATCTTTTGTCACACAGAACTGAGGAAGAATCTCTCCATGACAGGCTTAAAAAAATAATCACTTTAGGGTATGCAAGACAAAGGGAAAAAAGACAACTGAGAAAAGTGAGGATGCCCTAAGAAAGAATGTGTCTTGAAATATGCTGTTTGGAACAGAGAGCAAACATGAATGTTGAAAGGAATGACACCAGGTCAAGTGATTCGGGCTGGAACCTTCTAGTGCAAAAAATATCAAATCAACAGATTACTAAGACCTGTGAAGGGACTCTGCCCACAAAGTGGTAGCCCCAGGATAAGTCTGAAGGAGTTCTGTTATTATTTAGTAATATGCAATCAAACCAGCTATGCAGAGACCTGGGGTTAGCATTTGCAATCACCTAGGAACCTGAAAATCCTCAAGAACAAGAGGATGACTGCAAGATTTGAATCAAAGCTAATATGGAACCCTGGTACCCATGCTTACAAAAAAATGTAGAAACACTCATCAGCTAGGATGGGGTATGTTACACATCACTGAATATACTGGGCTATTATGGCAGTGGAAACATTTGGCAAGTATCAAGGCAGTTGCTCACCCTTGAAAATGAATTTGGCAGCTGCCTAAGATGAGCATGTCTATAGGTAGTAAGGGCTGCAAAACTTCCATTAGGTCATCATATAGTCCTCTACTGACACGACAGCAAGAGAGTGCCAAGTCATTCGATCTGCCTGTCTTTAAGAGCCTGCTGAGAAAAGGGTGGATAAGAAAACTTTCAACTCAAAGTTTCTCACAGGGACAGTTGTTTCATGAGCAGTGTCTAAAGCTAAGGGGTGCAGGCATTATTCTCTAAGGAGAGGGTTGAAGATGACAGTTTTGTGAACCAAAGTTACCTGGAAGTTACAGTGCCTAAATACATTCACACCAGACCCTCTAGAAATAATACTTTTAGGTCATTTGTGTTTCAAACTGATTTTTTTCTCATCTTCATCAGCACTTTCACCATCAGTTTTATATTTTACTGCTCTTATCTTTGCTGTACCTGGACCTCTGAGACCACTCCTTTCCTTTCTCCTGCACAATTATTTCTAGACCTCTGTCCTGCATGGGAGGTGAGACAAATAATGCATAGCTTTACCACTTTTTTTTTGTCCTGCATCTATTTTTGTGATCAGCATCTAGCATGCATTATCTTCCAACCTCTGACAGTTGTTGAAACTGCTGCAAGAACAAGGGTTCCAGCCTACTTCAGAGCTCTTATCAGCTAAAATTCCAAGCATAAAAGATAAATCCAGTTCTGTCCCCTCTGCTGATATAAGACATTCTCTCAACATTTAGCCCATTGAAATGGGGAATATATGAATTAGCCAATTAAAATGTCCTCCATGCCAAATTTTAAAGAATTTATCTTCATCTCAGTGTGACATTCAAGAGCCACACATTCAGATCAGTAACCATCATTCAAACTAAGTTTGGCTTAATGCTACAGGATTCTATAATACTATGTGACTGTACAGCTCCACGAATTAGCTATTCACTTTATATCTTGTGTCCTAAAAACAGAAAAGCTAAGAGCCCCATTATTTACAAATTAAGAAGTGCGTCCATTCCTAATACATGCTTATACCTTCTCTGATCCTCTCTTCCAACAAGCTTCTTGATGACTAATCTGAAGCAGCTGAGAAATACAGAAAGGTTTCAAAGTATGACTTTCCCAGGTTATTTTCCCTAAATTCTCACATCTTCACTAGCAATACAGGCCCTTGGAATAAAAATAGTGTGAGAGAAGCCAAGTTTCCGCAAGTCTCCTATTTCGTTCACAGAGATTAAAATTTTGGAGATTATGCTTTCAGTATTTTATTCTGAAAATACTATCCAGTGCACTCTTCCCTGCATTTGACAGAGAAACAGCTTTCTCCATTCTTCTAATCTTGCTCAGTGGATATTTTGAAGACAGTCGGATAACCATCTTACCATTATCTTGTTGGCTCAAGGAAAGTCATATTGTGACAAAGCTTCTGTTTCAGGGAAAACTTAAGGCAAAAGCTGGGACTGAACTCTAGTTAGGCTGATATGGCAACAAAAGGAATACAAACAATAAGCACAGCCACAGAAAGATTTGACAACTAGCTTTGAAGGCATCCAGGCCTAGTCTGTCATAATATTCATGATAGCTCAAAAAAAAACTTCCCAGCTCCGTCAGTAAGGCATTTCTTGTCCCCCCACCTGATAGCTGCATTCCCTCATCTTCCCTTAAGTCCACCTTCATACCTATTGGAGACAGGAGAGCTGGGAATATATACACTCACTAACTCCCCACACTCCAAACTAGGACTTTACCAAGGGTGAGGGAAAGAAAAATAAAAATGTGAGAAGATGTGAAGAGCCATGTATTTCTTTTTTGCCCATCTTACATTCACATAGCCTGATAACAGATTTTGAAAATCAAAAAAGAAGTAAGAAGAAACTGTGTAACAGCTCCCCTCAGAATGGATGTGGGAATAGAAAGAATTATTACTGATAAACCTAATCCTTTAAGATAATCTCTATGCAGAGTATTTTCCAAGTTCCTCATTTTTAAAGTTACAGTAGTAGATAACTTCTTTTTCTGCATATTGCAGCCTATATTCTGTGTGCTTGCATGCAACTCTAGGGAGCTAAATTGTAATAAATTTCTTGAGATAATAAGTTCATTTCCTAGCACACCTCCTGCCTGCCAGCGTTTGCGTTATATCTGCAGTTTCCAAGTAGACCTCTCTTTCTGCATGAGTATTTAAGTCTTTCTGCTTCTTTATAAATTTTAATTTTCAGTAACTTAATACCTTTTTTTTTAAATGCATGAAAAACTATCATCTTTACATGAAGCAGAGCTTTCTACAATAATGGATATATCATTGCTCAAAAGTAAAGAACCTGACAGTTTATATTTTTCATTGTGAAGAAGCAGCCATAGCTCCATTTAACAGACAAGTTATTACTGTGAAACTTTCAGTTTAATCCCTCCAACTTCTTTGGGAAATGCTGAATATCTTAAATCTAATTATTTTTCTTTATTTTCTGATCATGTAATACCCCTCTGATTTCCAGTTTCCTTTCCCCCTCCTTCATTATCTTCATTAGCTCAAACGTAAAGCACATTTAACTGGGGCAAATGAAAAGTACATTTCTCTGCCAATTCACTGCTCTTTTCTCCAATGTGTGAATATCCTGGTTATATCATCTATAATTACATAAAGCCTAGTTATTCATATGACGGCAAGATATGATCATACAAAATTATAAATTAAGTTGTACTAACTGTGGAAATATCCCACTACAATTATGCAAGTCTGGATTTGTTTTACAGCAGCACTGCAGATGCTGCAGATTGCTGCCCCATCCAGGAAAGCAGTTTTGCAGTTGCTGAACAGTATACGAGATGTGGCCTTTGGTGGTGAAGCTGCTGTAAAGTTCCTTCTTTCCATCTCACTCTTGGCTGCTAATTCTACTAGCACTACGTATCTCAGCACTCAGCTGGGGGGCATCCCAAATTCAAGATGAATAATCATTGTTAGCAATGAGACAACAGCCAAGGGGAACACCAGGAAAGGCCTTCAGACAGCAGCAGAATAGGAAACATTCATTTCACACCCCAAGGAAGAGCACCAAGTAAAAAGTGTTGTCCTGAGAAGTCAAAGAATCCCAAAGCTACAGACCAGAAAACACAAGACCCACTGTGACGGATGTATAAATAAACCAGCATTTAATCAGATGCCAACAATTTTTCTTAAGGTGTATTTACATCAATCCAGCTTTATTTACCAGTCCCCATCTCTTGAGATGGACTGATCAAACAGGCACAGACGACACCTTAACAGTAAAGAAACTATCTTGAATTGAGAATAAACTTGTCTATAAATTTGTCTATTCACTATTATAAACTATTCTTCTACAACACTGCAGGGAGGAGAATATTTTTAAACCATAAAGATCTATCAAAGCAATTTGATACTATTTTGAATAAGAAATTACAGCAAAATTTATAGACTTGTAAAATCTTACTTGCAAACAATGCAGTGATAAATTACTTACACTCAGGCATCCAGTCACATCTTAGCTGTTCTAAGGTGTGCTTGGTAATTACTAAGAGCTACAGATGATTATGGAGTATCTTTTACCCAAAGATTTAACTGCTTTACCAGCTGTTTATAAAAACATTTAAAGGATGCACAGAAGTGCAGATACACATGCAGCTCCACCACTAAAATAGACTGGCTGAAATACCTTTTCTAGTACATATGTGAAGTGCAACAACAGAAATTAAATTAACACTTGAGTTTTGCAGGTATCAAAGTAATTCTAGGAATAATCTGCTTCATTATGAGATGTCAGGCATGAATGTTTTTAGTTCTGTTACTAGAAACATAAGCAGGCAGTTAAACTGAAACTGGACAATATGAAAGTCCTGAAAAGAAAAATTTTTAATCCTCTGATTAAAAGTGAAGGTAATTGATTGCTACTGTCATAAATGAACAGTGGATTTTCTCTTACTATTCATATTAATTGGTTAAAAGGATTTTATTCATATCAGGTGATAAGAGGTATCAGAGAGACCTGTAACAATGTTCTAGCAAGCTGAAGGAACCACACTATGAAAAATGAAGCTTAAGTATGCAAAGCACACAAACCTTCCAGATGAATGTAGTCAGTAAATATTAACATTCCAAAGAAGACAGAGAAAATATATTCAAAACTATATGCAAATAATAAGTACAGTTGATATCATCAGCATGAAAGACATTCAGAAACATCTATTTAGAGACATAGGGTGAGCACATTAACCCTGTTATGAAATACAGTTACAATTTGTCCTCACTGTTAGCTCAAAGATAGTATCTGACCATGACTTCTGGCAAAGTTCCTCTTGGAAAATGCATTAACAGATGTTAGTGATGGATGAAAGACAAGGTACTCCTGAACCAAAAACCAACCAAACAGGAGATGAGCTGTAACAGAATAAAACTCTATATTCATTTTTCTGTTCAATTTCATCCAGTTCAAACAATGAAATCTCAGTCCAGCTGGAATGTTGCACCTAAGTGTTCAGGTGAAAGAGCTGCTCATTTCCACACACAAAACAGCAAGCCCAAAGGGCAAAATACAGCAACACGCTCCTAGATTAAAAGTACCAACAGAAAGCTGTAAACTCAGATAATAAGCACAAATTAAATTATGTATGCTTTATATAAATAAATATATATTAAATCCTTAAAGCGAAGACAACGTAGGTAAAAACCTCTTGTTCTTGCCAATCCTGCTTACTACTAACACTGAGGAGATACTAAGTATAGTTTAGGGATCTTCCTGTCCATTGTTTCTTCAAAACCAAATTATTTGTATTTTCTTGTTATTGCTAATAGAACCTTAGAATGTCATGAGGACAAGTAGAAACCACGCACCTGAGAGGTACAAAAATATCCTTCCAAACACATTTACGGTTTTGTTTTCAGTTACTGATAAATAGTTTAGGAATGTTTAAGTAATTTCCATTTTTAAAGGCATGCACAGTGAATTCTTTGGAGGCACGTGAGAAAAAGTATTAATTACAATGTCAAATAAATCACCTCCCTCCCCAAGATCCATTGTATGAACAAGTATTGTATTGTGGATACAAAACAAAGGTACCAAAGAGACTGTCATGTTCATTCCTCTTAAAAACAAGCATATACAATTATTCAAGCAGTAGTAAAGTTCATTTCCCTAAAAGAAACATGTAACATTATTTTCCAGTATTCAGAATTTATAATCAGAAGTTGTAAACTGCTCAAAGAACATGTTCAATATCTTAGAGTTCAAACACTCCGAAAATTATAACACATACATAGGTTTCACTCAACTGTTGCTACAAACTTATTAAATGTCTCTGGAAATACCTCACCTCACAGAATTTCAGAGTCCCTTGCACTTCACTTTTATTAATGACATTTTAGGGAAAAGTGTTTTTTTAAAAGCTTAGAAAAATAAGTATTTTTTAAGACAGATACGCTACAATTTTTAGATTGGTTCCATCTAATAAAATCCTTACTCATCTGCTCCAAGAAATGGACACCATGTGTCGGATAAAAACAACTGAGTTTTGTTGGTTTTGTTTTCTTTTTTTTTCTTGAAAGAATGCACAGCATTTTCAGGGCTGGGTTGCAGAAAGATTAGGTCTATGAACAGTGCAGTTGTCCAATGGTTCACAGGTGTTTCAAAAGAATTTCAATGGAACCTAGGGTATTTATTTACACATTCCACTGCTGCACTGGAAACCCAAACACAGCAGCTTTGAGTGTGATATATAACTATCAAACTGTTTATCATCTGCATTAAATAATATGGAGACAATAAACCAAAATAATGCATGCACACAGACTTTTTCAATCTTAAAATTATTTTAATGCCCCTTTAGCAGAGAAGCATGAGCCTCCAGAGACTGATGGTCAAATATAATTCCATTACAATATTAATAATAATAAAAAACCCCAACTGACTCTAGCTTTCACAACTGGTTTCCATTACTTCTGAATTTCATACCAAAGCCAGCTTTGACAAAACAATTTAACTTCAAACTACAAAGAAGGTTATGATTTACATAATCAATGTAATCACTACATTAGCCGTAATGAATAGCAGAAAAAAATGACATAAAGGGCAGAAACTGTCTTGGAAAATCTAAGTTTTTAAGAAATTACTTAAGATTTAAGGAAGACTCAATACAGGATTGCTTTCTCACTACAGTGCTTGCATCACCAGTGAACCTGAAGACCATAACTAGCATTGACATTAAATTTCTTTCTTTAGTACCATATTTAATGACAGCTTTTCAAAGGCTTGCAGGGTTAGCCTCATTCTGCAGGCATAGAAAGGGTTGTGGCACAAAATGCCTTGTTCAGAAAGACAACAGCACATCATCAGAAGCAGGTCACCCAGTTTCACTCCACAACTTTTGGTTATGTTTCTAAAGTCATCACAGAGGACCCACACCAGCTGCACCCAGAATTCATGATATGGAAAAAGACATTTAGTATCTTTTCCACTTCATAACATTTTTTGCTGGAATAACTGCTGAATTTCCACATTATTTTGGAATTAAATCTTCTCTTTATCTTTCAAGCACACTGCTAAGCAGAACTAGAAGACACAAATTTTTGCAGATGTACCTATAGAGAAGCATGACTCGTCAAACAACACGTCCCATAGGCACTGAAAATTTTCTTAAAGTGTAGGCTTCAACTGGAAGTTTCAGCAGGCAGCAGATAACCACAAAAGCCATACAACATAAAAACATACAAGGAAGCTGAATTTCCCCACATTAGCTCTGCCAAACAGAGTGCATACACTTTGGGTCACATACCATGCCAGTGGTAACATCCTATCAGGGCTATCACATTCCCATTTTCTGGGACTGAAACCCAGAAAGAAGAGTCGATGGGAAAGGCTCTTCAAAGCAACTTACAGAATGGAGGTGGTTGCTGCCTACCAGGGCCTGGGATTTGTGCAATCTCCAGATGCTAGAAAGGGCTTTGATGGAGAAAAAAATAATTAAAAACTCAGGCAGGAACAAGCACATAATAAAAGGAAAAAGGCAGCCACTTTAAAACCGATGAAGGCAGTAAGCTTCCTCAGCAATGCACTGCATCCTATTGCCAGACCAAGTCCCATCTTCCTACTAAACTACATTTATAAGTATTATCGCAGGTGAAAGCTGGAGTTGGACCACACATACAGGTTGTAGGTACCTGTTATGTCAGCCAGAGACCAAATACACTGACTGGATATACTGTGTGAGACTGCTAACAAACAGCAACATGGACTCGATGGAAAGTAGGATAAAAGGCTTGGAAGTCAAATACTGGCTCAGCTATGAGTCTGGGCCAGATATTGGAGAGACCAGAAGGTCTGAGACTTGGCTACTGAAGGGACCAAGAAGTTCATGCAAGTTATTCAAGAGACCAGGACATCTTGGGGATTTTATCTCCTGGTAAATTCAGCCACTGGCCAGAAATGTTTGTACGTGTGCACCTCTTGGGCACAAGGCAATTGGGAGATCGCTGAATCCAGGAACACACCACCAAGTAGACAAGTTACTGGGGGGACGTACAGTGTTCTTGTACCTGTGGGAATGCAGGTCTGCATACCACCAACAGGACTGGGAGCTGTGGGCCTCTGTGACTCATGTGCCTACAGCTGGGGTGTCCAACAAGTCAAGGGGCCAGCTACTGAACAGACTGAATGCATAAGGTCAGTTCCTGGAGGGATCGCTGTGTGCATGTACATTTTCACAGAGATACATGTGTATTCATTTGTTTTTCCACAAACAGGCTTTCACCCCAGCAATCACAGAAGAGAAGGGATGTGTCCATGGGCACTGCTTGTGCTTGTCTGAGTGCTGTGTTCCACATCCACACTGGCCTATGTGACCAGTCCTGTATATGTGTACACAGGACATATGTGTGCCTTTTGGGATTAATTCCCTTTTGGCAATTAGCCTCACTATTGGCTGGACCTTGGGACACAGAGCTACGTCAGTTTTGCTTCAATAAGGCTTCAAGAGGTCTTATAACAAACAAAATTAAATACAACTATTAAAGCCTTCCAGTAATTCAAGGTGATAAGTGGCCCTGAAATGCTCTTTTACAACTCCACTCAATACACAAAGTGTTATTAATTAAATGAACTTTAAACCATCATTATCAGTGTAATTAATTACGAAGAAACAAGAGTGAAATAACTGCAGAACAGGTGTTTAAAATGCCTGAGCTGGCTCCAAAAGGAACGATTTTCATCCATCAATGTTAGCAACCCAGTTCAAGTGCCAGGCCCTCAAGACATACTTAGATGTACTCTTGAGGTCATACACTTGCATTCACACAACACAAAACTGTGCTGCATTTGTGGTCAGGGCACACCAAGACTGGAAATGAAGACACTCAACCCCACAATGTTGTTCAGTCCATCCAAGTGCAGTTGCTATAGTTCACATACTTCAATGTCTTTCCAGTGCTTACTACCCTGTTTTTCAGAGGCATTTATTACCAGGGCACAGATGATCAAGTGCACATCCACAAATGAGCAAAGCCAGCTCCGCTCTGTGGCTAAAGTTGGTTTAAACATTAAGTGCCCACTGGAGACACTGAAGAAAAGAAACCCTCATGAACTCTGAAAAAAAAAAACTGAATCCATTCAGAACGGGTACCTTTCTCTGCATGAGGTCAGCGAGGTCTCCAAATTACACTTCCCCACTATTTAAGGTATCACAATTCTTGTATTGCACTAACTGTAGATTAAGAGTGAGTTCACTATAAGGCTCTTCCGGAAGACACTAACCTGAATAGCAACACTATCAACTGGCTTCTAAAACACCTTGGTTCTTTCCTTTTTTATTAAAAAAAAATCATTTAACACTTCTTTCATTCACTTTATTCAGTATAACACCAAATAATGCCACCTTTGAACAACACTTATAATAGTACTTCACAAAAGTTTAGTATATGCAGTGTATCATTCATAAGGTTTAAAATCCTCTTAAGTTACATGGTAGTAAAAAAGAAAGAGCGTCTTACCAGCTTTGGGCACATTTAGCATTTTCATTTCTGCCTTGCTACACCTGTCAATGCTGAAACATGCTTTTGTCTTTACTCTTCCAGTTGACTCCACAGACTGTGTAATATTTTCATTTTGATTCTGGACATCTATTTTAGACAGCAATGAAGCACCTCCCTCTTTCTCATCTATCTGCAAAAGAGAAATAAGTTCACAATTGCATTTTCTTCATGCAGGCAAAGAGAAATAGAGAAAAGAGCAACAAGAAGGGATTTCAAGACACATTAATTGTCATTACTGAATTGTTACATAAATACATATATCTGCAAAATTATATGCATCACAACAAAAAGTGTGTGCACACAATATCAAACACTTGTGTAAATAGTTTATGAATTTAGTTTAATACAAGACTTCTGTAGATAAATAAAAATTGTGCTGCTTTTCTGTGTCAATATTAAAGGTTTCAGAGAAAGTACTTTTGCAGCAGAACTGCAACCCAGCACACTGAGACTTTATGACAAGTATCCTGGCTTTTTAACTGCTTTTACAAAAAAAATAAAGCCCATGCCAAGATACACTCCCCACCTCCTTTACACTTATGAATTGCATTTGGGCTCAATACTGATTAATTTTATTTATTTGAAAAACATTTTTCTGCAACCACTCCACAGTGAGAGAAGCCTAACCTGAGAAGCAAGATCAAAGGTACTGACAGCAAAGCTATCAAAATTTGTTCTGAATAGATTATTTAAGCAGAGATTGTTTGTGGTGAGCTCAGATGTTATCTGTTAATCACAATACTGTACAAAATAGCTCTTAATGCACTGTTCAGTTTACCTCCTTTAACTTAATTTCTCGGTCCATCTCCTCAGTTTCATTCTTGAGACAAACAGCAAGACATTTTCCTGGTGGTATAAACCTTGGCTTTTTGCCTGCATTTCCTAGGACTTGACTTGGAGCTGCAGATCGCCTCATATTTAGCTGTACTGCTCTGCAGGGTGGACAGGAAGGAAGGAAGCAGATAAAGACAACTGTAGTCAGGATAGGCTTTAAATATAAAAATATATCCATAGATGACAACAAAAGCACTATTTCAAAATATAAGACAGTATACAAGACCTTCAAATAACAATATTACTTCACAAGCACAACATTTAAAAAAAGTAGTACTGTTGCAATGCTTTAAGTACTAAGAAAGATCAACTACAGCAAGTTCTGCAGCTGAACACTTCGATTTTCATTTTAAAAGCCACTAATGCAGTTCCCAATAGCAATAAATGCTCTGGAGATGCACAGTATAGGGCTACTTAACAAAGCTGCACCCGTTTATCAGAAGAAAGACAATTTTAAGCAAAACTTACTATTCTATATACTTGAAACATAATTTTGAAAAGCCCATTATTAATGCACAATGAAAAATGAATCCTGAAGGTATGTCTCATACCTGGGACCAGCATTTTGCATTAAACAGTCAATTACATTGGTCATTCAGGTTCACCACAAGATCAACATTCAGCAGAAAATTATCTCAGAATTACAACGGATATTATTATTCCATGTTATGTGCACTTGAATAGTGGAAGGAATGTATTATAGATTTTCCCTCAAAATACAAGACTGTTTTTCTGCTGAGCAACCTTAGGACAAAACCAAACATATGTCAATGTTAATATGACAAAGTTTACTTTGCAACCACTAGAATAACAAGTTATAATCTTAATGCTTCAAACTAGTAGATGGAAATCAAACAAAAGAAGAAAACTCCAACAGAATAACACAGCAGCTGAAATAAAGAAGGCAAGCACAACTTTCACTACAGTTACAAGTCTAATTCTCCATTTACACACATTTAAAGAATCCCCCCAACTACTAGGTTAAAAATACACCATAATAAAGATTGCAGAATCAAACTTCTCAAAAGCATATTTATTTGCATCCTGCTGCAGCAGACAGTGTGTTTCTGCACCTTCTTTGGTGCTGCTCTGCACTCCAGTGGCTTTCTGGGGCACAACCACCATTTTTTCCAAAGTTTGCACTAAAGTATTAACAGAGCACTACCAAAACACTTTGCAAACGTGCAGAGACTGCCAGCAGGAGTACTGCTCTCTCTCCATATCTGCACAATTAGCATATATATATAATGGTATATATACTGGACATAAATCTCAGGGACAAAATGGACTCAACTGTTGTCACTTCCACTGGGGCTGTTAATAAAAATACAAGGAAATAAGCCTCTGACTGTGTCTACAGCAGCTCACTTAAATTAGGCTTACCTGACAATAGTGATAGCAAATGAATTGTAGTTAACCCTATGCAATAAGGGAGTAGCTTGGTTATTGTAAAAGCAGTGTCTGTAGCATGACAATGCACTGTGAACACTGCAAAGGTGTCCAGAGCCTTCCAATAGAGCAGACTGCAAGTGCCAGTGCTGAGCACAGCCAGCTTCAAGAGCCATGTGCAGCTGAACAAGTTTTCTACCCAACCCTACACCGCACAGTGACGTTTGGGAAGACAGCACAGGACACTCCAGGCTCTGCATGAGGACTGTGCACAGCACGGCTGCAGTGCTACAGTGACCCTGCCCACTGCACTTGAGGTTCTGTGGGACAGAGAAGATGCACAACTCATAAATTGCACATATCCGTGATTAAAGTGCTCCGGTTTCCAAACCCATTTGGCCATTGCACTGTCATTTGGTCTTAAACCACAAAAACAGACTCATTAGGAGATGGAAAACTACTAAGACATTTGAAGACACTACCCCTGATAACTCAGTAACTTCATTCTTACCAGTATTATGTACTTGCAACTACAAAGACCCCTTATGGGTTTGTAGGTTTTAAAATTAGTGGTTTAATTTAAATATTTATTTAAAATTAAATATTGCATCCAGAAATACATATTAGTTTTTTAAAATACAAGCTTTCATAAAATACAACAAAAATATGTTAAAAATAATAACCAAAACGTTTACATTTTGACCCTTTACACTACTACACAATTGAAATAGGACATTAGGGATGTACAACAAACCACTGATGCCAGATCTTTCAGATAAGATCAGAGTGAGTGTAGCAAGGCAAGGAACAGCTCCAGACTACAACTAAATGAAAGAATATGTAAATACACCTCAGAGACAACACCGATACACCAGGGAACCGTGTACTTGTTTCTAACTTTATCGTTAGTCTGGCTGCAGGGAAACAGCTGCAAGCAATGCAAAAAGCAATGCAAAAAGCTCCAAGCTTTTACTAGCAACCAGGCCTGACCAAACCCCCTGGACCACGAAACCACAGCCCAAACCTGGTTTGTCAGGCATTGAATTCGGTTGTACTTTTGTCCTGAACGGTACATCATTAGCTGCATTAAAAACGAAATACACGTGCAAATAATTTTATCGATATTTTACACATCCAGCTCAACACGGTGCGCACGGAGCTCTGCTAAAGGCTGCTACAATGCTCGTCTCGGCCCAGCCTTAGCCAGCTGCTCCCGGAGTGTTTGAAGAGGCACTGCCGGCACAGATGGAGAGCCAGAGCAGCGGCTATGGGCAGCTGCAAAGACATGACACAGCATCAGCTTTTACTCGGTTAAAAACTGCAGGCAGCCAGTGCATCGCCTTGAACTTCGTTACTGAAAAATCGCATCAGATCAGAAGCAGCTACAAGGAATTTTCACAAGAGCATGTAGTGATAGGACAAAGGGAAATAGCTTCCAACTGAGAGAGCGGGTTTAGATCAGATAAAAGGCAGAAATTTTTCACTCTGAGAATGGAGAGGCACTGGAACAGATTGCCCAGAGAACTAGTGGCTACCGCATCGCTCAATCCAGCTTGAATAAAGCCCTGAGCAACCGGATCTAGCGAAAGATGTCCCTGCCCACGGCAGGGGGGTTGAAGCTGGATTATCTCAGGGTCTTTCCCAGAGTCGCTAACATCAGACCCCCGCCCCCCCCCCCCCATGGCTCCCGTACCTGCGCTCCCGCCGTCGGTGCCGCCTTCGCGCTCAATTGTCCCGCCGCGCTCTCCCGGCAGCCCCACCGGCCGCACCGCGCATGCGCCCTGCGCAGCCTCCCCTTCCCGCCGGGCGCGCGTGCGCCGGGGCCGCGGCGCTGGGAGGGAGCCCCGGACGGCGCTTCCCGCCCTCGGGGCGCTGCAGTGCGCATGCGCAGTGCCGGCCCGCGGCGCCTGTGCCACTCACAGCATGGCGGAGCGGCTGCCCGCCGCGCCGCCGTCAAGGGGGGGTGGCCGCAAAGGGAGCTTCGGCTTCGCGACAGCGAGCGGCGGCGGGCGGGGTGAGTGAGCGGGGCCGCGGCCCCGAGCGGGTCGGGGGTGAGGGGCGGGCGGGGCAGTGGGGCTGGGCCCGGGGCGGGAGGTGCTGCGGGGCTTGTGGGGCCCTGTGCCGGGCTGACGGCGGCATCATCGCTGGTGTGTGGGGAAGGAAGCGGGAAGGGTGTGTGCAGCTGTAAGGCTGTTTGTCACTGCCTAAGGCCGCGCAGCTGCTGCGTCTTGATGTCGGGTCGCTTCTCCAGATGTTTCCAGGCCAGCTCTGTGACCAGGATCGTTGCCCCTCCCTGAAGCGCCTTCCCAGGCTGGATCCGGAGGCCTTTCCCGTTACCTGTATAAAATTCCCCCTTCCCACAGCTCGAGGGGAGAGCGCTCCTGTCACCCTGATCTTGGCTCGGGGTGGCAGAGCCCGGCCCTGGCACAGCCTCGAAGGTGGTCACAGAATTAATTAGGGTGGAAAACGCCTCTGAAGTCATCAAGCCCATTCCAAAGGCTGACTACCCTTTCTGTGAAGAAATTTTTCTGCGGTCCACCCTGAAACCCAACCCCCGGCACAGCGTGAGGCGATGTCCTCTCATCCTGGCGCTGGTCGCCTGGGAGGAGAGACCAACCCTCACCTGGCCACAGTCTCCTTTCAGGTGGACCCATAAGGTCCCCTCTGAGCCTCTTTTTCTCAAGGCTAAGTAGCTCTCTCAGCCGCTCATGATAGGAGTTGTGCTCCAGATCCTTCACCAACTCCACTGCCGTTCTCTGGACTCTGGTTTGTGCAAGGCAAGTCATGGATGGCGCTGTTCCAAGTAGGTTTTGCAGGACAGCAAATGTTGTACAAAAATGATCTTTATCAGGATAGCTGTAGTAGTTATGTGGTTCCTGGTAAAGGCCTTAAATTGTCTCATATTTTTTATGTAAGCATTTTTGACAAAAATCAGTTGTTTGCATCAGTGTAAGGTGGTGTTGCTGTTCATTTATTCTTACCCTCTGTTCCTTTTCTCATACACGAATGTTCCTCAGACTCCCCAGCATACCAGTCTGGGGAGCTCAGCTGAGGGAGTAGCTCTGTGGCATCCTGGACCACGGACTGCTGCTGCCTTTCTCCCCTTTCTGCCCTGGATGCAGTTTCTTATCCCTGGTCATGCCCTGCTTACACTGTCCCTAGAGCTTTTGCTGAGCCATCTACAAAAAGTTCTATCCTAACAAATCAGGCATAGTTGTCTGTATGGTGAGTTGCATGAGCCAGTTCAGGAAAGTGGAAAATTAAATGTTCTCACTGATTCAAAAGAAGAGGTGGAGGGGGGTGGGATGCACATTAATTTGTGAATAGATAGGCTTGGGCTACTGTAAGAAAACTGCCAAAGTTAATTATTTTCCCCCAGTTCAGTCTTAAAACAGGTCAGTTACTGAGAGTGATGCATCAAGTGCCTGAGAAGCCACTTGTACAGTTACAGTTAAAGGGGTGAGTCTGCCTCTTTGGACATTGGTGCTGGCTTGAACTGGCATACAGTGTCAGAGTGGCAAAAAATGTACTAAAATATTGCTTCTGTATAGCAGGATTTAAAGCAGTGTGTCTTTGTGAAAATAAAGGCTAAAGAAATGTCATGCCTTAGTGTCTCCTCATCCCTGGGCCCTGCATAGACTCTGTTCCTCCAGCATTTCTGAAAATGCTGTCTTAGCTGTGCACATCTGTAGTTCTGTCATGGTTCACTCCAGCCTTTCAGACAGTTATGTTTTGTTTTGTCACATGGAAAAGAAGCATTTTTTAAAAAATCAGAAGCTATTGCAGATGAAAAAATGAAGATCACCAATTTAATTTCAGTGTCCTGACTTTCACAGTGGAATATCTTTGATTAATGCCAGACAGCTAGCAAGCTATGTGATGATGTTGTTGGGAACTACATCACACCTGTATTCTCCCTGTTATCATATCGTCACCAAATCTCTGAGGGCAGTGAAGTCCAATTCAAGGCTGATTTTGGATGTGCATCTGCCTGGCAAACAATGTGGGATAACAACTGTTGAAAAATTGCTTGATACCTGTGAAGTCTGGAGGAGATTTTTGCTTGTCCAGAACTGCAGGGCAGATGAAACATGTGGAACAATAAAAAGCAAATAGCATGTCATAGTTTGTGTGCTCTCTCTCCCAAACAAAGAAATCTGTGCACAATGATACCCTTACAATTTATGCACCACCACCCTCCACCCTCACCTGCTCTTCACCTGGCCCTTTTAGTCCAGTGGTGATTTTTGGTCTGGAGCCTTCTAGCAGCTTATTGGATTCTCTCTCCTTGTCCATGAAGGCAAGCTATTAAGTGTTCTTATCTTGAGTTGCAGCTTCTGCTGATGACCATGAGCTCCTTATCTTCTGGTTTGTGCTACTTGTGCACCTGCTCCCTGGTAGAGCATGGGAAACCAAAATAAAGTCCCAGGCTTAGGATAAACATTACTTAGCAACAACTAAAACATTGGTGTGTTGGCAGCATTCTTCTCATTCTAAAGACAAAACACAGCTCTGTAGCAGCTACTGGGAAAATTGCTAAGGAAATTAACTCAGTTCCAGCCAAAAGCATGTCTAGGCAAAAGTCCACAGCTTTCAGCCTAAGGCTTGCAGCAACCCAAGCTACATATGCTAAGCAAATAGATATAAGTAAACAGCGTTCTAAATCACAAAATATTATAATTCTAAGTGACTTACTCTTTTTAGAAGTTACTTGCTTAAGCTAAGCAACTGATGTCTCTCAGTAAAATAATTTAATTTCTACATGCAATCAAAAAAGGAGTGTTACAATTGTATTATGTGAATTGTAGTAGAATTGGGAAAATAAGTTTTGAGGCGAAATGAAGGAGAGAGAAGTTTCTGGGGATAAGCAGAAGCTGAAAATTACCTCATTTTGTAGTGAAGATACTGGGTAAAGTGATCTGTACTGCTAAAGTGCATGACATTCATCAGATGCTCTCCCTCTGCTTATCTCTTGACTAAGGGCATGTTTTGAAGTTGACAAGAAAATGAAATATCTCTGGTTCTTCAGGTCAGGAAACTTCTACTTCAGGAAAAAGTCTGTGACTTCAGTAACAGCTGTTGTCATAGGTCCCAGATCCGTGGCCACAAGGGCTCTGGTGCTCTGTTGTGCTGCTCCAACATGTGTCTTGAAAATGTGCTGAAAAATCCCCTTTGATTGTATTTTTTCCTCAAAGTTCCCAACCACTCTTCATTTGAACTCCAATTTGGCTGGGGTTTTATATATCCATATATATTTATATACAGAGGCATATGTATGTAATATATATATATATATTGTTGTTTCTGTTGCACTTCATTTCTCTGATAAGCACAAATAAAGTTTTTGTTCCCCATTTGGTAAAAATACTCTTTCCTGCATTCTGTTAGTGTTCAAACTTGCTAAAATAAGCGGAAGAGTGTCTTGAAGACTTAAAGGCCTTGGGGACTAGCAGTGTTTGTGCAAAATGTAGCTCACAGCATCCACAATTCCAATAGAACAGAAACTCTAGGACAGTAAAAGTACTTAGTTTTGCTCTCTCATCTGTCCTTGAAAGTTTTCTAAAGGCAGAATCCTCTGGGATCCACCAAACCAAATCAAAGTGTTAGGCTTACAGTTCATATTATCAAATCTATATGTGCTGTTTAAGTCCTCTAGCATAACTTAAGGGGTTTAAGTAATGCCATCTTTTATGGTGTTTTAAGTGAGCAACCCTAGTTATACTACATATCACAGCAATGGTATTTGCCAGTACAACAAATTTTGCTCTCATAGTTTTGTTTTTCAAATGAGCTGTCTGTCCTGACTGGATAAGAGCAGGTAGATAATGAACTTCCATCTTTTTGAGGAGTATAATTTTACCAGATTTCAGTTGCTACTTTTCAATAATACTGATTTCTGTTGTCTTCATTCTTGCAAACAAAACAGGCTTCAGAATTGGTTATCAGCAGGGTGTTCAGTTTTGTGATAAATAGCTGCATCAGTAGTAATTGAAACAGAGACTGATGTTATTTTCACCCTAATCTAGTCAGTTCTCCTGTATTGAATTGTAGGTTTTCAGTGGCTTGCTTTGGAAAACTTAGTTTTAATGGGCTGTTAGGACAGCATCTATTCAGTAGCTGGCTTGTTAAACATAGGACTCAGTAACTTAGGAAACACTACTGAGCCTTACTCTTTCTAACTCTTTTTTTCTCATAGGCATAATAAAGCAGTGAGGAGAAACTGAAGGAAGTATTACATGCATTACTGATCAGAAAACTGTTTCTGAAGTATTTGGGCAAACTACATCTACATGTAGTAAAATCTGCAAAGGTAAGATATCTTCCTTTTCTATTTTATTTGGAAAACCTCACAACTAATAAAAGCCTCTTTCACGAGTCTCTGTGTGCTTACAAAAGTAACTTTGTAAGTCAAGGAGCAATGTGGAGCCTAAAACTTATTTTTTGAGTGAGTTCTATGGAGGCTTAACAAATTCCACACGGTTTTTCATTATAGGATTTAGATGAAGGCAGATTGCCCATTAGTTCTTCTTCACGAATCTTTCAAATCCATTCAAAAGCTTCTCAGTTTTATAAAATAGATCATGTAGGAAAAAACAGTAGCTCTTCATTATTTCAGGGTTAGCTGCAGTTTTGGCTTCTTTTACTTCCTGAATATTAAGTATGTCATTAGGCATGTGGAGATTTCATGCTGTTCCTTCTGAAATGGAGGTCTACAGTGAGTGAGCAATCTTTTTTTCAGTATGAAAGCAACATCTTAAGTGATGTGCGGTTCATAAATCCAGGATCTGCTAGCTGAAACTGCCACAGCTATTGTCAGTAAAAACACCATTTTGTAAGTTTGTTAGGCATTACATGAAAGGTATTAAAATGTAATGCCTAACATTTACATTTGAACCTCTATTATGTTTCTGCTTCATGTAGAATTCATGTAAATAGAAACTCTATGTTTCACAGTGGCTGCTGCAATTATGTTCAATAACAGCTTTCAGAAGAAGTGCAGCTCAACTGTGCCAAAGTCTTTGCTTGCAGAGTTCAGAATATCTTATAGAAAATTGTAATTCTGACATCCAGCAGTAAAATTCTCAAATTCCCACTTAAATCTGAAAGTCTCCAAAGTGTGCAAATGTTTATTTGCATTCACACGTTCACATCTTTATTCAGGTTAAGGTCTCCATGTTTTTAGAATTGCTTTCAGGCCTCTTTGTGGATCTACCCATACAGATTCAGCAAGAAGATTGCTTTATTTCTGTTTGTGGTTTTTGAATAGGTTGAAGGTGTGGAGAGCATGGGTTATGATATTGAGCGCTTCGTGGGCTATGTCAATGAGGGGCTGTTGTGCTCCATCTGCCGAGACGTGTTAGAAGATCCACTGCAGGCTCCTTGCGAGCACGCTTTCTGCACTGCCTGTATCCACGGGTGGCTTGTTCATCACAGTAACTGCCCTGAAGACAGACAAGTGATTGATGTGTCTCTGCTACGACCTCTCTACAGGTATCCAACAATCTTGCTGTGTGTTGAAATTACTTGAATTTAGGACTTCCCAGTTTTGCTTGTACAGCTTCATCTCCTGTTGATACTGTCACTGAGATTGTCTTTATCCAGTATGCCGGTGGTAGACACCAACTACTTACATAGGAAGCACTGGCATTTTCTGTTTATTATAACTAACTTTTAGGGTGTTAGGATTTCAAAACTGAAAGAACACTTAGTTTGTTCTCCTCCTTTTTATATCTTGAATGCTGATTCTGGATACTTGTCTGGATATTATTCTGAATGTTCTTTATGGTATCAAAACTTTTCCGTACTTTATTTTAGAGAAAGCAAGCAAAGCAGCTCTTAATGACAGTCGCTACACACCCTATATCTCTTTTCATTTTTAGCTAGATGCTGTAGTGAGGTTTGTAAAGGGCAATTTCTGGAGATATGAACCAAACTTCTTCAAATTCTTTTTAAAGATTATCTTTAGACATAGGAATATCTATTGTGAACCACCTTGTCATGTAAATTGTTTTCACAAAAATAAAACTTCTATAAATAAATGGTCAGGCATTGGACCATATGATTGTTTTTGGTCCTTTCCAAATAAACTATTCTATTTTGAACTGTTAATTCCTGCTAGTGTCAGCACAAAACAGTTTCAGTAGTAGACACTGCTTGCTGTTTAACACTTGCATTATCTAATCTTGCTCAGATTAATAGTTATGTATTAATGTTATGTATTTATTTATCTAGCTACAGTAAATTTAACTTTGTTAGTACTCACATTGTAATTTATCATTAATAAGATTTTACTATCTGGAAGTCAACTATAGCACAGACAGAGCACTAGTGTTTGATTTTTAGATGGTTTCATCTGTACTCACTGAAGTCCTTTAGTTTGGCATGTTTAGAAACACAGATCTTAATTGGCAAGATCACAATTAAAAATTATTCAAAAATAAAGATTTCATTTGCACTTTTAAATGTGGAGACTGAATTTTCCATTAATGATTTTTTTCTTTCAAGCTGTTTTTTACTGATATTGTCACTGGAATTCTTTAAAAAAATAAATAAATTAAGCTAGTTACAATTTTTCCTAATGGAGATTAGAACTTGCTTTTTTTTCCCCAAAAGTTGAAAATACAAATTTTTCAATAATGTTCCCAGATTTAAGAGCAAATTCTTTTCTTTGCATGTAGATATATGAAAAATGATTTAAACCGTCTTCAGCTACATTGCAGAAACAGAGAGTATGGCTGTGAAATGGTTTGTTCTCTGGAGTCTATAGACAGGCATGAAAGGGAGTGTGAGTACAGTCAGATACCTTGCTCCAATGCTGGTGAGTAACATTCATAGAAGTTGAATCCTTTCTATTTTAAACAACACATTTGTCATCTTCTCATCAACAGAGCTGCAATAATGGGCATTATTTTCTTTTTATTTTTTCATATTTGAACAGAAATTCAAAGCCTTGGCATGATCTACTCTTTACAGCAGGGTTTTTTAGCAAAATATCATAGTAGTTTATGGCAGTCACAATGATTAGCAACTGTTCCTTATCCAAAAACAAACCAAAATGGATATGTTGAACTTCAAATGTACAAAAATGTAATAGTGCATTGGTTTTGCTTTCTGACAAGTTCTGAGTTCGTTTTCCAGTTCTGACTGCATGTTCTAATGTTTGAATGAATGCAGTAGCCCCTGCAGAAGACCTAGGGGTCATAATTTATGTATAAAACACCTGGCTGCCTGGTTCATGTGCAGCTGCCAACTCCGTGACATGGTTTTAACAAGAATGTATCTTGGAAATAAGAATTATTCCAAGCTAAATTCTGGTTAGAGTTGTTCATGTTGAGGTTTTATTTAAAACAAGGCTACGCCTCCTGAGAAAGAAACGTGCATCTAAAAAGGAGGATACTGTAAAATTTCCCAGTTAGTTTCATTTGAAATGTTGTATATTCCTAGATAAAGTTAATTTCTAATTAATGATGCTAAGGGCATATTGAGTCTGCCATTGTAATTAATTATGAGATGATTAAGATACTAGAATTGCTCTGCTGGAAGATATAATTTCTCTCAGAAGTGGCTTCTGCAGATGCTTGATTCACCTCTGCTACTTCCTACAGGAACAGTAATGTTTTACAGATTATGTAGTTTACAGTGTTTTACAGATTTATGTTTGCATACCACACTGGGCATCTGGTGTTTGGAGTATGAAGGCTCTTACATCCCTGGAGCTCTTTCCCAAGAATACAGAGAGTGTATTTTGAGTAGCTCAATTACAAATCATTATATTTATTAGAAGAGCTCTTCTAGAGGGCTAATTTGTCATTTTCTAGCATGGTTTGTTAGGAAGTTTCAATACTCCATTGTTTCAGTTTCTTAAAATGTATATTCTCTTCAAATTAAATGCAAGTGTGTATTTCAACAAAGTGAGCCTCAAAGATTAAACTACAAACTTCCTAAGTTTGACTTCTTCATAATTTATGACTAGAAACTTCAAGTTTAGAGTGTTACGTTTAGCAATAATTTATATATTGCTTATTTTTAATTCTTTAAGTTTTACTTTTAATCACTACAGAGCTGCAAAGTTTGTATCCCAGAATTTCTGTGTAAATATTTATATCTTTGTATGAGTTATTAAGTGTTCATAAATAAATATTCTAACTTTTTTATATGGTCTAGTACATTATGGACAAGACCAACAAATTCTCTAGAAAACAAGTTTACATTCCATCTCTTTACTACATCTTTGGACTTTTCCCTATGTTTGATAGCTTAATACTTTTTTTCACGTGTGTATTCTTTATTGATTCTGGTCATTGCACAGGCAAGCTGCTAGTGTCTTAGCTTTGCATCAGGATTGTCACTACTGAAGTTGATTTAATGCCAGACCAGCAGTAGAAGACTTTACAGAAAATACCTCCTTCCAACCTTTCAGTATTTCCAGTTAATGGATAAGTATCTTAATAAGACCTTTAAACAGCGTTGTGTTAGTAGCTACGTATGTGTGACTTCCATATTTCATATCCTAAAGAAATCACTTTCCTCAGCTTCCTTTCCTAAGTGTTTTTGTTTGGAATGGCTCAGAATGCTTTTGTTGTAAATGGCCGCGTTGCCTCTGTGTCCCTTGCTCAGGTTGTACCGTGCAGGTCGAGCGGCGTAACTTGGACGGGCACCTGGCGGTGTGCGAGTACCGGAGCCGGGAGTGCCCCAATGGCTGTGGCTACACCATCCTCAGCGCAGAGGACACGCAGCACAACTGCGTGGCAGAGCTGAGAACCGAGCTGGAACTGCTTCGGTACAAATCTTCTCTTTCTCTCCTGGCTGTGTTGGGCTGGGCTTAAAATCACTGCATGAAGCACTTTGAAATACTAGCACTGGATTCTGGTATGTGTTAAATACACCATTAATTACTTGATGCTAACAGACCAGAATTTTATTATGTGTCAGCGTAGACTTCAAATTCTTACGGTTTTAATTCTGTTGTTGGGGTTTTTTCCAAGTTACAATACATCTTAAAATACCGTTGCTTCCAGTTGAACAGAACTGCGAGCTTACTATTTAAAATTACAAAAAAAAACCCTAAGAAAACTGAAATTGGCAATTTCATTTTTCTATTGGCCTGTTGTAGACACAAAGTCATATAATGTAATAGTTGTCTTTAGTTTTGTTTTTTACAGATCAAGGAGATAAAAGTCTGTAATTATTTTGGCAGGTACAGGTAGATTCAACCACTGAAGGTCTAATTTTGATTTTTTTTAAGTCCTGATAGATTAACAATCAGTGAATGTGACTCTTCTTACCAGCATCCTTGTTTTCCTCTTACGTATGTTTCTGTAGCTTTCCCTTTTCATTATATTCCAGTTGGACCTTTTTTTTTTATCCCACTCATGCTCCTTTCCATTTGTGTCTTTCAGCCCCTAAGTGTTGTGCTTTTGAACACTGCTGTGAAGTCAGGTTCAAATATGGTTTAAATGCATTGAGACACAAGGGATTCTGCTAGCTGGTTTCGGAACTCAAAAGGTTAATGTAGTGCCATCTGGTTTTGGCTGTGGAGCTTTGTGAGTGACAAGGCTGTAACAGTTCACTGCATACTGTCATGTAGTGTCCACCATAAAAGTGAACAAGATTACACAGGACCATGGAATCATTTAGAGTGGAAAAGAGCTTTAACATAATTGACAGGCCCAACACTAAACTGTGTCTGTAAGTGCCTACCGTGTCCACACACTCAGGCTATCTCACTTCCTTACATGTTCAGCAGTATTACAGGATTCAGACTTTTTATCTTGGATGCCTGTATTTCATAACACTTCGCAAGCACATACTGTAGGAAAACAGCAGAAAATCACTTAAAGTCATGAATGCACCTTCTTGAGCTCATGGAATTACTTGAGGAATATGATATGATTGTCCCTCTGTAGGCTTCTCATGGGTACTTTAGTGCCCCTGGGCACAGTGCACTTCTTTATGCCAGTTTTCTTGTTTTGTCTTGTTTGTTTGTTTGGTGTTTTTTTGTTGTTGTTTTGTTTGTTTGGTTTGTTTTTTAATTAATAAATCATGCCTCTACGGGGGCATCCTGTAGAGTTTGATGGGAATCAGCTCAGTCTGTTTGGCAGCAAGAAGGCTTTCTGGATTTTGAAGAGCATTCTTTTCTATGCTTACAAGACTTAACAAGGAGAAATAAACTTTTTAGGTCAGAAATGATCTGCAGAGTGGAGGAGGCAAAACATGAGATGGAGTCAAGGTTAGACTCACAGAGAAGGCATATGGTTCAAAAAGAGAGTATTCTGCAAAATGAAATTGAAGAACTAAAGGTAAATACAATCCCTTTTTTTTACTTTCTCTTAACAGTCTAACTTTTTGCTTTTCCTGGTAGCAGTTTCTTATTTTGTAAATAAGGTCTCATACAGAGGAAAATGACATTAAGTATGGGAAGCAAAACCATCAAAGCATTGCCAGGTTAGCTCTGTGGAGAAGCAGGCTGAATGCTGTATTCCTGTGGTTTATCTGCTTCAGGTTCACTGGAGCTCACCTAGACACTCCATCCATGTTCTATGCGTGCATAACATTGTCAAGAGAACAATGTGAAACTGATTTCAGTGTCTAAATGTAGGGCATACATCGCAAACTGGATGTAATTAAACATCCAGCTCCATTTTTAATTGCTATCCATGTGGCTTAGTCCAGAGCTGATACAGAGCCCTGCTGCCAACAGTGGTATTTGCACTGTGGTCAGAAGGTTGGAAAGGTTCACAGCAAACTTCATCAAGTAACAAGCAAGGCAGTGTTATCCTTTTATTCATGCTGGTTTTCTTGCATCACAGAACAATGATTTTTAAAGCAATAGTTTTTAAAAGCTTTATAAAGTTTTTTAAACTTTATAGTTTACATTTTTATTTTTACTGGATTTGATGTTAAATCCTTGAAGAATGTATCTGAACAGAACTACAATCATATTTTGTTTCAATTCTTGAAACAGAAAATAAAAGCAGCAAGTGGGTAAATTGGCTGTTTCTATCACTTCATAAGAAACAAAATATGAAAGCAAAATATTTTTGAAAAACATATTGGAATCTTTAGAACAAGACCATCCCAGAACGTGAATGCTGGATTGTGTCTCAGGTTGTTTACATTTGTTGCACTATAAAAAAATTATTTATTATTTTTTAGTGTTTTATTTTAGTTTTATTTTATTTTATTTTTAGTGTTTTATTATTATTTTTAGTCTTTTTTATTCCTAAAACTCCATCTCCCTAAGAGCATGGCCAGTTCAACTTCATTGCACTATCATTAGAAGAGGGTTTGATTCTTGTAGTGAATTTGTTTTGCATTTCAGAGTCAGATGTCACGAATGATGTCAGATGTCAGGTCTCTGATGGCAGCAGAGAGACAGCACCGTCAAGAGCTGGAGCAGGCAGAGCTGGAAAAACGGGAGTTAATGGAGCTGCTGAAGGGGCTGCAGAAGGACTGTAGATTAACTACTACAGAGGGAAGCAGAAAGTCAAATTTCCGTCCTTTGACACGACTGGAGAGTGTAAAAAGAAAACCTAGGGAAGTCACAGTTATCTAAATAGTACTAAGCTCAAAAACCATTTTCTTCAAATACTGGCTTCTGGCAAACTACTTTCTTTGAATGATTGGTAAAGTTTATATCATTTCTTAATTACTTTTTTCTTTTAAAATCTAAATTAATAGTGTATTTCCTTTGGGACCATAAAAACAAACAGAAGGTTTTTTTTCTGAGGGAATACTGGTCATTAAAACCAGTAATTGGAAGACATATTTTAGCTAATGTTTTTATAAAAAGGGGAAGAAGACTTGATTTATTCTCTCTGTACTGCATCACTTACAGTAATCTTTCAAGACTTAAAGCTACAGCCTTTTAAAGTCAAAGATATGGACTATTAAGGACCAGGAAGGAAAAAACATTTAAGTATCTCTGTTTCAAACAAAAAAGCAAATTTGACTATTTGGGAGGTGAATGGTAGAATTAGTAAGTCAGTAATAGAAATTAATAGTATCTTGTTTGTAGTCTGTAGAAGGTCTTATTCAAAGGTGGAAAGCAGGCACTTTAAATTGTAATTCTTCTGCTACTTAACAGCTTCGGGTGAGGTTAACTGTTACTTTAGAGCTTCTCATTTCCCATGGTGATACATACTTACAGGACTAATACTAAAGCCTGAGGTAGTAGAATAATCTAAACAGATTATTAAAACAGATGTATGAATAACTTTGAGTTTGTGGGAATGGATCTGCTTCTTATTTAAAAATTTGAAGCTTTTATATGTGAAAGTATCAGGTATTTCTACAGGATCTTTTAAGCATAAGACCAGTCTGTTTGGTACTCAAACTTTAAAGTGTATATAAATACCTAGAGTATCCTTAATTTTCTTGTGGCAGGTTTAAGACTACTTGATATGCACAAGAGATGAGTATTTGCACAGTCACTTGGGCTTCAGACATTTGTGTTAGTGCTCAAGCAGGCTGCAGGGAGTGCCAGAGGCTGGCACTGGCATCAGAGGGTAACAGAACACCTGTGCAAGTGTGAATAGGTCAATGACCTGCTCTGCTTAGCAATACAAGTTAAAGGGCAGGTGGAGGGGTTAAGGGATGTTAGAGCATCTGAGGAAGAGATTGACTGGTAGAGTCATTCTCTACCTCCCCTGAGGCAAATGTACCACTCCAATGCACCTCAGAAAGTAGTGGATCACTAGAGATGAACCTAGGGTGGCAGTTCTGTGGTGCAGGCAAAACTGTTGGCCCTGCTAACGTGCATCTACACCAAAGCACAGTGTGGGCACCAAGCAGGAGGAGCTGGAACCTTCAGCAGGAAGGTTTTGATGTCACCATCACAGAAACATGGGGATGACTCTCATCATGGGAGTGCTGCAATGGCTGGATATAAGCTCTTTAGAAGAGACAGGCAAAGCAAGAGAGGTGGTTGGATAGCACTGTACAATAGAGAGTGTTTTGATTGTATTGAAATTGGTGATGAAGATGACAAGTTTGAGTGCCTCTGGGTAAGCATCGCAGGAAGGTCAGCAGGGCAGACGTCATGGTGGGAGTCTGTTGGGGACCACCCAGCCAGGAACTGGCTGATAAGGCATTCCACAAGCAGCTGGCACAGGAGGCATAGTCACCAGCCTTTGTTTTCATGGGTGACTTCAACTTGCCTGATGTCTGCTGGAAATACAGCACGGAGTAAGCAGCCTAGGGGGTTCCTGGAATGTGTGGAGGACAGCTTTCTAAGTAACACGATGGGAAATGAGCCTAACAGAGAAGGGGCCCTGTTGTTTGTGGGCAAAGAAAGGCTGGTGGGTGATGTGCTGGTCAGTGGCCATCTTGGGCAGAGTGACCACGAACTGTTAGGATTTTCTATACTGGGTGAAGTAAGGAGGGGCACCAGCAGAACTTCTGTGTTGACTTTGGTGAGCAAACTTTGGCCTGTTCAGGATATGGATTGACCAAGTAAGTCCCTTGGAAGTCAGTCCTGAAGGGCAAAGGAGTCCAGGAAGGCTGGATGTGCTTTAAAAAGGAATTGTTAAATATTCAGGAACAGACTCATGTAGAAAGACAAGTTGTCAGGGAAAAAGCCTGGCATGGTTAAGCAGAGAACTTAAGTTGGAACTTAGGGGGGAAAAAAGAGAATATATCACCTCGAAAGGAGGGTCAAGTAACTTGGGAGGATTATAAGGATGTCACAAGGTCGTTAGGAAGAAGGTTAAAAGGGACAAAACCCAAACTAGAACTTGCTTTGGCCATTACAGTTAAAGACAACAAAAAAACATTCCATAAATATATTGACAGCAAAAGGAGGATCAAGGAGTGTCTCTACCATTTGTTGAATCCAGAGTGTGATGTAGTGACAGGGGTTGAGGGAAAGGCAGAAGTTCTTAATATCGGGATAAGATGTCCTCATGATACCCAGCTCCCTGAGATGGAAGTTGCTGATGGGCAGATGAGTTCCCCCCCAAAGTCCAGAGCAAGATGGTTAGACACTCACAGGTCTATGGGCCCTTATGGGATCCACCCCAGAGGAATGAGGGAACTGGCAAAAGTATTTGCCAAAACACTTTCAGTCATCTGTCAACAGTACTGCTTAACTGGAGAAGTTCCACAACACCCATCTACAAGAATAGTTGGAAGGATGATCTGGGGAACTAAAGGCTTGTCATCCTGACCTCAGCTCTGGGCAAGGTTCTGGAAGAGATCATCCTGAGCACCATTACATGGCACATGCAGGACAACCAAGGGATCCAGTCCAGACAACATAGATTTTAAAAATTCAGGTCCTGCTTGACTGGTCTGATCTCCTATGACTAAGTGACCTTAGTCATAGGAGAAGATGAGGGAAAGGCTGTGGCTATTGTCTATTTGGACTTCAGTAAAGCATTTCACACAATCTTTCACAGCATCCTCCTAGAAAAACTGGCTGCTTGGGACTTGAATGGATAAGGACTGTCCAATGGATAAAAAGTTGGTTGGTTGTCAGGCCAAGAGAGTGGTGGGGAATGGAGCTAAGTCCAGTTGACAGCTGGTCACTAGTGGTGTTCCCCAGGGCTCAGTATAGGGCCAGTCCTGTTTAACACCATTATTAACGATCTGCACGGGGGGATTGAGTGCATCCTGAATAAATTTGCAGACAACACCGAGTTGGGTGAGACTGTTGATCTTCTCAAGGGTGGGAAGGCTCTGCAGAGAGACATGGACAGACTTGATCAATGTGCCAAGGCCAGCTGCACAAGGTTCAGTAAGGTGAAGTGCTGCATCCTGCACTTGGGCTGCAGCAACCCCATGCAGTGCTACAGGCTGACAGCAGAGTGGCTTGGGAGCTGTTCAGCAGAAAGGGACTTGTTGACAACAGACTTAATATGAGCCAATGTGTGCCCAGGTGGCCAAGAAGGCAAATGCATCCTGGCCTATATCAGAAATAGTGTGGCTGTAACTGTCCCTCTGTATTTGGCACTGGTGTGTGGCCACACCTCGAGTGCTGTGTCCAGTTTTGGCCCTTCACTTTAAAAAGGAAATTGAAATGTGATGCAGTGTCCAGCAAAGGGCAAAAAGCTCATGAAAGTTCTAGAAAGCTTGTCTTGTGAGGAGCAGCTGAAAGAACTGGGTTTGTTTAGTCTAGAGAAGAGGCAGCCCAGGGGGACCTCTTCACTCTCTGCAACTCCCTGAAAGGAGGGTATATCCAGGTGGGGACTGGTCTCTACTACTGTGTCTACAGTGAGAGGACAAGAGGAAATGGCCTTAGGCTCCAGAATGGGAGATTCAGATTAGATGTTGGAAAAAAAAATCCCTGTTAGGGTGGTCAGGCGTTGGAATAGGGTGCCCAGGGAGCTGGTGGAGTCACCATCTCTGGTGTTAAAGAGTTGTCAGGGTCTGGGGCTCAGAAATGGTTTGGTGGTTTAGGAGTTGCAGGGGTAGTTCTGGGTTAACAGTTGCACTTGGTCTCTTCCACCCTTGATGATTCTATTATTCAAAGTTTGCAATAGGATTTTTTAACAAACCTACAAATTGATGAGGTATACGTCTGTAAGCACTGCATGAGAAATCTGTTCAAAGACTTTCGCCAAACTTTTTACGCAGCTTGTTCATGTTGTTTTCAGTGGTATAACTAAGCCATAGTCTCAGCTCATCAGTGGACTAACTATAGAGATATCTGGCCTTCTGTTTCCTGAATGTGTTCAATCAGTTTTGAAGGCTCAGGAAAACGTGTGCAGGTTCAACAACCTGAATATGTTAATTTTATAGTTCAGAAAGCAACTGCATTACTGTGCATGCCTTGCTGTCACTCAGAGCAATGCTTTTATAGCTAATACCATAACCAAAGAGAGAGGCAGCAATCTTCTTTAGCTCATAGTCTACATTATGAAGATTTGTGGTCAGAGTTATCTGAATTTCAGGCATTAATAAATCCTCTAACTTGTTGTTTCTTTAGTACCACTGAGGCAGATGTGCACATATTCAGGTCTTGTATATTTAAAAACTGACAAAAAAAAGCTCTTCTGTAAAAGTAGGCTTTTTTCAGGGGAAAAAACCCACATTCAAAGTAATTGAGAGTATTTGGGACACTAGCAAACTCATCAATTGATGCTATAGCATATCTCTTAAGCAGCCATATTTAATAATCTAAAACAGTAAACCAGTAGCTATAATTTGGGAAGACCTTCATTCACACTGAATATTCAGTGGTCAGTTCAGTTACATCAGTGTGTGTATTAAAGCAATAGGTAGAAAGTAAAAATGCTGTTACTCTTGTGTTCTAAACAAGCAAGCTGTGAGTATCTGTGCTCTGCGTGACATTATTGCAGCATTTACACTAATTTTCAAGCTTTTTGGCAACACCAGATTTCATGCTATTAGATTCAGTTAGTGCTTTTCTGTGTTCTGTAATTGTGTGGTTGTGATGTGACTTTATCTACTTTGCCTAATGTAAAGAAGAAAATTACTTCAAAATCCTTTAGAACTTGAATCATCTTTCCTGAGTCAGAGGGCAGTAACCCAATCTTTTCTGTTCTGACCACAGAAGAAAGTTATTAGCTCTGTGCATTCCTTATAATGGGATCTCTGCATTTGTTTGCTTTAGAACTTTCACCCACACATTTATGACTAAATTCCTCCTAGTATGGGAAATAGGGTTTATTTAATGTTGACTTAGCATTTGGTCTGATGTCTTTTCCCTAACTGATGGACATGAAACTGCATGAGAAAACGTGTTCTAGGTGGTAAAGAAGGACTTTCTGCTGTGCAAACTCGGGCAGTCCAAACTTCCAGTGTGGAAATGTGGCAGCACTTTGGGCCCAGCAGCTGCTGGAATGGGCTGTCAGTTTGGGTTTCCTTTAGCAGCAAAGAAGCACTTTCAGAGATGTTTTAAATAGGCACACAGTAGCTAATAGCATCAGGTACCTCTGGTGACTATAAGCTTTTTTTTGCCATTCTTCTGGATTGATAACGGTTCTGCACTTCAGATTTTCCTCTGCTAATGAACCTCTTACAGGGTGGTATTGCTGAAGTATCATCATCATTTGACCTGTCTTACAATTACATTAAATAGCCCATTATGTTAATATTTCATCCACTTCTTGCTTTTACAGTCTCATGTATTATGCAGCTCTTAATAGCAGTTGGCAGCAGTAAGGAATATTTTTTTTCTTTCTTTCAAATAGTCTGTTAATCCTGTTCACTAAAACTCCAAATGTTGTACTAGACTTAAGTTAAAGACATTCACTTGGAAATGCCACTTCCCTAGTCATGATCATACTTTAGCATTATATGAGACACTGCTAAAAGTGCATTACAGGAGGATTCTAGCACAGAATTACTGGTATTCCTATTCTCATACTAAATCACACCTTAATCAGTTCCACCTCCTAACAAGTGGAACTGCTGCTCCAAGTAAACCAGTAACTGCAAATTGTATTTTGAGTTGCTGCTTCTGGCTCTTTGCAGCTGGAAGAAGGAGATTAAAGAGAGAGAACAGGTGTGGTGTGACTGCTTCTTCAGCCCAAAAGCAGAGATGTGGCTGCACCAGCTTGTGCCACCAGCCATCTTATCAGTGTGAGCTGCCAGCTGTGTGGCAGGGAGTTAACATGGCATTAGAATTAAACAGAGATCAAATCTTTATCCACAGTTAGGTGGGTACAATGTCACAGTACCAAGCCTGGGAGATTCAGAAAAACAAAATTCAGAGAGAGCAAGTGGTTAAGTAAGGTATGTTGAACTTGCATATACAAGAGTTTCTCATCAGCATAGGAGGGAAGGGAATTGCACAGTCAAACAAAATACCTGCTATAGTGATGTATTTTGACTGGCCAAAAGTGGTTTTATCTGAAATGTTCTTAGGTGTTTGTATGAAGTAATGTATTAATAGACCCCAGTTGCAAACAGTTCTTACAATTTATAGAAATTGGTAGCTTTGCAAATGAGATTTCCCATGTGCTGTCCTCTTGGATGTTCCTGGCATGGTGCTTCTCTACAGCTGCTTTCCTTAGAAGTGCTGGGTAGTACTGACAAGGAGCAGTACTAGCCTTGCCTTTCTCCCGTACCGTTGTCAGACGGAGTACGGTAGGTCAGGGAGATTTTACCACGTAGAAGATGCCTTTACAAAGACCTACAATTCTATGCAACTTTCTATTAACTGAGTAAACACTGAACTGTCTTCCAGCATTATGGGTCGCTACCAGTCTATTTACATTTTCTACCTTTATATGCACAAGGACAAACCAGCGCTTAACAGATCTCAGTCTCTAGTGTGTTTGAGAAATGGTAACACTTTGTATCACTTTGAAGTACACTTTGTATAAAAGTTGAACTAATAAAGGGTCTACACCATAACTAACACACTTCCCTTGGCTTCATTCTGTACAGAAGTTTGAGTACCCTCTTTATCAGACAGAATAGCAACATTTTGGTACACTGGCCTGCAGAGCGCAGGAGTCACAAATGCAGTGCAATTACAGGCTTGGTGCCGTGGAGTAGGTAAGGCTGCATTTTCCCTCCTAGAGGGAGCAATAAACAAAGGGGCTGTTTAGTCAAAATATCCCTTCTCCAGATTTCACTCCCACCTCACAGATGGGAGATTCTGAATGGGATGAGCAGCTGCTTGGAAGGCAAAGCACTGGCAAAAATTGAGAATTCCTGGAGTACAGCACTCCAATGCTGCACAGACAACAGGACAATGAAGGGGCAAGAAGAGAAAAATTCATTCTCTGTCCATCAACTGCAGGGATCCCCTAATGCAATTTTTTTTTACGGCCACTACAAAAACCCATGTGGGAATATATAAGAAGAGCAAAACAACAGAGCTGTTGTGTTTGCTTAAACATGAGCAGTCTAGACATGGGGCACTCAAGCAGCAATTTGATGCATGCAGTCCTCTGCCTTCACTGTCTAGACACTCGCTCTCTTACCTGGTGGAGGAGTGATTCAGCAGAAAAAAAAGGCTGAAAGCCAACATGGCACAGAGACTAGCCCAGGATCTGGGCTGATAATCTGTTTTTTTCCTGCACATCTCCATGTACACCTGACTCTCAGTCTGTAAATTACAGACTGCACAGCAGCTAAAGACGATGGAAGCAAAAACAAATGCTCACAACTTGTCTCACCCTTATGCCACACCCAAACTGTGTTTTTGTCTCATTCGGCACTGGAGAACTCCTCTGCCTCACTGACCCTCCTCCCACTGTTCTGCTCATCAAGTAAGCATAGGAATCTCTGAAGTTAACCACTTCCTGGTGTTCCAGGCAGGAAACATATCTTGAAAATGTCTTTTTCTAGCCAGAGTATCAAAAGCAAAACTGAACACTTTAAAGTGTTATTTACTCATGGTAGTAATCCCATTTTGAAGAGCAAACCAAGTAACACCTGAGTTTTAAACAGCATTATTTCATGCTGAATTTATCCTTGAAAGGAACCACTTTGCATTGAAGGGTCACAGAACTAAATTCATTAATAAAAATACCAAAACAAAAAACATGATATACACACATTCTTTTTTCAAGTTCAACTAAATTTACAGAGTTTTCATACACCAATGTAACCAACCCTTTATTTCCTCCTAGTTTGAAAATTGCTCATGTGACATGCTGTGTATTTTAAACTCCAAAGAACCAGTACTAAATATTTACATATTTATTCCATGCTTGACACTTTTCATTTCAAATTCCCTGACAGAAACCAAATTATTTATATCCCTGCTAGTTTTGAAAACAGTAAAATCTCTAAAAAAATAAAACCACCTTAAACACATGGTATAAAGGAGTGAGTCAGATTTAAAAATATTTATGCAGTGCTCCTTAAAAAAATAGCATTAATAACAGTAATGCCTGTGAAAGCTCCACCCATTTTAGTCATAATAATTATTAGTAAAATTACATTTCCCTTTTATTTTACCATTCAGAAAATTGTTTGGTTTCCAATCCAAATCTGTCCATGTTATTTTAAATAAGGTTAAACCCTTTATGAACCAATATTGTTCCCTGTAGGTGCACCCAGACAATTCATGGACATTTCCCACTTTCATGGGTTATTCAATCACCTCCCAAGCAATGGGACAGTCTCAGAGTCTCCACACAGAAAAAATACAGCTAATAGGGGCCTTCTGTGTGTCAAATGAAAAGCCTACTTAATTTAGGCAGGCAGTATAAAGGTATAATAGTTTCAATTGAACATATTACCATACTTTAGAAACACTTAAAATAGGGTGTTAAAGTTCATGAGTCTAGGCAGACAAGCTGTCCAAAGTAAGTCAAAATAACATAAAACAAGACCTGGGCCATATTTAAGTAGAGTAAGACCCTTCTGTAGTACTTCTGTAATGTCAACAAACCAAGCATAATTGAAACTCAAACTAAGTCTGACTGTGGAGCTCATTTGCAAAGATTGCATGTGGCCTTTAGGCTACCACACCCCACCCTGTCCAAAAATGCAATGGCTGCTGAAAATCTGTTAATTCTATGAAACCCATGGAGCCCAAAGGAATGCAACCACCTAAAAACCTTACTTCACTGATTATGAAAATAAATTCAGAATTTAATTGAGTAGTGATATTTCTTTATGAATTCCTACCCCTCAAAGTTTTTGTTTTTGCACTGTATCTCAGTCTAATGCCAGGAACAAAACTCCAACTCCCTATAGACAAAGTTTAGCATCACTACCTCACTACATGTTTGCTCAGGTCATACCTGAGTCTCTGCCCTCTCCTCAACTACATTAAGCAGAGGAGAGGCAGGGAACAAATTAACTCCATGTACTCTAATGGTATGAATATCTTGCTTTTTAATTGGAAGTATTTGTGCTCCTACTGCAGGAGCGGAGTTGTAAAGTAAGTGACGGAATGTTGAGTTAGTCTCCCTGAAGTTAGTGACAGATTTTATTCAAATTTTACCTGTTGTGAGACTTAGAAGTTTCTAATCTCATTACCCAAGATGTACAACAAAACCTGCATAAATTACATTTACATTTGTATACTTTAACAGTTTAACAATTTGTATATTTTAACAGGTTAATTATTTTCTGTCATTCTTCTATCACCAGCTACTTTACCTGCTGGCAGATACACCTCATTCATTAATAACCCAGACTGGCTAACAAAAAAAACAAAGGAAAGAAAGGGCTAATGACTCTAAACCTGAGGAAGAACAACAAAAATTGTCTTACATACATATTTTTTTAATTTTCGTGCAGTAACAAGTCACACACAAAACACTTGCACCTTTCTTTTGGCACAATGAATATTTAAGTCCTTCAAGTCTTAACTCAAAGAGGTGCTTTACTGAGCATTGTCTACTGAAATCCACAGAAAGAATGGAAACATTCTTTCAAAAGGAACAAAAAAATTTACAATTGTACACAAAAAGTCTTGAATTTTATTGAAATCTCAAGTCTTGTATCAAACAAAAGCTTTTTCTTCAGACAAAAATATTTTCTTGGTGTCCTCCAGATACCAGAAACACTGAATTGGTCCGTTAGTGACGCTGCTGCTTGCTTTGTCATCTTCATAGAAGTCCACAAGGTTGAGCTGTTCCACCCTTGGGTCTTATTTTATCGTGTGAAGGAACGTACATGACGACCTCTTCCACTGCCTCCACTAACAAATTTCCCTCTTGAGCCACCACTGCTACTACTATTAGCACTTGTCCAAGACGGTCCAATTCCTCCACGGCCTCTGGAAGCACGATCGCGAGGACTCGGTCGGTATCCTTAAAGCAAAGAAAAGTATACTCAGTTGGAAAAAAAAAAAAAAAAAAAAAAAAAGCCCTAGGCGGAGTAGCTGCTGCAAAAGCAGAAAGTAAGAAACAAAACCAGGATGAGATACAAACAGCGTCTGTTTCCTCCTTTTAATTTTCACTTTTCTCTTAGGCAAGCATTGCTGCTTTAATTGCGCTATGATTACCATGGAGGTACGAAGACAATCGAATGACAAAAGTCTGAGTGCAAAATTAAGATTCTGCGATCAAGTGTTGAATTCAGCAAGTTTTATGGGTTACAGGGCAGTTCGTACGAAAGCACGTATTTGACACAGTCTCAGTGACAACTGTTCATATATGCTTAAAACATTTGCTGAATTTCAAGGTGTCTGCAGCATCCTTGCATGGTTTCATTTGTAAAGCAAAAATGAAATTCAAGGAATTCTCTATAGTTCGATGCCCATATGAATACCATGTACCTGCTGAACTTAATGGTCTCAGTGGTGGCAGTGGACCCCTGTTAAAATTGCTTTGACCACCTCTACTGTCATTGTAGGTTCCCCTGGGCGTACTCTGTGCACTCCAACTTGAGCCTCGAGCACCTTCACGACGACTGTAATTTCCTAGATAGGGAGAGAAAAACCAACAAGTTGCTGAGCAAAGGTCGCTGGGTTAGGGGTTTTTAACTTTTCAACCTTCACAATACTGGTGGCAACATAATATTTACACAATTCAAATACATAAAGATACTCTGTATCAACATACCTGCAGTATTCCAACTTGAAGTCTACAAATTACTCTGTGCTGCACAGAACCAGAGGAACAGATCTATTTATTGGGCAAGGACTCAAATTTAAAAGAATTCACATTATCTAGCATATTAAGATAGATTCTTATACTTTCATATTTTGTGGTGAAATAAATCCCCGTATTTATAACTTCATAAGCAGAAGTATTTTCTGTTTCCACTTTGCAAGGACTTGCCCTAATTATGGGATGGAAGGAAAAGGAATGCAATCTTATCTATGTATGAAAGAAATTTAACACTGTAAGCTACAATCTCCAGCTTCGCTGAAAATTGCATCTTATTCTTGTCAGGATCTTCCATTCTTTTATTCCAAAGCCTCATTTAAACCCAGAGAAGTACTTTGGTGCTTGATTTCAGAACTGCCACATTACAAATGGCAGGGAAGCACTCCAAGAGCTGCTAAAACAGCTGACTCCTTTTGTAGAAGGGAGGCAGAAAGGCAGCATGGGAATTCACAGCCTTGTTTCAATTGTACAGCTTTGGAGGTTCTCATCTTCAAGAGAATCTTTCCTGGTGCTAAACAACTCATTGCAACAACACTGCTTCAGGAAGATCTCACACTGCGGATGATGAACTGCTAGGACATTGGGTTAGTATTACTGAAGCAATTTTAGCATGCATTTACTCCACTTCTAATACAGGAACCAACATACCTTTTGAAGCAGGTGGTGTAAAGAACCTGTTCTGACTGTGAAAAGCTCCTCGTCCTCCACGATTCCCTGAGAACCCACCACGTGAAGAGATCTTCTGTGACACTTTTGGTGGCCTTTTGGCTGGTGGTATCCCATCTGGAGCAACCACTTCTTTGCTCTCTGCAGCAACAAAATCATCCACGTGCATGGAGGGTGGCCTGCTTGTGTTTTGTTTCCTCTGACGGAAGATATCGTGTGGTCGAATTCCTTGTCCAAATCCCCCCCTTCCTCTTCCTCTGGGTGGTGGCACAACATGAGCTCTCTTTGCAGGCTCTATGTACTCAGATTTCCCACTGTCATGACAAACCATGATTTAGTTAGCTAATGTAACACTGTACTACTGATGGTCAGGCATTCTCCATATTGGAGATGCAATCTGAAGGGTATTTGACATTTTAACATGCAAAACAATGCTGAAGATGCTGTTAACTCATTTAAACTCATTTTACCTTGAAGTTATGAAGGTCTCATGCTTGTGCTTGCCAAGCTTGAACCCTTTTGTGGTTTTTGTGCGTCCAGGAGATGATGGTTCTGACAAAAATGACCTCTCCAATTCAGCTTGCAAGTCAAAGTCACTGCAGCCCTTCTCTGACAGTTCAATCAAATCAACTTTTACCTTCCAAGAGAGTTTAATCAAAACTGTCATTATTAACTGTCATTACACCACCAAAAAAAAAAAAAAAAAAAAGCACAGTGGTAACCAAACAAAAAATGCAGCAAATCTGCAGCAAAATTATCTTGACAGATCTGAACACAAAAGGAGTGAAGGTGTTAGCTCTCAAATATGAATATCTGTCTTGTCACTTAATGACCTGCAGTGGGACAATTCTCTTGCTTAAGCTACAGCCCTATAAATTTATTAATGCCCCTTTTACACAGTTCTGGTTTTTCTTACAAAATTAAAACATAACTATCTTTGCACATAAATTGAATGAGTAAAACTAAAAAATAATTAAGGCAATGAAGTCAACAGACTGGGTCGAATTAGAAAGGTGAGCTCAGGAACACAAACCATTTGGCCTTATGAATGTCTGATGCTACTAGTCCAGATAAACCCTTATTTTTAAATTCATTTCAGATATGTTAATGAACCCTTTTACCATATCCAGGTCAGTGTCTATTTCTTCAGCCTGAAAGGGTGAGAACCACATGGACTTCAGCTGGTCATCCATCACATCTGCCAACACATAGGTAGTCCTACAACAAAGCAATGCCAAAGGCCTGTTTGGTTATGAACCAAACTGCAAGTGTACACAGCAGAACAGAACCTGGGGTGAACATCGCTGCCTTACCCTTGGTACTCACATGACTTTAAATACATTGGGACTAGTGGGTAGAAGTGACAACAGTGCTCTTTAGATCCTGTTTTTAATATACTTAATTTAAGTACACATAAATTACTCCGTTTTCTCAAATAAATCACAGGCAGACTGTTGACATACTCAACCGTTTTACCTGTTGTTAAACAAATTCTGAAGAGAGTCTGGTGCACAAAGAGTAGGCTCAACATCTTGGTCACTCAGTGGACAAGAATCGCCCACTGATTCCAACATCTGCCTTACTCCAACAATGTTGTCCAGTAAGGATTCGAGGCCATCATCTTCCTTAGACCGATCCTATATCAACACAGAACAAGTCAGAATTTTTTCTCCTCCTCAAGAGAAGGAATAATGTTTTGCTTATTTATTAAGAAAAAGGGGGAGGTATTATACAACAGTCTATCCAGCCACAGTGAAACTAAGACACCTGAATACACAAACAACAGCAGAGGGCTACTAGGTGTGCTATTAAACAAACCATGTCACCACATGCACAGTCTAGGTTTCATTCCCAGCTGATGCAATAGCCTTTTATAACAGTCTCCAGAAGGACACTGCCCCAGGTTTTATTTATGAAGCTCTCTGTTAAAGCATTCCAATGTCCTGCACCTGCTGTTCCTCATTCAGAACAATTGTGGCTTTTAATCTCTTACCTAATAGATGTAGGCAGCTAGGGAAGGGACAGAAGGCTTTCACTATAGCAGTCCAAAAGCATTTGTGATTAATAGGCTGTGGAGCAGCTGTTTCATGGACTCTCTTAAATTAGCCATCTACTGGATGGCTGCCATCAGTTACACAGAGTCAGATTTGAATATCAGAGTTAAGTTTGCAATTAAAATCACAGAGAAGTTGGATGCATTAAATTCTGCATGTTCTCTAGTCCAGTCCTCACCATCACTGTTTAAAGCAGGACTATCATGAAAGCCAGATCAGGTCGTAACTTTAAATCCATAACTTTATCCAGTCATGTCTAAAAAAAGTTCCAGTGACAGAGAGCCCACAGCCCCACTGATATGTTCAGTGCTTCACTTCCCTCTCAGTGATTAATTTTTTTTTTTATCTAATGTCAACCTGAACTGCTGAAGCCACAATTTGGGGGCATTGCTTCTTAATTTATCATCTGGAATTACCGAAAGACATTTGATTCCACCATCTTTGTTATCATCTCCCCAAACAGCTGTGGCAAACTCTGAAATAGCTCCTGAGCCCTCTTCACCAGGTTAAACAAGCCCAGCTTCTTCCTCCACTCTATCTTATGTGCTGTAGGTCCCTGACTACCTCGTTAGAACCTCTCCAGTTTCCCTAGGACTCTCTAGAACTAGCTAGAGGGCAAAGCTGGTCAAAGGTGAACACAATACTCCATATGAAAGCTCAGAAACATCCCCTGGAGGGAGTCAACAAGGGCCCTGGATGTGCTGACCTTGCTCCTTCCAGGATGACTCAGAATACACTCCCCTGTTTCTAGTGACCCTGCACTGTGGGCCCACATTTAACCTATAAATCAACATAACCACCTGGCCCTTTCCAGCCCAGCCTGCAACAAGGCATGGGCTTATCCTGCTTTCACTGCAGACCTTTTCATTTTTCCCAATGAACCACACAAACTTTCTGCTAAATCAATCCTAAAGCATTTATTGAGGTCTCTCTGGATTGAGGCTTTGCTGTATGTCAGATTAGTCACACCCCCACCCTACTGGCATCCACAAATTCACTGAAACATATCCATTGTTCAGGTGTCAGATGAAAACATCCAACAACATAACATCCAGCCTGTAGTATTAATTCTACTTGTTACCAGTCACCGGTAACATCGAGCCACTGCTAAACTGGAGTTCCTGCTGTTCATTACATTTAATAATCTGCTTCACCACTACCCTACACCCTCTGCTTGTAGGCATGTGCTGCCTTCCATGAAACCTTTAACTGCCTGGGTTCTTAGGATGTGCTAACAGAAAACTGCAACGTCAACTTGATTATTTGAATTCTTTTACCATAACATGTTTCTCCAGATCAAGAAGCAGGTTTTCTGGGGTTTCTTCTTTGTTCTGCAGTAGATGTTTTAACTCTGCAGTGGTAAGACCCAGCGTCCTGCCTGAATGGGATCCATCTGTTTCCATAAGGCTTCCATCATCTCCACAACATCCCTGAAACATTTGACAGTTGGGGAATAAGTACCCATAAATGTTCAGTAGTACTGGACTGCAAACTCCTTTGAATTCAAACACACATTATAACAAATCTAGCAAAATTAGTTACCTCTTGATTTAAAAACATATGATGTAAATTATTTTAGCAAAGTACACTTCAACAGGCAAGTTTATATACTGCACCAAGACAAATGAACCCTTTCCTGTACAAGATGAGGTCTGTATAACAGAATTAAGAAATATTTTATAGCTCTTTCTATACTACACATCAGTACAATAGCTCTCAAACAGGACGCTGTGAATCTAAAACTGGGAGACCACAGCATACTATTCACTTAGGAAATCAGTATGAACTAATATGCCATTCTTCCTACTGAAAAACCCTCTCACTTATGGAACATACATCCTGCCCAGGTTTCACAGATTTCATTAAAAACTAAAGATGGCAAAAGCACCACTGATGGAAAAGTCTTACCCAGCAATCTGCAGAATCAACTGCTTTCTGAAATAATTGTTCCTGAACATTTCTCTGAAATCTGCAGTGAGACATGAGCTGAGTTTAAGCATTCAATACATATTCACTTACCAGCGTATCAGAGTTTAGAATCTGTCGCATAAAATCCAAAAAGGACGAGGCCAGTTCACCAGTGTCTTTGCTGAAACTAGTTATTACTCGCTTTAATACAGTGTACAGAGCAGTGCTGCGTTTTCTTAGAGAGCTGTACAGTAAGAGAGAAAATACTTCATTAGTATATACACTGTGACCATTCCACCACAACCGGTTATAAGAAAATGACACGCAAAATAAACTGGGCAAATTTCACAATTATTAAGCTCAGCCTAGATTACAAAGCTGGAGCTTCATTATTTTCTCCATACTAGACTTCTGTTTTCACCAGTACTGTCTGCAGCTATTTCACACTGTATGTATACAGCTATATATACTACCTCCAAAACATTCAAGAAATTACAATTTCATCTTTAGCAGAAAAGGGACTGAAGTACAGAAATAAGTGTTTGCACAAGGACCTTATGCATGAAGCAGGATCGTGCTTGCAGCTACAATTCCACTCTATCTCAGGATGCCTAACTGCAGAAAACAAACTGTAAAGGCAACACAAACAGAAATAGTAAGGCTGTGCACTTAAGCTGACAGCTGGACACACTCAGAGAAAGGGATCACAGAAAGAACAAAGAACAACATCTATAACTTGCTAACTTTTCACTGGTGGTTGTATGGCTTCTTGCATCCAACAGCACGACTTAAAGCATTTTGAACAACCTTGTATTAACATAGCTCCTTTTTCTCTCTGCAAACCTCACCTTTTTGCCTCTGCACTTCAGCAAACAGAAACAGGTCCAAATACAGGACAAAGAATCAAGCGTTGAAACAACACAATATTGTCCAATACATTTATATATTCTGTTCAAAGTGGGTGGAGTTAACAAAAATAGTTTGGGAAAAACCTAATTTCTAAAGTCTTAACTGTCTGGTGGTCAGAACACTGGGGGAAGTGCAAACTGAATCCCCTAAAAATAGAGGAATTACAGACAGTTCGCCCGTGTTCCAGATGAGAGCTCTTTGAGAGTCTCAGAAGGGAAAGAAAAAGAGCACTGTATCTCATTCTAATCCTTTCATCCTTGGAGTGGGGAAACAAGCATGTACAAACCTGTTTTCAGTGCTTTGTCTCCTTCTTGAAACTAAGTGCTTCTGTATGCATACTGCAGAAATTATTCAGAGGGTGAAGGAAGACCAAAACACTGAGTAAAACACTGAGGCCTCAAAGAGAAACAAAAGCTGAGGTGCCTTATCCTCAAGGTTTTCTACTAAGCATGTAGGAAATTATTTCACACCACAGTTTTTAAACAAATTTAAGCTGTCAGTGATATCACAAAATACCATACCTCTTCAGGTGGTAGAAGCCATAGTCATGCTCTGTAAGAAACATCATTGTTCGGATGCATGTCAGCAGACAACTGTAACTGCTCTCAGAATTTGTTAATGTTTCCATCAGACAGTCACAAATTAAGGGCATCAGCTCTTTGCTTGGTAAGGAGTTAGAAAGCTGCTCTAATTCAGACACAGAGCCTTCTGATGAACTTGGTAAAATAAGTGCAATATCCTAAAAGAATGATTGTTATACATATAGTAAAAATGCATTCAGTATGCTGCAGTAAATATAAACCATACATGAAGACAGAAGCACCGGGTTCTTTCACTATCCCTTTATCATCTTATTCCAGTAATTCAGTTATTACTGACCAGCAAAATACTGATCTAGAGTATCCTTTTGATCAGTCCTGTTAAGGGTTACAAACCATTATTTATTTCTAAAACATAAAAGCTTCAAATTCTGAAATACTGTAGTAGAGCTAAAATTAAAGCCAAATTGGGTAACATAGTTTCCTTCCTAGGTAGTCAATGTGTGTCTCAATCTCAAAACACTGGTCAAAGAGGCTGAAGTTCCTTGGCTGGTTCAGCCTGGAGAAGAGAAGGCTGAGGGGTGACCTCACAGGAATCTACAAGTGCCTTAAGGAGAGCAGCAGAGGGGCAGGTGCTCTCCTCCCTCTGTGACCAGTGACAGGACACAGGGAAATGGAATGAAGCTGCATCCAGGGACACTCAGGTTGGACATCAGGAAAAGATTCTTCACTGAGAGGTTGTCAGTCACTGGAACAGGGTCCTCAGGGAAGTGATAAGGCACCAAGCCTGTCAGAGTTCAGAGAGCATTTGGATGACACTCTTAGTCATGGTTTAGTTTTAGATATTCCTGTGAAGGGTAGAGAGTTGGACTTGATGATCCTTATAGGTCCCTTCCAGTTTGAGATATTCTTTGATTCTGTGGGTCTATGAAAACTAACGAGGCTGCAGACGCCACCTAAGAAGTTTAGGACCTTCTGTCACTTCCATATTTTACATAAAATAAAACAAGACTGAATTTTCCAATGAGTTTGTATGGACAGAGAGACCTTGTTTGTATGCAAATAGCTGATTATCTCTACTGACCAACAATATCCAAATGTCTTTTGTGTAACTGGGTAAGCACTAGATCAAATAAACACATATAATAGTGAAACAAATAATGACATGCAAATCTGTGCACATATTAATTAGAAAATACAGGGCCAGTCTATGAATCAATTTTCAACTAACATTTCTTACCCTGCTCTAGGTAACTTCTGCTCTTTTTTTAATGGAGTATTTTTACAGTACCAGCATAGCACACATACCTTTATATTTGGAATACATTTTCAAGAGGTTTCAGTTAGACTATTACAAGATACATATTTACTTCACTGGGTAAGAAGTGAACAACTCAAGTTTTGTCAGTGGCCCACATGGAGATGTGGCATCTCTCTCTCACCTGATGGGACAGGAAATCTTTGTGCATTCAGTTTCTGGTCTCTAATGAGCTACCAGAACAGTGCACATAATGCAGAAGATATGTCATAAAATGGAAAGGGTTTAGATTCAATACCAAGAAGGCAGCAAGTCTGCCAAAGCAGCCAACTATGCAGAGTCTTTCTTTTTGTGTTTTAACAATGCTGATTTTCTTAATTTTGGAAAAAAAAAGGGGGCACTTAAGAAACAACCTAATTTAATTTATCTTCTACAATAATCAACACATATTATGCACTAAATATAGCAAATACCTGATCACAGAGGGACTGCAGCAGGGAAGTTACACATTCAGCACATTGTTGATGAGTGACATTGTCCCCAGCTGATCGCATCAAAGCCAAGAGCTCCTGGAAGACCTCTGCATACTTTTCATCTCCTTTAGTAGTTCCATTGATAAGATGCAAAATAGCCAATTTACAAGCTTTATGTGAAGCCAGGGCATCCAATAAAGCGAGCAGCCGAGTGGTCTGTCCAGTGTACTGCTTCTCTTTATCTTCTGTGTTGCTGAAAGGGTATCAGTGCACTGTGAAAAAGCTGCTTTAAAGTGATCTAAGGAACTATAAAAACAACCATCATAGGAGTCATATAATTCTGCATTTTAGAAAAAAATCCACCCAGTTTGCATACTTAAACTTACAGTTCCATTTACTTTTTGAAAACTGCTCAACTTTCACTAAAGAACTTCTGGTCACATCATTAATTAATCTACTATGCATTTAACATACTGTAGGGCATATAACTGTATCAGATAAACGTGATTTTATGTAAAATAAAAATAATTATGCTTTAAAGAAAGAGCACTCAGTTTCAAAACCCTCTGAACCTGTATCATTCAACTCCCGCGAGTTCACAAACATCTACACACATATGTAATCCCAGTATAGCAAACATGACTGGCCTACTCTTCTTATTTAAATCCTACAGGTCCTTAAAAACACTTCATAGGCAAGATGAGGCTTCACAAGGACAGCCTGAAGAAAATCCTCCTCAAATACTTACCATAAACATGCAACATGAAACTGCCTATATCAAAATTAAGAGGTATGAGCTGGTTTTCTGGCAACCTTAAGCATTATCAAGACACAGCATACAGCACTGGAATGAGAATTCTTTCAGCCCATAATGAATAATATTTCCAAAACTATTTTCCTCCTACTAAATCTACCGCACAGAAAGCAAGGTGAATTTAACAGTTCATTAACGAAATCTTTGCAAGAGAAAACAAAAATACCTTTGCAGGTCTTCTACAATTAGATCCAATACTGTCCTCATGATGAGGAGAGCAGTAGGTGAAGCCAAGTCACAGAGCTGAACACAAATCCGCCTCAACATATGCTGAATGGGCTGGCAAGATGAGCCAGAGAAAGATCGAACGATCTCTTGTATCAGCCTGGCCTGCACGTGGAGGTGCATACTCCACAGCTTCCTGGTGTTGAGTGCCACTGCAATATCATGGGCTTCAATTACCTGCAGGAACACAAGGGCAGGATGGTTCTTCCTGTCAATTTTTATGATAAAAACTGAATTCTATCACAATGTACAATCAAAGATGAAGTACAAATACTGTCCTCATTAAAAATATGGAATGCCATTTTCATTGTCAACAAATGACAGGGCATGAGCCAGTAAATGATGTATTCCCTCAGAAGCATGGATTGTTAAACGCCTTTGATGCTCACTTATTAAAGATCACAAATTCAAGACCCATGACGAAAGAAGAGCCTTAATATACCAAGTTCAGCATTCAGAGCTAAATTAAAAGCTTCAGAGACAGTAATTTAAGTAACAGAACAGGAGTCTAGATAATCTCACAAGGGACAAAAGAACAATATATGACTGCTAACTTAAGAAAAATGCTCCAAGTAATACCAATTTTGTTTCTGCCGAAAAATACTTATCTACAAAGAATCCATATGAGCACAAATGCTTTACAACGACTTTAATTCATCCTGTCGTGTATCCCTTCTTCCCACCACTACAAAAGTGGTCAAAGGGTAAAATAATAAAAATTCTTTAAAAACTAAATACATCTAAGTTATACCTGAGTAGTCTGCATGGGCAGTGGAAGAGGCAACAATTCTGAAAGCAGTATAAGCCCAGAGAAAAATCCTTCAGGAATTCTCAAAATTGAAGAGAGAACTTCCTTCAGCATTAAAGACCAAGTATTGTTCGCCAAAGTTTCCTCAGAAATTGTAAGTTTTTCATTAACACCTTGTGTAAAAGTCAGCAAGATATCAACAATGTCATTCTGGATTTTCTGTTCATCGCTATCTAAGCGGCCTGAGAGAGGAATAGAGCAGAGGAGCATGTGTAAAGAAACAAGTGCTGCAGGAACACGCATGTCCTTGAACTCAAAGGATCCACCCCTCAGGAGTTCTGTTAGCATAGTTTTAAGGAGAGTAAGTGTACAGCGAGCCATAGAAATAGTAGTAACTCGGTGCAGCGTGGTGCCCATGTTGACGTGGAGTCGCCAAGGCTGAATAAGGATGCTGTTCAGCTTCTGTAACACCCGGATGAAGGTGTCCATTCCCTCAGAAGAGAAGAGCTGAATAACTGCAAGATTCCATTTAAGGTCTTTCTGTTGACCTGTACAGAAAAGAAATAAGATTTCTATATTTCTAATTTCCCCTGGGCAGTCACAGTTACGCTTTAGCCAGGTTTAAGTAGAAGACTCAGAAAACTAAGATTTGTACTTCAACCTGTACAAATGTATCTGGCATACCTTCTACCAGAGGTGGTGGACATGCAATATGACAAAGAACACGAAGTGCAGTGGGAAGACCAACTCCATCTGGGGTCATCAAACTGTCAATATTCTTTTAAGGGAAAAGAAAAGAAAAAAGAAATGAGCCTGTATTACAAGGAAGGACTTTATGAGTATATTGCTCGCTTAGTATTCAAATTCTGTATTTATTTACTCTAAGTATGTTACAAAATTCAAATTTAATTATTTCACCTTTTGGTAAGCCGTCATAAATAAGGCAGAAACAAAAAAGAATATCAACATTTGCATTGTTATTTACAAGAAGGTAAAAGATTTAAATAATTAGATCTTTGCACCATGTATTTATTTACCTTAGATTTTTGTTTCAATAAATGTAACAATGCAAGAACTTGCTTAGATCATAAGCTTTAACAGAATCGTCCCCTTTGGATATCTCCTTTTAAATATCATGTTAGTACATATCTAAGACAAAATATCTGACTAAAAAAGGTCTAAGCTTATAGAACATAAAAAAAGATAGCACATATCTATATTTTACTGACCTGTTTGATATATTCAATAAGATTTGGAATACAATTTATTTCAAATCTAAGATTTTTCAAAGGTTCAAGCCACTTGCTGAGCTCTGGGGAAAAGCAAAAGACTTAAGTCAGTGAATTTATGATCATAAAACCATTTTCAATCAAAATGTACTTTATTTACACAATAGGTACTAAAGCCAAGTGCAACATTTGTGGGGCTCATAGTGCAGCTGTAGCCAGCTGAAAAGCATCAACAAAACTAAAACTTCATGACAGGCAATATATGTTATGCACAATAACAAAATTTGGCTCAAGTCAATCTGAAGACAATTAACTTTCATCTCATTATCTGCATTATCTGTAATTAAACATTTTTTTACAAAAGACACTAAGGGGCACTGTCAGCTAAACAAAATAACCAAAACACACTCCCCCTAATGTACAGAATAGGTTATTACAAACTAAGCAAAAAACTTCTACGAAGTGCCCAAACAGAACCAATCTCTGCCCTGCATGCCACTCATGCTAGAAGTCCCTACAGTCCCTAGTCTCTTAGTCTAGAATAACCTGAAAGTCCCAGGTTCCTGGGATAAGAGATTTAAAGATTTAAAAACCATTGTTCCTGAAAATATTTATAAGAACATGAAGATTAAGTGGATATGAACTGATGACTCAGAATGATTTCATGATTTGGTTTAATAAACTAGCCATTCCTCTCATGAAGTGGTCTGATGGTCAGGTGAGGAGCAAAAAAAAGAGCATGATAGAGGAGAGATTTAAACTAAAACTTTGAAGAATTATGATTTCTTTTAGTGCATTTAAGTTGTGGAATAAATTATTGGTATGCCTACATGAGTCAGTGAATCAGTGTAGAGCACAACTTAGAACATTAAGAGTTTCAATGTTCAGGTGTCAGAATAGTCCCCAGCAGGATTTTGCCGAGTGTCTCAGGCCTGATCTGTAAGTGAACACGAGCTGGGAAGACACCAAGACACAGCTTGGACATCAAAAGCTGTAGTAACAGGGTAACATGGACTATGCTGGCCTAGGTGCCTTAAAACAGTCCCAGTATTGTTTATTAGTAAAGATCCTGTCACACTACATCACTGTCCTGGTTCCAGCTGGAATAGATAGAGCTTGTTTTCCTCCTAGTAGCTGCTACAGTACTGTGGTTTGTATTCAGCATGAGAACTACATTGATTACACCTTGATGTTTTGGTTATTGCTAAGTAGTGCTTACCCTAAGTCAAGGACTTTCCAGTGTCTCCTGCTCTGTGAATGAGGAGCTGCACAAGAGGCTGGGAGGAAGGCACAGCCACAAGAGCACACCCAAACTGCCCAAAGGATGTCATGTTCAGTATGAAAACTGTGAAAGTTTCCTGGAAGGGGCTGAACACTGCCTGGGGAGGGGCTGGCTATTGATCCTCAGGTGGGCAATTGCATTATGCATCACTTGTTTTCTTGGGTTTTATCTCTTCTCTCCTTTTTATTACAATTATTATTGTTGTCATTAGTATTATTATATGTTACTTTTTTTTCAATTATTTAACTTCTTATCTCAATCCATAATTTTTACTTGTTTTTCCCTGATTATCCTCCTCATTCCACTGATGGTGGGTGGGGGAGTGAACAAAGAGGGTTAAACCACAACAACAGAGATAGTAAACAAAAATAAGACTCAGTGTACTGACTAGTAGTGAAGCTAGTCCACTTCTACAGAAATCTGCTCTCCTATTATCAACACGGTTTGAGTAATTTCAAACTTCCTGTAGTTATCCAAAATTCATGGTAGATATTTTACTTGAAAAATAATTTTCTGTTTAACTCTTATTAACAGAAAAAAAATTGCATATTATCTCAGTGACTCAACTAATCAGATGCAACTGGAAAAGTAATTTCGTTATCCAAGCCAGACAACTGTGAAGTACCAATTATTCACATAAAAAAAATTTCTTCCATACATTGAAACAATTCAGCTGATAATTACACATACTGTACCTTGCAACTTGGTGTTATTTTCGTCTGCTTTACAAAGCTTCAGCAAAGGTGCTGAGTGCTGTTCCAGCATTTGGACATCACTGGAAGACTGTACCACCAACAAAACAAGGATGCAGGCATAATTATAAGCAACTGACTTCTTAGACTTTGAGTCTCTGAAACAACAATAAGGATTTTCTTTAGATCTCAGCTAATACAACTGGATAGCTGTTAGATTTTCATTATTTGTCCCCTAAAAGTCTACCTACAGAACTTGTACCTTCAACAAGGATCGCCCCCATATAATTATCAATGAAAGAAACCCAAACAATTTCCTCCTATGTTTTTTGGGAAGTGAACTCTTTCTGCCACATTATATACATTCACATTTACTTCAGCATCAATGAACCATGAGATCCAGTCAAGTGGCATGCAAGTATTTTTATGTACCTTCATCTGTTCCACAAGTCATTTTAAATTCACTCCTACCTGAAGTAGTGCAACTGCCTGTCCAGAGAAAACAATGACTGCATTTAACATCTACAAGAACTTGAAGAATTGAGAGATTCCCAACCCCGAGTAGTATGCAGTATTCTCTGTACTAAATCAAACCTTTTGCTTGTTTCACAGGCAACATTTTATGCTTGAATGAAAACTGCCTACTTACTGATTTTTTCACATAACCAAAAGTTTGCTCTACATATATTACAAGAACTTTGTTGATGACCTACACAGACTTGGAGTATTAAGTACTTGATTACAAATGACAGGCCTGATTTTGTATTACATGCTTCTGCTTTAAAGTTCTCTTGGTTTTAAATAAAAACATCAGGATCAAAGAGAAAATTATTTTCTATTTACTGAATTATTTATAAAAGATAGATACCTTAAAAATGAAAAAAAAAAAAAGGAAATAAATGCATACATTACCCTAAAGCCTCTTTGGAATAGTACTCCATTAAAGTAATAAGACTTTGGAGATTTTTTTCCAGACTGAATACATGAGCCACAGCAGATCTTCCCACAGGGTTAAAGGTGATCAAGTAAAGGTTGTGAAGTGTTCCCAGCAGATCTGAGTGGTCAGTCTCCTCGTTGGCTGTGCACCGCTGGAAGTGGCAGAACAATTCCGAAATGCACTGTAATGTCTGTGTTGAATGCAGGAGCCACAGGGCAAAAGCATCCTCGTTGGCACCATCTGACTGCAGACCTTCCTCCTGATCTGCATCAGAAAACTGACAAAGTGCTCTAACCAACAAGTTTGTTGCTTCATGCTCGGAAATAAAGAAAAGAAGACCCTTCTGTGACTGTGCCAGGAAACGCAATATATCTCTGATAGCCTGAAGCACACCTGGATGTGCACCTGTCACTGGAAGAGACAGTAGCAAAGTAATGCACTCCAAGAAATGGTGACTGTGAAGATATCTGAAAAAAAAAAAAAAAAAAAAAAAAAAAAAAAAAAAAAAAAAAAAACAAAACCCAGGAAAATCATCAGCAGTGCTATAAGTATTTGTCAACAGTGCACAATAATATTATATAAAACTATATATCTCCTAGCTTTGGTACTTATTGCTCTATGGACCTTGAGAAACAATAAATAATTATGAAGTAGTACAAAATTTAAACCTTACCAAACATAACTGCTATATTATTTACAAGAAATAAGTCCTAAAATTCTGATCTCCATAAACCACCCCCCAAAAAAACCCCTCAACTGTATCTACACACAAAACAAGGCACTGTAGTTTATTAAAATTGCTGCATATGAATCATCATAAATGCCAAATTCAATGTTTTAAATGTGCTAGGAAATCAATCATTATAGCATTTCTAGCAGCAAATTTTTGAAGTCTCTTTGCATGTAGATGCTTATCTTCAGCCATTACCCTACACCACTGCTACCAAAGAAATCTGTCAGCATTTAGAGATATAGTTTCTAGACAGAACTTGCTAACAGAGTAAGAACCCATGGCTTAACTGGCTGAAGGCAGGCAGGCCTTACCTCCTCTGCCTGTGCTGTGAAACAGTGAGCTACACTGACACAACTGCATGATCTCTCCATGAATCTGAGCCCAGTTTGCATCTTGCCACCTCAACATGCAGACTGAGGAATTCCAGACCTATTTTATCCATACACATAGACATGTTCCAGTATGTCAAATGAAACACTCTAGATTTACAACCATTTTCAAACTGGACAGCATCTAGCATAACCATCTAAGCATCATGCATAAAAATAAGCATCTATGAAGGCAAAAGAAGGGCAAGCACATTACCACTAATAAGGAGATATTAACTTCTGACTAGGTGCATTCTAGGTTGACAGAAAGCCAACAAAGTAACAGGTACATTAACTTATCAAACTCTCTCAGACCTTATATGCACAATCTAGAATCTTCTAATAAATAACTAAGTGAAGTATCTAGCAAAGCGTTATTCAAAAAAGTCACCCTTACATCTCTATCAAGCTGTAGGAAATACACTCTAGGAACTGAATTTGCAACTGCCATACCTAAACAGGACAGGGTAAGGATCATCCCTTTCTGGAGGGCCTGTAATGCGTGCCATAGTTGGGAAAGATTTCACAGGTGGCTGAATCATTGTATGAGGAGCAGTTTCCATCAAATGGAAGATCTCTTCAAGAAGACTAACAAGCTTTTCCATCTCTCCTTCGCTTATATTAGAAGATTCCAAAAGATGATCCATGTCCATAGGAGCCTCCACATCATTTTCATATTCTTGGTTGGTTCTTTCAAGTCCTGCCAAATCCTGGTCCTGTTCTGGCTCTGTGTGATTAGGAAGAGGAGGAGTGTTCTCTGCTAACTGATCAACCACCTTTTTAATGTCCGACAGAATCTCATAGAAGTGACATTTCTGGAGAATTGCAGAACCAGCTGTAACAACTCGCACAGTCTGATCTAACAGTATGAGTTCCAGGAGCTTCTGATAACCACTTTTCTCATGTACATCTGTGCCACCTCTTAGAAACATTTCCATTCCCTCAGTCATACTAATGACACTATCCAAAGCTTTAAAAGCATTAAGTTTAAGGGAGGATGATACATGATCTGCAAACAACAGTTCAAACAACACATTAATAACTCCTGCCTGCAAGAGCGCCGTTATTCCTTGAGTCCCACATTCTGCTAATGAAGACACCAGTTTTGTCCCAGCTTTGAGCTGTCGTACGTTCAAAGCAATGGGCTGCTTGAGAGCCACCTGAAGGTTTAAAGCTTGCAGGGTCCAGTCTACTAGCTGGGTAATATAGTCTTGCTTTGTGTCTTTCACCAGCAGGTAGCTCAATTCCTTTACTATTAAACTTGGAATTTCTTCTAATGCAGTGACCCACTTTGCACCCCTTTCCTCTTGATACAATTCCAACAGTTCAGATAATTTAACTGAGCCTTCCACTGCCCCTGAATTTTCTTTTTCTGAGTCTTGGTCCTTTATTTTAGCAACTTCATTTTCAAATACAGTCTTGTAAGGGCAGCTGAAGTATAAAAGCGGTCCAAGCTCCTTTTCAAAAGGTTCATATGTCACAGGAGGCACAGATGCCAGATCCTCAGGAGTATATTCAATATCAAAGCTTGGATACTTAAATGTTTCACGTTCCAGATCAGCAATTACATCTTCATCACTTGAAATCTGCTCATAGCCATCATCTCCTAAAAAGAGAAAGATTAAGTTGCCAAATCAGTTATGAATACACCAGGTCATAATTGCAGAGAATATCTTCCAAATACATAGTAATTTATTTTACACGAGAGCAATCACACACTAACACACAAAAAGCCTTCTCTTTCAAGACATGAGTGAAGCCCCATCTAACAGGGTTTTTTTATGTAACAATGGAGTAATTTAAAAGAACGAATAAAGCAAAAAGTTTAACTAGAGTACACTTTACTACAGCTATATTGTCCAGTACTCTTCCTGTAATTGCACCTATAATAAAACTTCCAGCCTGAAATTTTTGCATAGACATGGGAGGGATCTTTAAGCAATACAAGAAGATGACAACTAACTTTATTACATAAACAACTTCACTTGGATTTTATTTAAGAACTAATCTTCCATCCCTTTCTTAGATTTTTAAACAAAACATAACAAGTTTAAATGTTCACTGTCACCTGTACAACTCTACCTATTTTCCTCTATTTATAGAAATTTTTACTATAAAGGAATAAATATTCCACAGCAAGATACTGCTCTTGAGAGATGTCAAGACCACGAAAAAAGCAATGTTGCAATAACCAATGGAAAAATACTCAGTTCCCTCTGCACATACTCATCATGAAGGTATTGCCATCAAAATTTCACAAACCTCAATTTCTTTTCTAAACTCTACAACTTACCATCACCTTCTTCCTCCTCTTCACCCTCTTCTTCATCTTCATCATCTTCCTCCTCCTCCTCTTCTTCCTCATCAGCAATACTCTCTACAGTATGACCATCATCATCATCATCGTCATCATCATCCTCATCCTCTTCTTCCTCAACATCCACATCATCATCATCTTCCCCTTCTTCTGGCTGATCTTCCTCTACTTCTCCATCATCAGAATACTGGCTTTCTTGATGAATGGATGTTCGATCAGGAGAAATCGGCTCAAAGTAATCTTCCCTACGGTCCACATCATCTTCTTTTTCCCCAACAACTAAAAACAGAATCAAAGTTTCAGCAATAAGAGCACTTTTCCGAAATCCAAAGGTATTAAACAGGACAGGCCCTATGAGTGGATCCCATCTGGCCCCATACATTTGGCCTGACCATTCCCTCCTTGATTACTGAGGGTTCATTCGGCTCCCTGTCTGTCTTCCAGCCCAGTGTACCTGGAAAGTAACTGAACTTTCTGCCAAAGACTGAGGCAAAGTAGTCATTAACTACCTCAGCCCTTTCCACATCCTTTGTCACCATGTGTCTCCCAGTATCCAATAAAGGAGATTCTCCTCAGTCCTCCTTTCTTTTTTTGCTAATGTACTAATAGAAATATTGTTATTGTCTTCAATGGCAGTATATATGCTTTAGGTCTCTGCATCACATGTACTAGAGATGCAAAAAAAAGCATTTTGAAAATCTTCACGTGATCACAATCACTTAGTTCAGCAAGACTATTATGTAGAGTTCTGGCTGGGTAACTTGGTAGATACTGCAGAATAATGGAGAAGGACAATGGATAGCAGAGTCAACAGAACACTTATAAAAAACATGAGCAGTATGTTCAGCTGGCCGTGTCCTGGTTAACAGCCAATATTCTCAATTTACTATCCTTAAAAATTATGCAAATTAACAAACTCAAACCAATTTTTTCAAATGCCTTTCCTAGAACTGATTCTGTCCAGCAGAAGTAACAGCAGACAAAAAAATTTCACACAGGGCAAGAACACAGAATTCTGCCTCCTCTAAGCAGCGATGTGCAGCAAATAAAACACAGCTTCTTCCCATTCTACCTGACACTGGCATAGGTTCATCCTCATCATCATCAGGAGGAGGAGGGCCTGGAGGTGTCCTTGGTCCCCTGGGTTGTGGTCTTGGAGGACTGCCATTGAATTGGTCTTCTTTCTCTCCATCAACTGTATTTATTGGGAAAATAAAAACTTGCATTTAATGAAACCACGGGAATAAAAGCAGAAAAGCTTTGGGTTTCAGTGCTACTTCTGACTGTGGAACACCATTGCCCAGCTTTTATCTATATTCTGCACTACATGAGGCAACTTTCTAAAGTCACTTTTGATGAAGTAATCTTTGATATAAACAAGAACTACATCAATAAACAAACTTATTAACACTATTGATTTTTTTTATGTAATACTTGTTTAAAACTTACATAAGTAATTGCCAATTTTGGTTTTGATACTTCTTATATTGTAACTCTATCAATAATATCTGAATTGCTTTAAAAAAGATGTTTACGTTTTACTCAACTGTTTTTTACGGTTTACAACTGTTTTTACTGCACACAGTATTCCAATTTTGAAGTCTTCTTGCCATATTTTGAACAATAGCTCTAATTTGAAATCTAAAACCAAAATTGAAGCAGACACTTCACCATAGATTCTATTAATGGCTGCTCTAAAACCAGTGCCAAGCACTCTTCTGTAATGTATTTTACGCAAGTCAGATAAGCAAAGTTAACTATGACTATGAGATTTCCTCATTATGATTTTAATCCTATTCTAATACTTTTTCTTAATATTCCAATCATCTACATTGTAACGAGTTCACACAAGTTAAACTGCATTTTGACCAAACAAAGTAACTCACAACAGATCAAATAAACCACACTTATAAAAGCACCAGATGAGACCCTACTTTAAACCATTCAATATAAATCCAGAAAAAATATGAAACTAAAGATATAATAAGGAAAAATTAAACCCATTGTAACTAAAATGTGGAAGAAATGGGGATTTGTTTTTCAGATGGGATACTGTAACAGTGATTTTCTGCCTTCTCCCAAGACTCACCATGCTTTGGATTTCTTTTCAATCCAGGCTGTTGCTGGGGAGGTGGAGGTGGAGGGGGTGGTGGAGGAGGTGATTCTCTCTCATGAGTTATTACCCTGTCAACTGACCCATATATTGCCAAAGTCAGACAGTTGTACCACCCTCTGAGAACCAATCCATCCGTGTTGACCTGTGTTGGTTTAAAAAAAAAAAAAAAACAAAAAAGGTAAAGTACTTAAAGACAACTTCAAAACAGTTACTCTAGTATCACTGTATCAATATCTGCATAAAAGCCAAAAGAAAAATCCAACATTAAAATACCTCTTTATCCCACATTTTGAAAACTGAGAGAACGTCAAACACATCAATCATTGCAACAAATAATCCTTCTCTAAAACCACTAAATTCCTTGCAGTATATACATTGACTAGATAGATTCCTAATCTACTACAGCCCATTAGTGGAAAAAAAAAAAACCAAAAACAAAACAAGCAAAAGACAATACAAAAAAACACAAGAAGTAAAGTAAGGAGTATTTAAACTACAGGCAGGTTTTAGGGTAATGTTTGAAACAATAAAAACTTCACACAGTGTTAACACACACCACATTAAACCATATTTACACCTAAATGACACCATCTTCTTTCCTTCTGCAGGGAAAGAAGATGTTAAAATCACACTGCATTACCTTTGCATTGGGCCTGAAAATAATTGAAGTGTTTTCATCATATTCAAGGCTGTTAAATGAAAAATACAAAGTCATTTTTCATTTTAACACAAAGCATGTTTACAGAAATAAAGCACAGCAATACTAATCAAACAAGCCAACAATAAAACACTGGATAAATACATACAAGAGTGAAAAAGCACTTCTTTCTACAGAATTATTTGCATTAATATACATGGGCTTGGTAAATATAAAAGTAACAAACTTCTCTTGCTTCAAGCATAAACCTCTGTCCTTCCACACAGACTGAAGGAAAACAACAGGAACACAAACTAGCAAAGCCCAAACCAAACATGAATGTCGTGGGAAATACTGGATTTCTATTGTGCATTCTCTGCACTATAAAAATTTTCAGGAAGAAAAGGTAGATAATAAAGTTACTCAATAACCTTGAAAGAACTTACCTTCCCAACCGATCAAAAACAGGGGCACTTGGTTTGCTGACATTGTTGAAAAACAAGTCCAGTTGAAATGAGTGGGGGGATGTCTCCCTAGGAAAAGATTAAAAATTAAATTAAATTAAAGGAGTTCCTTATTAAAGTAAATAGACTACCAAGGGAAAAAAGCCCACAAAATTATACTGCTTAAGTAATGCCCCAAAATAATTACAAGTTCAGCAAACACACACATGCATTTTACATTTTTATGTAGGAAAGTCTACTGAGATACAAAAGTTGAACAAAAAAAATAAGATGAAGGTTTTCCTGAATCTGCTACCTGGTATGTTTCACTTACCCATAAGCCCTGTTGTCAGGCAAACTTGTGTGAGCTCTCACTCCTGGAGGAATGACTCGCACTTCATTTATGTAAACCACGCATGGGAAACGAACCACATCAATATTGGTACTTTGCTACAAAACAAAGAAGAAGCAAAGTCTAGGAAAAGTAAAACGCAAACAACACAATGTACATGTATTCTCTACTAATGGAGCACGTTGCAATCTTAATAATAAAATTCAATTCTATAAAATGCTAAACACTGATGAACACTGTTACACAGAAAATTAGGGGTTTCAATATAATCTTGGCACTTTTCATATTTTTAAAACCATTTTTTTCACAAAAAGGGTTACTGGTTTGTTTATTTATTTACTTAATTTACTACCTCTATTTGCAAGAGCCTTTTAAACAGTAACAGGTTGTTTTTTCCAGACAGAAGATATGTGTGGTGTAATTTTAAACATTAGCAATTTTCATATGTCAGATATAATACTAAAAATTATAACAGTTTTGCTAGATCTGTAAAAAAATTCCATATGATGTTTATTTTTCCAACTTTGTAACACCTGAAACCTTTAGCAAATAGCTTTTCTGTTTACCACACAGAAACAGCAAGTATAAAGAATTCTTACACCTTCCCAAAAGGTGTTTGAGCAAACTAGGAGGTTATCAAACTTAGTGATTTTCCATGTAGCAGCTACTAAATAATCAGTGCTGGATGTCTTCTCTCACTAAATTCACTGCATTAGATCTCATTACATTTATCCATAATTTTTACTATACATATATATATATATATATATATATATATATATATATATATATACACACTCATAAAACAGTACCAATATATAACTTCAGGTTCAATTATAACATATCAAGACCTTTTTCACAGAAGCTCAGAATCACATTTCCAATTAGCAAGCTGAATTAGCAGACTGATAGGAAAAAAACCCCAAACCACTGATCTGTCTATTAACACAACTAAAAAAATGAAAATTAAAAAACAAGGCGATCTGTAGTTGAAATGCAGCTCTTTCACCACAATCAGAAAGCAACTGAAACCAGTAGAAAGCAAGTACTAAAATTTTTAGAATGCTAGTAAGCAATGAAACGGACGAAGTGGAGTTTTAAAAGCACTTTTTAAGATATTATTTTGGGCATGTATTGCTGTTCTCTAAAAAACCTAAGCAGACATTTTTTAGCACACAATACAACACCTTGGCTTGTGGGCTGACATGTTAGAAGCTGGATGGTGGAACCAAAGGAATCCTGCTAGGACAGGGAGCACAGATGCACAAACAAGAAGAGGGTGAGTGCAGCCTGCATGGAGTGAGGGCTGTGGGAGCTCATCTGTGCTTCTAGAAAAGATCTGAGTCATGCAGAACACTCAGATTTCTGAAGGATGGGCTGCTCTGGGGAGCTTCATCCCCAGGAGCACTGTCCAAGTAAAGACAAATTCCTCTTTAAATGATACAGGATTATGCCCTGACAGCCATGCATCAACATCACCAAAACAGCAAGTGAATTCAACCCATTTTCCTACAAAACGTTAAGAAAGACCCTACATCAGAACTGCTTAACAGCAGTTAGACTGCATAGCTAAGCCAAATAAATAATTTTTATGCAAAAAACAGCAGTACTTTTCAAGAACTCTAAGTTCCAGTGCAACACTCATAATCCACAAAGAGGAAGAATTAGCATAACAAGGAAGGCTTTCAAGAATCATGTAAAATTCCTAAGGTTCAGGTTCGGACAATACTGCTGCTAAGAATGAAAGTGACAGGAAATTATTTTAAAAGAACACGATTTAAAATGTTCCACAAAAAAACACAGGGTCCTGGAGAGGGGTAAGAGTAGCTACTGTTTCTACCCAGGGGAACAGCGCTGGGGAGCATTCCCCGCCTAACACTGTCTTGAATAGCTGAATTAAAAACACATTTGGGCCAAGCTGATCTGGACATTTAGAAGACCCCTGAGTAACTTTTCAATTGCATTTCACTGCAGCATGATTTCAAAATACTCAGTCGAATTATTCTATGAATCTGAAACGTCTTTCTCATGCTACAGTAAGCAATTCCCTTTTCCCTAATTGTCCCATTCTTCTTCCCTGAACAGTACATCGAGCTCAGCCCTGGACAAACCTGCTGTAAAACCAGCAGTTTCAAAGATGCTCAGGATCCCAACAGCCTCAAGATGGAACATTTACATGATCTACCACTGCCAAAAAAAGCTTGAAATACTGCTTTTGTGTAAAGTGAATAAATCTAAGGGAATATCTCACAAACATGCAAATATTCCTCTTCATCATTAGCGACACAAGAGCATCAGGAATCGCACAAGCAGCAGGGCATGGCCCCCTAGTCGATTTCTCCCATCATCGCCTTCTCGAAGCACGTTTATCTTCTTTGTTCTCCGCTCGCCTCTACTCCCTCCGCCACCTTTAAATCCCCGATCCTTCCCCACCACCCTCCGCCCCCTGCCAGCAGGGCCAGGACAGCCGCTCGAGCAAAGTTTCGTGTCAGGCGAGGCGGGAAGGAGGCGGCAGAGCCCCCTTGGCGGCACCTGCCCCGGGACTGCTCCCGCTCCACCGCCGCCGCGGCCCGCCCCAGAGGGGCTTCCGCACGCCCAGCAGGCCCCGGTGGGAGCAAGCGGGCGCCTCCAGCAGCCCAGGAGAAGGGAGAGGAGGGGAAAGGACATAAGAGGAGAGGCGGACCCGAACCCCATTTTACCTCTGCGCTCTGGTGCTTGAACGTGTCCAGGAACAGCAGCTCGGTGGCGGTATCCGCCGCCATCTTGGCCGGGCCGCGGGGGACGCGCTTCCGGCGCGCGCGCGAGCGCTTCCGGGCCGCGCGGGGCGGGGAGGGGAGCGGGAGGGGCTGAGGGAGGGGCTGGGGGCGGGGCTGAGGGCGGGGCGGGGCGGGGCGGGTCCCACAGCCCTCAGCACCGTGAGGGGAGGCGGAGCCGCGGAATGAATTAGGCTGATGAAAACCGCGGAGATCGTCGAGTCCGACCTTTCACCTGCTAAAACTGGGTCTGCAGTCGGGGTTGTGAGCAGCGGGGTGGTGTCCCCGCTGGGCGTCACCGCAGTCCGCGCCGAGCCTTTGCCTCCGCTCGGTTTCACGAGCTCGGTGCCGGCTCATTTCAGCCCTGCCTGACAAATTTCCTTTGCAGCTTTTCCCGTGCTTAAAACAGACCCTTTTCAAGTGAAGAACTTGTCGCGTCTCTCAAGTTCGCGTAGCACAATTCCTTTCAACCTTTCCGCAGCGCCAGATGTACCTGTTTGGCATCCATTGCCCTTCTGCAGCAGCAATCAAGTTGTACAAGCACTGGGGACACCTCAAAACCAAGGTCAGCCCCCAGGAGAATGATGTGGAATTAATCTTACGCAAGCAATGTTGCTTACACAAGTTTCTGTACGAGCTCTATGCCTGACAGCAAAGCTGCACCACGTGCTTTTGGAGGAAGCTGTACAAAGGTGCCTTACATGTCTAGATGGAAGCTTCAGCCAAATATCTGCACTGTCCTTAACGGTGATAATTATACCTTGCTATCTTCCTCTTGTGTCTGAAACAGCTGCTTATGAAATACACTGGTTTATGTGTGTATCAGGACTTCACAAGCCCCTTATTTGTTTCAGTAGCTGAGCATGTTGCTCTCTCAGCACTCCAAACTTTCACTTACACCAGGAGCAGCAGTCCTCTGGGTTGTACGCCACATGAAAATGTTGCATCACTTTAAACAAGGCTGTGGTTCGATATATCCATTTGCAGTGGTGAAACTAGTTCAGGAAGTTCCTGTCCCCACAGCACATGTTGGGAAGCCAGCACATCATGTCATTTCCCAACCAGTTCTACTGGCACACCTGGAGAGATGTTTTGTGGCAGTGCAGGGATACTCATCCACTAGAATTTCTCCTCGATTCACTGAAAACATGGCTCTGCCTCATGCTATATGAGCAGGAGTAGTTGAATTACAAGTCCCTTTAAAGAAATATTTCACAATTTGAAAACCAAGGGGCATCTTTGACCACACTGGCAGATTTGCCTACTGTCATTTTTGCCCCAGTGTGGATCCCTCTCTCATCCTGATAAATTACCAGCTCTAAACTCCTGAGGTAAAATACAATATCTTTATGTAGAAAAGAAGAAAAACCCCTTTATATGTATTTAACTAAAGTAGTACAGCGCCTTTTAATACTTGGCATAGCTTGTTTTGATTGTGTTTAGGGGCTCTTTGGAGACCTCTGTGGGGCAGTAGCTTTGCAAGTACTCCAAGCATGAGCATCACCGTGTGTGCCATTGTGCCAGAGGAGCGCAGTCCCAGTCAGATGACGTCTCTGCTGGGATAGCCTGCAACAGTACTGCAGCCAGGTCAGCCAGTGAGAGTCATTCCAGTAACTGGCAGGGAAATTCCAGCCCTGCGTTTTTATCTGCAGTCACTCCCTTGCTGCTGGTAACAGCTGCAGCTCTGGATGAGAACAGAATCAGCTTTGCAGGATTAAATTTCGACAGCTCTGAATGCAGTGTCATTGGCTTCAGCACACAGCCAGGCTTACAGGTCAGGGATTTCCTTGCTGCAAGGTAAAACAGCAGTATTTGAATGTCACACACAGTTGCATGATATCAAGATGCAATTTGGGTATTTTGAAGGGTATTTTCTCCACTGATGAAAGTGGAGACAGCAGAATTTGGTTAGGAACAGCAGTTATCTTAGAGACATTTTAAAAAGCAGTGGTAAACATTAACACATTCAAAAAAGAATGATACAACTGATTCTCCAATTTCAGTTGTAAGAAGTTGATATTCTGAAAGGGAGCTGGGGAAAAGTGATACTACTAACAGTTGCAGATGGTATTGGGGTGAAGACACTCCTGTAGAGAGAGGAAAAGAGCAGGGCAGGAGATGCAGAACTGGCAGAAAAAAATCTGGGCATACTGAGAAGTGCAAAGTCACAGGTTGTCTGTAAGGAAGGGGATCAAGGGGTGAAAGAAGGAAGCATCAAAAAAATGGAGGAAATAAACAAGAGGACACATGAGTCTCTCTCTTGCAGTGAGTGTTGGGAGTGGAGTGGTATGAGCTTCTTGGCAACAGGAATGGTGTGAGTTGTTTCAGAACTGTCCTGCTACAGTAAGTGGAACAAAAGGACACATGGTGGGAAATAACCAGAACTAATACAAAAATTACAGAAAAACAGATATACTGAGCTTAGCAAAAGGGCTGTGCAGACAGACAGCAGGCAGGGAACAAAAGATTGCCAGAGAGGGGATGAGTACAGTGACAGTGTGCTGGGAGGAGCCCTAAGAGGTCGCCTTGCTTCAAAGAACCCCAGTGCCTTCCTGTAGATAGCAACACCCATGTCATCTGGAAGGTGACACGTCATGCAAAGACTATGCTTAACCAGTCCCAGGACAGCAGAATGGCCAGGGACAAGCAACTGGAATGTGAGTACACAAATGCCAAGAGCCTGGGCAACACAACACAGGAACCTGACCAACTGGTGCATGTTGTCAGACCAGATGCTGCAAGCATGCATGAAAGAGGGTGGAATGGGAACTGTGACTGGAAAACAGGTGTTTTAGGGAATGTATTAGCCAAGAAAGAGGAAAATAAAAGGTAATGGCTCTATAGTAGCAATTAGTGACAAGCAGCTTCATAAACAAATGAATAAATAAAACAAGGACTAGCCACTGACCCAAAAGACATCATGGGAATTAAAAATACTTTTAGGGTACAGTTTCACCTTTGAAAGGGGATACTATACATAATGCAGCCTGCTGTAGCAATAATCTGGGGAGTCTCACACTCCCAGATGGACAGAGACATAGGATGAGATAATAAGGCAGAAGAGAGAAAAAAAAGTGTGTAAGCCAGAACACTACAAATCGCAAGTAAAGAAACAGGTGCCAATCCAAAAATCATTCTCACAAAGGCTGCATCTCAAAAGCCAAGCTGGCACTGAGAAAGAAACTGTCTAGAACAGATGATTAAGTTTCACTGAAAGACAAGCAGCCAGCCAAGCCAGAACTCTCTGTCTGGCATGTTCCACTGTGAAGTAATTTCAGAAACATTCTGGATTTTTGTACTAAAATATAAATGTTTTTCTAAGAAGTTACAGTTCCTGAAAGGGAACTGCACAAAGAAATCCTATGCCATTGAATCTTTCTGCTTCAGGCTAAGCAGGGGTCACAAAGCAAACTCCCTGTGTTAGGACCAACCTCACTCCTCAGATGCTGAGTACAGATCACCTGCAGGCTCTACTAAGGACAAACACCCCAGACCTCCACTTCACAAATGTTTTACTCAATGCATCAAAAGTCAGAAGACAAGTGCAGAAAGAAAACTAGGTGCTCTAAACCTCCAACAAATAGGGCACAATTATCTTAGTTGTTTCCTGGTACCAGATTCACATGGTAAATTTCAGCTACTGCTTTTAAAAACTGGAGGGATCAATTTGACATTTTCACCCCTTAAATTGCAGTCTTTGCTACTAGTGACTGTCAATTTTGAAACTTGGGCCAGAGAGAGTGAAACTTACTCCAGCCATCATGTGTCATGATGGAATTTGTTGTCAGTCCTCGCAAGGAGAACCAAGCTGCACCAAACCACAGTAGGGCAGGAAGAGGATACCAGGCACTATGGGGACAAGTCAGTGGCTGACAGGATCCCCAGCAGTGGTGAAACACGTCTGCTCCCTTCCTGCCAAACAAATGTGTATGTGTTAATCAAAGGTGGTGCAAGCTGTGAACCTGCACCAGCATAAGGAATGCTGATGAAGAAACACACGAGGCACACCTTCACTGTCCAGCACACAGCTGAACAACCGGGTGATATGATGGGTGAGCAGCTGGCTCACGGGTCAGGTGCAAAGAGTTGTAGTGAATGGGGTGACATCAGGCTGGCAACCTGTCACCAGTGGCGTTCTACAAGGCCCCATTCTTGGCCCAGTTCTTTTCAACATCTTGATTAAAGACTTGGACAAGGGACTCAAAGATATACTAAGTAAATTTGTTGACAACGCCAAATTGGGAGGGGCTGTCAACTCCTTTGAGGGTAAAGAGGCCATATAAAGGGATGTTGACAAATTAAGAAAGATGGGCAATCACCAACTGTATGAAGTTTAACAAAGGTAAATGCAGGATTCTGTACTGGGATGGGGCAATCCTTGATGTACAGACAGGCTGGGGAACAAGAGGCTGGAGAGCAGCACCACAGAAAGGGACCTGGGGATCCTGGACAGTGGAAAGTTGAATGTGAGTCTGCAGTGCCCTGGCAGCCAGGAGAGCCAACCCTGTCCTGGGGTGCATCAGGCACAGAATCACCAGCCAGGCAAGGGAAGGGATTGTCCTGCTCTCCTCCAAGCTGGGGCAGCCTCAGTTTGAGTATTGTGCAACATTTTGGTCACTGCTATATAAGACGGATATAAATCTCTAAGAGAATGTCCAAAGGAGGACCATGAGAATGGTGAAAGGTCTTGAGGGGAAACTTTACTAGGAGCAGTTGCAAAGAAAGGAGGAGACTGAGGCAAGACCGCATGACTGTCCTCAGCATCATCACAAGGAGCAAGTACAGATCGCTTCATTCTTGTGACCAGAACTTGAGGAGATAGCATGAAGCTGAGTCAGGAGGGGTTTATGTTAGATATCAAGTAAAGGTTTTTCACCCAGAGGGTTGCTGGGCACTGGAACAGGCTCCAAAGGGAAGTGATCACAGCGCCAAACCTTCATTACTTCAAGAAGCATTTGGACAGTGCTCTCAGGCATGTGGTATGATTCCTGGGGTCCTGCACAGGCCCAGGAGTTGTATTCAATGATCCTGATGGGTCCCTTTGTTGCCTTTTTCCCAACCAGGAAATGAAACTCAAGATAATTTTAGTAAGGAGGTAATATAAAAGGGGATCTTTCATGAAGGCCTGCAGGGACAGTTATGGAAAGGTGTCCACAAAAGCCCACCCCCTCTAGGGGTGAGTACATTTTTATAGGTTTCAGGAAATTAGTATAATTGATAAAAAGTACTAATTAGGAGGACAAGTGGTGATACAATTACACACACACACACACACCCCCATCAGGTCAAGCCCCTTTTCTGGACACCCCCTTTCAGGACTAGTTGCACTTTACTTTGTCCATGAGAATGTATCTCCAGGAGTGGTTCTTGGCCTTGGTTCCCAGGAAGGAAGGAAGAACCAAGAACCAGAACCACTGGGGCCTTATACCCCCGGACCGTGGAGACGTGCAATTTGTTTTGTCTTTCTACTTAGGGCCATGGGAAAGTACTGGGACAACTAGCTACTTTTAGCTATAATTGGTGACGGAGTTATAAATATTTGTATGAAGAATACAGAGAATGTATAAAAGAAAAAGGCAAAACCCAAACAGCATCAGTATATTCCAAGATTCTGTGATCTCAGTAAAAATTTCAAGAAGCAGCATCTCAATAAGGTGGAAATAAACAGTTGAAGTCTTAAAGAATCAAATGTATTACAGGATTTCCCTGCAGAAAGTTAGTGGTGTTTACCCTGCGATCTGTGATTTGTCATGAAAAAAATTTACACTGGAAAATTATGCATTTAAAACAGAGATTTTAAAATAGAGATTTCACCGTGAAATAAGAAGGATTGTCAAAAGGGCCAAAATCACCAGCTCATCGAGGGAAGGCTGCGACAGCCAAACCAGCTGTTAACACACGACTCGATCTGCCAGGACCGCACAGAAGCTGCGTTGCCGCTGCCTTGAGGACGAGAGAGGAAAAGGCTTCACGGTTCTGAGCCCCGGTTCTCCCTGGGCAGGAGCTGCTCCCGTGGACAGCCGGCCCGCACGCCGCCACAGCGCTCCCTGGCCCACACCCGACCATAGCGGGGGACCCGCCGGGGCTGCTAGAGCGGCGTGGCCCTCTCCTCTGCCCTTCAGTTTGGGGAGCGGGGCTGCCCGGAGCAGGGCAGAGCTGCCCTGTGCGGCATGTCCCGGCAGGACCGGGCGATCCCGCCCCGTCGCCGAGGAGTTGCACCATCCAGGTGCAGAGCACCTCGCCGGCGGAAGGCGCAGCTCGGCTGGGTCCGGGCCGCCGTCGGGGCACGCTGAGGCTCTTCAGGGGCCCAGAAATGCTCCTCCGTCGCCTCGCCCTCGCAACCCGTCCGCAATCCCGGTCCCGCGTTGTGCGTCCCGCCCGCAATCTCGGCCCCGCACTCCGGCTGCCGCCCCCGCCGCGCTGCCACGTCCCCGCCCGGCGGGGCCAATGGGCGGCGGCGCCAGGTGTGTGTTACCTGCACCACGTGGGCCGGGGGTGGGCAGGTGGTGCCGGGGCCCCGCGCAGAAAAGCTCGCAGCCATTGCGCCTTTCCCAGGGGTGCAGTTGGTGTAGGAGCGGCTACCACCCACTTCGGGCAAAAGGGGGTAGAAAAGGGGGGGGGGAGCCGTGCGCCTCCCCCGCGCCAGGTCTTTGGGGAGTGAGGCTGCAGCTGGGGGTTCTGCCGCTTAGGAATCGCTTGGAAGCGCCTGGGGCAAGAAAAGTTTCCGCCTTCTTCTCTTTCCCCGCTTCTTCCTTTCCTACTTTTTATTCTCTCTGCTGGCCTGGTGGCACCATGACGGCGTCTCCCGACTACCTGGTGATTCTCTTCGTGACCACGGCGGGCACCAATGGGGCAAGGTTGGGCTCAGACGAGCGAGAGCTGCTCCAGCTCCTGTGGAAAGTGGTCGACTTGAGGAGTAAGGAGGTATTTTCACCCGAGGGGGGAGCACCCCGACCTTCTGCTCCCCTTGGCGCCTGCCATGCTGGATGCGGGCAGGGAGGTCTCGGCGCTGGGCTGGTAATGGGTGTCCCAGGCTGGAGCAAGCTCTGGTGGAGGGTAGGGGCTGGTGCTGCTGGTGGGGACCTCCGGTCCGGAGAGCTGACTCACCCCCTCCTCTGCTTTCTCTGGAGCTGGGGCACCTGCATGACGTGCTGGTCCGGCCTGACCACACAGAACTGACGGCTGAGTGCCAGGAGATCACCCAAGTGGATGTGGAGAGCCTGGCACTGGCTCCGCCGCTGGAGCAGGCACTGAGACAGGTGACACCCCTTAATTGGCTGCTAAGTGCTGGTCTCCTTTGGGAGCTCTCCTGTGGGGTAAAGATAGTATCATCTGCTTATCCCCGCCATCAGAGCAGTGGAGCCCGGTACGGGAGCACCACAGGTGTATGTTCTAGGAAGCATGTATGTGTAGGGCTTTGTGGGCCTTTCTCATTTGCCTTTACTTACCTTGGGAGGAACTGAGCCTCAAGAGAGGAAGGTTAGGGTCAGCTATTTCCCTACCCTGCCCTCCTGCCATGCTGGACCCTGAGTGAGTCTCAGCTGAGGGTGAGCCCTAATCAGTGTTGGAAGAAGCTAGCTTTAGATGTCCCCTCTTAAGGCTTATGCTTGTCAGTACTGGGAAGGCGATGATACTGAAGCCTCTAGATTAACAAGGAAGTGAATGTGATTCCCATTGAAGGTAGGGCTGAAACTCTGTATTCTTTCTGACATGACAGAGTCCCCTGTCTGAAAAGCTCTTCTGCCTCAGTACTGCCTCAGTCTCTGCAATCAGCTTTGTCTCACTGCAATGCTCTTGCAAATCTTGAAAAGGATTTTCTTCTGTGATGTGGGCTGTCTGTGTAGCCATATCTCATTAGAAGGGGGAAAAGACGTGGCTTCCTCGTGGAGAGATTTATCGTGGAAGTTAGCATGTGCTAGCTAGTAAGAAACAAATCTGCAGAAGTAAAGGATTAGGCTTATATGAAAAGAAATTCCACCTCTGTGTTCCTGCTGCCCAGGGATAACATGTTACCAACTGATGGCACTGCCTAGTGGAGCCACTCTGTAATATGTATGTTACATGTATGTCTTTTTCTTGTTCCTGCCAACAGTTTAATCAGTCCGTGAGCAATGAGCTGAACATTGGTGTAGGTACTTCCTTCTGTTTCTGTACTGATGGACAGCTGCACATTAGGCAGGTTCTGCACCCTGAAGCTTCCAAAAAGGTATGTAGTTGTAGCTTAAATTTGACTCTTAATGTGCTTTTTTTATAATTTCTTGCAAAACAAATACTTCTCTCCAGTATGAGTGTTCCTCCACACAATCATAGCACAAATGTTGCTCACATGTAATGTGCTTACCAGACTAACGGCCTGTCTGTGTGGAAGGCATATACAGTGCCCTGTCCTTATGCAGTCTTGAGATGCCTTTTTAAGTTAAATCAGAAGGAAGATGCTCTTAAATGTTTGAGAAAGGAGCAACATGTTGGCAGTACTTGTAGCCTCTATAGGGTTAACAGGTGGGATTTGGGGTTGTTGCTAAATAACCATGTTAACCACAAGCTGTTTTTTGAAATTTTACATTAATGCCTAGTTATAGCAACTTTCGATCTTTGGGTATTCAGTTGACGCTCCAGGGGTGGTGCTCGTGTTTGTAAGCAGATGAGCAGTAGTTTGAGGCACGCTGTGAGTGATGATTAGTCCCATAGTCTGGAGTTTTCCATAACTTCAGAGTTGCCAAATCGCTAACAGTGTTATTAAGTCCTGCCTGCTTTTTGTTAGTGATAGGGTTGCAGCAATATGTGAGTCTCTCTGGTTCTGAAATAACTGCCTCTATATTAATAACACCTCATTTTGTGGTTTGGTACGAACATGCATTGCTCTGTAACTGGGCTGTTCTGCTCCTCTCCTTGTACCTGACTTCTGTTTCCCCTCAATTTGCTGCCCCATCTTTGAAAGGACACTGTTGCAAGTCTGTGCTATTACAAAAGTGATACTGATTGAGCTTGGTTGTAGTACTTGTTTGTGCTTGAAGTACTGATAGCTTTCAAGGCTTAGAAGAGAAAGAGTGAGCATTATTCACAGTGAAGGAATAGTTCTTATATACGTAATTTTTCTTCTACAACGTATAACATGAGAAAATGTGGAAACAGGTTTTTAAAATACTTTATTCTTGGCTAATGAAGTAAAGCTTCTCATACATTTAAATTATGATAAAAGAAGGGATGCATCCTACAATTATTATAGTTGGTTGGATGTCAGGGATCCTTTTTCTGTATCATCACAGGGTTACAGACAGGAATCAAATAAATCAAATCATCAGAATCTTTTGTTGCTGTTTTGTTAAGAATTATTCATTTGAAATTTGCTCTGTGCTGCCTGTAGGTGAAGTAAACCAGATGCTTATGAGACTTGTAATAATTTTTTGATGTATATCCTAATGTGGGGATTGGAGTGTGGGATCGCTAAAATCCAGAGAGGTAAAAATCTCTAGACTCTTGAGCAGATATTAATTTCTAAGATATCAATTCTGAAGCTTGGTATTCAGAGAATGAATTGGCATCAGCCATTCCAAAAGTGCATAAATGAAGTACAGAACTTCATTTCACATCAAGGAAGAAAATCATGCTAAAACTAGAGCAGGAACTGTTGACAAGCCCATCTACATTTTCATAAATCTTTAAAGAATATCGTTTGCCTAATACACCTGTACATATGCTAAGATAAGCTCTAATGTTCTCAAAGCAGAATTTGTTTCAGAGCCTAAACTGCTTTCTTTGGGCTCCCTAAATGTGCTTTCACGTGGGCTGCTATCTGTTGTAATGCCAACATGCTAACTAGTTCTTAAATCCCAGAAAGCCTTTATGTGTAGTCTAGAAAGGTCTTGCAGGCAACAAACAGCCAGAAGGAATATGTAGTATTCTGTCTGCAGTGAAGAGCTAACTGAAGGAGTAAGGGTTTGCATTGGTTTTAACAGGTGGTCCCAAGACTTTTCCATGTCTTCTCCTTTCCATTCCCCAAAAAACCCAAAAGCATGTGGTAGAGGTAGTGGTGGGGCAAGAAGTGTTTCATTGACTTCTAGTGGGCTACATAACTTGGTTCTGGCTTTGTCTGCTCCAGTTAAAGCAGTTATGCATAGGCTGGCATCCTCTGCACAATGTTGAACCCTCTTCTGCACAGTCAGATTTTTATTTGTTGGAAATAACTATTTGAAGTGTGACTACTCTTTGAAAACAGCCATTTCTATAAACTAAAATATCTGCTAGTCTTGCAAAATTTGCTTAATTCTACAAACTCAACTGACTACCCTTTGTCTTTATACAGTTAAAATTGCAATCAAGAATTGGTGATAAATGTTGCAGTAGGAGGCATTTGCTCTGCTACATATATATTAGATTTCAAGCTCTAGTAATAAAGGCAAATGTTTTTCTAGAAGTGAAAAAGCACATTTCTCTTATTAAACAATATGAAGAGAAATCTGTTTAAGCAAAAAAGTTTTTTGTGAATGTACTTACCTGGATAAGAAGAGCTGAGTGAGCTTTCTTTGTAGCAAAGACTGTGTTTCCTATCTATTCTAAAATAGTGTTAGAAGGTTTGGTATCTAGACACAAAGTAGTAACACTCACCCTGACAGTGGTTACTTTGTTCCTTTTACAGAATATTTTACTGCCTGAATGCTTCTACTCCTTTTTTGACTTGCGGAAAGTGTTCAAGAAGTGTTGCCCAGGCTCACCTGAAGTTAGCAAACTCGATGTTGCAGCCATGACAGAATGTATCCTTTTGACAGTGATGGTTTCTCTGCTGCTCTTACAGTCTTGGCTGAATTTTAGGACAGAGGTGCGTGAGTAATGCTTGCAACACATGTTTAGGGGTGGTATAACTTTAATGAGTGACTTGGAGCTGTACTGAGTTTTCTCACAAAGATAAAGATAAAAGCATAAGAGGATGAATGCTTCCATGGAAAAAAATCCTGTATTTCTTCTTGACTTCTGTTTTCTTTAACATCTTTATAGTTGTCTCTCTTTAAACTTCACAGTTTATTATAACCAGCACATCTTTTTCAAATTGCTGTTGTGAATTTTAATGTTAAAGTTTGGGGGTTGAGTTGCATAGCATGAGTTAGATTTTTATTTTATTTTAGGCAAGAGCAAATAGTAGAATACTGCCTTAATTTTCAGAAGCAGAGATGGTCATTTTTGATGTGACCTTGTAGTGAATCTAACACAGGAATGAACCTAAGGCAGGGATGCTGTTGGAGCATGTGGTATTTAGTCTCCTAGAAGGTGCACATGCTACACCTCACAGGGTGAGGCTTGGCTGGCACCAAGATGCAGTCAATGGTATGTTTCCATTTTAAGTGATAGGGATATCTAAAATTACTTTCTGGATAGTCTGAAGTGGTCTGTAACCCCATGCTGTCTGGCTTTTTCCTAGTCTGAGCTTGAGACCTGAAGCTGTGATTTGGCTGTACCTTCTTCCCTTGCTTCCCTGGCAGTCTCCCCTCTTGCTGCAAGCTTCAGTCCTTATCCCAAAAGTCTTCTTGGACACAGAGCTACTGAGCTATTGAAGTAGTCGTCACACAAGTCAGGTATCAGAGAGGGATAAAGGAATTTGAGATGTTTGTCTTTGTTATTGGTGGTTGATGTTGCTGTTATTGTTTTTAATAACTTTTCCTCTTACTTCCTTATTGTGTCTGTGGGGTGGTTGTTATTAAGAGGTGATGTCTGTGGCTTCAGAGATTTTTGGGCTTTCACTACAGGACTAGTATGGCTTGGGCTTTGAACTTGTTTGGGACATAAAATACACACATGGGGTGGATTTTTGTGTTTAACCATTCTGCTCTGCTTTATTATCTGCAATTTAAGATTAATCTCTACTTGTGAAGGGGGAAAAATATTTCTCCCCATATTAAGAAGGAAAACAGTAGAGTAGGATTCTGAATCTTTATGTAGAAAAATGAAATAAATGCTGTGGTGCGTAGAAACTGGATGATAGAGACTTCTTAAAGTTATGGTCAAAAACTTAATACATTTTAATACATTGCTTAGGGAATGCTTTGACATGATCTGGGGAAATTAAAGACAATGAGCTATTTCAGCTTTTTCAAAGAGTTGCCCTTGGTTTCTCCTTATGTGAATGTCTGGGTTATGTCTTTCCACTGTGGAAGGAGTTGTATGACTGTAGCTACCTGGGGTGTCCTTGGTCAGCTAAGGCATGGTGATGGACTGTGTATTCCCTGGCTTCTAGGAGAGGGGGGCAGATCACCCTGTGTTACCTGACTGTCAGGAAGTCCCTAAGGAGTCAGTGCTACCTGCAAGTAGTTTTGGCAGTTGCCAATAATATTTTCTCAAGGTTCCTAGAAACTTAGTCTGTCTATCCAAATCCATTCAGCTTGAGTCTGGGTTCTGGATAAGATAAGCTTCTTAAGGTATACAAACCTAACTTCATTCTGATCTTACATTTATTTTTGTGGTTTATCTTGCTTTGTAACTGTTGAGGATCTTATTTGCAAGCTTGCTATGTTTGCAACATGGCTGAAATCAACTGTCTCTCCCCTGTTATTGTGTGGGAGCAGAGGATGCGGAAAGCAAAAAGGGTAAAACAATTTTTTTTTCCTTTTATTGACAAATATGATAATTTTCTTTCTCCTCACCTTGCTGAAATGTATCAATCTCCTCAGTGTCAGAAGCTGTATAGGTTAATTGTGCTTGTAGACCATGGATGTGTATGTGATGTTTAGGCTAAAAAGATTGTTAAAGCAGGTACTGAGTCTAAAGACTCATTCCATAAGTTGTGTGCAGAGTTTGGTTTTTCTTCCTTCTTGAATGATGGGGTGTGGGACACAAAAACAAATAAATGGAATAAATGCAGTAGGCTGGAATGAAGCTGCAGATTAGTGCATAGAATTTGATCAAGCTCTTTCTATTCTTGTAGAAAGTGCAGCTTCTTGGCCTCACAGCTCAAGAGGGTGTATGAATCTTCCATGATTTCTGCTGCAGAAACTGTAGTGTGCCAGATGTATTAGCATTTGGTGAGGATATTAGTATGGCGCTAAGGTACTGACTAGATATTCAAGAGACCTGCCTTTGCAGACTGGTAGAAGCAGGAGTAGAATAATTTTTGGGTGCATCCCTTCATGTGCTTACGTTTCCCTTTATCTGTATGTAGCCTGATAATGATCAGTAAGACAAAACTTTTATGATATGAAATAGTTAGGAGAAAGCTGGGTATTAATCTGCAGTCATTAAGTTATTAAAGTCTTCAAAAGCTTTTGTTTTGATGGGTCACTTCTGTTTAAACAACAAATTACAGGCAAATGGGCAATGCACACTACTGTTCCTAGCTGTCAGGGGAGGTAACTTTCTATTGCACAGTCAATTCCAGATACCTATTTCAGTATACAGCACACTGGATTGTAGGTGCTTGGCTATGTATGTCTTGCAGACAAGGCAAGCACAATCTTGTAGAAGAGCATAGACATAATAGACTGAGTAACTGGCTGGGTTATTCTTTCTTTAGGAAGTACTTTGTGGACTTACTCTCTCAGGAGACTACTTGAAATTTGCGTGCAGCAATGAAGCCATGCCAAATTCAAGAACTCATGTGAAAGCTTTACAAATCTTTACTCCCAACCCCTGCAACAAGCTACATGTTTCACAACAAGCAGCCACTCATTTATTTTAGATAAAGGTAAAACAGTGTTTAAAATGCTATGAAATTCAGGGGACCAAGGCAGAACTGAGACTAGCTGTAATTATCTTGGAGTGCTACTGATGCCTAACTCATGGTGTCAAAAGAGTTCTTGTGTATGAGACAGTTTTCTGGCAGACTTTGTCAGAATTATCTAAGTGTAATGACAGCAGGACAATTATGAGAAATTTTGAGTAACAAATCTTGAGAGAAGTGATCATGTTCCAGCAGAGAAAAGAACTTGGGTCTGTTGATGGTTTCATTTTGTTTTTTGTTTTTATTTTGTTTTTTTTTATGCGTAAGTGTACAAAAGGAGCAGGGCTGTTCTTGCACCCTCTGTACCTCCCATACTTGCTACACTTCTTGATTTGCAAAGCTTGCTGAGCCAGTTTTCACCCTGTGAGTGCCTTCAGGGTGGAGTGAATAAAGCTTGCATGACTATTCCTATTAGGTTTGCGGAAGACTCATCCTTTGCCTCGAGATTGGGTGTGCAGAAGCCATTAAATGGCAAATAGCTCTTGCTTCCTCCAGTACTTGGTTTGTTCCACTCACTTCTGAACTGGATGTGAGGCTAACTCCTTACTAGGATTATCTGTCAATGTTTTCAGTAGAAACTCAGGGGTTCTCCAGAACAGCTTGTTTAATGTGCTGGATATTGTAGTACTGAAACTTAGTTTGTTGGGGTTTTATTGTTTGGCTTGTTTCTGTGTTTATAGCTGGGTGTCTTGGAAGCAATAATGTGGAGCACAGTTATAACCAATAATGCTGAACTCTGGCAATAAAAAGCCCATAATTGTGTATTAGCTAAGAATCTTGGATATTGCTGTTTGTATTTCCTGTGATAGTGCTTCTGAACTGGGTAACATTATATTACCTTTACATCTTTCTACATAATGTTTTGCATAATCTTCTGTCTAAAGGGACTTAAAAACAGAGCAAAAGGGAAGGGATCAGTGCAGAGCACAATTGCCATGTTTTTTTGTCATCTCAGGTTAAGTTTGTTGTTCAATGAGAAATGAGTTCAGAGACATGGAAGATAGTGGGAAGGAATAAGTCTTGAAGGACACTGGCAATGAGTGAAGCTGTGGTGATGCATCTGAGGAAATAATTTAGAAATTTCTTCCATATTAGAGGCCACCTTAATATAGAATATGCCTTTCCTTCCTGCTCCCTTTAAACTGCTGAGTGTTGCAGGAGATGGTACCACAGCTGCACACCAAGATTAAGTAGTTCGTTGTTTCCCATCCTGCCTTATTTGGGACTGTCTTTTACTTGTTACTTCATTAGGAATATACATGTGGATGCTACTGCATATATTAGCTATGGACAGCTATGTCTATTTTCTAATGCTTCTTTAAATGTGAGCTTGGATTATCCCCTGTAATTGCTTTTTTCCAGTTGCCCAGGAGAGGCATCCTTTAAACCTAAATGTACAGAGACATATGTGTGGTCTCGAATCCCTTCACAGAACAAGGGATGGGATTTATAGACTACTTAATTTATATTTTCCCAAGTACCATAATGCCTTCTAGTGCCTCTGTCCATAGGTGTCTACCTCTGTGTAGTTAATCTTGCTCATTAGAATACAGATTATTACTTAGCGTGCTCTTTAAACATGCAGGAAACTATAAATTTTCTTCTTCAATCTTGCCTAAAAGTTGTGCTTCTAACTAATTAGAGGTGAAGGTGTCAGGTTATGCCTGCCTATGTCGATGACTTCCTTCCTTGTTTCCACCATGTTTATATTTCTCTAGAGTTTGGCACAACTCCCTGTGTCTGACAACTGGTACGAGCTTCTGTTGGCACTAAAGCATTTTCAGGAACTGCTTCTGCTGTGGATCAGTGTCTTCAGAGAACTGTTTCACCAAAGAAAAAAATTGTGGGATGGGATCCCTGTATCCTTGTTTGTTTTCCTTGTTATGGCCTCTCTTCCCACCCCTTTCACGCTGCTGCATTCCCCTCTCTGAATGCTGATCACTTGTAGCAATCATTGGCTCAGCATAAAGGAAATACTGAAATGTCTTTTCAGTTCTGACAACACAGTCTAATAGCCAAGCACATGTGTATGCATGTCCCCTTCTGGAATAGCTGTTGAAACTCCTGCCCAATTTCTCTTGACTTTTGACATTTCCAAAAATCTTCATAGAACTTGGTCAGGCAAGACCAGGGTTCCAACACCAGCACCATCTGCAGTTTCTGGCTCCCTGTATGAACAGCTGAAGCTCTGCAGAAACCCAATGTGGAGCTGTTAGGTGCTATAGGGGGAAGAGTGTCAGGAAAGGGAGGAGACACACTAATCTGCTCTATGCAAAGTGCCCAGAAACAGCTGTGTGATGCTGCTTAGGCACTCTCTGTCAGAGTCTGTTGATTATTTTGCTTTCCAACCCCCCTTTCTGGGAGGTAGAGGAGGAGGTGAGCTTGAATTTGTTTAAAGCTTAGGAAGAGAGATTGCAATGGAATTTTCTGTTGTCATAAATAGCTGTAATCTCTTTGCAGTTGCTCAGGATTTTTGGCTTGTTTTTTAAAAAAACTATTTAATGTTTGCAGTACTTTACCCCAGAGAAGGTACTAGGAACAGAAGGGTGAGGGCAATGACTGGCAAACTATTTATAGTCAAGCAGTTGTATGGGAAGAGTTACTGATTTAAGTATTCTGGTTTTTAAACTAAGATAATTCACGTAAGCTTCAAATGTTCTTCTAAGACTAAGCATCATCCTCTCACACTCCATACTCCAATGAACACTTAAAACCAACAAAGCTTCAAAATCAAATTAGCCCAAAGTGTATTTTGTTGGCACAGCAGCTTTCCGTTCTGTGGAAGGGGAATGCATTAATTCAGTTCAAGTTATTTTTCATCTTGCAACAAGACTACTGTTAAACAATTTTTTTAAAAATCTGTTTTGTAGAGCTGACTTGCAATCACCCTACAAGTAATAGGGAGGACTTTGTCACAAGGAAATTTGTGCTGCCTCACCTGCTGATGATACCAGAAAAGTAGTACGCAGTGTTTGCTTCTAACAGAAACTGTTCTGTTCCTTGCACTTCATGTAGGCATCTGGCAAATCAAATGTTGCTCAGCTCTAGGTGGAGAAAGCAGGTTTTCTCTTAAGAGGAAAGCTATCTTGGACTATGAAGCAACCTTTGAACATCATAATGTAGGATCTAGAGCATTTGAAATGTGTTTAATGTCATCTGGGGGGCATGTGGGCAAATAATTGATTCACTTGGCTGTTTTAAATGTGCTCTATTAGTGTATCTCCATGTCAGGATGGGTCTTGTTTAAGAAACTCATTTCTGAGTTTCATTTTTGATCTGAAGTCTTGATGCAAACTGATAAGGCAAGTAGGAAGTGCAATGCTTATTCTCAGATTTCCTTTTTCTTTTTCTGTTCTTGATTATATTTTTTTTACACTTCAGTCCTCAAAAAAGTGAGTGAAAAAGACCTTTTTAAAAATTTGCTTCATAAATAATGGAGTAAAATTGCAACTAATCTTACAGTCCTATAGCCTGGTGTTGGAGAGGGGCAAATTTGATGGAAAGCAGGAGGTACCATAGTAAACTCTTTACAGTTGTCTGAAAAACAGATATTATATGCAACTTAAATCAGCTTCCCTTTATTAATATGGGGGTGGGGGGGGGGGTGGTCTCTTTATAGCCTACCTAGGTCAGGATGCTTCCTGCTCTCTATTGCAGTCATTTCCAAAATCCTTCAGACTGAAACTATGGGTTGTGGGATTCTGTTTTGCCTCTTGACAAAACATGACTGGTGGACTCTAACCAGATTCCCAAAATGATTCCTTGCAACAGCACAAAGCTTGGGTTATAATTTCTAATAGGCAAGGTTTAGACGAGGTGTCTTGTATGAATTTTGTTGAAGTGCCAAGATAGTTATTCTGCTTTGGGATTTAGTTGGTACAAAAAGCATGTGGTATATATCTCAGTTTCTGGAGGTTTTTGTTGGTATTTTGCTTCTTCTCCTGCCCCAAACCTTCATCTGTAGATTAAAGAGGACGTTAATTAAAGAGTGCAGGGCTCCAGTCTCTTCCACATGAACAGGTGTGTCTGTCAAGCATACATATTTCATGGACATATTAAATACATGTCCTTATTATGGGGTCTCATGTCCCCAAATGCTTTCTGGAGTGACCTTACAGCTCCCACAGGTGGCAGTAACTAGAGGCCAAGGCAGAGAAGCTGATGTATCCCAGCAGGAAGATGGATTAAATCTTCCCCTGAGAAACAACATGAAAGTATGTTGCTCTAGCAGGAAACCAATTAGAAATCTGTTTGGTGATTATTGACTTAACTACAGCATGAAGATTTAAATCTTGACAAGAACAGTCCAGCATTTCCCTATGGAGCCTCCCAAGTTGAAGATATGGGGAATATTATTTTAACATTAATATCTGAACCATACAGTAAGTGATGATGATGAATGAGTTTTCTTTGTTCCTTCTTCAGTTTTGCTGTCTGACCTGTACATTGGCAAAATGAGAAATAACTTGTGTTGTATTTCATAGATCACAGATTTTCAGATCCAGAAAGGGTGAACTACAAGTTTGAAAGTGGGCCTTGGTAAGTACTTCTTCCTTCTTGTTGCATGTGTTTCAACACCCACCACTTTTTGTTTAAGGTTGATGTTTAGATCTGCTGTACTTCTCTCTGTTCCTAATTTGCCAATTATATTTATTTACCTTCCCTTACTTACCTTCCTTACCTTCCCTTACTGCTATGGGAATCGATTAGGTCCTTCAAGTGGGAAAGGAAACAGACAATCTATGATCAGATGCAAGCCTGTTTTCTTGTTAGGTTTGGTGTTGCCTGTCAGCTGCTGAGAGTTCTGTATTCTGCTAATAAGCACTTATAATGGGTGCTAAGTGTGTTGTGCTATTAACAAAGAATGTAAGCGGTGTTTTAGAAATAACCCTATTAGTTACTGATTCTTGCCCTCTTCCTGCAATTTACTATACAGGCACTGCATATACATTTTTTTTTTTTTAGCAGGGGAAAACAAAGCTTCATAAAGATATGGTGCCAGAAATACTGCGCTACCACTGAGTTGTTTAAAATACAGTGATTCTTATTCCCAAATATGTTTTGAACATAAAGCTTTATCTGCTTTTGATGCCTGCTTTGATGTTTAGGTGGTTGTTTGGGTTTTGTTTGTTTGTTTTCTGTTGTTTTTTTTTTAATGTAACTGGTTTTTTGTCTGTAAATATAGATTTTTCTCAGTGGTTTTCTCCATGATTTCAAGATACTGGTGTTAAACTGACTTTATTTATATTCCTATTGTGCACAAACACTTCCCTCTTTCAGAGTAAGGATCTGTCATGTTGGTAAATGATGCTTATACTTTTGGGTCAAAAGAAGTAAGAAAAAATGCAACATTGGCAGAAAGAGTCCAGAGAGATTAGCTCAGGGGCTATGTTCAGCCTTGTTCTAAGATTTTTGGTTTTCACTAACAAAAATCTGGGATGAAGTGGAAGTCACATTTTATTTGAGATAATGAGAAGTACGGAACTAGGAGGCAAGGGGGAGCAGTTTGAGACAGATAGCTACAGAAAAGCCACCTGAGAAATTAAAATGAGAGTGAGAAACATGACCTTCCAGGCACACCACAACTCTTTTGTACTAGGGAATCCTCTACTACTGAACAACACTTCATCTACTTAATCAATCACTTAAGCTCTTCGTGCAAAAAAAGCTGTTCCTTGATAGCCAGAAAGGCAGGCTTGGGTAGCTGTGAGCCTTTTGTTGTACTTGACACTTTCAAGGAGTAAGAGAGCAAAAGAGATGGCAGTAATGACCAATTAAACCTGGCTTTCTGTGGCTAAGCTATGCCCATGCTAAGCAGCCCATGTAGCCTTTAGCTATATTAGTCTCTAGTAGCACAGCGATGGCCTGAACAGCAATGTTAAGGATTGACTCCTCAGGCCAGAATCCTGTGTGCTGAGTACAGCCCTTCTGACTGCTTCTTATACACCGTCAGAGTAGAAATAATAAGCACTAATCTGTTACATCTGTTCTGATTCAATTTCTACTGAGACAGATTAGAACAGCAAGTACTTGAGTTTTATACCAGTAAATTTCTTCAGATAACAGAAGCACAAATGATGTCAGGAGAGGGAAGTAAATTAGGAATATGTTGAAAGAGATGACAGCTCAAAGAGAAATGTGCTTCAAGCTGGAAAGGGAGACATGGAAAGGGGAAACTTAGCAAAGTAAACTTTCCCTTGGAGAGATGTGTACGGTGGCTTTCAATTGTTGGTGACACTTGGGGTTCGCTGTCTTGGCATTGCCATCCAGCAGGGACAGAAGCCCGTTCCCGGAGTACAAATGACAAGCAGGCATGTTGGTGTGTGGCTGATACTAGAGTCAGATGTCTCCACATTTACTACTTCCTTCTGTGCCTGCAGCAGCAAGATGGAACTTGTGGATGACAATGCTGTTATCCGAGCAAGAGGATTGCCATGGCAGTCATCTGACCAGGACATAGCAAGATTCTTCAAAGGTCTAAATATTGCCAAGTTAGTAGTTAAGAATTTACTTGTACATTTGTAGCTCTTTAGAGGCATAAGTCATGGAGTTTCATCTTTCAATTTAAATCTTGCAGAGGAGGTGCTGCACTTTGTCTCAATGCCCAAGGTAGAAGGAATGGGGAGGCTCTTGTGAGGTTTGTAAGTGAAGAGCATAGAGATCTAGCACTGCAAAGGCACAAGCATCACATGGGGAACCGATACATAGAGGTGGGTGACATGATGGGCTTTGAAATCCTCTTCTCAAAGGGAATGCAAATTACATACCCGTCACATGTTCCTTTTTTTCCCCTCCCTTTAGGTGTACAAGGCAACAGGTGAAGACTTCCTTAAAATTGCAGGAGGTAATTTTTAGGGGATGAAAAGGGGTGGTTTGTTCCATTAGCATCTTTAGCTTTTGGCAAACTGCTCCTGTTGAATGTGGCCCTTTTTTCTGTCTTTGAACAACCAGTTGGCTGGTGTATTGATTACTATGTATTCTGCTAGCAGCTGTCAAAGATGTTCCATGATTTATCTGCCTCTCTCTTGCATGTTCTTGCCATTTTCAAGCGGCTTGTCAGTCAGGATTTGATTGGGCAAAGTGATCTTTTACATTAACTTAATTTGTTAGGTCCTTTTCATGGGAGTGGGACTCTAAATGTTATTGATTGCTGAAAAAATGAAACCAGAGTAGCTTTTCAAAACAATATAACTGCTGGTGCTCTGGAAGCTTGCACATAAAAATAAACGGCTATCACAGCGTAAATACAAGGGATTTGTGGAACTGATTTTCTTCAAATCTGATACTTACCTCAGACTTAATGGGGAGGATTTAGGGGAAATGGTTATTTAAGGGGAATCTTGAAATATTTGCTGATAATTGAAAGGCTGCAAAATTTGTTCTTCAAACACTCTTGATCTCTCTTCCTCCCCTTTGTCTGCAAGCATACAAACTTTGAATTAAGAACCAGTAACTGTTTTATCTGTAGTACTACAAGGTCCTCATTGCTTCCTGGCAGATTTGGGCTGACGTTTGTAAGTGATTAACTGGATACCTGAGGCTGAGGCTTCAGAGTGGGAGAGGCTGTTAAGCTGTCAGCTGCATAGATAACTGATAAGTTTGGTAGTAGTTACACCATTCAAAGTAAAGACCTTGCACAGTGACATTAAATAGTGAAGAATGGTGTGTGTCTGGTACAACCAAACTTTGCAGAATAAGAGCTGTAAGTGAAAGGACTGTATTATGACATTAATTTGGTTGGCAGCTACCTTGAAATAAGGTAGTGTTATTAGCATCACTGGTCTCCTGAAGGTACTGAAAGCAGAATTGGCGGTCTTTGACAGTTATGTTGGGATAGGATGAAATCCCTGAGCTGTTTTCAACATGCTCTTCCAACTTTCTTTCCCAGAACAATGATCTGGGTACTTGGTTGCCATATATTATGGCTCCAGAGCATGCCAGAGGTATTCCAAGTTTAGACAAGGGGAACAGTAGCACAGGTTCTGCTCACACAAGAGATTGATAGATTGTGCTTTCCTTGGGCTTTGAATGTTGCAAGTACATCCTATTTTTCCTTTGAATCAAGATTAATCTCATCTAAATGATGGGGTAACATTATTATATTTTAATGAGAGGTGTCCTATATAATATATCTAGTTTATCAGAGGGTCATCTTTCCTGACTTGAGGCAAATATTGTTCTACCTGCTCAAAAACTGTCCGTGGAGAGGATGTAGCTTTGCTCATGATTTTATGTGGTTGCCTAGACTAAAGTGCTTCTATACTTTTTATTGTTAAAGGTACTTCCAATGAGGTTGCACAGTTCTTGTCAAAAGAAAACCAAGTGATTGTCAGGATGCGAGGTCTTCCTTTCAACGTGACAACAGAAGAAGTGCTGACTTTCTTTGGCCAGCACTGCCCTGTAACAGGAGGAAAGGAGGGGGTCCTGTTTGTCACTTACCCTGACAGCAGACCAACAGGGGATGCCTTTGTCTTGTTTGCTTGTGAGGAATATGCACAAAATGCACTGAAAAAGCACAAGGATTTGCTGGGGAAAAGGTACATTGAACTCTTCCGGAGCACTGCAGCAGAAGTTCAGCAGGTAGGTGCAAACCTTTCAAATGTTGGCTTTTTGTAGTCCAAATTTCTATGCTGGCACTAGAGGAAGCAAATAATGCTTGGCCTTGACTTGAAAGTTTCTTTTATCTTTTCTCACTCTTGACACTTGGTGGAATGAGTGTTATCTGAATTTCTGTGAGACTTTGCTCCCTTGAAATGTAAGGTCTTATGGTATAGGGATGTTCTCAATCATATACAAACCTTAGGGTTTTTAGCCTCCAATAACCTTGTAAAATGTGGATGTGGGTCTAGTGCTTTACACTACATATTCTGAATTTGACTAAGATCAATGATGGTCTATTCAGAAGGAGTTTTTAGCAAATCTTAATCTTGGTCAGAGTGAGTTCAGGAGTACTTATTGAATATTTAGGGAACTTTTCACCAGGCAGGGTTTTTGCTGTTCAAATTAACAGAAAAATATCAAAGTCTAAGTATCACAGGTACTGTGACTCAGTAATGCTCCTAATGTTTCTTGAATGGACTATGGCAGACAATTTGGGATGTGAGGTAGTGAAATGTGCTTGTAGTTCCCAAGCTTTCCTAAAGTTTTGCAGAGGAGATATTTTTTGGTAGAAATGTCATCATGACTGTAGATGGTAGAATGTTTCAGGATAATTTCACAATAAAAATACTGTAGATATACAGGTTTCATGTTCTAAGGTCTCTATTGAGACTTGCATAAACTGCTCTAGTAAATTTCCCAAAATAAAACGTTTTTTCAAGAAAAGACGCATTTTTAAAGAAAAAAACCAGCATGACTATTTATCATAGAATGACTATAGAATTGTTAGATTCTGAGCTTAAACCACAACACAGAGCTTAGAATTCGGATGTTTTGCAGTTAATATTTGTATCCAGCTCGTTTATTTCTCAAAATACCGCCTAGAGTGAAAACAGGTGGCATTAGGGTTACATTTACTCCTTCAAAGTAGAAGAATGAGTAAGGAGGCTTCTATAATCTTTTTTGTTTTGCACAGGTGCTGAACAGGTACTCTTCCACACCTCTCATTCCTCTCCCAACACCTCCAATTCTTCCAGTATTACCTCAACAATTTGTGCCTTCCACTAACATCAGAGACTGTATACGTTTGCGTGGTCTTCCCTATGCTGCTACTATAGAGGACATTCTAGAGTTCCTGGGAGAATTTTCTACAGATATTCGGACTCATGGAGTTCACATGGTACTAAATCACCAGGTTGGTAGGCAACATGTTTTTAGCCACTCTGCCAAATGCTTGTACAAATGTATGAATACCGTCCTGATGATGATATCCACAGGCAAGCAGCGTTAGGATTAGCACTAATGGTATTAATGGGCCTCCATCTCTCTTCTAAGAGTGTACTGGCAATAGATGACTTGAACCCTGCTGTGCCAGCAGCTGCATTTGCTGTTGAGTGGTTTCTTTCACTGAGACTCACATGCTGAAAGCTAAGCCGTAGCCTTGGAGGGGCTGGGTCTCCCAGAACATCGGCCATGATCCTGCCCTGTAGGAGGCTTGAACTGAAGAGTCTTGCTCAACAGAATGCATGATTCTTCTTGTACCTGGCGAGGAGTGCCATCAAAACACAAGTGTGGGCAATGTTAGCTCTCAAAGGAGTGGTTTGTCCCTGCCTCGCTGAACAATGTGCTGCAAGTATATTTGAGGACAAATGTGACTGCAGCCTTCTAGAGACAGAAATTCCTATGTCAAAAGTCAGAAACAGAAGCTTTGGGTTTCCTGTATTGTTGCTTTCTTTAAACAATCACAGCTAAGCACTAAGATTAACAGCTCATTGATGTATATAAAGTGTCACATCTTTTGCCATTGTTTTCTGGAAGCAGTTTCTACCAAAACCTTTTAGACAAAGGATTGTGCTTTCTTGTGATCTTTATCTTCCTACTCTTATGACTTCAGGGGGAGGAGTCCTTTAACTCTATAGAGATGCTCTGAGTGGTTCAACAGAACAAACTTACTGCTGCTTATGGCTGTATAAAAATGATGGTTCTAAAATTGTTTTAGCTTCGGCGTAATGTCAACCAAAACTAAAAAGTACTTCCTGGTCCTGAAGTAGGACTTCTGTGTTTCAGGAATTTGGGGATGGAGAAGGGACTGTAGTTATTTCAGTACCTGTCTATCTAAAGACATTCCTGTATCTGTGGAGACTTGACCTAGACAAGGCTGAAATCTGTAATGAATATGCAGTGCTGGGAGAGACTAAGAAGTGCAGATATTGAAGCCCAAGTAATGATTTGCAGTAGTATCAGCCCTTGACAGCACTAATGAAAGAACCTGGGTGAAGAAATTGGTGTGTGCCTATAACCCGAAGGGCTGTCTGCCACCCTTGCCCTACCCAAAGCTATCAGACCACTTCCTCCCCAAATACTGCTTTTGACTAACTACTAGATTTTTCTTTCTCAGCGTTCCTAGGTTTCAACCCTCTAATCATGAATGACTGTGTAAAGGATGCTGATAAAGTTGCTGTTCCCTCCAAAACCAGAACTTGAGTTAGAGCTGCCTTCAGATTTCTCTCTCTGGATTTAGCTGCTTCAAATCAGCAGCTGCATGTGGCTAAAATAACTCCTCCCAGTGGTGCATCCCACTATTTTACAGATATGAAGAAGTCTTTTTGGGTTTTTTTTGTTTGTTTTATTTATTTATTTTTTTTTCTCTGCAAGCTCATACCAAATGTTAGGCTAGTCAGAACTCTATTAAAATATCACAGCCCATGTTGGTCCTCAGAAAATAAAATTTAAAACAAACTGTTTAGCAATGAGCATTTGACTGTATTTATCATTGAATTATTAAAATCACAGGTAATAAATGGGGACTAGATCTTCCAATTCTGCATTTGTAGTAAATTTGTAGGAGCAGATCTCAGCACTGAAGTACTCCTGAATTATGGACTCTCCCATAGGTGTAATCGGTTTTTTTAGATATAGAAGTAACCATTTACAATGTTGTTTAATCAAAACAGGTGAATAAATGCAATCAAAATTTGGGGAAAACTTCAGAGAAGAGAGTTTAAACATGCTGATGGGTACTCAGGATGACTGACTGTACTTGACTTTTGAGATGAATGTATTTATGACTGAAGAGTCTGCTTATAACAGCACAAATTATTGCTATGCTGCTCCTTCATGGAACCTACAGAAACATTTCTTTCATCTGCTTTTTTTTTTTTTTTTTTTTTTTTTTTTTTTTTTTTTTTTTAGGGACGTCCATCAGGAGATGCTTTCATTCAGATGAAATCTGCAGATCGAGCTTTCCTGGCTGCACAGAAGTGTCACAAGAAGACTATGAAGGACAGATATGTTGAAGTCTTTCAATGTTCTGCAGAAGAGATGAACTTTGTATTAATGGGGGGCACTTTAAATCGAAATGGCTTGTCCCCACCACCATGTAAGTTACCATGTAAGTTTTGCTTGGTCTTGTCACTACGTTCTACACTGTGGGTAGGTATTGGAGCTGCTTTGCTGACTCTGATCCTGGTTTCTGGAAAGTATTTTCAGATGGGGGTGTTAAAATAAGGTCTTTTGTCTTAAACCATCACTAGCTTGCGGTCATTATTTTTCTCTTTGGTTACGAATTATTATGACTGAAGAACTACTTTTGCTTTTCCAGTGGCAAATTTTTCCTCCTTTCCCTGAAACTTTTATTTGGTTGGGATGAGTGATGACTCTGAAAAGTAATTTCTAAGCCCTGCCTAGGCCCTTAAGAACTGTTTTGCATTTAAACTTATCTGCACTTATATTTTGTCACAGTGAACATATCAAGTAAAAGACCTTCCCTTTTCACTTCCAAAACTTAATTTGAGAAGACATAGGTAATGTTCCTCTTTGAGACTTTGAACTGCAGCAGACTGAGTTCTTCCTTTTGCTTTTTGTTGTTCATAAGGAATGGAGCTTGGCTTTGTGAAAGTGAAATACACGTGGCTTCTGCCTCAGAATTGCAGAATCTGTATTTCCTTTTAAATTTTGATTCTCAGAGCTACTAGAATGAGCACTGACTTCTAGGAAAACTTTTGGGGGAAGTGCTTTAAGAGCTTAATTTATTAAGCATCTGTGCCACATAAGTCTGAGCCAATGGGAAAAATAATACTTGGCTTCCAAAATCATAAATGGCAAGGTAGTCAAGTAGTAGCTTTCTGTGTCTCTATGCAAATGTATTTTTTTTTGTTTTTTTTGGTGGTGGTGGATTTTTTAAGAAATGTCCTCTACATGCTAGTCAGAGCTGCCAATACAGCAGCAAACTTCTTTGAAGTGGTTTCTTTTGAGTGCAAGTAGGCCTTCAGCTAATTCTTGGGAGAATTTTTTTTTTCTTTCAATGAAAGCATCTTGAGCAGGGGTCAACAGTAGGTAGTCCTATATGAGATGGCTGTTCCAGATGTATTGAAGCCTTCTGAGAGCTCCTAGGACAGGTTCTTGGGCAGAGTCACAAACTTTGGAAACACACAGGTGTCGATGTTCCCGTTTCCAACTACAAACGCCTGTGATATATTCCTCAGATAAGGCCTTTTGGCCCTGTCATTCCACATTTTACAATACAGTGAGATGCTGGTTGTAACTCTGAATAGCAAAATTAAAGGCTTGCTTTATGTCCACTTCTGTGGCAATGGAGAGGAGAAGAAGAAAGAAAAGGAAGAGAATGGCAAAGGAGCAGGGTAAACTCATCAGTGAAAATTCATTTAGGGACTAACATCTTGTCAAAACGACACAAAGTGCACTTTTGGTTTGTGGTTTGTTTGTTTTTTTTTTAATGTAGTGTTAACGCTTCAAGTTGCAAAGCCATGACTTTTCTCACTCTGCTTTTGCTTAATTAAGGGATAGGTAATACCCTTAAATATAAAAGGATGAAAGTTATCTCTTCTGTTGAATGTTAAACAGATCTTTATCAAGGAAGTTTTTTTCTTACTGTGGAGAAGTCTCATAATTCCTGAATGCAGACTTCATTAAAATCTGAGCCTAGACAAACAAAACTGACCTATATATCAGAAAGAGACCCTCTTCTCAGACCAAGAGGTGGCTTTTTGTGTATTTTTTACCTTACTGTTGACTGGAGGCTAGATGCAACACTGTTAGTCGCACTCACATTGGTAGCTCACATTTATTTTCTGTGGTGAATAAGGATGAGAAGATTGTGAAGGTTCTTGATGGCACTGTAAAGTTATGTGTGTATGGTCTTAATTAGCTCTGGCGTTTCAGAGGTCCTAATCTAGTTTTTTGTTTGTTCCCTGCAGGCCTTTCACCCCCTGCCTACTCCTTTCCAGCTCCTGCTGCAGTTGTGCCAACAGAAGCTGCTCTGTATCAGCCCTCCATGCTTCTGAACCCACGGACACTCCAGCCCTCCACAGCCTACTACCCTGCTGGGGCTCAGCTCTTCATGAACTACACAGCATATTACCCCAGGTAAAGCAGAGGAGAAACCAAACAGCAATGAAGAAGTATTTTTTTTCTTTCTTCTTTTTTTTTATAATTGCCTTCAGCAAATGCACAAAGCCCACAAAAGGATATTGTCTGCTCTGCTAAGGACTTGTGATACCAAGAACAACTTGTTCAGCATCTTGTTCAGGGAAACAATTTCAGGATAACTGGAGGTTTTTCAAATTTTAGAGTATTGCAGGTAGCAATGTTTGGGGGCAAGGGGGGTTAGTCAGTGTGTTTAGTTTGTTTTTTTTGTGTGCGTTTTTTTTTTAATAACCTAGGACATACATTTAAGTAGGATATTTTTTATTATTTTGGTTTCACATAACATTCCTCTTAGACTTATTAGTTTTCTTTGTTATGCCCTCAGTGGGAATTGATGTGTGCAGTACTCCTTCCCTTGTCCATAAAGAAGACCTTGGCCCCTCTTTGGAATGAGTGCACTGGGGTCTGCCTCAGCAATTTCTAAAATACTGCCTCTGTTTTTGTAACAAAGTAACTTTTGACCTTTATGATGAAAACTGTTTACTTCTATGAATAAGTATTACATTGAATGCATATATAGATCATATAGAGGCATATATTCTTCCTGTCTTCATAAACACCTCTCACAAAGGGCTTTTGGTTCTTCTGGCTATATTAGCTATCTGCTACAGAACAAAATCTCTGGATACCTGTTGCCTTCTGCAGTCATGAGGCCTTGGACAGAGCCATGTTCCCTTTAAGCCATAAACTATTTCTTATCTCTTAGGAAATCTGTTAAACAACTCAAGTTTTTTATCTCTTCATCAGGGACCAAATAGCTACTTAAGAAGTTGTTAAGTAATATGAGCTCTTCAATACCTTTAATATAACAGTTTTTCTTATTACTTTACCTATATGTCTGTGAACTGACTGCTGTGGATTTTTATTAAAATGTTTCCTTCACTCATGAATTATTTTCTATAATGCCTTTAATATCTGTTTTATGTTATGATAATATTACCAAACTCAGCTTTGTTAATGTAAGATTAAGAAAAATAAAATTCAAAACTTGCACTGGCAATGTAAAACAAGGTTCTCAATAACAGTTCTATATTTCACGAAAACACAGTAGCAGTAGTAGTCTGTAGTTACTGACATACTTTACTACTCTAAGAATAGATTGGCCACTGCAGGCTAAATGTCAGGCTTTAGTGATTTCTCACTGAATGAGATCCCACATCAGTTGCATCAATGGCTGCTTGGGCTGTGGGCGCATGTATGTTGGTCAGACTGATCAATCCCAAGTTCCAAAATATCCTTTTTGTGTTCTTGTCTAACTAGCAGTGGTTCACTGTTTTTATCCATTATTGGATAGCTTCTCTGCCAATTGCGAATACTGCCCTTTTAAAGAAAAAAAGGAAAATGTTCTGGAGTCAAGTTGACTTCTTTCTTTGTTGTGAGATTTGGTGTTTAGGTATTGTTTTCCCATCCAGAGTAAATACTTGATCTACAGACAACTTGTATATACTCCAGTAGATGTAGTGATTCTTTGCAGCTGATGATTTTGGCTTGCTGAGGTATTTTTATTTGTTTGGGGGTTTTATTTTGGGTTTGTTTTTTTTCTTGGGAGGGGGTGGGGTTTGTTGGTTGGTTGGTTTCTTGGGTGTTTTTTTTGTTTGTCTTTGTTTTTGTTTGGGTTTGTGTTGCCTTTTTTTTTTTTTTTTTTTTTTTTAATTCTTACTGCTTTTCAGGCAAGTTCCTGTGCTTTGTCCAGGATGCAGAAGTAATTGAGTCCATTTGAAATAGTAATCAGAAGACTCTTAAGTGTAGCTTTCCGGTTCTGAAGTTTAATTCAAAAGTATGTGCAGCAGCAAAGAATGGGGCATCCTCTGCGTTCCATTTAAAAGCACATCCAGGAAAAGAAATATAGAGTTTGTAGGTAATAATCAGACAATGGTTCATAAATCTAACTGGTGAATATTTATGGAAATAAGGAAAATTTCTTTAAGCTGCTGCCAAAAGCTCCTACCACTTGTGTTTTGCAAGGTCAAGTTGCTTTATAGTAGTCCAACTCAATTTTCCACACAGAAATCAACTTAAATGGTGGAAGGGAGGGAGATACTGGTTTGGTCTTCAGTACCTATCAGAAATCCTGAAACTCAGACTTGTCTTAATGTTCTTACAGCTTTGGTGATGAAACCAGTCACTTAAAGAAATGGATGCCTTCTAAGCTATTAAAATAGCTTTAGTGAACTCCTAATGAAAAGAAGGGAGAGCAAGTTATTCGAGATCTGTCAGTCTTTGATATCACTTCAGCTTGTAATTATATCTGGCAACATGTTCTGACAGTAAATCAGTGGTCTCTCTCTCTGTCTAGTCCCAAGCTTTTAAGAAAGAACAATAGGATTCATGGGAGGGAGGAATTTTCCTTTATCTAATCCTAGGTGTATTAGGTGCTCTATGTACACTGGAAATAACTGCACTATTTGGCAATTGGTAACACATCCTATAGAAACTTCTACCATATAAAAACTTGAGAGCTATTGCTACAAGATCAAGTTTTAAAACAAAGTTGAATTTTATTATATTTGAGTTTTGTAGTGGGTTTAGTGTTGGCTCAACATCAGTGTACCCACTAGAATTATTTACTCGTTTTCTGTTGTGAGATAAGGATTAGGAGAGCAAAGTAGGCTCAAAAATGTAAAGGGCATAAAGAAAACTTTAGGAGAACTAAAAGAAAAATAATAAATTAGAAAAAACATTTAGAACACTTTTCTTCCCCCCAACTCTTTTTCTTTTTCCCCCCCCCACAGATAATGTCAAGAGACAAAGTTTGGTGTTTCCAGTTAGTTTGCTACTCTAAAATAATTTTCATTCAGTTTACTTAGGGAGAGGAATCTTTCTTGCCATGTTATGGAGACTTTTCCACAAGAAACAGTTTTCTTGTGGTTTTAACTTTCATGTACAGCAGCTGCCCGGAAATCTGCAATCATGATGTCCTTCTCATGGTTTAGTAGTTTTTCCAACTACTACCATGGGTCATCTCAGCTTATTGGGGTGCAATTTTAAGGATTAGCTGTTCTAGTATAGCAACAAAAGTTTTTATTTTATCTTTGGGAACACAGCTCTTCATCTCTTTTTTTTTTTCTCACTCAAGAGAGGATTAATGCAATTTTTATTGCTTTGAAGCAGTGCCTTTAAAGCCTCAAAAGTGTTTGTCAAAATCCATACATGTAGTAATACAATTATGCTTTTCATTTTTAAAATAAGTGTTTTAGATAGTGTAGTGGAAAGAGGAGCTTCTTAATTGTATGACTGTTAGCCACAACATGATATAGAAACTGAAACATGGTATGGGTTCAAATAAACTGGATAAATTCCATGGCAGGAAATTCATTGTGAGTTAGTGAATACACAGAAATCACACCTGGCTCAGGAAGTCCTTGAACTCAAAATAACTAGAAGAGTGTTCTTGTGTTCTGTGTCCTACGGTAAATTATTGTGCTCTTGAACTACGGTGGGTAGGTAAACTTGTTTGTTCACACCTCTGTGGGACTTGTCTTGAGAGATACAGGTACTGCTTGAGAGTGTGGGTCTGTTCCGATGTGTTTGTCTAATAGTGGCTAAGTTGGGGGTATCTCCCAGTTGTGCCAGTGTGTACAGTTCTCTGTTGGAGTGGTTTGAGTCAAAAGGTCTTCCTGTGTGAAAAAGGTATGATTCTGACACTTGCTGCATAAGGAAATGCAGGGTAATGTCTTAGTGTTCACATCTGTCTGCTTATTTCTTCTTGCCCTGGGTAAGATCTGGGTTTTCTCATTATACACTAATAACCTTGTAGAAGTATATACATGTGCAACATACATAAATATTAATGCTATATATATGCATACTTGCAGAAGTATGTATGAAAGTAAAATGACTAATCTGAGCAATAATCAAGGTTAGAAAAAAGTTTCACTTGTTCTCTGTGATGAATCAAATCTCCATGATGATCATCACAGGAAACAAGCGCGTCTTTTCTAGCCTTGATTATTGCCTAGGTTCTTATTGAAGCACGATTAAGTTACAGGGAGTTTAAAACTGGCAAACCTAGGAACAAGTGGGCGATACCATTCAAAGCTGCTGCCAGCAGCTTTGTTTACATCTCTGTCTGGCTAACCAGCATCACTTGACAGAACTGGGTTAGGAAACAACCATATGTGTATTTAGCCTGGGAGCTCTGTCACAGATGGAGAACAGCAGCAGCCAGAAACAAAACCTTTTAGTTGTACTCACAGCATCATATCAACACTCTGGACCACAGCTCTTAAATCTTGTGATTTTGTTTTTATTATTATTTTTATGCTAAACATGTCAGCTTGGATTGCTTGAAGTCACAACTGCAGTGATGGACTCACTGGATAGAAAAGCCTATTGGTGGCTTTTAGCTGCTGTCCAGCAAATGGGGTTCAAATGTTTTAAATCAAGTATCTGAACCTGGCACACTTCATTACTTGTCCTTGTTCTGTTGAGTTGTGCTCAATCATTAATTTGTCAAAATAACCTTAGCTTTTTAGTTAATGTCACAAATTTGCCACCAGAATAATTGTTTGGGGGAACACTTGATGATTCACTTTCAAAATAAATGTAGCTTGCAAAGGATTAGAACAGCAGGGATGCCTTTAACTACTATCATATTTCATTGGAAGAGGAGTGCATTAGCAGGAAAGACTAATTGTTGCATGCCTCCATAGGATGTCATTATCCCTTCATTTGTAGGTTTTAATTAGTAAAGCTGCCATGGTGTGTGAGAGCAGTAGAAGTAATGCTCTGAGCAACAGCTATCTGGGTATTGGGATAGTAAAATAATTTAAATTAAAAAACCAAACCCCCACCTTTCTTCCAAGCTGGTAAGCCTGTTAAAATATTATTGTTGGTAGCAGTGTCCAAGTTTTTGCTCAGCCCACCATACAAAATGCTACCATGGAGACTGGTGGGAACTTCTTCCTTTTGTTTCCTTAATGCACTCAATGACTTGATTTTCAGGTAGAAGCTCTTACTGTCATCTTCTGACTGTTCCTCTCCTAACTAGCTAAAATATTTGGATTTGTATGAGGGATTAATTGTCACAGCAACATTGTGCAAGCTTGCTGGAGAGATCAGTTTGTGTATAGTTTTTCCCTTTGCCTATTTACATCATAGTTCAGTGGTGGGAGAGATCTGCCTGTTGTGCCTGAAGGCATATGTGTCACCCATGCAGATGGCTTTTTAAAACATTTGCAATAATCTCAGGTTATTCATGGCACCAAGGTACATTGCTGGATGCTTCACTTTACTCAGAAGCAGCCTTCCACAGGGGTGTGTTGAAAGTCCCAGCACTACCCAGGGCAGAATATTGTAGTATTTTGTGGCAGAGATTCTGGATCCATTCCCCCTGCTTGTTGTCATGCTACCATGATCTTTTCCAACTGGGTAGCTGACTTCAGTAGACAGTGGGCAGCAGGTTATCTGGTTAAATGTGAGGAAGGCTGTATTGAAGGAGCTTTGGGTGTTTCCAGGGATAGAGCTGGGTTGGTCTTGGAATAAGACTTCTTAGAGCTGAAAGCTTTTTTTTATTTTATTAAGAAAGTCTCTTGTTGAAAATACCATCTATGATATTCCTCCATGATTATATAGTCACAGGCATCTAAATATTTGTTTGATTAACAGGCGACCTGATGGTTTTGTGCTCTTACTTCTGCTATTTGTGAAGTTATGCAGTCTTTTTCTTTAAATGTGGATAAACATTCCTCTCTTGAAACAGGAAAATTATTCTGGCTATGTAAACACTTTTGCTAATAATATGTCTTGTTAGTTTTGTGAACAAAGTACCATGTTAAAACTTTCAACTTTGGTGGTTATACCACAAAATTTACTACTAACTTTTGTATAATCACTTCTAAAAAAGCTTTATACTGAAGCTGTGTTTCCTCATGGGCTGCTTTCCAGTAGTGAACTTCATAGGCATTATGCTGTAAGCTTGTGTATATGTGTACCTTATTGTCAGCTCCTGTACCAGCCCAAGGCATATTTGAAAGTCCCTATCAGTTTCTGAAAAGATCTGTTGTTCACTAAAATCTGGGATGATCTATCAAAACATCTTGAGTTTCTTTGAAGGCTACTTGTTAATGCGCATGTGCCCTTTATTTTTTCTGTTTCTCCTACTGGCTTCAGTCAGAGGATCTCACTTTGGGGTGCTGCAGAGATGCTCTGGGTCTGCTGAGCTTCCTAGACCTAGAAAAGAGAGGCAATAACTTAATCTTGAAACACTAATGGATGAGTCTGACTAGTTCTCTTTCACTACTAGTGGCCCTCTGAGTATTAGAGTAAGGGATATGAAATAAGGTCCTGATTAAATTGTTAGTCTGTCTTACAGTCCCAAAATTAATAGAATCTACTGATCAGTAGCTTGATGAAAGGATGTTGCCAGTTATCTGTCGCAAAGCAGAAAATAGTTGATATACTTCACAAACCAAAGAACTTTCACAACTACAGGCAAAAAAAGTCAAAGCAGAAATAGGGATAGAAAATCTGCAGGGAGAGAACTGAAACCTCTAGATGGTGTCTATGCACATATTTGTTCCTATGTGCAAGTAGTGCTGGGTATGTTTGTGGTTCTCTCGATGGACCTGCAGGATACTTGGCTGAGATCTGAAAGCTTGCTTGGTTATATGTGCTGACTGCTCCCAGCTCACACCCACTTGTAATATAAACCACAGCTTCCTTCTGGATATTGGTATCTGTTAAGCAAATGTAGAATGGAAAAACTTGTTAGGAAATCAGGACAGTGAACCTCGATGTTTCCACATAATATTTTAGTGATGAATACTTGGGATCCCTTGAGGTGTATAAATGCTGCTTGAATGCTAACATCAACCTTCAGAACATGTGAAAACTTGTTCTTGGATCCAAAATTGATTTCTGAAATTTAATTTTGTTTTATTTTGAGATTCTTTGGAGAATACAACAATCTCAGAAATATAGATTGGAAAAAATCCAATCTGCCTGTTGATGAGATCTAAGAGGAAGGATCAATTCATAAGGAAAAAAGGTTTGCGTTGGGAAATGCTTCATATCATATTTGATCTTAAGAACTAGATGGATAGAAAAAGAGTTTAAGCTCTTGCACTGCATCATTGTATAGTGATACAGACCTACTAAGAACAACTGTAGAAATTCTGTCTGGCCTGATGTAAAACATGCAAGTATTTATTTCTGAGGCTTGTTTTATTAGTGAATATAGGCTGGAATACTTGTCTTGTATGCCTGCCCAGACACTTTTCACTGCATTTTCCCGTGTGTTCTATTGACTTCTTTTCCATATGGAGACATGACCACTGTAAGTCACTTGCTACCTTGCTCCTTTGGGAGATTACCACCCCTCAGACTGGGTGAACATAAAATTGGCTGGGCGCAGTCCATAAGTTATCTTCTCTTAGGGAGTTGGAGCAGGTAGCATCCTTAGCATTTGAGCAAAACTATGAAAGACCTGAAAATAAGATCAAAGTTTCTAACGTCTACAGATTGAATATTTCAACCATAAGAAAATATTTCATTATTACTCCTGAATAAATTATATTCCTGTTGCATTAATATTGCCTTAAAACAAGACAAGCCTGTCCTTTTGTGGCACTAACCTTTACTATCTGGCAGCTGCCACTGACCACAAAAGATGCTGTGTCTAAACAGTCTATGAAACATAAGTAATTGGAGGCAAATACTGCCTTGCTGGCAGCTGTGGGGAGTTCCATCCCCAGATGTATTTGGCAGATACTGGAGCTTGCATCCAAACTATGGATGGGCATATCTGCCATGGGTTCATATAATTGTTCTTTAGCTACATTAAAAAAAATAAAAAAGGTGGTTGTAGACAGCATGTAATGGCTGTAAGTTCTAAAGCTGAATAATGCATTGGGGTGGAAAGATTTATTTTCAACTTCATTAGTGTCATAAGCTGACCCCTGGATGTTATGTTTGAGAATCTGAGTAGTATAAAGGTGTATTGATTGTGGTAGTAGCTTTTTAGGGATTAATAGGACTACTAATGTAACAGAAAAGGCATGCAGGAAATGATTAGTGGAAAGTGTTGTGATAAGTTTGCATGAAGGTGCTACTCTACAGCATAAAGTCTTACCTTTCTACAGCTGTTTTTTTCTGACAATAGGCTCAAAATTGGCAAAAATTATTCCAAGTGTTGTCCTTGGCACCAGATTATCTCCATCTAGTGGAACCACCAGTGAAAATGTTGTCACAAAGGTTCCCAGGAATGCAGTTATGGGGGATGAACAAGCATTATAAGCAGTTCTTATGGAAAAAGGAAAAGCAGCTCTCTTTCTAGACATGGACAGCTGTTCCCTGTAGAAGCAGCAGTGTTAAACCTCAGTTAATTTCATTTACTTCCTGAAACACCTTGAAGAGGTTTCTCTGAAGGGAGTCTATAAATATCTATGTGTTGTGTCCAGGAATGGCTTGTCTGATGGATTTACTTGTTACCTGCTGTGATGCAACTATTTCCTTCTGTACTCTGCTGCATGAAGATGACACAGGTCTTTCCAAATAATGGGAACACTGTGAGAGCAAGACTGAAAATTGGTGAGAACATATGCTTGGGGGCAAATGCACCCACTGGTCTTAGAAGCTACAGAGGCACTTGAGAAGATGAGCTTTAATTTAGAGAGATGGAATATAGGCTAAGACTGTAGAACTCATATGTAGGGAGGGCTCTTCCACAAGGCATCTTGGGACAGTAGCCTTTGGGCTAAACTTAGTTTTCATGAATATCAGATGAGCTAAGGATTGAAACACCGATATAAGGACACAAAGGGGAGACTGATAGAGCCCAGTAGAAATTTTCTCATGATATTTTCATAGCCTTGAGCTGGGAGAACAGAAGTGGACATTGTCTGGGAGCTACCTCTCTAGTGTGGTTTGGAGAGGTTATCCCAGGTCTAAGGAAGAACATTGAAATAATGATGGATATGGATGGGTTCTTGATGCCATGCTCAGGAGATAAAGCAAAATTATTGAGGTAACTTTGAGCAAGAAGTATGAGCTCTTGGAAGAGTGAGTTCTTAATTTATTTTTTTTTCATAAAATTTTAGAGTAAATAGGAGAAGCCAGTGACATCCTGCAGTATTAAGACAACTTTAGGGGTAAGTGGTCTAAGCAAATCTCTTTAGTAGTGAACTTGTTAACTTTTCTTCTAGAGACTTTGGGCATGTGTGGCTTTGCAGGAGGTGTTTGTCTCCAGGGACACTCTTGAGATCAGTCAGTTGGGACTGCCAGAGTTTGGAGAAAATGGTCTTCAACAAGATCCTGTGTACCCATGTGTTGTGCTGCTAGGGAAATACGATTATCCCAGTGCTGTTTCTGCTGTTGAAGTGCTCTTAATAATATGGTGATGGGAGCACAATGACTGTTTAATTCTGCAGCCTGAACTTTGATATCTGCCCAGCACTCTAAGAAAGGTTAAGGTTGCATAACCAGCTGCTGGCTCTCTTCTGCACTAGTTTGGCTTCTGATTGCTTCTGTCTTAACTTGTGTTTGTAGTATGCAGCAGAGGATGGACTTGTACACACTAATGATGCGGCCAGGACAGTGTCCAAAGAATGGATTTGCATTTAAAGGCCCCAGCAGTTAGACTTCCTTAGTGAAGGTAAGGATAACAAACCCCAGGAGATAGGGCTTGCACATATCATAGTGTTCTATTCAGATAACCACCATACTCAACATAATTCATCATTTGCTGCTCTGAGAAGGTGGCTACACATTTCTGTGTCCAGAATGTCACACTGCAATATGTAAAACCCTATGCAAGCCATAATGTAAAGGATTTTAACTAATCCCGTCATCTTAAGGGCTACTGCTTTGCATGTTGCTCAGGGCTTTGAATGCATGCTCCTTCAAGCTCTAATACCAGTACTGAGAGCTTGTAGAAAGCTTATTCAGAGCCAGCTTTCTCTGTGGAGCAAAATGTGGAGATGATGTTGCTCTCCTAGCAATGTGCTAGCACAAGGTGTTAGTTAGACAGAATGAACCACTTTCCTAGGTAACCACAGAATCCAATATGTAAGCTTCACACTGATGTAAAATTGCAGCAATGAGGTTGTTTGTGTAATGGCAGCTACTCTCTTGCTTTTGTGAGCTTTCTGATCAGGCCACTTCAGCCTTTCAAGTTTGATTTACTTGATCATCTATAGAGGAACTGTCAAAGGGTGAAGTCACCCAGAAAATATTTGTGCAGAAAAATGCAAGTTGAACTGTAAAGCAGTGTGTTGATGGACTATGTGACTTATTGTACTGCAGTCTCAGAGGAAGATATAGAAATATATCTGCAAAAAAATGCTTCTTAATCTCTAGTCTTTGAAAAAGTACATAGTGAAGTGATTAGATTTTTTATGCCACTTTCTTTCCTCTATTCCTTTTTTCAGATTCCCCTCTGAAAAATGGCAACAAAACTGTCCAGTTTTTCTAATTCTTCTGCTTTTGACACAGACATATTAGCCAAGGTTGTAATCTACTTCTGGTCAAAATCTTCACCTGCAGCATCACCACACTGTCATCTGCTCCAAGTGTGCTACTTTTGCATGTGTAAAAGTGACTCTCAGGTCATTGTCTAACAAGCTGGCCTTTGGCTGGATTGATAAAGCTGAGTCTCATCCCTGCACTGACATCTGGAGCCATAATTAGCTGCTTAGTGGACTCCTGGCCTAAGCTGTGCTACATCACTTCCTATCCATTGATAGTTACTGGATCAGGAAGCTGATGCAGCTGGGAAAACTCATGGGGTTTGTCTTTGTCTGTTTTCAGCTAGTTTTACAGTTTAGCAGGGCTAGGACCTGTGTTGGGCCAGAGACAGGAAGGTAGAAGTGGCTAAAGCAGGCACTGAGAGATAATGGCATAGCCATGTTGGACTTGATTGTAAAGCTTCACCTCCAATGGGAAAAGGTCATGTAATAGTGAATAAATTCTGGTATACTCTTAGTGAAGCACTCAACTTCAGTAGAAAATGTCATTTAAACAGTGTGTATAAGGTGAAAACTGAAGCTTTTGGTTCTGTAAAAAATTTTATATTTAGGAAATCAAGAAATTAATATTTGCTTTTATCATGATGTTCAGTGATCTGCACAACTCTTTCATGCAGATTCCTCTACCCTTTCTGATGTTTTGAACAAACACAGCGAGCCTAGATGAAGATTTTGATTATGTTTCCAGCTTTACCACTTCTCAAGCCAATTGTGCTCAAGAGAAAAGCCATGATAACTCTGGAAGTGACCAGATGGATCTGTTACTGTTTTAAAGTTCATACACAATTTTCAGACATGCACACACAGATCACTAAGCCCTTCACTTAGAGATAGCACAGGTGCTGAAATCATGCAAGTCCTTGAGGGCTTCTGCTTGATAAAGAAAGTATTAAGCTGCTCTTAACACAAAAATAGTTCAGCCTGAACCTGCAAAGTCTAATCTTTCTCATTCTTTGAAATAGCAAAAAAAGTATTTTTTACATAATTTTGCACAGAGTTTAAAATTGTTTTTAATGAAAGTGTTTTACAACCTCTAATTTTACATTTGACATTTTAATAAAAAAAATTTGTCTTGTATATATTTGCCTAATCTCTGCAAAAGAAACCACTAAACTTTATATGTAGGCATGTTTTTTACACAGTGCAGAAATAATTAGGAATGTAAAATTATTATCCAAGGAAAAAAATGCTGTAACTTTGTAAAGATACGTGTGGGATGTTAAATGCTTTGTCTCTGATTCTTATCTTGTATGCTTTTCCTATGCACTCAGGTATTTAAATTTTTAAAGGCTCTCTGGAGTCGGCATTTTTTGAACTCAGAAAATGAGAAATGTAGTTAACCTCTCTCCTCTGGCCCTACTTTTATACTTCCACTTCATGCTTTCCTCACCTTTCTTGGTGTTTGGCTGTCTTCTATGCAAGAAAAGTCATGTGACCTGTAGTTTAGACCCAGTGCCTTGTCTGCTTTAAGAAAGGGTCAGTCAGAGCTGGTAATTTGGTTTCTCTGGGCTATAGCAAGTCACCCAGTGGCACAACTGTCTTACCAGAGAAATCAGATGCTGTACATGCTCTGAAATAACTGCTGTCTTTTACCGGCCCTGGGTCTCCCTGCCTGCCCTGGGACTGAGCTTCAGGCACAGGATTAGATCACTATACCTTTCCATAAGCACTTATAATCCTCATTTGTGCTGAAGAAAGGAGGAGGGAAACTGTGAAATAAAGAGATGTATGAGGCTAAAAGTGGTAAACTGGAGGAGTTCTGTGGCACCTTCAAAATAAATACTGCAGACCCGAGGAATACAAGCACCTTAGGTAGGTGGTGCTGTAGGAGTTTTTAGTTAACATGAATCCAAATCCACAACAGTGCCTTGGTATCCCTGAAAGTAAATAAAAGGGAAGAAAGAACAAAAGAAAGGGTGATGGGGGTGACAAAGTAGAAAAAAGTCTTCCAGACAAGGCAAGTGATTAATCTCATTTCTAGTATCTAATTTAAAAAAATCAACTTTCCCCCTCTTTAATTCTTCCTTGGTTTTTGCCCTTCTATTTCCTTGGTGCAACCCTCCCCTGCTCACTACAGCTCTAGTAATCTAGATTTACATTTTATCCTGCAAAACTTGATACTGTTACAGTCTAAAGTATTTGACAGGGTCTGTCTTTTTTTTTTTTTTTAATCACTGTTCTGTAAGCATGAGTACATTGAATGTGATTAATTGATGCAAAATACTTTTAAATGGTATTTCCAACTTCTCTTTCTGAGAAAACGATTCTGCCTTTAATTATGTAGCACAATTACAAATTAGTAGTTATGCATAAAGAAAATTAGCCTATGTAAGCCACTAGGGAAGTAATGGGGGAATAGAATTTTTGCCTATTAACTGTGCAGGAATATCTCAAGTGTGCTAATAGAGACAGACAATGAGGGGATGGGAAGCAGTAGGCCAGAAAAGGTTTGGAAATATAAATGACAAATGTATCACTGAATGCAAAAATCATTAAATGCTTTTGCAGAAGCAAACTTCATGTTGGGCTGTACAATAGGCTTCTTGTTTGTGATGCCTTTGTATTTTTCTAAGTATTCTCTACTGTGTAACTCTTAAACTTCAGCAAAAACTTATAACCAACAATATGCTCAAAAACTGCAGAGTGAAGAGAGGCAATGTGAAAACGGCTCCCTCAGGCCTGCTGAAGGCATTAGCCTTGTTTGGTTTGGTGAAAGGAGCCTGGGGAGAGTTAGGAGAACTGTATATTAAAAAAATGTGACTAAGAAGAGAGAAGGAATAAATTCTTCCTGTTGTGCATGGGACCCGGAGCGAGGATGTAGTTACAGGAAGGGATTAAGGGTTCAGAACAAACCACCTCCTACTACCAGTAGTTAAATACTGATCTGAACTGCTTGGAGAGGCTGCAGAATCTCCACCCTGGTAATCTTCTGGGACTGGTAGGCCAAGCACCTACCAGAAATGGCACTGGTGTAACTGGTCCCACTGTCAGGCACAGAGGTGGACCAGATGTCCTCTTCAGATGTTCATCTTTGCAATGATACTACTTTTTTTTTTTCTTAGGACCCTGACCTTAGATACTATAAAGTTAGTTGTACATCTTAGTCCCCAACTCAATGTATATTTTGCTATTATTCACAAGCTCTCTCATGTTTGGGAATTTTTTTATTCTGTATTTTCAGAACTGAGTCCTTTATATTATTTTTTAATGTGTCTGTTTAAATTCATTGCAACATTAAATATCACTTAACCTAAAGCTGACTGGAATATTATTTCCCTGTTATAATGTGTGTATGGTTTAAAAAAAACAGAAGTGTTTCCTACAGAAGGGGAAATGTGTATATTCTGCTTTCTTTTTGCAAAAAGAAAGTTGGCAAATCTCACAGCTTTGCTATCTATTAATGTCTCCATTATCTCAGTTAAGCAAGTTCTCAGCTAGAAGCAATTTTCTTTATTTACGAAAGAAAGCTTGAGACTATCAGTCAAGATGAAAGTCCAATTCCACAATGTAACTTTCTTGAGGTTTTGAGTATTGATTGAATTTGAAATGTGAATCTATTGCTCATATATTTCAATATGTGGAGAATTTATAATATGAAGGTAACTGGAATTAATCTTGAAAAAGGTGGAAATATATATTATACTTTCATAAAGAATATATTTAAATTTGTGTTATATGGAGAAAGTTTTAAATTCTTTTTCTATGCTCCCGCCTCTGTCCTGTTCTGCTTTTCCCAGAGTCATCTCCTTGGTCTCTCTGGAGCTAGGTCTAGGGTAAAGTTGGGCTGTGTCCCTCACTTGGGAGGGAAGTGGATGAAAGGAGACCCAAAGCACCAAACATCCTGTGTGAGGTGCTGCCCCAGGAGAGAGGATGGCAAAGGTCAGGCATGGACCACTCCCCAGCATCTCCCAAATAGACAGTGTCCCTTTCTGGTGCTGTACTCAGGGCAGGAGCCTGTTTTTGCTGGGCTTGTCCCCCCCCCTTAAAACAACTGTTTATTTCAGCCTGTGTTCAACAGACATGGTCAGCTCTTGGAGCCACACAAACTCCTTGTTTTGTTGTTGTTCAATCGTTAAGTGCTTGAATGGAGATGTAAACAACTGTGCTCTCTTTTATCCTCACCCAGCAAGGAGCCAAGTGATCCTTTTACATACCACGGGTCACAGCCGGGCTAGTGTAAGCAAGATGAGTTTGCTTTCACCCGCCATTGCCACCCCTGCCCTGCTAGGTTTGTGAAGCTGAAGGAAGGTCATGCTCTACTAAAGGAAACAAAGGAAAAAAATTGTTTTCATGGTGTAAATGGAGCATGGTGATAAAAACTGTTCTCTGTGGCTCTTTCATGTTGTGTGGCAGCTCCTTGGCTTACTACCTGCCTCTCCCCAGGCACTGTGGTTCTGGTCTACTCTGGGAGCTCCTGCAAGGAGACACTGTAGTAAGAGTCACAGCACACGCTGCTGAAAGGACATACAGCCAAAGCACACCTACAGAACCAAGCTGGAAAACAGCTGAAAAAACTGACTGTGACTGCACTGAGAAGTTATTAAATACCAATCCCCCTTCTTCACTTATTTCCGCAAGAAATGCGGCTTGAGGGAGATGACTGATTGAGTAGCCATAGCTGAGCAAGGAGCCCACATGCATTCCAGTAAGCCCTCCCCTGACTGGCTCTCATTGCCTATGACAGACTGTCTGAAACACAGAAATATCATATCAAATGCTAACCCAAACTCTGGGGTTTTTTCAACTTTATCTCTTCAGTTAATGCAAGATATCACTTCTGCCTGAAAGATATGCCCCTAATCCTATTCTGGGGCCATGATTTCATAGTATGAGAGCAACCCCTTTGAAAATCCCTTCTTCCTCACCAGCCATGCTTGCACCTAGCCCTGTGCCACCACACCTTGGGTCCTGGGCATAGCTCTGAGTGTTCATGGTATTCTTGGGCATAGAGAAGCAACTGAGATCTTTAACTACTCTATAGCTGGCTATTACTGAACACAGTTTGGAGCTGGATAAACAGTTGTGGCTGCACACACAAGGAAGTCCCAGTGCTGAGCCAGGAATGAGCAGTGCAGAACCAAGGAGCACCATCAACAACACAGGTCTGTCACTAGAGCATCACAGGCAATGAAACAGCCTGAGAAGACCTAGGGGGAATTTAGGGCAGGCCAGCTGGAGGTTCTCACCCTGATGATAGCACTAGCACATTAAATCATCCCACACTCAGTCAAGACTTGTCATGATGGGCAAATGGGGGGAAGGAACTTATCCCACCCCGTCTTGTTGTACCACAGAGAAATAAAATGCAGGAGTGGTTTGGACCTCAAAAGCTACAAGCCTTGTCTGCCCAAGCAATTAATGAGTAATCTCATGCTGATTTGTGAGCCTGACTGATAAGGAAAGAATGGACCTGGGCTCACCCCAGGGAGCCTGGAGGGGGAGTACTGAGGCCCTGCTGTCAATTGCTGCTGGTATTTGGGAGGTTTGGGCAGGAGCTGAGGCTATATGAACTCAGCTGAAGTGAGATCCTTGATGGGGAGGGACAATGAGAAAGGGACAGAGGAGAGTCCTCTCTCACATTGCTCAAAGTCACATTTAATTCACTTAGCAGTGAGAACCCACCATAATAGCAAAGGAATGAAATGAGAATGTGCAGAGAAAATTAAAGATGGCCTACTTTAATCAGCAAGTCTGGTTTGATTTTTAGAGAGTTGCTGCACATTGTGCCTGCAGAGACAATCCATCACTGTATAAAGGAGAATCAGCAGAAGGATGGGATTTTGTGAGTGCTTGCTCTGAGATGTCTAACACCAACTCCCATGTCGTGTCCTTCCATGCACACAGGCAGATGCATGGGCTGCTGCAATGCAGAGGCTGCTGGCTCTGTCTGTGCTGTCCATGTTTCCCTCCACCTGCTCCTCTGGCTTCCAGGAAACCAAGGATAACCCATGGCTTTGCTCAGCTTCCAGTCTCAGCCCCTACATCAAAGCTGGCATAGGGTTACAGAGGAAGGTGTCTGTGCTGCAAGCTTTCCAGTGGTCCCATCTTTCTGCAGGCAGCAGCAGCATCTGGCAAGTGCTCACCAGATGAAAAGGTGCACAGCAGCCCTTCACCTGCATTTTTTTGGAGACTGTGTAACTTGGAGCGCAAGATTCAGGCCAAATACAGAACAAAGCAGCACATGTATTAAAAAGTTTCAGCCCATGCAAGTCTGTGTTCAGGTGAAGTGGGAAGGGATATTACATGGAAAAAATGTCGCTTAAAAGCTATCACAAAGTAAGCACAAATTGATAGAGTGACATTCCTAGAGCACCCCACTGCTTGTGAGCCATGCCTGAAATACAGTTACAACCAGATGGGAAAAACTAGTAAGGTAGAGCTGAGACACGTGCTTTAACACTTGATTGTTTTTGTGACAGCGACTGCAAAAATAGTATGAAATGACATGACATGTTCATTATTTCTTTCTGACTTCAGGTTAAAAAGCAGCCTATGTTCAAGGAGACTGTACCCAAAGTTTCACACCCAACCTGATGATGAAGTCTCAGGCAGGCTGGGTCTCCTTTCCATGCATGGTCACCAATTGTAGATGCTTTGCAGGTTCAATAACCCCCTCACTGGTGCCTGGTGAAGGCTTCTGACTGTGCAGGTACCCTGAGTTACAAGCACCTGGGGAGCTCATGTGCTGTGGGGGTCCTTGGTCTGCAATGCCACTGGAGAATCACACAACATCACTGTGGATGTTCTTTCCCCTGCTGCTCTCCAAACAGGATCAAAAAGATATAACGAGATAAAAATAAATAGTGACAATGTAAAACTGGATGCTGTGCTTAGCTGTACACGTCAGGACAGTAACAGCAGATTTGAGATCATTACTCAGATCCTCATCATTTGTCAGGAAAAAAGAGGAAAACAATGTTTGAGAAAAAGCTGGGAGCCTCTGGCACAGCTACCCCATCTTCATGGGCAGCACCCTGCTGGGCAGAATCAAACCACGAACCCAGAAGTGTGTGGCAAGAGGGGAAAACTGCTTGAAACCAAGCTCTTGGCCATGAAAGGTTTGAGAATACACTCCATTTCTGGCCTATTGTGCAGGCAATTTTCTTCACTTCCTAACTTACTAAAAAACCTATGAGCTGTGACCAGATTTTTTGTTGCTACAAGCAAGTAATTCTGCTATTGACATGTCTATCTGTGGCACAGTGAGACCAGGCATTGCCTCCACCAGCTGAGGCTGTGGCCACAGAGAGCACTTCCCAGCTCAAGAAGATGGAGCCTGGTAGGTGGAAATACGAAAAGGCAGTGTCTTCCAAATCTCTCTCTGTATGTGCTCTGGGATAAATGTACAGCAGCTGAACCAATTGGAAGAAAAGACATTTCTGGTTTAATTAAATGAGAAGACTGAGGAACCAGATGCAAAAATAAAGAATAAAGAATAAAGAATAAAGAATAAAGAATAAAGAATAAAGAATAAAGAATAAAGAATAAAGAATAAAGAATAGCTGCTGTTTCTCCAGGAGATAACTTCAGAGCTGGAGGCTGGTTTGTGAATGGGCCACTTTCTCCTGATCCTGTCTGTGAGAAAACTACTGTGTTGTCTCTTGGCATGTAGGTCACTTGAACTGACATCGGTGGTGATCATACCCTTGCACTGGAGGGGAAACTGAGTTTTCCTTGATGGCAGATGCTGGCTCTCCTTGCAGTGCACACCAGGATCACCTGACAAATCCCACCAGGGTGATGCACAACAAACTTTAGGTACTGACAGATTTACAGAAAGCTGCTTAAGGTAGAAGGCAGCTGCACAGCAGATGTAAAAGGTGCCTGCACACTCTTATTCTGTTATGTTCAAGTCAACTGAACTAATAAGACGAAAGGCAATTTCAAAGTACCTTGCAGATTACCTTGTCCAAGAGCTTCTTAAAAGCTCACACAATTAAAGTTCATTTGATCTAAAAATAGGGCATCAGTCGTGACAGTGTGTAATAGCTACAATGTTTTAACCCAGGAGAATCAGCTCTGTTAAGTGTATCACCTTACAACTGCTGGCACCTGGGAATAGAGCCTGTGTTTCTGGGTCAGTCTTTCAGATTCGCTTTTGTCGGGCTTAAAGGGACTGAGCCTCTTCTACCTAAAACGTAACTGTACTGAGCACTCCAGTAAATCTAATGGTCAGGAACAGTCCAACAAAAGTCACTCGTGCAGCTGAAGGGAGAGCTGGTGTCTGTTACTTAGACCATCCTGAAATCAGTCTCTGGCACCCCATTTCACTGCAATTTGTGTACTATGGAAGTGTTTCTGCTGCTGAGTGATTTCTGTCGTTTCAAACCTGACAGTGCTCACTCTGTACCTCCTGTCCCACCCTGCAGAGCTTACCCTGGTCTCACTCCCTGGAGACTCTGAGACAGCAGAGTCTGAGAAACCCCTGGTCTGAGGGAACCTTACTCTTTGCTAGCCCGGTGGTCTGACTCCTCTTGGGTTAAGCACAAGACGGCTATGAGCATTATCTGTAAGCTCATATTAGAGGGAAAGTGCAAACAGCTTTTATCTCCACAAAGCCAGGCAGTGTGTCCCCCCCACTGGCTTGGGGTCAACAGCATCTATCTGAGAGGTTAAAAACTAACAGCCTCTTATCTACAAAACCTCTTGCAACACAGAGACCTGAGATACCTTGTTTTCTGCTTCTTGAGACAAAGACTGAGGCTTAGGTTGACACTTTAAAGTTTAGTTTTGCCAGTTGGAAGTTTGCAGGGGTTCATGTGTACCATCTCTGGCCAAACAGCTGCATCATGGGCTGCTGTTATCACAAAAGTGAAACCTGTTTAAACTGTCACCCTGCTATCTAGTATCCCAGCCCTGCTATGTCCAAGGAGAAGCAGGTAGTCAGTTCAAGGGCAACACTGTTTGCTTGATAAATATGGAGAGTACGGAGCAAGGAGTATTGCAACACTGCAAAAGGTCCTTAAAAACGTTTGGAGGATGAAAATTGCTGGCACTGTTGTCATTTTGAAGCTCAAATAATAAATGATTCAACAACCGTACAGTTACCATGGGGATGAATTCCCATTGAGCCTAAAATTACCAAGCTGCTGACACGGAGCTATTTTTAGTATCAGCAGATGTGTATCTTTAAGAACATCAGCACAGACCTACTACTGTGTGTTTGTGTATGCATGCCTGCTGTAATTGAGTTTTCTCATGCTAATAATAAAAGCAAAACCAAGTGAATGTCTGACCTCTGCAACAGACAATGCAGTGATTTAGGCTGGGGGTGGTAAGTGGAAATTGCAATTAATACCTGATAAATAAAGCATGCAAAGAGGCCAGATTGCCGGTATGTAACTGAACTAGTAAGCAGAGCCCTATCATTACTGTCAGCTAGCATGCTGCAGTAATGGAGCGTCTATTTTTGGTGTCTGTGAGTATCTAACGGGAAACACTCATCTGCCCTGTCGGAGCCCCGCGACACAGGAACACGGAGACTCAAAGCTGACACGAGCTGCTGGCGCAGATCCTGAACCCCACACTCAAAGACGTAGTTTGTAAGCGCTCTCCCTCTACTTCGCACTTGAGGGAGGTGCGAGGATAACCAGGCAAGGAGTCCCCCCGCAGCTGAGGCGAGGTGTGAGTCGCTGCCGAGCGGTGACACAGCGCAGCCGCTGCGGTGCCGGGCGCGGAGCGTCCCCCGCGCTGACTCACCACGGCCCCGCTCGGCTGCCGCCAGCTCCGCAGCGCCGAGGAAAGGAAAGGCCCTGCACCGCCGGCTCCCACCGAGATTTCCTCATTCACTCTAATACGACGGGCTGGAGAACGCACTTTTTTTTTTTTTTTTTTAATAGCCTCATTTTTCTGAGGGAGAGGCCAGAGGGTGGCTATGACACCTCTTTTGGTGATAAAAAGATTGGTTTGGTTTTGCCAAACACGTAGCAGGATAGACGTATCTCTGCTCGCCTCTTGGCACGCCACTGCAGTACATATGCATGCTAAAGGGGTTTGCTAGCAAACCAGCCAAGCAAAAATCAAAAGCAGTACATTGCAGCTGGGTAGGATAACAGGGCATTACAGGAGACAGTGCAGCAGTTTTGTTGAAAAAACAAACAAACAAACAAACAAAAAACCAAACAAGCTCTTCTCCTTTCTGGAAGGCAGGGATGGAGGCAAGGGAGAGGGCTGTGGTGGTTCAGAGCAGTGAGCAGTGCTTCTGCCTGCACTGCCATGTGAGGCTCTGGTCATGCCTCCCACAGAGAGCAACAGAGAATAATGGCATTTTCAATAAGAGAGAGGAGAAGAATTAAGGATCAAGAAAAGCCCTTGTCCCAAGACACATTTGGCAAAAAATGTGAATGGTCTACCCCAGAGCAAATTATGCAATGGGCCTGATTAAACCATTGATCATTCCCCATATTTGATATTTAATTGGGAAAGAATGGTGAGTTCCTCAGAGCTGGCTCTTGTGTTTGCCATACACACTCTGCTCTGGGAATGTACGCGCATCTGTTACAAATGTCTGACTCTGCTAAGAAATACCACAGTGCTCTGCCACCGTAGAAAACTCTGCACATACACCATCTTTTTTTTCTTAATATTTGACCCTATATAACTGAAACCTTGGGTGAGTTTGGTTTGACTTCAAAGAAGCCATCCCTGTGGAAGCTAGCCAAACAATATTCCAGGTGAGAAATTTAGAGATGCTGTCATTCAGAAAAGGTGAACAACTTGCCTATGCTTTTGGAGATTATAGTGAGAGCTTCAGGAGATCTGGACAGCTGAACTGCCTGGAATGGCCTTGCCCTGTTAAAATCATACGTGTGGGCTTTCTTATGAGTTTCCTAATGCCTTGCCAAAAGAATAAGAGGGTATATTCTGGGGAGCAGAGATGTACAGGGCACACAGTATGTCTGAAAGGTGGTCTCAGGCTCATGGCTTATCTGCAGAAAAGGATGTGAATTTAATTATGTACCAAACAGAAACTTGTCCTCACATTCAATTTTCATCTTGAACAACCAAAATTGGAGTGGTTTTATTGTCCAGGCACAGTGATCAGAAACACACAGGCACCGGCATAGAACAATTTCTGAGAAACCACTGGTACACAGGAAACTGCTTCCTGATACAGAAGGTGGTGTCAGCTCTTGTCAAGTCCCAAGGCACTGGTTTTACTGAGACAAGAGCTGCCACTATGAACACAATCCTAAGAACACAGGGGACTGGGAATCCAGGAAAAGGCTTTTTTCTTGGCCTCTTAGGAACAACCCTTGCCCTTGGGGCACACATGAACATTGCACTGGTTTGTTTCCTCTTGAGTCCAAAGGTATGTTCCAAATGATCCAGATGTTAGCCATGGAGGAAAGTAAGAATGCCCAAACCACAAATTTAACATCTGCTAACCTTTCTGTTCTTTTTGTCTGTCTTTCCTACTTCTGGAGAAGAAAGTGTGTGTGTCTGCCTGAGCAAGGAACAGTGGATATCCTCCTTGTCATAGCTGAGCAATCAGGTCTGGGGAAAGGATTCTACTGCTTTTGAAGCCTCACAAAATTCAGTGAGAAGTATCAGAATCTAGATACAGAAGAAACTGAAGAGAATGGTCTTTTCTATCATAGGACCCTAAATGAGAGTAGTAGTCAGAGTGAATGAACCTATGGCAGGAGAAAGCCTTGAAATTCCATTTGCTAGGGACTACATTCGCATAGCCTGGATTCCCTTAGTCCTAGTTGAGATTTAGTGAAACGCTGGGTGAATTCCATACACTGCATTGGAAAGGAATATTTTCTGCAAGCAAATGTGCCAATGCTGTGGGATCATAGGATAATTCAAGTCGGAAGAATCTCTCAAGAGATCTCAAATACAGAAACCTGTCCAAAGCAGGGACAGCTCTGAAGTCAGGTCATGTTAGTCTGTGTTTTCTCTGGTCTAATCAAACCCACCAAGGAGAGAGACTACAACCTCTGGGCAACCTGTTCCAGTATGTCTGTCTTTGTGGTAAAGAGGTTTATCCTTACATCCAGGACATAAGGATGTGGTAAATTATATAATCAGCTTTGCTGTACCCCAGAGACATCACCAAATACAGTATGAGTGTTAACAACTGAGTAACAGCAGTTATTCAAGGGAAGCTATTGATGCCAGGAATACCCAGGGCCATGAATTTCAGCTGTGAGCTATAAATGACAATGTAAATGCTGAAGTCTTTGGTACCAAGTACCAACAAAATTTTGTCATCTTTGCTGAATGTGCAGTCAAAAGAGCAGCAAGCCAATAGATGTTACTCACACTTAATTTTGTTCACTGTGATAAGGGTCAAAGTGCAGTAGCAACTAACTAACTTAAACAAAGGAAAAAAAAAAAGCAAGCTGAAGAGGAAGGTGTAGCTGCTACAACACCCGTGCTTTCAAAATCACTTTACAACAACCAAGAAGTCAATAACCACACAGGCTGTTTTATAGCCACAACTGTAGAAATCAGACTGGGCAGTGCTGTACTTCTCCCACTTCCCCCACAGAGGCTGAGACTTCTAAGTGGAGCATTGGACAAAAGGTTCAGATCTCAAGGGCTGGGCTGTTGAGGAGTACTGATGCAGGGCAAGCCCCCAAAATATGTCTGTCCTGTCACCTGTCCTGCAAACCAACAATCCCAGAGTCAATCAGTGACAGGAAAAAGGGTAAAATCCCAGCAAGATCCAGGCCAACAGCACACTAGAACAGAAGGAATAGCCAGTGCTGCCCACAGCCAGTGTCCACATTTCCACACCCTTTTGTATGCAGTCAGGGATAGCTATTCAAGCCTGTCTTAGTTTTCTCTGCCATGCAACTGCTTTTTCCCATCAGGAAGTTTGTTTGTACCTACAGTTCTCCAGATGGGTCTCTAACAGTCTTTCCTCTCGTGATGGGGCTCCACAGTCTGCTGTCAGTTTCAGTAACCTCTTTCTTTAGGAGTTAGTAAGGGGAACTGAAGCTTATGTACCCTTCTGGGTTTCAGTGTAGATCCTTTGACCTAGAGTGTCTAAAACAGTTTTTCCCCAGAGTTGTTCCCACCTTTGTGTTGGTTCAAATCTCACCTCTGTGCAATGTTTTCTCATCTTCTGTTTCTCTTTCTGGTCAGCTCCAATGTGTCATGAGGAGTCTTTCATGTAGAGCCTGACTTGCAGCCCCACATCTCTCTCCAAGGCAGCTTCCACAGGAAACATCCATTCCTATTCTTTGATTGTCAGTCCTCAGCATTAAAAGCAGAAGCCAAGGCAGTCAGGCTTGATGGGATGGTTGACCCCTCTGCTTCTCACAGGGAGAGCCTTGCTCCCCAGCCATGTTGATCAGCCTTTCACCACCATCCACACAAGGCAGCTTTGAATCTGAGCAGACACTGGCCATACAGCAGGGCAGCTCTCCTGGCTCAGAAAGCACTGGACCACCCGTAACTCATGCAGAGCTATCAGGAAAATCAACTGTAACCATGGCTAAAGCTCCAAAATCCAACAGCATGGAAGGGACTAACCAAGAAGGAGCCAAACTGCCAGACAGCAGGACAAGAGCTGCTGGGGGGCTATTCCACCACACAGCAGGTGATATGAAACAGCTGACTGGCATCCAAGATATTGAGATACCCAGAGCTCATGACAGTCCCTACAATTTTAAAGGTTTACTTATATGGGAGGTGGTTCTCCCCCTCTACTCTGCTCTCCTGAGACCTGGAGTACTAAAGGGGGCCTACAGGAAGGTTGGAGAGAGACTTTTGACCAGGGTGTGTAATGACAGGACAAGGGGGAATGGCTTTTTTTCTTTGCTGTGAGGGGGGTGAGGCACTGGAACAGGTTCCCCAGAAAAGCTGTTGATGCCCCATCCCCAAAAGTGTTCAAGTCCAGCTTGAATGGGGCTTTGAGCAGTCTGATCTAGTGGAAAGTGTCCCTACCCATGGCAGGGAATTTGGAACTTGTTGATCTTAAAGGTCCTTTTCAACTCAAACCATTCTGTGATTCTGTGACTATCACTTACAAAAGATCACATTTGGTGTCAATTTATTAATCTCCTCTGTTGATTTACAAGAGCTTAAATAAACTGAATGACTTGTGAAATTGAAATCACCCATGGAAAATCTCTATTGAGTTTTACCATTCAAGTTAACTTCCCCTCTCCAATTTAAAACTTTCTAAAGTTTGTGAACTTAAACATAGTGCCTCCTGGATAACACAATTCCAACTTCTATGTGTCTGGAACCATATTTGAAATTACTGAAGCTAAAGTAATTGAGACTTTTAATAACACATAAGCTAAAGCCATTGCAATAATAAGGTAGACCTGTATCATGCTGACTGCAAACTTAAGTCACTCCTGCATGAAGACATTCTTCAAAGTTTTATTCAGCATTGATATATACCTTTCAATAAGGATTTTTCTTTTGTTTAGGAAAAAGGTAAACCAAAAGCCATTTGAAATTCTATTTCTTACAATAATTTGGTAGTTCTGGTAGGGTTTGATCTGCTTTTTCTAAGGTAAAGCCTGTTCAGGAGCAGCAAGGCAAGCCACAAGCAGGACATAGGCAGTATTACACTAAAACACATTTGCCTTAACTTTTACAAGATAAAAAGCAAAACTATATTCTTCTATATATTTTGCTGTAGTTTTCCCCCTGAAATTTAGTTTTAAATCAAATTAATAGCACATGTCCTTTGTGTAAGTCTGTATTTTTTCTTAGTGTCAATAAAACATCTGCACATTTGACCCTGAACACAAGTACTACTTCAGCAAGTCACATTTGATCCACGCTTGTGTGTGCATATGCACAGTACCCAGGCTGAGCATGTTTGCTCTTTAGCCCCAAAGCATCTTTGTTTCACTGCAGATTGGAGAACAGGATCAGCACAAACCAAACGTGCTGTGAAAGGCTCTCCAGGAAAACAAGGGAAAAAGTGAACATCAGGGCCATGGGTCACTTCTAAACCCCTACTGAGGTAGGCAGTAGGATTTCCAGAGATTCTTGATATCTGTGGCCTCTCTTAAAAGGAAAGAAAAAAAAATAAAAAGAGGGAGAAGAACAGAAGAACAGATCTATACAAATGCAGATGTGGAAATTTATGTTTCTTATTTCCATCCTGCTACCAGTCTGGCATGCTCCAGGCTGACTTACTTCTTTGTATGAGAATAGGTTTTCTGTGTCCTGTGATCCAGAATCCATCTGTAGTTCAGGCCAGAGCTGACAGCAGCTGGGGAAGTTTGCATCAGAGGCATTGGAGGAAAGCAACTGTCAAAGCAGCCTGGTGAAAGCTAACAACAGACCAGGACAGCAAGATGGAAAACATTAATGTCTGGGTTTTTTTACCTTCCAAAACAATGCAGAGATGAGATACCACACCAGTGGGGCATACCCGTGCACTGACAGATAGGTATTGCTGGAATAGCAACTGCCAGTACTGCCTGCTGAGAGGATTAGGTGTCCCCCTCATCTTCCATTTTGCAGGAGATGCTGGGGATGTATGTACATGCATCCAGGCACCTGCTTCAACCCTGTGTGGTTTCCTCTGGAACACTAAGTAGTCTTGTAAACAAGAAAAGACATTGCAATGTGGATTTAAGAACATTAATAACCAAAATTTTCACTTTAACTGTGATCCCATGCTTCTGTAGATTTAAGCCTTGAAACTAGGACAATTGTTGTGATGCGGGTAGAATAAGCCCCAATCTCTTATGGTAAAATGCTTAGAGCAATAAATATTTACTATTAAGCCAGCCAGGATCCATTTCCTCTAATTAAAACATTTTTATCCTGGTGCTGTTTCATCCCTTACCACCAAACGAAAAATGTATTTAAGTCAGCACTGCCCCTGAAAGTGATCCCATTGAACTGGAAGACTACACTTCCCTGGACTGTAAAATCAATCAGAAATCATCTCCTGAGAAGCAGCTAATGATACAAGCCCCATAGTGTGCCAGGGAGTGCGAAGTTCCTTGGATAAGGACTGAAGTACCTACATGGGAGAAAAATGAAAGCAGGTCCATTTATTCTCAAATTTACCACTTGGTTTCCAAGCTCAAAGTTCCAGCAGGAATTTTTCCCCCAGCTTTAAAATCGTTGCTGCTATAAGATATGTACCTGGGGTTGAAATTGAACATATTAAACTTCCTCGTATAGCTCAGGAGCTTACAGCCTATCCTTAGCACCTCTTCATGAATGAAGTCCTGCCAAGTTGGTAATTACAAGGAGGACACAGAGAGACAAGGTGATTTTTACAATTTCCTTTGATTGCTCATGTCCTATCTAATGCCTGCAGTGAAGAGCACCCTTAGCTGGCTGTGTTACTCCACCAGACACCACCATATTATATAATGGGAAGCAAAAATAATACAATTTAAATACAGGATATTGCATAAGGAACAGCTAATGCTGCACGCCTCTGAATTTATGGTGCCTGATTTCCTGTGGCTTCCTCTGCTGTGGAGTTTACAGTGTTTACTAATGTGGCTTGGGCACACTGCAGCCTTCCTCTCTCTATGGGCACCAATTCTTTCCCAGCAGCTGCCTTTTGCCAAGGAAATTGCATAATGGCAGTTCTGCAGCTTTGACAAAGGTGACTGAGGTTAGTCATACAGCTAAAACATAATTTTTGGAAGAGAAAAAGTGAATCAAACTCACTGACTCAGGAAATTAGTTTGCTGATGTCATTTTTTTGCCCCCACCCACCCCCAAGGCATTTATGTAGTCATTGTATCACTTTAAGTGGTATTTCCCAGATACTTCTAAAAAAACCCCAAAACCAAAAAACAAGATAAGCAAAAAAACAAAACCAGGAGGAAATTTCCAGAGAATTCAAAATATTTTTCCTGTTAACTTTTTCTGTTCATTTCATTGCAGCTAGGATTTCTCTGATTTCTGTCCAGTGCTGTACAAACTGAAGGTGAGGGACACTTGTAACTTGCCCTCCAACTCACACTATAAGGTTTGTAAGGAGTTAACCAGATTGTGGCCACCAAGAAGTGACTGAGCTACAATATTTGAAAGTGAACAAGTACATCAAAAGCACCCACCACAAAGCAACTGAAGGGAACAAAGCTACTTAATATTTGGGAAGAGTTATATGACATGGACAAAAGACATGTAAAAGTGAAATTCTTCATCCACAAGCTGAAAAAAATTAGCCAGCTGCCTGGCTAAGGCAGGGAATGCAGGGTGAAGAGACAAAAATCATAGGGCCAGGGACTAGGAGGGAATGAGAAATGTTTTTTATATAGATATGGAGGAAAAGTCACCAACACTGGGATTGGCCCCAGCTGACCAGAACTAAATTGTACATTAACCAGCATACATCCTTCTTCTCCCTTATGCCTTCCATGAGATGTGCTTGCTATTTGCTTGAAAGGCTTCTTTTCAACCTCTAATTTTAAGGACTTAGGGTGAAGTCCCTACTTTCCCACCATGTTTATCATGCCCAGTACCATGTAAAAACAATTTTTTCAATAGATTCTAAGTGCTGGTACAATACACAATAGTGAGCTACAAGGGAGATGGGTCACATGAGGGAAATAGCAGACAAAAATCATTATACCTGCCAGACTTCTGGCTAAATTGAGTTACTTTTAAGTGCTCAGGGAACATGGGAGTACAAAGAACAAGATACAACTGGGATGCAAGGCTGAGTTTTGGGCAGTCAGGAAAAGAGTTGTCATATAGAGAAAACTCAGGAGGAGTTAAGCAGCAATCTAGACTACTAGTGAAAAATTTGTGGCAGCCCAGTGCCATGCTAGCACAACAGCATAGAGGCACATTGAAAGATGAGGTTGTGAGCCTTCAGTGCATTTGTTTAGAACATTATTTAAAATCAAGTTGGCCCTCAGAACATAAAATCCCCTGTAGATATAGTGAAATTAATTTCTTCCCCAGTGAATTGAAGTGTAACTTATTACAAAAATCTAAATGGTTTGCTTTTGGTTGTATAGCTCATGTCACCCACTGCAAAATCTGTGTGTTTTGAACAATTTTTTTTTCTTCACAGTACAGAGAAAAAAAAAAACAAAAAAACCCAAACAAACAAACAAACAAAAAAAAGAGTTAAAACCTAGCTAAATGCCTATCATGAAAACACTATTTTATTCCAAATTTAAACCCGAAAGTAAACTTGTATTTTCACTCATAAATGCAGAAAGTTTAAGCATACTGTGAAGGCCAAATGTATTTCCATTTTGCTTCTCTAGAAACCAACAACTGCCATTTGAGGACTGGTACAGACTTAACATACTAAAGAAACCCCACCTCTGACACAGAGATATATAAAACTTAGAAAAATTATTATTTCCCAGGTCAACACTTTTTATCTTGTTTGGGAAACAAAGCAGATGATGACTTTTATATCACAGTTTGTATGCTTGCATAGTGTGGCACAAGGCAAAGAAAAGGAGAATTTGCAACAAATCGACGGAAATGTTCTGGCAATACTTCAGTTGGTCCAACATCTTTTACAGTGTGTCTTCCAAAACCAAAAAGAGACACGCTCGATCTGTTCCCTTATGAAGGAGTGACGTGTTCTGAGTGACATTTTGAAGACAAAGACTTACGTGGAAGATGTAAGTGATGAAGATGTGTCATTGAGTTATGCAAGTTATCCAAAACAAGGGCCAAAATTCCTTTTAATGAATCATCACACACGCTGCATAACACTTAGCTTACTATAACCCTGTTCATATATACATCTCCCAGCCTTGCACAAAGGAGAAAGTAAAAGCTATTTTAGAAGCAATTTAGGAAGCTTAAAAACCAGCCAGTCACAGTGAAATTTATTAGCATCTTTTCTACGCCTCACTTCAACTGCCTCTTTATTGAAAAGTGTTATTCTAGTAAAATCCATAAAAGGAATGTCTCGAGGCTTTCAATGACTACAAAGGACACTTGTAAAGTTAGCTGTTCTCATTAGTATACAGGGGCTAGGGTTTGGGGAGGAGGAGCTGGGGGGACGGAAAGGAGATGCAAAATTGATGCATAATTATCACTGGCAAAAAGTTCAAATCAAACTCACCAGCTTTCAGAATTCCAGCTGACCCCCACCCATATACTTTTAACTGTAGTTAACTATTCAGGCTCCACCAGCTATGCCCAGCTTTTAGCTTGTTTCCTCGAGCTTTTTTAGTAATTAAATTACCTATCCCAGGATTCAAATTCAGCATCTGCACAGCAAATACCTACCACTCTGAGCACCTAAAGGACAAATACATGAATAACCAGTTCTTCAGTTGTGGCTAGTAGTTATATTTTTTGTATCTGCTATTGCACTTTTTTTCCCAGAGAAAGAAACAAAAAAATTGCAAATAAAAATTCATCTGAAGAATAACCTACACAGTACATCATCATAGTAGAGAGCAAGAACTAATGGCAGATCCGAATCTTTTCCAAGTTGTGCAAAATGCCACAAAAGCAACCCAAGTTATGAGAAAAAGGACTTCAGATGTTAGCAATTAAGGAGGTTCTAAAATGCACTGAACTTCTTTCTTTGCATTTTACATGCTTTGATATGGAAAAACTGCATTCAAGTTATAAATTAGTCAAGATAAAAAGCTAATAACATCACATACTGGTCCTAATGCAGGAGGAATTCAGTGAGACATAAAAACCTTCAGCATCAGTTTCTAGTAGCGGCTGTGGCAAAGAAAGAAATCTACAATATTTTGTAGATTTAATGTATTCATGAAAGAACTAATCACACAAGTAAACGTAGCTGCTCAAATTGCTCTCTTGGACAAAGGCAAACATCTTCCATTTTCTTTCATGTGGGATTGCTACCTTCTTCAAAGGAGAAGCTTTAACCTCAAATTGAGTGGGGGTTGGGAGATTGTTAAGCTCCAGTCTGTCTGATGTGTTCAGCTCTGATCTTGAAGCTAAATGACTCCTAAAAACCCAACATAGGATTTTACAAAGGAAGTTATTCAAAAATAGGTATTGGAACTTAATGACCACCATCAAATTATCATATTCTGGTTCACAGATTTTTTTTTTTTATTACTGTCTAGACTTCTCTTTTCCAGAGTATTTTTCCCCCCTCTATCCTCAGAGGGGGAAAAAAAACAAACCATCAAAACAACCCAAACAAGCAACCAACACAAGCCATGTTCCTTCTCCAGTACAAAATGCCTAATTTTTGTTTCAGTATGATTTGACTGATGAATTCCAACAGCCACACTCTTCGCTGCTCGAAGGGGCGTCTCACAGCTTACAAATGAACGCTGCTGGCAAACAAAGGGGCTCAGTTGCATCTCCGTGCATTAATAACCGGTGTCCCACTGCATTAGACTATGCGGATGGTTGTGGGGATTTTTTTTTGCTCGCAAAATGGAGATCTTACAACTGAAAGAAGATCAAGGGGGAACGTGCCTACACAGTTTTGTTCTCATGAAGCAGAATTCATTTCCCCTTAACAATGAGACACAGACCCTAAAATAAAAACAAGACCACGTTTATTCAATACAGACAGGTTAATTAAGACAGTAAGTCCTGTAAATCAGGAACACATTTCAAACGCTCCGGTACGAAGTGCATATATTTAAAATCAACAGCTGCATCTTGTACTTGAGCCATTGAGTCTGTCGGGGAAGGGTGGATTCAGGGCTTTTCTTTTTGGTAGAAAAAACTTGTTTCGGCTACCTTATGTGAACAATGCATCTCAGGCTCCATTCACTCATTCGTTGTAAGTCCAGCTGCCTTCCAGCTTTTATATTCACATTTTTTTAAAACTGCTTCATACAGTCACAACGAGAAATAATAACAATAAACGTTAAAATAACAACAAATAAACCCCCAACAAAGAAAAAACCAAACCAGCCCGGGAGGGGAAAGGAAACACCTCCCGCCGGGGTCAGCGAGGATTATTGCAAATGGCTCCTGGGAGACGGAGGAGCTCGGCGGCAGCGGGGGACCGGCGGCGGGGGGGTCCACGGCCCCGGCCGGGCTGCCCCGGCGGGGGGAGGAGAAGGAGGAGCTCCCGGGAAAAGCAGAGGAGGGAGAGGGGGCACGACAGCAGCCCGGGGCCGGCGGCGTGCGAGGCCTCGCCGGCTGCGGCTCGCCGGGGTCCGCGCCGCGGGTGACCTTGGGGCGGGGGGGGGGGTTCGGGAACCCTCCCCGCTCCAACCGGCACCGGCCGCCACCCGGACACACTTACATCCTGGCGGAGCCCGCACCGCGCTCCCGCGGCCCGCCCGGCGGGGGCTCCGTCGCCGCCAGCGGCCGCGCTCCTTCGCCCCGGTCACCGCCGCCGCTCGTCCCCGCCGGCTACTGCAGGGGCTGCGCCGCCGCCGCCGCCGCCTCGCCGCCGCTCCCCGCCGAGGCGCTGCCGCTCGAGGCCGCGGATGCCGCTGCTGCCGCCGCCGCTGCCGCCAGCTGCAGCCGCCGGACGGCTTCTTTGATGAGGTTGCCGGAAAGGATGAGCTGCTGCAGGAGCCGGTGCGGGTCTTCCTCCTCCGCCGGCCCGTCGCCCGGCCCCGGCGGAGGCTGCTTCCTCCGGCGGGCGGCGCTCCGCAGCCAGCCCCGTCCGCACAGCTGCTTGGTCACCCGCTGCTGGCCGCTCCGGTCCGGCCGCGGAGCCTCGACGTGTTGCGAGTGAGCCTGCGACGGGGCCGGTCCCCGCGGCGCCAGCAGCCCGGCCCCGGCCCCGGCGCAGCACCGCGGTGAGTAGGGGGCGGCGCGGTCGCGGGCGCTGCCCGGCCCCAGGTGCTTGGGGGCGCGGGGCGGCGGCGGCGCCCGCTGGGCGCTCAGCTGCAGCACCTCGCCCAGCTTGGCCACCAGCGCGTCCACCTCCTTGGAGCCCGCCTGTCCCACGGCGACCGGGCGCTCCAGCAGCAGGAAGCGCTCGCCCGGGCGGCACGGCATCTCTGCCGGGTCCCCGCCGTGCCGCAGCCGCCGCAGCGGGACCGGGGCCGCCGCCGCCGCCGCCCGCCGCCCCGCGCGCGCGCGAGCACACGCGGCTCCGGCGCTGCGGTCGCGGCTGGAGCTCGGCCCGCTGGCGTTGGTTTGTAAACAATGGGTGACGCGCGCGCCCGGGCACCTCCCACTGCGCCGGCCGAGGGGGGAGGGGGGCGGCCCTCCGGACCAACCGCTCCCCGGCCGCTCTCGGGGCCGGCACCCCGCTAGAGGAGGGCTCGGCCAAGAGCTCGGGGGCGGCTTCCGCCGCCGAGCCGGGTGAGGCCGCCCCGCGACCACCGAGCGCGACAGCTCCCTGTTCTGTCCTCCGCCCCCCCCCCCGTCTGCGCGCCGCGTGGACCGGCCCGCTTTCAAACCCCGCACCTCGGGTCTCGGGGGCGGGGCCGCGGTGATTGGCAGGAGGGGGCGGGCGGGCGGCGCGGCCGAGGGTCCCGCACTGCCCCGTCGCCTCGGGACGATCGCTTGGACCGGGCACGGGGCGTGCGGGGAGCGGGAGCGGCGGCCGGTGACTGCCCGGTGACTGCCCGGTGACCGCCCGGTGACCGCCCGGCCGGTGCCGCTCCCGCCCCGCCGTTAACGGCCCGCGGGGCGCCGGTGCGGACGCGCGCCGGTGCCCCCCGTGAGCGCCCGGCGGTTGCGCGCGTGGGGCTCTCCCGCAGCACCGCGCGCCTGGGAGCGGGAGCTGGCGCTTCCCAGCGGAGCGCCACCGGTCCGCACCGGCCTCTCCGGGAGCCGCCGCGATCCCCGTTGCCCAGCGCAGTCTCCCGCAAGGTTCCGTGCTGGGATCGCGGCCCGTTCGTACCGCAGCGCCCGGCTCTGATCGCCCCGTTCTGACCGCCCGGTTCGCGCTCGGCCGTCGTCTTTGCCCTGATGGCTGCGCCGGCTATGTGCCCACACCCGGCAGCGCATTAGGTTTGGGGTTTAATTCCTTGACATGGAAATGCCTTAGGAGCCTTATTTTGCATCACGAGGATTAGCAGGCGTGAAGCAACTCGGTGCAGGTGTTCTGTCGGGATTTCTCTCAGCCTGCTGTTTACCTCACCTTCTGCATCAAGGCTCTGCCCTGTCTCTTCATGTCCCAGTCCCATTCCTTCCCTTGTTTCTGTCACTGCATCATTTAAGTAGGTGCTGAAATTTCTACGATGAGCCTTAAATAAGGTTTTCTGGGTGTTGGAACTGTGGGGCCATAGTCCAGAACACGCTTATTCACGTGATGGGGCATGCGGTCGGCTCTGCTGGGAACAGCTTGTAAAGTGTAAGTTGCTCATACACATAAACTGCTCTCACCACTGTACCCTTGATTAATCAGTAAGCAGTTGGCAAAGGAGAGGGCATGTCCTTCGGTCCATTTGTGCTCATGTTCTGTTGAGCTACTTACACTTGCTGTACGGAGCAAGAGACACTGTGCATAAATACACGTGTTTGTGAACATGCCTGTTGTCTGCACATGGTAGTGGTGTGCACACCAGCCTAGGTGGGCAAACCCATTACTACATCCCCTGTCTGGATTTATATGAGCTGGGCATAAATCATGCTGCTTAATTGTGTATTATTTATTCATGTGCATACTTAAGGTACCAATAATTTCTTGTTTTCAGCACCTTTTTGGTAACTGTCAAGACTCAGATCGCATTTTTCTACAGATGATGAAAAAGTGAAATTTTGTTGCCCCTTGCCTGCCCCCAAATATTTTTTAAGAACACACTTTTACCTTTGTCCCTTATGTATGCAGTATCTATTCAAAAGCAATAGAAGTAGGCCTAGGTAGATGCAATGGATGGATCTACTTCAACTCCAAGGGAGATCTATATTCAGATCACTTCAGAGTAGGTAATCTGGTATTCTGTACAAGCAAAACTGCAATAAACCAGTGCAGCTTATCCCAGCCTTTTTTCTCCCACAAAGGCAAAATAAGCTATACCAGCAAAAGCTCAGTGCTGCTTGTGATTACATCTACACCTGGGGCTTTCATGAGCCCGGGAATGATAATCAAAAATCGTGCTTCATTGCATCCCTAACCAACGGCAGTGCTGGGAAGAGCTCACAGGATCATGCAGATCAGTGCCACAGACAGGGAGCTCAGAGCAAAGTCATTAGCAGAATCCTGATGTCCTTGGATCTTTTTAAATGCAAAATTTTAGCGATGATTGGTTCACAGTGGACTAATATCTGCTGAGGGTTTTAGAACTAAACATACTGCAAATGTTGACAGTGAATGCTACTGATCAGGATTAATAGATTTACCAGCTGAGCAAAGTGAGATTTGTGGACCTTCAGGAGAAGAGTGTTTCAGATTATGTCCTCCTAGAGGAATTGGGAGCCTCAGCCATTACTTAGATAGCATCTTCTCTTTTCACTGGATGATGAGAGAAAAGCTAATATGCTGGAGAAGACAGTATATCCTATATCTGCAGTTCTCCCTCAAAGATTTGTTTATGTGGGAAAACTGTACCAAAGAGGGCTCAATATGAATTTACATCATAATCATATCTGAAATGGATCTAAGTCTATCAGCAGCCCTTTCTGGGATTAAACCCCAATCCATGCTAGGGGCAGATCTGAACTGTCTGCAGCCATTATTGGATGTTCCTGGCAGAAAGACTACAGCAGGTCATGAACAGGTAGCTGTTTGCTAGTGCCTCTCCATAGAAATGAGAACATCTTCGACAGTAAGTTTGGCAATAAAGGGGCTGTCATAGGTGTCCTGATGCAGAATTTGTAAGTGATAGGGTTGGCTGCCAGGTCAGCCCCAAAGAAGCTGAGGCCCCGACAATTGTAACTATCAGGTCATTTGGCCAAGTCCTGAGTAAGCCGTAGCTTACTGTATTCTCTTATAAATTGGGAGAATCACAGCCTGGTTATCATTCTTGGTCTTCTACCACTGGAGGTGAGCTCTGCAGCAACACTTTTACTTCAGCAGTTTACCACAGTAATTGCAATGAAAAACCCCCCAAAACCCCAAAGCATAGAACACTAAGGATAGGGGGAGGTTCCTTTTAAAATAGAAGTATAAAAGGAGTTGCAAAACTGTTGACAAAATTTTTCTGACCTCTGATAGTATTTTTCTGAGCAGAAGTTTGATAATGACTGTTGCTACTATTCTTTTTTTTTTTTTTCCAGATGCATTTCTATGTATGGTCTGCTTCTCCACTGCGATTGCCAAAATTCTCATGGCAACTTGTCATCTAAGTCATTTTATTAGCATCTGAGAACAGTGGTTGGTCCCTTTTTATGATTATTGTTCACTTGCACTCTCACTTTATCTGTTTAGAAATGTTTAGAAAACAGTCTTTAAGATAGTTTTAGTAATACTTGTTTTTCAGATATTCCTAGCAGAGGACAAAATCTGAGTTTCATAAACAAGTACTAATTATATTAATTTTATGTCCAGGTATAAAAATGTGACATAATTTTATTGTGTTTCCTGATGATACATTTTAATTTCAGAATATAAAGGTCAATTTATATATTTTACCTTTTGTACTGATCTTGCCAACATGGACAACTGGATGTGAATTCTGAGCTTTCAACCTATTAAAGACAAAGAAAGAAAACCCTTAGATCCATTGAAGTCTGCAATCCAGTGTAATCTCAGGCCTTTGACTACATGTATGTGTTCAGGATCATGCACATGTTCTAATCAGTTGTGGAGACCCTGTAACTCAGTAAATGTGAAAATTTTAAATAATACTTCATTTATGCAGGTGTTTACATTTCAAACCTTTTCGCTGGAGCTGCATGGTCTGTGATCTCAGACTTTGGCGTGTGTAGAAATGAATCAGGTTGATAAATTCGTAATAGAAACTATATAGTGTTGCATCACAGTGTTAAAAGTATTTGTAGTGTTGTTTACAAAACAGTAAGACAGCTTTGAACTGGGTGAACCCAGTAACTAGGAGGTCCTTTCCAGTCTGTTCTTTCTCCAGGCATTTCTCACATTCTTTGTTTTCTACAGAAACTTCTGTCATATTTGTTAAATATGCAGAGCTTCTCTTCATAACAATAGTGTCAATGAAGGGTGCTTGTGCAAAGTAAATTAATTTCCTGTGCACACTTCAAATGAAGAATGGAGAGAGGCCAGAACACCACCCAAATAAGACTAGTCTAGCTTCCCCAATAATTGTTTTGTAATCTGCATTTATAATAGATTTCCAAGAACAAAAGACATTCCTTTGGAAACAACTGAGGTTGCTAAGTGACACAAATGTATTTACTGTGTCATAACTTGCAAAAGCTAAGCATATTAAAACGAGAGCTTTAATAAGCAGCAATGTCATGAATCTCACCTTGACTCCTAGGGTTAATATAAACCTGTTGGCCAACAGCTTTACATGATTTGGAATGCCCAGTCTGAGACCTTAATGTAAACAGGAAACATTAGTTGTTTTAGAAAATACAGACTTTCACTCTTAAGGAATTGATATATGCATACTTTGTCCCAATGGATGTTTGGGATTTGTTTCTTTCATGTATTGTTTCTGTTTAGCCTAAGAATTGCATGTAGGGGTACTGCTTCCTAACTAGACTGGGAGCTATGCCATCAGTTGTGAGGCTGAGTTACTTTTTTATGAAGTTGCCATTGTTTATTATATCTTTTAGACACAAAAACCCCTCTCTAGTCTTTTGGAGAAAGCAAAAAGCAGGTACCCTCTTCTGTCTTCTCGCCTTGTTCTAGTGTCTGACACACCAAACTGCTGTATTTCAGCTTGTCCAAGCAATCAGAACACAGGGCCCCCTTGGAAGGGCCACAGTAACATTCCTTTGGCCTGATGAGATGATCCTTCTCTTTCCCTAAAGTGCAAAACCTCTTCTTCCTCCTGTGATACACACAAGATGCAGTCGATGCCCTGTGCCTGCCACAAATGTGCAGAAGTGGACAGTGTGCAGGAATTGTTTCCAAGGAGTGCATTGAGCTACCTGTTCATTAGGAGCTGCCAGGTTGCCTTGCACAACAGCCTCTACTAGTTTAGGAATGAGACAGGAGGCGTGGGAATGGAGCCTACAGACATCTCAGGGATGCACTAAACTATGGGGCAACCAAGTCTTTGTTTATTCAAATAATTGACTCACTTCCAGCTTTCCTAATAACTGGAATACATTTTAATGGTACCCTATATTGTAAGTAATGAGCCAGTGTAATCCATTGTGTGGGCTCTCATAGGTTTTCCATATAGGCGATTCCTGAGAATAATTTCCATTTGTTCAATCTTTTCAAATATTGAAACATAGGAAGCAGAGATGAAAACAATATATTGAACCACTCATAAAACATCATTAAATGGACTTTAGGAACATCTCTTTAAAAATACCACATTCAGGAGAAAAGCCTTTTCGCCTTTTGTCAAAATACCCTGCACATTTCTGGATATCCTGACAAAATCCCTGTGCTTGTTTCTATACCTTCAATTGGCAATTGTTTGTTAACCAGACATGTCTCTTGACAGTTCTGTTAAAACAAGCCTATCTACAGTGAATACTGAAAAGCCATGATCAATAAACTAGTATATAATGATTACAAGTAATGTGTCTCACTCAGTATGTAGGGCAAAAAAGAAAAAAAAGTCTCCTGTCTAATTATATTTGAAGTAGACTTGTCTAAAATTAAGGGAGCACTTGTCCCACAAGGACTGCAGCCAATTCCACTGAATCAATGGAACCTGGGCAGGACTGCCAGCTTTCCTCATTGAAATTCCTCCTTCAAGCATACTTTTGGCATTAAGCCATTAGAAAAAGATGACTGTTCATTAAAAAGAAAAATTAAGATGAGGCACCACCTGAGATCTGACAGCTTCTTCTTTTGAGTCTGAACTGTGCTGTTAGCACAACTTAGGCCCTGGATTTTTCTCCTCACAGAAGCATGATCAACCTTCAGGTAGGAAACCTCTTGGGGCAGCTATGGTGGTTATAGATGTGGTCACATTTCCTTCTTTTGCTTCCTGACCACAGCTCACTTTTTTTCCCTTTTTATTTTCTTATTTTCTTTTTTTTTTTCTTTTTTTTTTTTTTTTTTTTGGCAGTGTTACTCATCTCATTGTGAATTCCTCAGTTTTCCTTCTTAATCTAATCCTGCAGAGCACTGTGATGTTCACTTGTGCTACTCAGTATGATATTTAATCTCTGCCATTTTTCCCTGTGAGAGAGATTAGTAAAAGATTTTAAAACCAACAATCCATTTTTCTCAAGACTTACTAGCCCTTTAGAACAAGACAGATCTAGCTTCTTGAAACACCTTTCCTTCTTCTCTTTAAAAATATGTCCATGACAGCCTGATTCCACTGCACGTACTCCTTTCTGTTTTACCTAAAATAGTCCTTTGATCTGCTTACAGTCCCTTTTTCCATATTTTTTTCTTTTTTTTTCCCTCCAGGAACTTCTAAATATCCAAACACATTTCATAGAATCATGTAATGGTTTGGGTTGGAATGGACCTTAAGGATCACCTAGTTCCAATCCCCCTACTGTGGGCAGGAGCACCTTCCACTTGACCTGGCTGCTCAGAGTTCCATGCAACCTGCCCATGAACACTTCCAGGGATGGGGCATCCACACCTTCTCCGGGCAGCCAGTTCCAGTGCCTCACCACCCTCACAGTAAAGAATTTCTTCCTAGTATCCAATCTAAACCTGCTCTCTTCCAGTTTAAAGCCATTCCCCCTTGTCCTGTCTCTACATACCCTGGTCAAAAGTCCCTCTCGAGCTTTCTTTTAGGCTCCCTTGAAGTACTGGAAGGCAACTCTGAGCCTGTCCTCACAGGAGAGGCACTCCAGCCCTCCAGTCATGCTTATGACCCACCTCTGGACTCACTTCAACAGGTCTGCATCTTTCTTGTGTTGTGGGGACCCAGAGCTGGATGCTGCACTCTAGTTGGGATCTCACTGGAGTGGGGAGTGTAGAGGGGCAGAATCACCTTCCTTGACCTGCTAGTCAGTGTGAAGAAGGGGTTTGAGGGGTTTGGGGGTTTTTGTTCCTCTATCTGTGTATTTTATTTTCCAACCATCTATTAGGTTAGCCTGATTTTCCCTTTTTAAAATCAAACCTATATATTTAGACAGTGAATTTGCATATAGGAAAGTCAACAGACAACACCCATAAATTATTACACAGTAATAATTCCCATCACATTAACAACTGTGTTTCCCTGAATATTTTGTTTAGGGCTAGATTTACCCTCAGTGGATAATAAAAACCAGCCTTTTATGTTGCAAACCTTTCAGCATATAGTGTTCATCATAATAGATTTCACAATATCCTTGGGTGCTATTATACATGCATAATTTAGAGTAAGTGTCACAGGTCATGTCAGTTATTTCCTTCTGGTGAAGGCTTCTCAAGACTTTTGTATAAAAAAACGTCTTGGCTCATAGTAAGAGACATGGAGATGGAGAATGTTTCTGCCTTGTTCAGTTTTCCTCTCTCCACGGTCCTGCTGAACCACCACAGTTCACAGCCAGGGGCACACACATTAACTGGCCATGATTTCAAATTATAGAGTCATAGAATACAGCTTGGAAAGAACTGACCTCAAGGAGCATTTCATCCAACCTTTCTTGGTTAAAGCACAGTCTAGATGAGATGGCTCAGCACACTGGCAGCCTAATCTCAGGATGTACAGTATTGGGGAATCCACCACTTCCCTGGGGAGATTATTCCATTGGCTTATTGTTCTCATTGTGAAAAATTTTTGTTGTGTGAGTAGCTGTAACTTCCCCAGGAGTAACTTGTACCCAGTACCCCCTATCTCTTTTGTGTGACTCCTGGTAAAAAGGGAATCTCCATCTTCTTTGTAGCCACCCATCAAATAAAGGAGCACTGTGATGAGGTCTCCCCTAAGCCTTCTTTTCTCAAGGCTGAACAAGCCCAGTTCTCTCAGCCTTTTTCCCTGTCACAGGCTTCCCGGTCTGTGGCTCTTCTCCGGACCTCCTCCAGCCTGTCCACGTCTTCCCTGCACAGCAGGGACCAAACTGAGCACAGTACTCCAGTGTGACCTGATGAGCATTGAACAGAGTGGGATAATGATTTCTAGATCTCTGCTGGTGATGCCCTTGTGGATGCATCAGCCTGGATTTTTTTGTCCCCATGGCTGGGGGCCCAGAAGTGCTGGTGCAGACAGAGGTGAAGAAAGTTGAGAACCTCTTTACCTTTTCAGCATTGGCAGTGACAAATTCACCCTCTTATCAGTGGGACAGTATTTTCTTTCTTCTTGTTGTTTATATATCTGACAAACTGTTTCTTTAGTTTTCAGCACACTCAGAAGCATGCAGTTAACCTGAATTTTAATTTTCCTTTATAGCAAGACTTGGATTTGTGGCAGTTCTGTAGCTGCAGAGGAGCAGACTGAGTTGCCCCTGAATCAGGAAAACTGGGCAGTGTGGAAGTGGTGAGGAGAAGTTCTTTCAACCATCTCAGTGAGAGCTTTGCCTTCCCACTTGGGCTTGGAGGGCTGTGCTCAGATTGAGTGGAGATCTCTGGAATGAAGATTTACAGGTAAATCCTTAGGGGAACCACTGTTTTTTTGCATGATCTGAATTGTTCTTATTGGACTCCCACTGTTGTTGTTTTAGATAAATGTGCTCTTCTACCTTTGAAAACATTCAACACTTTGGAATAATTCCCCCTCTTTTTTCTGTATAGCATCTCTTAAACTAAGAGCAGCAAAAATTCCTGCCAATTATGGAGAAAGCTTTTCTGCTCTTTAGAGCCAAATAACAGTAACTTTCCCATCTCACTCTGTGTTTCCTCTTCCCCCCACTGCCTGCTACAAGACAACTATGATTGCCACTGGACATTTTGATTCCTGCATTGCATCCTTCTTGCTGAAAGATATGATTATTTCAAAGGAGTGAGTCATAGGGATTCAAGTGGTGTTTTTTGTCAGGAAAATTACAACTAGCCCTCCCCCGTACTCTCTGAGCACTGGCTGCATTTTGGGGGGATTTAGAAGTGTTTGTTCTATGTGCTCTTGCACTAGCTGCCTCAAGCCTCTTGCTAGTTTATGGAGGGGCATTTGCAACCTCTGCCCCTGGAGCATGTCTTTATACCTTCCCTTGTGTCTCCTGCAGTTGTCACATCTTCACAATGCCACATGTTTTGTAAAAATATTATTTTAAGCTTTCTGACCCTGAAAGCCTACTGCCATGCCCATGTTGCAGCCCTCATGGTTGTGCTGGAGAGGTGTTCTGTGCCAGGCTGGGAGCCACTGAGCTGTTCTTTGGAAATGTATCTTTTTCAGGACTCTAAAAATACTGGATCAGCAGAAATGAGCAATGCAGTGGCAGAGGAGGGTAGGAGTGAGGAACAATGTTGAAATGGGAACACTAGAAGTAGGTTCTAACCTTAAAAAAACTTCACACCATAAAAACATGCCCTAGGATTTCTGCAAACCTTAAAGGTTCTTAGCAGTACCCCAACCTGGTGGTGCTATTCATTCTGTTTCAGGCATGAGCAGGAGGCCTCTGGTAATAAGGATTATTTCCATTGCAAAGGCATTGTAAGAGTAATATTATTCAAGTGGTGGAAAAATGTCCTCATAGTACAGAGTAGCTGCCAAGACAGACACTTCAGTATCAGCCTTTATCCTCCTGTTAAACTGTCTGCCTCAAATCAGAAGCAATCACAGGCTTGTGTTTCATATTTTTTTGTGCAGAAATAATTCCAGTTATTACCTGGAATAACTTACAAGTCAGGTTAACTTCACAGTGAGATTGAGTTCAAAGAACTTATAAACAGAATTCGTGATTACAAAATTGATTTTAAACTGTATAAAGTTTTGTTGGCATTATGCTATTTTAGCAAGGACAACAGGACCCCTAAGGTCAACATTTCTAAGGCAATTTGTCCAAGAAACCTCTTTTCAGTTAATGAACCACTTTTTAAAAAACTTAATATTGCTAGCTTTCACTATAATTTTCCTATAAAATGCATCTTCAGCTTGGAAGTCATCACTTAGGTTGTGTACCATTGGCATCATGAGTTCATATATTTTAGAAGTTCTCTCCTTTACAGTTTTCACAAATTTACCTTCATGATCCATTTACAAATGGTCCCTACTTAAAGTTTATGTTTCTTACTGAATGTCGAGCTGCAATAAGAAAACTCTCCACCGCATTTACCAAAATTCGTTGGTGTTGCAGCCTGGTGGGTTTTATTACTTTCCTTTAACGTTCATTTGAATGAGATAGTAAATTGGGCAAAACAGTACTAAAACCAGAAGTTGCAACATGGTTTGTGAGAACACAAACTTATAAATGAGCAACAAAGCCAGGAACCAGGGAAATTAGATATCATCTGTCTACATGCTTGAGTCTACCTTCCTTCTATTTCAGAATCATACCTGACTTGAAAGACACTCACACAGCAATAAAAAAAAAAAATCAAAACAGTAAACAACCATGGCAGTTCCAGCTTATTAATTATTTTCTTCTTCATGACTTTCCTACTTTTCATATTTATCAGCACTCTGCTACAGCAAATTGTGGTATATTGGAGCAGGAATTGCAGTGCAGAAAATAAAATGTTAATGATGATGATTAAAGTTTTCCTGGGATTCCCATATGCACTCATTATCACTGCTGCCATCATTCACTCTCTGTGCTGTGTTCATTGAAGGCTCTGCAACTGAAATAATTTCTTGAAAATAATGTGAATCTAAATTCATCTCCTTCACAAAATAATTCTGAAAAAAACGATGCAGTCCCAAAATCCCAAAAGAAAACCTCTTCTAAGATACCAAAAGAGGAAGTTGGTTGCATTGCTCAATAAGAAACCCCTTGAAAATGCCAAGCAGAAGGGAGTGACCACATGAATATTTCCTGTGCTGAGGTATCCCAGCTTTCACAGGGGTGTTGTAAGGTGACTTGTGTAACTTGTGGGTAGTCTGGATGGCACCTCATCATGGAGATGGCTTTTGATAATAACCAAACCTGACTAAGCCAGCATAATGCCAAGCTGCCTTTGAAAGCCCTTCCCCACCTGCTCCCCTTTCTGTGTTTCTAACACATCCCTTGTGCTGTCTCTGGTGTTCTTTGGAGCCACAGGCAGTCAGATCAGAGGGTCCAGACAGCAGAAAACAAGACCTGCAAAAAAGCATTGAGTTATAGATCAGTTTGGCTTTCTGTTCTGGATTATTTATGGTGTGATGTACATCCCTAGCCAAGAGCTTGCAGAAAGCATGTCTGGCAGGCAGGAGAAGGAGTGGGACTTCTTTCAGCTATTAAGTCTTTATATTCTTTAAGCTATTGAAGTCTCCTCAATACATTGTCTTTGGTAGTGAAGCTCTTTCAAAGAGTGCCTACCATGCTCCAGGCCCAGCTGACTGCTTCTGCCTTTGTGCTAAAATTCATCACCTCTTCAGGTGGGTCTGTGAAATCAATCTCTGTAGAGCTAGGCTATAAACTGGGCTGTGGCTCAAGGTACATAACTTCTGATGCAACAGCAGAGGTGGTGAGCTGTGATGTAACACCAGGAGTGAGTAGCTGGAGGTCATAAGGCAGGAACTTTACCCACATGGCTGCTGGAGCCAGTCTCTCATGAAACTACATTTGGAGTGGTCTCAATGGCTCACGTTCCTTGAACTATCAGCACTTGCAATTCCTCTGTGCTTTTTAATTAAAGAAGATGCTCTGTGTGGCAGCTACACTAGTGGACTCAGTGTTTTTCCCAGAAAACAATCTGCTAAGGGAGCAAAGTAACACATAGGAATTGTAGCATGGCATTGTGGGTTTGTATAGGACACCACGGCCATCCGTAATTCAGTCTTGCAGCACAGACAGGCATGGCTGAGAGGACACTACTGCAAAGAGTGCAGCTACTAGGGCTTACTGGTGTCACAGATCTGCTTTGCAGAATGGAGCCATGCAGATCTGCTCAATATAGACTCACTAGCTCACCTTACAGACCTTCAAAGTCCTTTGCTTTTACCATGATTTAGGAATAAAAGGAAATCCAGCTTCTTCCATGCTGGCAACAAACCATAGGTTTTGGGCGTAAAATACACCTTAAGAGTGCCTACATTTAGACTTGGATCAAAGCACCTGAAGGCATGGTCTTTATGGGTTATCTCAGTGTTCCACTGGGGGTTTGCATGCAGTCAGGTCTCCAAAAAAGGTGTAATTCTATATGCAACCATATGACTTGCAGAAGTGGTGTCAGAGGCAAGGACCAGTCACCATAAAGATATATCTCTGTTGTGGCTGGTCTAAGGGATGAGTAAACTTTTTGGACTTCTCTGTCTGAGAATACACTGTAAAATATTTTACTCATAATACATTTTCTACTTGGAAAGTGTGTTAAAGTTCAAACTGATTGTCCACTATGAGTGAACTCTTTCTTTTGTTCTTGACTCTTTGAATTGCCCAGTGCCCAATGGACATCTCTTATTGCAGCCAAGACAAAATGTGTAATGGATTTTAGCAGATCCCCTCTGACCCTTGCCAATATGTAAAGGAGGCTACTACTGCTTGTAAAAAAAAATCATGCACATAGTTTCTCATTCTGATCACAAGGAAAAGCCAAGTATGATGGAAAGCATTTTCTCCCTGAACTGATTTGTTGTATATATATTACTGTTTGCAGCAACAAAGATGCCATTGTAATGTGAAAATGTCAGTCCTCAGGTTGAATTTGTAGTTGCAGTTATGTGATTACATAAAAAGAAATGCTGAAGAACTGTAAAACTCTCAAATATTTATTCAGCAAAAAAGCTGAATCCTGTAGACTCTTCCTTCACTATGCACATGTACATATTTCTTGTATACTGCTTTTAGTGTGTACTGCCTTTTGTAGCATAGTGTGTGTAATTTGTTACTTTGATTTTGTTACTGTATTATTTCCTGAGTATGGAACAATCCTGAAGTAAGTGCCATTTCGTGGGTAGCAAAGTATTTGAGTGCAGCTCACCACCTCCAGTGCATCAGCTAGATCTATTGCACAACTATTAATGGCATGTTCAGAAGAACTTTTACACTAATATTGAAATTCTTTTAAGACCATATTTAGCTTTGGCAAATGTTTCCCACATGTCTTTGAGTGGCAGTCCATCTTTTGATGTTTATATTTGCCATCTGGATATGTCAGCTTTGTGCAACAGAAGTATGAAATGGTGTAAGTAAATCTCAAGAAGTGGAAAGAACATTTTTAAAGGTTTACAAACAAATGTACCCATAAATAGTATAGAAAAATGAATGTGTAATGGTGTGGACATACTTTTTTGGCAAGCCACTCTACAGTCTGATTTTTTTTAGATCTTATTACTACAGATGTCCCCAAAGGAATTTTAAGGAAATTATATAAGAGAAAGAATACACACTGTAGTTTTCAGTTTGTTAATTTTATGCATGTGATCATATTTTTGGTATGACTGAGCTCACATTTCTTCCAGTACTTCTTATAAAGAAGCAGATTTCCTGATCTTCGTGGATTTTCCCACACAACTTTTGTGGAAAATACTAGAACAAAGGATAAACTACATGTAAAACATTAAAAAATCCTTGCTTCCTTGGACAGGCAGATGCAAGAGTTATGCATTATGCTTATGGTTGTTGCCATTACTCTTTGTACTTACAAGAATTTGAATGCAGAATCTGTTTTTCTTTGTACTCAGCTACAACTCAGATAAGCATCAGGAGAGATTAAATATAACCATGTAAAGGACATAACCTCCTGTTACACTGCAGTAGGTTTGTTTTGCCACCAGCTACAGCAGGATAACATGAAATTCAGATCTTGGCCGGCAAAACACTTCTAGGTGAACTTCATAATTCCTGTAATGTGGAATATTTTAAGCCATAGCCATGTTAGGTATAATTAGATGCAACCAATGGTTGTGTACCACAGAACAATTAGAACTCAATCCCTAGAAATGTGTTAAAGTTCTTTCCAGTTATTTATGCTGTTGAGATAGGCAGAGCCATATACAGTACTCAGAAGTGATATGCATTCATCTGTGTTTATATCACCAGGAAAGACACTGCCATCTGCCCTTAGCAATTCTCTCTCTACTCTTTGCTCTTTGTAAGATGAGCCCAGCTTCAATGTCATGTTACAATTTATTGCTAGTAATCTGCTTCGAGTTGTTTTCTGGTCACCAGTAGTTTGTTTGGATTCCCTTTCTTTCTTGTCTGTTGTCTAGTGTCACTGTGGGACTTGGACTTGTTGGACTTATTTTATACATCATTAGCTCAGCAGTGCAGGGGATGATTGCTTTCTCATAAAAAAGTAATTCTTTCTCAGAAGACATGTGTAAATCTTGGCTGTGGAGACAGTGTTTTTTGCAAATTTCCTTGAAAGCTGAATACTCAGGATTTTATTCTTCATTGCCTCACACCTCTTGCTGTCATTTAAACTCCTGCCAAAGAACATCTCTGAAGCAGCAGCTCTGCACTCTGCGTCTTCCAACCTTTGAGACTGCTGCTTTGTAATCTTAATGTCCTTGTACACAAGTCTTGTTTACTTTTTTTTATGTCATCCCAAGTTCATTTCCTTTAATGATCAAAAGTCCATGGCACGGTTTAGCCCTGAAAAGGACTGATACTACAGCCCTCACTGTGTTACTGAGTGTAACTAGGGCAGAGGCCAGCTGGGCAGGAGCCAGTGCCTGGCTCCAGCATTTGAGAGATGGGAAGCTCTAAGGTGAAACATTATTGGACACACTTGAGAACTAGAGGCTGTAAATAGAATAAAGCAAATAAAAACATTCAGAAAAACGAGGGCTGCAAGAACTGGGCTCTTTCTAAACACTCTTCCTATTTTTTTTTTCTACAGTCTTAATTTCATTTTGTAGGACAATACAAGTTCTAGATCTTGCTGCTGTCCTTTCCACAGCACAACATGTGCTCAATTCTCTGTCCTTTTTCTTCTTGTGATGTAGTTTGGTGAAAGGCTCTGGTATGTAGTTGTTAAAGTTCATGACAAAGTGGCTGGTGGGGTCAGGGCATAGCAATTTTTCAAGTATATTTGGTGTGTCTCAGTCGTCATCTGCCATTTGTGCACCGGGGGATTCATTTTCATAACCTGAGAGCTGCTCTGTCATTGAAACTTATAAGAGCTTGGAGCATTCACCACTGCTCCATGTTTCTCCAAAGAGAAACGATCAATTTTATTGTAGAATCATTTCTCCCAAGTCCTGTTCTGTTCCTGTTTTGCTGGTGTTCTAATACTACAGCAGTGTCTGCTGTTAATAGAGAGCCTGGGCTCACAGGGAAACAGGTACATTGTGGCAGCAGCAAAGCTGTCAGCCATCACTCCACAATCCAAACTCTTCAACACCCAGGTGGACCCACATATGTGCTAATATTTGTTAGCACATAACTTTATTAGCCAAGCTGTTGGCCTTATTCAAAGCCTTTTCCATTCAATATTTACGTCCTCTGAATTGCCCAACTTCATTTTTCCACAATGAGCTCTGCCCATCATTATCAAGAGCAGCACTTTCTGGAGTAATCTGGAATAAACTTTGTGATACCTTTGCCTTCCACTTATAACATTTTATTTTAATTAAAACTTGTTTTTTTCTTTTAAATCTCCCTGCACTGTAGCGATATCATTGAAGGAATGTGTATTCCACTCAGGTAAGGGAGAATTGTTTCTCCTATCATTTATTTGTGAAATTTCAATAGTGTTTGCTTTATTTAATGGCTGTACAAATTCCCTCCCAGGGGAGGCTGCAGATTTAATAAAACTTACGTCCCTTGGCCTAATTCTCTTCTATCTTGGTTTCTTGTTAGCCATTCATCCTTGTGCAAGGTGTATATCCACTATTAGGAGGACTATATATTTGGGATTTGGGGTTTTACCTTCATCCACAAAAATCTGCAGTGACCCAGAAGTCATGCCAACAGTACTGTGCTTCTGCCCAAAGCGGTCTTTGGGTGTGCCCCACTTGCAGGGGTGACTGGCATACTTGTAGTGTGAAATTATACAACCCTTCCAGATGGAAGCCCTGCAGGAATAGACAAGTCATGATGGAGAATCAAAATCCTTACCAGTGGAGACCAAGCTGGTAAGATCTAGAGCCACCCTTCTACAAGCACTTCAGAGAAGTTTACTCACTTAGGTCCCCTTAAAGGACTTTTGTGGTTGAGAATTTGAAGGGGACAGAGAGTCCCTTGGTGGAATTGTGCAGGAGTGAGCATACATCATAGCCAGTGGGTTCCTACTGTGATCTTTCTGTGATGGAAACAGGTCTCAGACCATGACTCCACTAAAGGAATCATCAATATTTGCTTCTCTGACTTTTGTCTCTCCCCCTGCCAGTGCTGCTGCAGGCTGGCCCTTAGGTCTGTCAGCTTAAAAATGTAATCCTGGGGGTAAATAACGTGCTGACTTTTCAAAGCTGGACTGTTTTTTTAATCACTCACACAAGGAGCTGGGTTGGTTTCCCCAATGAAGTGTTGCATTGTGATTTGGAGACTGAAGACTTGTGATCAAGATGGATAGAGAATGATAGAGAGGGGCTCTGTGGTTTTGCAACCCATCTTCTTGGTGATAATGCTCCAAATATGGGAACATATCCTGACTGAAGCAGATTTACTGGGGTGCTCAAGAGAGAATGACTGTTTTGCAGTCAGTGTGTAAGGGTGAGTTACCATGTAGCATGCACAGGAACTACAAAATGTATGACTGCTTCTGTTCATCCTTAAAAACACACTCTAAAATATTACTTCATGAGAGTCTGCAAAAAAGAAGCCAGAACAAAAGGAAAAACTGGAATAATTCGCAACTGTCAGTTAGAAAGTGATTCAGTATGTCAAAAAAATAGAGACTTTATGAAAGCCATCTACACACTGCAGTAATTTATGCTTGGTAAAGCTTGTAAATATTGCTATATGTAGAAGGATAGCAAATAATTAACATAAAACTGGTTAGTTATTACTTGGGCGTGGAGCCAAACCATGTTATGGCTGATTTACTGTAAAGGCTTATCTGCACTCGAGCTGTTCCCACCCTTGCTCTGGTACCAGCATGGTTTCACTTGTGGTAACAATTGCAGGAGCTCTTGTTGGACCAGGCAGGGGCACTTTTACTGCCATGTGGCCTAATCTGGTTGTGCAGTCATGTGTGCAGAGAGCAGCGTATGGGTGTGTGTTTTACAGTTTTTCCTTAGAAATGGCTTTACTATGCACACCAACAGTCAGCACATAAAAATCATTTCCATCAAGAGACTTGGGGATATAGGAAAGACAGATTTCAAGGCTTGTTATTATGCTACTGTGATGGGCTTTAAAAAGGAAACATTTTTCCTAGCATGTTATAAATATCTCATCATGCCATTACCATCACAGGCTAGGAAACCATCACAGCTATGCACGAGAAAGGCAACACTGCAGTGACATAAAATCTCTCACTCTCTTTTGTTTTCCTGGTGGATTGTTGCAAGAAGAAAAATTTGATAATGTCCAGACATTTTCTTGCCCTTTTTTAAAAGTCAGATTTTTTTGTTGTTTACCTTAGAAACTGAGGTTTTGTTTATGGTGTGTTCTGTGCTGTGAAGCACATGGAAATACAGGCAGCCCCTGCCTGAGAAGGCTCCTTACTCACTGATCTACTTCAATGTATTCACAGATGAGCCCAGACTTAGGTTTGGTGATTAACACACTTGTACAGGTCACAGAGGACTCAGGCATTTGAGAACATAAGCGTAAGTTTCTAAAAGTAAGCAAGGAGTTAAACAATAAACCCTATCAGGTAGTCTGTTTATTACCACATGGCTATTTCCACTGCTGTTCTCCATAAAGTTGTGCCAGCACTTTAATTTTAAACATTGTTTTTCATTAGTTTATATAATACAGCTGTAAATATTTTTTTCAGGCTCAAACATGGAATTTAAGGGGAGAAACTAGGAAAAAACACACCCCCAACTTTTTGAATGATACAAAAGTGAAACTGCTGGGAGTATTTCATGGGATGGGTATGTCCATCTCAATAAAAGCTTTGGATTAAGTGGAGCATGTACAAAGCCATCTCTGCAGATGTCCTCCATGAGGCACATGTCCTGGAAAAGGCCAGAGAATGAGCCTGTGTGTTGAATCTTGAACTAGAATGGAAGAGGTCAATAAACAAAATACCAGTATAGTAACACTGAAGGAATATAATTAGTCACCACATTCTTGACTTGCACTCTCTGGTATTTCCATTGTAAACATGGATTGTTTTCATCAAGCATAAGGACAACCTTATGGATGCATGTGGATACAGCTGTGTGTCCTTGTGTAAGTGACAAGCATCAAGGATCTGATCACTGAGGCTGACATCGTGCAAGACAACTAAACCATTTAAGAGCCCAGTAGAAAAACAGCCTCTTTTTTACCCAGCCAGTTTTTGCCAGATTAGTGGGTTTGGTTACTCTGCTGAAGCCACCAAATGCTAAAGCTAATACAAGTGAAATGGCTCAAGCAAAGACCCTCTTTACAGCACCTGCTGATGTAGCTCAATCCCTTTGCATCTCCAACCTGGGAGCATCTTCCAAGGGGGACATTTTGTTGGTAGCATTGTTGAGCAGCTGTTTCCCCTTGCTTGCCCTGCACCCCATACCACCTGTCTGTGGGGCTGGCACAGCTGTTAGTTCAGCCAGGCAGTGAGCTGTGTCAGGGAACATCCCTGTGCTGGGCTATTTCCTAAGGCAGTTTACTGCATGGTTACACAAACAGTTGGGCTGGTGCAACTCAGGAGGCTGCAGGGAGGCACGGCTGATCAGCTGATGGGGACAGGGTAAACAGCAACTGCTACAGCCAGTTCCAGAGCAGTAGTGAGACCAGAAGCCAAACCACAGGCTCAAGTTATGTACAGTCCTTTCCATTGGCTTCAGTGAACAGCAGTTAGTCACCCTATTGCAACCCCAAATCCTGGTAAGACTGAAATCAGTGAACAATTCTTTTCCCCATGGTTTCAATTTATTTGTATTTAGAGTAAAAAACTTCCCTAAGTTTTGATGTTATGTATGAAGGTCTCATCTGAAGGTATTTGGAGTGGCTACTAAAAGACCATTTGGGTAGCAACCCGTAGATTTTTATCCCACTTCCTGTCTCATTCACCATGGTCTCTGTTGTGACTAGGGATGATGTAAAATAATATGACAGCAAGTTCATTCAGTCTGAACCACAGGAGAAATTAAAAACCACAGCTGACAGAGGCTCTTATGCACCCAGGTCAGCTGAGAACACAGGCTGGGAAAAAAACACCTGATGCCTGGGACATGTCCACTAAAAGAGAACAATCCAGTCCTCTTCTTCCTCATGCTAGGCCACATACTCTATGATTGTGTTGTTTTAGCAGCTGTGTAGAGAAAGTCCCATGCTGGGGCCCTAAAAGCCATATGGACTTGGCCATCTGGTTAGGTCACATTCATAAAGAGCCTCTTGCATTAAACCAAAATTAAGAACTACTCTCCAAATCCATCAAAGGAAGTCCAGCATGTGGCTGTTAATACAATGGGCCCGTTAGGTGTGCAGGTCTTGTCTATAGCAGGACTGCTAAAACCTCATTTATTTTTGACTTGTTTTGAATCTTGGTGCCCACTATCCAGTGCAAGTATCCAAGTTTTGGCCAGGAACGCCCTAGGTGTGGAGATACCAAATGATAATTTTTGCATTAACCTGTGAGGGCTTGGTTCTTTGGAAGGTTTCAAGCACTCCTAGAAAAAAATCAGAGAAAACAGCTTGATGTCTCTGGCAGGAAGATTTGTTTTGCAGTCCCTATATCTGAAAAATTCCTACAATTGCACCTAACCTAACAGAAAAGCACTGAGGATTGGTTAGTGTGTGCAAAGCCCATCAGTGTGTACATGGTGAAGTCTACAACCCTGAGAAAGGAAGGAATGAGGTAGCCCAATAACTCTGCAGAGAGTCAGTAACATTACCTAATCTATAGTACAGCTGCACCACACTGGGTACTTGCTATAAACACACTGCCTTATCACCTGTTCATTGGGAAGGGTGAACTAGTGTGCCTAAAATAAGAACAGGAATAAAATTGTGTCCTACAGCACTTCCACCTTACCTCCAGTTATGCTCCAGCGCTCCCTGTCCTGAGTGAAATGAACTCCCAGAGGTTGGTTCCCCCCACCTCGCATTGTAGTATTAATTATTTAATTGAACAAAAAGAGGGAGGATGAAAATAACGCAGAGAAATGGAGGTTTGTGCTGTGTTTCAGCAAAAGTTTCCAAGCTGACATACAGCAATAAATATCAGGGACCAGCTGCTTCCTTTCTTATGTGAGTCTGTGTGAAGATGGCAATTCCTTCCAGATCTCCCCTGGAAAACATTGGATCAGACCATTATTTAAAAAGAAATAAAGGATGTCAGCAAACAGAGGTGGACTTTGCATTACTTCCATCTCATTTTCCCCTTTACAGTCCAAGTTCTGTGGCTGCATTCATGGGGACTCATGAATCCATCTGGCCTACAGAGGCTTTGCTTCCACTGGAGTTACATCCTGCTTCCCACCACCATGCAGAAAGAAGGGGACCAAACATCAAAGCATAGCACAAGGGTTCAGCAGATGTTAGTTCTCAGTCTGTAGGGCATGTTACGTGTCACATCACTGCTGCTCATGTGTACTGTGAGGGTAAGAGCACCTTGTCACCTCTGGAGGATACTCCAAGCTCCTTAGAGATAGGTAGGTAGACCATCACAGGTAGAGATGCTTAGGAAGGGCACAACTCCAGGCATCTTAAAACTGCAGGCAACAAGAGCTTTATGTATTATTTGGATGATTATATGGCAGGTGATAGGATGTGCTAGAAATTGTACAAACTGATAGGGTAATATAGTCTCTGTCACTGGGGAACATGTTTAAAAGATAAAAGAGATGAGTCTGGGGGAAGGTAATACTCTGTCTTACAACTATGTACCCAGGTAATGATGAGAGTTCTTGTACATGCTTGTAGATCTCACCCAGAAAAATACACTTGTAGCAGAATTGGTAATCTTGGCTTTCCTATTTGGTTGTGTTTTGTTTAGAAATCCAGTTTTTGAGTCAGAACAGCTCATCAGAATAGAAATGAGAAGGAGGGGAAGGACTAATCAGTGAGGGGATAAGAAAATAAGATGGGAATAAGGAAGGAACAGAAAGAAGATGAGTGTAAGAGGAATAGAAAAGCTTATCATTCGAGAACATTAGCATGGGGAGATTACAAAGTATGGAGTTAGAAGTGCAGTGTAAAGCAGGGACAATTGCCATTGGTAGTTTAAGAAAAGAATGAAAAATACCCAGAATTTTAAATATGTAAATGTTGGCTTAATGAGCTCTAGAGGCATCAAAAATAAACTGATGACCACTGGGACTCAGAGAGGGACACTACCTTAACAAGGACAGCAGAGGATGCTGCCACCCCCTCCCACACTGCTTCCCATCAGCAGCTCCCTTTTTAAAGTCTATTCTTATTTTAGTTCCTCCTAAGACCACCTGTCTTGAACCAAGCAGTCCTGCACCCCAGTGCTGAGAAATGTGCAAAATACAGAGTAAATCTGTAAATTCATTTGCAGTTGTCCTTTATTCCAGTGAAGTCCCAAACCAAATCTGGATCTGTTTGAGTTTCAAGAGGAAGTGATGCCAGGGACAGGAATTTCTCAGGTGCAGTTTTCCTAACTTACTAAATAAGCTATCACTAAATAGTTCTCCAAAGTCATTTCTCCCTGAGCAGTGCAAGAAAGCCAGGCCTGTCCGTCATAAGACATCCCTCCCAAATCTTAGTTTCTTCCTTACTTCTACTAGAAGTGACACACCATCCATTCTCTGATTTTTCTCCTTTCTTTCCATTTCCTATGCACACGCACCCTTTGGTCTGTAATCAGTCCTAAGGAAGCTCTTTGGTATTCAGTGATGCCTCCTACTTGGATCACTCTGCATCCCCATTATCCCCAGTGGAGCAGGCAATGGACATGAACTGGTGGGTGGGGGATCTGTGCTGCTGAACATTCCTTGCCCAAAATACAAGGGTGGTGGCACATGCATGTGCTGTGGCCTGCTCAGCCCATGCCATGCTGGCCAGTGGCTTCTGTTGCATTCTCCAAAATGAACCCTTCCTTCCTCCTCCCATGTGGGGAGTTCACAGCAGCTGGAGTTGAAAGTTTTTAATTCCCACAAAAAAAACAGGGGTGTATAAACTCGAGGTGACATTGTTTTAGCTGTGTTGTGTTGGCCCATCACACAGATGAAGGTGTGTTTGACTGTGCTGACTGCTCTTACAGCATTATCTTAAGTTCTGTGATATCAGGTGATGTTGGTAGGGGCCAGCTGTTGAAATCAGATGATCATATGTTAATCCCATCTTTCTTTTTCCTTTCTTAAAGCAAGCTTGTGGCAGCAAAGTAAGGGAAGCCTGACAGCATGGCACAAAGCCTGAAACATTTGAAGGCCCATAAAACACACTTCAAATGAACGCGTTTTGTAAAATCTCATTAGTTTTTGAGGCTTGATTCATGACAGCTGAATCCTCAGGACTGGCAATATTCATATAATGTAAAAGAGCTATAAACATTAAAGAAGTAAAAATGCACAAAGCTTCAACATCAGTCACCAGCTGCAGCCAAGCTATGGCTCATTAGAATTTATTGCAGCGTCTTCAAGCGGAGCAAGTGGTGAAGTGGTGCTATTACTTCTGATTACAAATGGACTAGGTAAGAGCATTGGTGCTATAAACACCCCATTATAGAATGGGCTGCACACTATAACACCTACTATATTAATAACATTCAATTCTTCAGATTTAAAAATAGTGCTCTTAGGAAGAAAAGCAATTGCATTCTAGTCTGACACCTAAAAGGAAATGTGGGAAGGAGATAACTGTAACTGGCACAGCTAATAATGGATTATGATGTTACTCTCCTGGGAACTGGAGGGAATTGTCCTGCACTTTAGATTGGAACTAGCCTGATTTCTCAAACATAAATCTATGTTAATCCTTCTGAAAGCTTAAAAAAAAAAAAAAGCACAGGTGAGCTTTTGGTTCCCATGGAGCTCCTCTGTGCCATTTTGATGGAAGAAAAGGATCAGAAAGCTGCCTCTATGGTTCATCTGAAAGCATCCCTCTGAAAAGGGAACCAGAGACATCCCTGCTACCTACCCCACACACAGTGTCTCCACACCTGCTGATGACAGGAAGAGGCTGGAGCAACCCTTTGGTAGGCTTTACCTAACATAATGATCCCGCAAGGCCTTTGGCAATTCAAAGATTAGAGGGCTTAGCTGAACACAGAAGCTGCACCAATTTAACTTGTATCATGGCTTTGATTTGCAGTCCCAGAACCAGTTGAAGGTGTGGTTTCACAGGTTCCTAGGTCTCTGTTCCCATCCCCTTGCCAGAGGTCTGCCTCTCCCAGCAGAGCTGGTGGCCCTTGCCCTGGGTGTTCATCTCAGCTGGTTTTGTGCAAAAAGCCCCACACACCTTCCCACAGACCTGCCTTCATCAGCCACTTGTGGGAGGACACTGGACTTTTGCCCTGGAGGAGCTGTGGCACAGGGAGGCTTGTTTCTGCCAGCTCACAGCAGGATGATGACAATAGCACAAACACTGAGTAAACACCTGAGGAGGGGACTCCTCCAGCATAGCAGCAAGGGTTGTCAGACTTCATCAGTCAGCACAGCTGCTCCACAGCCCCAGGGAGTTCAAACCCTTCCTCTCCCACACCCCAGCATTATGTCCAAGCCACATGACTGTGGGATAGCTGGAGAGGAAGGGAATGCTCTCTGTCTCATCCCATGATTTTTTAACTATTAAAAAGAAAGAAATCAAGATTCAGGCAGGAGGAGCAAAGTAAGGCTTTAGGTACCACTTCCCACTGGTGGATCTCAAAGGGGTTTTGGAGGTAGATAGTTTTCAACCCTTTGCATAGGCACTGCACTAATAGCATTGAGTATATTGTTTGGTCTCATGAAGGTCATCGAGCAAGCAAATGGCAGAACTGGGAAAAAATGTTACCTTAGACCCTTTCCAATAGCCCACATAGTTCACAGTGCCTCCAACTATGAACTCCTCTGGTAGAGATAGACCATAGTTAAATGTTTGCATAATCCTCCTATCCCCTATCCAGGCATCAGATTTTAACCAAACCTGTCCTATCCCTGCCTAGGCCTCCTTCCACCACTCAGATCATGCACAAAGGGCCTTCCATGACTGCACTTGCCCTCATACATCCTGGAGGAGTGGGGTGGGACATATTCATGCTTCGAGACATACCAGTTTATTCATCCCAGACCAACCTTGCATCTTTGGTTAAATTGATGAGACTTTACACATGGGCTACAACAAAAAACCCCATGACCTCTGGGAAATAAAATGGCTGAAGAGGGGCCTAAATGTTTGTTTAAACCTTTGTTCTGTCATTTTTTCCGGCTAAGTAGTTCATGAGCACAGCTGAAGATCCAGCCTATTTTGTAGCAAGTGTAGATTTAATAAATCTGTCTCAACTCCAGTTGTACAATGAGAAGTTGTTATAATGGGAGGAAGTCGGCTGAGACAAAAGTTCTAGGCACAGCTAGATGAGAAAATAGCTACAGCTTTTTCTAAAGAGCCAGTGAAATAAAATCACTAGCGGAAGTACTCCACAACCCTTCAATACAACAAACTATGTAGGCAAGCAGTACAAGCAAAGATTACATCATTGCCAGAAACAACCAAATAGCCCCATCAAGGTAATTACCAAGTATGGGGGAAACAACTGGATCAGGATACAGGTAAATACTGCTAAACCAGAATACTGAGCATGTTATCCTGGAAAACAGAATGGGAGCATTTCAAGGCATATGTTAATTCATCAGCTCTCACCATTATTCTTGATCAGTAGTGCTTGTGTTTCAGTGCTGTCTTGGGAAGCTGTGAACATCAAAGCCCAGACATACACACACACATCCAGGTCCACCAGATCTACCAGGCAGGTATGAATCTCCAGCAAGCAGATGATAACAAATAGCAGGAAGCCCAGGAAAATACATCTTAAGCCAGCTCTGGGAACAGGAATCAAAGCCACAGTTTAAGTTACTTTGATTCAGCCCCTGTGTAGAGACTAGAAACTGAAAATCAAAGTGGGGCTTGGTACCTTTTTAAAGGAGCTAATTCACCACAGCCTAAATGAAAAGAGTAGCTCCCACAGAAGTGCAGGTATAAGAGATGTGAGAAGCTCTTTTCTGTTTTCAGAGCTGGTTAGGCAAAGAAGTTGACTTTGAAATGTGTGGTGCCACAATGTAATTGCTTGGTATAAACGGGTATGCAGGAGCAGTCTGCAAATGAACACAGGGCTTCTTCCTGAGACACTGTTTCTGCTTGGAGAAAAAGTGCGGGGATTCTTCAGCTGGGCACCAGGGTACCTGGTGGAGTTGCAAGGCTGTGGGACAGCTCCAGTGGCACCCAGTGGGGCAGGTGACAGAGCATAGCCAGCAGTCACCAATTTCCACCAAGATCTTCACACCAATGAATCTGTGATTCACCCTTTGGGTGTTATTGTTGTTCAAGTTACCAACAAAACACTGTGAAGAAACCAGCTCTCCCCAAAGTAACTGGGCGTAGGTGGCCATCACTGCGGGGATACTTGGCATACTAGTGTCATATAGCTGCAAGTTTTCCAGACAGGCACAACTCTTCCATGTAATTTTAGCTGCAGATTCCCCAGCTTCATCTTCCTCACCCAGCAGCAGTACCCCAAGTACAAGGATGCAGAGGAGAAGCAGAAGGAGTGGGCCACTGGCCCACCACTGGCCCACAGAACGTGCTTCAAGATGTGAAAAGACACTTTTTCACATGCAGTTACCTGAGAGATATTGCATCACTCAGCCTATTCAAAAGGACACAGTCATCACCATCCAGAAAGGTGTTTTCAGGGCAGCATGTGGAAATCCCCAGGTCTTGGAGTGTTGTTAGTGTCACCTATGAGGGTCCCTAATTTCAGTGGTTTGGCACAACCCTTGCTGTTGTTATTCCTGAGCCAAAGGGATGTGTTTGTACTTAACAACTACAGCCAGGTGCAGGTAACTGGGTGCAGCCCTGGCCTCGGTGGGTCAGACCACCCAAGAACAGGATCCCTCCTGCTTGCCTGGACCAGTCCCATCTTGGGCTGTACCACTGATGGTACCTCAAGCCCCACAGTGTTCCAGTACAGCTTCATTTAGGAATGTCTGCTCTACTTCAGGCCTTCTGAAAACCTCACAGAGATCTTAGCTTTACAGTGTATGCAATTCACCAATTGTCACCTTACTCCACTGCCAAGAAAAAAAGGATTGCCATCCCACTTAAGAGTGTCATTAGCACTTCCAGGGTTTCTTCTGTAGTTTCTAGAAGGTTCTGTGAGCACCCTCTCTATGTGGCTCAGTAATGTGTTGGTGGGACATCTGGACCACCATTTAATGGCTGTAGGATCAGTGACAGCCAGCAGTGCAGTGCTGTTCCCCATCACCACAAGCTGTATGGAGACACCAGCCAGGCTCTGTGAGCTAAGGGTGATCAGTCCCCCCACTGCACCAGAGAGAGAGGGACTAGCCTCAGCTGGAGACCAGGCTTTAGATGTTATAAGGCTGGCTTAGCAGCCTGTGTTCATCCATCAGAGCGGCAATTTCCAGAGCATGTGTCAGACAGCCCTCCTACACTGATGCTGAGAGCAACACCTTGGATACAGGCCTGATATAATACTAGGAATATTTGTCATGATTTATGGTATGCAGTATCACTGATGCAGTGACATGACCTGATGAGCTGTGTGAGATATCTCCTTTGCTATGATGTGCAAGTTCTGCATGCTTGGCAAGCTTTTATTAATTTTAAATAAAATGGGGGATGTCAATTAACTGTGGGAAATATGTCAGCCTTTGTTAATGCACTTTGTACTCCTTTATTAATTTTTCATACTGCCATGGATGCAAGTCTGCTTGGGGGAAATAGCAGTCGTACACAGTGTGTTTCCCTGCAGGGTCCTGTGTTGGGAGGCAGGGAATGGAGAAGAGGGGGAGGCTCTCTGTTATTGCTCAGTAAGATTTTCAAAGTACCTGAGTACACACACAAGTGTATAAAACTGTGCAATTTGTGCATAATCAGTTTGAGTGCCTGAGTGCTGGCCTGTGGGGCCTCTCTCCCTGCCTGCAGCATCATTCCAAAAGCTTAGGTTCTTTTCTAGGTCATGATCAATTTTATATATTGGACTACATGTTGGATAATGCAGGTACATTTTAAAAAAAAAGTAAAATTCAGCTTTAAAATTACAAATATTAGACAAAAGTTTTTTTATCCCTGGAAAGTACACAGTGATGCTTTAGTGCTGTGCAAACAGAGGGCCTAATAAAGGACGAGGGAGATTCTGGTATACAGAGCTGAATGCTCTTGGCATGCTGTGGAGAGTCTTCCAATGTGTGTGACCAGCTTTCCTTTCCCAGAATCTTGGGAACTGGTGTGACATGGCTCTGTAATCTGCTCACAACATCAAAGATGGATGAACCTCCATGAACAATTTTTGCACTGGTTGTTTGATAAGGGAAAGATCTGTCTTGCATTCCCTGGACTCTGCTCCTCCCAGAGCATCGCACCCTTGTCCTGGACATTTCCACATTTCTCAGGGCTCAGGTAAAGTCACCAAATGTTTCTTTCTTTGTTTTTCCCTTTCTTTGCTCTCAGATCCTCTCAGGCCCAGATCCTGAGATCTGTGATCTTAAGAAGTGTGAATCTGGGAAGGAGCAAAGTCAAACCCCTGAATTTTGCAAGAGTGAACTTCCAACTCTTTAAGGAGTTGGTGAATAAGATTCACTGGGAAACTGTCCTTAAGGACAGAGGTGATGACCAGCACTGGCAGCACTTTAAGGCCCCTTTTCTTAGAGTGCAAGAGTGCTCTTCCAGTGTGTAGGAAATCAAGCAAGGCAGGCCAAAAACTGGCATGGATTTGCTCCTCAGACTGAGTAAGAAAGAAATGCACTGCCAGTGGAAGCAGAGACAGGTGACCTGGGGAGAGTACAGGGACACAGTTCATATGTCTAGGAATGGGGTCAGGAAAGCCAAAGCAAAGCTGGAACAGGACTTGGCAAGAGAGGTAAGGAATTACAAGAAGGGATTCCATAAGGACATAGGTCAGAAAAGGCCAAGGAGAGTGTAGCCCCCGTGATAAGCAGCTGACATGGACAAGGCTGAGGTAGTCAATGAATTTGTGTTTCAGTCTTCACTGACAGTCAGGCTTCCCACTTCTCTCAAGTCCCTGATCCTCTGGGTAGGTGTAGGGGGAGTGAAACCCCTCCCTCTATAAGTGAAGAGCAGGTTCAGGATCACTTAATGAAGCTGAAAAGCCACAAGTCTATGGGACCTGAGGAGATAAATCCAGGGTCCTGAGGGAACAGGTCAATGTTGTTGCTAAGCCACTCTCCATCATATTTGAAAAGTCATGGTGGTCAGGTGAAGTCCTTGGTGACCAGAAAACTGGAGACATCACTCCCATTTTCACAAATGGAAATAAGGAAGATCCAGGGAACTATAGACCAGCTGAACCTGGGAACACCACAGTGAAGAACCCATTAGAAGATCTGCTAAAGCACATAAAAGACAAGGAGGTGTCAGCCAGCACATCTCTATTGAGAGAAAATCATGCCTGACCAATCTGGTGGCCTGTGTTGGAGTGATGGCAAGAGTTGATAAGAGAAGACCAAAAGACACCAGTTATCCTGTCTTCTCTTGGGCCTTCGGTACAGTCCAACATAATTTCCTTATCTCCAAATTGAAGAGACATGGATTAAATATGTGGACCATTTAGTGAATAAGGAATTAGCAGCCAGATAAGGAATGAGTGCAGCCAGAGAGTTGTGATCAATAGCTTTATGTCTAGGTGGAGGCCAGCAATGAGTTGTGTCCCTCAGGGCCTTGCCTTGGGACCCGTGCTCTTCAGCATCTTCATCAGTGACACAAACAGTGAGATCAAGTGCACCTTCATCGTGTTTGCAGATGACCTGAAGCTGAGCAGTACAGTTGGCACAAAAGAAGGACAGGATCACATCGGTGGGGACCTGAACAGACTCACGAAGTGGCCCATGAGAACTTCCTGAAATTCAGCAAGTCCAAGTGCAAAGTGCTGCACCTGGTTCATAGCAATCCCAGATATAAGAACAGATTGGAGGAAGTCATTGAGGTCAGTCCTGCAGCAAAAGACTTAGATATTCTCAGGGATGAAAAGCTGGGCATGAGTCAAGAGTGTTGTGCTCACAGCCCAGAAAGCTGACTTCATCCTGGGCTACATCAAAAGAGGTGTGGCCAGCACACCAAGGAAGGTGATTGTCCCCCCTGCCCCACTAGGTCCCCACCTGGAGTACTGTGTCCAGCTCTGGAAGCTTTAGTACAAGAAAGATATCAACCTGTTAAAGTGGGTCTAGAGAAGGGCCATGAATATGGTCAGGGGAATAGAGTACCTCTGCTACAAAGACAGGCTGAGGTTCTGCCTCAGCAAGTAGGAGATAGTAATGAATTTGAGATCCCAGAGAAGGCACTGTGCTTTGGACACCTGAAATGCTGCCTACCTCCCTTGCAGGCCTGCCCTGAGCCCAAAGGGCCTTTAATACTGCTTTTTGATGGATCTGAAGGCTCATGGAAGTAACCTTACCAAAGCCTCACTAACAGGACCCTGCAGTGTATGTCCTGCTTGGACTCCCTGCACTTCTTCTGAGACAGAAATGTCACTTAAAAATTGTTAGCAATAAAAAATGCTTGTGTGAGTATTATAGGGTTATGTGCTCACCAAGGTGTGCTGGGGAGACAGGAAAGTGGGCTGTATGAGGATTGTGCATGGTGATGAGGGGGTTGGGAGAGAGGCAGAGAAGAGGATGAAGGGCTGGCTGTGAGGCATGCAGGCTCCTTCCTGCATTCCATGTTTGTAGGGAGGGAGACTGTAATGTGGAGTTGTTCCTCAGTGCCATGAACCAGTCTCAGGTGGAGATGCCATGGGTTGCACCCTCCTCTCCAGCCACAGCTGTGCTGGCCTTGCACCCCGGGACTGCAGGGAGCTGGGCTGGCTGAAATCTAATTGTCTTCAGAAAAACAAGCTCCCCTACCCAGTCCTTGTGTCATTGCACTGGTACCAGTGTTAGTGCTGGGATGGGAGACAACAAGGGTGTCTGGAGCCCCGAAATACACCAGCAGGGTTGTGTCCCAGCTTGGAAGGCTCCTGGAAAGACATCTGGCTCCTGGCTGACTTCTTTCTTTGTCCATCCAACGTGCAGTGTGGTGCTGAAGGGGTGCTCACTTCTCAGAGGCCACAGGCTTGTTAATAAATCAAATGGCTGGGGGCTTCTTCCCTGGCCCTAAAGGCAGGTGGCTAAACTCTCCTCATCCATCCTGCCTCTTGGGGAATGGTCCCTGGATTTTTCATATCCCCCAAACTGGACTGGAACCAAATCATGCTGGAGAGTGATCTAGTAGCAGGTAAATGGCATGACAGGGCAATGAGATGGCTCCGGAGAGTGAATGTCAGAATGCAGGATTCAGCTGCAACACAACATGGAGTTATGGGAGGAGGCCCACAGGGAACCACCAGTTGCCACAGGGCAACTTATCCTGAAGGGTTATTCAAGGTTCTCTGAGATGCAGTGCACTCTGTAAGTACAGATACCCTCCTGGCCCCAAAGTAAATATGTATCTGTAAAAATACCGTGCATTTCATAGGTGACATTGCTGTAAGGAGCCGTGCCTTCCAGTGTTCTGCAGTGTTTGGATAGCCCAGAGACCTGAGAGATGCTGCACAGCCTGCTCTGTGAGGGCCTTTGTGGCAAGATCTTCAAATGTCCTGGCCTCTCCACGCTGATATTTAAAAGTCAATTGTATTCTGAAAAGTTACCTTGATAGGGATGGTGAAAATTCATCTTTCTAATCAACAGATTTGCCCAGCTAACAACAGAAAATGTTAATTTCCAGATATGCCAGTTCAGGGTAAGTTCATCTGAGAAAGCAAGAACTGTTTTTTCTGTGTCCCACCCTCAGTAGTAAGGGCTGTGTAAAAAAGGCTTCAAATACTGCAAATGTGACTGGAGTTGGAGTAGAAATATGCTATCTTGGGTGAGGAAGTTTTGCAGCCTTAGCTGGCATAAGATGTAGCAAATCCTTATTATAGTGAGTGAATTCCCCAGATGTGCCTGGGAACAAGTCAACTGACTACAAAATACCTATTTATCCACCATCACTATTTAGAGTAAAACTGCACTTTGAAGTCTGGAAGGCACTTTCGCAATTGAGGGGTTTGCCCTGATGTCCTTGGCCAAAAATAGTGGCTTATTTTTGTCCTGCTAACACATGCCAGCTGGCTGCCACCCTCCATTCCTGATGCAGCTGCATTTCAGTCTTGCTGTTTATGTAAAGTTTGTGCAGTGTGATTTCGGGCCCTTTGGGATGAAATGTAGGATGTAAATATAAAGTCTTATTTCCAGTGTCTTTCTGTAGCCATTAAGGGCCCAATTCATCCCACCATGCAGGGGTTTGCACCAAGATTTATTTGGCCAAACAGATGCAGATCCCAGCATCATCTGGCACCTAATGGGTTCAGTATCTGGAGGAGGCTTCCATTAGCAGCTTCTGGAAACACCTCAGTGTTGCTCAGTGTCCCAGCACTCAGCCCCAGCCTGGCCCAGGATTTGGAACATCCATGTGGCAGAGGGTTTTGAAGACAAGGGTTTAGTTTGGCATTTTACTACATAAACTTGTTGTGTGCTAACATATGGGAATCTGGATTTGGAATTTTGCATATTCCTTCACACTAGGCTGTAGGATAGTTTGGATCCATGTGGTAAATTTGCCAACACAGCTGAGCAAGTGATAAGGAATAGGGTGTGCTGCAGCCATCTAAGTGCTTCTCTTGCAAGGTCAGATATCCCCATAACTGGGAATAATGTGCAAATATATTGCTTTTACAAAGAAATAAACCCTGCTGAGGAATTGGGAGAACTGTGAATGTGGTCCAGTTTGATTATATCTTGCCATCTATTGACAAGTATGGGCCTATCCCAGAAAATATGCAACACATATCCACAATTCACACTACACTATACCAAATACAACATTTGCAACATAGGAAAGCAGATGATCTTCAAGATATAGCTGCCTGTTTAAATAGTATCCTGAATATTTATCCATAAGAATTTAATGTCACTTCATCTATAGAGAGAGTGGAAAAAATGTGGGCAAATAAAGAAAGGTAAAGGCAAAGTTTGAAAATCCAGGGTGAAAAACTCAAGGGTCTAGGATCACATACCCACAATAGCCTCCCAGCAGTTTAATCAGGGATGTTCAGCCTCCCTTGACTGCAGCAGAAATTACATTGAACAAGAAATTTCCCTGAGATTTTAGAAGCTACAAAACATGGAGCAGACTTCATGTGCTTTAACAGGAGGTGAAGTTGAATTTCACCTGTGTCCAGCCAGCACCAAATTCTGCCAGCCCAGGCAGAGCCTGTGACATGGAATCACATCCCCATATTTGTGAGTTGGTAAGCAGAATAGTTTGCAGACTTCCAGCTACACCTCCTGCAGATGATTCCACTCAGGTGAATGTCTCTGCCTTCAAGAGCAGCAATGTGGGGCAGACCTGAAAGTGGGTCTTTTTCCCCATAAGTCTCTCTCTTTTGCAATGAATTCAGTTTTCACATGTGCAATAGCAGATACTCTCAGGTTAAACCCTTCATGCACATTTTGAATTGGCACTGCAGCCACACAAGAGGCAGGAAAGGGGAGCTGCCTTAGACAGAGGCTGCTGAGGATCTCCCTGTCAAAACTCAAACACGAAAGGACATTTGTGGACTTCTGTCCCAGGCAAGAAAAATTGCCCTCAGAAGGAACTTGCTGTGCCTGGTACAAAATGCTGATGGTTGCCCATTAGAACAGGGAGGTCTGCTCTGGCAGTCCTCCTTGCTTCTGAGAACACCTTGGTCACCAACAAAGCTCCTTGTAAACATTGGGACACCATTTTGACAATGACCAGACAGGCTTAAGTCTTGAAATCAAGACAGGCTTGATTTCTCAAGACAGGCTACTGGGACTTCACAAAGCAGGTGGAAATACTGCACCAAGAATTAAAACCGGGACCTGCTGAATTTACAACAACCAGCAAGACTAACCTGAACATTGAAAAGCAGAGTAAACGTAATCCAGATCTCCAGGTCTCCAGATGACATCCTGCTGCATTTATGGGATGATGCAGCCATCCTGGAGAATGGACTCTCTTTTCTGAAGGCAGAGGAGACCATGCCCATCAAACCTGGATCAGCGCCATCCCCAGCTCCACCTGCTGTCAACGCCCACCAAAGCCCATGTAATCACCTTTTGCAGCGTCCTTGAGCCTGACTGGATTCCCATTGGGCTCCTGCAGTATGGGCTGGAAGGTGAGATCTGCTCCCAGTGCTATTCTCAACCAGCAGCACAATGTCTCTTGTTTTCCCCTTGCAAATTCAGAGAAAGAGGGAAATTACTTGATTTCTTCAAAGGTGCCCAGGACTGTTTGAGGCTACCCAATCCCGGGGAAGAAAATGGAGGTGTTCTGTACCTTTTCCCATTTTCTCTGTATCTCCATGCTCATTACTGCTGCACCAAACCTAGAGCATATTAGCTAAAAAGGAATTGCAGAGGAATTTGCAGAGGAGCTTAGGAGACTATTTTGGGTCCAAATGAGCTCAGAACCAGACTGTAATGATGATGTTCACAGACCTCCAGGACTGGAGTGACTATAATCCCCATGCTGGTCCTTTGGCTCTAATCTGGCACTGTGAAATGTCAACCTGTCCTTAAAACAAAACAAAAAATTTAAGTATTGCCAGAACCCTGTCATACTCGGAGAGAGATAAAAGACTGCACTGCATATTACCTGTGCCTTACTGCTACAGAGGTTGCTGCTTCACTCATGGTGAGCACATCACCATCACTGAAGTATGGGACTGGTGCCAACTTGGCACATTTCTCGCAGAAGTGCACAAAAGGGGAAAAAAAAACAAACAAAAAACTTTTTAAAAACCCCTCTTCCTCTCCCAGGAGCAATCCTAGCTCTCTTTTTCTCTCCAGGATTCCCTCTCCTCCTTACACTCACAATGTTTTTACCTTTTTTTTCTCTGTTTAGAAAGGAAAAGTTGTTAATCCCCATGGGAGTTACAGGGCAGCAGGTGGTGCACCGAAGGCTGCCGAAGGTGCAGTGGTGTGTAGTTTGCCTATCTCTGGTGTCAGCTGGGTTTAGGATGAGTCAGGAAGATAAGTTAGGTAACAAACAAGTGGGAGAGCTAACAGACCAGTTGGTAGCATGGCAAGGGTGCGTCCGCTGCTGACTCAGACCTAATCAATGTCTTATCATTTCTCACGCCTTCCAGCTCCAGCATCAAACCTCTAAGGGTTCTCATCAGGGGATTAATTCCTCCTTCTCATCTTCATCAGGAACATGCACTTGAGCCCTCTGCGTGGGAAATAGACACATCTTCTCCATGTGCCAGAAACACCCAGCCAATGATCACACCCATCAGCTAATGGATGGACAAGTATTCCAGCCAGTTGTACCTAGGTACAGAATGCAGATATATTATCAGGAGCCCAAGGAATTATGAGATATATTTTATAATGGAATAAAGAGATTGTAAAGGAAATGAAACCTCAAAGGAAGAAGATCAGACATCCTGCAGACAAGCAGAGGTACTTAGGTGGATGCATATTATGCTTAAACACACGTCCATAAGAGGCAGCTGAGTCCCATGTCACAGAATAAGATCATCCCTTGGTGTCATTCTATGAGAGCTACGAAGATTCACCTGAAGATCCATTGTGAAGGCTGGAAGTCATGTTGTCAAAGGACTTGTCCTGAGAAAAAAAGACACAGGATGAATGCTATCCCAGTGCTCTCCATGTGAACCTTGTAATCTGGAAGGGAGCTGTAAGGCAAGACTCTCCAGCACCAGGCTCAAGTAGGGCCCTCTTTAGCTCCTTGGTGGCACACATGGGCACCTCCTAATGCTCTGCCTTGTCCTTGTCTTTTTCCTCAGCTGCTCTCTATGGCCCTTGACTCTGGTCAGGGTTATGGTGGTTGCTGATTGCTGATGATCATTTCAGACAGACTTTTTATCTCCCTCAATATTTCTGACCCTGCCCCATCCTGGACATGGCTATAAATGATGTTCCTTCTTCATGTCTCGCCCCAGCTTTTGTTCTATTTTTCTCTCCCTCTCCCTCAGTCTCCAAAGTGCTTGGCATATGTCTTTCATCTACCTGGCATGGGCTCCATGAGTATGCAATGGGCACAGAAGCTAATTAGTGACTGATGCAACAGGGTTTTAAATTTAACCTCATGGTGCAGCCATGCCTTGAATGTAAATAAGGCATATGCTTTTTGGTGAACCTGTGAGGTCCTTTGAGAGCACTTCAGAGGAGACCAACCTGCTGCTCAGGCCAGGTGTGACCTCTGCAAAAAACCTCTGAAATACTCAGAAGACTTACTGTGTGCTACTCACACACTGCTTTGAAAATTTCCCTCAGTGCTCAACTGCTTGCAGCAGCAGAAGTACATGAAAATGTGAAAAGTGAAAAATTCACTATGAGTCTTTAGAAAGGGAGCTATAGGCAAATTTGGAGGAATTGGTCAAGCTTTTAGATGGCATCTATTTCTGACCCCCTTCCGGCCTTATTTACTAAAAGAAATTGAGTTCGAACAAAGGAAATAAAATCAAGGAAAAGATGCTTTTAAAGTGAAGTTATTAACAATAAATAATATGAGAAAACAAATCAGAATAAAATAAGTGCATCAAGATGATCTCAATAATCTCAACACAAAACCAGTTAATCCTTATAAGCATTAAGAGAGGCTCTTCAGGAAGCAGCTGTCCCTTTGGTTACAAACACACCAGAGTCAATTTAGTATAGAAACTGGAGCTGCTTAAATAGTTTACTTTTGAGACATTACTATCTAATGTTCACATCACAGAGCCAGTTATACAGCTCCCGTCTTAGATTTCCGTTCTCACATAGTAGGTAACCCTTTCCTTCCCTCTGCTGGAAGATTCCAACAGATGATAGATTTCAACAGAACAACTCTAATAAACAGAATTTTGACAGGTCTTATTAGCCAGAAACTATCTGAGGCAACAGCAAGGGCTCTTTTAGCACAAAATATTTTTTCGTTATGAGCCAACATTAAAATATTTTATTCAGAGTACAGATTTTAGGGACGGACACATGCCTGTATAGACACAGCAATGCTTTCATGGCATAGAGTGAAGTCTAAGAAAGTCCAGACATTTCCTAGACATCAAACAAAAATTGCAAACATCAATAAAGAAGCCACTTCCCAGAGGACTGGGCCTGGAGCTGCAATTGTGGACACAGCAGATATCCTCTTGGCTCAATGCTTCTCCTGCACAGACCTTGTTCGTGAGCTGGCTGGGAAGCAGAAGACAGGGACAACATAACCAGCAGAGTTTTGACAACTGTACTTGGGGGGACTGGAGAACCAGTTTTCTCTCAACAGACTCATTGACCTTAAAGGTAAGATATCCCAGACTGGTTCTTAAGATTTGTGTACTTTGCTTACTTGGACTGTGACATCTCCCTCCCCAGGCTGCAAGCAAATCTTCTGCAAGGACTGATTTGGAGCTACCCCAGATTTGAACTTAGCAAGTGGCAGGTTTGGGAAAGGTCCCATTTACATCTACATAATAAAAAGTATTTGGTGCCTTATAAAGCAGACACTGTACATCTGCAAACATTTCCCTAAGCCTTTGTTTCCCTCCCTCTCCCCTGTTTTGTAAGTAAAAAAAATTAACATGCAAGATGTTTCCTGAAGATTTTGGCATAGTCTTATCTGGATAAAAGGTCTCATAATGACTCTGTTGCCAACTTATAGAAATTTCAACACAAAACTATTCTATAAAAATAGCTGCTTGCCAGGGTTTGTTTATTTTCTTCTCAACCACTGCCTGACATTCCCTCATCTGCAAACTCAAAAATAAATGTGTACCATTTATTATTTCTGTCATCATTCTTCTCCTAAAGAAGGCAACTTACAGTCAGCATTCTATTTTGGAAATAAGCTAGAAGTCAAGCAGTTTGTGTCTTGTACACTTTTAGAGTAGCAATACTTGCTGGTTATTTCTTTGCTGACTTAGCCTTTGAGCAGTGCTGGGCATGCTGCCTGAAGCTTCCACAGCTGATTCCCAAACCTCCTGTACCCCACCAACAGCAGTACTTGCAGTAGGCTTTTGCAGAAGGAGTGACCTTGGGGCTCCCAAGGCGCTGGGATCTCACTACCATTCCCTGAGGAGACTGGCCTGGCTGAAGGGACAGGGACAGGGAGCAGGAGCTGAGCCCTGAGAGCTTTGCTCATGGGTGATGCTTCCTATTCCTATGCACAACCCTACTGATGGCACTGAGCAGCAGTGAGACAGTGTCATCCTGTGCCCCATTTTGAGGGAAAAGCAGAGAGAGAACGGACCCATCATGTTTCCCCCTCCACAGCTGGCTGTCTTTCTTTCCCAGATTTTGGAGAAGCAGTGGTGATAGTACCACTCCAATGCTGCCATTACACTACATAATAATATAAATGTATATTCTGTGCTCTGGAATTCTACATTCTTGGCCTTGCCTTGCCTGTCTATCATCCAGACAGTTTGGAATCTGAGGGTGAACAATTCAGTGGGTGTGGAAAGACCTACTTTTCTATTCTCCATCACAGACTCATTTTGTAACAAGGAAAAGAAGTCCAGAGCTACAGAGTTACAGAGAAGTGCCTAGTTAGCTCCTCCTTTGAAAACCAGACCCTAAACCTTCTGTGCCTGACCTCTCCATCTTCATTTAGTGAAAGAAGCACTTCCCTGTGTCCTGTTGAGAAATGTATTCAAAACTGAGGAGCATTTAATGATGGGGACAGATGCTTGCTGTAACCTGGGGGTTACTGTTTTGGCACATCTGGTTGCTCTTGGTGGGTCAGGACCACCCACACTGGTGGAAACTGAGCCTCTGCTGCCACACTGGCTTTGGGGGGAGGCTTGGGGAGCCGGGTGCTTTAGCTGGGTGAAGCAAGGGGCTGGAAATCAGCTTCACCCAGGGCTCATGGCAAGGGCAGCCCCAGCAAGAGGAGGCAGGCCCATGACTTCCTTGTTCCGAAGAGGGAAAGAGAAGATTCAGACCCAGTTGGCTGGTATAAACATTAAAGGGAATTTGCATGCTTATATTTTTTTCCTCAGAAAAAAATTATGCTGCTTTGGGTTGCCATGGTTCCTGGTTTCCCTGGTTACCTCTCAGTATGGAGTAGGGGATGAGAGATGAGGGGAGGGAAGGAGGAGCCAAAAAAGACAGGGGCCAATTACAAAGATCTCAAGCAAGGCAGATGACGTCAGCAGGCCTTTTTTCCCGGGAAAAAGAACAAAAAGCAGAATGGATGTTTCTTGGCAAGGACGGTGGCGTGTGTTTTGTACCCTTTGATGTTTTATAATTCAAAAAGGGGATAAGATTATACAACAAAATTAATCACCACTGAAAACCTACAGCCCACTGTTTAATACTTCCTTAAACTTAGAAGCAAGAGGATCATTGGTGAGAGAACCATGATGCAAAAGAAATCACAGCAATGGGAGTACCTGGGACCATGTGCAGATTAGCCAGCAAGGCCAGGCTGCTGGTAATGGCTTTTGCTCCAGAGAGCTCCAGCACAGCACTCCTGGCCAGCCCCATCGTGCAGAGCCTCATGCAGATCATCCCCTTCCAAAAATCAACAGGAGAATGTGTGCAAGAAAGGCTTCCTTACATGGCCAAGTCCCTAGTCCTTAGTGAAAATCCCATGCTGTTTTCAAGTGGTCAAGCTTTGAGTAAGGACTAAACCAAGCCTACATAAACCCTCTTTATACAACCACATGTTTCAGTGGTTGGACAAGAAATCCAATCTGACCCCAGTGGCAGGGCGCCAATAATCCTCTCACCTTTCTCTTAATATCCTGTGACTCAGTGATATATGTCAGGCCATTTAAACCCCAGCAGCAGAGTTCAGGTGCTGTGCCAATTATATTGAGTGGATGGGGAGATATTCTAGTTGAACAAGAAATAGGTCAGAGGAACGATTCAGCTAATACATTGTATTAATGAAAAGTTCTTTGGGGAGCTGTTGAGTTTGTAGTTCTGCAGAGAAGAAGGTCAGCAGGAGCAAAGAGAAGAATGGGAGTACCTGGCAGTAGACCTCAGCAGAGCAATCAACAGGCAGCTGAGAAGATGGGAAATAGGATGAACTGGGCACGTCTGGTCTTTGTGGCACAGACCCTGCTATAATGGCACTGAACAGTCTCCACAGGGCACGGAGGTGCTTGGGCTAGCTTGTGTTGGGGGCAAAACTGCTGCCCTGAGTTTCTCTGCCCAGGCCAAAACACAGTTTCTCCTCAAGGCTACTTAGCTGAGATACGGTGTCTAACCAGCACAGCAATATCAGCCTCCAGCCCTGGCCGTGGCTCACTCAGCACTGGGCATCTTTGTACAGCATTTCATTCACCCCACAGAAATATCTACATCCCTGTCCAAAATCTGCTGATGTCAAGTCTTTCCAGTGCTGGGCTTTGAATCAAGTCTGGTGTCTAGATATAGAGTTAGCAAAACTGAAATCATTGCCAGGAACACATAGAATCCTTAGGTTGCCTTCATTACCAGCTCACTTTGAAATGATTCCTAAGGACTGCTTCGTTGTGTTCTGATTGATGGAGTTTGGAAGTACAGGAGAGAGTTTCTCTGCAGAGTTGTGTGGCTGCATGTGTTCTACCTGTAGATAAACCAAGAGAAAACACACTTGCCAAAGGTACTAATGGCAGTCTATTGAATGTCTACAGGGACAGGAGGACATTACTGCATGTTGGGCAAAAATTACAAAAATGAGTAAACAAGGTATCTTTGAGGTTTTGTTTCTGTTAGTAATAACAGGTACCTTCAAAGTTATGTTGTCATCACTGCAAATGAAGGCATAGAGATTAGTGACATCTAATTTTAGGTGACTTTGAATTTTGATGATTTTGAAGTTAGATGACTGTTGCCCGCCAGAGGCGTAGAGAAGAGGGACTGCACACCTTGGAGCTGTCTCTCTCTTATGGGATAGGATAAAGCCTCTCCTGGTGGTGCCTGTTTCTCTCCATCATTTTCAGACAAAGCCTAGCAAACTGATTTTAGTTATCTGACTGCTGAGTGCACCGTGTCAGATGTACAAGGTCCACCAGTAGTTTTCTGTGATGGCTGTTGACAAAGCAGTGTACCCTGTCTGCAGAGCTCCTGCTGATTGTGCTCAGGCCTGAAACTTCTCCTGGCAGCTATGGACAAAACTGATGCTGGCAGGAGATGGGCAGGGGAAGGAACACCTCCCTACAGAGAAGACATTTTGGATTTCTTGTTTCTCATTTCTCTCTGCCGTACAGCATCCAGCCCACAAAGTTTATTGCATATTGTTGGTGAATTTAATTTAGGGATGATGCTGAGTGAACCACAGAAACAGGACCTCCATCAGAGCACTTATTTTTGTAGTGAGATTTGAAGAAGTAGTTTGAAAAATAATCTCCAGCATTCATGAGATGTTATAAGTTGGTTCTTTTATGTATTAGAGACAGGGCAATAAATGCCAAAGAGGATTTATTGGTTATTGCTGCTCTGATAAAAGGGTCATTAAGAGTTGTAAAAGTCTAAACGATAATGGGGAGATGTTGTAAATGCTGTAAGTGAATAGAATGAAAGAACATGATATACCTGTCAGCTGAGGTCACTTCCTAATACTTTATAACCCTCTTCTTAACCCTGAAGAGAAATCTGTGTTTGTACAACCAGGCAACTGAAAATTCCTGTCAGTCACCCCAAGTTAACCTCCTGGATCTTCCTAAGCAGCACCTGACTGACAAACATCCTGAAAAAGACCAAGCCTGCAGAGTAAGTCTCTATACCATGTGGGGACTGGTCTCTGAAAGGGCAGGTATGGGGCACGTGGTGTGTCATATGTGGTACAGCACCAGGGGCTGTTCTGAGAAAGGCACTAAAACAGTTGTGAGGAAGAACAGACCTACATGCCCCAAATCTGCACCTCTGAGGCAGAGAAGCCTCATACTCTTAAATGCGAAGTGAGTTTTTTTGAAGTACTCCAGCAGGCCTGCCGGCTATTTGTTTTATCTGCCCTGCACACAGCATCTAACCAATAAGCCCCATCAAAATTTAAATGTGAAAATAATTTTGAAATGAACACCATCAATTCCCACAGCTTATTATTAGCAGAGCTGCTGAAAGCATCTGTTATTAAGGTCTTCAGCATGTCCCTTAGGAGCCTTGTTTTCTGTTGTTTATGATTTTGTCAAACTTGAACTGAATTTTTCATTCTGAATCTCTGTCTCCTGCTGAACTACTGTGGAACATTTCAGGCAGAACAGTACAGCTGTGAGGCTAGAGGAAAAGACATCATTTAGTCTGCGTTTAAAGTAAGACATTGGTGACTTTTTCTTTGAGGAAAGCAAATTTCTCTGTACTCAGAAATCTGTTGTAACAGCATGATTTCAGTGACCTGGTTTTTTGCAATTTCACGAGTAAATTAGGGAAATCTGGTAAGTTATGTTCTTTGGCAGTTAAAAAAATCAATATAACCAGTCAAGATGCAGTACATGACATCCGATTTCCTGGGTGTGCTCCAGCCCAGGGAGGCCATGACCTTACCTGCAGTTACAGGAGAGAATGTCAGTCCAGCAAGGGCTAGATGTCAGACCTAAGGGGAGATTGTAAATTTAGGTCCCTAATAGGAGCTGTGAATGTAGTCATAAAGAAGAAGTTGCCCAGTATGAACGCAGAGCTGTGAGAGATGCAGGGCCTGATTTACAGAATATAGGTGAGATAAGTTGTGGGAAGAGGGAGAGAAGATTTACATCAGGGCAAGAAATTGTGAATGGAGATAGAGAGATGGAGATGATGGAGATGGAGATGGAGATGGAGATGGAGATGGAGATGGAGATGGAGATGGAGATGGAGATGGAGATGGAGATGGAGATGGAGATGGAGTATCTGTGCAGGAGGCTTTGAATTTGCTAGCGAGTTGGGTGGGCATCTCTGCAGTAGCACCTGAGGGAACCACCCTTGGTTTGTCCTCCTCACTCCCTTGTGTGGGTAAAACACCTCCTGTCCTACCCCTTGGGAGGGTAATTGCAACTGTCAGGTTAAACATCTGCAGATGGGAAATGTTGAGGACTCTGCACTTCTTCTGTTTTGCTGAGCTACTCCAGGAATACAATCATATGAAAAATACTGAGTAAGAATACGTAGCTACCTCCAAAGCAAGGTTTGAAGAGTGTACAGTAACCAAGGGCTGGGCACACTCAGCACAGAGTAAACAAGCTGCTCATCCTGAGCACCAGGGCAGGAGAAAACATCAGTGGGTGATCATGTGGCTAGAGATAAATGTATCATATATCATTTGCCACCAGGAAACAAATGTCGGTTGAGTAAGCATCCTAATTCTGGCATTTCTTAGATTTTCAGTGTTTGCCTTTGCAACCTAATCATGCTTTTGGCTTCTGTGATACATTTGATATAATGGTACACTGCATATTGAGACACTGCAGACTGTCTCTGACCTAGTAAGTGAGGCACGTTGGATTTTATTCCTGTAACAGGACTTGAGCAGGCACACTGCAGACCTGCTCTCTGCAGCAGATGAGCTAAGGAGCTTGGCATTTCACCTGGCCTTAATTCCCCAGACCAGGCACAGACCAGTCGAAGCTCCTTGAGGCACCTGATGGAATGCAGAAACTCTATGGAGCCCAGATTGGTTAGTAACTTATGTGCTCTGGGAGGTACTGTAAGTACCTTGAAATATCGATTTCACACACGTAAACTAATCTGCAGAGGATTAAAGGATTGGTTGGCATTTGAGCAAACAAGAAGGATAGTTTTTTTCCTAGGGGGTCTATGAGTCATCTTTTATTTGACAAGTCAGACAACCTTCAGATATTAAAATACATCTTGAAAATACTTCTAAACCCTTGACTTATTATAATCCAAAGAGAACTGTTGTTGACTATGCCTGGTTTTAAAAGCTTTTCTTGTTTTGGTCAGGAGCAAGTACAATGATGCATTTTACAGCTTCACTATAAAATATAAGGAATAAATAATTTCTGAATGTCATATGAAATGAGAAATTATTCTTTGAATTATTTACAGAATACTCACAAATAAGGAATTTGTGTAGAGAAAATAGGGATAACTATGCACACACACTAGGGAAGAAGTTTGTCAATAAAATAGTATGAACTATAAATTGTAAACAACATTTCAAAAACAAGTAACAGTATCAGAGGTTTCTCAGACATATATCTTCAAGCAACTGACTAATTATGACATTAGTCAGAAAAAATCAGACCAGTCCCAGCCCAGTAAATTATCAGCATCCTCAGAGAGGATAACCTCATTTCCAGGTCACCACTGAGAACAGACAAACAAGTTGGTTCTGCTTCACATTTAATTTTTGTTTTCTTGTTCTTGTAAATTGTATGCTGTTGTTTTGGTTTTCAGTGCTTATGGGTAAGTTACTTACAAGCAGCATGACTGTAACTTCATCCAAGAAAATTATTGTGCATTTATTTACAAGATATTCAGTTACACTTGTGTAACTGAGTAGAGAATTCTCCTCCAACCTGTATGTTCTCACCTGGCATTCTTCCTGTTTGCTTGCTTTTAATTACTTCTAATATGCATACTAATGCTCTTAATAACTTGGCTCATGCAATCTACATCTGCAGTGGGCTTTTAATTTACAGCTTGAATGGTATTGTTTTAATTTTCTCTTTCCAATAACAAAGCAGCTACTGATGCTTCAGATGTGATCAGAGGATTTAAACATTCCTTTGGTGTGCAATGGGATGCTCGTTGCTATACCAGTACCTTTCCTGGAGTGAAGCTGGAACACAAACAGGACAATCCTGCACTTGTACTGGTCAGGACTTCATCCACTGGCAAGCCCTGAGCATCCTTCTGCACAAAGGAGCCTTGTTCCAGCCCCTGTTCTCTTCATCAATTCTGCTTCTTGACTCCTGCATACCTTTCCTTTTCCACATTTAAAACAATCTCACAACCTTCATAGAAAGCCATGAGCCACCTCTGCCCCAAACCCTGGCTCTGATTGCTGTTTCTTCACGTGGCAGTCTGGCTTTCACAACTTACAGCACAGCAGGAGCCTCCCAGGTGCTAAAGAACCTCACATCCGGGGATTGGCTTAGAAGTCATCAGTGTAAGGTAATGGGGATACATTTGCTTTTGTGGTTTCAAGTCTTTCTAAGTTTCTATCTAATCATGAAGGTTGAAAATTTGCTTGCTTTTTTTTTTTAAACAAAAGGCAAATCAGAAATATAACTGAGATTATTCACCAGGCATGTGGCTTCTGAGATGTGAGGTAAAAGCAAAACATAAAATTAATATAATGCTTTAAAAGTCAAGATAGGCAGAACCACTGCAAAAAATAATTTTTGGATTACTTTCATTGTGTTACACAATAAATAATTAATAGAAGTAAATCAATTCTGAGGTCACATAGCAACTAATGAATGTGCTATATAACCTACACTGTAAGAAGTTGTGGGTTTGGTCCAGATTTTTAAATATGAACTACTTTTCTGAGAAATAGTGTTTTATATACATGCACTGTAAAAGCTCTTTAACTCTGCTGTACTATGTGGAGTAAACAGAAATCAAACTCTGTATTTACATACACTGAATGTGCACAGTAATGTGTTTTGAGAGTTAATAATGCATGAAGGGTGCTCAGGGTAGAGGTGGAAGCTTGGCCTCTGGTTGCTGAAAACTTCTGAGATGCAAAGAGGGTCATGCACATTTAACTGTTACTGAGAGCTTTTTCTGGGGTTTGTTGGTTTGTTGTTTGAAAATAAAAATTTTAAAAAAAGTTTTATAGAAAGCAAAGCGAGAGAAAGTTTTCAAGTGAAACAAATACCAGCCTAAAGAAAAATACTATAATTTTACAAAATTGTATTTATTTACATTCTATATGAAATAAAATATATTCTAATAAAGTAAAATAAACTACTGAGAGGATGTTCATAGAAGCTTTGTGAACTTCTTCATAAATAACATACCAAACAATCCATGCTTTGTAATCTCCTTTGTCCCATATGTTCACCCTATGTATCCTTGACCATCAATCTGTGCTTCCTGGTGTTAAGTCTTTTTCTGTCTTTCTAAGCCCTGCAGTTGTGCTCCTCAGGCACAATTCATGTGGTTCCTCACATCTTTCCCAGCCAGAATGGGGTGAATGGCCCCCAGGAGACTCCTCTCTCTCTCCCTTTGCTCAGTTGGAGCTGGGATGATGAGCTGGAGCAGCACACAGGCACTCATCTCAGGATAGGCTAGAGGAATCCTACCCCTCTTCCCAGCAAGTCTCATTTCCTGGTTTTCCCAGGATTAAACAGTGCTGAACTGTTTGGCCCCAGAGGAAAAAGGAGGAAACAGAACAACAGAGGAGAAATCTGATTCCAATGGGAGCTGTTGATGAAAAGCATTTAGGCAGAGCTTTAAAAGGGAGGCAGAAATACTCACTTGTGTCTCACTTCAAGTGACACACATCAATAAAGCAGTGTAAAAGCGAAGGGATCTGCTGACCTTCAGAGCAGAGCTTCCATGGGAAACACATTTTGTGATTTGGCTCAAGTATGTCAGGAGTCATTAAATCAGGAAATTACAAAACTGAAGGCCAGTGCTATTGGGAATCAGAAGGGAGCACAAAAATGGACTATTTCTGTACTGATCAATTCAATAAAAATTAGTGGCAGTCTGAAAGCTGACAAGCAATCAAATAAGATCAAAGTTCTCCCACAATGGCTGGCATCAGATGGAGCATGGTGTATGTTAGGTGGGAAAGGCTGCCCTGCCCTTCTCCACCATGAACCTGTTTGTGGACAAATATATTAATTCAAGGTCCCAAATGACTTCAGTATTTCAGACTACTAGCCTGATCCTCAACTCCTATTGAAGCTTTGTTTATCACTGCTAACAACCTATTTCACAAGGCAAGCCTTTATTTTGGCTGACATACCGTATTCCGAAAGGCTGATGTAACATGGGTCACAAATGTCTGGTGACAAATCTCTTCCATCCTCTCTAATTTCCATGTGAAATCAACTTGCACGTATCCCAGATTATATACAGCCAAGCAAGAAGACGGTGTCTTGGCACAAGCACGTTTAAATCCCCCAGGTGCAAGGAAAGGAGAAACAAAGATTCATTACAGTAATAAAGTTTCAGCCTTCTAGGGATGAGGTCAAATGAGAGAAGCAGAGCACTGGCTGCCAGGAGAGCAGATCTTATGTACATGAAGCTGTCAATAAGCCCTCTGACACATGTCTGTAGAGTAGGATCCATTGAGGGAAAATATCTACCTTATCACTGAACATTTCACAGGGCAAGAAATGTTCATCGGGCAGTGTTGCACAACTAGGATTTTTTTTTCTTTATAAATTTACTTTCTTATCTTATTTGCCTTTGAATGTGGTCAGCAAGTAGTGAGTTCTATCAATCTGTATGTTTAGTCCAACAGAAAAACGTTGTATTATTTTGGCACTTAGCAATTTTATATTTATGGGGAATCCTTTCTTTGTAATGATGGAAATTCAGTGTTTAGGGTAGGAACTGTTTACTGGAATCAAGTCTGGAGACTGCAAGGATGCACCAGAATGCTGCCCACCTCTCTAGAGTCAATGAAAATGTGCATTCCACTTAATACACTACCACATATTAGTATGGCTTTTACAGAGTAAAAGCTGCTGCTGAAAATGACAAAGCAAACTGAAAAGTAAAACAAATATCTAGGTTGCAACATGTTGCCAGAACATTCCTGAGAAACAGGAGCCTCCTGGGAGCAGTGTAGGTGGCATTTGCTCACTTTGGAGCCCCAATGTTTATACCAAATTGGATCTCCTTGCCACTGTGCATGCCAGAGCCTGCCTTAATTTGGATTCTGCCCTCATAAGACCCTGCACTCCCTCCACTGCTCCCTATTGCAGGCACAAGCAGCAGCCACAACCTCCCAGGACAGGCATCCAAAGCCTCTTGTCCCTCCACTCAGTTCAGCAGAATTTCATGACCTATACATTAACAAGGATTTAATTTGGTACTTCTCCAAATGCCATCTGCACAAACAGGGCTGAGGAGGAGGCAGAGAAGGAGGGAAGAAAACTCCACAAGCAAGTGTGCTACCTGCAGGCTGATAGTTCCATTAACCTTTCCAGGAAAAGGCAGGCACTCTTGTTTTCTAGCAGTCTATCAGTTTTCTCCATATATATGTGTGTATATATATATATATATATATATATATATATATATATATATATGTACTCATTGCCTAGGTCATAAAGTGTCTAACTGAAAATTTATTGCAGGGACTGGCTATTGATTTGCAATCCTGAGAAGACATGACCCTAAAAGAATGTCCATTCTTTGAACTAATGAAAATTTAAACTCTAGAATAAAAGAAATTGTTTCAGGACAAAATTAACTGACATTTTGAATGAACATCATTGATGCTTGGGTTTATTTTATAGGTAAATCCTGTTAAAAAATATACCAGAGAAGTTTCAGTACTATTTGTGGGGCTGATTGATGATGTCAATGGGATGGATACTATAGTAGTCTCTCTTAAGATCCAGATTTTTTTCTGTGAATGAAACAAGCTAGTCCATGACCACGCAATTCAAGTAAACTCCCTCTCTGGGAGGGAATCCAGGTTTTTCCTTCTGTCACTTTGTGGTTCATTCAGTCATATCTCTGCCAAAACCACCAAGTTCAAGGACTAAGTGTAAATTTCCTGTCAATTCCTGTCCAAGTCATTGCTGCTGACATCCTGACTCACTGAAGAGGAAGATATTATCTACCTCTGTCAACAAACATAATTCTTCTTGCAATTCCTAAGGCAGGACTAACTCTTCACCTGTAAGGTCAGAGTTACGTAAAGTTGGGAAGGATATTTAACAAATTACTCTAACATGATGTACACAGGAAAAAACAGTGCAGCCAGCTAAGGCCAGCCACAAAGCCTGGTTTCCTCAGATTCTCCCATCACAACAAACCATGTAAACATTTGGCACTTTCACTACCACTGTGCACCAACATGTTGACTCTTTGCTTATCTGAACTCTACATAAATTAATTTCTCCATAAGTTTCTTAATGATAAATCTTGTATCTACCTACCATCCAGATTGTCTGTTTTATATGTGCAAATGGCACTTCCATTAACTCAAAACAACACAGATTTACAAGGAAGCAAAGAATCTGCTTTTGTTTTGAGAGTCAAAGAATACTCTGAAGTGGAATGGACTTAAGAGTCCAATACTTGAGTAAATGACTCTTCAAGGGGATTGAACCCACAACCTCAGTATTATTATTGTTATTAATATTATTTTTATTATTGGTGTACCATGCTCTAGCCAACTGAACTAATGTCAGAAAGATGATTGATATTCCAACCAAATGTCAAATTTAGCCACCTTTTGCTTGAGCAAAGCCATCACTTCTTGTGCAAGTACTGCAATAAAGTATGACAGTAACAGTCACTATAACACTGGTAATGATATCACTAATAATAATTATCTTGAACTAAGATAGTGCCTTTCTTCTGGGGATTACACTGTGCTTTAACATCATCAATGTGTGCATCTCCTCTGGAGCTTCCATCTGAGTGGAAGAAGCTCAGATGCCTGCCTAGCCAGCTCCTCTTTCAGGGCATTGCTCGTTTTGTGGATTGCTGTCCATCTAAGCAATAAGGTTTCATCCAGAGTTGAATAAAATAACAAGCTAAAGCAAGTCCCAGAAGTGGTACAATGACCTGCTAAGAGCTGAGCATAAATTCACTGCTTTCTGCACCCAGGGTTTGACCAACTTGATGCATAACAGATGGTAGGACGGCTCAAGAAGAAATATGCAACTGCAGAAATGAACCCAAGGAAAGTGCCATAAAGGGAAGGAGGAGGACACTTCACATAGAGGTGGAACAAAAGAGTCAAATCATGGTTTAGATATGCTTAGATTTGTTTCCCCACCCAGCTGATAAAAATGCATCTGTCAAGAAGAGGAAGAATCAGTCTGCAAACAAGCTACTGATATTCTAGTAACACTAAGAAATTTGACAAGTGGAGTAAATTATTCCACTTCTTCAGACATCCCAGTTTTATCACTGGATCTATCTCTCATCTTCATTAATTCCTATTGAAATTGCAGGCAGTAATCCATTTACCATAGAACAAGCAGGAAATAAGAGTATTCAAAGTATGATGAATCATTGCTTTAACTAGCCAAAACATGACAGGCAAAGCTTGCTGCCATGGCTGGTGATTCCCCAAGAAAAGCGTTTATGTAACTGTACAGTTATACATAATTACACAGTGATAGGTGTCCTGCTTACACACTAGGTCTGTTTGTTCTCTGCAATTTTCATAGTGCCCAGTGTCTCATAAGAGCAGTTATACAGACTGATAGAGGTGCCAGTAAAATTAATCATTTCAAATGGGGTCATTCAACTCAGACAACTCCAGGCTTGGAGAGCATCACTTCTGGAATTGAAGTTAAAGGCTGGCAATGCTGGCTGGGATTGAAGAAAAACTCAGGAAACAGAACTGTCCTTCCTAGAGGAATCACACTTCCCTGTAACAAACTACCTGGTTTATGTTTCCTCCTTGGAAAATTACAGATGCTTCAGAGTCAAGAATCTGCATCCCAGATGGAAGTTGCACCCTACTTCCAAGTATAGTCCCATTCACCTATTTTCCTGCTGCCCAGGAAATCCTAGCAGACAAGCAGTAGCTTGCTAAGAGCTAATCTGCCTGGTCAGAGTGCGTTTTGCCTGTGCTGGAGTCTGTTTCTACTCACTCCAGTGAAAAGCAGCACCATCTGCAGAGGGCTGCTTCAGCCCAAGATGTTTTAATAACACTAGAGAAGGGATCTTGTGTCTGCTTAGTGTTTGGGCTATGACTTGTATTACTGATTTATAATCTTCAAGTATCAGGCCAAATTGCTTCCTGCTTAGAGTTGGAAACCCATCAGAAGCAGTGGTATCGCCCTTTCTTCTGCCAGCTGTAACATGGTCAGACAAGAATGTGGGCCTAAGACTGCTGGTTGCTATGTTGGGATGGGAGATGTGCCTGACTAGTGTATTTAGTAAGACATTAAAACACATTAAAGATCACATTTCTCCACTTCTCTGAAAAATACTTATATAAAAAAGGCCAGCATAATATTCCAAGAGCAATTTCCTAGATGTAATCAGTCATTCCTGCTGATGTCAGTGCCAAGGATGGGGTTTCAGTGACTCCAATCATGCTAGGCCTACCCTTCAGGGACAACACAGTGCCTGAAAAGAGACCTGTATTCTGGTGCTTGTTTTGCACTAGCTGAAGTGTTTGCTAAGCCCTCATCATCAGCACCTGTATGATGGTATCAACTCTGTCATCACTCAAGGCGTGTTACCGGGGATGCCACTGGAAGCTGGGGAATGCCCTGCTTCTGGTCAAGAAGCTCATGAATGGTAAGGATGCTGCATGGGAAGGCAAGGGATGAGGCTGCCTTTCCATGTTGGCAGGGCAGCTGCGTGGGGACCAGCACCTTCACCCTCAGAAATGCAGCCCAAACAGCTGGGCATCAGAGACAAAAGAGCCTCCAGACTCTGAAATCTGCAGGGGATGTTTGAAAAACCAAATGGTATCAAACCCAGGAAGAGGGAGAAAGGGGAAATACAGCTTTGACCAATCATAGAGAAAACAAGCATAGCTCTGACCCAGCAGAAATGACAGTGAAATCAAAGATGTGGGCTGCAAGAGTTGTCGTCATCAGCAATAAAAAAAAATAAATTGCAGTTTAGTAAGAGCTGACCAATATACTAGGTGGCAAAGTGTGAGTCAAAGCAAGTGCAGAGCTGTGAGTCATCCACCTCAAAGGGCTTTATCCTTGGATAAAAGTCAAAAAGACAGCTCAGGAAGAAAAAAGGAGTGTAGGAAAGGACAGAGACAATAGCAGAGCAGTGGGTCTCCTCACAGAGCAGAGGCCACAGGGAGGGCAAGGCAGCTATCGGCCAGTTATGCTCCCTTACTGTTATTTCTGGCCAGGTACACAATACCCTGTGTGTTTCACAAATACACAGGTCAGCCTCCTGCTCTGGGGAACTTCACCTGCAGCACAAACAAGAACTAGATCAAGAGCAGAAAGAGGGAAGTGGTACAGAAAGCAAGTCATATCACTAAGGGTGTGTGTCTGTGTGTGTGTGTTTAAATGAGCAAACATTTATCAAGATTTTTCTCCTGTAGTCCATTTACCATGACTTTATTACTGATACAGTGCTCTGCAGGCTCTTGGGCTGAAGGAGCAATATAGCAATTACTCAGATGACATGGCTTGGTCTTATGAAGTAAGATGAAAAGCAAGAAACTAACAGAGAAAATTACAGGTCAGATAAAGACAACTGTGATACCGATCAATGCCATTTAAGAGGATGAAAACACAAAGAAGGAATTCTTTCAGTTGGGATGGAGAGAGGAAAAAAGAATGGAGAAGATGATGAGATGGTTAGAGGAACATAGAAGAGAAAGTTCAGGATGAGACACTATCAAGCATCACACACATCTAAACACGGTGACATGAGTCAGTTCTAGATTACAGGGAAGCACAAGGAGTGACAGGAAGGAGCAAAGAAAATGAATATGCAGGATCTCATGCTGCTTCAAGGACAGCAAATACAAGAGGCAGGGTAAAATGATCAGGGAGATGGCCATGGCAATCACATCTGTAGTGTCTTCCAAGGTGCTGTTTAAAGAAATTCCAAAGGCCTCAGGAGAAATCAAAACAAATATATACCACCAGAGGATTGAAGCTAAGAGAAAAGAGAGCCAAAGCATGTTTCCATGTCCCCAGCTCAGTTTCAGAGTGCAGATCTAAATTAGCTCCCTTGATTTAATGTGTATTTTCCATGTTTTACAGTACAGCAGGTGACAAAATAACCGGATTCACTTACACCCTATGCAAAGCAGGCTAAAGCAATAAAAACCACCGGTAGCTGTGCTGAAATAAGACAGGAAAAGAATTAAATAGGTGGGAAAGAATCCCAAAGGTACTATATATTTTGTGTAACTTAATCTTAGGACTTCTTAGGTCCGTTTTAAGTAATGCTTCCATATTATCACTATCCTTCAATAACCCTCCACTTTTTTCCTTGCAGTTCCCATGTCAGGTGGGAGAGCACACCTTTCCAACTTTAAGCAAAATTTTGGTCCCACAAACACTGTTGTAGGCACTACTTTTTTACACTTTGGTAGAAGATATACAGTTTTGGGAAGAATCTGAAATAATTAAAATAAGTGAAGCCTCTGGATACTGACAATCCAGAACCATAAGTTAGCAGCCTGAAAAGTAACCCTACAAAAGGCTGAAATCAGGAGAACAGGTGAGATATCCACAGTTGTTACCTGATTATTGAAACACTACAGATATTTTTAGGCACAGGATCTTTAATGTACAATAATATAACTTGGCTTGTTTACAAAATAAACAATTACATATTTTAAAAAATTTTGTGTAATAACAAACATGCCCAGTATTAATGCATTATACTTATGTCTGTGTCTGTCTCCTGACAACAATCTCTAAAGAAGAGAAAGAATGATTGTTAAACTGGAAAGCATCAGTATGACAAACTTGTAAATAAAAAGGAAAAGTTATGCCTGCAGGGCTTAGAAAAAGTATGTAAACAGAAAACAAATGCCACCATGCAGATACGTGATGCATGTTTGTATAGAGCAAGCTTGGGGAAAAAAACACAACATCCCTGTATTTATTCATTGTAATGTATTACAGCACAACGTTTAGGGCACACAATACACTGTCAAATGAAATAACTTTCTTATAATATCAGTTACAGAAAGCATTTTGGAAGATTGAAGTGAACAGTAATAACATTTTCAATATTACCTTAGCAATCATGTCTGCATATTCATTCTGGAAGAAAGAAACTTGCATGAAAAATAATTTTTGATTCTCCCACCTTCAAATGTGCATTTTTTTCCTTAGCAAAAATTAAAATCGAGTGAGCAGGCTGGGTTTTTCACTTCTCTGATAACTATACAGTTATGCATGTATAGCTACATACATACATACATATATATGCATGTATTCAGTACATTTATAATTTTACTGAAATCAATGTGTGGGATGATCCATATTGGAGCATCAGCAGAAAACTGAAGTTGTACAATAAATGCAAAAAAGTACACTATAAAACAGCAGGTACAAAAAGGCTTAAGAAAAAAGAACATCTAGAGTCCAACTGAGTAATTGTTTATGTCCATCCATGTACTGATGGTCTGAGCACAAATATTGGAAAGTTATTGTTCTTTTCATTCTAATGATTATTGTTGCTTATTCCAGTAACTTAAAAACCCCTAAACTAACAAACAAACAACCCCAGACCAAACACAATGCATTAGAAATGCAATGGATAATTTCTGGATCATTAAAAACATAAGCAACTCCTTTCACTATCCTATAAATAAACAACTGCAGAAGCATTTTAGATTTTATTAAAAAATCCAGGAAACTTATAAATCTCATTTTACACCCCAACAGGACACACACATTGGTTTAGTTTTTCCTTGCAGCTGCCGAACAAGCAGTTTTCCAGCAGCTGCTGGGCTGTTGGTCTCACTGCAGGTCAGGAGACATGCAGCCTCCAAGGAGCAATTCCCATAAACCTCTTCCATAGAAGAGTTACCATTCTGTAACCATAGAATCAATTAGGTTTGAGAAGGCCTCTGAGATCATCGAGACCAATGTCTGAGAGAACACCACCAGGTCAACTAGACACTGGCACAAAGCGCCACGTCCAGTCTTTCCTTAAACACCTCCGGGGACAGTGACTCCACCACTACCCTGGGCAGTCCACTCTAATGTCTTATCACTCTTTCTGTGAAAAGCATTCCTCCTGATGTCCTATCTAAACCTCCCCTGGCACAGATTGAGGCCATGTCCTCTCGTCCTATCTCCGACTGCCTGGAAAAGAGACCGACGCTCCCCTGGCTACAACCTCCTTCCATGTAATCGTAGAGAGCGATAAGGTCACCCCTGATCCTCCTCTTGTCCAAGCTGATTTGGGACCCCGCGGCCTCTCGGAAGGCTCCCGGTCCCTCTGGAACCGGACCGGCCGGGAGGCACCGCTTTCGGGGCGGGCGACGGGAGCGCGGAGCTCCCGCAGGGGAGGGAGCCCTGACACCGCCCGGCAGCGCCCCGGTACCCCCGCGAGGTTCGTTGGGCCCCGCGAGGTTCGCTGGGCCCCGGTACGCCGCCGCTCGGCTCCGGCCGCCCCCCGCGCTCCGCAGCCGCAGTTCCGGCGGTGGGAGGAAGCGCGGGGCCGCTCCGCTCCGCTCCGCTCGCCGGGGGATGCGGGAGCACTCCCGCCCCCGCGGCCAGCGGGAGGCGGGCGGCGGCGGCGGCGGCGCGGGCGGGGCGGATGCGTCGCCCCGCAGAGAGCGGCGGGGGGACCCAGCGGCGGGCGGCGGGCACAGGCCGGCGATGGAGGAAGGTGAGGGGCGGCTCCTCAGGCCGCGGAGCCGGAGCCGGGGCCGGGCGGAGGCGGTCGGGGCCAGGCCGCTGGTTCCAGCCGGCGGTGTGGCCGCCCCTCGCGGCTTTTTGCCGGGGCCGTGCCGGGGCCGCGGCGCACGGACGGAGGTGAAACACCGGGCTGCAGGACACGGGCGGCCTCCCGGGCCCAGCCCGGCCCGGCGGCCCCTCGGGCCCCAGCACAGCCCCAGCCGGGGGGCCGGGCCGGTCTCTAGGGGACATGGGGTCTTTTCCCTCGCCTGGCATTGTCTTTGGGCACAGCGCCCGGGGCAGCATCCGTGGATGCCTCCGCGAGTGTACTTTCTCTTTGGCATCCTTCTGTATGTTTTAGTTAGTCTTCTCTCTCGTTTCGTTAAGTATTAGAGAGCATCCAAAAGAATGCTATGAAGGTGGTCAGGGGCCTTGAGGGGAAGCTGTATGAGGAGCGGCTGAAGTTATTTGGTTTGTTCAGCCTGGAGAAGACTGACAGCTTGCTCAGGAGGGGAAGAGGAGGGGCAGATGCTGATCTGTTCTCTGTGGTGACCAGTGACAGGACCCGAGGGAACGGCCTGAAGCTGCGTGTGGGGGTTGGTTCGTTACCCATAGGGTGGTTGAACACTGGAACAGGCTCCCAAGGGAAGTGGACACAGCAGTAAGCCTGACAGAGTTCAGGAAGTGCTTTTACAGTGCTCTCAGGCCCATGGTGTGATTATTGAGGTGTCCTGTGTAGGACAGAGGGCTGGACTTGGATCATCCCTGCAGGTTCCTTCCAGCTCAGGGTATTCTGCAATTCTGTTTCACTTTTAGCCCCTGCACAAGCATTTTTCTCCATGTCTTTTCAGTGCAAACCCCCTTTGTAGAGGGTAGGAGATGGTGTTTAGTTTTCTTGGAGAAATCAGCAGAAACACAACTATTAATAGGCACCCAGAGAAATGCAGGAGCAAAACAAGCATATTCAAATCTGTCCCATGGCACATTCCCACCTCTCAGCTGTTCTCAGCAGGGGTACTTTCTGAGTTGCATATGGTTTCTTTATGTTTAGGAGTCTCCAGTTGCTTGTCTTACACATCTGTGTCCATCTTCTTATGAATCTGTGCAAACATTTGGTTTGCAGAACGTTCTTTGGATAGGAGTGTTCTGCATGAAGGTGATGTGCAATGAGCTGGTTCTTTTTAGCCTGACTCACTAGGTTTGTTTGAGAACTTCATTGTGTTAGAAAAGGTGAATCACTGCTCATTATTCAGTGAGTTTGTGTACTTCACTGGCTAGTAGACGTCTGGCATGTTTCTGTTGGTCATCCTCTTTTCTGGATGAGGCATCTTCGATTTTCTTCCCTATTCCTTGTGTGGGAGCCATTGCACAACTTAAATCACCCTCATGGTCCTTTCCTGAATGTTTCCCAGCTCTATCTTATCCTTCTTTAGATGAAAAGACTACAGACAGTGCTCAGTTAGTACGTAGATTAGAAAAGTACATGAGTATAGTGGCACAAAGTAGGAACGAGATATGTTTTTCTGCAGTAGAAACACAAAAATAAGTGGAATGCATTTTTTCTGAAAAATAATTTGTTTGAACTGGGGACTTACGGGGAACTGAAAACCAGATGAAAAATTAGTTGCTGGATGGACAGTTACTTGAGGCTGTGTCATCAGTTCAAAATTCTAGATAATTCTTTGTTGTTACCTTGTTTGACTTTCATTTCACTCTGTGTAAAGGATTCATTGAAGTGAAAACAGCATTTTTCTAGTTTGTGGCAGCAGCAAGAAACAGAAGTAACCCGCATCTTTGTGTTACTGCTTTGGGGGGGAATATGTTGAGTAGTCTTCAGAACCGAGGTGAAGATGAATTGCTGATTGAGATGTTGTTTCAGAAGTTGAGTGTTGTTTCAGAAAGCTTCTTTGTGAGCTTTCTATTACTGCTCTTAATTCTGTACTTGCTAAGTTTGTTACACTTCTGCTGTGGTTCACTTCTCTGCCAGAGAAGCAAAGGCCTTTTCCTCCAGTGTTGTCAAGTGCTGTTGCTTTGGTCATAACTGGAATGACACTCAGTTATGGGCACTCAGTTGTGCTTCCAAGCACGTATCTGCTCACTTTTGTGATCTAGGGTTTTCTCCCACCATGTTTTATTTTGCATGGTACAGGTGATTTTTAACTGCAGTGCACTTGGTGTTTGCATTGCTGATAAACTTCTTATATACATGTCATGAAGAGATGCTGGTATACATTTCATTTTGGATTGACATGATGATAAATGTGATACTGAGAACCCTAAACCTTGTGTTGTTTAGAGTCTTTCAAGTTCTTGTCTTGTTTAAGAAGGTAGACATTTCTGTTCATTCAAGAAAAATGTTACCATTGAGATCTTGGTTTGCTCAGAATGATTTATAAATTGCTCTGTTAACACACTGGTGTTCTGATCCAGGCAGACACTGCTTTAACCATTTATATTTCTATTTCTAATTTCTAACTTTGAGATCTAATAGCTGGGAATTACAAGTAGATTTAATTAGAATTTACGTAATATACAACCAGAGTAGTTAAAAGCCTTTTTGTGGGGTATCAAGATTGACACTTCAAGTTTGAAGTTGGATGGGTTTATGAAAGAGCTGTTTGAAGTCCACAGGAAAATTTGTGGCTGCAAAATTCCAAGCAGTGTTGGACAGTAGGTCAAGAGAGAGGTAAAAATTCTGGAATGTGAATTACAGTTAAAACTTTTCATTACACTCCCAGAATGACATAAATATTGTGGGATATCTTTCATATATACATTATAAAATCCTTTTTGCAATGAGTCTTTTTGTATGTAGACTTGCAGTCTGTGAATTGGCCTCATTACCTTTCAGACTGTAAAATAAGTGGACCAGGACTTCAGACTGCTGCTGCTCACACAAAAAAGTTAACAGAAGTGATGTGATCTATGTGGCTTAGCAGAATGGGCTTTTTAATTTTATGTTGGACTAAATATTTGTAAATCTGCTTAGTTCTAGTAGATCCAAAAGCAGGAAGAAAGTGATAGTACATTTCCTTTATAAAAGCCTTTGCCATATAAATAATAGGCATCTCAATTTAAAAGTAATGGACTAGCCCAATTTATGTATTGTGCTGCTATAGCAGCATAAAACCAGGAGGGGAGTAGAATAGAATTGGCACCAGTTTCTCCCAGTGTCTGTGTCAACTTGTCTAAGGTACTGATTTCCTTCATTTGTGTTCACCAAATGGAATAAACCATTTAGCTTCCAGTTTGGTTTCTGGCTAATCCCAGAGTATGGCCTCAAGAGAATACTGTTGGTTTTTTTCTAAGGAATAACATAATAATTGATTCCTGTAGTGTTTTATTGTTATTTTAGTGGAGCATATGACATAGTTCAGTTGAGACTTTGTCAAATACATCTTCCATGGGATTGAATCAGTAGCAGTAACTGGCTGCTACCTGCTGCTGTGTGGATTTCCCAGTGTGATTTTAGGTATTGTGTTGCAATAATTTAAAAAAAAATGTCTTCAGGGGCAGCAGACCTGCGACAGAGAAAGAAGCAAAACTGCACAAAATCTGACAAAATGGCTCCAGAGGAGAGAAACAAAGAAAATTCAAAGCTGGGAAGGTCGCCAAAGTGTAAGCTACAGAATTTTTAGCTGACTTTTGATTGTTTATTTCATTATTCTCTTACATTTTATGGGAAGATATTTGTAGCACAGTAATTCATAACAGACTTCCTTTGAATTAGGCTTTTGAATATTTCAAGAGAAAACAGGCATGCACATTAGAGTTCTTTAATAATGACATTTTATGTACTGGAGAGTGAAATGGTAGTCTTGGACTGTTTCAGGCTTGGGGAGGGGAGGTAGAGGCAGGGGAGTTAAGAAATTTACTGTTACTATTTACATACAAATAAATATTTTTATTGCTCCTGGAATGATTTTCTGGTTGGAAACTGATATGCATGAAGTAATGGTACTGAAACAAGAACAGACAAAAAGTCCTTATAGCTTTTCAAGAAACAGAACTAAAACTAGGTATAATTTTAGGCAAGTGTGCACCAAGCTACTAAAAGCTTTTATGTTGAAAGTACATACTTACTCAAGGGAGCTACAGATGAAGTAGGCATCCTTTGAATGAGTTTGGTAAAATTCAGATTAGTTTGTTCTTATATTTAAAAACAGAATGGAAAATAGAATGTCTCAGAAATTATGTCAGATGCAGTATGCCACCTCTGTCAATGTCTTTAAGAAGTTTTGGGTAGAATGTAGAGTTTTCTCTATTTATCTGGAAGAGGCTTTTCTGAAACTTCTTGGAATTCACTTGAAAACAAAGCTTGCTGGAGAAAATTTGCAGTGTAGTGTGTGAGTATTTTGTCTCAAGGTCCTGTGTATCAGTGATAACTGAGGAAGAAAACTACAGGACTGGAGTAACAAACCAGTTTTCAATGTATCTGTGCTGCTGATGGTGTGATAATTCTCATGTAATTAAATTTGCTTGTTGTTCACAAATAAGAGTCATTTGTAGGAGGTACTGTTTGTTTCTCAATGCTCTGAACTATTTTAGTTTTTCCACTGTTCATTTTCAGATATGTTAATCCAGCGTTTTGCAAAGCTTTTCTTTGGCTGTCTTGCTGCAGTCACCAGTGGAATGATGTATGCTGTGTACCTCTCAACATATCATGAACGGAAATTCTGGTTTTCCAGCAGGCAGGTAAAGATAAACTTCTGCAACAAAAGACAAATTGTGTACTTGAAATCAAATCTGATCCATGTCATGTTGAAACTACTTGCAGAATCCTGTGTTCTTCTACTGAGGCCTCTCTTTGAAAAAGCTTCCTTTTTTTTTTTGTATTTTTGATTTTTTTTCCTCCTGCTAACAGTTGTCATGGCTTGTTTTGCTTTTCTATGTTTTTCCATGCACCCTTTATCCTTAAAATACCTTTCTAAAATATGGAAAAATAACTGAAGCATACTGGGATTGCAGAAGCTAATAAACAGGAATATGTGTTGGGCTTTTTGGGGTGGGTTTTTTTGTGTTTATTTTGGTATTTTGGGGGAGGTGAGTTTATGTTTTTGAGTTGGTTGGTTTGGTTTTGTTTTCTTAAGAACTCCATTATTAAGTGAAGTACAGAAAGTTGAATGAAATTTGGGTTTGTGAATAGGAAAAGATCCTGTGGATTTTGTGCTGACTTGCAATGTGGATTTGAGTTACTCTGCTTCCAAGCATGTTTGCTAAGTTACAGAAAGCCCTTATGTACCTGATAGAAATGCTGTGAAGATTAATGTTTTGTAGAATATTTTTAAGATGTACAGTGAAGTCATAACCATGTGCCGTGTTACAAAACCAGTCTATCTGAAAATATATTGTCTTCTCTGGAAAGAGATTACAGGAGATTATTTTTTTTTCTAGGAACTTGAACGAGAAATTACATTTCAGGGTGACAGTGCCATTTATTACTCATTCTATAAAGAACTGCTAAAGGCTCCTTCCCTTGAAAGAGGTACAAAACTAATTTGTTTTATTAACTTTGAAAAGTCCTGTTCTCTTTGGAGACAGTAAAAAACTGCAGACTGGGGAGACTCATTTTATTCTTTTATGTAGGTATATTGGCCAGATTAATCAAAAACTGCACGCTGTCCTAACTTTTCAGTGCCTTTTTGAAAACAGTATTTAACTATGCTGTATTGCAGCAGATTGCCTTTAATCAATACTTTGGGGTAGGGTAATAGTATTCTTATGATGTCCTGTATCCAAGTTATCATTGGGTTTGCCTGTGTCACAATAGTGGATTTTCTGGCATGTAAATATAATTTATGTTGAATTTGGGAATGAAGGTTGAAAATTACTGTTTTCCATCCTCTGTCAGAAGAGAGAACAGTGTCTGTCACAAGCTGATGTGCTCTGTCCTGTCCCTGCCAGAAGTTTTTACTCTTGTCAGCTGTGATGAATAGATACTGATGAGCACTGAGTGGTGGGGACAGATAGCAACAGGAAGGAGAACAGACTGAGTGACAATGATCTCCTTCCTTTGTGCTCCTGCTCTTTTTCCTGCACTGGCTCTGGGGCTTTCTGACCCTGGGTCCCTAAACCAAAAGAAAACTAAAGCAGTGAAAAGAAGGAGCACTTCAGTGCTTGTTCAGGGAGTTCAGAAGTGCACTGCACTAGCATGGGGCTGGAACTCAGGAGAGAAGAGGATGTACTGCCCTGTCTTGCAGTGGTCAGCGAGTGAATTAGTTCAGTCCCTTTGTGAAACCTCACTGAAGCTAGTAGAACTAAACTTCGTGGTTAGTGTTTTATTGGTTGAACAGTTTCCCAGCTGAAATGCAGCACATCAACAATACCTGAGGTCTTTGGTACACTCAGTGCCTCATGACCCCTGGGGATATTGCCCATGCTGTCAGTGGATGGACTGCATGCCTCATTCAGGGACACTGTCTCTGCAAACAGGTAGACTTGTGTCTACAGGGCATCCAGTCTTCAAGAGTGTATTACAGCTGTGCTGAACCCAGTTATAAGTCCTGAAAGACCTGGTTTGGCCTACAGACAACTAACTGCAGACCACAGACCAAGATATGCTCAGAGCTCGAAACAGTTGTCTGGTTTGACTGTTGCATTGTTTTTGAGTCTTTTGTTCTCCCTCTTATCTTGATTTGGATTGGTTTTGCTCTTCCCTCTATTGTCCTAAGTATTGACAAGTCTTATAACATTTTGGAATGATCTTGGATTGATCCTTCAAATATGGCAGCTTCAATTCCATTTTAACCCCACAGAAATGCATGTTGTGTTTAGTGAATGATTCTTAGAAATCTCAGAAACGCAGAGCTGAAAGGGATCATGAGGCCAGCATACTTGACATCTTTCTGGAGACAGGTTTAATACATCCTGCTCATCCCTGTTAGATCTGTCTCATTCCTTAAGATCTCCCTGTGAAGGCAATCTATAGGCAAGTAGTTCCAGGACTGCATCAGTGTGTTACTGAAAAGACTGTGCTTCAGATGATTCGTTTTGGGCCTTCTATTTAAAGACTAGATGAAAAAAGGGTAATAACTGTAATAAATCTAGCTAGATCAGTAGGTGGAATGACATCTAACATGGAAATTTTTCCTTCCTTTAAAACTAGGTATGGTGAATCAGTCAGTAGCTTTAATGATCAAATCTGTTTCCCCTTACCTTTGAATACACTTTGGCCTCTTTTAGGAACAGCAGTAGTAAGTGATTCCAAGAATAATATTTTTTTTTGTCTGTAGGTGTTTATGAATTGACACACAACAATAAGACAATATCACTGAAGACCATAAATGCTGTCCAGCAAATGACTTTGTATCCAGAGTTGATTGCCAGTGTTTTGTATCAAGCATCTGGTAGCGAAGTATGTGCATTTCTCCTACTTTCTGTACTTTCATTGTGGTTGTTACCTTTGTGTGTGTGTATGAGACTTTCTGTGCTGTACCAAATGAACACATACATTTTTGTTGAATGAGTTGAGCTAAGGCTCTCACCAGGTCCAGGTTCTCAATTCTGATCAGTCTCTGGCACAGGATTTTGGGGGTTTAACACTAACTAGTAACGTTTTCTCTTATTCTTTACTTCTACAGACTGCTTAGAAATGTCAGAGAAATGTCAGGAGTATCTGTGCTATCCATTAAAAACAGGAAAGATAACTCCTTTAGAGTACAGAGGTCTATTATAGTGGTACCTGTCTGCCCATTCTCATAGGGAAAAGCACTTCTGTAGATTAACCTTTTGTCAGTTTCCACTCTACTCAGGCTTTGTTCTGCTTATGCTGCATACTTGTGTCCTCTCTCATGATCTTTCCTTTTTTATTATTTACTTATTTTGGAACTATTTTTGCCACATCTTTACTTCTTCAAACTCTACCCTTTTATAACTTCTTCCAGTAGTCCTTTGAACTTTATATCCCACTGCAGCATAGATTTATGAAATCTGACATATAGAGTGCTCAAGCTAAAGCAAATTCAAAAATCATGGCACTGGCAAGCTGAGTCCTGAAGTGTGCACTTAATTCACACTACTTTGTTCTTCCTGAGCCCCAAATAAAAGCATGCCCAGTACTTTTCTGGAATAGAAGGCGTCTCTTACCTGTTTGTAAAGCACCTAGCACATTGTTAGCAGTAACAAACTGTAAATAGTAATAATTTCCAGCTTCAGCTCAGTTGCCACTATGTCTCTTCGTTTTTATTTGTAATTTCAGGAAGTTATTGAACCAGTGTATTTCTACATTGGTATAGTTTTTGGACTGCAGGGAATTTATGTGACTGCATTGTTTGTAACCAGTTGGGTTATGAGTGGGACTTGGCTGGCAGGAATGCTGACTGTAGCATGGTTCATTATTAACAGGTAAGAAAAACATCTTTATACAATCTAGTTTGTCAATAAGGCATTTTAAAATATTAGTGGATTGAAGTGATTTTAATTAGTGGATTGAAATGCTTTTGTCAAGATTTGTGCTCTCACTGTGAAAGCAAAATCTTATGGTGAACAGAAAACATTTCCAAGAGATTGATTGATTCTCATTATGATTTTTTTTAATGGAAAGGCCTCCTGTTGTCCAAACCATCCACGTTATCAGTTAAACTGTCTTTGTGAATGTGTGTGAATACAGGAAAAATTCCATTTTTCAAAAATATTCCTCAGAAGATTTGGTTTGGTGCTGTTGAAGAATGAAGACTAATGTCCTTAACAGCTGTAAAACAGAAGTGCACTCTCTGTCCAGCTCTAAATATTGTGACAGTTGTCTGGTGGCATCGAAAGAAATGATCAAGTGCTTTTTTTTTTTTTTTGGTAAAAAATACTTGATATTTAAATCTTTTTTTGTAGTGAATTTTTCTGCAAAGTGGAATTTTCTTATATGATCGTAATACCAATATTTTTTTTTTTTATTTTAAAACAATTCACTTGGAATTCCCCTTCCCCACAATGATAGGGAGCCTTATTTGGGCAATGGAAACCTATGTTCATGCTCCTGGTTTTGTCTCCATAGACCTCTGGGGCTTTCTGAACTTGAGAACACTTGAATAAAGGAACAGTGGATCAAACTGTTAAAAATATACCATCTAAAGTTGAACTGTTGGGAAACATCTTCTAGGAAAATGAAGTCATCATGACAGAATCTGTGATTAGTAGTTGAAAATACTGTTCATCAAGCTGGTGTGAACAGTGGAAAGTAGGAAAAATGGTGAATAAATCTGTATTTTAGATAGATCTGTATTAGTGAGTAAGATTAAATAAACAGTGTCAACAAAAGGAAAAGTTTAGTAGTTTAAAAAGCTCCAAATATGCCTCTGTAAGAGGCTTCAGAGGAAGAAATTAAAGGTGATGCTTTTAAATACCTAAATGATAAAAGAGCTTGAGGCTCCTTTTTAAAGGCATAGTAGACACAAAGGAGACTATATTCCTCTGAGACTGATGCCTTTGATCATATTTGAAAGTGTGGCTTGTGCTTCTGAGTCACTTTAGCACTTTTAAAAACTTTCACCTACACCTCTAATTGTGTGGATATTGTCAAGTCATTCCATGAGAAAACCCTGCATGCTCCCCATCCGACTTTAATCTCTTGTTTTGCTGGGCAGAATTTTTCCCTGTAGACGAAATATTTGCTGCTGCTGCTGCTGCTGTGGGGGAGCACCAGTTTGTATCCTAAGTGTGTTGTGCTCAACTACCTAAATCACTTGTTTAAAACGTACTGTATGAGAACTGAAAGGAATCTTTTCTCTCAGCTGTGAGCTGATTTTCATTGCAGGTCAGAAAAGGCTCAGGGCAGATGCTTTTTTGGCTTCAGTCCTATCAATTCCAGCTCATGTGGAAACCTTCTAAATAGATGAGGAAAGATTGGGCCTTCCATGCTGTTAATAAATTTGTGAAATGTGTCAGGAGCAAAATTGTGTCAGTGTTACTTTGCACCAAAATCTGGAAAAGTTTGATTGCAAGGCCACATTTACAACTAGAAGTGGTGTTTACGTTTTCCTTGATATTTTTGTTCCATAAATATTTTAATTTTTTGTTTCTCTGTACTTTATTCTAGGACAGATACAACAAGAATTGATTACTCCATACCATCAAGAGAAAATTGGGCTTTGCCATATTTTGCATGTCAAGTAGCAGCTCTCACAGGCTATTTAAAAAAGAACCTAAACTGTTCTGCTGAGGTAAAGCAAAATTAGTTTCTCAATAAAGAGCTGCTGGTAAAACTGTACTCTAGGTTAGTTACTTCTTCCATTGTTGCCCTTTTGGACAGAAAACAGTAGATGTTTTGTTTCTTCTTTTCAAAAGATCCAATTAGATTTCACCTAGGCATGTGCAGTTTTTGCTAAGCAACTTGTGCCCTACCTTGTTATGCCCCCAGGAGGGTTCAGAGAGAACACTGTGGCAATAGACCATGTGCTGTTTTTTTTTTTTTTTTTTTAAATAAACAGAGGCAGAATTTTTCTTATGTAAACTGTTTTTCTTGAAGAAGATGGCTTTTACTTTCTTACTCTGACTCTCAAAAATGTTTCTTCTGATTGGCTTGAAATGTTTTTGAATATTTCAGTAATTACTTTCTTCCATCTGAAAGTTAAGTACATCTGAAGTCAGTATTTTAATTATTTCCCAGAATAATAATTAATTTCCATAGTTTATGTTTTAATGACCTCTCAGTTACTTGGTGACAGACATCATGGGTAGAAAAGTAATGCTTTTTCTTTTTTTCTTCTAGAAGTTTTGTTATCTTTTGGTGAATGCCTCAACATATACCTTCATGATGATGTGGGAATACAGTCATTATCTCCTGTTTGTCCAGGCTGTTTCTCTTTTCCTGCTAGACAGCTTTGCCCTAGCACAGACAGAGAAGGTATTGGAACTTTTCAGCCTACTGATACTTACATGCAGCCTCTGAGGTGCCTGCCATTCATACTGCCCAGGAGCTCCAGAGGGCACAAGAGACTGAGTGATGAGTGTCTTGCAGCCTGGGCCCAGCTGAAGTGCATGTGATATCCATCAGCAGAATAAAATAACTTCAAACTGAATCTCTTTTTGACAGCTGGGATAGGAGTTAAACAAAGCTTCTGAGACCTGAAACATCCTTGGAGAGCTAAAGGAGTGATGAATGATAGTCCTCTGTTTTGGCCTCGCTGCCTCTTCTTTTCTTTTTCCTATTCACAGCAGGGTGGGCAGACCAAAGAGAAGTGCTCTGTTGGCTCTGTGCAGTTAAAGGGCTCACTTTCACCCTCAGTGGCCTGTCCTGCAGTGATTTGCCAGTAAAAAGACTAGACAGATGTTGAAGGCCAATTGATTTTTCAATGCAAGAAAGTATTTAAATTTATTCTAAAAAATGGTTCTTAGAAATATTGCAACAATAAGGCATTTTTATTCTGCCTATTGCAGTTGTTTATATGCTTGTTTGTACATGCGTGCCTTCTGGTTTTATTGGATGTCAAACTGCATGCAACTCTAATTCTTCACCTCTTCTTTCAGTTTTTTTTAATTCTGTTCCTCAGCAGTTGGAATTATTTGATCTACTGTAGTTCAAAGAAGAGTGTATAAGGGAAAAAATGGGTAGAAGGCTTTTTGGTAAATGTCTAAAGAATCAAGCATCAAGGTTTATAAGATCTGCTTATCAAATAGTAAATAATAGCAAGTATAGATAACAGTCTGAGTATTCATTCCTGAGACAGGTTAATGAACAATTTATTTTGAGGGCAGGGAAAGCACCTGTGCACCTGTTTGCAGGTGAGCTCTGTCACAAATTGTGTGTTCTTACTGGTGCCTCATAGTTACTGCTTTGTGCTGCAACACAGGGAGGTGTTACTGAATGGGGAGACCTGGGTAAAATACTCCTGCTTCTGCCATTTTTACAGAATTCTTGTGAAGTAATTGCCCATTAGTTACTGAGAGTGACCAGGGTAATTTTCATGTGCAGTGCTTTCCAGAGCCAAATGGTACCATGCTAGACACATGAGTTGAAGGATTGAGATTTGTTAATCCTCTGATGAACAGAGGAATTGAGCTATCTACTGCTCTAAAAGCAGGATTTATACCCACTGCAATTTTATTTCATTGGTTTTCTTTTCTTCAACAGGTGCACGAGGTATACAGAATCTACCTGTTTTCTCTCATTGTGGGGTACCTGCTGCAGTTTGAAAATTCAGCCTTACTAGTGTCACCATTACTGAGTCTTGTGGTAGCTTTAATGCTCTCCAAATCCCTTCAGGTAACTAGACTCTCTGCTAACCCTGAGTGTAATTTTAAAATTTAAACTGAACTCCAAAATGATACAGCATTCTTTAAATATTTTTGCAGATGAATATGAAAAAAAGTACATTTGTGTCAAGATTGCTGAAAATAATGTATATTTATTTGGTACTTACAGTTGCAGTGACCCTAAACTTCTTATTAAAGGTAAGATTCCTCTGAAAATGTGATTTTAATTTCAGAATCTAAATGGAAAGTTGCAGATACATATTGAAAAAATCTTTTGAAGTGTTGCTTATCTTATTGATATGACAGTTCATGGCTTAGTTCATAATCAGTATGAGTACTAAAAATTCTGTCATTTTGTAGCAACTCAAACAGCTTGGTCTTGTTGGGGTTTTGGTCTTCTAGGTTGAAACAGTACAGAAATACTCTTTGAAAGACATTTTATCTATTTTATAAATATGGGGTTTATAAATTGAATGGCCTCTATAGACTAGTCTGAGTATTAAAACAGTATTCTTGTGCATGGTGACACAGTAGACAGGAGCAAATGTGAGTAGTCTTAGGGTGGATACTAATTTCCAATTACATTTCAAGTAGAGCATGGGAACAGCGGCTTTCACTTTGTGTAGGGGTCAGTTAGAAGTTGAGATTATGCAGAGAGATTTTAGCCTGGTCTTGTATTTTGACTAGCAATTCCCTCTTGCTGGCCTTTTATGCATATTATTCTGCTTTTCTTCTATGTCTCAAACTCACCATGGTTGTGTTAATTAACAGTATTAATTAAAAGTAACTACTGAACCCTAGAAGGCTTGAAGGAATGCTCACAAGTAATTATTTTCTTGTGCCATTCAGACTGATTAGCCTTGCTGTATCTCCAGGAAAATAAAATCTAACCTGGAAAAATACGAGTTAAATTACAGCTATGAGTTAGTTACAGAACTTTAGGCAGCTCAGACGATCTGTGTGAAGATTACAAATGCTCATGACTTTTGCTCAGCTGCAGTCCTATTTTCTAATGGAGCCAAGCATGACACTCTTAGGCTTGCTTGAGAGTAAGTCTGTTTTTCATGATCCTTTTTACCCTGCTCAGTCGTCTTTTGACAGCTTATTGGCAGCTTTTCACTTGCCCTCCTGTTGTGGTATGGGAGTGGCATGAAGGGAATAACATTCTCAAGGAAACCCTAAATATAGATTTATTGAAGTGAAGGTTTACAGTACTATACCAGTACCTTAATTGGCACACTTAATCAATTTTGTTAGTTTTAACTAAATCTTGAATAGTTGATTGTTACCTGACACTTTGTAATCTGAACAAAATGAACTGAACTATGTGAAAACTGGTTCTAGCATTTCCTATGATTTTTCTCTGCTAAATTAATTTTCAGATGTTCATTCCTCATAAAGAAAATGAGCATTTGCTGAAGTTCATTGAAGTAAAACTTGGCTTAAACACAACTAAGTAAGTTTATTTAAATTCTTTACACCTCCCAAGATATCCAAACTTTTGAAACTGCTCTGAGAAGTGTAACATTTCAGTGGCTTGTGAGAGTTTTGTAGAGGAGCTAGGGAAATAGTTTAGTTATCTGTTGTCTGGTTTTAAGATGGATATAAAAAAAATGCACATACAGAATTTTCTTAGGGTGTTGAGGTTTCTGAGGCACTTCAGTATTTTTCATGCCTTGGGGTGAAAGCATTTCATGGATTTTTGTTCTCTTGTGATGTTGGAGAGTGAAAACTTTCTGTATCCTGTCTAGTGTTTCTAATAAGACTTAAAAGCAAAGATAATAGGGTAAAGGTGGCAGTACGAGCTTTTTATAGCTTGGAAAAGAAGGCTCTGGAAAGAGTAATGAACTATTGATGCTATCTCAAAAGAGGATTGGGTTGTGGGTACTCCCAATACTCCCTGTATGTTTTGGAAGAAATTAGGACAAGGGACTTCTTAAAAGTCACAAGGAATTGTGATTCTAAAAAAAAAAAACATTAGTATCTGTAAAAGAGTTGGATGTTGGACTGCAAGAAGATGTCATGGCAACAGATTTTCTGGAAGACTTCCAATGGAGAGTTAGAAAGGACTGACACACTCCTGGACCTAAGCCAAGACTTGCAGTTCTGTGCAGGATTTGGAACTCTCTCTGAAGAACTGCATCTCTCACAAAAAAAACTACTTCACAGCCTTTCAGGGGAATAAGTGGAAAATTACATCACACCCAACTGAAACTGTTGGGGAACTTTTGGAAGACAAGATGTAGTGACATTGACTATGATGCACTGTTTAACACGCGCGCACACACACACACACACACACACACTCCCCATTCTTAAATGTTTTGCAGGAAAAGAAAGGACTCCTGGTCAGGATTTCAGTTTGTTCAGCTCCCAGGTATTACTGGGTTTCCCTTTTTTTCCCCCTGGGGTCTTTCACATCACTGTTCAGGCTGTCGGACTCTGTAATGAAGCCAGAGATTGAGACAAACTGGGTGCCTTTACGCCTGGGACACTGTGTAACTGTATTGGAATTATGATTTGCAGCACAAGAGCTTCAGGATCTGTCTTTTAAGGCCAGTTTGGACATGCCCAGCTGTTAATCTTTAAACTGATTTTGTCTAATTGGAAGTGGTTCTGTCCTCTCATCTTCCCTTGGGAGAAAATGAAAAGAGGGAGGAAAGCAAAACAAAGACAAGAATGCATTCACAGCTCCACATGCTGCACCAGTTCCAGTTGAGAATACACACTGACAGTGCTTCTTGGCAGAGTGTATTATCTTCCTGCTGCTGACTGAGAAAGAATGATCAAGTGGCTTCAGCTACAGAACTAGAATTTCAACATTCAGACTTCTTTGTGATCTCAGATGACCACTTTCCCTTCTTCATCTCCTTATTTGGAATGAGGACAAGCATACCTTCTTGCATCAATATCTCTGAAATCTTAATCCACTGTGACGAGATTCTTTTGGTCCCCATAATGGAGTTATATGGGAGGTTGGGCTTTTGTGATATAAAGGACTTGTAGTCTAGTCTCTACAGATCACAAATTCTTTTTGGGAAGCTAAACTTTTGACAGTTACTCCACAGAGTATTTGCAAAGCAGTTTCAAATTACTAAACGATAACTTTTCAAAGATGAATTTCAAGTAGTTTCCTATGACATGAATAGATTGAACTTCTATTGTTTTGTGCTCGGTTGTTGGGTTTTTTATAATCTATGGGATATTGTTATTGTTTTTAATGGAATGTTTTTGCCTTACTAGGAATTTTACAATGAATTGGCTCCTGTGTCAAGAATCTCTTCAGGCACCCTCCCAAGACTTTTTTTTGCGACTAACACAGTCATCGCTGTTGCCTTTTTATATTTTAGTATTAATTATCTGCCTTTTTTCTGTAACTCAGGTCGTTTTTAGGAGAATTTGGTAAGTAACTTATTTATATGAAAAATAATTAAAAATAAGAGGCTCCTGGATGCCTCAGAGAATGGTCATCATATTTGTTGCTCTGAAGTTTGTTGTACCGTTGAGCTTGTCAGGATGTAAGCACCAGTGCGAAGGCCCACCAGAGCCTCCTAAAGAAAAGTCCTTTAATGAGGAGGTTCTTGAGCATCCCTCCTGTAAGGAACGGGAATTGTCAATGGTTTGTTTCCCTGCAGTTGCAATTCCTGCAGAGCTCTGGCTAATGTTTGCTGTTTGTATATGACAGAGAAAGATGTTATTTATATCTGTAATTCTCCTTCCAACAGCAAAGTTATCTAATTGTTGCTAGAATTTGTTTCTCTAATTTGGATTTGGGGTCTTTTTTTTTAAAGTTTACACATTGAGAAAGATGAGATGGGTGGAGCTGAGAGGACTTCTAATTTCTAATGCTTTCTAATGTTGGTTTTTTAAAACACTTGTTTACTGTGATAAGGTCCACTAGCCTTTGCTGCTTGGAACAGAGCTGAAGTGAAACTGACTCAATTAGTTTTAGTTTCACAGTGATTCACAGTTCTCTTGAGAGAAAGGGTAGTGGAACTGTCTTTGTAAAAAGACTAAGAATACCAACACTGTAGATCCTAGCATAAGTTGTCTTGGAAACTCAGTGGTTAGGAAATTATCTCTTCCTGGTAGAAGATGAATGGTGTAACTGCTCAGATACTAGAACAAATTTCTCACTTGTCTGCAGCAAAAATCAATAGGTTTATTTCAAGGATGAAGGCATCTAACAGATAAAGATTATGCTGCTATAAATGAAAATGTTTGTCAGGTTGGATGTATGATAGGATATTCGGAGCAATGGAGCAAACTTCTTATTGTTTGCTAGTGGTTAAAATAGCTATTTATTACTTTGTAATGAGCAGTGACTACACAATATCCAAGACCTTTTTAAAGAAAAGCTTAAAATGAACCTTCTCCTCTCTCTTTTTTTAAAATTATTTAATCAGTTAATAATCTCAAAATTTTTTCTAATTTTCGTAAGGAAGCTTATTATAAAAATATAACCTGAAAGGACATAATGGTAGAAAGAATTGTTATATTTTTATTGACGCCTTTTCCTGGGTTAATATCTGAATTAAGTGATGTCTCATTTTCTCCAACTGCAGTGGTGAACCACTGAAAGAGACAGTTAAACTTGAGGATGGTCGAATTGGAGAGAGGCCAGAAATAGTTTATCACGTAATTCACACAATTTTGCTTGGTTGTCTAGCGATGTGTTTGGAAGGGTAAGTCTGATTTTGATGTATCTCTTTTGAAAGCAACAGAGTTCCCTACTGGACATGATACGCTGTTTATCTCTTTGAAATTCACCCTTTTTCGAAAATAATTTTGGCATATAGTGATACCACTTAGGACTAGTCAAAGGTAATTTTGATAATAAATTGGATGTGGTTATATGAACACTTGTGCTTGGTCCCTTTAACATGTTTTCCAAGCTTTAATGCAGCAAGATCCAAGACATTAATTGAATCACATTTTAATTACATTCTTTATGGTATTTAAGTGTAGAACTGTGCTGTAATTATTTTTTAGCAAGGGCTTATGCAGTGTTTTGATGAACAGAATAGTGCTGGAATATTGGGACATCCATCCTCTTGTGTGTAGGCTACCACAAAGTTTACCTTTGCTTGACACATTAAAGCAGTAGCAGAGTTAATTTCAAAAGTGTTGTGTTAGTCTTTAAATTTAGAGAAGCTAATGTTTGGAAGACATTATCGTTCTAATCTTGTTTAATCAGCTTAATCAGCTTGAAGATGTCAGGCTTGTGTTTTTATTAGGCTCCTCATCCTAAAATCTAAATATTCACAAATATTGCTTAAAGTGAGCAGACTGTTGTGTTATCCTGTAGTTGTTCTAAGTTGACCAGTCTACCCTTAAGAGGAGGACAACGCCAGCAAATCACAAATTGTTAATTAAATATTTTCCTTTCCTTTCTTCAGGATCTCCCTTACACATTGTCAGTACAGCTTTGCCGAATAGCTGCTTTTTATCCCTTCTTGGCTGGAAAACCACAACAGCCAAGCAACTTTACTATTTTCTTTGTTTTTCTTTCATCCTCTCCTGAACTCTGTGAAGGATTTTGTCATCTTTTACCTTGGATCTTGCTCCTGCCTGCATCTCACAGCAGATACTCAGGTGCCAGCTCTTCTGCTAGAGATTTCCTTGGTTTATCTTCCAGTACTTCAAAGTTGACCTCAGATTGTTTGAACATCCAGACTGTGTTTGGCACAAGAAACAAATCTGAATGCTTTTATAATAGTTTGAGTACAGAGGCATACACAGGGTCCCAACTAAGTTATTGCAGTGTTTTTCAGAATGAAATATCTATGGACACCTTATGTTTGCATGCTTGCTGCATTTGGTGTGTGCTCTCCTGAACTTTGGATGACACTTTTCAAGTGGCTTCGACTGAAAGCTGTGCACCCAATACTGCTGGTGAGTTGCTGTTGCCAAAGTCTTGGAAAATACAGCTAGCAAGCATATAGTTTTGAAAACAACAATTGCCTAAGACCCATGAAAGAACCCACGTAAACAACAGGTTCTATGAGCAGTGGATCACATATGGTCTGTTTTTTCTGTCTTTCGTTCTTGGTCTCACATGTTCTCTGCTACCTGGTGATAAAGTTGCATTCACACTACAACCTTTCCTCATAAGGAGCAGAGCTGTCTTCATCTCCCTTTTAGTCTTCTCATCTTCTTTTAACAAATCTTTGAGACCTCAATCTCTCTGTCATCTCTAGTTGGGTTTGGTCAAGGTCATGCACTTTTTAGGAGGAATGTGGGAGAAAAAGTACTGGTGCACAAGAAAGAAAAAAGCTTTGTTTCACTGGGAAATGGGTCTTAAAATGGTGCAGTAAGGTGTATTTAACTGCAGAGAGTAAAACTGCTTCATAAGAAATGGCAAATTGAATTACTTTGCATAAGATTTGTTGGTATATGGCCATTAGAGAGAAGTGTTGCGATTCAAGAGAAACTTGTGTTACAGAGCAAACAGCTCCCCTGCTTCCAGCCCTGGCTTTGTTCTCAACATGACAAGAGAGTAACAAGAGTTACTTTGGGTGATTTTTAGCAGCTTTGTGCATTGGTTCTGTTAATAAAACAGGGATAGGATATTGCTTACCTTAAATTCAAGAGGTTTATAGGAATATATATATATTATACTTAGAGGTTCATTATGTCTTTTTGTGAAGATATCATACACTGCTGTATCAAAAACATTGACTGTATTCTTTCAGTCAAGGAGTAACCCTATGTTCAGGTACGTGGTAAGCACATTATTTTATATACTTCATGTTTTCTGTGATGTAGAGCTGCTTTTTTACTATAACACAGTAGATGTGTTAGTGGCTTACAATCAAAGGAATGCCTTAAGTGCATTCCTTACCAAACATTTTCTGTACCATACAAGCTGTTTTCTCATTCTTGCAAAGCACAAATTGTATCAGCTAGAATGATGGTGTGCTGAGAGATGGGTTTCTGGGTCTTGCACATCAATAATGCTAATCTGAACAAAAGCATCAACAAGATCAGAGGTTTGAAATGCTTTCTTATAGCGTTTGAATGTGAGGTGTTTACCTTCTTCTGTTCCCTACATCATGTGCACAAGGAATCGTTGTTACTTGAGTAGTAATTAAATGTCCCTAAAATTGATGGTAAAGTTTTTGTAAGTCAAATGATGCCTTCCATGCTAAATAAGGCAAATTCTTGTTTCAGGAAAGTTTTCTTGCCTGGTAGAAAGCCACCAAGTTTCGCCCACTGTCACTCTAAGGTTTCAGGCATAAATATTGCTCACTGTGTGAGCAGAATCAACAGACACCTCAGTGTCAGAGAATGGTGCATAATCCATTTTCTCTAACATGTACTTTTTAGGCTCTTATTCTGAGTATGGCAGTTCCCACTATAATTGGATTCAGCTTGTGGAAAGAGGTAAGAAAAGTACCTTTGTGGAGTTTTCTTTTATGTAGGCACAACATGAGTCAAAATTACGAACAAATATAATGAAATGTACTTGGTGAAATTAAATATATGTGATGAAACGGAAGCTGTCATCCGTTGAAAATATGTTTAGTTTTTAAAAGAAACTTCACTTATTTCAGTGTAAACTATTTGACAATTTAATTTTTTAAAGATCACTTTTTTTTTACTGTAATTAAATTTAAATGAAGACTTCATTGTATTCAGCTGTTAAACTTTGGATGTATAAACTGACTCAACAAAGAAAATACTGCCAAATGAAAACTCAGGATGTTGAAAAATACGTTGCCTCAATCTTAGTTTTAGGAAAAAGAGTAAAGCTAGATGAAGTAAAATTACAGGAGGTCATATGCAAATAAGGTGTTTGAAAAGCTCCCATCAAATTATAATGGAGTTAAATTCTTTGTGCAGACCATTGTGTTAAGGTGTGTATCTACTACAATACAGGGAAGAAAAGCCACAGATGTTCCATGTTCAAAATGAAGACTTAGTTCTTTGTTTCAAGTCACAGACAGACTGGGGGTAGAGTATTTGGAAATTGTTTTTTAAGCTCCTGTGAGTGCAACAAGTATGTGAAGCATCTCATAAAGTGTAATCTTCTGCTATACTGGCACAGCTTTAAAATAGTTTGGGTAGTTTAAGAATTAATACATAGAAGCTGGTCTTGCCCAACAATATTTTAACAGATATTGTAACATCTGTCTTAGATTGCAACCAAATTTTCTATTGTAGCCTGACTTTTTACATATTTTTAATGGAGCAATAGATACTGTCTGTAAAAAAAGCTGGAGTTGCTTAAAAGAGTTATGAAATCTATTACAGTAGAGGAAACTAATTTAATTAACCAAGTAATTCTTTTTCAGATTGTTTTAATGAAAGCAGTGTGGGGGTTTGGACTCTAGAGGGCTTCATTCATTGCAGATCCAGCTTCTGCTTTTAAGCAGTGGTGAACAGTTTGTTCTCCAGGTTCATAACTCATCCCTGAGGTGGGAATGTTGATTAGAAGTAACAGAGCAGCAAAAATGCCTTGAGACTCCTAATCTGTTAGTGTGGCTATAAAAGGTTGAGTTGTATAGCTCAGCATCTTTTTGCTTGGCTGCCTTCTGACTGGGTCTGGCATAGTCCCTCCTCTAACTGGTTTTTTTCCAGGTGCTATGATTGATGAGTGAAGCAGGTTCTCCTTGGGGTGGCAGTAGCAGTTCCTGTTTCCATCCTCTGTTCTGGGAGTAGTTCCAACATATGTGTAACAGCAGTGCTGTCTGTCCCTGACACAAACACATGGCAGCTGCTCTTGTGCTGGTTGTAGACTGCTGTCACTTGACAGCTGAGTTTTCCAGGTAATGGGAACTGCTCAGTTAAAAGCAGGCTCCCACTTATAACTGCCTGTCCACTGTGGCTGTCCCAAAGTAAGTTGTCTCTTTAATTTGGCATAACCTGTAAACTTTATTCTTTTCCAAAAGAGCTGATATCCAGTAACTTTCATTTAGCATTTACAACAGCATGTACATGTACCTGCTCCAGCCCCTCAAGGCTGGCCAGTTTCCAGCCATGCCTTTTTTAGATATGTGCTCCAAATGGCTCAAGAACTGACAAAATCTCCCATCTTAATAAAGAAGGACCTCAAACCTGACAGGGTGGGGAAGCCATGATGCAGGGTTGCAATCTGGCCTGGTTTGAAAGAGATGGCATTCTGTCTTAGTTCACAGAATCCCTCCTTTTCCCAAAATGTTTTTCAAAAGTATAGACTGAGATATCCCACTTCACACAATGTAATGTGCTTTCCTTCACTGTGGTGGTTGAAGTCAGAAGCAAGTCCAGGGCACATTACCAGGGCTCTGATAGGAAATTTCTTCTTTCCTGTCTTGCTTCCATAGCACTTTTCCATTAAGTCACAGCAGTCCAATCCCTTCTGCTCAAGCAGGTTTACCATGAGGGATTTGTCATCTTCTTGGTTCAGTGCCCTTATTTGTAGACATTTGCATATGACCCCCTGAACTATGGTTTTGATGCATTTAAGGCCACTTGATGTTGATGAATGTTGTTGCTGCTATTTGTTTATTTCTTTTTAATTGTAAATATTCTAATAAAATAGAGATGAGAATTTCTGTTTAACATGCTTATTTTGGAGATGGTCTCCTGCTGTCAGGTAAGTTAATGTAAGCTGAGTGTTGCAAAATATTCAAGAAAAATTAGCAGTCGGGAGAAAACTGTTGAAACCCATTTCTGTTGTGTCATTTAAGGCCTTAATATAATTACATGCTCTATAGATACTTCTTTAAACAATAAGTAACCAGAAACATTTCCATCAGTTTTTCCCTAGAATAATGACAGAGCTTTCAGAACTGCAAGAATTCTATGATCCTGATACAGTAGAACTTATGACATGGATAAAGTAAGCATGAAGTCCAACATTTCTATTTTACTGCTTTTTGTAAGGGTATTTTTATCTCAGCAGTTTGGAGAGCTACTTCTATCAAGCTGGGTTTTCCCTTGCTAAGTTGTTCAGTGATGCATGGGGGAAGAAGTTTTATATTTTAAGTTTGGTATTGTTCCCATGAAAAGAAGCAGGAGTTTATTGTGGATTACAAGAGAAGATCCTGAAACACACAAATCATGTTTAATGTCATTGCAGACCTAATTTCCAGCTAGAGGTGGAGATCTTAGCAAGATCTAAGATCTTGCTTCTTTGCATGCTAACTTTTCATCAGGTTACAGGATTCATGTTGATTGTAATGCCAATGGGGGACAAAAACGCTGAAGTGTTATGTGCCTGAGCCAATAAAATGAAATGCCTGAATGTGAGGATTTAGAGACTTTTGTCAGGATGCATGGAGAGGAATATTTGTAATTCAGGCTTGCCCTTTGACCACAGTGAGTATGCAGCTATGTTTTACAGCTCATACTGAACATACACACAGCTAATACCAAGTAACGTTATTTTCACAGATATATTTTTCTTACCACCAGAAGTTTCAGAATTGCATTCTGCCTCATTTAGTTTAACTTCAAACTACATCATTAGGAATTGCACTTTTCTGAAAATTAGATCCCTTGTGTTCAGATAACTTAGCTTTAACTGTATTTTTTAGAATATTACTTTCTGTATTTATGTAGTCTTTAATGTCAACCGGTTTGTCTTCACAAAAGGCAAGACTGGTAATTAGTGTTCCAGCCAATTTATTCTTGTTGTTGTAGTAGTGTATGTTGTTTGTCACTGCTTTAGCTCTTCAAGGCAGCAAGTGGAATAATGCCAAGTACCTAATGGCTTTTATGTTAGTCTGCATGTACTTCAAGTACGTAATTAATCATGGTGAATTTCACTGAGAATCACTCAGCTACAAGCAATTTGACTACCCTTATTTGTAGCAGCTGTTCTTATTTTTAAAGAATAATTCATATGGATATACTTGGCAATCCACATTGAAATTTTAGTTCAGTGTCATTATTACAGTATATTTTCTCAAAGTCTTCTCTCTGATAAAATGATTTTTCAAATTTTCTCTACAGAAGTTGCCAGAGTGTTTAATAAAGTGTGACAATGACTGTTTTCTTCCACTAATAAAGAAATACAAATAGTAAAAAAATTATACCAAACCCAGAAACATAATTACTGTATACATTATTCTGTACACTGACATTATTTTCTCATAGATTATGAAATACATAATCATAGATTACATATGAAATACATAATAGAGATCAAGTTAGAACAATCACAAATCTTACAAGATAACACCCTGTTTCTCCTTCTACCTTCCATCTCTCCCGAGCTGTTTTGTCCCAGGTTGGCAACCATTCAGAAAAGCAGTATTGGATCCATTTCAGGACCACTCTGAGTGGTGCTCGGTGGATTGCAAGGAGGGGAGAACCATCAGCCCTTGCCCCAGCAGGAACCCTCCCTTTCAAACTCCATATTTCTGCAGATCTGCACTTTCCCTGGCGAGGAAACTACTGCCTCAGCAACACCATCACCAATTGTAACTAGACCCCCAGTGATACCTTCATGTACTCCAGTTCATTCTGCAGCACCTTAACAAATCCCACAGTTTATAAAATTGTTTTTGATGAGTGCATCCAGTACTCAGACATTGTGTTGGTGTTGCTTTTGCAGACGACAGGCTCCTGTGGCTGCAGTGTTTGCAGGCAGCCCACAGCTCATGGGTGTGATTAAGCTCTGTACAGGATGGATGGTGTCGAGCTTGCCTTTATATAATGATGATGATCTTCTGAAAAGAAATGAGAATGTGAGTATCCAATTCCATAAATGTGGCATCTCACAGGAACTGTCTTCCTCTTCACCCAAATGCAATGCAAAAAAACAAAATGTATTAGAAGGGAGAAGGACATAGGAGTCCAGCAGACATGGAAGAAATTACCAACTAGATTATCAGTGCTTCACTCTGCACAGAAACAAATATCAAAATATTATTTCTGAAGACTTTTCAGGCCACTTGAAGAATGTAAGATGAGAATTTGCCATCATGAGAGACAAATACTTCCCATTCATCAGGCCCTTGTCTCACTGTTGTGGAGATCTCAAATCCAAACTGTTTATAGCTTGATGTGTGCATATAGTTTGTCATTGCAGATAGGTCATCACTGGGGAGTTTTTGTGTCCCAATATTGAAGGTATCACTGATTTTTGCATTGCGTGAACATGTTTTCTTAATTTGTAGATTTATCAAATCTATTCAAAGAGGTCAGCAGAGGATATTTATAAGATACTCACATCTTACAAGGCCAACTTTCTGGTTATTGAAGATTCAATTTGCAATGAAGTGGGACCTGTAAGAGGATGTAGAGTTAAAGATCTGTTGGATATTGCTAATGGCCATGTAAGTATCAGTGAGAAGAAATGAATGTTTGAATGCATGAATAATTATAAATAAATTTTATTCTAATGCTGGTCTTATTTTTCTTACTGTAATTGACGTGTAGGCAAAGACTCATGTTTTAAAAGTGATCGTTTTAAGTTTTGGATTGTCTGTTTCTTAAACTTGTAATCTTACCTAATACTATTAACTGCCCTAATCCCTCCTAACACATGAGTATCTAGCTGTGCTGCTTTTCTGCCAATCATTAAATACCATATAACTATATATAAATGTTCAAGACTGACACCTGAAGAGGTTATTACGAAAGCAGTAAAGTCCTGCCTCAGAAGGCATTCTTTACTAGTTTTGAAGATGAAATTCTAAAACTGATAAACTCAGTTCTTCTAAAACTCTGGCTGGGATGAGGATCAGCCTGCCATTTAGTTCAGTACAGACTTTGGTTCTGATGAGGATGCCAAGTGCATTTGGTTCAGCCTTGCAGATAGGTTAGCACACCAACAAATAGTTTATACCATGTCTGCTAGAAAGATGGGTTGAATAAACTGCACCATGAATGCTGCTTCAGTCATTGACATGTTCTGTCTCTTTGGATGTTGGTCGTGCTGCTCTTGCTGCTAAAGTAGGGAATAAGATGTGGTTTATAAGGTGATCTCGCTGCCACGTGTTAATTGGTTTCCTGGAAATCTGGCAAAAATTTTGATTTTGGAAAGACGGGGAGTGGCCTTGAACTCACTTAAGGTTTCATTGCTTATTCTCAGGTCAACAGGAAAGAGGGAGTCACCAGTTACCTTTAAGCAGTACAGGAGTGGTGTTTTATTAGGGGATTACTCTATATTTGTTTCCCCAGGAATCTACAGCTGGTGTCAGTTTCACTTCTAGGTTTCCTAACTACTTTATCTGTGAAGGATATTGTCTCAATTTTTCTATTAACTTCCTTACCATTGCTGAAATCTATTATTTCTTTTCTTGTCTTGCTGTTGATGTATGCTGTGATTATTCCAGGATATATCCAATATAAAGTACCATAACTAGAGTGTGTGTGTATGAATAGCCTCCATCATTGTTAATCTGCATATTGCCTCTCAGTTTCTTCTCAGATCTGTGTTTGCATGACTTAAGTTCCTGTTTCCTCTTCACACTTAGGATCTCCACTGGAGCAATTAACCACAATTTCAGGATTTCACACCCTCATACCCCTGCATCTCTCATCTCCATGCTTCCTGCATGCTTCTCTCTCACACATAAGATTGATAATACTTCTTGTGTTTTTTGTCGTGGTTTTTGTTGTTATTGTTGTTGTTTTGGGGGGAGTGGTTCGTTTGGGTATATTGGGGTTTTTTGCAGAAAACCGACATGTAGTTCTGGAAAGTTACATTGTCTCAGGAAGCTTTAAACAAATCTCTGTTTGCTTGCTTACAAAAATTAAGTCATTTGAAGATTATCAAGACATTCCAAAGTACTGGAAGGTAGTGCATATGTATTTGGAGACTGCAACTGCAGCATTTACTTATTCCCAAAGTAAGTGAGACAGTGGACAGTGTATTGACAAGTCTGTGAATGTGTTTTGAATTGCTTAAGAAGATAAGTACTGCTTTCTAGCTTATGCTACATCCTGTAGTCTTTGTCCAATATCTTGTTTCTGACACTGGCTGAGAGCACAGGTTTACTGATAGGGAAAGACAAAGGTTTTTCCAGCAGTCTGTTGCTGAAGGATTGTAGCTCAGGGCAATTATCTTTGTGCTTGGCAGCCACTGGTGGACTTTTCTTCATACGTTTGCTCTACCACCCTTTTTAAAACCATGTAAATTTGTACCATCAGAAGGAATAATGAAGGGATTTCTTCGGGAATACCAGATAGTAGATGCTAAAACACAAGTTTGCTTCCAAATCAGTTGGTTGGAATTTGTAGGACTGTGTGTGTTTCTTTGGTCTTTATATTAGGTAAGTCAAACTTACTTGGCCTGGGAAAGGTAATTAAGGTTTTCCTTTCATTCATACTGGTATGCCCTGTGCACGTCAGGTTTCAACGACTGGGTAAATGGGGCATGTGCATAATTTCCACTGCTGTTGTTCTTTATAATATGAATGAAGTACACTGGTTTTAATGTCTGCTACCTTGAAAAAGGGATTAATTCACAATTCTATTTTAGGTGCTTAAAAAAATTACAGGGGGATGTTTTCAGTTTAATGGAACTGTACAAGGTGGAAATTAAATGTCTATCATAAATGAAATTTACAGAATACAAAAGTTAATTAAATGTACAGAATTACGTTCTGTAACCACTTATCTTCCATACTGTAATTGGGTCTTTTTCTTTCTGACAGGTGGTTTGTGAGGAAGGTGACAACTATGCCTACTCAAAATATGGACGATTTTGTCATGAAATCAAAATGAACTATTCTCCATATGTGAATTATTTCACTCGAGTATACTGGAATAGGTCCTACTTTGTATATAGAATCAACACTGTGATATCCTTCCAGTCATGAAAAAAGCATGCAAGCTTCTTTCTGATGATTGATTGTGAATGAATTTCAGTTGGAAAAGTTCATTTTGAGCAAGGAAGTATATTTTTGCAAAGAGATGTGCACACATGCAGTGTACTTACAACTTTATTCTACCAAACTGAAATTCTTTGGATCAGCAGACACATATACCATCCTTGAAGGAAACGGGAACATTTATCAGTTTTACAGTCTCTACAATGTGTTGCAGTCTTCCATGTTTTTTACATTTTTCTTCCCATTATAAATCATCTTAATCTTCATGTAAATGAGATTTCTAACTTTAGTGTTAGAGACTTCAGTAAATACAGAAGTATGCCTAGACTTCAGTAAATACAGAAATATGCCTAGACTTCAGTAAATACAGAAAAATTATTTTAAGAGCTGGTTTAAGTCATATAACTTTTAATTTTTAGCAAGAAAACAATCACTATCTGAAGTCTTTTCAAGTAAGTCTTTGGATTATTAGTTTGGGGTTTCTTTTTGTTTTGTTTTAATTCTTCTGTCTTCCATGGGAAACATTTCTGTGATTATCAAACACACATTTATGCATCTTATGTGTAGCTATATAGTTTATATAAATGAAATAAGGAAGATTTTACTTAAACAACACTTGCATAGATTAAGGCACTGATCTCTACATTGTTGTTTCTGTTGTCTACAGAGACATGTTGGTGGAAACGCTAGGAATCAGACCTAGCAATAGGAGCTGACAAGCTCATATCTTCAGTTTGGAAAGAACCTGTCTTAGCATTTCTCCACACTTAAGTGCATATGTGTGTATGCTTAAGTGTGTCTTTCTTAGCAGCCACCAGAATGGGTCAGTATACCACAGTATGCCATACTTGTTTTCAGGCAAGTGTAGCAAGACAGCCAGGTTTGCTACTGAGACTTCTGCACTTCAGTTTCACCCCCTGTGTGTGTGCTGGTATATGTGTGTGTGTGTGCTGGTATGTGTGTGTGTGTGTGTATGTGTGTGTGTGTGTGTGTGTGTGTGTGTGTCTCTCTAGAGGGATGGGTGATACTCATTTCATTCAATTATTATGCAATAGCTATATTAAGATAGTGCCATAACTGTCATTTAAAACACTATAATAATCACCATTAGTAAATAATGGTATAGATGTTCATAGCTATTTTTATAACAATTATGCAAATACACAGATCTTTTAAAATTTGAGAAAGTACTCTGCAGTTTTGCTTCCCTCTTAATTTTTTCTTTGTTATATGACCCTATTTGCCTCTACAGCTCCTTTTCTTAACAAATTATCTGTTCATCCTGTTTGTTGCTGACTGATAGACTTTCAAGAAAATGAATGATGTTTTAATTCTGACTCTGGGTTTAAAGCTAGTGTTTATAATGGAAACTCCAATAAAAGGTAACAGTAGCTTTGTTTAATGTAGGTGTAACTGGACAGAAAACCAGGACTAAGTTTTGGAAGAAGTTTCTCACCCCTTAGGAGTTCCTGCAGTTACAAATTGATGTAACACCTGGCCCAGAAACCAGTCTATCAGGCATGTGGGAATGATCCTTTGGAGCCCAGATGCCCTTAATGTAGAATCTGGCAAAATAGGATGAACCCTCAGCTGAAAAATCTGCAAACCATTCTGCAAGTGGAAGCTGCAAAACAATCCTTACTGCAAATTGGAGATTTTAACTCTGAAATTATTAGGAATTGCAGCATGTTGTTGTATGATTCTTCTCTGTGCATGATTCTTCTCTGCTCTGTGCAGATACACTTGCTTACTTTACACTGACACGTAGTGCTGAAATTTTTTAAAACTTGTTATCACTTCTGGAGTGATTTAAAAGAAAAAAGCTTTATTGTTTTAAAAGCCAAGATGTCTGTAATCTGTTTTTTTACTTTCAGTTATATCTTATGCATTTTATTTGAAACCAGTGTTCTGATAAATCCATCAAATATATGGGATGCTGTCTCCAAGGGAAACATTTATCCATATAACTGAGTTACAAGTTATAAGTAACTGTCCTTTCCAGGCATACAGGTGTCATGTTGAGGGTAATGTCTACCTGTGTGTCTGCTGGAGTGCAGGCTGCATTTATTTGCTTGGGCACAAGTGCATGTTTTACTGCACTGGGCTGTTTAAGACTACTCAATTACTGTATACAAACAGAAGCTTGTGTATTAACTTGAGCTGTGGCAGGCCTGCAGGAACCCCCTCTCTATGTGTGGATATAGATGTAATACTTGGAAATAAATTTAGAGTTCCTTTTTCAATTTCAGTTTGTTTGAATCACTGTCGAGGAATTACATGTCTGTGTGTCAGTCATTTAATCCCTTGACGTTAGTAATTCCTGAATATCACTTCATATCAGCAATAAGGCATTGCAGGTGCAAACTTCAGGGTTACAACTGTGCTTGGGTAGGTGAAGTCGCAGAGCTTACGGCTTCATGCCTTAGACTGCCATGCTGAGGTGCAACATTCAGCTGTCCTTGACTGCCTCTTGTGTTTTACTGCAGTGTTGTGTGTGTTACCACATAGAACGTAGTTTGAGCACCTACATGTAGAGCACACATATTAAGAAAACCACAAATGAGGCCACCCACACATCTAAAAAAAACTGTCTTGTAGCACACTGGCCTTTATAGATGTTTAAATGAACGAGTTGAACTTTATTTGAACTAAGACATAGTTATTATTATTGTTTTTGTCATAGTTTTTAAGATGTATTCTTGATACTTCAATTGATTCTGCTTTGGGAGAATCATTTAAGATTTTTACCTTGCTTTTTATATTAGAGAAAATTATACTGCAGCACCACTGGCACAGCAGCCTTAAGTAACAGAAGGAGCCTTTTATTTGGGAGAACATTGTGGTTGTTCCTGTAAAAAGGCATAATTAAAACAAGTGACTGGAATAATCATATCTTACAAAGAAAATGAATTAACTTTTTATCCAGCTATGGACTAGCAAAATACTGTCTAATCTCCAGTTTCTGTGAAAAATACTAGGTTCCAGTGGTACCCTTCAGTGGGATAACAATAGGGCATAATTACTTGTGCAGACAACCCTGACTTGGTTTTCAACCATATCGCACTCCCTGAAAGGGTTGTGGGAAAGTTTTACAAATTTTGATCTGCTTTGCTGTAGATGTTGCAATTCAGTTGAAACATGTGCCTTGCAAGCTTTTATTAAACAAAAAACCTCAATTCATGTTTCTCTTTGTGAAGATTTTTTTTAAATTCCTGTCCCTCTGAGTCCTAGAGTTTCTGTTGTGTCTTAATACGCCAGCCTCCAAGGATGCTCAAGTGGTGCAGCTGGGATGTGTGCCAGCCTTCTAACAGCTGTTCACTGGGGAGAATGAGAATTAGTATAGCAATTTGTGTGACTGTTCTGCTGGCTTATTTCCTCCTTCACATTTCCACTTTCTGATATACTTGATCTGAAAAAAAAAAAAAAACCCTACCAAAAAAACCCCTACTTTGAAAGAATAAATTAGTATAGTATCTTCAGGCACTCTCCTGTTATCCTTAGACTTGTGGACCGAAGTTTGACCAACCCACAGCTAAACTTAAAATATACAGCTTTGTCTTAATCTTAAAAAAAAATGCTCTTTCACTTCCTGAATTACCACATACTTGAACTCATATTTGACAGGAGATTCTTGAGACTAAGGAAAGGTATTTCTGAGCATAAACTTCTATTAATATTATTTTTAAAACCACTGATTTAATTTCTTCCAAAGTAAATGGAACAATTTAATACAACACAATCTTAATGTATTTTCCATGGGGGTGCGGAATAAGGAGAAGATACACAGGTGTGGAAGAAAGAGGGCCAAAAAGTTTCACAGGCATTGAAAATTCTTCCAACTATTTGCTCTGGTGGCATTACTATTTGCTAAAAGGTAGAGGCTAGGGACCAACTCTTGTTCTTACCACCTTACTTTCACTAAGTCATCTTTAAGTGTCCAGACTTCATGACATTCCATCAGCTTTTCCATGCAATTCACATAAAAATGAGCTTCAAGATCAGGTTGTAGGGATTGTAAGGTATTCCTGAAATACTTCTTAATATACCATATAAGTCCTTCAACCAAAACTCCAACAGGAGAAAGCATAGGCTGTACTTGTGAATGCGTGGGTGTGTGCACATACGATGTGTTTGCATTTACAGGTGTCTGTTTTACTATTGTGTTTTGGAGATGGAATGAGGAACTTCTCTTACCACTAATGGTGATTGAATCTGTAAGTGTGGTAAATATTGATGGGCAGGTGGACTCTGGAGTACTGTGCTATTGGAGATGAAAGAGAAACTTTATTACAACACAAGCAATATTTCATGTGATATAATACCTCAATATAAATCTGCATAATCATGCTTTAATTCTCTTTTTAAAACTTAACTTTAGAGGGGGGAAAAGTGGGAATTCTAAGACATGCATTGTGTGTTATCTTAATAATCTTTTCTACTTCCTCAGTACAGCTAAAAAACCCCCACCATTATGTTGCTGCACTCTGCCAGATGCAGAGCTAGTGATGCCTAAAGGTTCTCTGAATTGTTTTGTACCTCAACAATGTGTTTAAGTGTAATTAATCTGGCAATGGTTTTGGTTTCAGCACAGTTAAATGTATGTATTTCTGCCTTTCAAGTGATGTTCAAGGTTACCTATTTATTTGATGGGACAGAAGGTTTAATGCCTTTCAAAATTTCAAACTTGTTTACTTCAATAATGCAGAAGAATTTTTGGTGGTGCTTTACTTGTTAACAGTGACATTTAGCAGTAGTGTGTATGTGCAGCTATTTAATAACAAGTATAAGGAATACAGTTCATTTTATCCTGTTTGTTGTCTTGGACAGTTTTTTTATCAAGTTAATGTATACATACTAAATATTTTTCTCTTGTAACTAATTTTTTTTCTGTGTAAAAAAAAATAATAAAAGCCAAATCCAGAAAGTATGGATTGTTTGGGACACAAACCATTTTATTCTTTGAGAAGTCAAGGGAAGACTGCAGCATAGCTCAGATGTCTGTCTTGACGGGCAGCATAAACAGTCTTGCAACTCTTGAGGACAAGCAGCCTGCCCAGACTGGATCCATATGTTGTGCTGACTGTGACTGCCTGCTGAGACATACTTGTGTGAGGATGAACAGCAAAATGTGAGCTGCTTCATATGGAATTACTGAACTCTGTCACCTTCTCCCTAAAGTTCTTCCTGCAACAAGCGCGTCACCTGAAAATAAAGTGCTATGCAACATAAAATACTTACTGGTTTAATTTTTTTTTTTCTAATCTACTAATGTATCATCTGCCTTGAATTTTTTGCAGATCATGATTACGTATTTTGGAGCCCCCTATTATTTTATACAATATTATTAGTAGAAATCTTTGAATGCAGATTACTTTGTAATAATTTATCACATAGTGATACAAAAATCTTGGGGTTTTTAAAGCTGAATTCCAGAGATAGTAGAAATATCCTACAGAGCACTTCTCCAAAAAGAGATTATTTAGCATCTGAAAAAAATTAATGTCCTGGTTTGAAAAGACAGGTATGTGCTAGGGAAGAGCAGGGCCTTCCCTTGAAATGGAGCTAATAATCCCCTCTCTCTGAATTATTATAATTTTGGAATTAAGGGGCTCTCAGGCAAAGACATGGGGATAGGAATAAGAGTTCTTTGCTAGTATATCTAACAAGGCAAACAAAACAACAGCTATGAAATGACCAACAAACAGTGCAGTAACCCAGTTCCAGTCCTTTTTGGCCACAGGCACTCTTCCCTCTGCTGCAGGTCCCGCTGGGAGCTGCAGGAGGGCTAGGGGTGATGGTGGCCGTGTCCCAGGTTGGAAGGGGATGGAGGAGAGACTTTTGGTCACGGTGTTGGTTCGAGTGCTCAACGGGGTGCTTGGAGATAGCAGGCTGAGCGAGAAGAAAGTGCGGGGACCGACAGCAGAAAAGGTGGCTCCTGGCGTTGGGATGGCGGGGCTGGGAGGAGCAGCAGTGACCGTCCTCCGACACCACGAGCGAACGGGGCGAGCAAATGCCTCCCCCGCCCCTTGCTGCTGATCTCACGGTTTCCCCCCTTCCCCCTTCGAGAGAAACTCCAAAAAGGAGCAGGGAGCCTCCTCCTATCACTAGTCCTCTTAGCACATCAATGGGAACAACTTCCAGACAGAGAGGAGAGGGGGAAAAGAAATAGAAAAACAACCCCGAACAATTACATATTTATATATTTAGATCTTTAATTTACAATGATTCTGAGTTTGAGCTTTTATCAGACTTCTTTGTTTTAGGCTAATCAGGAAATGAGCTGATGAAGTATCCAAGTTGAGCCATTCAAGCAAACAGGCTTTGTGGTTGCTTAGCTCAAAGGGGTATAGATCTTCCTGGCAGCAAGAAGTCCACGTTGGTATTTCTGTACTCTTCTATGCCTTTATGCAAAACTGAGACTGTGGTTACTAGCTGTGAAACAGAGAACGTTCTATTATATATAATAGAATTTGTATTGATATATGTATATAAAGAGGTGCATATGTGTTTTATCTGAGTCTGTACAAAATATATATTCTGTTTATAGTCAGGGATTCAGAGGTGTTAGGTAAAAATTACTGGTGGTTTGGGTTATTTTCCACCTAAATAGTAGTTCTGAAATCTGTTTGTAGGACCTAGTTTCCCAGAATTTCCCATTTTTGCAGTATCCCAGCCTATCATACCCCTGTATGCTTTCAGGTTGCTTAGGTGATACATGTCATTGACATTTTTTAATAGTGATGAGATGCGTCTTGTTATGGATTAAACTGCATATATAGAATATACAAACATTAAGCAATCCTGAGTACTACAGAGCTATTCACTAGGTAGTAACACACTATCAGTGCATAACATTTACTTCCAGAACTTTGAGCAGGTTTACAATGCCTTGGAACTTCTTCCTTTTCAGTTACAGTCTGCTGTCAAGCCATGACTCCTGCTGGTGCTGTACTGATTGGTAACAGAAAGACCCAAAACATGTTAAGATTGACTTTATTTTTAAACTGCAATAAATACCAGAATATTCTGTAAGGTGAGGGTGTTGAGGGTTAGTTCTTTCTTTTTTTTTCCCTCTGTGGAATTTCCCCCATTGTCATGCTAAGATACCTGTTGACTGGGCCCTGGTGGCAAGGGGGAGGGGACGGGAGGGAAGAGGGAGCCCCGCGAGATTCAAACAGCCAGAAGAGGAAGGGAAGGCTGGGTCTCGGCCCCATTTCCCCCGTGGAGTTCGGATGAGAAGGACGATCGCTGCCTCTCCTCCATCTCCGCCATCCCAGCGTCGGGAAACCACCATCGGACCCTGCCCTGCTGCCTTCTCGCTGTGAACTACCACCATCCAGTACTCTGCTGAGCACCAGGACCCACACCGTGAGCGGAGAGCTCTCTCTCCATCTCTCTCTCGCCCTGGGACAGCTCTGCCATCACCCCCAGCCCTCCTGCGGCTCTGCGGGACCCGCCCGCCCCCAGCACCGGGAACTGCAGCTCAGGGAAAAGGTGCCTGCAGCCAAAAACACTGGGACTGAGTTACTGTTCTGTTTGTGGGTAATTTCATAGCTGTTGTTCTTGTTTGTCTTGTTAAATATACTAGTAAAGAACTGTTATTCCTACCCCCATATCTTTGCCTGAGAGCTCTCTTAATTCCAAAATTATAATAATCAGAAGAATCACATTTTCTTTCAGTCCAAGGGGAAGCTTCTGCTTTCCTTGGCAAACACCTGTCCTTCAAACCAGGACAAAGGGTGAATGTAAAGTGATGCCTTAAACTATTCTTCCCTCTGAAGTAAGTTGAAAAAGGGTGGGTAAGAATGCAGCTCCATTCTTCACTGCCTCATGTTACACTCTCCATGAGACTCTCAGCACAGAAGTTGTGGTCTCCCTGGAGTAACTGCTGGGTGCACCTGTGGTTTCTGTGGCTGCTCTGACTTCAATCCTGGGCAGTAAGGCAAAATCACTGCAGCAGAAGTGACTACATAATTTATGCAATTTTAGAAAGGTACATTAAAATCAAGGCTGTTTTTAATTTCATCATTAAAACCTCTTTCTGAAACACACACAGTTTTGAAACACTGTAATTTTCATCTATTTCAGCATTATTAGCACATGGATGGTGCTCCTTTATTTTTAATTTCCTTTTTCTCTCCTCCCAAAGCTGTCCATTTTATGACAATCTGAGCTGTAGTCCAAACTGCTGGGTGCATTCCAGGGGCTTTTTCCAGCCACAGGAAAGTTGTTGGGCTTGCTGATGTTTGGGCCTTAGAATGGCAGTTCTTAGATTTAGTGGTTGCAGTTCACAGTCTTCAGTTCACTAGATCAGCTTTGCTTAAGAAGAACCCTAAAACTAAATTTCACTATGATTCTTTGGCAATGGAAGCTGATAGTGTCCTGATGATGTCTGTGTTGGTTTAGACAATATCTAAGGAGCTTATTTATTTGTATTTATTTCTTGTCTTGTTTCCTATTGAAGCCAAGAGCCATCTCCACTATCTTTACTGAGATGTCCTCTTGGGTTAACGCTGGATCAGTCTCTGTGAATCCTGCTTCAGTTTTGCAGGAGCAGACAAGTTCCTTTGGAAAACATGGCTACACTCAAGTGTGTTTGCTTCTCTTTTAATGGTAGGGTAGGATCTGTGGCCACAAATATCTGTACATTTGTTTTGTCATGACAAAGGTTTGTGTAATTGGATGTTGAAAATAACACAGCTGTGCTAGTGTCTACAAGGCAAGCTTGGCTCTGGTTCTGCTCTGTAAGGTGTGCCCTAAATTCTGGTAGTAGGAGTGACATGCAGGAGGAGCCTGAATTTCCATCACCAAAATGCTGTGTTAATGTATTAGAAATACATGTGTTCATATGTGAGAGGGAATACTGTGAATAAAATCTAGTTTATGTGTTCACAGGCTGTAGGGGAAGCTTCATATTTGTAAGTACTTGAAGAGAATAGAAAGGTTAGTGTGTCCTGTAATGTAGGATAAAAATGGGAACTCGATTTTGAGAGGATTTAATTTGCTTATTGAAAGTTGTGTAAGGATGTGACACACTTCAGAAGAGGGAATGCTGTGCTGTGTCTCCATGCAGAGCTAAGCTTTTCCTAAACTGAACACTTGTTTGTACAGTCTGGCTAGCTCATTAAGTGTTTGAAACTGATGAGCCTTCTACTACCTTTGTGAAGGAAGGAATTAGGGCACAAAGAGCATATTCAAAGCCTGCTACAGCACATTAACCAGGCATGGATCTGGATGGTTACTTTCATGTTACTGGTAAAACATTCTGTAAAACTATTTGGTTTTACTATTTGCCTTCTCAATCTGAAATCTTGCATTGTGCCACATTTAAGAAGCTATCATCCCTTCACCTTGAGGGGGTAAAAAAAGTGTAATTTTAATAACGGGATGTGATCTCCCAACAATTGCCTCTCCTTAAAACCGGTAATTCCTTGGGTAGTGCAGCTGGAGGTCTAGCAGTTGGTTGTCACTTTTGAGTGTTGCCTGTAATATTTGACTAAAAATGAGTGGAATGGGTTCTGAATCTTCACTTCCAGCCCAGATATGTCATCACTGAAGTTACAACACAGCTGGCAACAAACATCCCTGCCTTCCTAACAACCTTCTGGTAAAACTAGCGAGCCTGTTCAAAGCAGGAAGAGGGAGCATTTCTGATGCAACAACACCTAAAACAGTTTGACCAGCTGGATGTGGAGACTCTGCAAAAGGCAGTTCCTGAGCCGTTACCATCACTATGTGAAGGGAAATACTTTTGTTCTCATTTATTAACAGACATATGCTGCTGGGAACTCATGCTTGTAGTGATGAGAAAATGAGTACTGTTTTGTTTGATGAGTAGTGATTGACTCTGGAGTGGTCTGGCTGGTATTCACACTTCCACTGATCACAGACTAGCCAGAGTGATGAGTTCCACGCCCAGATTGTTTTATGCATGTTTAATAGGACTGACGTGCTTGCTCCGTATGTTCAGTAGGACCATTTCAGTCTTGCTCTCAACAACAGCACACACTCCTCTTGTCCCAGAAATATTGCATCTTTCCTGAAGGAGCAGCAACCTGAATGTGCACTTCTTAGAGGCTGTGCTTCCAAGATAAACCCTTACAACAGAAGTTTCCTGCTGGGTGACAACTACTGTTACGATTCAAGTGTCGCAAGGTCCATTCTCCTTCATGTAGTAGTGCTTTTGCCCTCGATTCTTTTATGGTGGTTCTTGTAGTTTGGCTGGGTGGGTTTTTCATACAGGTTCAGGAGAGAGAGGAAGATTGCCCATTTTCCCCCAAGCTACTTCCCCCCCCTCCCCCCCAGGAAATTTAGTTCAGCCTGTGTCCGCTCAACTTGCAGAAGATCCGGCGGGAGCAGCTGGATGTATGTGGTGGTTTGACCCCGGCTGAATGCCAGGCACCCACCAAAGCTGCCGCCACTTCCCTCTGCAACGGGACAGAGGAGAGCAAATACAACAAAAAGTTCGCGAGTTGAAACGGGGTCAGGGAGAGATCACTCACACACGACTCTTACGGGCAACGCGAAACGGGGGAAGATGAGGATTTTGCCAAGCAACATTGTGCGCTTCGCCACGGAATAGGGGACGATGATGAATTTGCGCCTCAGCGGTGCGCGCTTTGCCACGGGCGGGCTCCCCGCTCGACCGCGCGGGGCGGGCTCGCTCCGTCCCCGCCCACGGCCGTGAGTGGCCGCGGGCCGGGCCGGGGCTGCCCGTGCCGTGTGTGCCCGCGGCGGGAGCGGCACAGAGCCGGGCTGCGCTCCGCTCGGCGGGATGGGCCGGGCGCGGCGGAGCGGCTGCGGGCTGCTCCCGTTCCTGCTGCTGCTGCCGCTGCTCGGAGGGGCGGCGGGGCCGGGGAGCGGCGGCTCTCCCCGCCTGCTGCGCTTCTCCGGGCAGGTGCCCGAGAACAGCCCGGCGGGGACGCGTGTGCGGGGCTTGCGGGTGCCGCTGCGGAGGCTGCTGGGCCCCGGGGAGCCGTCCGGAGAATGGGCGCTGGAAGGCCACGGCGCCTCCCGCTTCTCCCTTCAGCGGCGGCCGGGCGGCGGCGGGGGTCTGCTCCTTCTCCGCACCGCCGAGCCCCTGGACCGGGAGACGCAGGCCGAGTACGGGCTCCGGCTGCGGCCGCGGGCGGGACGGTCCCCGCGGGAGGCGCTGCTGCGGGTCCGGGTCTTGGACCGCAACGACCACCGACCGCGGCTGCCGCCGGCGCGGCCGCTGGAGGTGGACGAGCTGGTCCCGCTGGGCACGGAGGTGGCCCGGCTCCGCGCCTCGGACGGCGACGAGGGCGCCAACGCGCGCCTCACGTACCGCCCCTGGCCGCCGGGCGCCGGCAGCCGCCTGCTCTTCGTGGTGCCCCGCAGCGGGCAGGTGCTGACCGTGGGCTCGCTGCTGGGGCTGCGCCGGCTCCGCCTCTGCGTGGCCGCTCTGGACCACGGGCGGCCGCGGCCGCTGCGCAGCCCCGCGCGGTGCCTGCGCCTGGCCGTGCGCGGGCGGGGGGCGGCGGGCGGCGCGGTTCGGCGGCGGGAGCCGCGCTCGCTGCAGCCGCCGGGGCCCGGGGCCCGGCGCTACACGGCTCGCCTGCCCCCCGGGGCGCGGGTGGGCGACACCGTCTTCACCGTCCCGAGGAGCCGAGACCCGGCGGCGGGCGCCTGGTTCGAGCTGGCCTCTGCCGGCGCCGCCCCCGTGGGGGTCGACAGGACGTCGGGGCGGCTCTACCTGCGGCGGGAGCTGCGAGCGGGCGGCCGGGCGGAGGTGCTGGTCAAGGTGCACCGCGGCGGAGGAGGAGCAGGTAGCGGTCCGGGACGGGACGGGAGAGGGAGGCTGGGATGGGGTCGGTTCTCCCCGCGGCTCTGCCCCCAGTGGGTCGGGATGGCCGCAGAAGGAGCGGATGGGCATGAAGGGTTGCCCAGAAGGAGTGGATGCTGACCAGGCACGGCCGTGCCGGGCACTTGCCGTGCGAAGAGATGCGGCCGCGGTCACGCTGCCCTCCGTGGGGTGCGGAGAGCCGCAGGCGGCTGCGGGAGCTCGGTGGGTGGTGCGGGAATGTGCCACGGCTCTTCCCCGGTAGCGCCCGCAGAGCTTCTGCCACTTGCCCTTGAAGGAGCAGCTGGAAACGTAGGGAATGATGTTTTGATTATGTTGTCTTGTAAGGAATTCTTGTCACGCTAGGTTCACTTTTGTGGGACCAGAGGTGTCTGCTCAGGGCAATTAGGGCCCGGTAAAGAAGAGGCCACGCCACAGTAGACAGCTTGTCTCATAGTGGGGGCAGTTAGCAGGGAGCCTCTCCTGGCGCTCTGGAGCTGCTGGGAGGACCTGAGATGGAAGAGGTGACGCTGTCCTGGGTGTGGGCGCTTAAAGACCTGCGGCTGCAGCCCCCTGCGCTGGGGATCCCGCTGCTCCGGCTCCCTGAACCGCGCCGGATGATGCTGGGAGTCAGCGACAGCACTGGCGGAGCAGCGCACGGGAAGGGAAATGAGTCGTTGCAAAGTAGATATCGACGACCACAGGACAAGAAAAAGAAAAAAAAATATCTGAATCAGGAATCCTAGGAGTTGGTGTAGAGGACTGAATGGAGATATTGTAGATCTTGACCTATATGTCCAGAGCTCATGTACTGTTGTGTATGGTTTTCCTAATACGATGACAAAGAGAATAGCTAGACTTGATAAATTTCTTAAACCACATTAAGCTTGAGGTGTGTTATGGTTCCAAGAGCCATCCTTTCTATGTGTTACTTTCATCTTAGAATAAGTTTCAGAATACGTTTGTAAGTGCAGCTCAGGTCTCTAATAACATAACTGGTTATCATTTGTTTTGGTTTATTTTGTATTGTTTCCTTGTCTTTTTTTTCTTAGATGTTTGCAGCTTTTCTAAAGAGGGAATATTTACCAATTTATATCAGTGAATTTTACAGCCTAATGCCCAGGAAATGTGAAACATACAGCTGTGAGGAAAACAAATGTGTTGAAGCATGCTGGGGGCTGTGATCTTTACCAGACTGCTGTGTGCAGTCTACAAGCCCAGAGCTGCCTGCCTGAGAAACTTGTTCTTGTAGGGATGGGATGTGTTGTGCAAGTGACAAACATTTAACGTTAAGAAAACTGCACAGTATTTCCAGCTACAAACTTTAAACAAATCAGCTGATGATGTTTAAAGTAGAACTTCTCATTCAAGCTAAAGATGGAGTTGGAAAGGGGATGCACAGCCTGACTGTCTTGCTTATTTATAGCTAAAGCAAATAACCTTGTGAACAGTGTTCAACATATGATTGTGTTGTCCTTTCCAATCTGGTGGTGGACAGCATGTTTTTACCACTGTCTGTGTGCTAATAATGTATTGACAAGAGATGAGCCTCAGGGAGAAAGGAATTCAATGATCAAGTGGGTCAAGGTCATTTAGATACTCCTTTAAGCTACTTTGAAAATCAAAACTGTGTCATAACTTTGTACAGCAGCAGACTTGGGATAATTTTCTGTCTGCTTATTTTACAAAAATACAGTGAAATGGTGAGAGGATTTAAGCTTCCAATTTTTTTTATCTGAAGAGACTTGGTGAGCTGTCAAAAGTCAAACAGAATTAACTTCGGTCTGCTCCTCATTTCTCCACATGTGTCTTACTAAATGTAATTAACAATCACTCACAAAGCAATCATTATTATGGAACATGTGCCAAACTTTTAATCACCTCTTTAAATGAAAAACAAAGCTACCAGACCTTTATTAATCAGCTATCAGACCTTTCTTAATTTCCATCTCTTATGTAAAAGACATGAATGGACTTAGGCATTTCACAGGTGCTGCTTCCCCAGGAAAGCGTGTGTCTTGGGGCTTTGGATTCATTTGCCTTTTTTCTTTTCAAGAAAAGAAAAGCTTTTTTAAAAAAAAAACAAGCTTAAAAAAACCCCACGCTAAGTCAGATAGTAACTTAGATCACTGTTTCCTGCAACAGTAGTCCTAGGAAGACAAGGTATTCCTGTGCACAGTTGAAATACTGAAATAAACTGAGCGCAGAGTACAATAAATAACCTTCTGAATCTTTCCAGTTGCTCAGTAGCACACATAGCAGTGACAGGGAGGGGGCTGCCATCTGTTTTGTGGGGACCCTGTGGCAGGCACTGTAAAAACACAGCTGTTCTCCCATTGAGTGTATACTTGGTACATGGACTGTGCATCATAAAGATATTTGCACAACTTCTGGGGCTGGTCTTATCTACCTACACCAAGAAGTTTACATCTTCTTTAGGAATCTGGCAGCCTCCATCTGCCTTGTTGTTCTGGGCTTTGTGCATGCATAGTTATGGAGTGGACCTGGAGCTTAGATAAGACTCTCATACAATGGTATGGACTGCAGACCCAACATTTCTTATCCAGATTTTCTTTCGGGACATTCCACATTCTGGAAATACCAGCTGCACCATCAGAACACTGTGGGGCTCGGGCATGGGAAGGCTGGGGGTGGTGAGGAAGGGTTGAAGCTCCCTTTCTCTTCCATGTCTGCCTCTGTTCATGCACACCTACAAGTGCCTACATAGGTTCTCATAGTTGTTTCCTACTTGTGCAGGGTGGGATGTGCAGTTGCTGTTTTGTCTTCTGCCCCCCCAGCTTTCTTCTCAATGCTGGCAATAGGTACACTATATTAAAATTTGACATTTAGGACTTTGTCTATCCTGCTTCAAAAAGCAATTTCTTACCCCTGTTCTTCAACTCTAGAAGACTTTTAGCTCTCTTGGGGGTTTTGGTTTGGGGGGCTTTTTGGTGTTTTTTTGTTTGTTTGTTTTGGGGTTTTGGCATTTTTTGTTTGTTTTGGTTTTGCTTGGTTTTGTTTTTTGTTTGGTTTGGTTTTTTGTTTCTTTAAACTTAAGAGCCTGTCACAAAGGGCTTACAGAGCGTGCACTGCCTTGGCTTGGAATAGTGAGACCTAGTGGGACGTGTTGATGTTCCTGCACCCTCTCACACTGCAGATAGATTCTGCACGCTATCTAACTGAAAACAACTGTGTAAGGAGTCACTCCGTAATCTACAAAGGGTAATTTTGTTTGGCAACAGTAGGAACTCAAATCATGGCAAGACAAATTTCTTACCCTTTCATGTGTCTGCAGTGCACTGAAGGGTTAAAGGGTTAATGTTAGCAACCCTGTAACTCTGGGATGCCTCAAGACATCAAAGGGGCATGAACACCAGCCAGTAGTTTAAGTAAAATAGTTGTAAGGCTGTTCAGCACTTTCCTGGTTTTGGAGGTGAGATGGATGCCTCATTCCCTGTTCTCTCTCAGGTGGGATAACAGCTGTTTAGCACTGTAAGCGAATTCCAAGGAGATAGATCTTAAATCTGACTAAGGAAGCTGGAGTGTAATGCAGTTCCTTCAGTGCAGTATCTTATGGTAGAATATGATCATTGTTGAACCCTTAAGATTCATAAGGGAATCTGTAAGCAAACTGCATTTTGAAAAGACATCTGTCAGACAATTTCCTGTAAATACAACCTAGACTGCAGATGGAAAGAATATGTGGTTTGAGTCTCTTCTACTTTCTTAAGAAACTTCCCTCAGGATGCCTACTGGGAAGGGAAACCTTTCAATCCGTGTAATACAGCTTTTGTAAATGCTAACAAGTATTTAATGTATGTTACTGACCATGATTTCAAATGGAGACACAGCTTAGGTTTGAGGATTTTTTATTTTTCTTTGATAACAGAGACAGAAATCGTCCACTGCTTCCTGGCACTCCCCAACATATTTAAAAAATAAATCTCACTCCAGAAGCAGAAATTTGACCTGATCAGGTATTGAGGTAATTTTATATGCTGCTTTTTAATTTTTTTTTTCCTAGGGACTGGGTGGGAGGGGGTGTTTCCTTCTGGTATCAGACTGATTTAAAACATCTGTGGATGCCATTAGCATGTCTCCAAATTCAGGTACAGACAGAAAAAGCTTGCTTCACTTAACCCATAAAATCACTTTAATGGCCAGGGATCATTGGATGAAAGAGCAAGCTCTGGGATGAAGGTTATTACATTACCTTGTCTGTAGGTATCTTTGAAAAAACCTTGCTATAAAAAAAATAGAATTAATGTAAACATATATAATGATCCAGAGGCAATAAATAAGTTGTAAGAATGTCTGATAAAGTCAGACATTTTGAGAAGCTTACAAAAAGCTTAAAATTGAAGAGGTAAATGTAAAGCTTATGTTGCAAGTATTCTTGGTAAGTTGCATAAGCTATTTAAATGATGAGAAAACCTCTATCGTAACAAGTTTGAGAGAAAAGCAGTGAGAGACCTTAAAAATAGAACATTAAATCCTTTATTCTTAAGAGTAGCATCTTGAATCCTTTTATACAAACTATGATTCAGTATTTTTAAGTTTTCATTGCATTTCAACAGCAGGAAGGCATTTAAAAATCTGATTTTAGACCCAGACCAAAGCTGCACCATGCCCAAAACACCCCTGCATGCTCCTGGTGTTGTCTCACACTCCAGGAGCACTGTGCAGTGCACAGCAGTGTTTGATTTTTGTGTGCTGGCAGCAGACAGCTGACCTGGGGCAGCCTGTACACACCTGCAATACACATGGGAGCCCCAAACTCACAGATACCACATACCTGTACCTTGCACAGGCAGTCTATTCATATTAGCTCTCCACGGCACAAAGCCTTCTCTTTTGGGACTGTGGCTGAAGTGGAATTGAACTTGTTCCTGCTCGTGGATCTCCAATGGGCTTGGAAAGCTGTGTCCTCTCAGAGAGCAGTGGCCTCCCAGCCAGTGTTTTGGTTTTTGGGGCAGGCATTAGGGGTTCCTTGCTACAGCAGCCAGACCTTGGCTAGTGCAGAACTCTACAGTGTGCAGTTTGAGCACTGAGGTTGGCTTGCTGGTGGAAACTGTCCCAAAAATTTAGAAAAAGTAAAGCACGAAGTTTAAGAAAAGCCTTTACAAACCTGACCTGAGGAAACAGGCTGATGGAAAAGACTGGGAATTTTGCTCCTGCCATGAATGCTATTGATGGAATGCCTTAAAAACAGTGCTTGATGACAATGAAGTAAGGAGCCATTTGTTCCTGTGAGTGGCTGAGGTTTTGCCTGAGTAAGCAAACCTTCTGTGTGGCATTGAGACTGATTTGTGAGAGAGAAGTAGCAAAGTGTCAAGGGACATGTCTGTGAAAGAGGATCTGTTGAGAAAATTATATATAAGGAGAACTGGAAGGTGATCTAGCTGTTTCTGTGACCATAGAGTGTATTAACTTCTTTCCAAATGGTTAGAAGGTTAATGCCACCAGCAAAATACAATCATTTTTGAACAGCGTGTTTGACATGTGCAAAAAGATGCCAAAAACCCTTGTAACAATATTAACTTTACCTTTTCATTTCTTGGGACACAGCAGCGTAGCCAGCACATGGCTCCTCTGGAGGCTGCTGCTCCAAACACGCCTCCCAGTGCTGCTGCCCAGCTTCACCAAAGGCTCTGAGCTGCTGGTTCTGAGCTGCTCCTCACAGCTGCATCCAGTGATGTTAAAGTGTTAATATTACTACAAGAGTTTTTGGCATCTTTTTGTACATGTCAAACATACTTGCTGTTTGAAAATGATTGTATTTTGCTGGTGGCATTATCTTTCTAAGCTTTTGGAAAGAAGTTAATATACTCTTAAGTATGGTTGCAGAACCAACTCTTGCTGCTTGAAGCCTCAGCAAGCAACTTTTTATTTTAAAAATGTTTGAACAACCTTCAGGGAGAAGAGACTTAACTATATTAAAAGACAACAAAGAAATGCCTGTAGTTTTTCTGCAGGAAGACTGGGCATCAAAGCAAAGTGATTCCTAACCACTGAAGCAATCAGACTCTGCTACCTCTCAGGAGCAAGATTTTTTTATGTCCCACATAAACTACTTTAAACTTAATAAGTGCCACTTTAATGAGGAGGAGCAGGTGCTGTGCTGGGTAGGATGACAAGAAGACATGATTGTAACTGTGTCTTACTGCACTTTCCTTCTTTAAAAGCAGTAAAAAATCCCCCAAATGCCCTTTGTGCTCTTGACTCTTCAACTTTTCTAACTCTGTTGGTGTGATCTGACTTCCTCTTCAATTGATATACCTGCAAATAATTATTTTTGTATAGTATTTAATAACATATTTACTGAGGATTAGTCAGCTGTTAACATGGCAAACTATAATTAAAAACTGTTTTATGTAGAATCCTGTTATATGGAAGCTTTTGAGCTCCTTTAAATAGTTGTACCTGCTACATTCTCTGAGGTGCTGTGTTTCTAATTCTCCTGATTGTGTGGTAAGAGCAGCTGTTGGCAGATAGAGTAGATTCAAGGGCTGAGGCAGATATGCTACTTCTGTAATCTCGGTCTGAGAGGGCTTCAGAGCTTTCCTCCGGAAACAGACAACAAAATTAGAACAGATTTTGAAAACTAGAGGAGAGCACCACAGGCAAGATGAGGTGATAGAAGTAAAAGTATAATGGATTTTGAAGTCCTGTTCCTATCATTGCCTGAAGCTTTTCCTGTGGTGTAGTCATTCCTGTGGAAATTATCTTTGCTGCCTAACAAATGCCAAGGTTCTCAGACACCCCATGTGATGGAGGTACCCACTGCAACTGTGCATTCACACAGAAAGTGAAAAATTGGCTATCTGAAAAATTGATTTTTCTCTGCTGTCCATGTGTGCAGTGGCACCTGTAGTTGCCTTTTAACTTGATGGTCCCTCTGGGTGAGTCCACAGGTAGTACTGAGAAAAGCAAGACCTTGCCTCCTAAACCAGGTGAGGGTGTGTACACATGGAAAATGTGTCCAAGTGCTGGTGTGTATTAAGAAAAATGTAATAGATTGAGGTGGAGCTGACCCATCACATTCATGACAGCAGACTAGCTGGACTACAGGTGCTCCCATACAATTTCTCCTAAGGGAGCTGGGGGAAAGAAATACATAAAATTAAGACTTCATTTTTGAAGGGGAGATACGCATTGTGAAGGCTGTCCCCATTGTAAGAGCTTCTTGATGCCCTGCACTTCTCACAGTGGGGATGACAGCACATGTTGTAGCTGGGGCAGAGGCATGAGCATCATAGGTGTTGCTGACTGGAGCAGTCCTCAGGACCAAGTTAAAGCTACTTTCTCTTCTCCTTTACCTCAGTGAATACCTTTATTTGGGGTGCTCATCTTCTGACCAGCTGCTGATGATCAAGCTTGTAGGAATAATTTACCACCAGATTCAAAAGCTGCTTGGGCAGGAGAGAGTGGCACAGTGGACAGCATGACTGTGCTAACCTGACACTGTATCACTAACAGTGTCATTAAAAAAAAAAATACAAACAAAAAAAGCATTTATAAAAGTGATGGTGAACTCTCGTTAAAGATCAATTACTGCCACAAGAAGTTTTGGTTTAAGTTTAAATATCCCTAAGTAGATTATGCCTATGGTCCTGAAGATGACAAGAGGGTTTTAGCATGGTAGTAACCATTTCTCAGGTGTAGATTTCCTGGCTGTGGTTCAATAATGAGCTAAAGCTCCAGATGTATTGCTCTACCACTGAGTGGTGCTGGTACTGCTGTGGCCTGACAGCACAGTGAGGGGCTTCCTAGGCATCCCACCTTGGTCTCCTCTTTCAGGCTGGGTACTTCAGAAACTTCTTCACATACCACACTCTCTTTTTTCAATTCAAATGATTCTTTTTTGCTTTAGGGGATAGAAACAAAACATAAACTATCATTTTCAATGCACATTTTTTAGTTCTTAATTTTCCAGTATTAGTCCCACAAACCCACATTAGTCAGTGCAGCTCGAATCGGAATCTTAGGGAAAGAGATTCTCTTCTTTCATGTTTCTTCTTCTGGTAAGGGAGGAAAATAAATGATCAAAGGAGTGAAATTGATACAGGCTTGCAAGAATAGCCACTTGCAATTTCAAAACCCTTTCCAAGTCTTTCTTTGTTTTCATATTCTTGTGCAAGGAAGGTGTGGGTGTATCTGCTCTGATCTGTTGAAGAGTTTTTAGCCCTCCAAGACACAAACTTAGCATCTTTTCATTCCCCTCCCCCCTCCCCCCCCATTCTTGCATTCGCTACATCCTAACATTTTTACTTAGGATGCTCTTTACTGGTAATTGACTGACATCCCTTTTGTTTCTATGTCTTTTCTAGATGTAGGTAAAGCTGAAGCATTGGGGGATACACCAGCATCTCCAGGAAAACCAGCACTCCTTAATAATCTCTTCCAGACTGATCCTACCAAGTCTCTTTCCAATGTGTGGTGCAGAGGGCAGACTATCCTGTTGATGGACTGGTTTCACAGGGTATAGAGCCTGGTTTCCTGATTATTTCCATCCTTGCAGTGGATGATTCATATTGACAAAATGGGTGAACTGCAACATCACTGGGTGATATTGCATTTTGATTTAATAGGATGCTGTGGCTGTGTCAGGAACAAAATAAAGCACTATTGATTTCAGAGGCTTGATCTGTTAATGCCTTTGCAGCTATGACAGTTGAAAACTCAATGTGTTCCTGGGGAAAAACCCCTACTTTGTCAAGGCTGGTTTTGTTTCATTGACTTGTTTCAAGACAGTGTGATAATTTTACACAGCATCTGGTGTCCATGTGTCTGTAACACCTTAAAATCCTTGAGTTTCTCACACCTGGGGTGTATGCAGAAGGGAGTGACCAGAACAAAAATGTCTGCTGTCATAGTGCTGCTTCTGAAGAGCTCTTTTATGGATGATAGGGAAAATCAGTACTGTTTCACTGATCTCCTGTTAGTCTCCAGAACATGTTCAACACTGCTTTTTTAGGGTTTTGGACTTAAATTGATAAAATGTGTTCTTTGTAACTATCTTTTCTTCCATTTATGCCTTGCTAGAGTTAGAGCTCTCATCTATATAGATATAACCTGGACTGTTTTGTCAGCATGCTTACAGGTACATTCAATTTTAATTTTTTTTTTTTTACTTTCATGGAGAAAACAACTTTGAGTGTGAAAATCTGAAATAAATGCTGGGAGCCTGAAGGAGTGAGCCAGGTCTCAGCTGCAGAAAGATATTCCACCCTGTAGCTGAAGTTTATTACCCCTGCTGCTGTACTACAGCCCTGTAGGTTTGGCTTCATGACAGGTTTTTCCTTTCATGTGTGGTGCTGGATTCTAGACTGCCATTCACTACTTTTCTCACTTCTTACCCTTAAGCAAACAGCAAAGATAAAACACAAAGTCCAAAGAATGTTTATGTTAGAAGTTCCTTGAAGCTGCAGGGGTATGAGTGACAAGTGGACATCTATGCCTCAAAAATCAGTGAGATGCAAAAGCTGAAGGGCAGGGAGGTTAATGTGTGATGGAAAGGATTTAATAGTCTTGCTGGTTCCCTGGCCCTGCCTAGAGGCAGGTTTTGTCACAACAAAGCAAGTGCCAGCAGATATTTCTCTACTCAGGTCTTAAAGATCTCGGTGATGGATGCTGTCTCACCTCTCTGGCCACTGTCAAGGGCTCATTGTCTTATAATTAAAAACATACTGAGGGATCCCACACCCAACATCTAATGCCAGTCTCTTCCTTCAGAATGAGAGTTGGTTATTTTTTGCTTTGCAGGTTACAGAACAGCTGGCTGACTTCATAGCTCAGTCCTTCAACCTCTTATATCATTATTTGCACTCCTCTTGCAGTCTCCTGAAAACCTCCAGGTCCCTTCAGCTCTCTTGAAGGGCATTAATTCTGGTTATGCTCTTGGCTTTTCTATGGACACTTGCTGGCTGGTCCATGTCTTTCTTGAAATCCAGCCCCTAGAACTTTAGTTCACTGGATTACCCAAGGGAGGTTTTGGAGTCTCCCTCCTTCGAGATAATCAAAAGCATTTTGGACATTTTTCTGAGCAGCCAGCTCTAGATAGCCTGGCTGGAGCAGAGCAGTTGGACCAGATGATCTCCAGAGGTCCTGCCACGCTCACCCATCCCATGAGTCTGTGATCTGAGGCTTTGCTAAGTGTCACAATTTTGCCAAGGTTCAGTGAGGGCTGAACATGATCCAGTGTGTGGCCAGGTGGCCAAGAAGGCCAGTGGCATCCTGGCCTGTATCAGCAATAGTGTGGGCAGCAGGAGCAGGGCAGGGATTGTCCCCCTGTGCTGGGCACTGGTGAGGTCACCCCTTGAGTGCTGTGTGCAGTTCTGGGCCCCTCAGTCCAAGAAGGACATTGAGGAGCTGGAGCGTGTCCAGAGAAGGGCAGTGGAGCTGGGGAAGGGTCTGGAGCACAAGTCCTGTAGGAGTGGCTGAGGAATCTGGGGGTGTTTAGCCTGGAGAAAAGGAGGCTCAGGGGTCACCTTATTGCTCTCTGCAGTTGCCTGAAAGGAGGTTGTAGCCAGAAGTGGCTCAGTCTCCTCTTCCAAGTAACAAGTGATAGCACAAGAGGAAATGGCCCCAAGTTGTGCCAAGGGAGAGTTAGATTCATTATTAAGGAAAAAAAATTCTTCACAGAAAGGGTTGCCAAGCATTAGAACAGGCTGTCCAGGGAAGTGGTTGTGTCACCATTGAGGTGACTCGAGGTCACTCAGCAGTGGTTGAGTCCCTGGAGGTATATAAAGGACATGTGGACGTGACATTTAGGGACATGGTTTCATGGAATTGTAGAATTCTTAAGGTTTGAAAAGACCTTTAAAATTATCAAGTCCAACTGTTAACCTAACACCAGCACCGTGTTCACCATTAAATCATGTCCTCAAGTTACATGTCCACATGCTTTTTCAACAGTTCCAGGGATGGTGAATCCCAGGTTTAGTTGTGAAGTTTGCAGTACTGGGTTAATGGTTGGACTTTATGATCTTAGAGCCTTTTCCAACTTGAATTCTTCTATGTTTCCATTTAAATACACCTTTCATAGAGAGAGAAGGTGAAGTGTTTGTCAAAGTCCAGAAAATTATGGTTAATTTGAACACAGCACAAACATTCTCCCTGACATGCTGTCCTGAACTCAGTGAAATTTGTTCCCTTGTCTGTCTTTATTAAAATGTAAATCTCTGTTTTACTGCTGACTTTTGGTGGGTTTTGCAATATGTGCAGCAGGATTAGGACCTCATTATTGATTGGTACTTAACAATTGGATCACTTACATGGAGCAATATTAAGAATAATCTGTATAATTATAATTTTTAAAATAATTCTCCAGGTTTCACTGAATGGGAAAAATACTTGACTAGATACTCAATCTCTGCAGGAATTAGAATTGCCTGAATCAGACCAATGAATGAACACAAATATCTTTAAATGCTCATGCCAACAAGTTTTCATCCCTTTACTAGCAAAATAACACTGTCTGTAAATGGCTGAATTAGGACATGTATTTCCCAACCCTCTTTCTTGGCTATAGATAAAATAGTGACTGCTCCAGCTGCTCTTATGAGCTACTACCTCATGCTGTGTGTGGGTTTTGCCTTGTCCTAAACAGCAATACAGAGGGAAAAAAAATAAGTGAACCAATGTTTTCCTGTATGCAGTGCTGGTACATGAGAAGAGAAAACCAGAAACCATGCAATCTAAGGAAAAATAAGGAAACCATGTCTTAAATTTGATTTTGAATACTATAAAATCTCACAAAACTTCAGTTAAGTTTTTTCCTTCCTGGGAATGATTATCTCTGGGAAATTTGTCTAGCACGTATTTTTACTGCAGGGTAAGGCTGCTTGTAAGTGCAGGGCTGGTGTGTCAGGGAATGTCTGTCTGTGGGCAGCCTTTTATTTAGTATCACATGCCTGAGACATACACTTAAAATGGCTTGGGATTTCTGGCTTACTTCTTGCCTTTGGTGATGGCTTTTCCCTACATGCTCCTGTCTTCTTCCACCCTGTGTGAAATGGCCTTTTTGAAGGCAGAGATGAAGATTTTCCTTCATGAGACACACATACAGTTGAGTGGGTGTTTAATTTTGTAATGGTATAGCCCTTAACAGACCTGCAGCCTCAGTACAGTTTGTTGAAATATGTGATCATATTTCAATAGGCAGAAAACATGCATTTCTTCTATGTACATTTCTACATACTCCCCTTTCTACATTTAGTTTTTTGTTTTATTCAACTTGATTCTCTACGTTCAATAATACATTCATTTTAATTTGAAGTCAAATCTTAAGGCCACTTTTAGAACACAAATGTGCTTAGGAAAATTTCTTCAATAAGACAATATATATACTTTTAGCATCTGTTAGTGACTTGCTGTGAATTAAAAAGGCTTAAATATAGGTCTCCCTAGAGGTAAAAATACTGTGATGAAGTCTCTACACATCCTTTACAGTGCAAGCTTCCTTCTCAGTTTGTTTACTGATACTAATGGATAAGATGTTAACATTCCTGACTAAGGTCTGTGACCAAGCTGTCTAGAAATCCGTGTGCCTTTTGCAGATGATGACTGGTACCTCTGCCACGTGACACTCCTTGCCCCAGAAGAGGAACTTCTTTCCTGGGGCATGTACCCATACCCGTACCTGGCACGCGTCGATCCCGATGCGCGCAAGGGCACTCTCATCTACCAGCTCGTCACACGCTCCAGCAGCCATGGAAACACCACCGCTGGCATAACCTACACACTCATTGCAGGTAGGGCTAATCTGAAAAAAAAAAAAAAAAAAGGAGAATTCTGTTTAGCTGCAGCTGTTTCTTAGCAAGTTCCCATTTTATCATTTCATTGGTAGGTTTTTCCCTTGGGGAATCCTTAAAGATACAGCGAGTACAGCAAGTAGAAGCTGGAAGTGCTGTAAGTAAAAGTTATGTGGATGGGAATCTTTTTGTTGCCATTTTCTTTGCTTATTTTGAAATTGATGGCAGCTTTACTGTTACCTTAAGGCTCCATTTCTTACTCATTCTTGTCTCTTTCACACTGCACTGGTCAACAAAACAGTGTGAGTGAAAGATAAGGTGAACTACTGGAAAGGTAAAAAGAAGTGCATAACGAGGATGTAGGTGGATGCGTTGAGGATAGCTTACCTTGAAATGGTGAAGGTGCAAATGTTTCTGCTGTGGGGCTTGTCTCTGACCAGCTTTGTGCATGTATTGGTAGGTGGTGAGGAGCGATTCCGAGTGGATAAGGACACTGGCATTATCATGACGACTGGCTTGCCTTTGACGTGGAACAAGGAGTATGTGGTTACTGTGGAAGCCTCTGATGAGTACGGCAACAAAAGCCCCTACGCCTCTGTTTCCATCCTGGCAGGCTCCCGACCTCCACAGTTCACTAACATGTCCTACAGTGTGTTTGTCCCTGAAAATACTCCAGCAGGAGAAAAGTGAGTTGTGTTTGGTTAGGTGACTCCCTCCCTGCAGTCTGAGAGGAGCTTCACAGAGCACAACAGAATGAAACTTTTGTGGTTTTGCTTCTCAGGGCTATGCACATGCATTTGCCTGTTACATTTAAAAAATAATGTTGTGTTTTCTAAAAGAAATTTACACCTCTACTGATATTTCAGAGCCTCCAGTGTGACATGAGTCTCCATGTATTAGATGTAGTCCGGGCGCTGGAATTATTTTAATGCTTTTGGGGTCTTAGTGCATTGAATCATGAATTAGCACAGCCAAACTACTGGCTATACATCTCCTGGTGATTTAAACAAATGCTTGAAAAATGGTCTTTTAATTAACCAGATCTGGAGTTGTTTGTGTCCCATTTGACTTGTATTTAAATTTCTAGAAAGAAAAGTCATTGCCAGACTCTTGAGATAACAGCACCAGTGTGAAGGATAAATAGATAAAGCTTAATCTCCAAGGGGCTCTGCTGTTGCATGAAGAGTAGCTAAGCCAAGCCACAGTGGGGAGATACTCTCAAGCTGGCTCTGGGTTTATTGACACTGTTCAGCTACTCAAGAGCAGAATGGGCTTTAAGGAGCAGATGGAACAATGCCATAAAGCCTCTAAGGAGCAGGAAACCTCAAAATAAACTGATGACCTAGGAAAAATTGCTGGAGATGTGCCACTAATCCTTAAGAGATACTGAACGAGAAGGAGGGAAATTTCTCTACTTCCCAGGAGCTTTTAGTGAGATGAGCTAAAAGTGTATTATGCTGGTGAAAGACTGGTGTGAGAGGTGGAGCTTCAAAACATAAGTCACAGTAGGGAGTCGAATATTCCTTTGATGTCCTGCCAAGGTGGACAGCAGGATCTGGAAAGCCCTGTGCTCCATGGGTTTCCCATCCATGTCTGATGGAAAAACCCATTTCTTTTCTGAATATATAACTACAAAGAAACTCAGAAGTACAGTAGGTCACTTACTTCTGAAAAACTGAGAAACTAGGGGTAAACCAGTAACTGCTGTCGTGTATTTAAAAGGCTAAAAGGGAAGAAAAAGATGGTTTAGTGTTAGTAGGGGTTGAAATGGGTTGTTATTTAAGCACGGCTATGTCAGTGAGTTAGTTTGGTGAGAGAAGGTAGATGGGCTCCCTTTAGCAAAAGGGGTTTCTAGTCTGAATATAAAGCTGAGCCAAGCATTGACAGAGAATGAGCAAGACACCTTTCCTCATCCTATCCTCTTCCTCTAGCTGCTGAGGATACAGCTTTTGTTGTTATTGTTTTGAAGCAAAGGTTGTTCTCTCGTTCTTTGCAGAGTAGCAGTTGTTGAGGCTGTTTCTTTCCAGAGCCAGCCTCTTTCCTACACTCTCCTGACAAACCCCTCCGGGCTCTTTCGGCTGAGGCAAGAGAGTGGAGAGCTCAGCCTGACCCACCCCGTGGACTACGAGAGCGAGCACCACCTCTACCACCTCTTACTGAAAGCCATGGAAGTTGAGAGCACTCTCAGCAGTGTGACTGAGGTACTTGAATCTCCTCACATCCTACCCATGGGCTGCAATCCTTGGTAGGATTGCTCTGGGTTACACAGATGGATAGCCCAGGACACTGGTGAGGAGGCCTTGTAGTACAGGCAGAAATCTGGGCTCTGATCTGGGTTCATATCTAGGCTCTGAAAATACCTCTTGTTATTACTTTTTGGCTTTGCCTCCCATCTTGGGAGTGGAGGAGAAAATACTTCTCTGTGTTATGGGAGTAGTGTGAGAAGAATAGCATCAGAGGTGGGACAGCAGCAAAAGCACTGACTGCCACTGCAGTGTCCCAAGAAAGGTGCTCTTTTAGCAGTGTAGAAACTAAAATCCATTCTCAATGTGTCCTTTTTCTTCAGGTCATGGTCCATATCACTGATGAAAATGACTGTTCTCCTGAATTTCAGCGCTCCATTTACAGCAGAGACAATGTTCCTGAAACCATTCCTGTTGGCACCTCTCTTCTGCAAGGTGGGGACCATGCTTTCATTTCAGTCCTGCCACAGACCTGATAGTTTGTTACCTTTCCATGTTCTGCCCATGAGGAAGTGCTCTCTTCCACAGGCGCTCCTTTTGTAAGATGTGGATGGCAGTTTTCCTGGCGGTCTGTGGATGACTTTTAGGTTTCCTGGAAGTAGAGTTGTGAATGTCTTCAGGTGAGGATCACTGTATTGTGCCCAAGGAGAGATCCTGTGGTATCCAAGGACAGTTAAAGCAGCTGATAGGAAGTGGCTTTGAATGTTGTAGCTGTCTTTTAACTCATCTTGGTAATCTTTTTGTGTCCCAGAAGCAGCTGAAATTAGTTTTTCTCTTCTTAAGAAAAAGCAAGGGCTTTTCTAAATGGCCAGCTAGTTTTGTCAATTAGGCATTAATGCTGTATAACTGACTTGCAAAGTGTTAAAGGAAAAATGCTTTGAAAGCCTGTGAATTTATATTTATGGTTGTGGCTTGCCACTTATCATCCAAAGTTTGTTGTTTTTAACATGACCCTGTGGCACTTGCATATAAGCCCTGACTGCACAGATGACATTTTTAGAGGCTAAAATAGTATCCTGTTAAAAGACTTCAGGGGGTATGAACCCTGAGAAGTGAGTATGTGCCAAGGCAAGACTTAGCAAAAAGACAAAAATGTAAATTTCCCAAAGCTAGAGCTGAACTCTGCAGGTTGCAGAGGTGATAAGAGGCTTAGCTTCCCTTGTGTAAGGGGGCTGCAGGACCTGCTTTCTCTATACATTTGCTAACAGAGTTCAGAGCTTGTCATACTTAATTTTTAGATTTAATTGCTTTTGGGAAGAAAGAAATTGGTCAGAATAGCCAAATCCTAAAATTCCTAAGCATGTGATTTTCCTTAAAGAGATGAATGTTCTTCTGTCCAGAGGATTTGTGAAGCTCATCAAAATTCCACTTGTGGGGGAAAAAATCTAATGGCCAAAGCAAGCAGAATGTTGAAGCTGTGCAATTGCATCCCATGTCATTGTCTTGCCACATAGGGTACATTTCAAGAGAAAAAGCCAGCTTAGAAAAGAAAGTGTGAGATGGAAGTACAGTGGAAGTCTGTGGAAATGTGTGTGTGAAGACTAACCTGCTGTAGAAGGGCTGAGCAGGGTTGTTTGTGGCTGCAAGGAAGCTGTACCTTGTGCAGGATGAGACCTATGCCTCTAACTCTGACTGCCAAAGCAAGTATCTCTGGGAAATAAAAAAAGCCAAATAGCTCTTACCCTCATTGTAGTTCCTTGAGGGGTGGGATGTTGCAGCCTCAGAATGAGCCACAAAAATAAATGCAAATATAAGACAGCTTTTGCCATTCTGGGTACACCTGTAGCTGTTGGTGGCAGTGAAAAAGGTAGTGTGATATATGCTTTTGTTGAAACTCTGGATGATGTGAATGTAGGTTTCAGTTATCATCTGCTTTAATTTTCGCACACTCGAAATGTGAAGCACGGAGGGTGCTCTCAGAAGGGTCCTCAGCCTTCAGCTGTGCCAGCAGAGCGAGGCTTGGAGCTGTGGCTGGCAACTCAGTCAGCTTTTGAACCAGAGTTAGCTTGAGCTAAGCTACTTCAGAACACGTGCAAAGCCAGCACAGAGCTGCTTGTGGCTGGCATATGATCCTTAAAATATCTTTTACAATGCACACCGGTTCCCAGAATGAAGTGAAATGGAGGGGAATAGAATTCCCTGTTGCTATTGGGAAGTAAGGCATGTTTCTGTCATGTACAAGTAAGTGCCACATTCTTTATTTGCTAGAAAACATCTGGGGGAAAAGAAGCATATCATTAAGCACACAGAATGTGTTTTTGTGAGTGATTACAATGGCTCACTGATTGTAGATTAAATCAGAATTTTTCAAATCAAATAAGTTTTTGACGTTCTGCATGCCTTTCTAAAAACAATACTTAACTACCATATTTGATAGATTTAAATCACTGTCATTTTAGTCTTTCTTGAGTTTTTAATATATTTTGTCTGTTAGTGCAGCAAGAGAGTGATTAACTCTAAAGCCTTTGATTTTGTGGTCTGTAATACACACAAACATTTATTCACAGCAGGATTTGGAGAGATTTTAAGCAAAATGTTTAACCAGTCTAAATATCCTTGTAAACAAAGATGAGTAACTTTCCACAGGCAGATGTAGTTGAAATTTTTTGCAACTAAGTCGAACATTTCTTCAGTGTGCTTTTGAAATAATTCTCTGCTCCTTTCCTGTTTTGTGTTAATATTCTGATAGAGATGGGTTGTTTCTTCCACCCCTCTGTGGATGATACTGCAGCAGTTTGCTGGGGTGTCCACACACTGCAATCATTGTTCTGCTTCCAGAAAGCTGTGTGCTACCACGGTGGCTGCATCTGGATCCCATTGGTAGAATAAGGAGTTTGTTTATTACCAGTGTGGGTATGATGTGGAGCCTCATTGTTAGACTAGAAAAATTGCAAGGTAATTGGAGAGGTGAGCTTCTGCTCTTAAAAATCACTTTTGATGCTATGCTGTGAGCTCCAGGTCTTTGTTGTGTCAGTTTGCTGCTTCTGAGCAGATGGGACACTCAGCATACTGAATGAACACTTGCTGGGGAGGAATGTTTAATCACTCTTCATACCTTGAAACACCAGGTATTTAGAGAGTATATAACTAGCTGAGAGCTAATAAAATTTGAACGTGGCATTCCTGGAAAGAGTGAGGAACCAGTTTATGACTGATAAAGTTCAACTAACGTGCATACTGATTGTGTGCTATTTACCAGTGTTGACTGCTATTTGTACAAAGCATTTTGTGCAGTGCTGGGATCACAGCTCTCTTGCAAATTCACCTGGCTGTGATCACTCTGGCTGGGTAGGACCAGAGGGAAGAGTTGTTTTGGTTTTTCATTCCCAGCCTCATGCTAAGTCCCAAACTTTAACCACAAAAAAAAAACAAAACCACAAAACTTTTATGGATTAAACAGATTTAGGTGATGCCTGTTCTCAAAAACTAACAGAAAAACAGAGTTGTCTCAGTGGAAAACAGCATAACCAAGCCTCCTTTGCTATATGACTGTTCTGTTAAATGTGTTCTCTAATAGTGCTTGCAACAGACTGTGACTCTGGCTCCAACTCTGAGATCTCTTACTTCATCCAGAGCACTGATTTTTCCATCACACATCACGGGGTCATCAATTCTAACCAGAGGCTGAACTTTGAGCGAGCAAACCACATGTACGAGTTTGTGGTGATAGCTGTCGATAAAGGACATCCGCCTCGGACGGGGACGGCGTCGGTGCGCATTCGAATGGCCAATGTCAACGACGAGGCTCCTGTCTTCTCCCAGTCCATGTAAGGCACCTTCAACACCTGCCTCGGCTTTAAAAGATGCTGCTCATACATGTAACCTTAGTAGCACTTGGCTAAATGGTCACTTGTTGTTCTCTGCATCTGTAAGTACCAGTGAAATTGAAAGGTATTTTCTGTATACAAAGGCTGTAGGAGTTGGACTTTCATTTCTAGGTTGTATATTAAAAAATACATCACTTGTGATACCAGTATATTGACTTTATAGAGAGAGAACAGAATGAATCAAAGACTGACCTATACAGGGAATGATTTTGACTTGTTGACTCCTGGGTCTCACAGTGATTTTCTGTGTATAAATAGGTGACAAATGAATATGGTAGTTAGCAAACACTAAGACTTACTTTTAGCATCAACAGATTGTATTGTAAGCTAATTTCATGAGCCCCTGCTTGTTTAGGACTCCTTTTTCTTTCCTGTCCCTAATTAATGCAATTTCTATTCTTTGCACAATTTTGAAGTAGGAATATGTTTTAAATACAAAACATACATATATTTATTTACAAAATTAAGTAATGTTTTGCTTTTTTTTGAGTACTTTTTTTCATCTCTGCAGTACCTGATGCTCTCCATTAATATGTATAAGAAACACTCCATGACAGATACTAGTCCTTTTTCTCAGCATCAGGAGATTTGTGATCCTGTTTTACAGTACAATGTAGTATGGTGCATATTGTTATCCTCCAAAGGATCCTTCAAAATTATATATACCAGAAGTACAGGATTACAATCCTAAAATAGGTACCCTATGTTGAGGAAAGAAAACCTAAGTCATCTCTTAAACCAATATAAGATCCTATGGTTGGATGCCCAAAGCTTTAAAAAGCCATTCATAATGAATTCATAATCTTGCTGATGGTTAACATAGTTATTCTGATACTTTGTGTGCTGCCATTGCTCCCTTATGTCCATCAGTTACAGGACTTTCCTTTCGGAAGATGCTGGTCCTGGCACCTTGGTGGCTACTGTTCGGGCAGAGGACCCTGATGGAGATGGGCTGCTTTATCTGATTACAGGAGGCAATGAGGAGGGCAACTTTGAGCTGGATAGCCAGAAAGGTAAGGAAAGAGGCTGAAGAACACATTCATTTACTGTCTAATCTCTATTGACTCTGCTCCACCTGTATGTCAAAAACCATAAGAAAGCACCATATTTATATAATCCGCAAATGGGGATGTTTGTATCAGTGAGGATTAGTTCTTTGATGTGATGGTTGTTCTTTAACTGTCAGCTAAAACTTGGGATTCTGGTCCAAGGCTGTGCAGACTAAGATGACAGGTTCCTGTGCTTTGCAACCAAAATACAAACTGAGCCAACAATACAGTGACAGAGAAAGGTGATACTCACTTGATTTTGTGTATTTACACAGTAAATTAACATGACACTTTATGCTTCCAATTTCAGGTATCATTAAACTCCGCAGAAACCCTCCACCCAGTCTGAAAGGGCCACAGTACACCCTGAATGTCACTGCCATAGATGACAATGCCTCAGGAGGACCCACTCCTCTCAGCAGTTTTGCTGAGGTTATTGTAGGAGTTAACGACATTAATAACAACAAGCCTGTCTTTAGAGAGGTAAGATGTCTTTCTGCAGAGATTCTTTTCCCATCTAAGGTATAACTGGGGTAATAGAGTCTCCATAGCCACTGGTGATTGCTGGTGGGCTGAAGGGTCTGTGTGTGCAGAGCAGAATGAACTTGTAAGTGAACAGCAGTCAGCTTTCTTCATAGAGAAAGTGTAAAGTCTTCATTCTCCTTTTTCCTTCCTCTCCCTTAGAGGTTGATTTCTTTGTGTGCATAAGTAATAACAGTGACTTTCTTCCAAGTTTTTCTCAGACCTGATGGAAAAAATATTGACAATTGTGCAGCAAATTCACGTGTCTCTGTGCAATATTTAGGGTCGGATGTTTGGGTGTATTTTTAGTGCGCTTACTACAGTGACAGCACCTGGGTTCTGGAGAATCAGCCTCCAGGCACGCATGTGCTACAGGTAGAAGCCTATGATGCAGACCTCGGCATCAATGGAGAAGTGAAGTATGGGCTCATGCACCGAGATGGAGCTTCCCTAGGCTTCAGCATTGACCCAGACACAGGTCAGTAGCTTCAGGTTACTGAGAAAAAGTGAAAATGACATTGTGCTGTAATGAAAATGCTGCTCTATCAGTGTGTCCATGTGGTCTCATGCTTAACAATGTAACTGCAGGGTTCGCTGTTACAGTTTATAGGATAAACACTGGAAAATGCTCAGAGTATGTAAATAGCCATGCATTTAGATTAGATTAGATTAGATTAGATTAGATTAGATTAGATTAGATTAGATTAGATTAAGGTTGTAGTGATTCAAATCATAGTAGCATAGAATGGTTTGGGTTGGAAGAGACCTGAAAGATCATTTATTTCCAACACCTACATTTGCTGTGAGCAGGGACACCTTCCACTAGACCAGGCTGCCCAGTGCCCCATCCAACCTGGCCTTAAACACTTCCAGGGATGAGGCTTCCACAGCTTCTCTGGGCAACCTGTGTTGGGCAGTGTCTCACCACCCTCACAGTAAAGAATTTCTTCCTGATCTAAACCTGTTCTCCCTCTGTTTAAAGCCATTACCCCTTGTCCTATCACTACATGCAAACAGACCCTCTCCAGTTCTTGTGCAGCCCACTTTTAGTTACTAGAAGGTGATATAAGGTGTCCCTGAAACCTTCTCTTCTCCAGGCTGAAAAAAATTCCAACTCAGTCTCTTTTACAGGAGAGGTGTTCCGACCCTCTGATTAGTTTCATGTCCTTCCTCTGAATTCACTTCAACAGATCCACTTCCTTCTTATATTGGGAGCCCCAGACACAAATTAAATAGGGAAACAAACCCCAGTTCGATAAAAATGTGTTCTGTATCATTTACCTTCCTATTTGGATCATGGGTAGCTATAAAAATGCAGAGCAGAAAGTGTGCTTTTTACATGTTAAGTTTATTCTTCCCTATAATGTGGCCACAATTTATTTCTCATCTCATGCACAAATAGAAGATCCAGTGCACTGCAGGCAAAACTCTCATACCAGAACAGGGCAGCAATGTCTTAATATATGATTTATTTCACATGAAGATGTTATGTAGTTGCTGATGTTTCTATAGTCAAAATAGGAAAATGGGATATTGTTATGTCCAGGACTGTGCAGGAGACTGGAAGGAGAGCTGAAGAACTCTAAGTATAGTAGAGAAATAGGTCTAGAAGTGGCCTCAAGAATGCCAGTTAGAAATCTGCTAACCAGAAGAAAATAGCTGAGGTAGGGAGAGACTTGATTAGTAGGGAGGAAAACCTGAAGATTTTGAGAAAATTGTTTAATTTATCCACTATATGATTTTACTCAATTTTAATCTGTTCAATGAGGCAGCCTCCAATTCCTGTAGCAGAGGTTACTTTGGTCACATCACTTGTGTCTTCTGTGGTGTGACTCTTCCCCAAAGTAATAATGAGCTGATTCAGTTACTTGGACTACCACTGGAGAAGGAGAAAGTCCTGTGCTCCATGAGGCATGAGACAACAAGATACTCAGACTGAGCTACTTACTGGGGCAGCAGTATAAAGGTGACATGTGAGGAGAGGAGTGATGAGAGAACTGGAGTTGGTCTAGTCCAAGACATGTGTTGCAGGGTCAGTGAGGATCAAGCTTCACGGTTGTGTTGCATGCGGTCAGATCTTCCTTTTGCACGGGAGATGTGCAGATTCCTCTCTGCAAATTCATTCCTGAGGCTGTGACAGGAGGTGACACGCAGCACAGGAGGTGTCTGTGTTTGCAGGAGCCATCACCACCACGCAGAGTTTTGACCGGGAGAAGCAGAGGGAGTACACTCTGTCTGTCACTGCCACTGACCAGGCGCAGGAGCCGCTGATCGGCGTGTGCCAGGTCACCGTCCTCATCGCTGATGTCAACGACAACGACCCCAAGTTTGAGAACAGTCGCTATCAGTGTGAGTGTCACTTCACTGCTTGTCCCACTACTGCCACACGAATCTTGTTAGAAGGTTATTCCTCATAACAGCGGTCAGCTTGTTAGGTGACTGATCTTCCTTTGTTGCCCACTAAGCCAGTTACTGTTTAACCCATCATCAGTGGAAATGTGCAGAATTAACCAGTCCTTTTTAGTCATTGCAGTTCTCTTAAAAACATTGACATACTTCACTCCTGCAGATGAGGCAGATCTGATCCCTTCTCTTTGCAGCTTTTCTCTGCCCAGCTCTTTTCCACATGAATTTTTTATTTGATGTCCCAAAACAAAAAATGACATCCTATCTGGGAAATTATCAACCCTGAGTAGAAGTACAATTGGTCATCTGTGTCTCTGTAGCATAGCACCTCTGTTTGAATAGACTGAAGTGGCATTAATGTTATGTCAAACAGCACAAAATTCTTGGTTTCTAGGCTGCCTTTGGCTGGGAGCCAATGCCTGCTGTATCTGTCCTGCTGAGCCAGCTTTTCCCATTTGCCCTGGTGCATTCCCTTTTTCATCCCCACATGATATGCTTTACATCAGTCTTTTGTTTAACTTGACTTGATGCTTCTCCAGTAAAATCCTGCATTTCATTACACTTGGACTCTACATTTAGTGTCATCCACAAGTCATGAGCATAATCTCTAGTTGTTGAACTGGAACAGGTCCTTCCTTGCATAATTGCTTGAAAATTAAAAAAAAAAATGCTGCCGATGCATCTCCCAACAGCTTCATTTTGGAGTTTTTTTGCCACTTATGTGGAAATGTCATGAAGGGCAAAGCAGTGACCAATGCCTTATTAAACTGAGGACGGCTTATAAGAAAATTGTCCTTAGCATCACAGATGCCAGAATTTCAGAACAATAAATTTGATGTTTATATTTTAGGACTTTAGAAGTGACATGCTGGGAAATGAGCTAAATATACATCCACATTTCAGAGTTATGTACAAGGACAAAAGGAAAATTGTGTTGCACCTTTTAAAGTATCTTGTAATGCCTAAATCTATGTGCCAAACTCATTAAAATGTGTAGATCTGGAATAGCCATTTCCACATTCTTGCCAGTGTCTTCTGCAAAGCTGGCCAAAGCAGCAGTGAGGAGTAGCAATGATCTTTCTGGAGAGAAATATTTCTGAGCACAGCAGACAGTTCCCTGAGGTAAAGGTAATGTTTGTGCAAAGATGTACCTTTCTATTCTACCATCACATATGTCCTTCAGGTGAAACTGCCCATGATTTTTCTTTTTCAAAAGATGTGAAGCTGAGAGGTTGCATTTGTAATTATGGTGGCTTCTGCACTTCTGAGGAACAGGCAGATTTTTTTTTCTCTGTTTTTATGAACAGAGGGTACCAGCAAAGGTTCTGAAGCAAAGGCAGCTTTTTGAGATGGCAAACCTGCAGATAACAAGGGCACGTTATGCCTAGCACTTTCCCAGCATCTCTACATAAGTAATCAATGCTTGGACATCACAGAATTAAAAATAGCTTCTTCCCTAGCAAGATCAAATGCCATTAGTCGTAGGTTTGTATTTATCCTGGAAACTGCTGTTTCTTTACTCTCAGCACTAGGATATTGGTCAAATTCCTGATTTAGCCATGCATCTTATCATCTGTCTTCAAAACAGACATTAAAGAAATGCTTAACTGTAGTAGGGATGGTACAGTAAACATTAAAGTTGTGTCAGCAGCAAGCAAAGCACATGAAATGGGAGAGTACCACCCTTCCAAGTAACTTTGTCTATTTTTTTACAATACAATTTAACAGAATTTGACTGTTAAAGACAGCATAAACACACACACACAAAGGCATAAACACAAAAAAAATGAGTATTTTACAGTGATTTATGTCAGTTAATTCAATTTTCATTGATCTATCTTAGTGCTGGCGAATCTCTTGTGAGATTAATTTTATCTATTACTGACATACCGAAGACAAGAATTCCAGGACAATCAAATGACACAGGAACAAGTGAAGCCAATTAAATGACGCAGGGATGAGTGAAACCAAATAAATCTCAAATTTTTGTTCATGGAGCAAGTGGTTGCTGTTGTTTAAAGTTGCACTGCTCCACTACTACAGACTGTAGATATCTAAAGAGAAGACCAAAACAGAAAACAAGACCACTCCATAAGTAGTGTGCAGTTCTGATTATCCCACCTCAAAAATACTAAAAGAGACACATACAAGGGAGAACAAAGGTGTGAAAGTTTCTGAACAAGACACAAATTAACAGACTGACTGGGCTGTCTAAATCCAACTGCAACAGCCTTCCCATTGCCAATTTTAATACGCTGAGCTGATGGAGTCTTAGTACAAGGAAACAGCTCAAAAACACAATCAGGCAAGCACACATAGCTACCTGAAGGAGAAATTTGGACTGGATGGCTGAGGATAAAGGGAAGAGCTGGACCGAAAATCAGTGTAATGCAAAGATGACTGTGGAAGAAAGACAACTGGTAGGGATGTGATTGTTTCATATAAAACTGTGCCTCGCAGAGTGGAGGGGAGCAGGAAATGACTGCTCATGATTTCCCATCATTTTGTTGGTGTCTCTTCCAGAAATCAGGCTTTAGGAAGACAAAATTAATTACTCTTCTGTGCAGTGGACTCTTCAAATGTGTGACTTTGCCACCAGATTTTTAGACAACAATTGTCCGAGCAGGTTCAGAGAAGGATTGGTCTCTAGAACTATGGCAGAAAGACACGACCTCTAACAGGTGGATTTCTGGGAACAGGGAGTGAAACCTAAGGAAAGGGATGTACATAAAATGATCACTGCCCTTGCCCTGGGTAGGTTCTCCAAAACACTGGGGGGTTGGAGGCATCTTCACTGTGACCTGAGTCTTTATGCTTTGTAATTACCTCGTGCCTCCCACTGGCAGTGCTGCCAGCATCACTCATATTCAAGATTAATACAATTCACACAGAATTCCCTTTGTTGCCAACCTGTTTTTATCATCAGCTGAGCCCAGCATGCTGGGCTGTGATCTGAAGCAGTGGGCATGCAAGCCTCTGTGGGGCTTGCCAGAGCTGCTGTGGACAGGCACAAGTGCTGGCAGTAGCAGTGTCAGTAAATCTGCATCACCTGCAGCTCACTTTACACCCCAGTGTGGCAGGGGAAAGGGAAGGGGAAGCTAAGAGGGGACTATAGACACTGTTGGTGACAGTACTTTATAACCTGCCTCAGTACACAAATGTTTAAACTCCCATGAAGGCAACAGTGATGTTTTATAGGGGTGTTTCTTTACAAATACAGCCTGATAAACCAGAGCAGACCTGCTGACAATGCCTTTGTCTTTTCAAAGACTTCCTTAGCGAAGACACTCCAGTGGGGATGAGTTTCCTCCGAGTTGTAGCTCATGACAGTGACCAGGGTGTGAATGCTGCTGTCACATACTCAATGTTAGAGCATCAGCTGGAATACTTCCAGATCAACCCCACCACAGGCTGGGTGTATGTGAATTGCCCGCTACCCCAGGTAATGTGAGACTCCAACCCCTCAAATCCATTGCAGAGGGTTAATTGCAATTTCTTGGTTTGTATGAAATGGTTTTCAAGTATCCTCTGTCTTTGTTTCGCAGACAATGCGCATTAGCCGCTATATCGTAGCGACAGATGGTGGGAACAGGAGCAGCACTGTGGAGCTGACAGTGACTGTCACTAGTGCACTGAGCCAGCCACCCCGGTGGGAGCAGAGCACATACTGGGTAACCATCCCCGAAAACACCCTTCGGGACGCCAGGATTGTGGTATGTTAAAAGCATGATTGCTTCCCTTCCTTTTCATTTCCACTTCTTCCTCTGTTGTGCTCTAAGCGGATGCCCACTCTGCACTGTTCCCTTACGAGCCTTCACTACTGTGTACCCATTAAAGTTTGTCAGGTGTGCCTGCCACAGAATAGGCTGGCATTTCAGCTGGCAGCAGTTTTCACAGTGAATTCTTGCACAAATGGCCCCTAAGGTGTGCTTCGACAGGAGCAAGACTTGTGTGATGCCAGAGAAGGAAATCCTTGAGTGTTCAGCTCCTCGCTCCTCCATCCTCAGTGGGCTGTGCTATCTGCTTGTGTCTTTCCTAAAGCTTTTCTCAGTTTAGCATGAGAGCATGGAGTGACACAGTTTGCTTCAGACTCTTCTAACTCAAACCAATTCATTTTTAACCCATAGAGACTTAGTCTTTAAGGACAGTGCCTTCTATATATTGCAGCATAATTCTTGCTTTCCTCCTCCTGTGTGTAATATCCAAGCACTTGCAAAAAATTTAGGGTTCGGCTTTTTTTTTTTTCTGTAGCTTGCTGGGTAAAATGTACAACTCATTGGAGAAATGGTCTCCTTGCTTTGGAAGGAGGAAAGAGGAGGGATTTCCTTTAGCTGTGCTGGAGTTCTGGCTTAGCACATTTACAGGCAGATAAATTTCCTGTTGATTAAACACCTATAAAACCTAGATATTATAAAATAAGATTCAGCTTTGTAAATGTTTCTATTCTGTCTGTTACCCAAGTCATACAGCATGTGTGTTCTTGGAGAACATGCACATATGTATGCTTCTGCCATCAAACTCAACAACTAACACTGGCAACCCCGTGCTTCATGAATGTATGTGGTGGCTCTTTTCTTCCTCAGACCATCAAAGCCACATCCCCTCTTGGTGATCCCAGGGTTACGTATAATCTGGAGGAGGGTCAAGTTCCAGAGACTAACATGCCAGTTCGTTTCTATCTGAAGCCAAACAGAGCTGATGGATCTGCTTCTCTTCTAGTCGCTGAACAACTTGACTTTGAGACAACTAAGTTTTTCACCCTGACAGTCCGGGCACAAAATGTAGCAATGACTCCTTTAGCTTCCTTTGCCACTGTTTGTGTGAATATAACAGGTAAGCTTTGCTGCTGTTCAGAGCAATATTCTTATTATTTTTAGTATAATACCACTAATTAAGGTAACAGCCAAGCCACCTCAGAATGCTTTGTACATTTCTATACTTGTAAAAAGTTCTGCAGTCATTAAAAAGGTCTGTCTGAGACAATTCCTAGGTACAACTATCAAATGTGGAAATGTGATAGTGCAAAAATGGGCTGTCTGAATGTTTAGGCAGCACTAGTGCCTGGTTCTGTAAAGGTAATTAGAAAGATTTTCTTTCAAAAGGAGGAGAAATCTAGTACTTGTTCCCAAACTATTGAAAGAAGATGAGTATTATTGGAAATAGTCTGTGCTACAGAAAGAGAAACAGCCCACATGGGCTGGGTTTGTGTTGGATATCTGTTCAGGGGGTTTTGTTACATCCAGAATTTTCCATTGCATACTGAGATGACAACTACAGAAACGAAATTGCGAGGATCCTTATGATAAGTGCAATTTTCAAAAATTTGATCCAAACCTCCTTATAGTAGGATCTTTTCATAAGGCTCTGTTCCAGTAGATCCACATAAAGCTATAAATCTGATATTAATCTCTGCTTTTTGCAGGATTAGTGGAGTTTTGTTAGGCAGACATTCAGGTGAAAATACGAATAAATGAAGTCTCCAGCAAAAACATTTGTCCTGCCCACCACCATGGAAATGAGAATGGGGTAGTAATTTGAAAGGGAATCCAACTTTCCTGCTTCACTTTATGTCATTGTCCTGTCTTTCACAATCCACCAATGCAAAACCCCTTCAGTCTATAGAGCATAGTCTGAGCCTCATTGTAGATTATGGACTCGGTCCTAAAAGGTTTTTCCTGTAGTGCAGTTATTGGTACCAGAATTTTGCAAAAACTTCATTCTGCTCACAAGCAAAAAAAATCCCTTTTCAGTAACTTAGCTGTGGATGAAAGCCCTCCTGGTCCTGACATTCATGGACTTAGTATATCTCTGGTCAAATAATTAGCCAGTGTCTCAGATGAGATTAGGCCACTGTCTCCCAGAAACTGCCCAGTATTTATAAAATGTCTCCTGACTGCTACTATGAGAATCAGAAAACACAGAGCAGGATTACTTATTACTATAAACAAGGATTACTTATTACTATAAACAATGTAAATTCTTCCTCCAAGCAAAATACAACTGAGGGGGAAAACAAAAAACAAAAAACAGTAAACAAAAATGTCTTCAAATATTTTCTTACCTCATCACCTCCCTTTTCAGATGTCAATGATAATGTTCCATTCTTCATGTCCTCTAACTACGAGGTGTCTGTGCCAGAAGGAGCTGATGTTGGCACATCCGTGGTTCAGGTGTTAGCTATGGACTTGGATTCTGGCCTACATGGAGAGGTTTGACCTTAGTCCAGTTCTTTTTCTCACAATACTCAAGTGGTAGTATTGTAATTAATGAGAATATGCAGTCAGCAGATGGCAGGGAAATGAGCCACCAGAACTTCTTACAGCACTTGTCAAGCATTTGTCTATCTTACAGCTGATGTTTATCACACGGGACGCAGGCAGAGAAGATGCTGTTCATGATCTCAGGGTCCTGCAGTGTGGCAGCTCATCCTGATCCAGCAATCATGACAAAGCACTGCTGCATGATTCTCCCATGACAAGTGGATGTGGCTGCAAGACATGTTTCCAAACTCTTGCCTCTTTAGCTCATTTTTTAATTGACCATCAGTGATTATTGTCAGTTATTCACAGCCATTTAAATATAGTTGATTAAATGCCATCATTGGTCAAACTGACATTTGACCATCACAGTAATAATGACCCGACCCTAGGAAAAAGCAGAATTCTGAAGGGAATTGCTCATTTTCTTCGCATTTTCCTGAGCGATTTCTAAAAATCCTACTAGCTTCTCTGTGAAGAAACTCTAGCCAGTGGACATCTGCTGTTCTAGAATTGTCATTTTGCAGCTTCTGAAGAGTAACCTGTGTGGTAGAACAGTCTGGTGCTGCTTTGGGCATGACTTGTGGGTGGGGATGGAAATGGTATATTTTCAGAGAACAACCATTATTAAAGGAAAAAATGTGAATATCTTTCATTGGTGGAGGTTTTAATTTATGCAGTCTTGTTGAACAGAAGCACAGTGAATTACTAGAAGCTGAGGAGACACAGGGAAAAATGCCAGTCCATACATTCTCTGTCCTTTTGTCATTCATAATCTTTCTTAACTGCTGCTACTGGCAAGTGTTGGAGATTAGATATTGGGCTTGATGGGCCTTGATATCACTGATAGTGATGTTCTTCTGTTTGAGAATTCTGCACTTTTTATATCCAAATGAACAGAAGACTTAGAAATGTTATGTTCAGATGATCTGTCTTTGCTCAGAGTGTTGCTACTTTGCAGATAGAACCAGGAGGCTACTGAGGAAGGGGGAGGTCACAGCACTTGGATATCCAAATGAAAATTGAAAATGCAACCTCTTTTAACTATTTCCTTTTTAGGTTCACTACTTCATATTAAAAGATGCTAATGAGGATTATCAGTTCTTCACCATTGAACCTGAGACAGGAATTATTTCCACCCAGGCATCTTTTGACAGAGAGAAAAGAGCCTCCTACTTGATTGAAGTTCAATCTCAGGACTTATCAGAATCTGCTAGACCTGGTGTTCATGGGCAGCCCAACACAGGTAAAACTAAGAAGGAATTCTGTATTGGGCTTTTTAACTTTCATAGGCTTGGCAGGTATGTCCACCTCTGCCATTTCTACTCTGTGTGTGTTCCTATTGCATCTCCTTCTTAGACACAGCCTATGTGAGGATTTTTGTCAGCGATGTGAATGACAACGCTCCGTCATTTCCTCGGTCTGTGTACGAGGTCAGCATAGATGAGGACAGGGATGTTGGAACTCCTGTTGTGACAGCAACAGCAAATGATGAAGATGAGGGTGAGTAGACCCTGCATGTCTTTTTAAGTCCTTTTAGTGTTATCATGTGTTTGTGTGTAGGGCTGCTTTCTTAATGGACAAACAGTTATCTGCATTCAGGAGACAATTCCATATTTCAAACATTTGTAAAAGTGGGGAGAGAAGTTCTGGGCACATGTGAGCATTTTCTTTAATTAGGTACTCAGGTTTGTAGTGCAAAGGTTAAGTGAGCTGGCAAGGTCTTTGGGGCAGAGTGAAATCACCTGGAATCACAACACTGCTGTAACTTTATGCTCACTCTTTCCAGAGTACATGCTTGCTTTTTTGCTGACTCCTGTGCTTTCAAGATTTCCCTAGGAGTCAGTTAGTTTTACCACTATTGTAAGAATATCAAATGTGTGCTTTGTGGTGACTTAGTGGGTTAAATATGCTTGTGGAAGAATCTGACAAACAGTGGAAAATGTGGGATGATGTGGCCAGAAATGAAGTCAGGAAGAAAGGGAAAGTCAGACTTCCATTTGGGCTCATCCTGACGCCAGCTCTGATGGTGTGAAGCTGCCCCTACAGTGTGGTGAGACCAGATGGGCAGTGCCAGTCCAACAGCATGTACCACTAGTCAGTCCCTGTCTTTGCGTTTTGGTTACTTGTGAGAGCTGGTCACCTTGCCCAAGAGAACAAATCTATTGATTAAAAGAAGGCCAGCTGGTGACAGAACCCAAATGAGAACCAGAGGGATGTGTTGCTGGGAGCAGGTGAGAGCTGGCAGTTCCTTTCTGTGGCAGTGCTGCAATGCCTCTGCCTCTTCATGCCCATGAGGGAGGTGTAAAGAGGCCATTTGAAACCAGCTGCTGCACTTGGGAGAATTTGACTAAAGCTGATAGCAAGTGATGCTCAAACTCTTACTGCAAAGGTAACCAAGTCCTTCCAAGCACTAATGTTAAGCACAGCCTTTTCACTTGCTAGCCATCCATACTCCTCCAGTCTTCTCATTCACAGCTGACTCACAACTTAAAAAGCCGAATATTATTTTTGCTCCAAGCAGTTCACCTATTTAATTTAGGAAATTACTTTGTATACTGGAATGCAATGTACTTTTTACCTTTCCAAATAAGTGAACAGGAAGCACTAAACTATTTGTTGTTGTTCCTAAAAGTTTTTTGTTGTTCTAAAAGTTTTGCAGCAATCAAACAGCTGCTGTTGCACAGGTGGAATGTTCTAAGATTAATTATTCCTCAAAAAGGAGGACTTCTGTTCTATTTTAGCACCACCCAGTGGTTAAAAAAAAGTTAAGGGATACTGGCATCTGAAATGAGAGGTTTAGGAAATATTGAGGGAAAATGTTTCTTTTCCCTTTTTGTATTTTCATAGTATGTTACTTTATTATTGGCAAATTAATGCACAGTAATTTAGAGGCACACAATTTCTCCATTAGCAATCCACAAGTGCTTGTCTGTGTCTGTAAATTATACTTGTAAACATAAATGCAAACCTAGCCTCCCATCTACCACACACAAAACCTTCAAATTACATACAGAGTTCATTCTGTGTATTTTTTTATGTTTTATCACACACACACACCACAGCAGTCTGGGCAAATAAGGTTTCTCTTGGATACATGTCCATTGTGCATAGGTGGATTGAGCATTCATAGAGTGAACAGGGGGCAATTGTTTCTTTCTTTTATAGGTGCAAATGCCAAACTAAGGTATCAGATCACTTCAGGAAATGTGAAAGGGGTTTTTGATGTGGAACCTGAGACTGGAACTGTCTTTATTGCTCAGCCTCTGGATTATGAACAAGAACAACATTATGAGCTCCGGCTTGTAGCTTCTGATGGAAAATGGGAAAACCACACTCTTATCATCATCAATGTTGTCAATAAGAATGATGAAGCACCAGTCTTCACACAGAATGAATACCAGGGCAGTGTCTTGGAGGAGCTCACAGATCTGCCCGTACTTGTCCTAAAGGTAAAACAGTTTCCACAAAGCAGGGTAAAACCTGGCTTTGTGTTCAGCTCAATCCCACCCATTCACACAAATCCAAAAAGATAGTTTATTTAGGATGGGTGAGGCCTGGTATTAAGAATTAGCTAGCAACTTTTTGTAAAGAATAGAATAAAATAATCCTGGTAATTTTGCGTGGTGGACTTGCTCTCTTGACCAGCATAAAGAACACTTAGTTTTGATCTTAAGGGTAATTTCCAAACTGATTCTAAAATTATGTGATTCTAATTATTGGAAAATGTGATAAATTTTCTTTACAAAGAAGATTTGGCACATTTTTAGTAACTGTAAAAGCACAGAATGGTTGACATGTTTATCTCATGCATGTAATGGTTAAATTTATGCTACCAAATAAACATTACCAGGGATTGCTCTTTGACTCCAGCTCAATCATCTTCATTATTGTGTTGTTAGAGCAGTTCTTGGTAGGCCCAGCTAGCAATCTCCCAAACAACCCCTGGATGCAAATCAGCAGCTGGGAGTACTCTCTGGCCTGTTTTCACAGGAGTCTGTTCACTCAGACAGAATCAGCCTCTGCTTGCCTTTGTATTCCAGCACCAAAGAATTTAATTAGCAGAATAAATAATATTATTTAGCAGAACTGTTATTATTTTCACTCGATTCTTCCTACAGTTTTTCCTCTTTCCAAAATGTACTGGGGAGTAGAATGTATTAGTCTGTCAAAATGTCCTCTTTTTGTTTCTCTAGGCTGTGCATGATGTTTATTGAAAGAGTACTTGAATGACTCAAACCAACAGATGCTTGCTGTTAAAATGCACACTATTCATTTAACCTGCACTGTAGTAGCTGCCATCAATACAAGAACTGTGATTTTCCCTTTTTTTCAAACATAAACACTTGCCTGCTGTGGCTTGTTCCAGGTTTCTGCAACGGATCCCGACCAGGCAGCAGATCAAAATGCCATTAACTATTCCCTGCATGGACAGGGAGCCAGCAGTGAATTCAGCATCAATGAGAACACAGGTGAGATCAGTGCACACAAAAAGTTGGACCGAGAGAAGCGATCAACGTGGCGCTTCCTCGTTCTCGCAACGGATGAGGGCGGAGAGGGACTGACTGGCTTTGCAGATGTGATCATAGAAGTGAGGGACGTGAACGACAACGCACCCCTTTTCCTCTGTGTGTCAGATGGCTGTTTCATGGGCCACATCCCTGAGGACTCTCCGGCTGACACTTCCATCATGGAAATGACAGCAGCGGACCTCGATGACCCCAAGGCTGGTATAAATGCTGTGCTGACATACAGTATCATTCAGAATGTCAAAAACGAAATTAATTTGAACTTGTTCTCAATTGATTCAGTTAGTGGCACCATCTCTACGGTGCTCGGGTCCCTGGACCGCGAGAAGGAAGACAAGTACCTAGTGGTGGTTGAGGCCAGAGATGGAGGAGGGCTCACTGGGACAGGCACTGCCACTATTTTGCTGACTGACATAAATGATCATGCTCCAGTCTTCCTGCAAAGGATTTACACAGCATTTGTCTCCGAGAATGCGAGTATTAACACTGAGGTGGTGGTGGTGTCTGCTGTGGACAGAGATGAGGGAGAAAACGCCATGGTGACATTCAGCATCATTGATGGGGACAATGACCGCAAGTTCTCCATAGAGACAGATGAAGTCAACAACTGTGGGTTTATCCGACTACGCAAACAGATTGACTTTGAGAAGCCTCATGAGAGGGTATTCAATTTGACTGTGAAAGCAGAGGACATGGATTTTTTCAGCATCACTCACTGTGTGATCTATGTGGAGGACTCGAATGATCATGCTCCTGTCTTCTATCCCCAGTTCTATGAAGTGGCTGCACTTGAGGAAGATGTACCAGCTGGTACCAAAGTTATTCAGGTTTCTGCTGTGGACTTGGATTCTGGCCTGAATGGGAGGGTTTTTTTCCATCTGCTAAACAAGTCTGATCCAGGTGGCCAGTTCTCTTTGGATAGTGATGGGTGGCTGATGGTCGCAGGATTGCTGGATCATGAGACAGTGGCTCAGTACCAACTCATTGTGATTGCCACTGATACGGGACAGCCCCCTCTGACTGGCAGTGCTACTGTTTTAGTGACTCTGCAGGATGTAAATGATAATGGGCCAGAGTTTGAGGCACATTATAACCCAGTGGTCTGGGAAAACACAGCTTCTCCACAGGTTGTCCAAATGAATGAGACCTCCACACTGCTGTATGCCAAGGACCGAGACACTGCTGTGAACGGAGCACCTTTCTCCTTTCGCCTTCTCGGTGATTTCGATAGCCTGAGCACCTTCAGCTTGCAGGACTTCCATAACGGCAGTGCCATGCTTACTGCCCTGCGTACCTTTGACAGGGAGGTGCACAAGGCGTTCTACCTGCCCATCCTGATCACAGACAGCGGGATGCCACCCATGAGCTCCACCAACACACTGACTGTGAACATCGGGGACCAAAATGACCACCCGCATTCTGCTGGCTACATGGAATGTCTCATTTACAGCTATGATGGTAAATCACTCCCTGATCTTTGCTTTCAAGTGTGACATCAGGTCAAAAGAGGCAGCTTTTAGTTTTACAGGAGGACTCTGTCCTGTTCCACATAAGCTGATAGTGGAGGTGCCACAAAAGTTTGCTTAAACCCCTACAGAGAGCAGTAGGTATGTGGGGCACAGGACTCTGGGCCACTTGATTTGTGGAAGAAAGTGAGCCAGCCTTGAAGAAAGAGCGTTACTGGCTGCTTTTCTTGGCACCTTTCTGTCAAACTTGAGTAATGGTCTCTTGGTTTCAGACACAGTTTTTCAGCAGCATTAACATGCCGGGGAGGAATAAATTACCAAAGTTCATAATGTTGCTGAGACATTATGAGTCTGAATGCTGAGAACCTTCTGTCTCCTCCTTAAACCTTTTTCCTTCTCCAGACTGAGTTGAATTTTAGTGAATACACCTAAACTGGACTCATATGTAAACTGCTGAAACATTCATCTAAGTCTTCAGCTGAAAAATGCTGTTAGGAGGGAATTTTCTGTGAATGCTGGCTGCATGCAGTGTGAGAGAAGCTGTCTTTCCCTTCTTGCTTTGGAAATTAGGCAGCAGTATTCTTGTGAGCTGGTGCCCCCCATAATAAGCCCATCAGGAAAATAAAGCACACAGGTAAAAATATTTTGGGATGCTTGCATCCATGTTGGCTCCGGGCATTCCTTCCTCTTCTGCTCTGCTCTGTGTCCCACGGTTTGATAGCACATTAAATTGATTGTCTGTTGTGGCACACTAGGAACTACTTCTGAGTAGATTCACGTTTATTTGTATTGAAACATTGTACTGCCTGTTGTATGATTACTCAAGTTCAGCTTATTGTTAAATTGAAACCAATTCCATTTCTACTTGCTGAGAAACTCCACCTGTAGCTTAAATACCAAGCATTTTCATTAAGCCTGAATTCCATTTTAGTTGTTTCTTTAAAATCACTGGTACATCAGTTAATTTCTGGGAGGGGCAATTCAAGACCTCAGATCTTTGATTAATTAAAATATAAAGGAGAGACAGAATCAAAACACTAATTTGTCAGTTTTGTGGAGAGGTTGCAAAACCAGCAGAATACATGCTGCTTTCCATCTCACCCCAGTCTCACCATTTACTCGAAATAAGCCTGGACACTGTATTTTGGACATCCTCCCTATCTTGCTGTAATTTCTATCTTGCTGTAATTGCTATTGTTTTTTGCCCTTTATAACCCAGTCTGCATTTTGGTTTTTCATCCTGCCAAACACCAATCCCTGTCTAAACCACTTTGCAAGTTGGTTGGATAATGCAGATAAAATAGTGAAAGTTCTCAGAGGAGGCTTTTCTTTTTTCCTTTCCATTGCTTTTCATTGCAGTCATCTGTAGAATTAAATCTATGTAGTCATACAGCAAACATGTGATTAGCAGGGCACCATGTGGCATTTGCAAACTGGTGCACATCTCTCAAGAACTACCACAACTATTTTTGTAGAGGTCTTAGGCTTACAACACATGTGCTTAGACCAGTACATGCTTGTCTGACTGTGCCACTTGTGTGCTGTGTTGTTCTAGGTATTCTCCCCATGACTGTACTGGGCCAGGTCAGCGCCCCTGATGCTGATGACTGGGATCGCAAAATCTACCAATTTGAAGGGAAAACGTCAAGGTATTTGGAGAGGAAAATGGGAGTTGTGTAAATTTGATGGGAAAATTGAGCACACACAAAATCATAGCAAGTATTTAGACTGGCTCTTTTTTTTTTGAAAATGTGTACTAAAGGATTTTGTTGGTCAGAAATTTCTGTGTGTAGATCTCCAAAAGCCTTCGGAGGCTTCAGTAAATAACACTGCATGCTGAACCAGTCTGCTGCCCATTGCCTCATGGGCCAGAATTCTAAATTCCTGTTCACAGTCATACCCACAATCTGTATCAGTGAGCCACTACAGGAAACATACCTGCTAACTTCTAAATTCCTTCATCCAAGCTCCTGTGTTTCCACATCACCACTGGTTTTAAGACCTTATTTATACTAGATCTATAGGCTTGGGAGTGTCTGGATTGTGACTGGAGCTGAGATGTACATGTGCCACTCAGAGGTTTTGACAGAGGTGTCACTCTCAGTGAATGTATCTACTCTAGGAGTTTGCACTGTTCCCAAAGTTATGGCTATTGCATCTTCAGTCTTCCTACACAGTTAATACAGCATAGCAGCAGGATACACCTTCATGATACACTGGTGAAGAGTCATTAGGAGCCAACAGGAGACAATGTAAAAAAATTCTGTTCTGCTCTGTCCCTTCATGAGGGAACACATCTGCTTTCTTTGATAATAGGAAGTGGTTCAGAAAAACCATCAGTGATGATAATTAGTACTTAGCTTTTGAACTTCTCATAGCTTGTTCCTTGGCTTAACTCTTATTACAGGTACTTTATCCTTAATGATAACTCAGGTTTGCTGACTATTAAAGAAGGAACCCCACCAGGAACATACAACATAAGAGTTAGAGTCATTGATGGAGTCTGGCCAGATGTTATCTCGACTGTAAAGGTTATAGTGAAGGAAATCAAAGATGATGCCCTCCAAAATGCTGGTTCTGTACGAATAAAAGGTAAGCAATATGCTCACGTACAATCTGTGTCTTTAATGTTACTGCTGTGATACTTAGAATTCTGCTTAGAATGCTCTTAGACATGGAATGAGAATTAATAGTTTTCTAGGTAAGGGTCTGAAAATTCATCTTTGCATGGTCCTCTGATGCTGCATGTGAAGGAACATCTATGGAGAAAAATGACAGCAAGGGAATGTCCTGATTTCTACACCAAGTTTTAAAAACACCAGCAACTTATATTTCAGAAGAAAAACTCTATTTGAACAAATGCCTGCCTGAAATTCACCAAATTCTTTCAACCTTTGTGGAAAAGTAAAATCTTCTTAAATACATTTCTGATAAAATAATAATTTTTAAAATTAGAAATTAATAAAATTCAAAAAAGATTTAGAACACAAAGGTTTAGCAAAAGCAAGCACAAAAGATTTCAGAGCCTAAAAATGAAAATACTCCTGAATTCGCAGTTGAATACATTTTCTGCAACCTTGTGATTTATTCTGTGATGCTCCTCTCTTCTATTGCTACAGCAGTTGCAAGAAACACCTGTGTCAATTTTTTAACTTCTGTTACAGGTGTCACACCAGAGGAGTTCATATCCCAGTCCCCTGAAAAACAAAGTAAATACTACCAGATGAAGAAGCTGCTTTCAGAAATTCTCTCAGTTCAACTGGAAAATGTTCACATTTTCAGTGTACTGAATAGCCCAAGTCCAATCCAAGGGGTTGATGTTTGGTTTGCAGTTTATGGTCCACCTTATTATAAAGCAGAAAAACTTAATGGGAATGTAGCAGCTTCCAGAGCCTGGGTAAGTATCCATCCTGTGTATGAAACCACAGCATCTTCTCATTGTGTCTATTCAGGTAATGCCCATTGCCTAGTCAATGTGAACAATTAGAATGTTGAGGGAGAAATGTGTGAGAAAATTAGATAGTTTTAATCAGTAAAATCAAACAATACTTTTGCACGTATTCTAAAAGTTTCAAATATGAATGTATTGGAAGCCAGACTAAATTCATATTAAGCCACCTAAACACAATGCACTTTTAGGACTGTAAACATGTTTTTCCTATTGAAAGGACTGTAAAACACTGTGTAAAGAACTGTTTGGCTCTTGCCTTTTTACATTGTACCTTAACGTTTCAATTTTCAGTTCTCTAGTTGAAACTCCCAAACCAGTCAAACATTTCTAGTTTCTAGACTTAAGAGAGCAAAATAGTGAAAGAGCCACTCACCAGTACAAAAACAGATCAAAAATGTGTGTTTAAAATTTAGTAAAGTTCCTTTCCCTCTAGCAAAAAGAAAAAAAAAAGCCCAAAACAAAACAAACAACTAAAACATTGAAAGTAATTGAATTATTTGCTCTCTTGGAAACATGTTAGTGCAGAGCTGTACCAACTCATTATTGCCAGAAGAGTATTTCTTCACTGTCCAGGGCCAATTCCCAGTATCTTTAAGTCAGAAGTTCAGATGAAAATATAGGTCAGATGCTGTGTAAATAATGCATCAGAACAATTAGTGATAAAAACATATCCACTCAGTCTCTAATAAATATTGACAGTATTTTTGCCCTCAAAATGCTTATTCATGCTGTAATTGACTTACACCAAGGCTTTGGCCTTAACAGATGCCAGACTGAACTGCCTGGGCTGTATTGGGCAAGGTAGACATTGGAAGGAATTGCCACAGCAACCAGTTTTGAAAATAAATAAGACTTGGGCTTTTCATTGTTGTCATTGGTGAACTTAGTGGAAAAGGCAGATGAATTCAACAAATTGTTCTTCTTCTTCAGCTGGAAAGCATTCTGGGCATAAATATCAGCCAGACTGGCATTGATGAATGTGTGACTGCAGACTGCACTCACAGCAGCGGATGCATCAGTAAGCATGAACAGAACCATGTACCAACCATAACCACAGCTGGAAGCATTTCACTGGTGTCTGTGACAGTCCTGAGTCATGCTGTGTGTGGCTGTGCTGCTCGGGAGAATCCTCATCTTTCCTGCTCCTCATACCTGACAAACCCTTGTCTCAATGGTGGCACATGTGTGGATACTGGTTTGGGCTACAGGTTGGTAAAGCTTCATAAGGTGTGCAAGCAAAATGCATGTAGTGCAGACTGTAAGGAGGATATGTTGAAGCTTCAGGAACCACCACTCTATGCCTTCCCACTGTGTCAGATCTAAGTTTTGTTATACTTCACACACAGGTCTTGCAAAAGAACCTCTGTTTTTAGGTTCGTATATTTTATGTTCAACATAGTCTCCAGGAAAACCTTGGGAATGTTCCAGCTGGCTGCACCAGTTCCATTAATGCCACCCTGCAAAATGCTCTTAGTATGTGCAGCCTACCTTAAACATTTTAATGCTGTTAAATGTTTTAATCACATCTCTTATGTTACTTAATAACCTCTTCCCCACATTTCTCGCCTCACTTGTTTCTCAAAAAATGAGATATCATAGATAATATAGTATAAAGATGAAAAAAATTATAGGACTGTACTAGCTTAGAATCAGCCTGATCCCTTTCTAGAATGTGTCTTCCAGCATGTTTGCTTAAAAATAATCATCTCACTGTAGGAAAGCAGAAACAGTGTCCAGTCTTCATAGAACTCTTGGTAAAGGTGACAGGACCCAGACTGAAGCTGCAGAAGCTCTTGTCATGCTCAAGTTCTCATTGCTGCTCAGGTGTAATCAGACTGGGAAATTTTGCTGCCCAGAAGCTCTAGGTAGGCTCTGTCACCTATCATTTGTTCAGCTCTGAGGTTTCTTTGCTTCTGCTCAATTTTCAGTTGTTTTTTGTGTCATCTTTTCCTGCATCCTACCCCCATCATTCTGCTATCAAAGGTACTAGCAATCTATGGGAAACAGAACTAAGGAAGAGAAGCCCAGCTGATCTTCCTTCCTGTCCTTCTGCCCATTTCTGTTGTTCCTTTGGTTTCCCACTTAGAGGTTCTGTTACTGTCATACTGTAGCTACTTTTTTTCTACAGAGTATTAAGGAAAGAGCCACAAGTATCTCTTGTTTGATAGTGTAAAATAAATAAACTAGCAAGTATCTTGCAATAAGAGTGAAGACACCAAGATCTATGACTCTCACGTCCTACTTTTCCTGGGTGATATTACCTTCCCACAACCTTCCTGTGAAGATTCTGGTTGGACACAAGCAGAATTTTTTTCCCAGTGAAAATAATCAATCACTGTATTAATCTCCTGAGGGAGGTGGTGGTTTTACCCAGCAGTGGACACTTCTGAGATTTGACTACCAGGATGCTAGGCCATCTCATCTACATCATTCTTTTGCCAAGAAAAGTTGGACCAAATTTATGCTTGAGGCCCTTTCAACCTGGCATTCTAAGATTCTGTGGTTCTTTTGCTTTTCCTGTCAGCATTATAAAGTCTTCAGACAAGCTGATAACTAAGCCTAGTGAAAAGCATGTTTTTCTTTTTTTATGCTGAAGAGGTAAGAGGTTTTCATGGTCTTTATATATTACAACAGGTCCATCATTTACTCGCAGAATATCCTTGCATAGACATACTATAATTAAGACTAAATTTATATTGTGCTTGTAGAAACAAGTCAAAACATTTTTTGACAGAAATTTTGCTAGTACTTTACCTGTACTATGGCCTAGGGAACATGGAGTCCTGTGATAAAAGTGGAGAATCCTGTTGCCAGAAGAGACCTTTGCATCTTCTGTTTGAATGATGGATATTTGCTTTTTTTTTTTTTTTAATTAAATAGATGCAAATGTGCTGCAAATTTTCATGGACCAGACTGCCAACAAACAAGACACAGCTTCAGAGGCCATGGTTATGCCTGGTTCCCTCCTCTTCAGCCTTGCTTTGAGAGCCGCATCTCCTTAGAGTTTATCACTGAAGTTGTTGATGGCCTTCTGTTGTACCATGGACCAGCAGCACAAGGGCAGCCTGCAGAACGGGAAAATTTCCTCGCTTTAGGTTAGCACCTTATAAAGCATTTGTGTTTATGTGAAGGTGAGATTCCACTTAGCTCATAGGTTTAGGGTTTTTATTTTTAAAAAGGCTCAGAAAGTTCCTTTCGGAGAATAAGGAGAATGCACAATATTTTGCCAGTATGCCTAATTCATGTCTTTGTGTCACTGTTAGAAGCTGGACTTTTTTCCAGTTGTCTATAAAGATCTTCCCCAACTAAGATCTAGCTGCAACAATCATTTTGACTTCATTTGAATGGGAACATGGTTACTGCATATCCAATAAGATTCTTTCCTTTGCAGAACTCTCTGGTGGTGTCCCATCACTGACCCTGAGCCACAGCTCTGGTGAGCTTTTCCTGCAGCTGTCACAAAAAGTTAATGTTGCAGATCGCCGCTGGCACAATATTAAAATTATAAATGATGGAAAGGCAAGTGTAAATATGGGCAGTCCTATGTCAGCATTAATTCATGTACCTAGTTATTCCTTCCAAATCCTTCCTCCCTTCTGTAGAACTCTTATGAATCAATCAATCAATTTTCCATCATCTCTGAAACAGCAGGGGTAGAAGTTTATTAGTTTGGACATCCTCTTAGTCTTGAAGCAGTGGAGCAGAACAAGGCCTGGAGAAGTCTGATACAGTTATGAAACTGGCCATGCTATTTCCTTTGTTTAGTTATCCTGACGGCTGCTTAGGCAACAGAGTTGTGATAATCCAGGGGCTAAATGCTTCCTGATGTGATTAAGTGAAATATTTGTACTTTATCTGAGTGAGAAGCCCTGCCCCACCAAGAGACTTTAGATGTGTAGCACAGAGGAGGTCGGTACACTTCTGTGTACAGGGAATATCTTGCTGATATAAACACTGCTGAAAGCGTCAGCTCAGCTCCCCCTTCTCTGCCACATAAGACAAGTTGAAGGGCAGGTCAGGATCTGGGATGCAGCCTGATGGACCTTCTGCTCTGCTAAGTTATCTCTGTATTCTGATCTTGCAGAACTCCAAGAATGTCCTATGCTCCCTCTACTATGTCAATGACTTGGCATGGTCATGGCAGAGTCAGATCTTTCTTTTGTGTGGCTCTTTATTTATATGACATGTGCAATAACTTTCCAGATTAGTATGTGGAGTATTTTATCATTTTAACAAAGTTTCCTGCACTAGTTCCTTGCTAGTTACTGTTCTGCCTTCTGCTAAGTGAAAGAAAATATTTAATTTAAATATATGCATGTCTCTGGATATAATTGTTTTAAGTTTAATAATATAATATAATAATATAATGCCTTTTTCTAGGAAGTGAAGTTGATTCTTGACAACTGCATGAATGTCTCAGCTAGGAACAATGGCAGTATCACTAAGATTTCCCAAATGGATCTGTCTGCCTGTGAAGCCTCTGGAGAGATTGTGGGATCTCAAAGGTAAAAAAATAAAACCTAAACAAAAAAGCAAACAAAAAACCCAACAAGCAAACAACAAAAAATACAAACAAAAAATGGAAACACAACTACTCAAAAGCACTACCAAAAAAGACGGGTGGAGTGGTGAAATCAGCCAAGCTGCTGTATTTTGTGTACCACTGATTCTTTCTTTCCCTCCCTCCTGTTCAGCATGGGTAAGCTCTTCAGTGGCCATCAGCCCCTGCAGCTGGGTGGAGTTAAGAAGACCTTGCCTTACCACAACTCACAAAGGCATTTCAGAGGATTTGTGGGCTGCATACGCAATGTCATCGTTGATAGTAAGGTAGGGCCACAAAGATCAATTTTGGGTTTACTGATGATAATTGTAGGCACCTACTGTGATGGTTTTCTGTGACCTTTTCCAGGTCTATGATTTAGAGCACCCTGCAGAGTCCCTGAACAGTGCTCCTGGCTGTGTCCTTACGGATGAAATGTGTCAGAGTGACGGGGTGGCCTCTTGTGGCACCCATGGCAAGTGTGTTGGTGGCTGGAATTTCTTTCGCTGTGACTGCTCCCCAGGATATGCTGGATTAGCATGTGAAAAAGGTACTGCAAGTTCTAGGGAGAAATTTGTAGTGAGGATCTGTGGGAACAGCATCAGACACACTGTTCCAATGTTCAAAGTCATACTGCCATGCCTTTGAACTGAGTAGATTAATAACACTATACTGTACTCTGGGAATGATTAAGATCTTCAAAGATGTCAAGACCCTACTGACTCTTGTTAAATAAACAGATGAGAGTTATGTTAAAAGCTGCTTTATTTTACAGGGTAGGGAAGTGGTCAGACAGGCTGTTTTGTCCTTTTTATCACCGTCTTATTTCTCAGTGGTGAAAGGGGAAATATTCTGCATTGTGCCTTTTTCCTCTGCTCATGCTGATCACAAAATGAAGGTTAATGAACATTTGAAACTTGTAGGCATAATCCTCTTGTTATCTTCAGGCCACATTTCCCATTTATAAAATGGTGATAGTTGTATTTGCGTCTGTCATTAGAATGAATTGCAAGTTGAGCAATGCCCCTAGACCACAGCAGTGGGTGTACGTGGGGGCATAATGTCAGGCTGGCTGCAACAGACGTGTTATCCTGTACAAAGTCAGCATGAAATACATATCAGAGAACAAAAGCTTCCCATGGTGGATAATGAAAACCTTAGAGATGTTGTAAGAAAGTGGAAAACTTCAGCACAATTTAAAAACTTAGGAAATAAATTATTTAACTCCTAGTAGCCCACACCTATGTTTAGGGTACAGAGGATAAACACTTGAAGTTGGCTCTGTCCCCTCTATCTTAAAACCTTCATCAACCAAGAAGGAATCAGAAGTGAGTGACAGGTGTTTACTGGGACTTTACCTGCCTTTATGTACCACGAACGATGTGGTTGATCATAACAATCTGTAAAGAGCACCCGTGCCCCATAACTCTGGAGGCTTTTGTTGGAAGAGAATAATCCCCTCAGTCCTGTAGTTTGAGTGAGCTACAAGTGAGGATGAGCAGCAGGAAGGAGTGCTTGCAAGCTAGCGTTGGATCAGTTTGTTGGAATTAATGAACAGGACAATGGTGCATTGCATCCTTTCAGCTCAATTCACTTAATTTTCCTTCTTGTATACAGAACAATAATACCCTATGCAGGCAGCCAGACCCTCTCTTCTTTCTCCATCTGCCACACAAGACTTAAAATGTCTGACAGTAAATTACTCAGTGGAAGCTCTGTCTGTCCAGTGAGGGGGAGGACTGGAACTGCAACTGGCATGGTCCAGACCTGGAGCATTCACTGTTTAAGGTGTTCATAATGACCACAGAATTGGTTAATATAGTTATTTGTATTACTGACAGATGATACTGGTTTATAAACATCTGCCTGGATTCAAATCCTACTGGTTTGCATTATTTTGCTTCACAAGCCCAGCTGCTATATTGGTTCTACCCTTCATTACTGTGGGACAAGCCAAGGGCTCAGAAAGTAATTGTTCAAAATCCATACATTATATCCTGGTTAAAAAAAAAGTTATCTGGGCACAGTGTAGGAGTGATTGGGTAAAACATACAGCTTGTAACAGGCAGACTGCAAGAGACAGTATCTAATTGTCCTTTTCCTGCCTAAATTCTGAATCCTGGATTTGTTTATTTTCTCTTAATTCCCTTTGAAGAGGGACAGAGGTTGCTTTCCATGATGCTTCATTGTATTGCCAAAATTCCTTAAGAACTAAAACACTGACATTTGAAGCTAGTACATTCTCAAAGAACAGAAATCAGAGGGAGCAGCCATTTCTGAGGTTTTCACTTTGATTTTGTGTGCTGTGCTCAGTTCTTCCAGAATGGGCTTTTGGAAGGGACAGCTGGATCCATTATGAGCCAAGGAGCATCCTCAGCACTCGAAGCACTCGGATCCAGCTGATGGTGCGCACCCGGATCTCCCACAGCACCCTTCTCAGCTTGGCCTCTGCAGATGGGAGCAGATACATCCGACTGGAGGTGAGCAGAGCTGCTCTGCTTGAGTGCTCCTAATTTGTCATGGAGTACCACAGTGAGAGAAAAACATGCAGTTTCTGATTAAAGACACCTGTTCTGTAATGTAATAAAGAGCAAGAATTTTCCATATGAGGGTAACTACTCTCATTTGTGTTGTCCTTCTCAGTATTACTCTTTCATGGCATAAATTCTAGTTTGCACTGCCTGTAAAATGTCCATGTGATGCATGTGAATGAAGGAGATTGTTCTGCTTGTCCTACTTGCTTTTTCCTTTGGCTTCTATCTCTCCCTGTCTGTAAAACTTGCCTCCACATTTTTGTTGCTGTTGAAAAAAGCTGTCTGGACCATACTAGCTAGAGAGAGGACAATTACTCTAATTGAAACAGGAGTGTCAGCTGGGAAGACTTAAAGGTAGATATTAGTAGGGAGAAGACTGATTAAAGAGTTCATGTGAGTTAGAAGAGTGGCATGTTAAAAAAAGAGTTGATAATTCCTGCACTTGCAGTTTTCTTGTGTAACTTTTGTCTGGGAATAAAGTACTTAAAAACAAGAGTGTCATTTCCATTTTAAAAACTCACATCTGGTTTTTTTTTGAGGCAGGACTGTATAATAACATTTAGAAGTGCATTTCTGTTATTAAAGGTCTTTATCATCTTCTTCTAGGTGGCTGAGGGTTTCTTTAGTGTTAACTTCAGTTTGGGGGACAAAAATCACTCTTTGAGAATGAGAACATTACGTATAAACAATGGCCAGTGGGTTCTTCTGACCATGGAGCGCTACAACAATGAATTTACCCTGCGTGTTAACAATGGTGGAGGTGATCAAGAAGTCACCTCTGTCTTGGGTATGAATAGATGGTTTGAAATGGATTGGGCAAGCATTGTGCTAGGAAACCACCTTCCCAGTCATCCAGAGAGTGATTTCCAAGGTAAGTGATATGATGGATTCCTAATAGGGGGGAATTAAAGCCTGCAAGTAGCATCTTTGAGTGTACTGGATAGTCTAAAACCCAGGTAACAATTCCCATATGGACTACTTTCCCCTTCCTTTACTCGGGAATTCAATGTTCAACCCTATGTGCCATTGTATCTGGTTCTAGTGAAGATGTGATACTTCCTGTAAATATTGAAAAATAGCACTTTTGAAAATAGCACTATTGAAAAATAGTGTTTTATTTCATAGAAGCATAGAATGGATTGGAAGAGGTCTTAAAGATCATCTTGTTCCAAATCCTCTGTCAGGGGCAGGGACACTTCCACTAGATCAGGGTTTCCCATGCCTCAAGCAGTGTACTCATGGTTCTTCACTCCTGTTTTTGCCTCAGAAGGATTTAAAAAACAGGCAAAACAGCTCTTGGCAGGAGGAGAAAGAATTGCAAGGAAATTTGTGGTGCTCTCTCCATTCCCTGGGGTTGAGTGCTGAGACTTTGAGATTGTGGTTCAACAAGAAGACAGCTTTTTCCATTCTGTTGCTTTTCATTCAGCCCCACTTTTAAGATTATATCTTAAATCTAGAGTAATTTAGTGGAGCTGTTCTGATTCATAGCAGACTTCTGCTGACTGTGGTATTGGTACAGTGCAGCTCTCCTGGAGAAATATTGTTGATCTGCAGATCGACCAGAGCAAAATAGACACATGTTCTGTAGCTCTCCTAAGATAAAACTGAGGAGTAGAAGGATGTTTTTAAACAATGTTTTGAAGTTTTCTGCACAGCTCTTAGTTCTCCTGCTTATGTGCTGGAGGCAAGGCTTGAGGTGCAGAAGTAGCTAACAATGTACTTCTGTGCATACTGCTCTGCTTTGTTGCAGGCTGTATGCGTGATGTCCAGCTGGATGGCTATCCACTCCTCGTGGAAGGCAGAAGCACAGAGTTTGGATTAATTTTGAGGCGGCAAGGGATCACCATGGGATGCCATTCCAGTGCCTGCAGCAGCCAGCCCTGTTACAGCCCCTTCCTTTGTGTAGACCTTTGGAGAAAATATGAATGCCGGTACATTAAACTTCCGTTTTCATCCAGGGATGGCTGGGAAGCTTTCTTTCCACCTTTGACCAGGAAACTTGCTTCTAACAGTAAAGTTCCCTGTGTCTGCTGGCCAGAGAGCCATTCTGAGGACAAATCCTTCTCTCCATCTCATCTCCTGTCATGGACTAGACTTGCCTTTTTCTGCAAGTCTGGTATGGAGCCTATTTACTCCACCTTTTTTTTTTCCATGGTGAGAACATCACCAGAAGGCCAGCGAGAAAATGAAGTATCTTTTGATAAAAGGTGGATTGCAAAAGCTTTGGTCTGTCCTCTGTATGAAAATACTAATATAGTGTACATATACACTTATTGTGTATATAGACAGTGTGTGTGTGTGTGTGTGTGTGTGTGTGTGTGTGTGTGTGTGTGTGTATACACATTGAAATATATGTATATTACAAATGCAATACATATTTACATATATTTCCTGTAAAGAAGTTGAAATTAATCATAATTTGTATGAAACAATGAGACTTTAAAAATTAGATTGTCACAAAAAACTTGATTCTAAAATCAGCTTCCCAGGGCCAGAGCCAGAGCCCAACAGCTGTTATTCTACACTGTTAGTTTTGTGGAGAAGATCCACTATTTAAAGAAAAATTTCAAAATATTTTTCTAAAATACGCAAATCAAAATACAGGCATTTCTGTTTAAAAAACCCAAACATAAATAAATACACGCAGGACTGAGAGGAGGAGTCACTTGAATTCCTGGAATTCCAACAAAATTTGGCATTTGTGAAGTCTGGTGTTTCTTTGCTAGAAGAGGCTGTGAGATGGTTTTAAGTGTGCCTGGGGACACTTCATTCTTGAGAGTGCTCCTGAAAGAACAATATTAAGTTTCTGCCTTTTTTTCAGTATAATTTCTTCTTTGGATTGCAGAAAGAAAGTCTGTGACCTCAGACTATACCTCCAGGGCCTTTCCAATTACACATAAGAGGAAATCAATCATAAAAGACAAGATGAGTAATTTTCAGGAGGTCAATGACATTTCTTCCCAGGGTCCAAAGGAACATTTTTAAACTTATACCACATGCTTGCTAACTCTTTTCCTATTCATATCAGCTGTCCATTTTCTTTTAGAGGCTTTGATTAGAACATGGATGTAAAAAATGGGTTAGCCAGAAGGTGATGGCTCCCTCTTGAAGCTCTTCTGCATATCTTCTGGATCAGGAAACCAGAACATGTGTTCATGTTTTCATAAGTCTGCTAGCTCAACTAAGTTAGATTTTTCCATGTATTTCAAACTGTCAGTGTGTATTTGCGGTTTGCTTTAAATTAATTGAACTTTACTTTAAAGAAACAGTAACAAACTTTGCACAAAACAACATACTGCTCCAGATTCTTTGCTTGACTATAAGATATCATCTGCTTTGGTTGTTCAGGTGCCCAGCTGGGAAAGTAGAAGTGACTGACACCCTTACAGGGCTCAGACACTGTACTTCATCCCCTTGTGGACACTGGACCTGTAGGAATGGGGGTACTTGTGTGGCTCAATCCCAAGACAAGACTATCTGCCAGTGCCCTGAAGGTTACAAGGGAAGATGGTGTGAAATTAGCCAGGTGAAGGCTGGAAGACCTGTTGGACTAAGCTCTGGCTCTATTCTGGCAATCAGCATGTGCCTCCTTGTCTTCCTAGGTAGGAGATCATGTAACCTTTTTCTTTATTTTTAATCTTGTGCCTTGTTCCACTGAATTAAGTCTGCTTTACCTTTGAGAGTTGTGATCAGTTTTCACCTTTTCTGGAAATTGCTATTTGAGGATGCTAAGACACAGCAGACAGCAAATAGTTACAGTTTACTTGCTTTGAAGACAGTTCAATCAAAGTTAGGACTTCTCCCTTCCAGAGTCATTTACTTTCAATCCTTCTTAAGTAAGAGCTTTCCATCTTTGTGTGCAACTCTGTGTGCAGCCACATCCATTTGAAACTCCCACCTTCCCTGAGCCTTTACATTTGTAGTAGGTAGGTCCTACACCTACATATGCTCTTCACATATTAGGAAGGAAGAGTTCTTCTAGAAAGTTCATGGTCTTAAAAGACAAGCCTCATTAAAAGTGTGGGCACAGAGAGGTGTTCACAGTGCATCCTTTTTCAGCTGCTCTTTCCTGAAAAATTAGTAACACAATAAAACTGTGTTCATGTTGATAAACTGCATACACATCTCATAATAGCAAAACCACCATTATTATATTACACTTCTAATCTTCATTAAAACAGTGGTTTACTTACTTTGGGTATCTTATTTACTCAGGATTGGTGAAAGGCCAGAGATTGGCCAAAATGCCTTCTATTTAAATGGATTCCTTTAGGTAAGTAAAATACCCTTTTAATGAAGTTTATGATGTAATATACATAGATTATTCTTTACATTCATGAATTTAAGTTGTTTATATATTAACAATATTCTTTTCTTACCTGCAAATGTAGTTGTCAAATTAAGAGTTGATTTAGTATCTCAGGAATTATATATAACTACCTGTTTATCATGCAACATGCTTTGTTATACATCATATAACAAATATGTGTCTTTACTTCTTCCAGCACTCTTGGTTTCCTACACAGTGTGGAGTCAGTGGGGAAGTTCTGGTTTTCGAAAAGGAGGAATTTACCACATTCCTGAAGAGCGTGAAAGCTGGGAGGATGTTAGAGAAAATGTCTTCAATTATAATGAAGAAGGAGGTGGAGAGCGTGACCAGGTATGATGCAGCTTCAATCCAGCTTTGCAAATCCAACCTCTTCTCACTTTCCTTTCCCAGACCTTTTAGTTATCTTATTATCAAATTGGCTTTTTTCTTCTATTTTTAACCTGAAGTCCTCTTAAGTGAGGGGTTTCTATTTCAACCCAGTCTGTACCTTTAACAATTCTGGTCATGTGTTCCCACTTTCAAGGGAGCTGCTCTGGACACATCATTGTTGCTTTAGCTGAAAACTATCATTTTGGAAGGATTTGGTATGATCTGAACTTACTCCTCCAAACTAGGTACTCTCTTCTTCAGCTTATAGAAAACTCACAGAATTCAGTCTTGTGTTGCCTTGCGTTGCAAAACATTTTTTGAACCAGTTTGCTTTAGAGTTGTTTCTCTCTGATATTTGCATTCTCTTTGCTTCCAGAATGCTTATGATATAGATGAACTGAAGAAACCTCTCCATAAAACTCCTCGCTCCACCTTACCAGCAGCTGCTTCACACTCCAGGACACCAACTGGCCCAAAAAGAGACTCAGTCCCAAAACATGCACATCAAAAGCAATCAATATCAGCTGTTACCAGCATCCCAGACTTCAAGGAATATGTTTCTCAAATCATACGGGATGCAGACAATGATCTAAAGAGTCTGCCAGCTGACACTATTCATTTTTACTGCTTGGAAGGGCAATGCTCTCTAGCAGGGAGCCTTAGCTCATTAGATTCCATCAGTGGGGATGAAGATCTAAATTACGATTGCCTCCAAGAGTGGGGGTCAAAGTTTGAGAAGCTTAAAGAACTCTATGTGGTCTCAAATGAAAATCTGTAATCTGAGTTAAAGGAACTTGACACATTGTCATGACATATGGACACTACTTATAAAAATGCCCTTTTTTATACATAAATTACATCAAGTAACTTAGATGATGCAAGTTTTTAGTTACTGTAGCATGATATACTCACTTTTCCCAGGAGTGATAATCTTAATTATCTTTTTCTATGCACTGTACAAAGTTACTTCATTATATAAGTGCAAAGACTTTTAAAGCATGAATTTTCGTGAAAACTTTGGAATGTAGGATATCTATAGAATAGTATTATAATATCCTTTTTTATTTTTGTAGACTACAGTGACTTACTAGAATTATCCTGGATGCAAGAACTTGAATTATTTTCTCCCTAGTGTTAATATGAAACCTATCAGGCGGGTAACAATGCATAGAGCATTCTTTTTTAAAACTGAATTAATTTTAGACTGTGAAATAATTATTACCAATGTTAAATATAAAACATTTACAATTTCTGGTTTCTTGTCAGCTTTTGTTGTATCCTCCTAAACTCTGCTCTTTCATGACATGACACAAACCACCTCACTCACCGGCTGCCCAACTCTGTGGGACTTTTTCTGTCTGACCATTTTTCTAAAGGGAAAAGACTAGCAAGATCCCATCTGTGAACATGACTTTGTGACAATTTTACAAGTCTTAAAGATACTCGTGGGACCTGGAAAAAGTTTCTGTTTGGTAAACTTTTATGTCTAACTTTGCTTTTCACATGAAACCCTTCCTGAAAGTGTGCAGCTGGAAAACAGAAGAGCTGATAGCAGGTGTGAAGACAAACTAGAAGGGCATCCAGGCAAAAGTTGGAACTGAATTCTTTCAGTCAGGACAGTCACTGGAAAAACTGGGATCTTCAAAACAGGAAGCATGGGAAACCTAGCCTCTACTCCTTTGCCTCCTCCTGCTCTCCAACAAATGACTGGTTTTAGTATGGAAGAAAGGGAATCAGAAGCTTCTGAAATCTGACATTGACTTGTACTCTCACCTCTCTGACCATGGGTGAAACACCTTGTTCTTTCCCTTTCTCTCTTAACCTCTGTGAAGTGGGCAGCTCCCAATGCATGAGGTGATGTGTGACTCTTAATAGGCACTTACGGAGTGCTTGTAAACTCTGAAGTGCCCAGGGTTTTTTAACTGTTTTCAACTCAGTGGGATTTTTTTAATTACCGTGATATTTCAACGTTTGTTTTTTATCAAAGTCTTGATACTTGCTTTGATTTATAATTAATGTTTTAAAATTAGATCTTTCATCACACTTCATCATTTTACTTGGCATAAAGAATGCAAATGTAAATTAGTTTTGTACCTAGAAGGAAGATTTTAATACTGTTGGAACAAATAGTTTACATCAAAAATTGATTGACAAGAAGTACCATGTGAACTAAAACCATGTGAATAAAACAACTTCCATTCATTTCATAAAATGATTTGTATTAATGATACTAAATTAGTAATATTATTAGAAAGATTTGGAGAACGAGTCACCATGAGCCACTCCTTCATGCCAAAACCTCACATGGCTGGGCACTGATTGTTCTTATGAAGTCATAAAAAATAAATATGGTGGATATATTAACATATGGCCACATCTTGTTTAATGCAAATTTTTCCTCCTTTCTAAAGGTACATGTGTAGTGTGGTAAGAAACTAGAACATTTCTTACATCAAGGGATATTACATATCCCTTATTGTTGCTGAAAATGAACACTGCTGAGTCACAGAACTTCAGTAAGATGACTCTTTCAGGTGTTGAATTCTTACAACATTTTCATGAAGTGTATATACATTTTTATTGCTCTTTATTAAATTGCCTCTTCTGAACTTGGTGTCAAGTAAAACTTAGCATAATTATTGGTAAACTGTCTCTTCCAAAAGAGACTAATTTGAACAATGTGCTACAAATCATACTAACAGACTATGATCTCCTTGAGGGTTATTTTGTAATTCATATTCTGAAACTGAACATTTACATATGGCTGCATTAAACAATAACTTGGGAAAGCTGAAGCGGTAGTTAATTTTTCCCTCAAATAACTGAACACACAAAGTAATATGAATGACAGAAGATAAATTGTATTGAATTCAGGACATGTAATGGACTTCTGTCCTCACAGAAGATGAGAAAGAAGAACTTTGTCTGCTTGGGTTACTTACAGAAAAATGCAGAATGCTTGTAGCTGAGAGCTGCATGTGACAGCCCCAGGAGTCACACCAATTGCCTGGAAGCATGGTCTGAACACTTCTTGAACTGTCAGGCTTGGTGCTGCAACCACTTCCCTGGGTAGCCCATTCCACTGTCCAACCACCGTCTGGGTGAAAAACTTTTCTAGTACTGTAATACTATTGTACTTAATCATAAATCTATGTTGCAAACTTCCTGTGCAGACTTTGTGAACTCTTCTCATGGTAAAATATTAGAGAAACTCAGCCAAATTACTGAAACAGATAAAAGCTTCTGCTAGTCATCCTGATTCTCTCCAGAACATATATATGTTTTAAGAACAGGGATACATGAAAAGCTTCAGGAAAAAAAAAAAAAAGCTTCAGAACCAGATCCTGGCTAGTTGTAGTTGAGAGAGTGGTGCAGTCAGACATAAACTATGAAAATACTGATACCTTAGTAACATTGGAAGTTGTTACTGCTGAAAGAGTAGCTCTTTGGCCATTTCATTCATAAGACGGACATGGAGCTTTTAGAGCAAGTCCAGAGGAGAGCCATGAAGTTGACAAGAGGACAGGAGCATCGCCACTATGAGGAGAGGAGGAGAAAGTTGGAGGTGTTTAGCCTGGAGAAGGCTGTGTGGAAACCTCATAGCAGCCTTTCGGTATCTAAAGCGATAGGGCCTACAGGAAAGCTGGAGAGGGATTCTTTGTCAGGAACTGTAGTGATAGTGATGCCTTGGGTTTTAGCTTTTATATTTTTCAGAATCTCTGCTGCTTAGTGTGTAACTCTGAAATGTTATGTTGGGTGTTGGTAAGTTCTTTTTGCAGGGTATTTAGACAAAACAGTCCCTTTCTAGCTAGAGAGTCAAGGACAACCAGTACCCAAAAAGCACAAACAATGGCAAGGGAAAGGGAGCAAGCCAGGGGGCTGAGACTTCGTAGCCTGGGGCTGTGGTTGGATAATTGACCCTAATATGTAGATGAACCAAAACTTACCAAAGTGTAAAGACTCGGACCAGGATCCATCTTGGATTTGATTTGGGTGTATCCTTGGCGGGGCTCTTGCAAAGTGTATCCTTTCAATAAATACCTATTTTATCTCTTTTGCTCTGTCTAATCTCTGTTCCAGGTCAGCCTTTCCAGGCAACAGTTCTGGCCCCCCAGAAGGGACCTAAAGGCATCTGGAAAACCCCTGGACTGAAGGAACACCCATCTCCTGAACCACCCCCCTCCCCCCCGACCCTGGCACAAAGGAGTGGGTACAAATAGAAAGAGGGGAAATTTAGGTTAATTATTAGGGGAAAAATCTTAACTGTGTACATAAAAGCCGCACTATGAAAAGCCAATGTCCATAAAGGAGGCAGAGGAGTCCTGCAATTTTATTCTAATAAAGGGAGTGAGCCCATTAGGTCATTCCCCCATGCAGTCTCTCTTGAAGTTTTGGAGGACACAGCCTCCTTTTATCCTGAACTCCTGACCACATGTTGCCCTCTTCGTTTCCACATTGGCTGAGGTACTGGGAATTTACAGCCTTCCCAAACCGCCTACCACGTATTTCCCCATAAACATGTATCATCATTTTCCCCTAAAGTTTGGAAGTTCAGACTGTCTGGCTTCTGCGGATCCACCAAATGTTCAGACCATTTCGGCTCTGCAAGACTTTGCACAGACCCATTTCTCCTAATACCCTAAAGTTCAGGAATTCAAAATTCCTGGTCAAAATGCCTGGATTCTGTAACAAACCTGTGCAGCTTGTTCCTAGAGACCCATTTCAAAGACAGTAACTTCTATTTCTCCCAAACCTCCTAAATAATCTCCTCATGGAATAATTAGTACATTTAGCACCCATCTTTCCTATAAGGAAAGGTGTTGAAACACTGGAACAGGTTGCCCGGGGAGGTTGTGGATGTCCCAGCCCGGGAACTGTCCATCCTGGAAGGCTGGATGGGGCACTGAGCATCCCGGTCTGGTGGGAGGTGTCAGGCCACGGCAGGAGTGCTTGGGTCTAGATGATCCTTAAGGTCCGCTCCAGCCCCTTAACATTCTATGACTCCATGATTTAAATCTGCCTCCATGGATCAAGGTACTCATTTTTTTACCCTTTCATGAGGCATTATAGGGGTGTGCACGGGCAGGAGCACGGCGGGTGAGCTTGAGCGCTCACAGGAGACGCCCTGCAGGGACAGGACCGCGGTGGACGCAGAGGCAGAGGGGCGGCTGCGGGGCATACGCGTCGAACTAGTGACTTCGGAAAGAAAACCACCGATTCCACAGGGGAGCCGTCAGGGCCTTTCCGCCGTCAGGGCCTTTCAGCCGCCAGGCCCGCCCAGCCGCGCTGGCAGCGCCCGGCCGCGAACCCGCGGCCGCTCCGCAGGGCGGCGCTGCTGGCGGGCGGGGCCCCGCGCGGGCCGCCTCCCAGGGGCCGGGCCCGGCGGCCATCTTGTGCAGCGCCGGTGGCCGCGGTGCCGGGCGGGCCGCGCGGGGTCCCTGCCGAGCGGCCGGCATGAGCGCGGAGGCGGCGGACCGGGAAGCCGCCACTTCCAGCCGGCCATGCACGCCGCCGCAGACGTCGTGGTTCGAGTTCGTGCTGGAGGAGGCGCTGCTGGAGCAGCACCTGCAGAAGCCTTCTCCCGGTGCGTGCCCTGCTGGCCGTCGCCTCCCCGCGGCCTCGGGTTCGGCCCGGCCCCGCTGCCCGGCCCCTGCTGGGGCGGGGTCGTTCCGGGGGCTCTGAGGTGTCGGTGCAGGGGCTCTGCTGCGGTGCTGGGAGCGGGGGCAGAGGGAGCCGGGCATTGCCCGCGGCCGTGCGGCTGCATTTACCCCCGGCAATAATGCGGATATTCTCAATTCGCATTATCTTTCCTGTTTAATAACTTCATTTCTCTGTTTTCTTGTGTGGTAGATCGCTTTTCCTTTCGCATATGTGAATGTTGTGTGCGGAAGTGTTGTTTGTTCGGTGGGAAGCGCTGCTCGTGAGCATCATTGCTGTTCGCTGCTGGTTTGGTTTTCTCCCTTTGGAGGCTTGTTAGTGGCAGGAGCTGAAGTCCTCCGAAAGGTTCAGTGCCGAAATTGCTCTCTGGACCCGGAATAAATAGAAATCTCGTCTGATGTATTATAAGAAAGTGACCATATTTAAAAGTAGCTGATCTTTAGACAGTCGTAAGTGGTACTCATCTGTTTCAGTACCTGAATTCTGCGATGAGGTGGAGGAAACAGGAAAACCTGGGCCACTGTTGCCTCTACAAAAAGTCAAATTAAGCATAATCTATTTTAGATCTTATGCTTAGATCTACACTTAGATTTTATACTCTCTTTTGTAATTGATTAAGTAAATTGTTAATACTCATTTTGTGTTTCACGAAGTTCAGTGAGAGTATAAGAGATACGGTTTGGCCTCTTTTCAAAACCACTCAAAGGTGTTGGCTGCCTTATTGGAAAGGAGACACTGGGATGCTTTTTTGATGCTGTTTTTTTAACAAATCTCGAAGTATTTTCTAAATGTGTTCAGAAGTAGTAGCGATTGCTTGTAAGTATACTTTATGTGCAGAGAAGAATTATAAGTAGATATATAGTTTTTACAACAGTTCACTTGTGATTTCATTAGGCAGCATTTATTTTCAGTAGATTCAAAAGTATTGAAGCATAATTAATGCAAAATAGTGAAAACAAATAAAAGGGTGAGAATATAGTTACCATGGCCAAGTGAACTTTAATGTTAAACAAAGATATGTTAATAGTCTGATTTGAGTCAGCCCATGCAGGACACCATTTGGGATTAAAATCTACCAGGTAGCAATGACAGCACTATAAACACCATGGATAAAAGAACCGTGTTCATAGCTGGGGGGAAAAAAAAAATCTCTGGGCTTACAAAGAATTTGAGGAGCAGCTGTGTTTTTTGCAGACCCGCCACCTGTGCAGCTGATTGTTCAGTTCTTGGAACAAGCTTCAAAACCATCAGTGAACGAACAGAACCAAGTCCAGCCACCACCTGACAACAAAAGAAACCGCATTCTGAAACTTCTTGCTCTCAAAGTTGCTGCTCATCTGAAGTGGGATTTGGATGTATTAGAAAAAAGGTATAGTCTGTACATCTTCATGCTAAGTTTACTAAATTGAAGTGGCTTGAGATACTTATTTTGAAAAATGGATATCTGTCTTGCTCCCTTTTGGTTGTGCCAGTTGAAGTCAAGTTTTATTGTAGCTGTAATTTAGGAAACAGTTTTGATATAGGCAGTGTGTCTGAACAAATCGACAGTAAAAATAAACAGAGGAAAAATAGCATGTCTTAGACATTAAGGTATGTACATGTAAGCTTCATAAAGATGAATTGGGGGTTATGTTTTCTTCAGTGACAAAGCTAGTGTAAGTTTCATCATTCTGGCATGCTTGAAATTGGAGGTCTTGCTCCAATTTTGTTGATGTGAAGAACTCCATATATCTGTGAACTAGATCACTGAAGTGATTGTGGTTGAAATAGACAAATCCCAGCTTTGCATCTTTCCTTTAGAAATTTCAGCTGAAGAATGGTCTGATGAGCTAGAACAGTACTTCCCTTTGGCAGTGCACATTAGGGAGCTGCACTTCACAGAATCACAGGATGGGTACAGTTGGAAAGAACCACAGTGGTCATCTGGTCCAACCTCCCTGCTCAAGCAGGATCACGCAGAACACATGGCACAGGATTGTGTCCTGGCAATTCTTGCTTACACTTAAGTATGGCAGGAGTTCTGTATTCACACAGGTCTCTTTCCTCCTTTATCTGTAATTTAATGTAGAATCTTAAGGGGCAATAATTGCCCTGTTTCTAACTTGCATGGAGTTGTAGAATCATTTAGGCTGGAAAGGTGCTTTAAGATCATTGAGGCCAACTGTTAATCTGACACTGCCAAGTCTGCCACTAAACCATGTCCCTAATTGCCATATCTGCATATAATTTAAATACCTTCAGGGTATGGTGGTGATTCAACCACTTCCCTGGGCTGTCTGTTTCAATGCCTGACCACCCATTTGGTGAAAACTTTTCCTGAAATTCAGTCTAAACTTCCCCTGGCACAACTTGAGGCCATTTCCTCTCATCCTGTCACTTTCCTGGGAGAAGAGACTGACCACTCACTTGCTACAACCTCCTTTTGGAGAGCTGTAGAGAATGATAAGCCTTCTTTTCTTCTGGCTACATACCCCCAACTCTCTCACCTGTTCCTTGTAGAATGCTTCTGATAGAACACAAGACCTAAAGTTTATTAAATGGAAATCCTGGTTTTAGCTGCCAGAAGTGTAGTTTTGCTGCTTGTTTTCAATATTGCTTGCAAAGAATGCACATTTTTCACAAGATCAAAGGTACTTTGGCAGTAGCTGGTCTAATTTCAAATAATGTCTAAATTAGTAATAGTATTTTAGTTGTGTTAAATTATACCACAAAAGCTTGGAGCAGTGCAGTCCAGCCTGCATGTTTTATTTTATTAAAGAGTTCTGTCCCAGCTAAGGTATATTTTACTTATCTCTATTAATAAAGTTCCTGGCCTTAGCTTCACTGTTTACTTCATGTGAGTGAAATTTCATTTGTGATGGAAATGGGATTGTTTGCCTTCAGGGAGTATGATCTGGAGCTGCTTTGAAAGAACTTATTATTAGCTGGGTCATGCTGTTACAGGTGACTGATTATTCTGGTAAGGTGCCTGTGTGGGCTAATGCAGTGGTTCACAGTAGAAGTTCAGCTGTTAGGGCAGCTGAACTACTGCTTGGGCCTATCCACTTAATTTATGCAGCTAATACTGGTAACTGCTTTACATACCTGATCTCAAATGCTGAATAAACATCCATGTGATGTTAAGTAATAATCCAGTATTGAATAGTAGTGTATATTGTTTAACATTCCATAGGTAGATGTACTCTATGAAGTGTCTGATGCTCTCTCTCTTATTTTTTCGTAGCTTGTCTGTTCCTGTATTGAACATGCTACTGAATGAACTACTGTGTATCAGTAAAGTTCCCCCAGGAACTAAACATGTGGATGTAGATCTGTCCAGCTTACCCCCAACCACTGCAATGGCAATACTACTCTACAACAGATGGTAAACTACTACAAGGCAATAATATAAAATCATCATAGAACAAAGCGGTGTTTTCTTTTATCTGTATAATTGTACATAGAAGGAGAAAGAATCCTAAAGTACTAATAAATATTGTGATCTGTTGCTTGGTTATAGTGAAGGAACTGAGTCTGAAAAGCTGTTCTAGAGCTGGTTTTCTTCCCTAGAAAATAGTCAATATAGTGATTTGAAATCTCTCCTTACAAATATAAAAATCTTTGTCTTTCAGCTTTCTTATAGACATAAGAGCATTTCTTAACTGCTAAACGTGCTCTTGAGTAAAGGACGTATTCTAATGGTGTAACGTTTCTGAAATGGCAAACTGCAATTATCAAGAAGCCTGTAATCTGCTTACTGCACTTGTGAGGCTAATACCATTCTTTGCTTATTTTTTTCCCCTATGTAGGGCCATAAGGACCATCGTTCAAAGTAGTTTTCCTGTAAAGCAAGTGAAACCTGGTCCACCACAGTTAAATGTGTAAGTTACAGAAATAATTCATTTGGATGTCATGGGTATTTTATAGTCAGGAATGTAATTTCTAAGTGGATTAAATCATGTTAATAACATACAGTTGCTTCCAATGTCTAGTTGTAACATGGGAAACTTGGATTTATTTCAAGTATATTCTCGCTTTCCTGTCAGACACACTTGATACATATACTTGTCTCTTGTTCCACTCTGTCCATGTTATAGTCTCTGTGACTTTGTCATGGCAGGGAAAATCATGGGAGGAAGGGAGATGACAATTTGCCTTGGCAGAATGTTTATGTTCAAGTTTAGATAAGGTACATTTCTTGCATTCTTTTGCATCCCTAACTTAGAGTATCTTGTGTATTATGGTTGTTTTTATTACACCAGTTTGAGGTATTTTGTATGATAACCTAAGAAATAATAAAGTATTTTCATTTGCTTTATTAGGCAATAATTTGTAATTGAAAATCAGTTTTGCATTTTGCCTTCTAGAAACTGTAAGGCTTTAGTAACAACATGTCCCTGACTTTTATGTTACAGATTTCTGCAAAAGTATCTGTCTACTTCTATTGGAAGTATCTATATCTAAGTGATGCTTTTCATATGTTTTATATTAATTTTATACTTAAGCATTAGACCATACTTGTTTGAGAGAGTCTGTTAAATGTGTTGATTAAACATACTTATCTTCCTTATTTTACTATAAATATTATCTTGTCCTATATGTATCAGAGTCTGAATTCTAAAAAAAAAATCTGTGTGGGAAAAGAATTTTTAAATACTTCTAATTTTTTATGTAAACATGTGAACACACTTCTGCCCCTGACATGTATGAGAAGATTTATATGTTGAAGCTTCATGAGACTTGAGGCTGTGGAAGCTTCCTTTATTGTTTTCCTATTGAATTGGCATTAGCAATCTGATCTTAAAAAAAGGCAATGATAACTTTGCAGCTTTTTGTTTTATTGAACCACATTCTCATACAAAACTAGCTTTTCATTATATAGTTCTGTATTTCAAATACAGATAGATAAGAGCAGTCAGTGGTCCTGCATAATGATATTCAAAATGTAGTGAAGCAAAATCAAGCTATTGAAAGAATAAAATAACATTAAATAAAATAAGGTACAGATCTGCCTAATAATTGAACTCTTTACTTCTTGTGTTTAACTTGCAGTATGAATCACATTCAGCAAGAAAAGGAACTAACTGAAAATATTTTGAAAGTGGTGAGCCTCTTTTCCCTTATTTTTGTTCAAATTTATATATAAATATGAATTTCTTTATTGTACAAGAAATACAAAAGCCAATTCTACATGGCATAGAACAATTGTTTAAGGACTTTTTAAAAGTACTTTACTGGACTGTTAAAATTGTAGCATTAACTTAAACCCAGAATTAAACTGAAAACCAAGAAGTTAATTATTTTAATTATTTAAATTATTACAGTTGAAGGAGCAGGCTGCTGATTCCATCCTGGTTCTAGAAGGAGCACTTAAACTGAACAAAGATCTTTATGTCCATACTATAAGAACTCTGGATTTATTGGCCATGGAACCTGGTATGGTGAATGGAGAAACAGAGAGTTCCACAGCTGGACTGAAAATCAGTGCAGAGGAGATACAATGCCAGGTAGCTCACATTTTGTACTAAAGCTTCGAGTTTATATCTGTTTCTTTAGAAAAAGTGTTAAGTAATAATATCGAGGTAAATTGCAGTATTTTTCTACAGATGTTCTCTGTGTTGTTTTGGGGGTTTTCTTGTTCGTTTGTTTGTGAGTTTTTGGTTGGTTGGTTTGGTTTGGGTTTTTTTTTTTGTGTAAAGCAATGAAATAATGCTGGCTTCATTTTTACATTAATAGAACTTTTTTAAATCATTGTAAATATTGTGGCTTCCCACCAACCTCACTTTCTCCCCCTCAATCCCCTGAAATAACTGATTATTATATGGTGAGAACAGTTTGCTGCATTGTACTCAATGATTATGGGAAAATCGTTCTTTAATTTTGTAATGCTTATGCAGAATTACTCAGACTGAGATTGCAGTTAAAGAGGAAGCAGTTGAAGTATGAAGAGTAAGGTGTGCAGTGTATGTTGGTAAACTAGATAAAAATAGGAATAGTCTAAAGTACATGCAACATTTGAGCTGATGCTGATACTTAATCTTGACTTGAAACTTGATGTCCAAGACTGTGTGTGTGATACCAGTGCTGTTTGCAGGTTTGCTATGATTTGGGTGCCATCTATTTCCAACAAGGATCTACAAATGCAGCTGTTCATGAAAAGGCAAAGGAAAAGTTTTTCAAAACAAAGGAGTTGATTGCAAAGGTAACAAGTGTTCTTTTAACATGTGCATTCAACTCTTCTGTAAAAAAAACTTGTCTAAATTATTGCGTCCTTCTTTAGCAGTTTAATAACTCTTAACGGTACACAGAGATTTTAATGAAACTTCCTGAAGTTTTGACAGTAATTTTTTTTTTCACATTGTGTCTGGTTTGAAATTATATTAATAGATTGCAGTATATTGCTCCTTTGTTCTACATTTTGTAATGAATAGTCTTTTACACAAATTGTATTGGTGCAAAAAATGCAGAAACATCTCCAGTGCTAATAGTAACACGACTGAGCAGTACATCCTGTGTCCATGGTGGTGATATGTTTTTGAGGAAGGTAACCATACAGCACTTCCTATTTTTTTTTTTTTTAATCTAACTTTCCTGTGGAAATCAGATTGCCTATGGTCTGACCTTTTGAAAAAATACATCTTAATTTATAAGTAAGGTATGCTTCCTTTTTTCTTTTGCTTCATATTTATATTTCCAAAACCTCAGAACTCCAGTTTTTATTTGAATGAAATGTGTACATGCGCATTCTTTTGTTCTTTGGCTGTTACTTGGGGAAATTGTGAGTCTCTGTTTCTGAATCGAACACATGTTTCATAATACTTCAACTGCTAAGATCTCATGTAACTCTTACTTTTTAGAATGGCTCATCATCACTTCATTTTACCATAGATGAAGAACGGTTAGCTGGGTATTGTCAAGCTTGTGAAGTTCTTACCTCATCTTCTGATGATGCGTCTCAACAGGCAACTCCTTATAGTCAAATCCACAGCTGTATGAAATCTGGCAAATATCAGGTAGGATGTCTAAATAAACCCATGTATGTTTGAGGGGTTTTCTTACTGTTCTGTGTGGATGATTCTATTTGAACTGGTATGGATTTTAAGAAATTTTAAGTGGTAATTTAACCATTAACATACTGGTTTAAATCATATGTGTTTAGGAATATAACATAATCTGGTACACATTAGATTAAAATAGCTTGGATTCCGCACAATGGTAAATAATTCCTGCTATCTGAGATAAGGGATTTTCAGGTAGATTCTAATTATTTGGGTTTCAGGGAGTGCTGATACTTAAATGTGCAAATTTGTTCTGGTTTTTTGTGGGTTTTTCTTTGTTTTTTTCTGATGATAGAGAAATTTTTTTGTTACTTGATTCCTTTTTAGTTGTTCAGTGAATTTTAGTATTAAATATGGATGTGAGCTGCTTCTTAGTTTGATCATTTTTACCAGATAAAATAATTTTCTGTCTGTTTCTTTTGGATTATGCATTGACTGTTCCAACTGTGGTTTTGTTACAGGACTTAGTGAAGATATTCCTTGAAGATAACCTAACCCTCAGTTTACCTGAACAGTTCAGACTATCAGTGCTCAGAGAACTCTTCCAAAAAGCTCAGCAAGGGTGAGACATTCAATAATCATCAATGTTCAGTGATTATGAAGGGCAGTTTTCATTAGTTATGTCTTTTGTGGAAAGTATGTAAAATCTTTTAACAACAAAATACTTACATCCAAGAAACTTCAGCCTTCATTTCTATTAGCAATGGTGTAAATGAAATTTTACATCATACCACAGCTCCTTAGTTGGATCTCACTGTGGCCATATGTAGGAAAAACATAATGAGTATTAACAGTTAATCACTTTACTGATTCTTAAATTTTTTTTTTTCCACCTGCTGTGATACCACTCTTTGTTTGTCAGAGCTATCCTGTGATCTTCAGTTTTGTGTTCATGCAGGAATGATGCTCTGGATGAAGTTTGTTTCAAAGTCTGTGTGTGCAACACGGTCTGCGATGTATTACAAGGTCGAATAATTGATATTCAGTTCTGTCAACTGTTCCTGAAACCCAGCAAAGAGAAAATAGACTTCCTTCTGGAGGTAAAACATTAATCTAAAATTAGAAGTGAAAATGGTATTTAGTGAGAGATTTCTTTCCCAGCATAACTGTTATTATTGCAAGTGATGCTCAGATTTCTGAGGCAGAGAAGGGTAACTTCTCAAACATTATTCAACTTGTTTGCAGTTATAGTTCCACTCAGTGATCAGTTCTGTATCTATTGTTGATAGCTCTGTTTCCATCTGTTGGGGAGGATCCAGTGGTGAGCTGTTACTTCAGCTTGTATTTGAAATCGCTGCTATTCCTGACATTGTTAAATTATATGGAGATATTGCTGAGTATTTGTTTTTGTGGAACAAAGAATCAAATTCTCCAAGACAGAGAGAATGAGTACAAGAAGTACCCATGAAAGAGGGTTTTCCGTTTCCAGCTTTGTTGTAGAAGTTAGCATATGATAAAGTGATCCTGAGTTACTGTTATGTGTGAGACCTACACTGTTACTCTTAGTGAAGCTTTTTAGGAAACTGTTACTGCTTAAACTAAACTTAATCCTTTTATTGCTTTGCTGTTATTTTAATGTCTCTTATTAATTAGAGCCTAGTTCTTTTCCTTGTCTCTTCAAGTATGTGGCAAAAATTAACTGACAGTACTCTCTACTGCATATCAAGTAAAAGCTTGCATCAAATGCTCATATTAGGACTGAAACATACATCTAAAAAATTCTTGCAAGCTGACAAATTCAACTATCTAGTTATTTTTCAACTGCTGGCTTAAAAAAACACCCAAGTCCTAGTGAATCTTACTATTTTGCAATTAGAAATACTTAATTTTTAAACTCATGTGCTGAATTACCTTGTGAGGCTGACTGATAGTTGGCACTCAGCATCAGTGCTTCTGTATACCAGAGGTATACAGAGGAAAAAGGAATGTGGATTATCTTTGAGGGAAGATCACAGTTGTCTGAAACATCCTGTCTTGTATACAGGTTGAAGGAAACTGATCCATATGTGATGGCAATAGCTTTTATCAGGTTTATTTCAGTGACACTCTTATTTCACCCAGTTGCACTGAGATTTCTTTACCAAGCTTTGTCAGTCAAATCTTACCTTACTTTCTTTGGCTTACAAGAAACCCTTGAGAGCTGGTCTCATCTCTACAATTAGAGTAACAGAGTAACAGAATGACAGAGTTACACAGAGCACTACAAATACTGGTTTGATTCCAGGTGAATTAGGGGAACCACCCAGCAATGCTGCTCTTAGTTCCCATGCAACAGCACTTGAGCAGATTCAAAAATTGCTCTACAAAGTAAAAACAACAGACAGGCCAGAAGAGTTGGGGTTGTTGAGCCTGGAGAAGTAAAGGCTCCAAGGGGATTTTGGGGCACCTTCAGGTACCTAGAGGGGACTGGAAGAAAACTGGAGAGGGATTTTTGCATTTTGCTGTGGAATAGGACAAAGGTAATAGGTTCAAACTGAAAGTGTCAGGTTTAGATTAAATATTAGGAAGAAATCTTTTACAGTGAGGGTGGTGAGGCACTGGAACAGGTTACCCAGAGTAGCTGTGGATGCCCCATCCCTGGTAGTGTTCAAGACCAGACTGCATGGGGCTTTAAGCAATCTGGTCTAGTGAAAGGTGGCCCTGCCCATGGCAGGGCTTTTAGAACTGGATGATCTTTAAGGTCTCTTCCAACCCAAACCATCCCATGATTCTGTAAATTTGTTGCCTCACTTGAGATAGAGGTTTACTGGCTATTACTACTAGTGAGACAGAGAGCTGTTCAGTAACACTGGCTGTAACTAAATATTATAAATGTTCCAGGTTTGTTCAGGGTCAATAAAGTTGGAAAATGCTTCTGAAGAATTGAAGAGAAGAATGGCAGCATTTCTCAAGTATGTACCCATACTAAGACAATAGGAATTTGCACTTTGTAAGCAATGTAATACAGCACAATAAATATTTCAAGAACTTGTAACTGGAAAAATAAGCACTTTTTTTTTCTGCTTTTATGTACTGACATTTTTATTTGTTTAGAAACTTGTGTTTGGGCATGGAAGATCTTCAGTTTGTCTTCATGATTTCATCTCATGAGCTTTTCATAAAACTGCTGAAAGATGATGAGCGGAAGCTGCTCATTGACCAAATGCGGAAGAGATCTCCTCGAGTCAATCTGTGCACAAAACCTGTGACTTCTTTTTATGATATCCCAGGTAATTTTCAGTGTTTTCATTTACTTTTGACCAGACAGTGCCCTGTTTCCATGATGAAAACCTTGAGCTTGCAAAGTGCAGGTCTGTTCTCAAAAAAGTTTAGAATGTTTTTAGAGAGAATACTTCCTGTTGTTAGTTGGTGCATGCCCAGCTTGTTCAAGAAGGTGGCTGTTACTTGCTTGTATCTCAAGTGAGTGTAATTGGCTCAGATGAATGTATCCTAGGTGGCAGAGTGGGAGAGTATGGCATTGGTTTGAGCAAAATGTGGCTGACAGCTGTTCTCAGGAAGGGAACCCTGCCTCTGGACTTACATACACTAATAATGTATGGTAAGCTGGAGTGGCATCAGGAGTGTCACCAGGAGCACCATCTGAATGAAATTTTAAGCCTACCAAAGTAAAACACAGGTCTTTTCAACCAGTAATTTTCCTGATACAGCTGGTTGTCTGTGCAGCTGCACAAGTCAAGACTAACAGGAGGTGCCACATGGATCTAGAAAGGACTTATCTTTTCAGCTCTAATGCACTCTTGCAGTAACTTATAGACAGTTAAGACAATGTGTATTTTCACTAGGGCAGTATAGGAACACACTTTTAATGCAGATCTTGAATCTGTTGCTTTGCAATAGCAAGAGTACTTAGGGCTGCTGGAGTGAGGAAGGGGGCTTGCAAGCAGCCCTTTAGGTCAGGGTGAAGGTAGCACAGGGTGTTTGTGGAAGGACACAAAAGGATGGCTGGACCTATGGAAGCATGATGTATCTGCTGTTCTTGCTATGTTCCGATTGAAGTGTTATATATTGAAGAATTGTAAGTATTTACATTGAGAAGAAATGTGCTGGAGACCTGGTTGCTTTTCTTCTAGCTTCAGCAAGTGTCAATATTGGCCAGCTTGAGCATCAGCTCATACTGTCTGTGGATCCTTGGAGGATTCGTCAGATCCTAATTGAGTTGCATGGTATGACCTCAGAACGCCAATTCTGGACAATTTCTAATAAGGTAACTTTGTTCTTGTGGTCAGGAGAGACTATAATTCAAGTATATGGTTAGGTATCATATTGCATGCAATAAACATTTTCTCATAGATCCTCAGGGTGACTTATCTTTTTCCTCTCTGCATAATGATGATTTAATAAGAATGATGATACATATCGAAACTCATGTTCTATGTGAAGGGTATTACAACAAAACCTATAACCTTTGCTTTAAGGAGTTACTGGCTGTATCACAAACTTTCCTTATGAGAAAAGATGTTTTCATAGCTTTTGGTGTTAGTATTCTGACTAAAACTAGTGTTTTATCTTAAATTTCTGTCATTAGAAGGTGAGAGCAGGAGAGAAGGAAGACTTTTTGTTTTAAGTAAAGATTTATTGTCTCTTTTTTTTTTTGTTTCTCCTTTTAATTCTTGCATATTCAGAGTGTGAACAAAGGGTAGTTGGGTGTTTTTATTGTATTTCTAAATGAGCCATACATTACTTGTGATTAGATGTAAAGACAGGAGTTGGCAGTCATTTTCAGTATTTGGGGTTTGTTTATGGTGTTTTGAACAGTGATGTGAATTCTAAAACTTGTTTCTGTGCAAATGTCCTATGCGTTTCTCTCCCAGTGGGAAGTACCAAATGTTTACGGCAATGTTATTTTAGGAATCAAAGACAGTCTGACTAGGGATTTGGTCTACATCCTGATGGCAAAGGGATTACACTGCTGTGCCATAAAGGTGAGCAAGCCATCCGAGCTTACTGGTTGATTTGAACAATTGAATCTTAATGAAATGGAAAATTTGGAAGGCCCCTTTTTAGAAAAAAAACTGAAAATTTGGGAGGTGAGGGAGGTGTTGTAACAAGATCCATGTGTTGTATAATGGTTAAGTATTTCTGTCTCTCAAAGTTCCATCAGCGGAGCAAAGATAATGGCTTTCCAGTGAGTTGGGCCTGGAGATAATTTCCTTAATATAAAGTTTTGATTTTGTTGTTCTAAATCATGTGGCATTTAAATCCAGTGGTGATTTGATTTACTGATATGAAGTGCTGTTCTTTTGAATAAGTGTTTTACATAAGGAATTTATTGGAATGCTGTTCTGTTTTCCTTGTAGTTAACAAATTTGCTGAACTGCAACTAAAACAAAATTGTACCAAATATACCAGTAGTTGCATGTTTTTGCTTAAACTCCTTATTTTGTTTCCAAAAGATTTGGAACTCTTAAGCTTAATAGCAAGTCCAAAGGAGTCTTAAATAGGCACTGTGAGATGCTTGAGCAATTATGATGCTAATGGATGCCAAGGCTGGTTCAGCCAGGATAGAGCTGATTGCACTTTAGCTTGTACTGTTTCCCCTTAAGAAATCATTAGGGATCATTAATGCGTATAATTTTTATTGCAGGATTTTGTCCATGCAAAACAGCTTTTTGCTGCTTGCTTGGAGCTTGTGACAGAGTTTTCTCCAAAGCTCCGTCAGGTCATGCTGAATGAAATGCTGCTTTTGGACATTTACACTCACGAAGCTGGAGCTGGTGTTTCTGGAGAACGTCCTCCTTCTGATCTTGTAAGCAGAGTCCGAGGATATTTGGAAATGAGAGTACCTGGTAGGTCTTTCCTTTTTACTGTGTTTCCTAGGATAGAGTGTTGCACAAACCTTGAGACAAGGGGTAAAAAAAACCACAGCAAAATGAAACAACTTTGCAGATTAACCACTTAGGTATGTAAGTGGGAAAACAACACTGACATAGTTGCTGTTTTTAATAAGTCTTTAGAAGTTTCACTAGTTTTTGGAAGCTGGAAATAAGCATGATGCCTAGCAGTGCTAAACATGGACTGTTCAGTGCCACTTAAGGGACTTGAATATGATAAACATGTCTGCACTTCTACCTGAAAGGTTTTGCTAGTTGTTAAAGCTTTATCCTGGTTTCACAATGAGAGAAGTAACATCATCTGATTAGATGAAACCCTTGTTGCTTCTGATTTCCAGAGGTGAGGTTTCTTGTAGGGCTAAGCATCATATTTTCCTGTGTGAGCTGTGGAACAAAAACAGCTGGTTAGAGGGCATGAGATTTGCTTGTTTTCATAAACCACCATTTTACAACACTGTTTTCTCAAAAATAAAAAAGTTAAACAAAGAATCCCTTTCCTTTCAGATATTCCTCTTCGACAAGTTATAGCTGAAGAATGTGTTGCCTTCCTGTTAAACTGGTGTGAGAATGAGTATTTGACCATGCAAGTTCCATTACCTCTGGTTCAAACTAATCCTTATGTGAAGGTAACAAGTCTTCAGTCTCGAAGCTTTCTCAAAATGTAATTGACTTTTTTCTGTTGAAGTATTTTGTACTTTTCAAAGCAAGTACCCTTCTGCTGAAGAGTGTGAGGTTTTGTAGCTGTAATGAATTAAGTATGGAGTAGAACATAGTAGGGGTAAGCAACAAGCATGTTTAGCACTTGATAAAAAACATGGAAGCTGTGCTCCAGGAGCACATGAAATCTTGGCTGCCTGCTAAAGTTGGTTCCATAGGTGTGTGTGGTTATGATCCATGATTGAAATGCTGTAGCACTTCCCTGAAATACTCTCCTCAGCTGGAATTCAGCCTAGATTTGTGCAGGAGGTATGAGAGGTGTGCAGATTTCTGGTTTAATGTCTGAGTTCTTTTCTGTTCCTAAGATACTTGTGTTCCAAATGCACTGTAGGAGTTCCATTCTTTTACCCAACAACGATGCTGAATTTTTGGAGACATTCGATCCCTTCGTTATTTGAAACTATGTTTTCAAAATTGTTTCACAGCAATGTTTCAACTTCTCAGTTAGGCCCTGGAATAGAAGGCAGGTCATATTACAGAACTGGTTCATTTTTACCCTACTCTGCTTACCTGTGATACTTCCTAATTTCTGCTTTGGGGTTCAGCTTTTTTGTATAACATTGTGCCAGTCTCAGTTAAGATTAATTACTATATGGAACTTAAGTGATGTCTAAAGAACTAGTCTTTGTAAAATGGTATTTTATGGGGTTTAGGTTTTATGCAGTATGTAAGTTTGTTCTCTGGAGCTTGTAATAATGAAATACACACCAAGGAAGCTAATAAATGGAAAAATGCTCTGTTTAATTCCTACTTTTCAGCTTCTTCATCACTGTTCTTTGCTGCAAAATTTAGTCACATTGCTTAGTAGCTCGTAATTTAAAATCACTTGCTTAGCTGTTTTAAGTGCCAGTAATTCCTTTACTGTAGATGATATGCAGAGAAGCCTTAGTTCCTTTATTTCTTCTGTTGCATTGCATAGCTGGGCCAGTTGCTGGCTGCTACATGCAAGGAACTGCCAGGTCCTAAAGAAAGTCGACGCACAGCTAAAGATCTCTGGGAAGTGGTTGTACAAATCTGCAGTGTATCCAACCAGCACAAACGTGGCAATGATGGAAGAGTGAGTTTGATTAAACACAGGGAGTCTACACTGGGTATTATGTACAGGTATGTTTTCTAAAATTATTTTTGAAGATGGCTTGTTTGATCCCATGTTCTCATCAAAAATTGTCTGGATTCCACTGTCAGAGTGATGGCAGCAGCTAAAGATCTAAGTGAAAATCCTGTCTGCTGTAGGAGTTGGGTATTAGCAGGGATGTGTTGACCTTCATTTTCAGAGGCAGAAAAGGAGTGTGTGAGAGGCAGCTGTCTGAGCAGAAACTGAATAGCTGGGCTCCCATTATAACCAGTGCAGATCTTCCAGTGAAGTCAATGGCATCTAGAGGGCAGTTCAGCTGGTGGGCTGGAAGTGCCTGCTTTAGAATTATATATTATTTATTTTTATATTATATAAATAGAATTATTCTGTATCAGTTTTATACTTTTATAGCTGTATCAAGAACATAGCTCACAGCATGGGTATCTATACTTAGCTTTGTTTCTGAGTCTAAAGCTAAATGCTTAGTCTTGGAATGAAATTCTAGCTCAGCTAAGCTCTGCAAGGAGTAAGAAAATCAAATTATTCAGGTCAAGAGTTTTCTCTGTCAGACACCTTGGCAGTCTTAGCCTCAAATGACTGATTCAGGACTCTGAGTTGTCCAGTGTCCAGTGATTTGGCCTGTTGCAAAGTCTGAACCTAAATACAAGTTGTCTGATGTGGTACAGTTTGGCATGTGTGATTGTGTTGTCATTTGGCATGTGTGAACAACTTTTCACATAGGAACCTTGGGAAGGGTGTCTCTGTCAAACCTTGTGTCTGTGTCTTTGCCTTCCCTGAGCTAATGAGGTTAACGTGTGCTAAAGGCCATCTGAGTTTGCTTACGCTGCTGTGGGGCAGGTGTGGGAGGGTAGAACGTGCTGTAGCTTCTACTTGTGTACTCTGGCAAGGAAAAAGAGTACAGGTGTACTCCAGATTACTGAACCTTTCATGACCCCTCTGATTCAAATAGTAAAGGGCAATGACCCTGTTGTTGTTATGGAAAAGAAGTAGTGAAACCTTTTCCAAAGGCTGTCCTTGTCTTCACTGTCACATGGTGACAATTTCTGATGTTCATAAGAAAATCAAAGTACATTATAAATTATCACTGTGTACCTTCTTCTGCAAGTGTGCAGGTCATTGTTTCAAACCTACCTTGGGGAATTGCAGAACAGTTCAATTGGTTTCCTTTTTAGAATCAGTGGTTGACTTCTGTGATTTTCATGCCTTTTATAGCTTGATAGAAGAACATACCTCTCATTTAACCTGTTTTTAGTGTAAACTATGCTACTTATTGTATTAAAAGTAAATGGGCTGCTTGAGCATTTTCATTTACATGCCCTGTAATTGTAAACTTAAGAGGTGAAGGGTTAGCAGGTGAAGAATTTGCTCTATTGGTTCTTGTTTTAAGTGTGCATATATTCTTTATTGTGAATGATTACTTACATGGGTATTTGTGTTCCGAATTTAGGAGTGAACTGTTGTCCTTCATCAAAAAGCTTCGGGTAAGTCACAGTGATGTTGAAAATGTTTGCAACCAAGACTTCCTTTTGGTGTAGTATTTTTCTGGACTTTTTGTGTTAAATTCCAGAAAATCTAACAGTGATGTGGGTGTTTTGTATGGCTGAAAAACATCTGAATTTGCTACCTGGCATACAGCAGTATGGAATAGCTTGTAAAAAAATTACCCTGAATTCTGATGGAGATCTTTACATTGGGAGTGTATTTTAGTGCAGCTGTCACGAAGCAAAGCATTCCTTTTGGAGGGAGACAGAAGCTTCTCCATGCATCATACTAAGCAGCAGAAGAAGGAGTGAAGTTGTTTATAGCTTCTCGGTTTGTAAATGCATAGAAAGTTGTAGTAAACCTAGCTTAAGTTTGAGGTTAAGTAGTAATCACAGAAACAACATAAAGATGTGTCAAACCAAATGTAAAGTTTATATCCAAGGAGTTATTCAGGAAAATCTGAATTAATTAAAAACTTTCTACAGAAACATAATTGCAGTATCTTTGTGTTGCAGGTCTCTTAACAAAATATTGTCCTATTTCAATAGGAAACTGTAGTGATGGTGGAACTTCTTACATAGTTTTAAAGCTTGGAGAAGAAAGTGGAGTTTCATCAGTTCATGGGAGTACTGTTTTTTTTTTTTTTTTCCTCCCCTACAGGAGCCATTGGTTCTAACTACAATATTGTCCCTGTTTGTCAAGCTTCATAATGTTCGGGTTAGTATATGTCTTCAAAGTCTTTCTTGGTTTTCTTGAAATGTTTCTTGTTGTGATTTCTTGTAACATCTTTTTCTTCTTAGGAAGACATTGTGAATGATATTGCAGCAGAACACATTTCTATCTGGCCCTCATCCATCCCCAAGTAAGATGATGATGAAAAACGCTTTTTTCAAAATACTGTATGTGATGGGTTTGGTCCCAGTTACTGTTAGTGTTATTTTTCCATGTAAAGGCATCACTGCCCCCATTCTGTCTCTAGGAAGGTTGGTTTGAGGGCATGGAGAGTTTTGTTCATGAGAGTTTGATGGTCCTGATGGAAATATGGGAAAGAAGAAAGAGGAGAAGAAAAAAAAATTTTTTTAAACTGTGTGCTTTACTGAACTATATGTAACTATGTGAACTATGTAATGCTTTAATATGAAATCAGTAATATTTTTGAGCTGTGTGTGAATAATAGTCAAAATAGGAAGTGGCAAATGGTATGTATAGATTTATTCTGGCTGAGTTGAACTGTATTTCTCCACTGAAATTTAGAGGCTCTGTGGGGTGGGGTCTCAGAATCTGGTTTAATTCTGGCTTTTTGTTCAAGCCTGTGAAGGCAGTATTTGTTCAGTCAGATTTACTGTATTGTAACAACAGTAATCTTAGTCAACATAAGGTCTTTTCTGGAGGTATTCGTGCTTCATACTTAATGCAAGGTGCTTTGGACTTGATGGGTGATCAAATTAGTGGTTAAAAAAACAGCACTAAGTTGGGAATTACTCTTCTTTCTTTTTTCCTTTAGTCTTCAGTCAGTGGACTTTGAAGCTGTAGCTATTACAGTGAAAGAGCTGGTCAGCTATGCCTTGACTATCAATGCAAACAACCACTTCTGGTTAATTATTCAGGCAGATATTTATTTTGGTAAGTGAAACCAATGTCTGTGTTTAACATGTGTGTACCTTGCTGCTCTGAGATTCGTTTGACATAGCCCTCCTTTTATTTCCTTTTATGAAGAGAAGTTGAAGTGATACATGAGGTTAAAATCTTCAGAGGCAGTGGTGTAGGTGGATTTGTCTGGGAAGGTGTCTAAGCCCACAGATAGACTGAGCTTCTGATAGATCATGCAGACTTGCTTTTAGGGTAAGGGAAACTTTAACAGTTACCCTTAACTTCACTTTTCTAGTGCAGTTGGTCCTTGAGTGGTGTAATTGTACAAACCCATGGCATTTGAGTGTTTTATAAGTGAATGGAAAGTTGTGAGTAGTGGTTGCTTTTAAATGTATAGATCAGCTTCTGTGGACCACAAGATGAGCAGAGGGGAGAGGATCTGTGTTTTATATAGGGAAGTATCAAGGGTTTGTAAATGAGGAAGCATGAGGAAGTTTGTAAATGAGGAATAGCTACAGCTTTATAACCTTTAGGGTGAGAGTTAATCCAGTGTTCAGTGCTGTCATGTTATATGTGGGAGAGTGATTCAGCGTTATAAACCTGTTTTTCAGTGTTTATTGACTGTACAAAGTGCAGCAGCATCCCAGCAGGAGGGCATTTATGTAGAGAGCCTCAAAGCTGGTACCTGAAAGAGCAGTGGTTGGAGCAGTGGCAGTGGTCTGTATTTCAGCAGCTGTGGGCAAGCCCCGGGAGGCTGCTGCCTTCTCCCCAGATCAGGAAGGGCTTACTGGGAGTAGAGGAAGTGCTGAGCCACCAGTGCTGTTCCTCTCACTCATACCAACTAAACTCCTTCACTGCCCTGTGTGTGCTTAGCTCCATTCTGAGGTTGATGGATTCTAGATCAACTACCTGAAAACATAAAAAGTAATCCCTGAAAGGCAGAAATTTGCTGTGGTGCTAGTTTTCCTGATTGTGTAGTTTTTGCATATACCACTGTGTAACCACTTTGTGTGTCCATACTTTTTAAACAATGAAAGACAAGTAATTTTCTCAGTGGAATTCAGCTGTGAGATAAACATCTGAATAATTCTATAAACAATTGATCTGAGTACTAAATAACTGCTGTATTTACTTTTGAGACCTTACTTTGCTTTTTTCCCTTGGCAGCAACTAATCAGTATTCAGCAGCCCTTCACTATTACCTACAGGCTGGAGCTGTGTGCTCAGACTTCTTTAATAAGATGGTGCCACCAGATGTGTACACAGACCAGGTGAGATAAAGTGAGATTTACAAAAATCTCTCTTTAGATTCAGTCAGTATCCTGATTCTCTGTAGAGACAAAACTGTCCAGCCCACACACGTTGCTGTAGCATGTGAGGCGTTGTATCTCGATACATTTAGGAATCCTGGTCATTGGTCCTTTTTCAGCTTCTTTCTTGAAAGCTGTAGAAAATCTGAGACTTGTCCTTTTCTGAATCACAGAAGGCTTTTCTGTTAGTTTATAGAGCCTGCAGAGCTATGTGCTGAGAAAGCACTGTGGGACACTAGTGGAGTAGAGAGCAAATGGAAAAACCCAGAGCAGTCACTGTGGGGTGTGCCCATCCCCAGCTCCTCCCTGCAGAGCCACACGGTGCTGGGCAGGGCTGGGGGCCAGACCCACTCAGGACCAGCAGCCCTGCCTCACCAGCAGTGCTCACCTGAGCTCCAGCTGCTGAAAACATCTGTCTCCTACTGAGCTAGAAATCTCTATAGTGATGAAGGCTCAGTTCACCAGTGTATGTGCTAAAGCCTGGGTTTTTTTAGGGGGTGGTAGAATGTAGATAGCTATTTAACTATAACTGGTCCCTTGAATTTAAAAGAAAACTCTAATAAAAATTGCAGTTTGTTTTCCAAAACAAGCATTTTAGAATGTGTTTTGTTTTTTAACCTTTCTGTAGGTGATAAAAAGAATGATCAAGTGTTGCTCTTTACTCAATTGTCACACCCAGGTAAGAGGTGAAACATGGCACTAACTAAAACATTTGTGTAGAAATATTTATATAGGGGATAACTTTAAAAAAGACTGAATTCACCTTGCTTTCAATCTGCAGTAGAGTAGGTTTTGTTACCTTTGCTTCTAGGCAGTTGCAGGAGCAAAACTAATAGGTAAATAAGCACAAAATTGGAAATGTAAAAAGTAGTATGGGTGTTTTGTCCTACTTTTCTCTGATAATGTAGATTTAAATTTTTTTTCAAGAGAGAAGGTAGCTGTAGGGTCCTGGTGGGAATCTGGTCTTGTTTTTCATAACTGCAGGTGCATTTGCTGTTCTGTGGGGTCAGTCATTCTCCAAGACGTAAGCACGCTTGTACTGGGCTCTGTTTTAAAAGCTCTTAAATGCATTTGGAAACCTGGGAACTGTGTCAATCCCTTCTGATCTAAGTCCCTTTTTCTTTTAGCTGTTGTTACTGTCAATGTCAGAATGATCTGTGTTCAGCTGCTCAGAACTTGCCCTTGGAAGCAGGGTCTAGATTAGGTCTAGAAAAGGAGTGGAATGAACAAGGCAATGGGTGGAAAGTTTGTTTGTGGGGAATTTATGCTGTCAGAATCACTGTGAGTTTCCTTACAGGTAGCTATTTTGTGCCAGTTCCTCAGAGAAGTAGACTATAAAACTGCTTTTAAGGCACTGCAGGAACAGAACAGGTAAATGTTTCAACAGAGATTATAGATGCTTAAACACAGTATGTGACTGCATCAGTTAACCTACTGTGTCTTTCAGTCATGATGCCATGGATTCTTACTATGAATACATCTGGGATGTCACCATCTTGGAGTACTTGACATGTATCCTTTTGCTGGAATACCCCACATGCTGGATGTTCACAGCTGGAAAAAGACCATTACTTAAGTGACTTTTCTTGACTTGTCCTCAGATCTCCACCACAAAAGAGGCGAGACAGACAAGCGGCAGATAGCAGTAAGTTAAACCAGGGTGCTGGGATTCCTTTAGAGTCTTTTTTTTTCCCCTGAAATTACCTCTGAAAAGGTGGTTTCAATTCCAGTTTTAATTTTGTCACACAATTGTTTTAGAATCTGGGTGCTTATATAAAGTTGCAGCTGTAGGGGTGGGGTAGTAGGGCAAGTTATAGAAATAAATCACCCCTGGAACTAGTGCTGAAAATGCCTTGAAATGAAACAGCTCTACTGGAAGGCCTCATGCTGGTTGTGTCTCCTCTTTTGTTTCAAGATAAAAGCCATTGGCCAGACAGAGCTGAATGCCAGCAATCCTGAGGAAGTCCTACAGCTTGCTGCACAGAGAAGAAAAAAGAAGTTTCTTCAAGCAATGGCAAAACTTTACTTTTAGGCTAATGCTGGAAGACTATTACAAAAATGTGCAAAAGTGAAAAAATCTTTCACAACTTTATTTTTAAAAATTCATTTAAATTTTTGTACAACATTTACAGTCTCGTATCTTTCTTCTTAGAAATAGATGAAATCTTATAATAAAACCCCTTATTTTTACAAGCTGTACAGAAGACTGGAAGCAACTGCAGCTAGCTCCACAATGGCTTGTTTGAAGAAGACATGAATTCAAGTTTGCCAAGTTGTTGTGAGTGTAATGTGGATGTGGGTGGCACTTGATGCTCTCGTGCAGCGTTGGGGGCTGCTCCGTGTCGTGGAACACTTGTCCCTGGATGTGTGGCACACTTAGGAGCATCATGAAAGAGGGAGGAGGACTGATGCCCTTCTTTCCCAGTACTGCCCTTCATCACAGAAGTGACTCAGAGGTAGTGAATATTCCCAAGGAAAACACAGTAGTTAATGCTGTTTATAAACAACACTGATAACATACAGCTCCACAGTTCAAAATACTGTTCCTATGATGTGAGTGGTTGTAGAGTACGTGTGGCTCCCTTTATTCCGTTCCATACCTTCTCCAGTTCTCATGCTGTTCTTCCCTGTTGCAAGTGGGGGGGGCTGGGGACTGTACTTCTTCCAGTTAGGATTACTGCAGCAGCAGGTTTTTTTTGCTGGTACTCTTACCTGAGGTCAGTGATACACTAAAACTGACTTTTGTGGCAGGCCTACAGGGCTTTGAATTAATCAGCCTCCTGTGGAACTGGCATTTGATGTAAGGCTGGCTGCACTGTCCTGCACACATGGAGTGGTTTCAGAGATGTGAACTACTTTACCACAGGCCTCTGTAATACTGCACCTGAGCTGGGGGAACTAACTGACACGAGTGAGCTCTGACATTACCAAGAAAAGAAAAAGGGTCAAGAAGAGGTAATACATACAAGTTGTCAATATTCTCCTGCTCATCTAACCCACATCAAAGCAAGTCTGCCATGTAAGTTGAGTAGACAAATCTTGCCCCCCCCAGCCCTATTAAGAATGTTCTTGAAAGTCATAAGTTAAGAATTCATTTCTCACCATTAAGTCACATAAGAATGGACCAAAGGGGTCCAGGCTCTTGTGAGAGCAGGGTGCAGTGCTCAGCTGAGCTCTTTTTGTCAAGTCTGTAGGAGGATGCCAGTCTCAAGTTTCCCTCTGCGGTGTCTTTTACTGCCCAAATCTTGAATAGTAGTAAGGAGCATGGATCACCTTTAGTGTGGTCTTGTTCTGAAGCACCAAGTCTTGTTTCTGAATCTGTTAATGACCATTAATTGTATTTCATTTCTTCTCTGTACTTTTGGGAGGGGTTATTATTCCTCCTGTTGACACAGGTGATAACTGCCCTGGAGCAGTAGACACTACTCCACTGTTCACTTCTTCCTGTGTATTGGGGAAAGAAGACAACAGTTAATACCTATGACAAGGTCTCCTTTTTTGTGGCAGTAGGAGGCAGCAGTGGTTCCTCACACCGCTCATACAATTCAAGCGCTCCAGAGTCAGAATACTGAGAAAACCACAGTGCCATTGCATAACTAAGTGAAATTATTCTCTTATAAACATCTCTCCAATGCTGGTAATGCAAGTGTTTGCTTATGGCCTGGGAGTGTTAGGGTAAATCACGTGTTGTTCTTAGCATCGCTGGTGGTTCGGCACTCGCTCGCTGCGGTGAGCCAGGCCAGGTGTGAGCAGGGAGGGGCTTTGGCCACTCACAGCTACCTCAGGACAAGGGATGTGCAATGAACTCTCAGTTGCCCAAACTGCACATCCACAAACCACTTACCAGCATGTCCAGATAATTTGTGTGGGTCTGGATATTGTGTCGATCTTCCGCTGCAACCTTCTTAAAGTTCTTCAGCTTCACAGGGACCTTTTTTGCCACATTCACAAAAGGAACCATCCATTGTACACACTCTGAAATGCTGTCCCAATCTAAGCCTAAAGGGTAGAACACAGGAATATATTTACTAATCATCAGGGAATTGCACTGTGTTGCAATTTGGTCATGAGTTAAAAAACACAATAAATAATACAGCAGATAAAAATTCAGAAACATCCTCCCAGAGACAGCCAACAGTTCCTGACGCTTGTTACTTAAAAGGGTGGTGGCTGTGGAGAGTGAAAGGAGGTCACAAGGGTTGTTGCTTTCCAGGAGAGGCTGAAATGACTTGTGGCTTGAACACAAGATTGTGGGTCATGCTATAAAAACATACACTGGGTGCTGCTGACAGACATGTGTGACTGCTTGCTTGAAAACTACATTTCAGGAGAAAAAGTAACCAAATATATAGCTAATGATCTCCCAAACATCTGGAAGCCATAGAGCAAATACTAGCCCAAAAAGCAAGGAAAATAAATGTTTCAATTCCTTAGCAAAAGTTGCACTGCTGAAGTGTTTCCTTCTTATGAGTCTTTGTAACATCTGAAATAGTGGTAGGAAGCGAAATTAGAAGGAAAAGAAACCCATGGAGCAAACACTAGTGTCCATGTCGGTTTTGGTCTTTGGCAGCTTGGTAAAGCAATACTCTCTTGAGCAGATTTGGGCCTGTGACAGCTTCTGGAATTCCCTGCCTAACACAAGCTTTACAGAGGCATCTTACCTGAAGCCTTCTTAACTATTTCAATTGAGGTATAGTGGCAGAGCGCTGCAGCAGCTAGTGTTCTGTACTGGAAGTCCAAAGAATTCACATCCAGAATACACAGGTCTAAAAGCTGAGGAAATAAGAGTAACAAATTTTAACAAGCTGATACTTTAGCATGATCCTGTCTCAGACAGGGCTATGCACACAGCACAGTCCTCCTACAGCCTCTGCCCCAGAACAGTGCTGAGCTCCAGGAAGGTGCTGGCTTAAATTTAAATACTACCTAGTGCACTATTTACACCACTGAGCTACCCAGCCTCAGTAAGCATCTCTGAGGCTGGGCTCAAGACATGCCCATGCAAATGGAACCACAGCACTTTCAAAATAGTCAAAACTCCCCAGGCTGCCTTCTTGGCAATTTCACACAAACACTGTCAAGGGCAACACAGGTGCAAACAGCCTGGAGTCCAAAATTATCCACCTTCCTCTCAGAGCTGTCACTGTTGGTTATAGAATGCTGGAGTGCACAGTGATTAAAGAAATAAAATGATTTTTTATTTTTCCAACTTACAGAAAAGTCTAAAAGATACGTAAAACAGGGAGACATGAAACACAGGGATACTTGTCCTCAAAACTGAGTTTCTTTTGTGGAGTCAAACTTGCATGTTCCTTAACAAAGTAACAGGCAAGGGGAAACAAGGGAACACTTCGAACAAAGTGACTTTCAGGTTATAATGTTAAGTAGTGTTCCTCAGTGCCCCAAGAACCCTTTTCCAACAGTTTATTACCTACCTGGGCTATTTGAATGAATTTTTCCTGAGAATACTGAGGTAGCAGCACTTTTGGAACATCTTTCAAGGCATCCACTTGAAGATAGAGGTTCAGCCAAGAGACAACTGTCACTGGACAGAGTTCCCATTTTAAAGCCTGAGAATATTTAGCAAACAGTTAAGTGCCTTAGACCACTCAAGGATAGTTTTGTGCTCTGATTTCTTCCTATACCTCTCCTGAGATTATTGCACAAATCCTTAAAAGTCACTAAGAATTACTTAACAATTTCAACTACAAATATTCTTTTTAGGTTGCATTCTCACTGCTTTTTGAGAAGGCTGTGCTAGGATCAGCACAAATCTGTATCCTTTTACCTGTGCACTTGGATTTTACATGTCTTCTCCATTTGGAAGCTAGGAAATTAATATCATTTCCTCAAGCTTTTGGGCTAGCTGTGTGAACCTGCAGCTCATATCTGTTGAAGAATAAATGTATAGAGTCCTGTGCTGGTAAAGATGGATCCTTTCCAACATGAGGAACACCGAGCAGTGGGAGGTCTTTGCCTGTCTCTCCAGAAGCCCCTGTTCCTGGACAGCAAGGGATGTTGGCAAGGGCAGTACAGCCTTCCAGCCTGCCTGAGGCTGGCTGCTCTGCTAAGAGCTTTTACATTCACACAGGCATGAGAAACTTGCTCTTTTCTGCCAGTCAGGGACTGTATCCCAGACAGAGTGTCAGAGGTCCACTGCACACACAACAAAGGTGTCGCTATTGTGCAGAAACAGGGACAGGTTCCTTTTTCTAAGCAAATAAGTGCCATTAAAATACAAGGCTCAGCTGCTAAGTCTTTTATCCAACACTTACAAACACAGCAAATTCTTACCTTTAACATAATAAGTTCCATTCTTACAATATCATCTTCACTGCAAGCACCATCAGTGACATAAGCAAATTCCTGTATTTTAGGAGCGTAGATTTCCTTTAAAGGGAGAGAAAATGAAGATGAGTGTATCTCACAATTCTAAGAAGGGTTGAAAAGATACTGGGAAATACTCTTCTGTCCATATTGACATGTTAACATTTTTTATGCTACAACTGTGTTTTTTTTTTATTATATGAACTGACAAGAAACTTGGAGGATAAGGGTATAACACATAGCTTACTTGGGTTTTAGTATCTGATGTATAATGCAGTGAACTTACTGCAACTCTTTGAGCTTCTGGGGAAATAAATGCTGACCAAGCAATCAGAACACCCTTTCATTTATAGATCTTTCTACTCAGCCACTCCAATGCTGTAAAAACCTACATCATCCCAATTCTCCTATGGATGGCTGGCTGGCAGAGATTACCTGAAAAGTCAGTGCTGTTGTAATCACATAAATACAAAAAAGAAAAAGAAAAAAAAAAAGGCACGATAAAATCCCACAACCAACCAGCCACTGTAACTTTTAAAATCCATGGAGAAGAGACGGTTAAGGGAATTTTCCAAGCCAGTCATGCCAGCTGGGGCCAAGCATAGTTTGGTGTGTAAGTAGAAGACAGCTTGCCAGTCAAACTGCTTCCCTACAGCTGGCTCTGTGACCACCGTGGCCCCATGAACTGCCTTAGGACAGGTGACTGCTCACAGGGCACAACCTTGCTTTGGGAACCACAGTGAGATCTGAGGGTTCCAAGATAACAATTTAATCCTAAGTTTTCCTGTCAGTCTAGCCCACTGTGCATTATCCAAAAGTATGCTCTTGGCCCATGGACGTAGCACACCATGTAAGGCATCACCATCACTGCACTTAAGACTCGCACTCCACTAAAGGGAGGATATCATAAGGGTATCAGGCTTGGTTTTGTTCAAGTCCCCCACCCCTTCCTGAGATTGTTTGCCAACTGTTGTATATTTGGAAAAAGACAAGACAAAACAAAACTACTTCTAACACATTTGCATGCCTTTTAAGTTTATATGGTCTCCTTCCCTGCTGCTGGAGAAAGGGAGGACCAAAACTATTCTCCAAGAGACTGACAAATTGAAGGAAGAGAAAAAAATTTCCACTTCTGACCTTCCAAGATCAAAAGATTCAGACAAGAAATAATTGTTATCACTATATTTTTAGTTAATCCAAATTCAATATCTTCCTCCTATAACACAGCTCCTTACCTCAAGTTTGGAGGCAATAAATAATGAGGTAATTCCTATGAGCTGAAGCATGCTCTTGTTAATATTCTTCTGTGTCAACATGAATCTATCAAAGAAATCTTGAGCTAGGTAGAAGGTTTCCCGGTGGAGCGCATAAACCTCGCACACCTACAATGAGAAAAAAACAATTCAGTTTTCTGTTATAAAACTGTGTATACACATTGGAGTAATCAAGTTTTAACAGCAAAATGCAGGTTCACCTTTTGCACACACAAAGCTTTGCATACCAAGGTATGGTAGAATGTAGCGGATAGCATGAGATTGGAAAAGCTGTCTCCCAGGCTCCCACCTAAATGGGAATTTCCTATGATACACTAAACTTTCAAAAAATAGTTTTTCCAAATCAAATAGCAATCACTTTCCCACTGAAAGAAGAAAGCCTGTTGAGTAAAAAAACCCAATTAAACAGCTACACCTACACATACACACACTAATTACCTCGATTAAGAATACTCTCAAGCCTCAAGCTGAAGTCAAATCTTCACTAAATTCCCAGTAGGTCTGTCCCAGGGCAGAACCACTGAAAAAAATCAGTCTTTGGCTGTACAGCAAAGAAGCCTGGAAGCTCCTGCTGGAGGGGGCTCTGCTGACAGGCCAGGAGCACTGCCTGCAGCCCCTCAGGCACACCGACAGCCTCACTAAGCAGGAACAAAACTGCAGGAGCTGCCATCTGCTCCATCCCATTGCTGGTTTCCCTCGCAGAGAGAACTTTTAGTACTTGCATTGTATCAAAATGTTTCAAATGCCAGTTCAACAAAAAAAAAAAAAAAAAAAAAAGAGTACCCAGACTTGGAGATCTTAGGGAGGGAGAGCCCTACTTTTTCATCTAATCTCTAATTGAATTGGGAGGGGCTACCACATATCCAGCTCATCTGCAACTCCATACCCCTTCCACAACTAGAAAGCAGCTACATATCTATTAATTACTTATAATCTACATGCAGTAAAGAACGAGAACAGAAAAGAATATCCAAGAAATATATCCCAGCTGCTTCGTTATTTTACTTGGATACAAAGACTAAAATCTCACTACTACAAGCTATTTCCCAAGATAAGGCTGGCAGCTCATTTGCAAATTAAAGCCCTTCCTGACCACCAAAAATGCAACTGATTGGCAGAAATAGCACAGCCCCACTCTTTTAGACCTGATATATTTGCTTGATAATTGATGTGTTACTCTGATACTTTTAACAACTGCTCCAAAGAAGATTCAGAACTAAAACAGTATAGATGAGGCCCACCCATAAATAAATGGCACTTTCTATAAAATTGTATTTCTCAAAGCTAGCAGCACTTGGTCATGTTAAGCAGTATCTGTTACAATGTTACAGAAGAGTGTTAGGAATTATTGAAGAGGTCTCAAAGTTGCTGGCATTTAAATTCATCGTGACATATAGAACCACTGAGCTGGACAAAAGCAATGCCCTTGTTGATATTTTTGTTTGGAAACTGGATGATTTCCTAATTCAAGATTTTTTTAAAAAGCAACAAATCAATTTAATGGTAATATGTAAATTCCACATTAGAGGAACTAGTAAAGCACACAATCTGAATAAGTTTTTAAACAGAGTGTATTTAAAAAAAAAAAACCTTCAATTTTTCTTGAAATTCCTTGCTAATATGATTTATTTGTAACCTTTTCACATAAGAAGCTGTCCATATCAAGGACTTTACTTGCCAGCCATTGATATATTCTGTAGTCTTCATATGATAAAATTGAAAATTCACTATGAAATTTGAAAATAGCATCATGGGCTGGCACTCAAGAGCTCTTGACATGGTCAGGGTCATATATCCTCCATACAGATGCAGTTGTCTCATGGCTTAGATACAGTCTACTCCCTAAGTTAGAGATCCATAACTGGTCTGCGTACAGGCTTTTCAATACAAGTGTCTCAAAACAAGATTTCTCTCCCCTGCAGGATGTAGGGTGTCATGAGCAAAAGTTAAGCACTTTTGCTCACTGTTCTGGGGGAAAGTTCAGTGCCTTCTGCCTGGGAAGGCCCAGATGTAGCTCACCAAGAAGATCAAAAGCAGTCACTTGTTCTGTTGCAAAAGAGTTTTGCCATTTTTTATAACTGTACATATTACTATTAGATCTTTCTGTAAAAGCTGTGCTTTTACCTGCCTACTTCACAGGCACAACACATAGCAAAGTAACTAAAAGTACACACCTCTAAGAGCCAGTCTAGCAGTATTGATCTCATGTGAGGTTGCAAACTAGAATGTAGTGATGTAAAGTGTTTGCAGTGAGCATATCTGTTCTCCTTCGTCAGGATGTTGAGCCAGACATCTTTGGAATTTCCCCAGCTATGGAATAAAGTTACACAGACAATTATTAAGTATATACTCAATTCACAAAAAAAAAGAAAAAAAACCAAACAAAAACCCCAAACACATTATTTGTTGTTTACAGACATTCAGAAACAAAAAGAAAAATTCCACATGCTCTAAGACCCTTATGATAATTGGAAAACTGCAGGAATACTTGGAACATTTTACATTACCACAACAGCAGCTTCCCAAGATCACCAGCAAGTCCAGTTCTACAGAAGATAGTAAAACTGAACATGTGCCTCTCAAAGTTGTATGTGCAACCAGAGTTTCCTATATTGCCTAGTTTGGTGGCTGTTCAGAGAGCAAAATAAAACCAAACCCTCCCCCCAAAAAAGGACAATATGCTCTTCAGGAAACACAAAGCAAACATAAGTTGTTCAGTTTAGCTTGAGAAAAACTGGAGATAGTGTTTCAAAGTCACTCATCCATCCTTTTATTTTCTACCTTACTTTAAGGCTCAGAAGCAAGCTACTTAGAAAATACCTGGACTTCTTCTTTATTACTAAATTAACATTAGCACTCCAGTCTGTTTGGGAAGATGATGCCGATATCATCACTACGACTTGATTTGTAATTGTTATTTTTAATTGATATGGGCTTTTTCTTACACAAACTTCTCATCCTGCTGGTACAAATTGGAAAAGTATGCAAACCAATGAAATCATGATTTCCTATGGAAATTTTTGGAGTTATGCATTTACTTTCCCCCAGGCAGAACCAGAGAGACAGCTGATCACTGGTATTGCCTACAAACTTTAACCAAGGTCAGTTTCATTCTGTTGCCCTCATAAGCTAAAAGCTAGGGAGATATTTGCTTGTTTAATGCACAGCTCTCTCTGTTTAAGCAGACGGGCATCGAGAAATGAATTATGATCTTCTTACAGCAGGTTAGAGAAGGATGGAGAAGGCAGGAGAAGCACATTATCTTCTTATTCAGCTAATCAGAAAGGATGGAATTCAGCTTTACCAGATGCCCATCAACAACAGGATTAAGCACCTTGCATGGAATTCTGTATCTGAACATGTCTTTGAGGCAAAGCATCAGCTGGCAGCATCTCAAAGTTCTGATAGAGTTTGGGCCAGAAAAAAAAAAAAAAAATCCAACCTCTTTCATTAAACCCCAGGCTGATACATGCAGCAACTGGGTACTTTTCCAACACACCCGAATTTCTAGGAAATCCTGAAATTCAAAACCACAATTTAGTCAGCTAAGCTATCTCTCTGCAGAAGGGCCAATGTCTAGAACCATGACCACACCAAGAACATTGCATTGCATTAGCAAGCTACCTGTACAGTGATATTGCCACAAGTTTACTTGAACATTTTTAAGTTCTTTAAGAAATCTTGTTAAATATTTTTGGCCACTCCGTTCCACTAGCACTGAAAGAAGTTTAGATTAACGATTATGTGCCTCTTAACCACTTAGAGTGTCCAGTGTTAAGTTATAAAAGGACAGCTCAGAAAGGTGAAAACTATCTGGTGTGTTCATAAGATCAGGCAAAAGCATCCAAACCCAACAATTTCTGTCTTCTGCTTGTACATCAGATCTTTTGTGGGATAAGGAGACAAGTAAAAGTGTGTATTGTATAAGCACAATACAACAGATTTTATTAGAGTAGTTCAGACATTAACAATTACTGCATCTGTTAAAACTTACTTGAGTTCTGGCAAAGGTGAAGGATTTATAAAGAGGTTCCTGAATCTGTATTTTTTGAATCTTGAGAAGTCAGTGGTTACTGGTTCTTTGTGAGGTGTTTCAATAATTATGCAAGGTGAGATGCCTCCTGTTATCGTGGGGGGCCAACAACTCTGCAGAATAAACAAGGTATCTTTTAAATGCTGAGTTTACTAATGAGAGCAAGAAAGGCAAGGAGTAGAATGCAGTAACAGCAACAATATATGTAATGTACATTAGTCTTTCTGGATCTCAGCATTGATCCAAGTACTGAAACTGAGAAAGATGAAAATTAAAGGCCAACGAAAACTTCCATAGTCAAGATGAAACACTTATAAATAAATTGGATGCATTTGGGAACTCAGCTTTGAGGAAGATTACCATCTTTACTTTATGAACCCACAAGTAGCCTACCCATTGCTTGAAAAGCTCAGTTACAGTACAAAAGGCAAAGATACTAATTGCTACTAAAACACAAGATATTAGGTTGCTAGTCCTATCTGCTTATCTATTCATAGAAAAGAAAAGAGGGGGTGGAGGTTCTACTGTCTCTCAGTGGAAACTCAGCAACTTGTTATCTTCCAGTTTAGTGCTCCAGAGAGGAGCCACCCATCTCAACTCCAGAGCTAGATACACACTGAGCAAGCAGCAGCTGTGAGCTCTCTTAGCTTGCCAATGCCAAATACGGGATGCAATGACTCGAAAGGAAAAGAGTGCAAAGGTATTCACACAGAAAACCTTAGAGAAGGAATTTTAGATTACTGTAGTTAACCATAACTCATTTCACTAATGCTTGTTCACTTGTATGTAACTAGTACAAGTAAGGAGGTATCCAATCACTGGAGCACATGCAATACTGTAATGGCTGACAGCCTTCAAAATGGTGACACAGAACTTTAATTATTCTCTGAGGAGCTGAGAGGGAATCCCATTCACAAAGAATGGCAACATGTGTCCCTGAACACAGAAGCTTTTCATATATAGCTGACTTCTAAGGTAAGCTCCACAGGACTCCTTAGTATATTTAAACTTATTTATAGCCAGACTGAAGTATCCCATGAGCGAAGTTACATGATCCAGCAGGATTTACCTTAATGCATGCAGCCCAGAGAAAAAGGAGGCCCTACTCCTCTCCTGTGATCCTCACTGCCCAAATTCCACCCCAGTGCTTGTCAGACCCTCTGCTGGCTTGATTTAATTCACTAACCTGGCAGAACTTTAACTCATTTTGTAGTGCCAAAATAGCAAGATGAACCTGCATACTGCTTCATTCAAAGAAGGAAGCAAGGCAAGGGATGGAGTGCACGGCCAGCTATCAAGGAAGAAGGGACAGGGAAGCAAGGATTTTCCCCTTGCTGCAAAGATAAGTTATAACACTTAAGTTTCACCTCAGGTAGAGCTGATGTACTTATGCAGCATTTTTTTCTACTCAAGATTTACAAAGACAACATCACAATCCAAGAGTTTTGCTTCACCATAGCTGTTAGTCTCATTTACTTTACAAACAGAATAACTACAAACAATATTGTTTTCAAGACAAAGTTAAAATGCTTTACTAATCTGCTTTTAAAAGAGAAAACCATAAGGCCTGTCAGTTATAAGAATTTCCTGCCTTAGTGAAAACACACTCCTAAACTGATTTAAATAATCAAAAGAACTGTTACATGAAAGTAAAGATGGCCTGCATGGTTATGAATCTTAACTAAATGGCCATGAAACCACACCTAAAGTTAAAACAAGTGCAGAGATCTTGTTTAGACTTGCCTCTAGGCCTTACCTGCTCTGTATATGGAATTTTTCTGAAATATCTGGGGGTTATTCTCTTTTTTCCACCTAACCTTTCTCTGCAGTGGGTTTTACAATGAAGGATCTTTTATCTGCAACCAAGTCATGTGTAAAAAAGCCAAAACAGATAAAAAGGTGCTAAGCTCCCATCATTTTTAGTATCTGAAAATGCAAACTTCCCCTATATAGTACTTTCTGGTGTGGAATGCATGATTTCACACCCACCAACAAACCAGACAGACTTCCTTACCTAGTTTGAAATTATATTCAGGAGTGAATTACCTTAATTTCGTATTGATGTTTTTTAGCAATTTTCCCATCTTCTTTTTTCTTAATCTCCTGCTGGGAAGAGAGACACACATCAATACACTGACAGTGGCCAGCACACCCTGCTAAAGATGAGGCAAAATCTTGCTACCCCCTGCCCCACTTCGTAACTTGGCAAAGTAAAGACTGTCCCATCCAAACACACTGGAGAGCTTTCAGTATCATTCAACTTTCCAAGCCGCTCAAATTGCTCACCTCTGCTGTTCTCCTTTTTCTGGTCTGGAGATAATCTAGTGCTTGCAGTTCTTGTGAAGCCTCTTCTTGACAGGATAGTGGCTGCTGCTGTTTGGCTTGCAAGCGGCTACTGCAAAGAGCAAAGAGTAGAAAGACATCAGACATTAGTAGAGCAGTTGTTAGATTAGTACAGATACTTTTAGTACAGTGCTAACAGCTTACCTGCGCCTTGACATCTTCTTTGGGCTGTAAGATCTCTACCTGGAGCAAAGTAACAGGATAAGCTCAGTTAGTGAATCCTCGCAAAATTAGAACCAAGTTCCTTACTTTGCATCATGAACTCATCACAAATAACAGTATGGTTCACACAGCTCAAACAGAAAGGCATAAGTCCTTCACTGGCCTGAGGAATGCCCAAGTAGAGCATGACTGTGGTATATAAGCACCCGCAGACCCCATGTCCTGCTGCAGGGTGCCCAGGTGTGCCAGCAGTTTAGCTCAGGGTGCCTGGGTTGGGGGCAGGGAGGTTATAAAGGGACACTTCCCACACAGGAGGATGCGGGGAGTCCCTGGGGCTGTGACCCCTCTAGTCCCCCCACACCATCCATCCCAGGCACCCACACAGACACACGTTTTGACGCAGCCGCTCCCTCCGGGGCGATGCCCCCCACACCTGCCGGGATGGCAGGGCCGCGATGGGCCGGGCCGGGCGCCGCCGCCCGCGCTCCCGCCGCGCCGGTTCCGCGCCAATTTCCAGCGAGCGGGGAGGCGGCGGCGGCCTGTGCCGGGGTCAGGCTGGGCTGGGGGCACCACCGGCGCCCGCTCTCCCCTCTCGAAGGGCCGATCCGACACCCACCCGCTCCCGAGGGTGCTGAGGGGACGCGGGAGGGGCACGACCGCCGCCCCGCCCCCCCTCGCGCTCCCGCCTGGCTGAGAGCGCGGCTCCCTCCAAAACCTGAGGGGGAAGGAAGGGGCTGCCGGGACGGCGCCTCACACGCGGGGACACCCACCCCCCGCCAGGACACCCCTCAGCGGGACCCCCCAGCGCAGGGACCGGGGCTGTGAGGGGATGTCCCCGCAGGCACCCCGCTCCAAGGGCCAGGACGGGGGAGCCGGGTCCCGCCGGGGTGCGGCGCAGGCGGGCGGGCGGTCGGGGTCAGCCCGCCAAGCTGCTCGGCCGGCATCCCCGCCCCCAGCGCGCCGGGCTCCCTCCAAAAGCAGGCAGCCCGCCCCCCGCGGGGCTCTCTGCGCTGGGGCGGGGGGCAGCCGATGGCGGGATCCCGCCGGCACCCCGGCCCACCGCACCGCTCCCTCCGGAGTTCCCACCCGGACCATCGCCACTCTCCGCTCCCTGTGGATGGGGCCGCCCGCAGGGACATCTCTCCTCAGCCACTCTCCCTCCAAAATGCTGCCCGGGCGGGCGCGCAGCCCGCCTCACCGCTCCCGGTCACCGCTCCCGCCGCACCGCTCCCAGTGCCCCCCTCACACCCCGCACCACTGGCACCACGTCTGCCGGCACCGGTACCGCCACCGCCACCACCACTACCATCACCACCATCCACAACACCAACACCGCCACCGCTACCATCATCACTGCCGTCATCATTAACATCATCAATATTATTATTATTATTATCATCACCACCATCGCCCGGCCAGCCCCCGTGCTCACCGGCGGGACCCCCGCACACCTCCGCCGCTGCTGCCCGGGCCGCGCTGCTCAGCTGGCGCCGGCGCCAACCCGCTATATAGCTCGGCCGGGCCCGCGCTGCGCATGTGCGAGGGCGGCAGGCGGCTCCCCCGCCCGTCCGCCGCCCGCGCCCCGCTCTCCCCAGCGCCGTGGGGCCGCGCCGACCCCCCCCGCCCCCGGGACACCCCGCGACCCGGCCCGGCTGCCCCGGCTCCGCCGGCAGAGGGGTCCGGGAGAGCGCCAGGAGGAGCGCTGCCATCGCTGCCGCCCCGACACCTCTCCGCCGCCCGGCCCCGCTGGCGGGGGACACCCCCGGCACCACCGCCCCCCTCGGGTCCGCTCTGTCGGGCTCCAGACCCCGCCGAGACAGCGGCGGCTGCAGCGGCGGCCCCGCGCGCCCGGCGGGGCTCAGCCCGCCCGCCCCGGGGCGGGGCCGCCGGCCGAGCCGCCAATGGGAGCGCGCGGAGCCGCGGCAGCGTGCGGCGGCCCGGGATGTAAACACGGCCCCGCCCGCCCCCGGCCCGGCCCGCCGCGCTGTCAGGCCACGGCCGCCGGCCTGCTCAGCCTGCCGCGCCACGGACCCCCCGCCGGGCTGGCACCACCGACACCCCGCACCATGCACGGCGGTGGCCGCAGGCTGTCACATATCCCACTGCACGGGGGCGGAGTGGAGAGGACGCTCAGGAACGGCCTTACCGCTCTCTACAGCTACCTGAAAGGAGGTTGTAGCCAGTTAGGGGTCATCCTCTTCTCCCGGGTGACAAGTGACAGGACAAGAGGACAGAGTCTTAGGCTGCACCAGGGGAGGTCGGGGATGGACATTACAGGGAATATCTCCTCAGAAGAGGTGATCAGACATTGGAAGGGACTGTCCAGGGAGGTGGTGGAGTCCCCATCCCTGGAGGTGTTTAAGGAAAGACTGGATACGGCACTTAGTGCCATGGTCTGGTTGACAGGATGGTGTTCGTTCAGAGGTTGGACTCTATGATCCCAGAGGTCTTTTCCAACCTAATTATTTCTGTGATTCTGTGCCAGCTGAAGACAGGCCTCCCCCAGGCACAGCCTCCATGACATCCTGTGGACCAGCCCTATCTCCTACAGAACAGCTTTCTACATCTGTCAGCCAGGCCCACCACTGTCCCTCAGGGACCCACCATGTCCAAGGGCAGCAGGGCCCTGCAGCAGCACCCACCCTGCAATCCTCTTCTCCAGCAGAGGATGCTGAAACTTATCCTCAGTGCCAGCACACCTCCTGTTAATATCATTCAATGGTTGCATGGAGTTTTCTCAATATTGAAAATTTTTATTTTGGAATATGTTCCAAAAATAAAATCCACACTACCCCAAAAGCAACCAAACCCCATGGCACCACATACCTAGCAGTTCTGTAAGCAGACACTTTTCTTTAAAACCCCCAGTGCAGGGCACCTACAGCCATTTTGCTGATGAGGAACAACTGGCACTTTCTCACAGTGCTGAGCACACGTACTGCAAAACAGCACAAAGAGAAGCCACAGCTGCATTCAAGTAAATCCACTTTTTAAAATTATTTTTCTCAATTTATTTATCTTTTCCCAAGTGTAACATTATTAAAGAATAAGCATAAGTTTTACCTCCACATATTATAGTAATTAAACACAATAACCAGGTGCTTATGCTGTGGTAGCTCTGCCATTTTAAAGGGCAAGAGAAAAAGCACTGCAGCCCACCAAGGCAGAGATGTCACAGTAGAGTTGCTGACAGCAGTTTAACAGGTCTCATGTTTTGGGCACCAAGGGCCATCACTCAGCTGCGTGTCCTTACAGCATCTCATGAAGTGGGGACAACAATTCCTGCAAACTTCAAGAAAAACAGACGTATGCAAGCTGGACATTGCAGCCAGCCAGCCACCTCAGCTCTGCAAAATGTCTGTTCCAGACATTGCCATAAAGAAAATCTGCTACCTGTGGCTCAAAAGGAATGTAAAAAAGCCCAGAACTCTGTAATTTAAACAATCTTTTGTCAACTGAATATATTGCATCAGCTCATTGCAAGAAATCTAACCCATGTCATAAGTTCAGGATGCCTGCAGTACACATGCAGGCATCTCTTCTAGTTGACTTCCACTGAAATCACCAGCAAGATTCATCCTGCTGTCTGGAAGTTCATCTCCTGCTCCACTGACTACAAAGAAAAGGTGCTCCCCTGAATTTGGGCAAACTTGACCTAACTGACCTCCTGCCTTTAGCTGACTTGCAGAAGTTGAACTACTACCATAGTTAATTTGTTAAAAACAATTGAAACTTCAGCTAGCAAGAGAAGAGAGACAAATTATCTTTTTTCCGTAAAAAAACCTCTACCCTTCAGAGATGTCTGATTAGGACTTGTTGGCATCCAGACTCCATGCAGCAAATTTGGTTTGGTACATCAGGAATAAGTTCCATGGCAAATTGTGGAAGAAGAATACTGTAAAGGGAATGGTAGCTAAAAATTGAATGGGTCAAGTTGGCCATGAATAGGTGTCAGCACAAAGACTGTAATGATTACACTGCTCATTTTTCTAGACCTGTTGATGTGAGCTGCTGCAGGTCACCTGCCACATTTTTGTGGTTTTCAGTAGTGGAAAATACATCAGATCCCATGAACATTCCCCATCCTGCCAGCAACTTTTCCCATATATTTTCATCAGTAAAAAAATCCCACAAAAAACTCAACCAAACCAAACCCCCAGAAGTTAATGTGCAATCAAATCCTGCAGCACGTAACAAAATTATTATTTTAATGAAAGATAACACACTGACCTTTTGATGTGGCAATAAAACTGAAGTGAGTTAGTCCACGCTGGGACATTTTCAAGTGGACTGACACACAGTACATCCCCTTCCACTGTGTAGATTCCTCCTTAGGGAAGATGAATGTAAAAAGATTTTTTAAGCTACTAGAAATACACTATGCTGAGCAGTGTTTGTGCTGTGATCTTTCAAGTCCTTTTAGATTAGTCTAGTGTTTTTTGGGTTTTTTGTTTGTTTTTTTTTCAATTACCACTTGTAGGTATGATCTAGAGAAGGTGTTAAGTTTGTAAGTTTACACACCTGAGGTTGTTTTTCTTGGTTATCCTTTTATGGATCTATTTGAAGGAGCCTGGAATTTGCCAAGGACCTAAAATGCACAGATCTAAAGCTATAAGGATCAATCCAGTTCCTTGTGCTAAATACTGCTCTTCTCCCAGGGAGTTTCTGAGTTCATTTGGTTGTTCCCAAGGAAAGAATCAGAATTTCATTAGAACATTTTCACACAGCTCCACTGTGATCTGGGCACAAAAATAGCATGGAATATCATGTCCCATATTTCTCCTAACTTGCAGAAAGTATATTGCTATAGTCATCTGCTTGTGCTGTCAGGCTTTGTCCTTTTCAGTCACAGTCATTTTGTCAAAGCTGTTTGTCTTGGTTTCTTGGTTTGAAAGACAGGTGTCTGCTAAGGAAGGCAGGAGCCTCTCTTGAAATGGGGAATGTAAACCCCGTCCCTCCAAATTATTATAATTTTGAAATTAAGGAGCTCTCAGGCAAAGACATGGGAATAGTAATAACAGTGCTTTACTAGGAAAATTGAAATAAAAATAAAGTAATACAAAAAAAACAAGACACTAACAGAATTAGAATACAACCTGACACCCCATCAGTCAGGGTGTTGGTAGCAGTCCCATTAAATGGTGGCTGCAGTCCTCCTGGAGTGACAGATGCGGTTCTGCTGAAGCACTGTTCCTGTAGGAGGGTGCAGTTTTCCTCTGAAGGTCCAGTGATGATGTAGAAGGGCCTGGTTTTCCTCTTGAATCTAAGGGGAAAAGGCTGCTTTGGTGTTCCAAATCTCATATTTTATCTAGTTGGGAAATGCTTGGCTCCTCCCCCTGGGTGGAACATCTCCAATGGGATGATGTAATTTTATCAGTCATGCAGTGGGACTCAATGGCCAATGACCAATTAACAGAAAATACCTTCCTGGAGGAAGGATGGGTGCTGGAAAAGATAAAGAACATGGCCCCACCTGGCTTTTAACAGATGATCCATAAACAGAAGATATCCCCATCAGAGATATAGATCACTGCCCCACCTGGTTTCAGCAGATGGTGATACAATACATACTTTTGGTTACATCCTGCATTGCAATCCAAGGTATTTAAGGGAAAGGCCTGCTCTTGTGTGGATGAACTTCACTTTTTAAGAGGAGTTTTACGGTTATTTATGGCTCTAGATACATAGCCTAAACATTTAGGCTTTAAACCTCCTAAAGAGAAGTACTTTACCAGGAAGTTGTACCCTTCCATAAAGGTATTATTTTCTGTTGAGGAGCATGAGACAGCTTGAAACCCTGAGGTTTAGAAAACTTGTTTCCTACTATAACCTACAATATTATACTTTCTTGTTTGTTTCTTTCAGAGACCTTTTCACAGAATCACAGAATGGGTAAGATTGGAAGGGAGCACAGTGGGTCATCTGGCCCAACCTCCCTGCTCAAGCATGACCATCTAAAGTACATGGACAGGATTGAATCCAGACAGTTCTTGAATATCTCCAGTAAGGGAGACTCCACAACCTCTTTATTTTTAAACAAGGCATGATGCACTTTAATACGCATTAAGGAGTATTTTAATTAGAACCTGTTAGCTAAAATATAGCAGAGTAAACCTTCAGTGGTAAGCAAATGAATATATATTTCTAAGGCAAATACCAGCAACAGAGAGCACAGGCAAAGATCAGCTACTGACAAGCAGCTTGTATGACACAAATCAACTTAAAACATCCAAACTAAGAGTTTTAACTAAAAGATAACAATTGAGAATTATTTTAATAGAGGAAGAAAACTCAAGTAGAGATCAAGAATAAGTTACTAGTTCCTTTACAATTTACAGTGTCAAACCTTGAACAGTATAGCATGATACAAGGATTTCCTCTTTGACTTAAGTTTTTGAAGGCATGCTTTTAAAGAAGGTGGGGAGTCAGAGTCACCAGCCTTTTAAACTCACATTGAGAAGTAGATGCTGTCACTTCACAGAAGTTTCAAAGCAAACCAATGGACTTTGTCCTTCTGGCTCTTGCTAGTAGCCTCCTTCTTTCTTGAGATCATGCACCTTTCTTATCAGAAGGAAGCTTGGAAAACAACATTCTCATGTCCTGAAAACCCTTTTATGTGGAAGGCACTTTATTCATGTTCATGAAAACTCATATTAATGTCAGAGACCAAGAGCCTTTCCTGTACATAAAGATTTTAACTCCTGCTGTGAATACACCAAAGGTGAAACACCTTTAAGGAACAATTCTTACACTTGATCTCCTGAGCAAAGCCCACAGTCACACCCCAGTAGGGACAGCATCTCTCCAGTGAGAAGGAGCACCTGTAACTAACAGCCAAGCATTGAGTTTATCTTCACCTACCTCTGTGTTGAATCTCTTATCTGAAACACAAAGAAATAACAAGACACACTTCCCTCATATTTTCCAGTACTGCTTAACCACTGGTCTGCAAGTCTGACACCTTTTGGACCAGGAAATAACTGTACGTAAGGGAAAATAAAGAATATGGAGTCACAGGAAAGAGCATGTAGAAGACAAGTAGGACAATAATACAGTATTTTTAAAAACTGAAACAGTTTAATTTATCCTAAGGTGATCTCCTAGGCATGTAAGGAGACACCTCTTTGCCCTGCTGTCAGGGGAAGCAGACAGCTGGCTAGAGGGCAAGGCCTTCTTCTCCCTGGCTCTGCCTGTGACCTGGGAGTGTATGTGGTTTTTCATCCAGACAACTTGCATCACATCTCAAAACTACAGCTGCTGGTCCCTGGGCTCAGGACTTTCCCTCCCAAGCCTACAAGGTGAAGGCTATTTACTGCTGGTGCTCCAGCTTCCAAGTACCATAGCTAACACTTTTTCAACACTTAGTGACTAAGACTTATGATTCCCCATAGCTTCAGGTTTAGCCATCTTTAGGGGATGCCATGAATCTCTCCAGAGGCAAAGGTGATAGGCAGCAGAAAACTCCATCCCAAATTGTCTACCATTACTAAAGACATATGTACTTATTCAGCTGTTTGGCAATTTGCCACCATTCATGGAAGCAATACTGTCCTCCACATTTAATATGAGACATATTCATAGAATTATAGAATCATTAAGGCTGGAAAATACCTCCAAAATCATTAAGTCCAACCTTTGACTGAACATCACTTTGTCAACCAAACGATAGCACTAAGTGACACATCCAGCCATTTTCTTGAACATGTCCTGGAATGGTGACTCAACCAACTTCCTTGTCTTCTGACACTGAGGAATTGCTGCTCCTGTGCCCCTAGGAGGTGATGTTTAAGAAGTGACCAGCACTGACAGACCCTAGAACTACTGAAGCATTTCCCAGAGGACTTTTCTCAGTAGTTCCCTGAGCAGCCTGAAGTCTGCTCTCCTCATGTCCAGAGTTGAGATTTTCCTGTACTTTTCCTCTTGTCAACAAGGATTCCAAACTTGATCACTTTGTGGTTGCTGTGGCCAAGATGACACCAGTCACCACACCACTCATGAGGTCCACTCTCTTGACAAGCAACAGATCAAGGAGGGCATCCTTCTGAGTCACCTCCCTTCGTACCTGTTCCATATTGTCCAGGTACTTTAGGAATTTTCTGGCACAAGTTATACCAGCTGTGTGATGCTCCCTGTTAGTTTCTGGCAGGTTGAAGTTCCCCATGAGGACACAAGCAGTTGATTTGGAAGTGTCCCTTAGTTCTTCAAAGGATAATTTGTTGCTGTCATCATCCTGTCTGGCAGGTCTGTAGTAGACTTCCATGATGACATTCACATTGTTTGTTTGCTCCTTGATTCTTATCCAAAGTCTCTCAACTGTGCCATTGCCAACTGTGAGCTCCACACATCCCAGCCCTTCCATTACATACAGTGCCAACCCCTACCTCTTCTGCCATGTCTAACCCTCCCAAAGAGCCTGTAACCATCCAACCAGGTCAACCTGCACCCCCAGGTCCTTTTCTATCAGGCCATTTTCCAGCCACTCTTCCCTAAACCTGTAGCACTGCATGGGGTTATTGTGATCCAAGTGAAGGACCCAGCACTTGGTCTTACTGAATCTCAGACCACTGGCTTTGGCCCATCAGTCATTCCTCAGTCTCACACCATAGATAAAAGAGCTAGAGCTCAAACTCACTGCTGGGAGTAGACAAGGGGATACTTCTGCCTCTGTCAGTCCCCCCTTTCTTAATTAAGATCTCATCTCCTTTGTTTACTTGCAAAAATTTGCAAATGCTTTTGGCCGATAACCACATATCCCAAGAGCCTGAGACCTCCCTTCTCTTTTCAGACTCTCTCTGCTGCTGAGTCTCTGTAGACTCCCATTTCAGGAAATCTACAATTCTTTTAGCACTCTGATAGATTTATTTTTGTGCATAATGGTATTTTTTTCATTATACTGCTTAAGTTGCCTTGCTTGGACACAACAGTTTGAAGTCTGTAGAGGAAAAAGTATAGACCTGTGGCACAGCCCATGTCTGCAAGCTGAGATCTGAAGCCTGCTTCCTGGACACTAGCCTTTGCTACTCTTACTTATTTGGAGCTTTGTTGTTGTTGTTGTTATTCCTTTCCCTTAGCTTACTCATGAAATTACAATAGTTATTACCTTTATTAAAGTATTTCAGTATTCATCTGTCAGAACTTTTGAACAAGTCAAGAGACTTCTTAAGTATTAGTTATACAGCAGTAAGTTTAGAACAATATTTTCATAAAGAAAAAGCTGGCTGCAAAACGTATCCTGTTAAGTCTCAGTTCAGTCTCATTTACTCTAATACTGATAGATCATGACCACACCATGGGAACAACAATGCCACAGTAGCATCAGCATTTTCTTTTGATGAATCATTCCTACATATTCCAAAAAGCCCAAAACTTCCTTTCAAGTATCGCTCAATAACAGTCACTATATTTTGTGGCTATAAACATGCACAAGAAGTCAATGAGACAAAGAAAGCAGATACTGGATGACTTGATGAGGAAACAGTATAGTAATTATGGATCTCTCTGACATTTAACACTGATGAAGGCACACTATCAGAGATGTATTAGGATTTATATAGACAGAAAAACTAGAATGTAAAGTGAGAACTTCAGCCAAGTTACATTGAAGCAACCCCTCATACAAACATTTTTGCTTCTGCACAGAGAAGTTTCAAAAAACATTAGTTTGAGGTGTTTTGGAGACTGTCCCACCTAAATTTTAAAAAGTTGCATCAGGTCTGAAATAAGCACCCCCCAAAAGGAACACTATCAGCTGAACTACGTTAGGTTATCTGTAAAGATACAATAATACAAGCATAATTGATCAAACTTTCTCCTGAAGACTACTGTACAGCTCTCAGCATAAACTTGCTACTTTGATAAACATACAGAACAAAATCTACATTTCAAATGAAAGATTTTACTCAGTTCTTGCTCTGGCAAGATGGACAGTTTGTTGCACAAAGACCTTCTCACTGCTGTCAGTTAAATAGATCATTTTATCACCCTGCTTGTTTGGTGGGTGAGAATTAAATCAGAAACTACTTGTAACAACTCAGCCCATACAAATCCATGGAAGCCTGTATCCAATATGCTGAGAGCTAGCTGATGTAATTTCAAGGCCGCTCTCCATGATCTTTGGAAAGCCACAGAGGCAAAAAACTCCGCTCATTCATACAGTCTCAGAAAAAGCCAAAATAACAGTGTGGAGGAGATCACTAAGCCCATTTCTTACATGCAGGGATTTTCTGTATTTCAGCTTGAACACTGCCTTTTGTCCTTTCACTAGGCACCACCAGAGAAATTGTCTCTATTGCCCCCTTTAGCTGTTTATATACCTTGACAAGACCCCCCCCAGACTTTTTTCCCCAGTTCTCATCCTCTCCTGGTTATTTCAGTCTTCAATCCTATTATTCCCTGGCCTCCTAGTGGATACCCTCTAGTACATCCATGCCTTCTCATCCTGAGAGCTCTGCACTGGACATGCCGTTCAGATGTGTCTCACTGGCCCAGAGTAGAGGGGCAAGATCACCTCCCTCCCTCTTGCTGTCAAGACCCTGCCTGATGCAGCCAGGGAAGCTCTGAGGTTTTTGAAGCCATGAGGGTGCACTGCTGGCTCCATGCTCAACTTCATGCCCACCAGGACACCCAGAGCCCTTTCTGCCACAATGGTTTCCAGACAGTTGGCCTGGTGCCTAGGTTTTTTTAATTCCTCCAGGTACAAAACTTCATATTTCCTCACACTGACCTCCATGAGGTTCCTGGTAGCCAATTTCTCCATGTTAAGGTCCTCCTGAATAGCAGCACAGCCCTTTGGTGCATAAAAAACTCTGCCCTGTGACCCAGGTCGTTAATGGTTTTGAACAGTGTAAGGATCCTTCATCGACAGGGCACACCAGCAAAAACAAGCTTTCAGCTTGGCTTCATGTCACTGATCACAGCACTTTGAACACAGGGTTCAGCCAGCTCTCCACACACCTGCTCACCATCTGCTTCACACAGTCCATAATTCATCGCTTTGGGAAGATGTTATGGAGCTCAGTGTCAAAAGCCTTGATAAAGGCAAGATTAACAACATCCACCACTCACTCCTCATCCACTGAGCCAGTCATCTAAGGCTCAGTACTGTAGAAGGCTATCCAGTCATCAGGCATGCTTTTCCTTCTCTAAGTCCATTCTGACTACTACTAATCACCTTCTTGTTTGCTTTGGAAATGGCTTCCAGGACTATTTGCTCCATTACTTTCCCAGACATCAAGGGAACAGTCTTGTTCCCCTGTATCTTCTTGTCTGCCTTGACACTTGCTTTTCTCCAGCCCTCAGGAATCCCAGCCATTGCCAAATCTTTTCAGACAATTAAGAGCAGCTTCACAAAGACATCAGCCAGCTCCTTCACCAGTGATGGGTGCATCCCATAAAACTGTATATTGCATTTCTCTAAGCATTTCTTACCTTGAGACTTCTCAAAGAGTTGATCTTCATTGCTTTCACAATTCCCACAGGCATCAAGAGCCTGCAATCCCAAAGGGTGGTCTTTAGTAGACACCAAGGCAAAGAAGACATTAAGTACCTCAGCCTTCTCCTCTGTCATGTGGATTCTGGTCCTGCTTAGCAGCAGGCCCACACTTCCTGTGATCCTCCTTTTGCAGCTGATGTATCTGTGGAAGCCCTGTTGTCCTCCACGTCCCTTGCCAAGTTCAGCTGCAGGTGACTTTGCTTTGGCTTCCCTAACCCCATCCCTAGCCATCTGCACAGCATCTCTGCCCCCTCATAGGATACCTGTACCAGCAGTTTTCCATACAGATTTTTCGTGGTGGTACACAGCAGGAATATTATAGGCAGTCAGGCATGAGTTGAAACAAGAGAGGTTCAGCCAAGACACGGAAAAAATTCCCCCCGCCCCATGCACACTTAATGTGTTTTTTTATCTGTCCTGTTCACCTGCAGAGTTCCTGCATGTTGATCAGGAAAGGCAGCAGTCAGCAGAGATGTGCAACACTGCTCAGATGCACATTATCACCCAATCAGCAGTGCAAACCAAGTCCCAGAGCAACTGCTGCACCACAGCAAGCATTGAGACACTCAGTACTTGTACCTGATACCTGAACAAGATGCTCAGGCACTTGGACTTTCACTAACCTGTAACATTAAAGAACAGACTGACAATTTTTTAATAGGCCATTTTTTATTGAGAGTTAAGATCATGTTTCCCCACAGTGCACAGAATGCACTATGAAATCAAAATACAGAAGATCACTTTAGTAAATACACACTGGTTAAGCAATGCTACTTTTTTTGGCAAAGTGCTGTATTTTGTCTGTTTTCAGCTTGTGTTAAGCTATTAAAAATAAGAGCCACACATTCTTCCATATCAAAAGGACTGCTACAAATAGAGAAGTGGCTCTGGAGAAAAGCTGCCATATATGCATAGACTGATGTACAGTATTAATCCCAACTGAAATGTCCCTTTTGAATCTTCAAGTTTGCTGTGTAGAAGGCACAGTTTAAAATGCAAATCTGCCCATTGACCAATACATATGAAAATACAATTCCTGCAAGATTCATGAATATCAATCAGTATGAGACAGTGCAAGGCCTCCACTTTTACAAGAAAAAACATACACTTTAATACAATTCAAAAAACCATATAAAAAGCCACACAGCTCACTATTAAAACAGAAAACCAAAACAAATCTAATTGCCCAATAGCTCCAGGCACAAAACAGGGCTCGACCAACATAAATATGTAAAACAAATTAACAAAAAGCCACTGATGTAGTACTATCTCACAATAATATGGTTTCCAATATTACAAATTGAGAAGCACAGCTTTGTGCAACAAAATAGTTTATATCCTGAAAGATACAGGTTTTCATCACCAGAAAGTCATCTAGTAATGCAGTATAAAAAGATCAGTATCTCCCAATTCCAGGAGCAGTCTAAAGTTGCATTTACTTGCCTACTGAGAAGAACAGACCAAGGCTCTCATTTTTATGCCTGGGAGCCTTAAACTCTCAGCTCCATCTCCCCATTAGGAGTTAAGGGACTACTTACTCCTTCCAACATAGGGAGGTGGAGACTCCATCTTCCTTCATTGCACTTTAAGAAAATTAAAGCTGAAGGAAAAGTAGTTACTTTTATATAAAGAAAAGTAATACAGGAAAGCAAAGAATTTTCCTGAGCTAGAAAGTTGGCAGCAAAGATAAAGGAAGTTTAAGCTAGACAAAAAGTTGGAGTGATAAAGGTAGATAATCTGAGGCAAGTAAGAGTACTTGTGAACAGATAAGAGACTGGTGAAACTACAGCTATTTGCAGATAAACCAAAGTATTTGGACCACATGAGAATTGTTGTATGGACATGGGCACATACTGCTAAAACAGCAGTAACAAAATACCTCTTTTGGAAACTCATGATGTGACTAATTTTGTTTTCCTCCAGTGACCATATGAATTCAATTTGTAAGCCCCCCCCCCCCCCCCATCTCCCCAAAAAACACACTAGTGCATCCAGGAAAGCACCTCTTGCTTTTATACACTTAATTATTTTCAACATCCCTTTGTGATGTTAATTGCAGTGAAACACAGGCTGTAAATACTGTTCCCTGTAAGCTAAGTAGGTTCCACAACAATTCCAGCTGCAGAACATGCAACAGTACCACTACATCAAGGTCAATCTGAATTGTTGGGGTTTTGGTTCACTGAAATTGAAGCATTTGGCCAAGTTTAAATACTTCATCGGTCTGGAACAATTCACATTATTGACCTTGCCTTATTTCAAAGACTCCTCACACCATCTTCTGTGTCAGGACTACTGGAAGACACAGCTGAGTGTAATGTTAACATTGTATTGCCCTGGACACTAAACAAAAGGGAAAACAGCAAGTCACATTAACCACCGGCAAAAAGGAAGATAAACTTACTTTTACTCCCCGCCTTCTTTCAATGCAGATTTCTGCTTCCTTACTTCCATATCCATTTAATCCACTTCCCAGATTGATCTATCAGGGTTCAGCATACCACTGGCTGCTGTGTAACACAGCTTTTGTTAACAGGTGAACTTTACCTGTAGTTGTAGTTGGCAGTGCCTGCCAACTTCCAAAACATCTTGCACAATGTTCTTAAGAAAACTACTTGATAGTTTTGAATGGCTTTTCTTTCCTGTTGGTCCATAGAATTGCTATCCAGTCCTCCTGCCTCCAATGGACTAGGAGAACAACCATGGCTGATTGATCAATTTTTATACACTCTGTTATTGCTGTGTTCAGCTCAGTATCCATTTCTCCCTGCCTCACACTGCCCTCCATTTCCAGTCCCCGTTAATTTGGATTTCATTTTCATAGAGAAAGAGAGAAAATTAGGAGAACTTCAAATAAAAGCTTCCTTCCAGCTACTTCTGAGCTACTCTCAATCTGTAAATGAGACAATTTTTATTAGACAAAAAATCTAATAGCAATTTGTAGCTCAAATAGTTGTCCATCAGCCTGACTTCTTCGAAGAGCAGTGAGCTGCTGATAGAATTAAAAGAATGGTCAATCCACCATCTTTTTCCCTTAACTAGACTAGAGATTAAATGAGATAGGGTAGGGGAAACACATGCTTCAAAGACAGAAATAGTTAGAGAAACTCAAACTTTGCCTAGTAAAACCCAGTTCAGTTCTGTGTTGTGCATCTGCATGTTAGCCAAAGGTTCACTTTTCTTCCCATTCCACTCTAAGGTACTATTTTTGTAACACCAGTGCCATATTGTACTGCAACAATACTGGTGGGACATTTAACCCTCTTTCAATATCCATATCAAGCACCCAGCTCACACACACAGACCCCACTAACACAATTAAGTTCCAGGAATTTAGATGAGATGTCCTTCTTGAAACAGCTCAATGCAGCTATGTAATATCCACTGGCAGCTATATTATTTCCTTGTTAGAAAGTAATCATATATGCTGAATACAGACAGATACACAAGCTGTCAAGTTCTGGTCATTAAAGCACATGGCTAACATCAAGTTTTTCTAACTCCATTTTGATTAATGCAAAACGTAACTGATTTCCATCTCAGTTAAGTTTCTTTAAAATACCAACTACGAACCCATCTATACATCATAGTTTATAAAACAGCACACAAAACTATCGTACTGATAGGCTTCCAAGACATTGATATTTAACATCAACATTTAAAACTTGATGCAAGATGTTTGGAGATTTATGCGTCTTTTGAAAATAATGCAACACTAGTTAAGATTGTGTTTGAGGGATTGACAATCAGCTTTAAATTGACCACACTTACCTACATGTGAAAACAAGAGCAACCTAAGGAACAATTAGACCATAGATTAAAACCACAAGAGCCATCAGTAATTGAACTGACGCTGGCAAGGCTGGTGAACAAACAGTCCGTTGTGCTTGATTTGCCGAGAGTGGCAATCCCGGGTAAGGTTTTGGCGACGGAGGCTGTTTCTGTTGAGATAGTGTCTTTCATTATGTTCTTTTATCCAGTGGGTAGGACGAAAGCTCTTGTTTTTTTCCAGAAAAGTTGAACTAGTAGCAAGAGCTGTGACATAGCAGTGAACACGCTGTCCTGTTTCATTTCGGGCCTCCAGTCTGGAAATGTAACAAGTAGGTATCAGTCACCACCGAGGTGCTTTGGAAAGACAAGCAAAATAAAGAGTAGAACATGGACATCGACATCCAGCATTTCAAAAGGGTACCCTTGACACCCAAAGATTTGGGCTGAGGCGAGGTCAAGCCACTTACCACACTGGTAAGTAATGTGTAGGGCTGCTAAATCACTTTCTGTGTGAGGGCCCCACAACAGCCTTAGGACTTTCAGTGTCTTACTCTACTGTGCTCTTTCTTCCCCATGCCACCTCCCTAAGCACAAGATGCAACACAAATCAGAAATATACAGCAATGTGTGTCACACTGCTCCAGCTTTAGAAGACTTGAGAGTTATCCACTAAGCAAAGTCTGGTTTAAAATCATCTTGAACATAGGTGGTTCAGCCTGAAAACAGAAGCACACTAACAAAAGTGCATTTCAATCATCAGCCACAGAAGTAAATTCAAACAATGTTCATGCAGAGGAATGGAAAGGTAGACCACTTTCTGACACACATGAGAAATAACTCAGAAGGACTGTTCCTCAACCAGCCCTCTAAATTTCATGAGCAGTGAGCCAGCAGTTTTGGCAAACCCTTGCTTCATCATGCACTAGTGAAAAACAAAACAGCAGCCTATGCAAGCAGTGACTGACATATTGAAAAAAGACTTCCCTACTTAAGAGAACAATCACTGGCATTTCCTGAAACTTCCAAAGTGAAGTTAAAAATAGCCTAGCCATTTTAAAAGCAATGCAAACCCCTAATCTGAGTGCTGGAACCAGTGTGAGACCAGTGGCAGCAGTTTCTTGCCTTCTCTCTCCCCACGCAGGGCCTAACAACCAACTGTCAAACTGATCAGTGGTGCCCTGGAAAGATGTTTGCAAGACCAGGAGCTTGCCCAGGCATGAGCAAGAAGTCTCTTGGGAAGTCTGTCTTTCAACAGTAGCATGACTTTATGATAAAGTCTCTTCTAGAAAAGCTTAACTTGCAATTATTGTATGATGTCTCTGTAGATGAAACTCAGGTCTGCCACGCCCATGGTACACCCTTTGTAGCCTTACTCTGGGAGGCTGCAGGTGCCTGACACCAAGTAAGTTCTTCTGCCTCCTCCCACTCCACACTGGAGGGAAATACTCCCTCCAGTTATCAAGGGAATACTCCCTCCCTTCTACTTTTTTCTTATTTAAATATCCTAATCCTACTTTTAGATCCTTGGTAGCTTGATATGACTGACTGAAGACTAGAGACTGCAGAACAATCATGTGACATGCTGGTCTCCCCCTGTTTATTCACTGGATATTGTCCTAAACCTAGTACTTGAAATATCAAGCAAAAAATAAGTGAATAACAAGCCCAAATATCCAGAGTGCCTTGTAAATACATTCTTTGCAGATTACACCAGTTTAATTTACATGAGGGTACCTGCAAATATGGGACTACTATTTTTTATGTAGAGAGATCCCTCAGTACTCACAACAGTGTTGGAGGTAGAGCTGCAAGTAAAGCCTTTCTGGGGAAAGCTGTTCAGGAGCCAGGAAGCCACATCACAGTTATTGCAACCTGTATTTCCTAAGTATACCCCCTTAGCTAGAAAAGGGCAGCAACTGTTAATACAAACTGTTGTGGTTTTGTTATGGAAAAATATGACTAATCTGACAAATAGGGAAGTTTATACAACATCCTTTTGCTTTGAAAGGAATTTAAAATTAAAAAAAGATATTTCCTCTCCAAAAGGAGAAGAACTGGTTTAAACTTACTGGCTGAAGATACTTAAGCTCTTCCTCCATTCTTATCAAATACCTTTCCAGCAATGGTTTGAAAACCACCACTCTTCCATTTGTCATCATAAAGTGACACTGGGATAGCAGAGGTGGTTTGAATAAGCTAGACAGCCACATACTCTTTCAAAATGCAGCATTTTGCTGCATCTGGTAGGCTGGCACTAGTAAGCTCCATGCACTGAGAGAACAGGGTTGAGGAGTCTCTATCATATTGTCAAAATGGAATTTTAGAGTGGCTGTGTCTTAAGCCAGACCATCACTACACACATTCTCTGCTGCTCTCCCAGTGTCTATTTTGCAAGAAAGCAGAAGTGTCCTACTCATTGTGCTACAGAACAACACTTCACAAGAAGCATTAAAGGCCTCAGACCCCCAACCCAAGTATATCAGCAATTTTTCTGCATTTAGCATTTTGGCTTGTTAAAGCAGATGTAGTTAGGCTTGATCAAGTAATCATTTGGCACAAAGGTTAGTCCTAAAACCAGTATTGCTTTGGCAGACAAAGCTCTAGAGGAAGCAGTGTTGCTAGCAGCCTGATCAAACAGAAAGCACTGTTCCAAAACAGTAGTACTTACTGTGCCAGTGTGCCTTAAGCAGCTTTTCTTGGCCCTATAATATTAAATGGCCAACCATTAAACCACTAGAGACTTCATAACAGCTTTTGAAACTTACTGCAATATCAGTGCAACCAATGTTCCCAAATTATGCTGTCTACCTCAGCTTTAGACTTAAGATTCGTCCCCGTTGTCACACAAAACTCCCTGTACAAGAGTCTAGATCCTCTGACAAAGCAACACAACTGATGAGCACACCTCTAGTTTTCCCACATACTAAAGCAGCTTAACTGTACTGGATAACACAAGACAGGATTCTTCTCTGGATGAATTTACATCAGTATCCCCAGTTGAAGTGACTGAAAAGTCAGTATCCAATTTTGAGTGTTTGGTATTTTAGATAAAGAGGCTTACTGTCTTTTGCAACGACATGCCTTGCAGCCCACAGTATTCTTGCAGTTACTTTCAGACCCTCATTTTAAAAGGTGCTGTCTGCTCATAGTTTCCCCCAATTTAGCTTAACCTAGACCCCGATACTTAACATCATAAACTGTCCTCCCCAAATAATTATAAAAATCCCATGCCAAGATCAATAGTACCAGTATTATACTTCAACATTATACAGCAGTGTGTCATCTCAAAGTCACCCATTTCTTTGAACTAAAGACTTAATATGGCAAGGGGCTGATCACACAAGTCAATTCTTACAGCAACTCAACCTCTATATTAATTTCTTCCTGCATATCAAAGCTTAGTATACTGTGATATTTTTCTTTAGTATTATTGTTTCTGAACTTAAGAACTAGATGATATGAAAAGTCAGTCTTTGCTATTAACCAGGATTCACAAAACACCAAATTATTTCAAAACCAATGAACACATGGGAAAGTGTGGGGTCATGATGGCAAAGAAATACTCTATTTGCATACAGCCCTGTATACTATACTGGTGTAACTGCATACACCAACACCAAAGAATGGCAGCGGATGGCAAATGTGCCTCTACAATAAACACACACAGATAGATTTTTAGGACCCCAAACCAAAAAGCACTTCTTACTTTGCTGAAAGTAAAAGTTTACAGCACAGATTTTCTCATTGAGGGGACTAAGTTTTGTGGAATCCTTGTTTGCTTTTGCTCCACAAGCCACTTGTGGGTAAATTTAATCTTGTCCTTATCTATCACTAGATTGAGGAATGAAAACAAACAAAAAAACTCAACTGCCTAAGAAGCCTCCCACCTAAACCCAAGCCACTTCCCTTCCAGGATCACTAAAGTAGTATGTTTCATCTCACAGGGGGACTGAAAGAGTACTGACTAGCAGTTATGAAAAACACACAAAGCTGTGAAGGGGGCAAAGTGCTTTCATATCTATGTTACTGGCTATACAGTTAACTGCCACCAGTTTACACAGGACTGGAACATACTCTGCAAGGGAGTAATAAGACTCCATAAATATTCACTGTAGTGCCTAAATGCATACCCAACTGTTTGCCAACACAGCCATCCTGTATAACATTTTTCTGAGCAGGCAGGCACCTGACCACTCCACACACCTTATGTGGTATTCATGCTTTATTCACCTACCCTGAAATAAGCTGGAAAATTCAGTATTAAGTGTCTAAGCTGATCAAGGAGAAACCAGATATTTTCAGCACCAGAGCCCCTTGACAAGAGAATTCAGACATACCTGGGACTACCTGGGCTGTGAAACTTCTCCTCCCCACATCCAGTCTCATTAAGGCTGTGGCAGGTGTTGTGGACAGCATACACAGACATGCTGGGATGCTCTATTAAGAGGTTCTCCATTGGACTGGTCTCCACTTTGATAGTGGTTAATCCACCTGCAGTAAAACATGGGGGAGGGGTAATAAACCAGCTCTCCTCCATAGGACATGACTCAAACTGGATGAAGCAAGACTCGCTGGCCTCCGGCAAGTGTTCCAAGGGAGATGATAAACAAGAGAAGACAGGCGAGCTGTCCGTGGCCGACACTTCAACAATGTCTGCTTCCTCCACGGAGCAATTAGTGCAAGTGTCTGCTGTAGGGCACCATTTGTCAATGGAGAGGAACCCACGGATGTTGGTGATCGCAGGAAGTCAAAAACACAGTTGGACAAAGCCAGAAATGGGATATGAAAAAATAATAAAAAAAAAATCAAAGAAAAAGAAAAAAAACAACCCTGTTAGCACACACACAAGCTTTTACTTTTTAAAAGCAGGGGAGGGGAAAAAGGAGCTCCCAGACAAGCCATGTTAAACATGTGAAACAACTTATCAGTAAAGCTATATAATTGCGAAATAAGTCAAATATATTTTATTTATACAAGTGGTTCTGCTGAAGCCTGTGCCAGGCTTATAAACCTGACATCATTTTTTCTTGCCCATTTACACAATATGTAACATTTGTCTGGATGACACCCCTACACTCTAATGCCACACTGGTTTGGCTAAGATAAAGTTTCCCCAAGCTATTGGTTTGTTCACATGGAAGTAAGACAAGCAAGAGCCTGAGCAAGACAAAGGCAGAACTTGTGTCTGACACACATCTTACCTATAAAGTCAACCAGAATCCATTCGTCATCTTCCTTCTCACTGAACTCTGGCTTTTGGCTGGACAAGCTATCAATCTCTCCCATGAGCATGTTATTTAACCTCTGGAACATTACTAAGGCAGGAACAAGACTTTGGCTGGTAAGTCTTTATATCCAAGGTTCAAGGCACAGCTCACACTACTAGCAGAGTGGCACAGACTTGAGATTAAAGTGCATAGATGCTTTATCAGCTTAGGTACAGGACATGCAAAAGCATGACTTGTAAACAGTTCACGTGAAACCTGTAAAAAATGATGACAAGGATCTTAATGACAAAACCACAGGTAACACCCCTAGGGAAACAAATTAAAAGCCCCTTTTTGGTGCAGTCTGATGTACCAGTGAACATCTTTCCCCGAAGAGGAGAGGCAGCTTCACTGGCATTCACACTCCCCTGCCAGCTAGATACATACAAAAAACCCAATCCTAGGTCTCTCCTGGGAGCTGACTGCCTTCATCTCAGACCTCCTCCCCAAGAAAAGTCCTGTTCAGCTGTCAGTCCCACCTTCTCCTAAGGGAGGAGAGGATTCTTGTACACGACTCCTGTGTCTATGCTCCCCCAGCTCCCTCCCGGTCTTCCTCTATGTCAGAGAGACACCAAGGGCAAGGGTATGTTTTCTGCTCCAGACAACTCATCTCATGTTGACACAGAGGAGCCCTGTGAGGGCTCCCAGGGAAGCCCAAAGCCCTGTTTCTTCTCTGTTCCATCATACACATCACAGGGCTGCTGACTACAAGTTAACACAGTAGCAAGGCACATTCTGTCTTCGGGTTCAAGGTACACCACAGGTTACCAATGAGATAATTTTCACAGCAGCCACCCAACCAGTCATGTATCCTAAGTCTAAGGAACATGGAAAAAGTATGGGATATGTTGAACTAAACCCAGTTTAGTTTCTCAATTTCTCAATTCACTCCCCTAAATCTACATGTAATTGGTCACCATAAGCCTGACCTCCACATTGGGCAGTTAAGAGGAAAAATCTCATTAGTACCAAGAGACTGAATATTTAAATGCCTCAAATCAGCACACTTACAGCCTTTGATATTTCTGTATAAGCCAATAAATAGAAACCATTAAATCAGGCGAAAAAGTAAGAACTATGGGGAAAATATTCACCAACTTAACTACAAGTTATTTTTTTGCCCATAGCAATATTTGAATCATCACAGCAGGTCAGAATTATTACAGATGAAATACCTATTTGGTAATTAAACACAAAAGAATACATCCATATAAGACAGTATAAGCGCCTGCATTCAGAAAGGGAACAAGACGCATGACAGTAGATAAACCCAGGTATTAAAAGATACAATCCATAAAGAATATTGTTTATATATAGGTCAGTATACCCTGCTTCACCCTAGAACTGTCAGGCCACACTAAAGAGTCGTTTGGACCTCCTCTGTCATTTTATCCCAGGAAACCAGACCCCATCACCCACTTGTTCAAGGTAAGGGCAAGTACCTGCTCCATGCAGCACTGCTCCTGTACACATTTATGCAGCTTCCTCCTTATTCAGGCAGCACAGAAGAATAGGAGCAGAATTTAAAGCGGTCTTCAGGAGCAATATGAAAAGCTACAGTGAAACTCATGAAGTTATGCACTCTAGTTCCTAAAGAGAAAAGACTGACTGCAGGAAAACACAAGACTAGATACAACAAGCTCAGCTGCAATAGTGATACAGGTCTATTTTTAAGGACCACGCTTGAAAATGAAACATCAGGTCTCTCCTAAAGAGAGCTACAAAAAAGATCAGAAGTCTAAAGAAAATCAACAAAACTTAAAAAATCGTAAAGCGTAATAGAGGGAGGAAAAAAATTACAGTAGTAGTCAATTATGTGAAGAAAGAGACAAACATTTATTGCCTTATTTTATTCTCAGAACAAGCAGAAGTGGCTTTAAACAGCAGCAAAGTTCAACTTTCAGTGGTTACTAGCAGGAAACACTTTTAACCATTAAGGCTGCTAACCCCTGGATGGGTTACTTAAGGAAATGCCAAATGCCTACAGTGTTCCTAAGCACCTTCTCGAGAAGGTTTGAGTGCTTCAGTTATAGGCAGAGCTTACTATGGATAAGGAAATGGACTCTAAGTGAAAGCTTGCAGTCTGTAGTTTTCCAGTTACCTTCCACATCCTTCCCTAACTCTCTCCTGGCAGCAGGCCTATGAAAAAATGAGTTTGTTTTTTCTTTAGGCTAACTAGTAAGCCATTGCAGGGCTGCTGATCAGCACTGGCTTTCCCTGTACTCCCACACACGTGTGTTGCCTCCTTCCTAGATCATGCCTGGAGGTACCTTCAGGCAGAGGCTGTCTTTTTGTTCTGTGCACAGAGTGGAGCAAGATGAGAGCTCACACTGCTCTAGAAAGGCTCCCAAGGCATCAGAGCAACATAAAATAATTAACCTCTACAAATAAGAGAGAGATCACTGATCCCAAGAATATGAGCTAAACAAACCTCAGCTTTTGACCCACAAATTACTCTCTGTGGATCAAAAGCAGTTTGTCCCATTTTTCCCTTCCCCCACCCCAAGGAGGATCCAAAAAAACATCTGAATCATTTTGTCCTGGTTTCATCTCCAGCTGGGCTTAAAACCACGGCACATTTAGAAAGCAGGTGATGCTGTGACATCCTTCTGGACAAACGCCTTTTAAAAGGCTGCCACACTTGTGTCCTATTGTGCAAGTCAGACAGCAAAAGAGAAGTTAGGCTGTTATCAAGGGCCATCGTCCGGGCAGGAAAGAAGGACAGAGACCGAGAGAGGTTCTTAGATAGGAACTGTCAGCTGCAGGAAAACACAAGCCTGGGAACAACTGACTCAGCTGCAGTAATGATTAAGAGGCTGTTACAGATAACACATCCAATGAATGTCAACAATACAGTACAGCCGCAACTAAAAAAGTTTTTTCCCCCTTTTTTTCATTTTTTTTTGGTTCGAACCTAGCAAAAGAGATGGGATACGTTCCAAGCGAAAAGAAAATTAAAAAAGAAATAAAAAAAAAAAAAAAAAAAAAGACACCTCTCAATCCCAGCGCAGCCCTATGTTTGGGAGCCGAGCCGCCGGCCCCCGCGCCCCCGGCCCGCCACCAGGAGGCTCCACAGAGCCGCGTCCAGCAGAGCCCCAGCGGCTGCGCACCTCCCCGGTACGCTCCCGAGGCTGCCCGGGGGCGCACGGACGAGACCACCCGGCTGCTCCACAGTCGGGAAAACGACAGAAGCCCCCGGCCTCAGCGCCTTTCCGGCGGAGAGAAGCCGGGATGGGCGCACGGGAAAACGGGGACTCCGCCGCTGCTGCTGCTTTCCACCCCTCCGACTGCGGGAGACCACCGCACCCGGGATACCGGCAGCGCGCCCGGTGTCCGCGGTTCCCCACAAAGCGAACTCACCCAGACCGCGGTCAGCGCAGCCCCGAGCCCGGCCGCCTCCGCGGAGCCCTTTGTTGTCAGGGCCCGGCGCAGCTGACGGACCGGCCGCCGGCCACGCCCCCCGCCCCTCCGCCAATGGGCGCCGCCGCCGCCTGTCGCTAACGCACGTGACGGGCGGGCGGGGAGCGGAGGGGGCGGGGCCCGGCGGATCAGCTCGGCCCCTCGCCCCGCCCCCCCGGCGGCGGCGGGCTGGGCTGGGCTGGGCTGGGCTGGGCTGGGCTGAGCTGAGCTGAGCTGGGCTGGGCTGGGCTGAGCTGGGCTGGGCTGAGCTGGGCTGAGCTGGACTGGGGTGGGCTGAGCTGAGCTGAGCTGAGCTGGGCTGAGCTGGGCTGGGCTGGGCTGAGCTGAGCTGAGCTGAGCTGGGCTGAGCTGGACTGGGGTGGGCTGAGCTGAGCTGAGCTGAGCTGGACTGGGGTGGGCTGGGCTGGGCTGAGCTTGACTGGGGTGGGCTGGGTTGGCAGGGAGCGGGGCTGTGGTGGCGACCCAAAGCCTTGCCATGGACCCGGACAACTCCACCACACTGGGCTGCTCACAGCCCCGACCAACCTGACCTTAAACACTTCCAGGGATGGGGCGGCCGCAGCTTCTCTGGGAAACCTGCTCTAGTACCTCACCACCCTAACTGACAAACTTCATGGTCTCCCTGGAGCCTTCTCATGGCTAAACAATCCCAACTCTCTCAGTCTTTCTTCAAAGGAGAGGTGCTCCATCCCTCCAATCATCTTAGTGTCACTCCTCTGAACTTGCTCCAACAGGTCAAAGAATCACAGAACGGACACGGTTGGAAGGGAGCGCAGTGGTCATCTGGTCCAACCTCCCTGCTCCAGCAGGGCCATCCCAGAGCACATGGCACAGAATTGTGTCCACCTGGTCCTTGAATATTTCCAGTGAGGGAGACTCCACAGCATCTCTGGGCAGCCTGTTCAAGTGCACCCACACAAATAATGAAGTTTTTCCTCATGTTCAGGTAGAACTTCCTGTGCATCAGTTTCTGCCTGTTGCCTTTTTTTCCTCTTGCTTGGCACCACTGAGAAGAGCCTGGTCCATCCTCTTGACTCCCTCCCTTGGGAGACTGATGGACATTGGTGAGATCCCCTCTCAGGTGCCTTCTCTTGAGGCTGAACAGGCACAACTCTCTCAGCCTTTCCTTATAAGAGAGATGCTCCAGTCCCTTGACCAACTTTGTAGCTGTCTGCTAGACCTGCTCCAGGAATTTCAAACCTCTCCTGTACTGAGGTCCATGTCCTTCAGTGCTGGAGGATTAGATGCTGGACTCCAGGTGGGGTATTATAGAAGCAGAGTACAGGAGAAGAATAACACCTCTCAACATTTATTAGGTTGAGGCACCTTAGCTGGGATGTGAAGTTACCAAGTCACAGATGGAAAACTCATGCATTAGATCACTTACCCCATCTTTTTAGGGAAAAAAAAAAAGAGGCATTGAATGCAGCACTTTTTGTTTCAGCTGCTCATGTGTCAGAAAGGAATTTCCAGACAGTGAAGTTACAGTCAAGAAGAGCTGGTGTAGCTGTGCTGCACACCTTCAATCACTTAATATAACTGACTGTATCAGAAAGTTAATAGTCACTTCAGACTGCAGTGAATGCTGGATGGGCAAAGATCTGTGTCCTTCAGAAGACACAGAAATGAATCAGTGATGTGTAGCCAAGCAGCATTTTACATGCAACGTGTCCTACCAATTTAGGATTTTTTATAGTTTCAGTTGTGCTGTGGAACTTGGTTTATTACAAAATAATAGTATTTTGTAATAAAATACTATGCGTGCAGTGTGAGTATCTTGGTTGCCAGAGTCCAGACAAACTTTCTACCTCAATATTTAATTATATCTTTCTTGTCTGCTTTTTCTTGCTTACTTTTTTATCTTTCTTTTTTTTTTCTCTCCTTCATTTTCTTATAAGGACAAAGCTTCTCTATGTAAAACAAAATAGAGAAAGTAGATTTTGGAGAAATGCTGCAAAGTGCCTTCCTGTGATTGGGAATAGGCTGTGTGAGTTGACCAAGAGACTGCCTAGCTATACAATCTGCAATATTTTTGCAAAAGCTTCAATTAGCTAGCATTTGATGATACTTTTCTATGCAGAACAAGCACTTCCTGAATTCAAATATCAACTCTATTTTTATAACATCAGCACTATCAAGACACATAAACAAATAGTATATTTTATTGAGCGTTCAGTTTATAAATTGAAGCAAGAAATGAGAATGCCTACAAAGTATCTTCAATTTTCAATTATAGTGGCTTCAGGATAGAAGAGGGAGGGGAGAAGCAGCGCATATCTGCAAATTCAAGATAGGCGAGACAGAAAATTAAATGGATAGAATAAATGCCCCAAAGGACTAATCTGTATTGCAAAATTACATAGTGTTAGAACACGTTAATTAAGGTGATACAAACCACTTAGTGTAGACAAGAGCTGTCATGTTTGGCAGCTGGGTTACCTTGGGTCAACAACAACAAAAAATGTCAAAGCCTTAGTCTTTGTTTATACTGACTGTTATATTAAGCATTACATGTTAATCAATTAACATAATGTATTTTTCCAGTGTAGACAAGCCCTAGAAAAGCTTGGGTTGTAATTGAGACACAGACTTCTAATGAAGATAAAAAGTCACTGCTTATACTTTTGAAAGTCCCTTGAGATATAATTTAAGGAATAGGAGCTCTCCTCTTTTTGTAGTGTTGCTCTCAAATCCTTCCATTTTCATTTCACTTATTTCTTAATTCTCTATTGTCACAAAATGGTGGAAACAATGAACTTGCTTATTTTTTCTCTCAAATATCATTGCTGTTGGCAGGAGAAAGGCAGTTCTGAAAGCTACTCTCTTTCTCAGCCTGACAACCATCACACTTTTGTTCCATATTTGACAAATACTTAGGCATATGAATGGTTTATAATGAAGTAACTTACATGTGTGGACTCAAATACCTGCTGAGTAAGAGCCCAGGTATTTTATCCTGCACTCACTGAGGTCAACGATAAATTTTCTGGTGATTGCAGTAGTGCAGGTTGTGGTCTTGGATGCTTTACCCAAAGCCTTTCAAACCAATTAGTCTTTCTACTAATTCTAATGTTTGTTAGAACAGGTCCTCAGCAAAAGAGATAGAGTTGCTTAGGTCTGGGGCTAGCTGGACACAAAAATTGACTCAGAAACTGGCCTTCCTTTGAGGAATTTGATGTTTATATTTGTATCACAGAAAATATTCTGAAGAGATATCCAGAGCAAGGGAACCATTCCTATATCCAATAACATGTGCCTACGCATGATTCTGGATTTATTGGTATGAGTTAGCAGAGAACACTTTTTTTGTACACGTTCTACTTTCTTTGTGCTCAGTGGCAGCTTAATGGCACAGCCATTGCTGCTCTGTGTGTCCTGGGAATAGTAAACAACTGGGCTGCTGTCCCCTGTTATTTGAATTGTATTGATTTTTCAAGATCTTACACATTAATGCAAGGCATGACCTATTGTCTGGGTTCCCACTGCAATGAAATACTACAGCAGTATTGAGCAGGGACAATATGTGTCTAGCCATGGAGTAAAGAGTGACCTTCCTACCACAAGACCTGCAAGTTACAATGAGTGCATTGAGCTTACAACAAAGCACTTCCATGTGTTGTGCCTCTTGGAGAGGCCCTACTCACAGTTGTGCCTGTTTCAAGGGTAGGTGAGAATGCAGATCTGTCTCTGTATTAGAAATACTGAGTAGCGGGAGGGAGAATCACACCAAACAAAGCTTGAACGTACTAAAAAAAAAATCTCCTCTAAACTTTGGACAAGAAATATCCTTGAGACAAAGATAAATAAGAATTTTTTCCAAACAATGTGTAAAAACCAGTTTGATATCACCCTGAGTGATTTGCATAAGCACACCCATCCTTCCCACACAGAAAGAATCTGATGTATTAGTACAGGAACCTCCACGCCAGTCACCTTTGCTGATGTGTGACATCATTTTGAGGTCAGGTCAGTCTAGCACAGCTACCAAAATGGAAGTTTCAGTTTAATGATAAGTTAGAAACCGATGCTCTGAACTTAACCCTAGTAAAGAAGTCTAAAACCTTCTGCTCTACAGCTTCCATCTGGCTGTGGTAGAAAGTCCTGTGCTGTATGGGAAGAGATTCTGTATGATACTGCAAGATCAGACCTGTCAGATAGATCTTGGTCTGTCCTACTGAATGCATTATGCAGAAACAGCCAGGGTTTCTAATATTAAAAATATCTCAAGTTTATGATTAACCACAACAAAATACTGTTGTGTTGATTTGGACTTTTTATTTGTTTTTCCTATGGAAAAGATACTAGCTACTGTTCCAAAGAGCCCAAACTTCTTTGTCCAAATTTAGATGCAAACACTTCAAACCTGTTGTTTAAAGCATGAACAGTCTAAACAGATCCAAGCCTAAAAAAGCACAGTCTGACATTTGTGTGCTTGTACAAATGTCAATCCCATTTTTGAAGTGGACTTCTAGATTTAAACATCAGTCTCAACTAAAACAGGCACTTACTTTTCTGCTCTTCTTCCCCTGACTTTATTTAGTGCAAAGATTTCTACCACATTGGTTTCAAGATGATAGATTGATTGTTTCTGCTGTAAGTCACAAGTTTCTAATGCTATTTTCCCAAACAGCAAATTACAATTTGAGTAAGAACAGGCCTTTCCAGACATTTATGCAAAACAGGTGTTAGAGACCTGTTACTGTATTTCTACAGCATGAATTCAGCAAATTCAAGAATCCAATTTTGACATGACTAGAACCCTCATGATTTGTCTGAGAAAGATCCAAGGAGGTAGAAATTACTGGATATGATCCTTTAAGACAGACTGAAAAAGTGGAGGGATTCCATTTTCAGAAGAACTATTATCTCAAAACATCCAATCTGTTGCCCTTTTCAGCAGAGTGCATTTTAGAAAAAAACTAATTTTCCTTCAAAACTGTCAAAACACAAATTCTACTTTTTGTATTGTTTGAGAGCAAAACCAGGTATAACTCTGCCTTCAAATTGCCATTGGCAGGAAGCCATTATAAATCAGAGCCAGACTGAAAAAATAATGGTAAGCTTTAGTTGCACTTTTCTTCTTGTCAAAATAAAAATCCTCTCACAAGTCAGTACAGATTTCTGTGGTCTGAATAACTCTGAATTTTTTTCTAGACCACATTCAGTAGCAACACTTGAATTGCTAGCTTGGGCTGAAGCATGCTGGGCATCACAGCAGGTACTGCTGTACTGCAGTGCCAGCCAGCAGAGAGCCAGAGACAGATGCCTCTTCTTGTCATTATTGGAATGATTTTTCTCCTGAGCCCAGAGGCATTCATTAAATATTTTCCATTCAGATTGTCTGTCCTCTCTCACATTTGTCTCTTGTACCAGAAGAAGTCCAGTGCATTTTCACTATTCTTGCCTGAACCTGTCCTCTCCTTCAGCACTCAGTAATAAAAGACCCTATTATACCTCTGGTACAGCCAGGAATACTCTTCTTGTGTTCTCTTCTTTGCCATGTGATTAGAGAACCTTTTGAGAAACAAACCTCCCACCTAAACAGCCGAGCAAAGTGTTCTTAACACCCAAAGGGGAAATGACCCCTGAATTTTTTACCATGGCATTGAACATGCATTTGTTGCATTTATGAAATTATTGCATGCCTCAGATGTTGATGGGTTATTACCATGGTTATTAACCCTTCATTTTTTTTTTTTTGTTCTTCATTTCAGTGGTGATGTTAGGATGATCAACACCCATAGTCAATGTATAGGCAAGTCTGCTTGATCAGTTAATACAGGTTGTTTAGGAGGAACTTGCCTTGATCATATAATTTATTTTCCTCTACTGGATTTACCTTTTAAAGATTGTCGGATAATGTTCAGTGAGAGAGTAAGCAGTGTCTGTCTGTATATCTTTGTTTTCAATCACGCAGGAAGGACAGACAGCATGCAAGATCGCTTCCTCCTTAAATTGTCAGCTCAAAACTTTTTTTTTTTTTTGTGTGGCTAGCCATGCTTAAAACCCTTCCTCGAATTTTTTCTGCACAACCTCAGAGTCAGCAGACATGCTGCTCACATCTCTGAGGCATTTTTAGTCTCACCAGTGATCCATTTGTTTCCTTTTGGCTCTCCCACTGATTCATATGCTTCCTAAAATAGAGCCCACTATCTTTGTTCTGTTGTGACAAATTACAAAAGAATCAGCAACATCAGTTTTGCACCAAGTAATATGAATCAAAGCATATGCTTAGATGTACTTGGATTTCAACTGTAAGATTTCATCTAATTGTAAATTACCATTATTTTGAAACACTTCTTAGTTTTTTCAGGGTACAAAGCCACACACCATAATTCTGCATTGTTATTCTTTTCAGCCATGGATGCTTCTTACAAATACTGAGCCAAATGTTCCTCACCATAACTCAGACCATCCTGATTAAAAAAAAAGGCCAAATGCTTCTGAGAGAAGAACAAATAATGTCTATTGCAATGGAGGCTGATAAAAAAGACATGACCTTTCCTGCACCCAGGTCTCAGGCACTGCATTTGTAACAAAGTAGTCAATACTTCACAGTGTCCTTAGCTTGCACATTCCAGCCCCATTTTACCATGGGATATATTCAAATATATATGTGTATCTTTGTGTATTTCATAATTCATTTATGTAGCTCACAAACATGAACACCAGCATTTTGTGCCAGCTGAGTGTGGCTGAATGAATGAATGGTGTGGGCGATCTTGTCTGTGGGGTTGAGCATCTCACAGGAGCCAGGTGCGAGCATCATCCTTGCATACTGAATCTCTGCAGCTCAGGATCTGGTATTACATCTATTTTTTCAGATAGCATTTCAAGCTGGTCTGGAGCAATAATGAATTTATGACGTCTCAGTCTCTGCAAGATTTGTGCTAATGAAATCTTCAGGCATGGAACAGATTGTCCCTTCCACATGCCCTTCCAGTTTGGAAAAGTTAGCGTTCACAGAAAGGTTTAGCTTCCCTACATCATAATAGAACTCCCCAGATGACAGCAAAGGTTTTAGTAAAACTTGCTAGCAAGGTCATGTTGTCCAGCCATAACAGCAAGAGACCTGTAGCTCCAGATTTAGATGTTAACCTGTTGCGTGGCTTTGGGCAGACTACGTAACTCTGTCTGAGTTCCTCGTACCTAGGATGTGGTCAGGCAGCCAGGCACTCCATTGGGATGATGCAAGAGAGGTGTTTAGCACCTAAAAGCACTTAACCCTTTTGACTCTAGGCTGCCTAAGAACTTTTCAAATGGCTGTAAGTTGATGGAAAGGTTTTTGGGTAAGGTGAGGCAGAGCTGCTCCTGGGATATTCTTCCAGATGATAATTTAGCAGATGTGAAGTCCAAAACATAGAGAAAGTAAGTTAGTATGCTTCAGTGCTTAAACAAATACAACAAAACAGCACTTTCTTGGCCATGAATGACAGTATGACAGAATGTGACAACTTGAGAATGATGTCCTCCTAGCATCTGGTATTTCCCAGGGCTCAGCCCCAAAAGTTGGTGTGCTATGAACCATTCATCTCACCTGTGTCAGTGCTTCCAAGGCATGTTACCCAATGTATTTTAAAGATACAACTTTCACCCTGCTGCAGTAAAAGTGCTGAAGTATAAGAAATAGTTTTTTATTAAAAAATTTCTGGCCTTACAGTGTCTTCCAGGGTTTTTGGAAAAACACAAGTGGTTGTGACAGAGTTTGGAATGTATTATGAGAAAACAGGCAGTGTAAGAGAACAGATAAATAAAAGACTCTGAAGTTGAAAGAACCCTTTTTCTCTGTGCCTGAATTTTGGACATAATATCACTCAAATATCAGTGTTTGAGTTATTAAAATGGTGTAATGAGATGTAATGGCCAGGGCTGCAAGGACAGTAAACATAACTGCACTATTATCAGGACAAGCTGAACTTCCAATGGTGCAACAGGTCAAACAGCTATAATCATAACATCGTACCTGGAACAGTGTAAGTGGAGGGGCCACATCCAGGCTGCCCATGAACATAATGTACCTGGGCTCTGGGACTATAATTAGAGCAAAGCTGAGGGTTTATAGATCCCAGGCATGAGGCAGCATGATAAAATTTAAAAAAAATTTGAAAGTAAGATGGAAGAAATATAAGCTTAGCATTCAACTAAGCAATTTCACACCAGTTAACTACATAGTTGGATTGTTAGTGAAAAATTAAGAGGCTATTTAAGAACAGGAAATCCAATATTTTATGTCTGATCAAGACGAATCCACAGCAAAAAACAGACTGAGAAGCAAATTAGTAGGGAGCAGCCCTGAAAGAATATTCTGGATGTTGCATACTCTTTCAAAAAAAAGCAAACTTCATACTGAGAGGTACAAATATAGAGGCAGTAAAATAAATGAAGTGATTCTTCCACTTTCCTTAGTATTGGCAAAGATCAGTGAGAATTCAGCAAACCTGGCTTGGGCCACCATGCTTGGGAGAGATAAAACAGTCATCAAGCTACAGAGGAGAGTAATGTGTATGATCAGAGCTCTAGAAAAACACAAATTACATGGGAAGACTGGACAAACAGGGGTGTTTGCTCTAGTGAAGAGAAACCTAACAGAAATATGAGAACAGTCTTCAAAAATAAAGATATTGCAGATTAATAAGACATTCCATTGCTGCAGAAATAGGCTTTGGTTAGACATTAGGAAAACTTTCTAAAAATAAGGCTAGTGATGCATTAGGCAAGATCGCCTGGGGATTGTAAATCTTTTTAAGAGAGATCAGATAAAACTTAGTAATGACAGAGATAAAATTTATCTGTCTGTAAAGAGTGGGATGGTATAGATAACTTCTTGAGATACCTTTTCATCTCTATTTTCTACATCCATCCACAAGATGAGTGTTTGTTTTTTTTCAGTCTTGCTTGTTTATTCATGCTAGTCGCTTGCTTCTTCATCTTAGAAATGGAAATCCCATTATTCAGTCCCAGTCAGGCCTGAGTTCAGGTTTTTCTTGTACTCTGTAGCAACACAATGTGACTGTTCAAGGTGCAAAGACATAAAGTCAAAATTTAAAACTGTGTTAAATTAATAACTATAAGCAAACAATCATACCAGACTTATCACTGGCTTCAAATCAAAAGAGTTCATGGAAACAAGTCCTAAGTCATGAGTCTTGGGTAATTCACATGGTCCCTTTGACGCTTCAAAGAGATTGTGATGCTTGGATGAGATGTGCAATTTTACTGGGACAGGCAAGATGGAGTCAGGAACAAACCATTTGGGTCCACTCTGCAAAGCAGCTGTTCCCACTCTTTCCACATGGAAGCAGGAGATCTGCCATGGTTTCACTGTGCTGCCAGCACCATTGACAATTTTATACATATCCACATCCACTGCCAGCAACATGGAGTCCCTCCCACACAAGGAGGTGGCAGGTGGATTTCAAGTCTTCCAAGAGTGCTCCCACTGAATTACTGGGGCCTTCAGCAGGAAGACTTGAGATGAGCTCAGCATTGCAGGCCTGTTTTTGCTGCCATGGATGCTTTTGGTGGTTTTCTCGTCCAGTGCTCCTACAGCAGTGTAATCAAAGCATTGAACAGCTAAACCTTCTGCCTATATTCCGGAAGATTTGGTCAACATTTCACTATGTTTCTGTCTTAATGTAATTTTTGTTACTACTGAGAGAATTTTACTTTAGCATCAAATTATTTAAACTCCATTACAGTGATCCTTGTTGTGACATGTTAAAGCACTTACCTCCTGAGCAAGTACCTTACAAAAAGGATAATGTGCATCTATCTATTATGATTAATATTATTTTGCTAAATATGGAGGGCACTTTGGCTGCCCTCACCCTAGGTTGCTACAGCAATACACATCTGCAAGGAGTCATTCTTCTAATTGTGCCAATTAGGCTTATATAAGGGTGTTTCAGTGATCCAAATGCTGTGGAAAGCACAGTCTGAGGTCTGGCTGAGACAAACCTCATGCTCCAAATGCTAGCAAAATTATTTTAAACTTCCTTCTGGTGTAACTGTATTAGTCACAGTGAGCAAGAAGCAGTGCAGTTCCTCTCTGAGCTGGGCAGGTTTGTTTTACTCTCTGAGGGAAAGAAGCACAACAGGAGACTTCTGAAATGCACCTCTGAAACAGAAGAAAGGGAGCTTGCATTTTGTAGGCATTTTGCAAATATTATTTTGCTATCAAAGAAAGGAAATGAGAATGCAAACCCAGCATGTAAAGGGTTAATGAGATTAATGATTAATACTTCACATCTAAATGGTGCCAGATTAATGACTAATACTTTACAGATATCCATAACTTTCTGAAGAAAGCCAGCTTGTGAAATACTTAGAGGTGCCCAGGTTGGTACCAGTGAAAGTGCAGAAACTGTCTGATTGACACCATTGACTGGAGCAATGCGAAAGCTGTGGGGCCATGTGGAAACTTTGCAGGCAACAGCAGAGTCTTTCTCATGCAAGCAAACTGCTATTTTCCACACAATAAAATTAGGAAATTTGTAATAACTAGCCACTTATTTTATTAGCTTTATCCTCCAAGGGTGTTTATGCAACCCAGATCATTATGTTTGAATAAGAAACACTTTGTGAAAACCTGGACTACTTGAGATGGTTGTCATTAAAACATTAGCAAAAGACACTGATTTGTTGTTACATGACATTATAACACCACACTTGACATGTTTTGCCCATGTTGTGACTCATCATAGGGGTTTCCTTGAGACTGGCTATTGGAACACTATCCAATTGTAATAATTGCTGTCTGAAACCTCCCAAAACAAAGAAAATGGTATCTTTAAAGTGAGACAATGTCTGATTACAGGCTGTGATGGTCATAACATAACTGTCCAAACATAACAGTACAATTGTTCAAATATGTAATTATGTTAATCCAAAAGAAATTTGAAAGTTTCAAAAATCAAGACGCTGACTCTTTCTGATCCTCATCTTGTGCTGCAATGGACTTACTGGTCAGGATGGAATATTACTTATTGCGTAGAATATGGAGATACAATCTTTGCATACAATGTTTTCAGATTTTACAGTCACATAATCATAGATCAGCTTGGGTTGGAATGGACCTTAAACATTATCTAGTTCCACCCCCCTGCGATGGGCAGGAACAACTTTCTGTAGGAAATATAATAACATCAGCGTGAATAAAAGTTTATTCCCTCTTTGTCTTTCATGCAGTTTCTGGAGGCAACAAAGTAACTCACAAATGCATATTTGTATAAAATGGACCTTGAAATGTCTTTATGTTAAAAGGTGATAGTAACTTATAAAGGGTAAAAGAGGACGAAAGGACCCCTTACACTCATAGATGCCAAATCCCAATGCTACCTACATTTAAGAACTTCCTAACTCTAGACTAAAGTATGAATCACCACGTTGGAGCAATTTATTTTACCCTTGCAACAGGCTGCCTAGTGCTGCAGCCTTTGGTCAGGAATTAGATTGTGGAGCTGAATGTGAAATGACACCACCAAAATGCACCGGGCTTCCCTTTGTCAAAGAGGGGGTGGGGAGGAGGTAACATGGTGTAAGAAAGCAACCAGAGAGGTTCCCCAGCTTAGCATTTCCAGAGCCACACTGACCTACATTGACCTGCCTCCCAGATCCAAAACTTTGCCATGCTGGTACTGAAAGGATGGTTTTCAGTCGTCAATCTTCCAACTTAAAGCTCCTTTCTCCTTAAGATTCTCAATAATTGTTCTGCTTCAGCAACCAGAGAATCACCATAAATCACCCTTTTACAGTACTCTTTCCCCTTCTGTGCTCTCTCAGGGTGTTTAGTCATTGATCTTGTCTGCCCTGCAACTCTTTTCACTACTTCAGCTGCATTTAATTAGCATAAACATTTATAATGCTCAGAACCAGAGTGTTTGTGGTTTTGAAAGGAGTTGATTTCTAAAAGGTGTTTTAGAAATGCTTTGAGATTCCACATCGCCAGAAAAATGTGGGGAAGTGAAAAGCAGGGCAGTAGCTAGGCATCTCATTCTTTCCAGCAAATGCTGTACTCTGCTAGTTATTATGGTTGGCTGATAAGGAACACTTTTGAGGGTGATTGTTTCTACTTACCACTGCAAATTTCAGTATCAAAATTCCCATGTATGCTTGTGCCCTGAAGCCCTCTGCAGAAGATCCTCCTGGCTTCTGCCCAAGTGTGTCCCCTCTCTTAGGCCCCCTGGGTCTCACAAATTACTTTGTCCAAGCAGAGCTGGGAGGGATTCTCTTTGAGGAGTAAGAACACCATCTGTAAGAATGCTCGTGTGGATGGTTGAAAGAGTAGGATTCCACTGTGAGGTGGAGCAGAATAACGTGACAGGGTGGAAGCATTCTGTGTGACCTCTGAGGAACCAGGCTGAGTTTCAGAAGGGGACATAGTTACCTGAGATACAGACTAGGCAGAAAGCAGTTTGACTGGATGGTCAGACCCAGGTTGTTGATCTAAGGAGCTGGAAGTGCCCAAATTTTGTCAGAAAAAATACTTAAGACACCCAAGCTCCTGCTTCTGCATGTGGCATTATCTCAGTACAGTTGGCTGCCACAGGACCTCTGGCACATCAGCATCCCTTACACACCTCAGGAACCAACCCCAGGAAACTTCATATTCCCTCGGCAACCATTTTAAAATGAATACAAATAGAACAAATTATGCACAGTCTCAAGAGCCTAGGCAGGTGTCCCTACATTTTATTCTGCAGTACTGTCCCTACAATTGTTCCTTATTGGCTGCATGGTATAAAATTATCAGATCATTTAACAGTATTTTAGTTGGGTTGGCAACCCTGCACCCTCGCACAATGGGTTTCAAAAAGAAACTTTTTTCAAAAAGAAGCTTGCAGGATTTGGGGCAGTCTCCTGCTAAGAAGCTGACTCTACAGCCTCTTCTCACTGGAATTGCTGACACCCACCATGAGGGTCCAGGATGTAGGAAGAAGAGAGAAGGAGAGGTTAGTTTCATATCATAAGCAGGGAAGGAGACTGCCACTGGGACACAGAGAGCAAATGACAAGATGCAATGAATCTGTCTGTGCCCTGGTAGCTCTACAAGTTTTGAACATGTTGCTGCCAGTCATTGGTTACAGGTGAGCTTCCCAAAGCCTTGTCTCATGCCTGGCAACTGGCACACTGCCTGGTCTGCAACATCCTAGGAGTGTCTGTTCTGCACAGAAGGTTTTCTCTGAGCCCTTTTACAAGCTGTTACAAGGGCCTTGGAGGCAGCAAGGGTGCATGGGTTGCTGTAGCGCTGCCAGCAAACCTGTAATGTTTTGCCCAGCTGCCTGGCAGCACACCCAACCCTGCAAGAATTTGGAGCCTGGTTAAAGTTCTTGGACAGGTCAGGGGTTAGGCTGAACTGACCATAATAAAAAGGGATCCCCTCAGGCCACTATTTTTTTAAATAGCAGAAGACATCCAAAGTTTCTGGCTTGTGTTTGGTGGAATGTATCCAAATGCCAAAACATGCAGTCATCTTGGACTCTGCCAGGGTAACCAGTTTATGAATTATCCTTGCTGCCTGACAATGCTCGGGCAGATCAGGTGAGGGATCGTTCATAGCTCTTGCAGACACAGACCCCATATGACAAACAGCCAAAGGAATGTGGGTCCTAATTCTGTCTCTTCTTTTGGTAAAATGGCATTAGGTGAATTCTCTTGCAGGTCACTCCTGATGCCAAGTTCTACCCTTTACCTCATTCTAACATGCCCCAGCATGCCTGCACAGGGAGCACAAGGCAGAGGAAGAACAGTAGAAGAGGGAGCTGTCTGTATCCAACCACAGCAAATGCTGCTGATCTCATGTCTTCTGTCTCAGTTAGCAAAGCTGGACACAGATCTGGGGATCTTTCCCAAATGGGACAGCCCTCATACCACCCTGTATCCCCATTAATATGCAGTGGTGATGTGCCCTGTGCACTGAAAAGGCCCTTAGATGTGAACACTAAAGATGCAAGTCAGTTAAGATGACCTAGCCCAGGACCACGAAGTGTAGGCCTCTCTCAGAGGTGACCACTGCAGATAGTACATGTATTGCCACAGGAACTCAGTGACAGGACTTCAGAAGCCCAGCTGCCAACTCTGTGCTTTACTTACTCAACAATGGTCCCTCCCGTATGCTCCTAAAATAGAAAACACAGGGAAGTGGGGAGACCTCAGTAGAACATGATAAGGTTCTGGAACAAGTTGCTCTCTCTACTGTTGTTGCCTCTTGCCCAAATGCCTAAGGCCTCTCTCACCATACTGTATCTGCTATCACTTCCTTCCAGGCTTGTCAGGGACAAGTCCTAGTGATGCAGTTTCTCATTACTCATCTTCCCTCCTTCTGTATGCTAGTCTGGTTTGTAGGGGTCCAAGCAAAAAGATGTAAACAAAAGCAGCGTACACAACAAATACACCTACCTTCAACACAGCAGACACAACATTTAGGTCAATTTAGGTTTTAATGAAGAAACACTCACTTGGTGAATTCCACTGAAATAATTGTTGTATTTCATCTTGACTTCATCTGCTTGCTCCAAACAAGTTTGCACACCCTCAGCTTCCTCTCTTTCTCATCTCCCTCCCAACAGCTTCACAAGAATTTCAAAGAAAAGGTTGGCAACTTGTTGAAAGAACACAAAGACCCTGTCCTTGCTAGGCAGAGAGAAAGTGCTGGTACCTGTCTGTCAAGAACTTGTGGCTTTTCAGTTTGCATATTTCTTGCTAACACTGTTTATCCAGGTAGCACAGATGGCGCATATCATTTGGAAAGCTTACCTCTAAGCTTTTTACAAGAAGGATGATAACAGGTGCAAGATAAGGGATACAGACAAAACCAGGATTTCATTATAAATACATTTGCATCCAAAACAGCAGTAGAAGGACTTGGCTTTATCTTTAAAGCACACACTTTGTGAATTCCATTCAAATATTCACTGTATTTGCATTTGATACTGTGCACACATTTGTAACTGTGTCATACCAGACAACCACATGGAACCAAACTGTGTCTGTGTGGCTTTACACTCCTGTGCAAGGGTGGCCAAGTAAGTAATCTCTTCTCATGGCAGTATGGAAGATTTACGATGGGTGCTGAAAAACTATGGACAAAATTCCGAGGAGAGTACATTGTCCCCCAGAGAGCAGGATTTTTGAAGGAACTTGCTAAGATTGATAGCAAAGGCTTCTTAAGTCTGAAGGTCTTATTTTGATCCCAAAGTTGAAGCTGGGCCGTTACGATGCACTGAACACTTGAAAACTTGGCCCCAACTTCCGCACCTGCGTGTTTGTGTTCAAAGAATGTGGCACAGCTGTGGAGAAGTTTCTGATCAGAAACAGTCAGTAACCTCCAGCAGGGAGAGGGACTAAGTTGATCAGCTGAAGCTATTCCTTATTCTGAACTACTCTCTGTAGAAGTCGTATTTTAATCTGCTGTCTGAAAAGAGATGAGAGTAACCTAACAAAAGATAGGTATCAAAAAGTTGCATGAACTGTTTCGCTCACAAGTCTGCATGAAGTCTGAATCAGAAGTAATGAGAAGTTAGCAATATCTGGCCTTTACTTGATGGTGTATGTAAAGCATGTTGATAGATCCATCCGTTTGGGAGTATACCTGAATCCCTGGTAAAACCCCAGGAGGCTTGGGATATCAGATGAGCAGCCATTCCTATTGAGTGCAGTGGTGTATGCCCATGGTTGGCAAAGGTGCCAGTGGATAAGGAAAAAATTGCTGCTTCCTTCCCCTCTGCAGGACAGTTGCTCCAGCCCAGTCCCGCAGCACAAAGCCAAGGAAGTTTGCAGTGGTTCTCTCTCTGTAAATCACTGAGACCTTTGTCTCCCATGGCTTTTAGCACACCGCCTTGTACAACCTCATTTGTGCTTGAAACTGGGAAGTGAAAGAGCACAATAATAACAATAAATAAACAAAGGCTTACCAGCAATTTATCTACTGAGAAACATACAAAAAATAAAAAATGCAGCAGCAAACAAAGATAGAACCCCTTCACTACAATGTCCTTTGGGAAAGCTTTTTATCAACTTCATAATTAAAGACTGAGATGTTTAAAGCATGAAAAAATGGGAAAAATGTAATTTGAAGCAGCCCAGTATTTATTAGCGCACACACTAATGTATTATTGTTTGGCCAGGACTAAAATGAGTGCCATTAAACTAATTTTCTCAGTGTTCTCCTTAAACAAAGATTTTTACTTTGGTAGTTCAGGTAAAAATAACTGCATACGCCTGTTTACTGTGGTATGGAACTCAACAGGAAACACTATTGTTAGTACACATGGATTTTTCCTTAATTCTGATATTGGAATTAATCCAGGATTATTCAAAAAAGGAAAATGAGAGAGAGGGAGGCCTTGGCCATGTGAGTGTAGAGAACAGACCTGCCAGATCCCTGTTTGTACTTCTGCTCTTGTTGCTGGAGATCACTAGAGATTCTAGTGATTGTCCCTCATACCCCAGTTAACACCCCAGCTTCCAGTCACTGGATATTCTGCGAGAGATCTCTCTCTTCCCTGCTCTGTTCTCCTCTACATGAAGACTTTTGTGTCTACAAGAGTATATGTAGACTTCCTAAACTTCAGCCTCAGTTTCACCAATGGGATGGCTCTTTTTCTCACTTCTTTCTCGACAAATTACATTTGGATGTGCTTATATGAAGGGTGGGCTATAATTGACCAGTATTTCCTTGACACAGAACTTGGGTTTTTTCCAGAAATGCCAGGTTAGAGTAATAACTGAACTGTCTCTGCCTAAACCAGCCATTGCTGTCACTAGCACTGTTGCCCAAAGATTTCAGAGTTTTGTCTGAGGAGTCAGGGGAACAAAATATTCAGTAAGAAATACACATCAAAGAGGTGTCACCTTTCAGCTTCTGAGAGAAATATTGAAAAAGGTGATGGAACATGCTTTTTAACACAGTGAGATAAGGAAAAATAAGTTTGTGGCTGACTCTTACAAAGCTTCAGTTTTCACATACAGTGTTAAAAACTTGTGAAAACATTAAACCATTACTCCCACTGAGCTGGAGGCACAAAAAGCTAACTTTCTAGAATCTATACAGTCTCGATAGAGTTTTCAATAATTACACATGACACTTGGAATATTTGTTTAAAGAAAAATTAAGTGCTTTAATAAGAACAGTAAAGGTACAGAACAATAAGAAACAAATGTCAGCACACTGAGAACAAGGTCAGGATTAATATTTTATATAAACAATCCGTTTATTCTTTTCTTACTATGAGTTTAAATCAGTTTACCACACTTTTTGTTCAGTGACTTAAAGAAATGTTAGTATTTTATAAGATTTATTTATAATACCCTTGAGGTTTAGAGTATGTTTATGTAACCCTTCTGCCAGGAATTGGCAGCAGCTGAAAGAGCTGGATTCGTTTATCTAGGGGTTCTCCCTGAAAACTTAAACAACAGCAGTTTCAGCCTCCACCCAAAGCTAAATGACCTTCTTTGGGTGCCCTGACAAACAATAAATCCTGCTCAAGGCATATCAAGGGTTTAAAACAAGGTTCAGGCTTTCAAGACAGAGAGAACTTTAGACATGAGAAAAAGGGAAGAAGAAAGGCTTGGAGTAAAGCCACGAGGGCCACTAATCAATAAAATAAATAATGTTTAAGTGTGATCCCTAACCTCCTTCTCCTCCTTGTCTCTAACACAAAATAAAGGTTTGCTCCCATTTCCAAGTAGATGCCTTGTCTCTTGAATATCACTGCTCCCTCAGAACTTTCCCCGTATTTGCTGCATGGCTTCAGTTTGGAGCTAAGCTAAAGAATGTAGGTATTACTGCCCACAACCCAGGAGAGCCTACCCTCTTGCCAGCCCACAGCCCCTTGCTCAGCTGCCCAAGCAGTGAACTAATTCAAGACACCAAACTGGCAGAAGAGGAACTCATGAAATACAAAAGTGAGCGGTGGATGGGTCTCTGCTGATTTAACTCCCTGTACTATAAAATGAAGATCAAAGTTGGCACTAAGGAAGTGGATGGCACAGGTGGGGACAGAAAGAAGAGCCAAATTGCTGTTGTGGCCCTTCTCACAAGAGACAGGTTAGGCTAGTTACTAACAGTTTGGGCTGGTGTAGTTTTAAGATGAAACTGCTTTTAAGCATAGTGGCATTTTTGTATGAATCTGCTGTCTTATCCTCATACAGACCAAATTTTGAGGAACCTGTTCTGTCCATGACCATGTAGCTAACAGAGCCATTCTGTCTCTAGATAAAGTTCAGCCAGCCTTCGCAGTGAGGAATCCCTCTACCAGCTAAAAGGAGGAAATGGGGCTTCTGCTGCAAACCTTAAAAACAATTTACCAAGGATGGAACCCTGGGGCTAGTTTTTCTGCCTAGGCAAAACTGCTCTGCCTTTCTCCCTCACACAGCACACCAGCCTGAGGGTTTTCCTGGTACCGCTCCTATGCCACACTGCCCAAAACAGGGAGGCTTTTACAATTCCTTCCTCGAGTAGCTTCCTTGAGTTTTTGGGCAGCAGGTTTAAAAACTTAATCACAGAATCAATTAGGTTGGAAAAGACCTCTGAGATCATTGAGTCCAATCTGACCAAACACTACATCAACTAGATTAAGGCACTAAGTGCTATGTCTAGCCTTTCCTTAAATATCTGCATGGACAGTGACCCCAACACTTCTCTGGGCATCCCATTCCAATGTCTAACCACCCCTTCTGTGAAGAAATCCTTTCTAATGTCCAACCTAAACCTCCTCTGTCACAGCTTATGCCAATTTCCCCTTGTGTCACCTGTTACTTGGGAGGCCAACCCCCACCTGGCTACAACCTTCTCCACTTGAATACAGCATTAAGGTCCCCACTGAGCTTCATTTTCTCCGGGCTAAACACCTTCAGTTCCCTCACCTGCTCTTCACCAGACTTGTGCTCCAGACCTTTCACCTTCTCTGGACACGCTCCAGCACCTCATCAGTATCTTTCCTGCAGTGAGGGGCCCATAACCGGACACAGCGCTTGAGGTGTGTAGGCTCACCAGCGCCGAATACTCTCACTGCCCCGGTCCTGCCGGCCACACCACTGCTTGATACAGACCAGGATACCGCTGGCATTCTTGGCCACCCGGACACGAGCTGGCTCATGTTCTGCCAGCTGCCGACCATCGCCCCGAGGTCCTTTTCCGCTGGGCCGCTTCCCGGGCGCGGTGCGGAGGAGCGGAGAGCTCGGCCCCGGGAGGCGCTGGAGGCACCCCGGGCCGCGCGCCCTCAGCGTCCCGGCCGCGGGCGCCCCCTGCCGGCGGCTCGTGCGCGGGGCGGGGCGGGGCGGCGGAGCCGTCCGTGGCCATGGCGGGCAGCATGGCGGGCTCCGTGGCGGGGGCGGCGCTGCGGCGAGCCAGGGTCGGACACCGCCTGGCGCGGCCGCCGGCGCTCGGCGGGAGGGCGGCGGCGGCGGGCTGGAGCGGCCCGGCGGCCGGAGGAGCGGTGCAGTACTGCGCCGAGCTGGTGCGGTGAGTGCCCGCCGCGGGGGACTGCGGGCGCCGGGGTGCGCGCTCCGCATTGCGGGGCGGCGAGTCCGGCACCGGGAAAGTTCGGCAGCGCTTCCCACCCGATGGGAACGCTGAGGAGTTCCCGGAGAGGGTGACTGGGATTGCCCAGGCCGCCCTCGGGCTCTCCTGGGCCCGAAAGCAGCCCGTGTGGGCCGGCGGGACCACGCCGCGTCGGGAGCATGGAAACCAGGCGCGTGTTTAGGCCGCGTGGATGATTCAGCCTGCATAGAGAATCGGTGATTAGTTTGTGTTGGAAGATACCCAGTCCAACCCCCCCGCCCAGGCAGGGTCACCTAGAGCAGGTTGCACAGGAAGCTGTCCAGGTGGGTGTTGAATGTGTCCAGAGGGACACTCCACGACCTTCCCGGGCGGCCTCTCCCGGCAGTACCCTCCCTCTCCTCCCGCCCCTTCATGGCTGCATTTCTTCGGAAGTGTCGAGCCTTTCTGTTTCCTTGTATCAGCGTTCTGGAGAGCAAAATCACCGATCTGGATGTTTAGAAACATGGGGTGTTTTCAGTTCTTGGCTACTGAGAATTAGCCATGCTTCCTGAGTGCTCCTTGGAAAAACGAGCTAAAGCAGAGGGCATCTGACAGCTGGAGCAGCTTCTATCTTAAACGCAAGAGGAAGGTTATGTTTCCAAAATATCTTCTTTTTCTTTTTTGCTTTTTTTGTCAAACTCAAAATGCTCCCAAGAGGAGCACGAGTGCAGTCAGACACTTCCAGGTCTGGCTACTTTTCCTTTTTGGATTCTGGGCCATAATCAATGTGTAGGGCCCCTTGGCTGCTTTGGAGCTCCCAGGAATTTGGTTCTTTGTAAAGTAAGATGTTAAACAAGTCTTCTAGTAAAGACCTGGGTAATTCCCTTTGTATACAACAGTATTTGAACAATACTGTTGTTCCAGATGACTGACAAAAGCTGGGAGAAGGGTTCCATGTGTGTATAGAAGGAGTGGAACAGGATTATCTTCTCCAAACTGGTGCTTGTAAAAGACAGAAAGGTATGTGTGGTCTGCAGTAACGTCTGAGGTAGGAAAACTAAGGGAAAGAAGTGGGGCAATCTTAAATGTTCACCAAGTGATCACCAAGAAGCTGACCTGTACAGATGCACCAGAATGCACAGTCACATTGCACTTTTCATGATTTTCAGAATACAGCTTCCTTTTCCTAGTTATTCTACCCAGGATTTGTTTCTCTGATACTCAGGAGACCGGAGGCTGTGTGTACAGCCAATATACAGGTGAAGTTAACATCTGCAAGTGAAATGTTTCTGGTAACAAGCAGCTATGAACAAAGTAGTTAGGTTCCAATGAGATGGTTGAATTAGCTTTTTTTTAATACGTATTTTTGTTAAATTATAAAAGGACTAATTAGAAAAATAGTCAAGCATTCAAAATAATAAAATGAAAGGTGGTTATGCTTTTGGCATAATTTGGTTGAAGCTGCTGTTCCCAGTAGCTCACATATTGTGTGGAAATAATAATTATAAAAAATAAGTCAAAGGAATTATTATTCAACAGAAATAAAACACTCGAGGTTATACAAGTGTCAGCAACTCCCTAGTTCTGAATTTGAGTCTCTAACACATTAGGAAGTATAACTGCTTTAATAATGTATACTGGTTTTTGCACTGTGGAAGATGCCCTTTCTCTTGAATCTTCCTTTTTCTGTTAAACAGCTAAATTCACTTCAAGTTATTTGACTAAAAATATGTTTCCCTTATGGGTATGTTTTATGTCTCTTACTGTCTATGATGTCTGCTCTCAAAAACAAGCTTGTGGATTGATGGCTTTATTATGAATTCATTATAGGGAAAGTCCAGTTATGGCCGTTACTAATTTTTCTTCTGTCTGTGGGCTCATATGTAAGTTTATATTTATTTGAAAACTATGAAAACACTCAATACTTGACTTAAGGTCATTCCCTCCTTTCTCCGTTCCTTACACTGATACATGAAAAGGGTTGGGATGGAATGTGATTTATAGCAATATCAGTTTTATTTTACTAAGGATTAATGGATTTGCTGCACTAAATTTTTAAGTTTGGAATAATTGAAAAAAACCAAAACCAAAACCCCACCATGTCAGCACCATTACCACAGGGAAGACAATTTTCTGTGCTGTGTTACTGTGTACTTTGTGTAAGGTATTTCTTTGTTTCCTTTTGGAAAGTGGAGGTGGTTCTGTGTTGTTTGAGAGATTGGAGCTGGGAAAATGTGGCTGTAAACCATGCAGCTGTGTCTAGGGTGAGCAATACTGGGTATTTCTACAATTAATCTTGAAAAAATATTAGGTTTTGAACTGATAATACTTTTTAGAAAGTATCTTAACTGTAGGAGGTCTAATGCATCTGTTCTGTAATATGAAGTTATTCTTTAAAGCCTACTACAACTCAAAGATGTAATTGTTTTGGTTGATATTTTCTGGATTTGCATCAAACTCTAAAAGAGTTTGACAACAGTTGCAGAAACTAAGCATTTGCCAGTTTTCAGCTGCTGGGTGTTGTAAAGTTAAGCATCTCTGTTAAGCTTCATTTCCTTTTTGTTTGATGGTAAAAGTAGCAACCCTGATAACCCTTGTGTTTAGTTTGGCTTTCTATTTTAAGGTCATATTCAAAAGAAATATGAGCACATGCAAGAACAGCAAACTTAATGAAAATGAGTACATGTGTTTTCCGTGACAACCTGCTTCTCCTCCAGTCTCCAGGCCAAACTTGGGAGTTCGTCTTGTTCTAAGTAAGAGTCAGGTTTCAGGCTTATCAGAAAGTACACAAAAATGTTGTTCAAAACAAGCAGCTTAACTTTTCAGAGGTGGTCTTTTTGTTAGCTGGAGCGATTTTCTAGTTTATGATTCTGAGCACTGTGTTTTTAATTTGGTGGCACACCCACGTGGCCAGACAAAGACACAGCACTCCGGGTTGGCAGCGAGTTACCTGCATCAAAACTGCCAACTACCGGAGGTTTTGTGCTTTGAATGTAGTTGCCAGTAAACAAAAACATAATGGTTAAGCAAGCACTCTTCTGCCAAGCTCCAAAGCAGCAGTCTTTTAAAGAAATGTGGTTTCGTGTTTGGAACAGAAATCTGCAAGCGGGACAGTCTGGATTCTCTTTGCAGTTCTGTCAGAGCCTTGCTTCATGGCTTTAGCTAGATATATTGAGATGTGGATTTCAGAGGTGCACTGAGAGTTCAGACAGCCTGCCCTCTATATTGGAGTCGGTCTTATTTTAAAACAAGCCTAAAAGCTGCTACTTTTGCAAAGTCAGAGTTTTGAGCTATAACTTTCTGCTACTCTTGCAGGAGTTCATACCTAATTGACTTAGAGATTTAAGTAACAAATGTGCATTTTGATTCTTTCATAGGAAACGTGACTATGAAGGGTTTCTGTGTTCTCTGCTGTTGCCTGCGGAATCCCGAACCTCTGCTTTTGCCTTGAGAGCCTTCAACGTGGAACTGGCTCAGGCAGGTATTAAAATACATTTGTGAACTCTGGAAGTTTAAAATAACAATTTTGATATTCTAAGTTAACACTTGTAAGTACTCTTTCTGTAGTAGGTGGTGTTTTGCCAGGATTAACTTTTATACTGTCAAGGTCAATGAATAAATAGTGCAGTACAAACCTCCAGTTTTGAATGACCCATGGAAAGTACCCAGCCTGCCGTATTATTTTGCTTATGTGTATAATTTTTATGACTCTTTTTCATTATGCATTTTAAAATTGAATTATAAGAGGCAGTGGTTCTTGATACTGTTACGCAGTTGCATCTAAATTCAGACCTCACATGCAGTTAATGGGTTAAGTGCAGCTAAATCCTAACTATAGAAGGTTGGTCAAACAATGGGATGCTATAATCAGGACCAAGTCTTTGTTGGCAGAAGCAAGGTGATGAAAAGGCTGCAGGAGGGAAGTTTGTTGTTAGAGAGTTGTGGGAGAAGAGTGGCTGCAGTCTCTCCCCTTTGCTAGGTGGCCAGAAACTGCCAGTGCAACCAGCAAAGTTGGCAGTGCTTGCCAGAAAGGAGTGATCCAGGAAATGAACTGGCCAGGCAAAACCCCTGGCCAGTTTCTGTAGGCTGTGCTTCTGGCAGCCCATGGTGTGCCCTCACACGCTGCTGTCACCACTGCTTTTTTTCCTTCAGGGAAGAAAGCTAAGGTGAGGGTTGCCCAGCACTTAATCTCTGTGGGGTTTACAATCGGGTTGTGGTGAAGATTTCGAATTTACTCTGTAGTGTTCCTAAGCTTTATGAGGAATAAATGTCAAGTCAGAACCGAGCTCTTTCCCTGCAGAGTTTGACTATGTCCTGTGTCTGTCTTTTCAGCATAGATAGACCAAGTGTCTTAAAAGACAGTGAATTTCACTCCAGATGTATCCTTTCCAGATTAAAGACTCCGTAACTCAGAAGACTACAGGTTTGATGCGGATGCAATTCTGGAGGGATGCTGTGGAGGACATATACGGTGATAACCCACCACATCAGCCCATTGCTACAGAACTGTGGAAGGTAAAATGCACCTTTCTTGTCCTAAATTTGCTTTAATATTACTTTGGGAAGTAATGTCAGTGTTTTGTGTGTGCTGTGCTGCATCTGTTTTAACCAACATTTTGTGTTTCCAGCACAAATCCAGAGCAGAGCCCCATAAAAGTGCTGTGAAAAAAATTGACTCTATCCCAGCCAAAACCAGTACAGTATTCAGATATAAGTTAGATTCTGGGATGCCAATTGCAACCCTCTCCAGTAGCTAAGACTGTCAGTAGTACTCCTTTCTCACAAAACAGCAAATTGGTTTTGAAGGGGAAGAAGAATGGTCTTTGTATGGTTCCTCTAAAGGAAGACCAATATAATACAATCCAAACAGAGCTGCTTGCAAAAGAAGATAATGAAAAATAATTCAGAAACTATTTTTAGGAGCTCTGATGGCTCTGAGCACTGCAGAGCACTGTAGTGGACTAACAATTCAATGCGACTTGGTGATTTTTGCAGTCAAGATGGGATTTTATTTCCATATTTCAGGAAATACCCCAAGAGTGGCCTGTTTGAAGCCCATGACTTCACAAATGTCCAAGAATGTCATTGCAATTCTTAGAAAAAAGGATTTGGAAAGACACCTAAACTCACAAGTATTGCAGAGCTGTATATAGAATTAATGTGTCTTCACACATCATATTCTATGTATACTTCTTTGTTGCTATTGAGTTTATATGAAGGCAATGTGATTTTTCCAGAATAAGTTTAATTTATGATATTTAAATGTGTTCCTGAAGTTTTGTATATCCCAGAATACTTGCATTTGGGTTCCAAATTTTTATCTAGTAAAGTAGATAAATAGCGTTCCGTAGTATTTCTATTATTAGTAATAGCTCAGCTCTTGGTGACTTTAATATAAACTTACACGGCAACTCTATGATCTTACTTTTCTGTCTATTTTGAATGTATGAAAAGTGAGGCCTAATTCTCTGTTCATTTCTGTGCAAGAAGCCAATTTTTCAAACTTTGGAGAAGTGAGGACCCATCTGTTTGAATGAAGGTAACTTGAAATGAATGTAATGTGCAAATTGGGTAATTTAGCAGAGTTGAGTTTGGTCTTTTAAATCTTGACCTGTTCGTATTTCAAGGATTTCATTTACAAAATGATACTTGAGGTGAAAAAGTGAGACTGAAAGCTGACATACGTAGTTATAACTTAAAATTTGCCTTTTCATATACCAAGCACTGTCTCAAGCAGAATTTGTTGAATCAACAAGATCTGGTCTTGTCAAGCCTTGAAAAGTATTTATTAATATGGTGGATGTAAAGAAGAAGTTGAAAATGAGCTCTAAGGACTAAATTGTGAGAGAACTGCTCTGTAAATTTTGTTTATAGATGTTTTTGTGTGTGATTGTAGCCTTTCTGGCAAGGTGTTCTGAAAAATTCAAAGTGTGGAATTAAGACAATTGAAGGTAAGTTGATAGAATGAAGTGGCACAGGAAGGAAGTCAAAATAAGACAAGAACCAAAAGAAGAATGAATGAATGAATATGAGATGCTGTGAGATTTTTTTAAACAAACCCATACTATTAATTGTGTTGCTTTGTTAGCATTCTGCCTTTGCAGTACATATTGGTATGTTGTGCTGACATTTTCTTGAGAATTTACAGGGGAAATATTTTTATTGCTGGACTCTGGAGGAAAAACTGTTCTTTTTGGAAAGTGAACATAGTTATCTGCAAATATTTTGTGGGAATATATGACTCCAAGAATAAATTAATTTCAAAAAACGTTTTTAAAGAAATGCTTTTAGTTAGCTGGCTTGATGTCAGGTATTTCATTTTATGTATGGAGCAGCTTGTAGTAAATGCCAGTTGAAAATTTTTCTATTTGAAGAAGGTTCTCATTTGCCACTGACATGCTACTTTGATTTAACCCAGTGAATACAATTCTGGTATTAAATACCTAAAATGTATTTCAGCCTTCAGAATGCAGTACTATCATCACTTGGTATACATTAACATGGAGGTTTTATTTCATAATTTTCAGGCTGTCAAGAGGCATAACTTGACTAAAATGTGGTTCATGAAGATCATAGATGAAAGAGTAAGTGTTTACCCTTCAGAGTCTGATTCTAGCTTTAGTCATATTTAGGTTTTCTTTTCCTTTTTTCATATGTTTGTGTGTAAAACAAAAGCTTATGTAATTTTCTAGACAGCAGTATTTATTTTTAAAAATTATATTGCTACATTTTTTTAAATTCTTCCTTGATGCTACTCTTCATAGTTTCTGTTCTTTCTGCCAAAATGGCTAATAGAATTCTTTGTTTGTTTTTGCCTTAAATTGATGTAGTTTGTGAGTTCATGTGGATATAAAATCTCAAAAATTAAATGACTTATCTGAACCCTTCTGCCACACTTTCATGCTACTCCTTATCATGGCTGTGGAGTTTTTTCTAAGCAGTGGTGGAAACTGGAACGTTCAAATCACATGAAGTTTAAAATAGTCACCTTTCTTTTTTCCTGGGGAAAAACAGGATTAGGAGTATCACTGGTACAGTAAAGTTGCTACAAACTGACACAAGGACAAGAATGAAAAGCAGAGGGCAGGAATCTCCTAAGCTAATTTTGCTGCTAAAGTAATGTCTCTTGCAGCTGTAAATTGAGCAAATTGATGATTAGTTACTTACAGAGGGTCATTGCTACCTAAGACTTCAGACTTTCTAAATATTAAGTTTGTTTATTAGTCTTAAGAGTGGTATGTTTCAACCACAGAAACCCCTAGGACAGGAAGAATGCTGGAGGATGTTATAGTTTTGGTTGTATTGTATTGTTTGGGTGTATTATTTATTAGCGCCACTAAGTTGTTCAGAGGGCTGGAACACCTCTCCTGTGAATACAGGCTGAGAGATTTGGGGCTGTTGATTCTGGAGAGGAGAAGGCTCTGGGGAGACCTTAGAGCACCTTCCAGTACCTAAAAGGAGCTTACAAGAGCTGGAGAGAGACTTCTGATAAGGGCATGTAGTGATAGGACAAGGTGGAATGGCCTTGAGGTGAAGAAGAGTAGGTTTCCATTAGATCTGAGAAAGGAATTGTTTACTGTGGGGATGGTGAGGCATGGGAACAGGTTGCCCAAAGAGCTTGTAGGCTCTCTGTGAGGTGTCCAGAGGTTGGGTGGACCTCTGAGCAGCTTGGTCTGGTAGAAAGTTTCCAAGTCCATGGCAGGGAACTTGGAGCTAGATGATCTTTAAAGTCCTTTCCAACCCAAATGGCTCTATGATTTTATGTTTCTATGGTTTTTTTACATGACTTTAACACTTGTGTGTATTTCATACATTTATTTTATGTCTTTAAAAAATACATTCTTATTTATCTAATTTTCTCTCTGCTTCAGATGCAAATTAAATATTAAAATTGACAACCCTATAATGTAAGAATACCTTACGATGTTTCGTTTTGGCTGTTTCTCTTTTTTACAGAGAATTCTGATTTCATATTATTGCAGAAAGTTGTATTTGCTCCTATAAGCAGACTTGTCTGCAGTTGAGCAAGCAGTTAAGCTTGCTTTAAGCTTTAATTACTGCTTCTATCTGAATTTATACTCCCTCACTCTGTCTTTCAATTTTGTCCTTTTTTTTTTGTTTTTGGTAGTGCCTTGGGTTGACATGACTGTAGTAATAAGCCTGTACGAACAGCAGTTATGTTTGTGTTCTACTGAAGCTCCATGTTTATATTCCAGGAGAAGAATTTGGATGATAGGGCGTACCGTAACATCCAGGAACTTGAAACATATGCTGAGAACACTCAGAGTGCTCTCTTGTACCTCACCTTGGAAACACTGGGTAGGTGTTTTCCCCTTCCTAGGTTTTGCTGATGACTCATTAGTGCAAGTACAATATCTACTGATACTTCAAAAAGCCCTTTCTTTTTCCACTGGAGTTTAATTTCAGTAAAAGTTGTCCTGGTTAGAACTTCAGTTGGCTTTTGAATGCTGAGCCATAAATGTGGAATTGTACTGTAGCTGTCCTAGAACTCTGTGCTTTCTTTGGAAGCTGCTCAGCAGAGATCTCATTGAAGTGGAGTTTCCTACTGTTCTTTGTTGCTTTGTTTTCTCTGTTCTTGCTCCTCTTATAGAATGTGGTAAATTCAGCTCTTCACTGTATTTCGATTGTCCTACTTGTTAGAATACAAAGTGCTGTAAGTATCCTGCAGCTGTTGTTCTATATTGCAATGATGGACACTGATTATCTTGAAACAGCCAACTTTCCAATCTATAAACTTCCTTTGGTGATGTTGTAAATTTGGGTCTGAATCCTTTCCTCTTCCTAGAAGTAGGTTAGCTATCAATAACTGAAGGGCTAGAAAAAAATGCAGCAAAGATGATCCCTGTGATGAAGAGCTACTATCTGTGGCATGTCTAATGGAAGAACCACAGATTGGGAAAGAACTGTTCATTTGTAGTGAAGAAAAGGGTAATTTTCATTTAAGCATCTGTTGCATCATGGAAGTATTCCCAATATGAGCTTAGATGTAAAAAATGGTGAAAATTATTATAATTATTACTTAGTGTTCAGTATTGTAGTAGCAATATTTTCCTCTTGCTTACCAGACTAATCTGATGAAAGGCAAATAGTGATGTCAAAAGAGTTAAAAAATACAGGAAAAAGAGAAGTAAAAAGAGAGAGATGTGAGTACATTCTTCTTTGGAAGAATCAAGGAACTTATTTCTTAACATCTGATGTTTGCTTCCTTAGTAGGAAATAAGTGAAATGTTGCAAGCATCTTTCTGAACCTCTTATTCTTCAGAAATGGAGGAGTGAGAAATGCCAGTGTCTTCCATTATGAGAAATCTTGAATGAGTTCAGTCATGCTTGGATCACTCACTCCTTATCCAAATCAGATAAAACTGTTTTTGAAAATTTGTATGGAGACTCCGGATATTCTAAGTGTTCTAATAGTCATGTTTAACTTTTCTTAAATGTACAAATGTAACAAAATATCTAAGTAAAAGTTTTATTCACTGCATATTAAAAAGTTAACTTCTGTGATTTTTTTTCCCACAAATGGAGAAATTAATGAAATTGCTGCTTTCTTGGTGTTGCCCATCAGCAGTGTTTTCTAGACTAGGTAGACCTGGTTTCATTCAGGTCATGTTTGCTAAATTTCTTGTGCTTTTTAGACTCTATTCCTGAGAAGTCTGTCTCTCCCAGTACTAGTGCTGTTTTATTCTTGCTGATTTCAGGTTATTTCTTTTATCAAGCTCATTTTGACTGGTAATTGTGTAATCCAAAGTCCTGGTACTTCCTCTCAACTCCTGTAATTTAAAAATATTAGTATTTGTGCTCTCTTAACTAATTACCCAAGTAGTTAGTAAATAATATCCATGGATTCCTCCAAACTACACTTTGCTTTCTGCTGCCATTGCCAAAATCAGTCCCTGTAGTCTGGGTATAGTCACTCTTTCACAGAGGATTCTGAGACCAACTGAAGACCCAGACACGCTTCTGCAGTGAATCTGGTACCCTCAGTGTTATTTCCAGATGTCAGTTAGGCTCATTGATCTGTAATTGCTGTATCCTCATTTCTTTCTTTGTAGAATGCTACTTCTGTTAGAGTTTTTTTTAAATTCAAATTTTCATTTTATCTCAGCTTTATAGTCAAAGCCAAGCTTGTATGGTCTTGCCGTGAAGAGCAATGGTGCTGCTCTGCCACACTCATCTCTCTTTCAGGTCTCACAATTGTGTGACTATGCAGTAACTAACATTAGTTTTCTGTTGTTTTAGTGATGTGATTCAGTTTTCCTCATTGCTCCTGACAGCACAAGGGATGGGGCAGAAATATAGATTTGGGGGGTGAAGCATAGGAACATTCTCTTTGACCTCACTACACTGATTAATCAGCTGCAGCTAATCATGAAACCACACTGTAAGCATTAATGCTTGTCAGGAATCTCACACTTGAATGACTTTCTGGCAGGAAAAGCAGTTCTTGGAATACTGTTATCCTGGGAGAGGCTATGCCAATGAAAATGAGTTTGTGTACGAGTGTTATATCTGGATAGGTGCAGCACTGCTAAGTATACCATTTGCAGATACAGCCAACAAGAGGCATCTTGCTCCTGGATGTGGAAATGAATGAATTTTCCTGCTGTTTTGGACCTCTCAGATGAGATCTCAAAGCAGTTTATGCACATGGACAGTTCTATTGTGGACCAGTGCAAGTAGCTTTCCTAAAGTATGACTGTGATACATTTCAGAGAAGACCATACCCCTCAAAAGGTCTGACTGCATGTTTCTAAACATACTGTTTCTGCAATTTTAGGTGTGAAGGACATCCATGCTGACCATGCAGCCAGTCACATTGGGAAAGCACAAGGCATAGTTACCTGTTTAAGGGCAACTCCATATCATTGTACAAGACAAAAGGTCTTTCTTCCCATGGACATTTGTATGTTGGTAAGAGAAGCAAATAGTCTGGAATTGAATGGTGTAGTTTTTCTAACTGTGTCTTAAGGCTAGATATGAGATCATAATTGATTATGCCAGAAATAAATGGTATGCTTTTTCTTCATTTTTACTCATTCTGCTGTAGCCTGCTAATAATAATAACCGTGCCATTGTCACAGTTTTATATCATTTGGCAAGTGAGAGGAGTGATCTTCAAGAAACTCTAGATTTCTCTTTGGGGTTTGTTTGTTTGTTGTTATTAAATGTAGTAGTATTTTATTAGTTTTTATTACTGTATTACCAGTAATGTATAAAATAGACATTTCCAGTAATGTATGAAAATGCATGTACGGAATAGGGTTTTGTATTTTGGGATTGGGTGTGTGGGTTTTTTTTCTTGTTTTTTTTCCTATCACCGTAAAGGAAGCACTGTGAAAAATTCTACTTTTGAAAAGTCTTCGTGTGCTTCTCTTTATTACCTTTCCATAATGTGCTGGTAGTTTTTGGGGTTTTTTTCTGTTTCATATTTGACAGTTATAGGCCTATATTCCATACATTTCTGTAGGAGATGGTATAGTCCTCCAGTCTAAACTGTACATCAAATTTGCATTGAAACTTAGAAGATCTTGCAGTTTAGGTAAAATGGGATTAAAACTCAGAATTTTTCATTAATGTTCCATGGGTTAATCTGTAGGCATCTCAGCTGTTAGTCTTCTATTTCTAGACTTTAACTGTTAATGCTGTTCTTTTTCAACTTCACCAAAATTTATGCAGTTATGGTGGTTGTGTTAGTATTTTCCAAATATAATTTCAATACAATTAAAAGTTTGAATTGCAAATTTAGTAATGTAGGTAGCTGCAAAAAATGTGGATTCTAATATAGGTCAGGGTTATAAGACTGCAGAAAGGAATTGCACTCTCCTTTCAGCCCTTCTGGGACTGCATGCTATGGGAGGCCTTCCAAGTTTTCAGCTCTTCAAACATAGCCTGAAAATTCACTCATTCCCTGCCATGGAAGGTGTTCTGCAGTGAAGCTGTAAAAACAGCTTGTATCCCTTCTGTGCAGACAATTGTATAAGCATTTCAGCTGCTGGCAAGAACTGTGGAATTCTCCTGAGCCTGTACCTCCTGTCAAGCCTTTCCTTCCACCTTCATAAAACTCTCAGATGCCTTAGTGTTGTTGAGAGGGGTGGACAACTGGTGCCATTCTGAATATGTAATATTCTGTCTTAATATTAGTCACTATAGTTGAAGAATAAGTTTGGAGTTGGCTTTTTGGGGTTTGGAAGGGTTTTCTTGTGGTGGTTCTGGGGTGGGTTGATTGGTTGGTTTTTGGAGATGGCTTTGATGTTTTGTGGGTTGGGGGTTGGTTGGTTGGGTTTTTTGCAAGCTTGGGATATGCACACCAATCCCAAGATTCAAAAGCCAACATGGCTTCTGTGGTAGCTGTTACTGGCTTTCTTCTACTTAATATTGATTATTGGATTATTGTTTTAAAAATTAGCTATCTAAACTTTAAAATCTGACTTTTTTGTCTTACTGACCACAAAATTTTAGGAAACAAACTTATGCAGAAAGTCTGTACCAACTGTTCCCTTTCTTCTCTTAATTTTTTTTTTCCAAGTGACTGACCAAAAGAAAGGGAATTAAAAAATGAGAGAGCAGTGATAAAACATTTAGGCTGTTTTAGTCTTTAGTCCTTGGCTTCGTTGCTGGGACAGATTTTTGAGAAGCACAAATGGAAACTTGATATTTATAGAGTGTTTTTTCTCTTTTTTGATTTTGGTTTTCCTTCCTATGTCTAGCATGGAGTTTCACAAGAGGATTTCATAAGAGGCAAGCAAGAGAAAAATGTGAGAGATGTAATATATGACATTGCCAGCCAGGCCCATATTCATCTAGAACATGTGAGATTCTTTTCTTTTAATTTATCTAAATAAATATAACTGATGTTAGTCTTCACAAAGCATTTGTTGTTAGAAGACTTAAAGCTGCATACTTAATTTCAAATATTTTGCCTTTTTATTATTTTAAGAGTTTATATTAAAAAATTCCACCACACAAAAGATTCAAATATTACAACTATTTCTGTATGAATATTATCTCTATGTATAGGACACAACTTTACTCACAGCCAGGTCCAATTTCATATTTATAAATGCTGCCAAAAAAATGTACTTTTAATAAGTAGAGAAAATAAACTTTACGTGCCAGCACTGGATAGGCAGCATAGAAAGCACATCTGCATATGGTATTTCACAGCACAGTGGAATGGCTCCCAGGAAAACAGGGCATGTTGCCTTTAACTGCTGGTAAGTGTGTGTGGGAGGGGGGATTCATTCCCTAACATGACCAGCCATGCCCAAAGCTATGCTGGGAAAGGTGCTTTCTGTTTATTTCTTTTCTGGCATGCAGCCAAGTCAGTTAGGAGAGTCTGGTTGGAACAGTGGATGATGGGCCCTGAAGAACTGCAGAGTCTTATTCTATTTTTTCTTTCATGCTTTTATTCTGGCTACATTTTGAGGTGCTTGCTAGTACACAGCATAAAAGCAGAAGAATGTTTTATTGGCAATTTTTTGTCTGCCTCTGGCTGGAAAACAAAGCACTGCAAAGAGTTTCTTATGTCTGCAAGTACACGTACACTTTTAGTATTACACCCAATGGTTCCAGTCAAGGTAGTCTGGAAAGATACTACTTCAGAGTAAAGAAATGCCAGATTTATCTCTGCATTTGCACCATTAATATAATCCTCAATTACAGCATTATGTGTGATCACAGTATCTTAAGCAATAAAAATAGGAAAGTCCATCTTTTTTCAGCAGGTCAAATGTGGCATCCCTGGTTTGTTCAGTCAGTGCCTACTGAGCTGATTAATGTTTTTATTTTTTGTTAATAATGTACATATGCTAGCCTCCAGTATCTAAAGGGGACCTATAAGAAAGCCAGAGAAGGGCTTTTTACAAGGACATTGAGAGCAAGGGAAAATGGGTTTAAACTGGAAGAGAGCAGGTTTAGATTAGATATTAGGAATAAATTCTTTACTGTGAGGGTGGTGAGGCACTGGAACTGGCTGCCCGGAGAAGCTGTGGATGCCCCATCCCTGGAAGTGTTCAAGGGCAGGTTGGGTGGGGCTCTGAGCAACCTGGTCTAATGGGAAGTGTCCTTGCCTGTGGCAGGAGGGTTGGAACTAGATGATCACTTCCCAATGATCACAACCCAAACTATTCTATGATTCTGTGTACCCTTAGGGTTTATTTTTCACACACTAATTCTAATTCGCATTTAAGGCATTCCTGTTCATTATTCCTGTTGTTTAACATAATTCCTGTTGTTTAACCTGATTTCTCAATTTTTGTGGTCACATGCCCAAGAAAACTGTTTGTTCCATTTAGAAGCAGGGAACAAAGTACAGCATTGAACTGTCAATTATCTTTGTTCAAGCTGAAATATTTTGATTTTCTTTTCTTTTTGTTTTTTTGTTCTCCACCCTTCAACCCATAATGTACAGTGTATAAAACCCATTGCCATTAGTTGCAATTTTGGCTTGGAAAAATACCAAGTGCATGGCCTGAAATGCCTCCATATCAGGGATGGGAGGTGTGGAAAGTGAGTAATGTGTATTTATGGTCCACATATTTACAGTTTGGTTGCTGGTATTGTATGGAAAATTCGGAACAGAAGCAGGAAGAGAATTTGGTTCTTTAGAACCTTTAGATAATTTGATAATTCATAGTGCATCAGTCCCCTGGCTCCTGACATGCGCCTGCCAACTTCTGAAGAGAACAGGCCTCCTTTCTTCCCACTTCATTCCTAGAGCCCTGCCCGTGTTATGTACTGGGAGGGTCCTGTGGAAAATATGCAATGTGATCATGTAATTGGAGACTGAAAAGTATAAATACAAAGATACCATTAGGGCAGCATTAGCATTTTGTTCAGCTGAATGTTGATCCTGGCACTTGTCCCATTTTCTCCCCCCCTTTTTTTTCTTTAATGGATGGGTTATATCATCTTAATTAATTTTATTTAAATCCTCTCTGAATACTTGCTTCTAGTCTCCCATTGTCAGTGAATAGTTGAAAGTGCAGGAACTCTAGAGTATTCAAACCACTTGAACTGGCCATCATTGGCAGCAGTAATAGAGTATTGGCCTCCTTCATAATCAGATGGTCTTTGACAATGCAAAGACAAGGATGCTTTCTGCCTAATGGATGAAATGTGCTTTTGCTGGCAGCATATGCTGGGTATTTCAGGACTTTAGGCAAATCTAATGGGCTGGTGCCTTGAAATGCATCTGTTCAGCTGTTTAAAATAACCATTTTGTTATGCCTGAGGGTCTTCACAGCCACTTACCCTTTGTTTTAGTTGGGATTACAGGGTAGGATAAAGTTCAAACTTGCGGAGAGATTTCAGCTATCTCAGCAATTGTTGCACAAACCAGGTATTTTAGAGGATGAGGGTAACAATTACTGGCCCCATTTCACAGTCAGAAGACAGAAAAATCTGAAACACTGAATCGAGTCTCAGCCATGTAACATGAAGCATATTGTAGTTGTGTGGCCCTTAATCTTGAGAAAAAAAGGAGTGTGGTCAGGTCTTCCTGACACTACAACTGCTGACCAGCAGGTGGCAAAATATGATAATGAAGATTGCAGTTTTCCTTAGGAATTGTGTGTTTTATCAGCATAAAAGCATATAACATGCTCTGTCAGTCCCCTAAAGTGTTCCCTTTGAAAGCCTACAAATACATTCAACCTCTTTCTCTTCAGCGCCCCTTTCCTGATTCCTCTTGTGAAAAAGGGTCTCCCTTTTGGCTTTTTGTCTTTCTCAGTTGTGCTACATCATTATGGGACTCAGTTTACCAAGGGAGATAAAATGCTTTCTGAATGACATGTGACCCTTTCTGGGTTGAGAAGGTCAAACAGGACTACTTTATTTTTCATCTTGCAATTAATAATAGAAGGGCAGAGCATTAGACCAGGGAAGAACATTTTTCTGTTTTAGAAATAAATATATACACACACACACAGAGCTATTATTATATCACAAAACTTTGAAATAATTTGTCTTCTGAAAAGATTGATAATTTTTTCCTCCTAAAGTTTCAGGCTCATTTTCTCAGTTGTCTGGAAAGGTATGTGAAGAACTAAACAAACTCACACATTCTTATCAGTATTTAGAGAGAGGTAGTTTGTTTTAGCCTGTAAGAAAAGGCAAAACAAGGAGGGGTTTTGTTTTTATAGTCAGGCATTACAGGAAGACTTGTTCAGCTCTGTTAAATGTACTGAATTGAATATGAGTTTAAATTGCAGATTTGATGCAGCTGTGCTTTAGATTGTTATATGTAGATACTGAGGAACTGAGATAATTTCGATGTCTCAGAAATGTAACCAAAGCATTTGCAACTGCATTCCTGGGACTGATGGCAACATTGAACCAAAAAGATGCACTCAGTAAAATGCATTTCTGGTCTCCCATCATTTCTGTCTATTGGGAAAAAAAAAAAAGGTTAAAGTGTATTTACTAAACCAGATGCAACTTGGCACTTAGTTGGAACAAGGCATGCTAATTCTTGGTTTATAGTATAGTCTTGAGCTCTGTCAAATCATGTAAGTATTTTAGCAAGCCTCTCCCACTATTACATATGTTTGTTTACTATTGTACACAGCTTTCATGGAATTGAATGTTACAGTTTCAGCTTTCATGGAATTGAAATGTTACAGTTTCAGGATGTCGGAAAGGGGTAATGCTGGTAATACAGTTTGTTGCCTCTAAGCATGATATGTAGAACTTGATGTTTAATCGGAAATGTTAAATTCTTCTGATAAGTACTTTGTGTTTTGTTTTTCCCTCCCACCTTACCCCTTTTACTTTTAGGCTAGATCTTTCAGTAAGAAAGTTCCTGTGAAGGCGTATCCTGCTTTTTTCTGTACGGTGGGTGTGATATATGCACTCTTTAAGTGATGGACTTACTACTGTGCTGATACATTTGTGAAGAGTATCAAATTAAGCATGGTTAACTACTACTTCATGTGTCTCTTTTGGGAGGATGTAGTACCTAAAACTCATAGAAATCATAATGTGTGCCTGACTGTAGAACCTTACAGTTTTGATCAACATTTCTAATCCTTCTCTTTTAACTACATCATTCTACTGAAGATGTCTGTTTATTCATAGACTACTGTTCTGATGCAAGAGCCCCAAATCCTGTCTATTTTCATAATTTGGTGTTTGGTTTACTAAAAGATAACGCTTCTCTTCACAAAACTTGACTTTTTTATATGCTTGGAATGGGATGATTACACTACCATTTAATAGCACAGGCAAACTGTCCAGCCTTTTTTGCAGTTTCTCATTCAGTTACTCATGTTGCTTTTTAAACTTAATGTGAAATTACTTGTGTGCACCATGTGTATTAAGCTTTTTTCTTCTTTTCTAGGTTGCTTTAGATGATTATTTATATAACATGCGAAAAGTGGACTTCAATATATTTCATCCAAACTTACAAAAGAAGAGTACATTATTACCATTGTATTTGTATATTAGATCTTGGAAAAAAACATATTAAAGTTTGTTTGGGTATTTTAATATGGATTCAGAGTGCTGAGTTTTTTTCTTCCGTGTCTTAACTTGCTGGAATTGTGAAGTGTCTGAATTCACACTTCTGCAAAATGCAGTTCCAGGGAAACAGCAGATGAACATGAACTGTAGCTGTCAGCTTGCTGGCAGTAGCTAAGTTTCTTCTTGGAATATTATGTTGATATCTCTTTTTCACTTGTCTGCCAAGTCATATGTCCTTGTCTGAGATTGCTTTTCGTGTCTTTCCTGTAATAACAGCAGTATGACAGAATACTTGGACAAACACTTTGCTAATGGATACTTCTGACAGTGCTGATTCTTTGCTGAGAAAAGGAAAAAGAAAAAAGACTGCTTTGTTTGTGCCCAAAAACAATTACAGTAAATGCCTTATTAATCAGCTAAGTAGTTCTATTTAGTGCAGGTGCAGGCTTCCTGCAAGTAATGATGATGCTTCAAAGTTGGAAGAATGAGCATGTGAATTTGAATGCAAGAAAACTGCTAGGAAAAGCTTTAGCAGAATTTATTAACTGTATGTTGAGATTGAGCATTGAAGTGACTGCAGGTAGTGGGACGATAGCTTTGCAACCAAGAAAGAGAGCCCGTACATTAATATGTATGGATTAGCATGGATAAAACAAAATACATTTTTTTATCTCTGGTGTTTTCACTCTGCTCTTGGTTTGGCTGTATCTTCCTCCTCGCCTCATCTCCATTGTTGCCCACAGCAGTCATTGCAATGTGGGTTTGACTGCCCCTTTGTTGAGTATTCAGCATGTCTCTCAGGACACACTTCTGCGTGGCTTCCCTGAATTCCTTTTCTTTGGTACTGTGAAAGTAAATTCCTGAATGTTTCAGGTAATTTTAGTCCCCTCTCTCTAAAGATACTGGTCTGGGTCTTTTTGTGGGAAATTACTAGGGGTTTTGTACTCGGTGTCTCTTACGATCAAGGTAAGTATTTCTGTATGATTTGTTATATAGTAAAATAATGCTTCCTGAAATTTAGCTTGATTCAGTTGCACAAATCTGGTAGTTTGTTCTGCCCTCATCCTTGTTCTAGTAAATAGTTGCTTTTCCTAGAGATTTTTTTTTCTTAAATAGGCGCTAGTCACCCCAGATGCTTGGCTGTACAACAACATCCTGTATTTTTGTGTAAAATGTTACATAATGAATTTCTGCAAACAAGATCGATGGCTTTTTTAATCACAAGCTGTCAGCATGGTGGAAATCTTTGGAACCAGGCAGTAAGTATTTCATTTGGTGATTTTGCTTTACATGTTTGAAGTTGGTTTGTGATCTTGGTTAATCTGCAGTTTTTTACTCCTGAGTAAGACATTTCTCTTTGAATTTGTTCAGCTTAGGATCCTAGTTTCTGTATTACTAGAGGTGGAATAATCAAGGTGATGCAAACCAAGAAGAATCGGTATGTGCTGGATTGGGAGCATACTGGCTGTTGTCTTAATGCAAAATCTTTACAAGCTCTGTCCACTTTTCAGATCAGCTGCAGTATTGTATCACTGGTGTTTCTGAATGTGGCAGAGAGGTCTGGTGAAAAGAAAATGCTTAGTTCCTATGCAGGCACTGCAGCTCTTCCTGCCAAATGAAGAGCAAAGACTTAGGCTGTGTTGCTGCTACCAGGCCAGCTGCACATTCACTCTGTTTATTTTGTGATCTGGAGCAAGCATTACAAAGTGTTCTTTCTGCACTTGGTCACGTTCTGTTCCAAATGTGCTGACTTAGGACAGTTGAGGCAGACCTGTCTGTGCTCTTAAAAGAAATCACTCTCCTGTAACATCTTCTCCCAAGGCAACTTAGCAACAAGGTAAGAGAACACAGCCTTAAGCTGTGCCAGTGGAGGTTTAGGTTGGACATTGGGAGGAATTTCTTTGTGGAAAGGATTGTTTAGCACAGGAACAAGCTACTCAGGGAAGTGGTGGTGTCACCATCCCTGGAAGTGTTCAAGAAATGACTAAATGTGGCACCTAGTGCTATGGGTTACATTACAAAATGGAGATCAGTCAAAGGTTTGACTCAATCTCAGATCTTTTCCAACCTAAATAGTTCTGTGATTCTGTAATACTTCCTTTCTCATCATTGCAGGTAAACAGCAGCCTCCTCTGCCTTGACCATCCTCCGCCTCTTCAACCTAGCAATTTCCCAATTTTCCTCATAGCAATATCCTCTGAAGGACAGGTCCTTCTCCAACCTTTTCCAATCCATGCAGAGCTGTAGCTAGGCCCATTCTTGACCCTTTCCTCAACTGTAACCTAGGTTGGCAGCTTCTCTCTTACAATGGACTGGGATAACCTTATTAACAATGCAACTCTATTTATGCACAGTTCTAACACTGGATTTTGAAAAAAAAATCTGAGAAAAGTAAGTATTAATATTTTGCCCAAGATGAACTTCAGGTCACTAAACTTCAGGTTTAAAGCCATCACCACTGAAAATCGTTCCTTTTTTAGTTATTATTAAATAAAACATGCAAACAACAAACCAAAACAATCCCACCCTAATCCATCATAAAAACTGCTAAGACATTAATAGCCAACATTACTAGGAGATTGTCAGTGGGCTATTTTGAAATATAAATAGCCCTTTTACATTAAAAATCAGGAGAGAAACCAGTGTCCCAAAATTTAGTTCACTAAAAGCAAGAGGAACAGTCTAAACCAGCTGGTTTAGAAACAAGGAAACAAGTCATAGGCCATTACAGATTGAATTATTTCACAAGCTAAATATCCCTCCCATAACTGTTTGAATTTACATTGGTTAACAACCAACTGAATTTGCAACTGTACAAGTATCAAGAAAATGTCCCACTTCAGTATTAACAAAATTGAAATCAGACTTACTCTGAGCTCAGGGTAATCAAAAAATACTCCCCATGAATAAATTTTCTTTGTTTTCCATCACATACTTGTGATGCTCTGTCCACCTGAGAATATCTTCCATGAACCATAGGGCATACCCACAAATCTGCAGCAACACAAATATCTTAAATCAGGATTTCTCTGTATTTGGAATACAGTAGCTGAAGTATCCCATACCTTGAGTGGTCTGCAATAACAGAACTATTACCATTTTTTTCACTAGGAAATGCTTGACTTACACTTTCTGGAGAAAGTCACAGCTCCATAAAAATGAGAAACTTGGATACAAAAAAAAAGCTCCAGGGAAAAAATGTTATGTTGCAATTACAGCACTGTACAGTAGAGCTCCAAGTAATTTAGGTTAGGAAAAACATCTTGCTTTGCAAACTTTAGGACATAATTATTCCATTTCACATGTAACATTGCTTGAAGTACAGCTTTTTATCTTACACTGTTTATTACTGGGAAGCTACTAATAGAAGAAATGAAAGCCAAGAGATTATTTTTCAATTAGGTACCATTTGAAAACCAAACTTCAGCATCAAAACAACAGCAGGTGCTGAAAAACACGAGTTTGGCTGGTGTAACTAGAGGGGCCGCAGCATTATGCAAGAAACTGCTGATTTGGTTTAAACAGGACAGAAGTAACAATGGATGCAAGAAAGTTAAAACCTAATAAATACTGTAACTGTCCTCAGCAAGAAAAAAGGAAATAAAAGAGAAAAGGAGCCCAGTTTAACTTTCACTTGCTGTTTGAACCTGTATTTTTGGAAGTTTGAGCTCTTTGACAACCTGACATTTCACTCTCCTTGCTTAGGTGTGACTGTTTAGGAAATGTGATACTCTTATTTCCGGAAGGAAACTTAGCCACGAGGATCACTTTTTTTTTTTGACCCATTTTTTCAGTTGTCTTTGACATTTTAATGTTCTCCCACAGGAATATATTGGGAGGATGCAAACGGAACTTTCCTGGGAAAAGAAGGAGGAACACAGTTATCTGAACCACTTACATTGAGCCAAGAAGGAAATTCTGACTTGCTTAGGCAAGTTTACTCTGTAATTCTCCTGACTCAGCTAACAGCAGGTAATGAACCACTTCTGCACCAAGAAGTAGCTCTCAGGAAAAAAAAACAAAACAAAAAACAACAAACCAGCTTTTACAGCTAAAGGTCCCCTCCCACACTCTTTTCTTTTGGACAACCTGAGCTCATCAGCCTTTGGAAAACATATTGCAGCAAAACTTTTCATAAAAACTTAGTGTTTCATGAAAAAAAACAAAACAAAAAAACAACTAAAAAACCCCTTAATTTCAAAATTAGTCCAGTGACCAGCCTCCACAAGCCTATCTATAACATGATGAGGAAAAAACAGGTACTTAATGCCACACAATCTTCAACAGTTAAAACGAGCAGCCCTCAGGGCACCCAGCTTACTGAGCTGGAAGAAGGGAATTATGTTCTTTTCCAAGGAGTTTTCCTCTGGCAGCATACAGTGTTTCACTGCACACTGCCTAAGATTGATAAGAAAGACTGAATGTTTATTACAAGTACTGTAAAATAGTTCTAATGTATCCTGATAGTGCTGATACCTCACACAGGTATTTTAGGAATCTGTTGAGAATCATCACTCTCTGACACTTTCCTGAGGATGGATTTGACACCTGAGGTGCAGAGAAACTTGAGATGGAGTGTGCAGGAAGTGGAGGGGTTGGATTAAACTTTGTTTTACATGCATTTGAACATGTGCTGTAGTCAGCTTTTATTTCTCACAGGCAGTTGCCATCCACTTGTGTTAGTAATGTGCTAAAGTCCTGCCTGTTGCTGCAGAAAATAGTTGTCTAGAATTGCTTCCATGGATGATTCCATCATGGGAGTTGGTATCTAACTTTGGTATAGGCAAGGTAAGGTATATCTAAGGGAAAAGAGGGGAAAAAATTAATAATATCATTAAGTTGTGAATGTGACTGTTACCTGGGCTTTGAGATGAGTACTAAACTTGGTCATACTTGCACGAGACTTTGCTGGAGTCACATCCTTCTGATTTTCCTGGCATAGAAAACTCATTAAACTGTATGAAATAATAAGAAAATCTTTGAAAGCAATCCTTCTGATGCCACCCATATCAAAGCGGAGACATCTCTTCTGCTTCTTTTCCTCCGTTGTTTATTTACTTTCTTTTCCTCAGCCTCTGGCATCTCTCTCCTGAAGACTCATTCAGAAAGACCTGCAGTCTTTCACCTTAAATCTGCATTTCTGGCACAGTAACATAAAATATTTCTACTGGTTCACTCTAGAGAAAAAAAGCACGTCCATCCTCTTATCTTTCATCTTCCCTTTTGCCCCATGCTGACTTTGCTTATGTTTTCCAAGTGCTTCTTTCCAAAAACTCACCAACTGCCCCATGTCAGACACTCATCTCCTCCTATACAATAATGATATTCTTACTAAGTCCTAAATTCCTTTCAGGAAATTTGGCACCCAAATAGAAATGGTGTTGATGTCTGGCAAGAACTGACTGTTGAGTCAGGGTCTTGGCACACTTCTGGCTCTCTGCTATCAGCAGACTGTAAAGTCATGGTGAAGGATGGAACAAAGTAATAATGAAAAAACCCACATAGTTTGGTTACACATAATACTCTGGTGGATTATTTTTCTGCACTTGGCTAAGGTGTAACAGAAACACGGTGACAGTTCTGTTCATTTGAAGTTCAGAATCTCAGCTTTAGACATATATCCTAGAAATAAAGTAATTGGAAACATTTGGCCTCAGACCTGCAGAACAGTGAATCTTTTTGTACTTGCTAAACAGGGATTTTAGGGGGTTTTGGTGGTTCATCTTTGCAGACAGACTAGCTTGACTTGTTCCTGAAAGCATTTTTGGCCTCTGATCATAAACAGAATTGATACAATTTCTTGCATTAATAGCAAACAAATCAAACCTTCCTATTAGAAAGCCAATGGAATTCAGGGGAAAACAAAACATCAGAAAAATAAAAAAACCAAACCAAAACAAAACAAATGCACCTTTAAGTCACAAGCCCTTGCTTTTGGCATGCTGTGGTCTTTTCAAAGTTTGCAAATGCCTGCATGTGAAGAAAGGTTTGAGTTATTTATGCTTCCTTTCTTCACCTGAAGTGCTAACTTCGTCCTTTCTTTTACAGTAACTGCCTTTTGGTTACTTAAAAGCACAGAAGCTTGTCTATTTATTTTTTTTGTGTTTAGTTTTAGTTAATTCTTTATACTTTGTATTGCTTTACATTGTAGGGTCTACCTACTAGGCAAAAATCACAGGAGTAGTAAAAATTCCATTTTTGTTTCACAGTACTTCCTTCATGAAAATATCCTCTGGGATGCTCTTTGCTTTCTTATTTTTATTTTTTACTAAAAGTTAGTTGCTTAATGAGTGGAACTGGTGCCCTTACGTGAAACTAGGCTGTATAAATGGTGATATTCTGAGAATAATGCATGTGCTGTGATGTCCTGAGAACCTTGCATGCTGCAAGAGTTGTGGTGTTCAGTGTGTGTGAGACAGTGCACACACATGTGGCCAGAAAAACGGGTCAGTTCTTGTCTCCCTGCCACCTTTATATGACTGCAGTTGTCTGGAGGAGTTGGTAATTAAAAAACATCCCATGTCCATTGGGTTGCATGAAGTATTAAACACCCATTGAAGAGCTTTCCTCTCAAAATACATATTTTTCTCACTTTCTCCCAAATAAGGGAAAATTAATTTAGCAATATTTAGTTAGAAGTTATTTACAGATTGGATATAGGATAATTTAAACATTATTAATGTATTTTATATAGCCATAGGACTTATTTGTGAACTGAGTTTCATTGGCTGGTAACTGATTAACTGAGAAAAAAAAAGACTGAATGTTTCTGTTGTCTTATAGAATGTTACTACAGTTCTACCATGAACTTTTTGCCTGGAGAGATGGTCTTTATTTCTGGTCTTTGGCTGTATCAAATACCTTACCTGAAGAGTTACATTTTCTGCTTAGGTCAGATCTAGTCCCCTTCAGCTGCTGGTCCCTGCTCACCCTGCTGTGTCAGACTTGTATTACCACAGGTAACACAGGAAAACTACTTTTTTTTTTTTTACCCTGGTTCTGGGTCCTGATGGGTTTTTTTCCCCCAAAATATGTAGATGGCTGAATAAATAGTTCCAACATTATTGAGAGAGATGGTGGGTTCCTAGAGCCTTTGAGGCATAGGAGCCAGCCCTACCTGTAACCTCTATGACAATGACACTTTCCCAGGACTGTAAATTTAATGCAAGTAAAATTAATTATAATTTTTTTAAATGCCTGCAGCTTTAGCAAGTAATAAATACATCCCATCTCCCACCCTCTCACAGTAGTCTCCTCTTGATGAACAATTTTGTGCTGTGGGGTGTCAGTGCTACTAGCCTGAATTCCTGACTTTTCTCTCTGGGTGAAATTACTGGCTAGGAGAGGTTAGTGGCTGAGGTAATGTGATAGAAAATATGAATCCATAGGACTTGGACCGTTTCTTTAAGCAAAGGTGCTCTGAAAAGAGGTGGGGGAGGATAAGAAATCCAAAAAGCCTCAATTTAAGTGGCAGTAGATGAGAAGGTGTTTGATCTGCAGAGATAAGGCAGAGATGTCAGCTGTCAGCTGTCTCTGTATGATTTTCCAAGGACTCAACCAACAACCTGCTGAGGTGTTGTGAGCACACAATGTTGTCTAGCAATTGAACCTGCAGGTTTAGGCCAACAATAGTAACAGCAAGGCAAATTCATTTCTAGCTGTCAAAAATTATTTTTTCTAGTCTGACCTATTTTCTTAATTCATCTAGTGACCATCTGCAGAAGGAAAATTGTAGCCTTGTCCTTCTTCTGGTGGTGTGGCTATGGAGAGAGATTTAGCCTTCAAAAATGTCAATGTTTTGTTTAATTTGGAGTGCTTTGAAATGTGGTTTATTCATTAACCTGGAAATTGGTGACTCTTCACTATTCTAGAAGGTGGAAAAGAGATTGGTTGAAACATCAGACCCAGCCAGCTCAATATCTTCAAAGTTTACACCAGTGAAATCCCCAAACTAGAAAGTATTGCTGCGTACCAGAAATTTCTGGTAGTATTGAACATTGATAGCTTCATTATCTCAATTCCAGATCATATTCACCCATTAATTATAGATGGGGGTTTATAGTGGATTGTATCCCCCAAAACTTCCTTAGTTGGGCTAAAAACTAATTAATCAGCAATGATTCTAATAATGACAGGTATTGGAACAGTGTTCCTCCAATCCAAGGAACATATCTCTGCTGAAAAGACAAAGGGACCTTTTCAGTGAGTAAATCTGCAGATTGGGAATATAAAAGACACACAAATGCTGAAGTTAAACTCTTCCTCTTGAGCTTCTGTAACGTTTCTATTGTCAATATTCTGATCAGTCAGAGTCATCCTCAGTAATGCACAGTGCAGTCAGTGAGCATGCAGATTTGGGCAATAAACATTAAAAATGAGTGTCAGGTACCAGTAGAGGCCAGTATACACTAGTTGAAATCCATCAATAGGCTGGTAGATCATGGGCTAGAAGGGAGGGAAAGCAGACTGATCCTTCTGGTGTCTTCTACACTCAAAAAGCAGCAGCTGTCCTGCCTTCAAGCAGAACTTTTCACATGTTGTCAGGCACTATGTCAGCAGCTGGAAGAAGTTTTGGTGTAAGCATATGCAGAAGGAAAAAAAAACAACCCAGACCAAATTTGGGAGGAAAAAACCTGGGGAGAGGGTGACTGAATTTATGTAATTTTTTTCATGTGTGTGGATAAGTGTAGCCTCAGCCTTTGGAGAGTCAAGCTGGAAGGCAGAGTAGCAGTGCCAGCTCTGGAGAGTCAAGGCAACAAGAAAAAGGAGCAGCAGCACAGGAAGTGTTGCATTGGAAATGGAAGAAAATTGGAAAAGAGCCAAAACAACAACATGGGGGAAAAAAAACCCAAAAGAAGACCAAAGAGAAAGATGATTAACAGGTGTAATCTTGTTACTTTACAGAATGACAAATGAGAAAAAAATTACTTAATTTCTCATTCATAAGTCCCTCCATCCCTGGAGATGTGTGCTCGTTTTGGACATGCAGATCCACAGGACACACAAACCCATCAAGACAGGGGTGTGTTCTGACTGGACTGGACACATAGCCAGTGCATGGGGACACCCAGGAAACACACAACCCCCTGGAATCAGTCCAGCATTTCCTGTTTAAGGCAGGGACACAGTGGAAGAGTGCTGGATGAGTGGGGGAAAGTCTCAGGAAGACTGGCTCAGCAGGCTCAGAGTGCTGGGATGAGCTTGCCCAAGTATGGTCCCTGAAGGAGTCTGTATGTAGGGGGGATGGCAGTAGGCTGGAATGCAGCATGGAATTCCAGGCACAGGCTATTGGGGTCCCTGGGATTGAGGTCACCCTGATGCTGGGGCTGGAATCAACATCCTTAGAGAAGCTCTTATGCCACCTTGTGTCTGTGGTTGCCTTCAGTCTCTCCCAGTCACTCCAAGACCACCCCATAGTGGCTTTTTAACGGCATGCACTGTCTCTTCTTGTGGACAGGAATTGTCCCTGTCCAGGGACAGCCAGGGCTGGAGCACCTTGATCTAATTTCTAGCTTCTAGTGCTGGTTTCAGTCTTTGCTATGTCCACTCATGTGCTGCCTGAACACGACAGAATGGGACTGGAGCCACGAGGAGGCTGCAGGGACACCCCTGTCTCAGACCATCCTTGTTACTCCAGGCTTGCCCCCTGGAGCAGGCACTGAGTCCCAAGAGATACAGAGTGCTGATGTTGGAAAGCTGGGTTGAGTGCAGATCTTTATGGAAGATATTGTAGGGATGAGAAATCCAAAAGCTGAAGAAAATTTGCAGGCCAGCTCTTGGGAGATACAAAAATGGGGCTTAGCAGGAAGTCCTGTGCAGCACCACTGCAGGAAGAGGGTGTGCACCAAGAGGCACTGAGGAGTGTGGGACAATTAAATTGCTTCTGATTTCTGCAAAGAGTTTGAGCATGCAAGAAAGAATGGACCCAAAACCAAGGCACTGCAACCATAGTGATGGTGGTGCTCCTCCATGAGTGTGCTCCTCCATCTTAAAATGGCTCTGCCAGAATGGGATCTTCTTCCACAGAAGAGTTTCATGGCCTGGCAGGAAAAGTGGGATGTTGAAGGTGGCCTCCAAAACCCAGGCAACACTTGTTTCTTCAATTATGTTCTGCAGTGCCTGATGTATAGCATATTCCTGGCCAACCACCTGCTGTCATATGAGCACAGACAGTCCTATAAGTCCTTCCTACTCCACCTTTTACATCTCTTGGGCAGCTCGGAAAAATGGAAAACCAACAGTGACTTTGGGAACAGCTCCTAATTTCCTCCTGGAAAGCCTTCAGAGCAGGCTCGGCATAAGGCAGCAAACAAGTTGGCTTGCTTTCACGTGCCACATTCTGACTCTCAGGGCAGATAATTTCTTGCTTCCTGTGACTCCTGAAGTGCATCTGAAAGTCCTGCCTGGAGTTTTATGCATGTGTTATTTAAACGTGGGATTGTTTGGTGTTCGGGTGTTTTTCTTCCCTGAAACTTTTTGCTAACTACATATTTCACCAACACAGTTCTTTATAGCATAGCCATCTCTTCAAGAAAGTTGTCCAATGGATTCAGGATCCAGTCTCATGTGTGACTTTTGAAAATCCCTTTTCTTGCCTGAAAACAAAACAGTCATGCTTTAGTTTGCCCTAAGTTTTCTCTTAAAAAACCACAATCACCCCCTGCCAAAGCCCTCATCCCAACACAAATACTTTTCTTATCTGCTATACTTTTAAGCATTTTAAGGGTCAGTTATTAATATACTCTCTGTATCCACAAGTGGGAAAGTTAATAATTCTCAACTTGTTTCACTTGTTCACTTGGGTTGCAGTGAAATAAAAGGCATGTGCACCTTCCATCAAAAGTGAGTTTTCATAAGTGTGAGATCTAATGATCGTGAGGAAAAATTTGTAGTAAAAACCTTATCTGAAAACTTAGATTTTTCATCAAATTCTCTGCAATTTAGCAAAATTTCATGGTGACAGTCACTGTTCATTAAATTTGCTTTTCTGCCAGTTCTAGCTGGAAAACAGTCCTAGCACTTCTTTCCAAACTACTACAGTTACTACCAAGAAGAGTAGGCATAACTCCACCTACTGTCACTCATCCAGAAAATATCAGATGTCACTTATCCTTTATCTCTGATCTTAGCAAGACTTTCTTTGAAGCATTTCCTGATTAATTATGGCAGATTTTTAGAATTCTTCCAAGAGTTTATTAGCTCTGTTTCATGGCACCTCATGTTCCGTTCCTGGAGAATAAAAACTGGAGACAAATGTTTGTGCTAAATGTGCTGTTTAGTGCACTTTTACTACCCTTCAATCCAAGAAGCCTTTTATTTTTTTTTTTCCCAAGAAGTGCTAAAAAGTATTAGTGATAGCCAGAGAAAAACCACAAAACCAGGGTTCCAATTTTGCACATTGTCCCCCACACACCACCCCCATCCCAAAACTTTTTGGCTGCTACATACTCATTTTTTTCTTAGCTGTTGCCAATGAGCTAGAAGATTCCCAAGCCTTGCACCTGTGCAGTGTGCATTTACATCTTAGTCCAAGTCTCTGCTAATAAGTACAAGTAAGAATGTTAGATCCCAGCACACTTCATTTGCTCTAGCACCAGCCTTGATCAAAACTTTTGTTACCAAAAAGAAATTCCTGTGTGCACATAATTTTTTTCACCCTCAAGATACTATAGCCATACTTAAAAATTAATTCAGGAACTCATTCTTTTTTAAACATTTTGATGTCTGACAGCATCCATTTCCATCACTGGTCAAAGTGAAACCAAAAATGACCAGAGAATTAACTACCTGTTGAGATCATCTTACTCAGTACCAGGTCTGGCCTCCACAGTGAATGCAGTCTTTGGACAGTTCTCTGGTGTCCAAGCTAGAATGGAGACTAGCCCTGCTCTGCAATGCTGCCTTGTTACAGGGGTTTGTTATAAAGATGGACTTTGTCTCATAAGTACTAAGGCTGAGATGAAGTTCTGACCTCTCTGTTTGGCAGGTTGAAGTGGAATTTTCACACAAAGTGTCCAGTCTTTGTAAAGCAGGATCTACAGATTCCAGTCTGCTGATGGCTCTGATTACCACTGCCTTTCTGCTGGTGAAGCCATCCATTAGTGCCAGAAGTGTTCCTACAACAGAGCTAACAGAAAAATACATTTTCATTCACTGGCTTAGTAAATTTTGTTCAGTACCATATAACCATCTCCCACTGATCCCTCAGAAAGGACAAGCTTTTAATGATGAGATACTGATTTGCAAAGTACTCATTTTAAGACATTAGTTACAGATAAGATAACATATGTGGGAGTCCAGGGTGTTCCCCTGGATTCCCTGGGTGCCTCAAGACGCCTCAGGCAGGGGGTTCAGAGGGCTTGGTATAGTGCCCAAGACCCCTGGGGACTGGATTGTAGTCCCTGGAAAAAAATACCAACATTGCATGAAGAATTTCAAGTTCACAAAAATTAAGTAGAGTATAAATTAGATTGTTAGAAGGCAGAAAAGTGAGTTTTTAGAAATGTTGATATTAGGGGGTTTAAAGCTAAGATGGAGGATTTTGGGCGTGGTACATTGTTTCTTATTCTTCTTCATGTCATCCATCTTCTGAGTCAGGATGGCATCACTGGATTGGTTTGGGACAAAGTTGGACAGTGTAATAAAAGTGTCATGCATTGGAAAGTAATTGTAAACATTAAGTACGTCATTTATTGTCGGATTTCTTCCCTGGTCTCTCTGACCTGCCTCGGCTAGCTCGGGGTCAGAGAGATAGGGGATTTTTTTATCCGACATGGACAAAGGTAAAAGATTAGAGGAGGCTCTCCTTCCCGGGATGATCCAAGTTTATTGTCCTGAAGAGTTCCAGGGAGAAGACAGCGAGCATGGGAAACGCAGGGTACTTTCAATCCCAACTCAGGGGTGGAGGAACCCCGGGTCACAGCCACTCAGGGCTGGCCTGGGGGAAAAGGGAGGGGTTAAGGGAAGGGGACAACCACGATACAAACCGAGGGGGAAACAGAACAAACCATCCTCAGTGCAACACAAAACCATAAACTTGCATTACAACAATTTATAGTATAAAAGATAAGTCCTACCCAAGGGCAGGGAGAGTGTGCCTTGGATCGACGTGCTACACAGACCTCTGTTAGTTAGAGAAAGAATTTCTTAGACAAGAAAGAATAAACAACCTTGGAAACCTCAGAAAACGGCTTCTTGACTCTTCTTTGGGGAAGAAGAAGAGTCAGTCAAGCTGGGAAGACTTGAACTCTAAACCACCTAAATGTCCTGTTGTGGGTGATCTCAAGTTCAGGAGACCCCGCAGACAGCGACAAACATAGACCTTGGGCTGATTTCAAGCTTATTGAATTGTTTTCACTTCTCATTTAAAAATAATCTGAAATTCACTAGCACTGATTTGCTAGTTTTCAGGTTAAATGAAAGCATCACATCAAGTTAAATAGTGTATCTTTTCACAAGTTGATCTTTTCACAAAGATCAAGCACCTTCTACACAAGATTCAAGACACGTCATACCTATGAACCTGGTCTTGTTTGCTGGTGCATACGAGAGCAAGAGCATCAATCTCATCCAGGAAAATAACTGAAGGTTGCATCTGATAGGCCTACAAAGAAGACACAGGAAAACAGCAATATTTGAAAGAGAAAATACACGAAAAACATTATGGTTACAAAAGCACTGGAACTGGTTAGTTCAAGGGGTTTTTTTTGAGGGGGATGGTGGTGCTTTTAAAGATTTTCTTGGTTGCATTATTAACATTTTTCAATGCATCCCAAGATTTCCAGCCCCCCAAAACCAAACTGGAAGAGTCCCATTTCAGTGGAAGGACCTGACAAAGCATGGAAAATAATTTCTTCTTGACTACAGAAAATTAGTTACAACTCAGACAGAACATGTGGCACATTTCAATCTTACCTGCTCAAATATTAAACAAAACTGTCATGTGTATTCTCCTACCCATTCACTCAGGCATTTGACACCATTTCTCATAAAAAAAGATTACTCCCCCATCACTCTGGCTACATTCATTAGCAAGTGCACAAGCTACCAGTGTCTTTCCAGTCCCTGGTGTACCATAGAATAGGAAATCTCTGCAATTAAAAAAAACCACATAAGAAAAAAAATCATAATGGAAAAGTGTCTGTTACAACCCCCATGTGTAAAACACACAGAACCTCCTCAGCAAAACACTTCATGAATAAGACAACAGTAAAAGCTAAAGTGTAAGAAAAGCTAAAAGGGCTCCTACACAATTCAACAAGGCAGCAAATTAAATGAATAAAGAATATGTGTATGTACAAAACATGGAGAAAAGACAGTAACATCCCAGAAGGACACATCCAAAAGCTCTGACAAACCAACAGGGGTGGTTACGACACAGTGGAGCCAAACAAACTTTCAGTGCAGAAGCTGAGACCAGGATAGCTTAGAAATCACCAGTTATACATAGTCATTCTCATTTTCACAAAAGGCAAGGTTAGAGAGTAAAGCATTTAATTGCCCCTTAAATAGTTTTAAGTTTCTGGGTCTCCCTTTGCAGGTGATACAGAAGAGGTAATCTAAAGCTGGGAAGGTATCCTGCATTTCTGCATTTCCATCAGCTAGAAAAGCCAAGATGCTACTGCTTCAAAATGAATTTCATTTAATAAAGAAGCAAAAGACAAAGATTTTATTTTCATTGTTTGTAATACCTTTTAAAATTACTGAAAACAAAGCACTTAAAGTCCCATTTCAATATACGATGACTGAATTTTGCTGACCGAGAATATATAAGGTTAACAATTAAATCTTTAATAACTTCATTTTGTAACACAGAACTCAGCTGTGTAAGTGGACAGATTCCTATTTTAGCCCAAGCACAACAAAATACTACAAGATTCTAGCTGCAGGATCTGTAAATTGTAAAACTGATGCTTGAACATTTGAAAAAACCCAGACTTTGTGGGAGAGACAAGTATACTTCCATGAAGCAAACTACAGTTGATGACTAGTAGGTAATTCATCATATGTGGTACTCTAAAGGAAAAAATCTCCAACTCCAGCTTTTAAAGGCAATACACCTTTAAAGGATAATCTCGCCTCACAGTAAATATCTGAACCTACATGCTGGTTTCTATAATTTTTTAAAAAATTACCTTTTAATTTTCTTAAAACTACTTTTTAATACTGCTAACCCCCCCCCCCCCCCCCCCATTCAACAGTGCTGAAAATTTTGGAGAACTTTTATATGTTAAAGAAAGCTGCAGCCTCAGTAAGGTTCCATTAGAAATTCAATGTCAACACAAAGGAAAAGTTCACAGCAATTTTCAAATTGCTTGAGAGAAACCTGTAAGCCAAGGGAGTTGTAGAGAGCCCATTACTGGAAGCTTTCATAAATAGTGCAAATGTCTCACTGACATGATGAACTAAAAATCCTTACTGAAACAACTATTTGCATTGGCTCAACGCCAAACAGATTTGCTTCAATTTTTATGTGATCTCTGTGAAGATTTGAAGTGAAAATGCAAGCCCTGAAACAGCTGTGTGCAAACAGTGTCCATTCAAAAATTGTAAGGCAATTCAGGAAGCACAGTATAAGATGTGTTGCAGCATATCATCACTTCAATTTCATATTTCCTGAAGAAGATACTTCCTCTACCCTTAAAGCACAGCTCTGGCATAACTGACAGTAAGATTATAATTAGAGAGCAAAAATAAATGTCACTTTAGACTACATTATACTTCGGAAGAAGTTATTTTCAGCTAAATTAAAATTACAATTAAATAATCACTCTATATGAAATAGTAAAATAAATTAATGTCTACTTTTTCCATTAGAACACCCCATGATCTCCCATCCTTTGCCTTCTACACGTCTTCTCTGTACAGCCAGTTTTTTTTAAAGACTGCTTCTGCAGTACTAAGATATAAAGTTGACATGTAAGAGCAAAGACAGATAAGTACAAAAAACCCCATTGAAAGCAGCATGCATGATCAGTATGACATTTCAATATAGTGAACACAAAGTAAGAATCTCTGGCATTAAGCCAAGTTTTTCAGCACTACTTAAAAATTAGGTTAAATGTTTACTTTTTTAATAGACTTAGGAACAAGTGTTTGAGGATTTGCAAACAGAACATTTTCCTCTTGCTGAATAGAGTAAAAGAAATTCCATTCAATAGGGAAAAAAAGAATTCTGAAGATAAAGGAAAATAACAGAAAAAAATTATGGCAGGCTTTCATAGCACTAAAGTTGCTTTGCATGATAACATTAAGTCATTTTTAGCTCCCAGCCTTCCTCAGACAACAGGCTACTTACTATTCTTTTAACCAGTGTTAAGGTCTCCTCCTGCTTTTCCATTACCACGTACAGTAGAAAAAGCATCCCACTGCAGTTAGTCACACTTTGCAAACGTTTCAGAAAGCAATGTCAAACACGGTTTGTGCTTCATGAGGAGAATTAAAACACAGACACACAGGCAGAAACTTTGCTTCACTTTGTCTGTAAGCAACTTTCTGCTGCGTCTTGACTGGGTGTTATAAAATTATTTGTGAGCATGAAAGGAAATTTGATTAACCATGAAGCTGCTTCTGATGCCAAGAAAATTGATTTAAAGGACAAGTTAAATCTACAGAAGTTTATAACGCAAAGGGATCTTTTTGGTTCACAAGAACCAGCCCAGCCCATACATAAAAGACCCTCTGGTGTGAAGATCTCTGCAACTGGCACTCACAAAATGAAGACACTTGTGGCCAATTTAAATACTGGCTGTGCCTGAATTCTTTACACGTGAAGCACCTGCCAAATACCCCCTGCTGCACACACTCAGATTTGTGGCTTAAACAGGAAAAGCACCCGTTTCCAAAAAACTTACGTTAAACAGCTTGGCCCACACCTTATATAAACCAGTGCATTAAGAATAATTACATGATGGCTCAGGTTGACACACTTGGATGAATTTTAGGAAGAAATGGAAGACCAGATTGTCATGTTGTAGGGTACTCAGACCTCCATGTCCTGCTCCCTTTCCTGTGTCCCTCTTCCACAGCAGGAGAAACCCAGCTCAGTGATGTGTTTCTTGCCTGTCTGTGGCTGAGCTGGGATAGAGAACTCTGTTTAAAAGTCAGAAAGCTCAGCGGGTTCATGATTACTGCTGGAAAGCCCCATTACCTATTTTTAATCTCCAGAAAAGCAAACCACATTCTTGCTCAATAACGTGAAATTTGAATAACGAAACTGCCGTATTACACGCAAGTGAAATTTTTGGGCCGTTTTCGGGAGCAACATCATAGAAGTTAATGGTGCCCTTCCCCCTTGCTCCACAGCTCTTCAGAACCTTCCCAGACACCCTTTCTCTCCGACAACATCCATCAAAGGATGGAAATCCTAGAGGATCAGGTGAGCTGCCAAGCAGCCGGCTAGATTTGGAAAGTACTGCTCTGGATGACTCGATATGTACGTACTAAAAAATCTGACACTGGAGGGGGAAGGGGCTCCTCGTGTTTACAGTGCTTCTGGTGGGAGCCCTTCTAGCAGACCTGCCGTAGTTTCTCCAGGATGACCAGCAACTCAAAACCATGGAACATAACAGAAACACGTTACTGACTCCCTTCCACGTGCTGCATAGAGACAGGTGGTTAAAAACCATCCTGAATTACCGCTGGGTGAGCATATTTAGCGCCACGGGGCGGGAGCGCAAACCCGCGATCGTCCGCAAAGAATGGAAACATTCTGTTTCTTTAAAAAGAAAAAAAAAAAAAAAAGCCCACGAGGCAGGTCTCGTGCCTGGAGCACTTCTCTTCCACGAGGTGCCACTCGTGGGTCAGGATCGCCGCCCGCCCTGCCCGGCTCCGTCCGTCCCCGCTCAGGGCGGCTCTCTCCGGGCAGCTCGAGGCTGAGGCGCTGCTCCTTCCCGCCCAAGATGGCGGCGGCCCCGCCCCGCCGGGCGGTGTCCCGGAGCCCGTCCCCCGGCGCGGGGGGTATGACCGCGGCCGTGCGGCGAGCGGGGCAGGCGGCGGCCGGAGCGGGGTGTTCCGGGTGAGCAGCGCTGTCCGGCCGCGTTCCGGGCATTCGGGGGTTGGCTCGACTCGGGTTGGTGCCGGCCGGGGAGCGAGAGGGAAACTTTCCTCGCGGAGTCCTTCTCCGCCGGGACTCCGGCCGCTCTCCCGCGGCCATGTTGGGAACCGGGGGCTGCCTGGCGGGGGGGGGGGAAGGAGCTCCCGGGCGGGAGGCGGCGCTGGGCTCCGCTGTCCCGCCGCGGGGCTGCGACGGTGCCGCGTCCCGCCGGCAGGGAGGGAGGCGGCGGGGCGGGCAGGACCTGGGGAAGGAAGCGACGGCGGCGGGCGCTGGCTTGTCCCACGGCTCTGAGGAATTGTGGGGGTGGTCTCGGAAACGGGTTTGTCTTCGGTAGAGGGGAGAAAAAAACAACAACAGCGGTGCCGGCCCCGCGGCGTTACGTAAGTGTCCGAAACTCCTGGACTCGTGACTCCGCCGAGGCGCCGGGACGGGCGGGCGGGCGGAGGGCGCTTCCTGCCCCGGCGGGGCCGCGCTCCGCCGACCCTTCCCTGCTCGGTGAAACTCCGTGTCGTTCTCGGAGCGAGTCGCCTCAAAGGTGCTGACGCTGTGGTGAAAAACCAGCGGAACCGCGACTCGTGCGGCTGCGAGCATAAGGTGCCTTTTTTTTTTTTTTTTCCCTTTCTTCCCCCCCCCCCCCCCCCCATGAAATACTCATATTTTGAGGGGAATGCAGCTGGTCTGCCGGAGATACGTTTGGCTTATAAGCTGTTTTCTGAAAGGAGCTCGAGAAAAGACAGCCGCATGTTTTTGCTCTCGCCTCATTCGAAATACTTAAGTTCGTAGGCACCGATGTTTATAAATGGCAAAACTGGTCATCATGGCAAGAAAGCGATGGGTGACTCTGCTGAGCAGCCTGTCCTGGTATCGGCTTTGTCCCTACTAAGGGAATTAGCTCTAGCTCGGGTTTTGACATGAAGCATCAGTACAATACTTCTTGATAACCAAAAGACCTTTTATATTCATAACCGGAGATCTGGGATTGCATTTTGGCTGAATTTATGCGAATGGTTCCAGAAGCATCATTAAGTTCTAATTCAGGCTATGCTAAGAGTTACTGAAAGGGTTGATGCTTGTTTGAGAAATTCTATATCTGAAGCTTCCATGTGCCTGACAGCATAAGGTCAGATGAGGTTAATACACTTGGCAAAGTGACTCTAAAACCAGACCCACAATACAGGAATCTGTTTCAGAAGTGAGACTGCAAATTCCTCTTTCTCTCCTGAAATAAGGAGAACTTAAATATTCAGATCTTAAGTTCTGGTACTTGTATATTGAATTATTTTAGGGATGCCTGTCTGGAAGAAGGGAAGTATTTAAAGACAGCACTGTAATCGGTGCTGAGATCCTGCAGATTAATTGCTTTGTGTGCAGTCATCAGCATGCAGAATGGAATAGGTTCTTTAGCTCAGAAGGCAAGTGCTCTTGCTTTTAGCCTCTAATCTAAAGAGTCTTGACTAATCCTAGTGGGTAATAGGAATCCCAGTGTTGCTAAATGTCTTTTATATCAGCTCAGTTTCTAAATAATGCTTCTCCAGGAGTTTTAGTTCCACCAATTTTGTTGAAAACAACAGTGAAAGTGAGGTGTTGTGTGCCTGAGTCCAAAATTCTTGCTTCTGAATGCAAATCGGCTGTGTGTCATTTGGTGTGCCTGAGTTTTGCTCTACATAGAAGCTCATGTAGAGGAAGTCCCTTAAATGCTAAATGCAAACTGGTATGTAGTAATTTTTAGCTGGAGAAGCTGGTTCGGTTTCCTCTGTTTTATTCTGTAAAAAGAGAGTAGCATCTTTTCACCTAGAAGCAAGTTTTCATGAGATGCAGTGATGAAATAATTTTTCAGCTAGAGCTTTCTTCTGTTTCCCTTAAATCTGGAGCTGAGCTTTAACTGTAGTAATTAGACATGTCCCCAGAGTGACAGAAGGGTCTCTCCATAGTATACTAAAGCCCTTTAGTTTACAAAAAAATATAATTGGCAAAATCTTTGCTATATTCAAAAGATATCGTGGCTTTTAAGTTTTACTGGTTGTGGTTGGTGGATGCAGGACAGTTTCAGAGCAGTAAAGGTATGGAACCTCAATTTCAGGTGGGGTGTGATATGACAGAGCCAAAAACCCCATGAGAGCAATTATGGCAGAGTACAAACACTGGTTTCATACACCTCTAGCATTTGTAGTGGCTTGTCTTCACGAAAGAAGGCTAGAGGTGTTTTAAGTGAAATCTTAGGGTCAAGGCATAGATGAGGCAGAGTTGAATTTTTTTTAGTACTTGCAGATCTGATTTTCTGAAAATGTATGTTAGATAAAATGTTGGAAGTGGTGTCCTAGCAAACAAATGACATGCTGGTTTTTCTTCTTAAAGTGCACTTATTGATGGGTGATGTTAAATAAGGAAATGCTAGTGTTAACAACTGATATGATTCTTAGATGATGGTAGGTAAGGAATTTAAATTCTTGATTTTCTGTTAGGAAATGAAACCTTATTCTTTACATCCTCGAATTGTAAAGGTGCGTTTGTGACTTATTTTAAGGTCTGTTAATATTCAATCTTACTTTTCCATTTAATTTTAATATATTTTTAGGTTATGGATCTTGCTTATATATTTTAATAATTTCATTTATTAATTCAGTATTTGGATGACAGTGTCATCTGGAGATTGTTCCAAGAGAGAATACATACAGGCAAATACAGATTTCTGAAATAGAAACGTGTATTTAAAACTGTCTCCCTAATGCAGCAAGTGCCAAGTTTGATGTTGTAGGATAACTTTTGTCTTCATGATTCATTGGAGGACTTGTTTTTATAGTTGAGGGGGTGGTGAAAAACTACTCTATAGATAGGCATGGTGAAATTTGTTTACTAAAGATAATTTCATTGTTGTCGTGAACTGTAAGATGTGATGATGTTAGCAAGTAGAGTCCTGCAAATTCAGGACTGCAAGAGTAGTTCAGTTGAAATAAATGCTGTACACGTGAGAAGTGGCTTGATTGAGAGTTGTAGGACAAAGATTCTCCTTTTATGAAAATAAATATTACTGTGCAGAGGTGTTACTGAAAAGAAGAGTAATGCATGGTTTTCAGCCTGCCACTTTAATGCTACACAGTAAAAAAAATGCACACATGTCGGCTTTAGTTGCATGAATAGGTAATGTTACCTAATAAATCGGTAATGTTTTGATTTTTTTTGTGTGTTTTTGTTTGGGTTTTTTAGCTTATTAGTGATTGTGAATAATTTAAGGATTTTAAAAATGAGGTGGGAGTTACTTTGTTTTTTTTCTTTGCATCATTTTATTTTACAGTAGAACATTAAGTGTATTTTATATGTAATGCAATAGGATTTTGGTATTCCTCAGACTGTAAAAGAAGGGGGAAAAAAACAGCTGAAAGTTAAGGGTTTCAAATACAGGAATGTTCTTGCTGCATCACCCTGCCCTCCGACCCCATTGTAATAGGGGTTGTAAGAATGTGGGTGAATGTAATAAGGGGACATGCAAGCAGTTAGTTACTGTGTTGAGAGGCAATCTCTTGAGAAATTTTACTGATTCAAACAGACACATGGGGCTGCTAAATAGTGATAAATATGATCTTTGTATCAGCAGCTTTAGCTTTCTTTAAATGCTTCTTGTGCCTCCAGCATATAATTTTAGAGGTAACTGTTTTGCTTTTAAGTATATAGTATGCCTTCTGAAAAAGTAAAAGTTACAGCATGTTCTTTAACATCTGCATTTCTAAAGTGTACACATAATTTGCTAACCTAATTAACAGTCTATCGTACATGCAGCCGTTCAGGTTGTCAGCATCTTCCTTGTGCAAAGTAACTTCAGTGCAAACCTTTGTGCAGTTTTCCATTTGTTCTCTAGCTAGTCTGTACGCCAGTTGCTTTCCCTGTAACTAAAATAAATCCAGCACATCTTGCAAGCGGTGAAACGGAAAAGGGCCAGTGAATGCATTTCCTAGGAAGGCCATCACCTACAGTAAGCTGCTGTGATTAAGGGGTTATTTCAGGAAATAACTCCTTGTTTTTACCCTTCCCCTTGTGCTTTAAATTTCTCCTGCCTTAGCTGTCAGTACTTGGTGATGCAAAACTTTTGAGAGTGATTTTCAGTGTACTTCTGTTCTAAAAGCTCTGTGTCACAGTGATTAGTTCCCCCTCCACCCCTCTCTGATCTAGGTTAACAGCATGAAGGCAAGTGAACTGCCCTTTTAGCACACAGGTTATGCTTGAAAGGCTGGTTACATTGAAGATTGTCAAGTTTTATTTATGGTATCATTATTACAGCTTTCCATTTGGCTTTTATTAATAGCTATCAGATGTCAGTTTTCACCATTCATCCGTGTGTCACCAGGTAGCAGCATTTGACGTAAGAAAGGTCTTGTGTCCCTTGCTCAGAAAGAGAATTCAACCCTTGGCTTGTTGGCTTATGTGTTTTTAAATAATGCTGGATAAATATATTTTAAATATTGCTGGGAATCAGCAGTGACAGGTCCATGATTGTAGCACTTCAGTTCTGTCATGCTTCCTGAAAATCACATGTAGTTTGATTCCAAGCCCTAAGCTGTGTTTCAGCTTCCTGCACCTCTGGGATCTCCCAGTGCCAGCACTGTACGTGGTTACTGGGGTGTGAGCCATTTTTGGTACCGATTTGGGCAACTTCTTAAAGTGGATTTAAATAGTAGGAAAAGGATTCCCTGCAACCAGTCATACTTATATTTAGTCTGTTCTTGCTGGTGAGCTATTGGTAGAAGTTACTTGGAGTTTTTTAATTAAGGAGTGAAGAATTTGAAAGAGTTCATTATGTCTGTATATTCTGTTTTGCCTACTATAATATTGAAAATGTCCTCCAGCAGTGTTTTGTCTGATCCTGTTAGGTAGTGATCAGCTGCCTGGTTTCCTGGAAGTATTTCTACAGTGTAGTATATTATTAGGGTTATTCTTGAAGTAGAAATTTCTTAGCTTAGGTGGGTCAGGAGCAGGAGAAAGTTGAGGCTATTGCACCTGCTCAAACAAGAGAAGGTTGAGTCTTGTTACTTGGCTTGTGTCTTGTTTAGTTTTGTGGAAATGCTTAAAATTACTGAGCTGGTAAAAGAAACCTCTTTGTGCAGCTGCTTTTCCAATAACACGATTCAAAGAGTCCATACAGGTGAAAAAATTGATAAAAATGACATAGCAATGATGTTATGTTCCTGTGCTTGCAAATTGTGAGACTCCATGGGAATACTTTGTTCTCTTTTGAAACATGGCTTGCTAAAAGTGAAAGTCCTTTTGTGTTGTAGTACTTTACAGAAAATTAATGGTGCTTGCCAGGCTCTGACTACTTGGTAAATCTCTCTAGTTTGGTCATGCTGTGAATTATTACCTGTCCTCTAGTCCTTGTTAGACTGTAAGTGAAGTTAGTTACTTCTCTCATAATGGTAATAAAAGTGAGCTGAAGAAAACTTAAAACAGATTTTTTTTTTTTTTTTTTAACACTGTCTTGTATAAGTACCTGTGCATAATAAAAGCACATGAGGCAGTGAACAGGCTGGTATGTCACAGGTTTGCATTTGTGGAAAGTAAAAAAAATTAATTCTGTGAACTTGATGAAGCTCTTTGGAACATGTAGCTGTTCTGGTAGTTCTCAAGTGCTAAAACAAGCAGGTGCCCTGAGATCCAGGAGGTGCTGTTTTTTCATGTATACTTGTATCTTACAGATGCATAGAGATCTTTCTGTAAGTGTTCTGTACTTGTCAGTTAAATTTGCTGCAAGAAGCATGCTGAAAAATGCAATTTATTTCAGTCACTGGAAACCAAATCCTCTTTTTCACATTGACTGAGAGACTGTCTGGGTAGCCATTAACAAGTTGCCTCCATGTGTGCTGTAATAATCCATAACAACAACAAACCACACAGCCGATCTGGTTTTGGAAAATTGCATGTGAGATGGATTTGGCAATAGTTCTTGTAGAACAGCTGCATCTGGATCTGTTTTCCTATACTAATGATGCTGTGTCCCCTTCTGAAAAGAATTTAAATAGGTCTTTTCTAAATTTAAAATGTTGATGCAGTGGAGTTGACAAAGCTGAAGCCGGATCTAGCTTGCTCAGAAATTGGTTGGGTCCTTTTGACTAACACTTTTTAAAATTTTTGTGTGTGTGTGTGTGTCTCACAGAATGCCCATTTAGTGTTTAGTGTGTGTATCTGTCAAGTAACTTGCTAGCCCAGCTGTCCAGTTGTGCGTTGGGTTCGGTGCTGCTGAAGTGGGCTAGCAGCAGTCCTTAAAAAGCAGTGTATTGGATGGGAGTGGCACACCCAGCCCCTGTCCAGGCCTGGAAGGGAGGAGTGAGTCCCTGCTGCCAAACTGGAGAGTAACCTTTGCTGGGAGAGACTCTCCAAACAGCTAAACAGTTGAAGTAGGGAAACCTTAAATTGTAAACAGAAAAATGCATCCTGGTGTTTGGTACTGCTGCCCGGTCAAGTGGTCTTTTAGGCACCGACCCAGCAGATGGGGTTTGTGTCTCTTCAGGCACATTTCAAAGGTGTTGATCTGTTGTCTGTGTTTCCTCTGTTGCCTTTTTATCTACTCAGAAATGTGGAAAACTTCAGAAGGAACTTGAGCTTTTTTGGATTTCAGATCTGTGGAAATTGATTTTGAATCTATACTCTGGTGTATGTCCCCAATGCTTTGGTTAAGATGAAAGATGCAGTTTGCTAGCACCAGAAGTTAAGCTAAACCACTGATAGTGTTCCTAAATATGTGCAAATGGCAAGTCAAAATACTGAGGTGTTTTCACATGACCACAAAAATTTGATTTGAATACAGGGCTTTTTTTATAGTCAGTTGTTTGTTAATTAATTTTAAAGGGCACACTTGTGTTCTGTATTTTATGAATACATAATTTTTAGGTATACAAAATATCAGCCTTTTTACTTATCCCTATTTTGGTATGCTGGCAGCTGCAAGTGTTTGATGGGCCTGTAGTTGCCTTTGCTTTCTGTGCGTTGAGAGGCAAGTTTGTCAAAGTTGAGCACTGTTCATGGTGGATCAGGCCTGCCTGTTTGTTCATCTCTGCAGAATTCAAGCTTTCAGGGTTTTTGGCTGTGGTTTTTTTTTTTGTGTATGTTTTTTGTTTGGTTGCTTTTTAAATAATTCCTTTAATTCTAGCTCTTCCACAGGCTCATGCTGGCAACCTCCTCTTTCACATCTTGAAACAGTGTTAAGAAGTTGCACATTTAAATGTGGCAGCACCTCAGCTCCTGAAGTGCTGCCCAAAGCTATGTAAGCCTGTGTAGATGCTCAGGGAATGCTCAGCTTAACAAGAGATGGGTAAGGACACAGAAGTTAGTTTAGATAGTTGCTCTGTTTGTTCCAACCCTTGACTACCAGGTAGGGCATGGAGAATTGTGTTTCTTCCCAGCAGCAGCTCTGTCTTCATCATGCCAGAACACAACAACAGTGCTAGCTACCATGGTTTATTGTAAATAGGAGCCTGACAGTGGTAATAAGCAGCTGACTTCATTAAAAAGTTGGACCTCTTAAAAGAATGTTCCTCCTGGACTTCTGTGGTGAGGTATCTTCTCCCCTAAGAGGCATTCAGGGATAACTTCCAGTGCAGCAGGGAACAGGAAAATACAGCTCCTTCCAGTTGGTCTAGGAGTGCATCGAGGCCTCTTGCTCATGTACTTCACTGTGGTACAAACCCTTTAGTACTGCTTGCATTTCCATCTTTCATGTTTTCTCCAAGCAGGAGAAGACAGTGGGATGGGAGCAGCTTTGAACTGAGCAATTCTGGATTTCTCTGTCTCTTTGAGTGCCACATGTTTCTTGCTTGGAGCAGGGGTGCTGCCATTCCTGCACGTGGCTTTATGGCCAAGGTGGTTCCTCTCATCCTTCATGCAGGGCAGGTTTAAAACAGGCCAGACATGTCTGGTGGGACAGCTCTCTTCTGCTTGCCTTTATTTTCTTTGTGTCTCCTCTGTGATTACTTAGCATTATAACTCTTGTGGATGTGGGAGTTGGCCTTTCTGTTTACAAGCAGGTTAAGTTGGTGTTTTATTTCCGGCTGAGGTTTATGGTGTTAAATAACAAACCTTGTGAGCAGCTAATGTGCAGAACTTAGATGGTTTTGCCTGCATACAGCCAGTCAGGGAGTGTGGTAACTCAGCAGAATAGCCTGGATAGTAAAACAACATTGCTCTGCTCTTGCTGTGCTAATACATATGCTGCTTGGCAAAATAAATAGTCTTTTGCTAAAAATAGCTTTCTGTACCCAGATGAGCTTCTGAGTGGGGTAGGCAATATAAGGTCACACATCTTAAAAGATCTACCTAGGAATTATCTCCATCCTGAGGATAGAATTGGCCTTTCTAGGCAATCCGAACTCAGGAATTCCTAACTCATTTTGATCATGCAAACGTGAAAAGCAATGCACTTGCCATGCAGGTTTGATAATAAACTGAGGGTTTTTTGTTGTTATTGTATATTTAGAATTATTTACATTATATGAGCAATTATTACACAACTGGTCAACTAAAGTGAAAGAGCAGTCCTTGCTTGCAAGATAGATATTAGATCATACAAAAATTTCTGTAATTTACAGAAAGAATTACTAAACTAAAAGATGTCAGCCAGTTAAAACAATAATTTCTATACTGTACTTGAAAGAAGAATTTTAGTGGGATTTGACTTGTGACAGTCATGTGCAGCAGTTAAAAAAGCAGTTCATTATAGTTTGTATGATCTATCTTATAGTTCATTATAGTAATTATAGGTTTATGATGACATCTAACCAGACAAATGCATGGATTTGCTTTCATGACTTTCATGATGTAGTTGGACATGACTATATGCTGGATTCAGAAATAATCTGGGAGTTTCTAAAGATTTGTCAAGGCGGAGTCTTCAAAGGCTGCACAGTATGAGGTAATGTGATTGCTGTTAACATATTTCCAGCATGGTTTCTGTGGTTGTTGCCACAGCATTGGCCAACAGGTTGGGACAAATGAAGGGTTAAGACTACTGGGTCATACTGGATATACCAGTAAAGGGGTGAGTTAGTTAATCTGTTTCCCCTCACTGGAACCATTGCTCCACAGGCTTGCACAATGCAGGAAGATGTCTTCATGGGAGGGAAGAAAAAAAATGCATTCATATGATTCTCAAGATTTTTAGGATTTTTCTATAAAATAAAACTTGCAAGAGGTCTATACACCCTCTTTCTTGCCAGTGTGCTACTGATTGCTGCTTCAACTGTTTGTTTATAGTGTTCAGATGAAAATGTTGCATCTTTGCATCTGTAATCTGAAGCAGCCTTGGTGTTGCCATCATCTTTTCTAGTGTTTCATCTTTTGACTTTATTAAATACCGATATTTATTATGAGTGTGGGAAATGGTTTAAAGATTCAACAGATTACATTGCCATAAGGAAAAGGTTGTTTGGGCTTTTTTTTTTTTTTGTTTGTAAATCAAGTCAAAGTTTCTGTCCCACTATCAGTACCTTTCTGAACACTGCAGCCATTAACCAGCCTAGTCAGAAGTGATTATCTGGATAAAGACTATGCTGAAGTTCAGAGGGATGTTATTGCCTCATTTCCTGCTATTATCTCTACCTTGATTAAAGCCTCTTCTCTGAATATCTCTGCTCTTCTTTCTTTTCAGTTCTGTGATGAAGCTTTTTGCTGGACTTGCTACATCTTTGATATGTTATCAGGATATCCTCTATATCCTTAGCAGCTGGTTATGATAATGATAGCAAGACCATTTGTTAAATATAACAGTTTGGGGAAAACTTTTTGAAGAGAATCATTAAGAGAACTGCTTGTTAGAAGGCTGTATTTATCTCTGAGTCACAGTTGTTGTCTTACGTTTTAAATAGCATCCAGCTAGCTCCAGCACAGGACAGGTATTTAGTTGTTGCTGTCATGTCAGCTTTTAGCAGTGATAAAGACCTTTTGACAGCATGTCATACCCATATCTCTTATCGACATAGTATTTTTGTGGGTGAATTTTTTTTTTTTAATTTCACTTACTTTTATGCTCAAATCAGTGTTTTTACTATTTAATAAAAAGCAACCAGTGAATAATGCAAATATATAATTAATACTAAAAAAAGCTATTGGTTAATTGTTACAGATGTATTTAAGTAACTGCAGACAATTGAATGAAATAATTATCCATCAACCCATTTTTTAAGCTATTAGTAACACTTAATTTTCCTCAGTATTTTATTTTACATGTTGAACTGTAGAAATAAAGTTTAATTAAATGCCTCTTTCTGTATTATATTTAAGCCAGCTGTTGTTATTGGCACTCCCCGTCAGGAACCATCAAGGTGACTTGTGCATGAATGCTTGGATTCTGATTGTAGCTGATGAGATCTAACTCCATAGAAAATGCAATTTTGCCCACCAGGATAAGCATCAGTATCACCCTTGTCTGGATGTACTGAAGGATGCAGGGTAGGAGGTGTAACTAGTGAGGCTGAAGTGAAATTTAAAGCATGCTGATGTGTCTTCTCACTTGGATCAGCTCTGTGGTGCATGTTTTTAGTTCAGCAGTTTTCCACACTAAAACTGTTCTGAGTGCATTAATTCCATTAAACAGGTTGCACTTCAGAAATTTACACTTGTGTTTTACTTGGCAGTAGTGCAAAATATTGCTCTTAAGAGCAATATATATAATACTGATATAGGGTAGCATACTGTATTGCAGTACTGAGATGCCTTTATAGCTGGAAGTTTGTCCACAAAATGTAGTGATATTAGTTTCAGACAGAGCTTTAAGTGAGGGATGTATTAGGGTTCTGGGTAACTTAATTGTTGCTGTTTATGCAGCTGTAATTCAAATTAGCCTGTCTTCCTTGCACAGGTAACATGCAAAAGGACAGCTGTATAAATATGATGTGATAATGTAACATATAACAATTATTTTAAACCTGTTACTAAAAAACTCCCACGTAATTAAATGACTGATTCTGCCTGATGAGCTCCTTTTAGTGAGAGTGTGATATTTTCCTCTGTGGATCCAAATAATGAGTCATATTACAAACCAGTCATTTAATGCACAGTAGATATCTGGTCTGCAGATAGTTCTTGTCTGTCCTTGGCTTACAATTTACTTGTTTCTGTCTTGCAAATTTTTTTTTTAATCTTCTGTACCTTTCATATAGGTTTAATTTCTGTGATTTAAGTATAATGAAGCAAAATGAATTTGTTTGAAATTTCTGTTTTATTTAGAACCTTTGAGTTGTGGAGTCAAGCATGATAAAACCTGTAACTTTTGGCTGCTATTAAGTGACTCTGACTAGAAACTTTTCATGTATGGTGGAAGGAAAATTGGTTAATTTGAATGCATGTGGTGTAGCATAGTTGCTGGCATTGTATGTGCAGGTGTGAGAACAAGGGCTTTCTATGACAACTGGATAATTATTTAGAAGTTTATTGGGTGGCAAGGTATAAAGTGCTTTGATTTAGATCTGTTGTTTCTGCCTTTTCTGTCTTTATTCCTTTTTGTACTCCTCCATTTCTGACTCTTTTCTATTCCCTACATGTGCTTCAGTGCACCCATATCTAGATCTCACTTTGTCCATTCTGGTGGTGTGGTCAGTGACACTTTTTTTGTTGGACTTGTGTTACTGAATCTGGCTTTGAAACATCCAGGATCCTGCTGCAGCTTTAGGACTGGATGGACCTCTTGGTGGTTAGTTCTGAGCTCTTGTGCTTTTTGCAGCAGCTTAAATATGCTTTCATTTCTTTGAAGTTGTCACCTTAACTGTGAATATTCATAGGAATCAACTGCCTGTGTCCTGATACCATGGCTCTGAGAAATACAGGCTGCCTGGTTTGTATTAATGCAATGTGTTAAATATAGTTGTTAACAGCCTAATAGCTAATTGCAGAGATGATGATAGATGAACTGACAATTATAACAAGGCCAGTAGTATTTTTCTCTCCTGAAGGAGTGTTGAAGAAAAATAATGCCAAAAGTTAGATGCTTATTAATTAACATTTGTTAGCAGGGACTGTACACTGGATTTGATTTGTTCTTGCCCAAGCCAGAAGTAGTGGAACACTGCCAGTTCTGCTGGCTTGCTGAAGAAACTTGGGAATTTGGGTTGTGTCCCTTCCCTGCACATTCTTCGTGCCTGTCCTGCAGCCTGAAGGGAGTGCTGATTGTGATGGTACTATGAGCTGGGGTGAGGAAATGTTTTTGTGCTGAGCTGTCTGCATCACTGTGCCATAACAGCTTTTTAGATCTCATTTCTCCCCTCTAGCACCTTTGTTATTCGTGGTTCTGCTTGTGGTGCTAATGCTGACTGCTACAGTGCTAATGTAGTAGTAGAAAAGTTTTCTGTCGGTATTGAATTGGGTGTGACTATGTCAGTCAGGGTTGCATTCTTTTTAGTTGACTCCTTATATTGGTCCTCAGCTGCAGCAGTTCTGTGAAGTTTAGTCTGGCCATTATCACAAGCAGAGCTAGCATATTAAATAAACATTCTGTTTTAAATAAGACCTGTAGAAGCATTGAGTCCTGGGAGATCATTGATTTGGTCTCCAGGATACAGTGGCAGAAAGAAAAAATTATGTGCAAAGTGACTTGTCAGTGCATGGCAACCCTAATAGAATTATTTTCTTGCTGCACTAGTTAGGAATGTTAATAACTGTAGTAAGTGCCTGATTTCCTCAACATGGGTTGTGGTTTAGGTAAGTGGATAATTTGTTAGTTCTTCAAAAATTTCAGTGGTGTCTGTGTTTGATCACATTAAAGATGGTTGTTCTCACCAACAGGATACAAGTGGAAAACTAGACTGAAATAGGGCACAAGTAGATCTTGATATCAGAATTGTTATTTGTCTAGAAGCTTCTTGGGAATAAAAGCAGAAATAACTTAAGCGTCAAAGACAGTTCTTTATATTGTAGAAGAGTTGGGGGTTTCTGTGTCATGAAATACTTTGTCACCTTTAAATAGCATATTGTGCCATGGAAAAGAAAGCCTTTGCCCAGCATTTTCATCATGAAAGGTATTAAGAGTGGGTGTGTGAGAGGGAGAAACTGAAGGTATTGCAGCATTTTGAGAGTTGAGATTTATTTATTTGGAAAGGCAGCTAAACCCTGCTTATAAAGTTGCTCTTTGTAGCTACTTTTCTTACAAAGTGATCTGTTGTGTTCTTTTGGTTTGTTTGGGGGTGGGTTTTGTAATGTTTTGAGTAGCAGCTGGTATGGCCCTGCCCTCTGGATGGGGCAAATGAATCTGGTGTCTTTGAGGACCACCAGTCCATCACAAATGGAGTCCCCCTTGCCTAAGGGCCTCAGGACTTTCAGGAGTTCATGTGCCAGAAGTGTGAGATTAGTCACGTGACAGAACTCTGAATAATAGTCTGAGGTTTTTTATTTCACAGCATCCATGAACTGAGAGTATGTATTAAGACACTCTCCCCTTCAGTGGAGCTGTCTAACCTTTATTTCAGAGTCTACAGTTGTGGTTTATCACTCACTTGCATGGGGGGAAGGATTTGGCATGTTTTCAGCAGTTTGTCATCAATCAGGAATTACTTTGTTTAATCAGGTCTTGGGATCCTCCATCTTCAGGGCAGTAATCCAGTATCTACTTCTGATGGTGCCCAACAGTAGAAACGCCAGAATAAAGTTTAGCTGGAAGAGGGGATATTGCCACTCAGTTCCAGGTTATGATGATCTACTGTCTCTCACAATAGATCTGAATGTGCTTTAATGCAAGATTGTAATATTTAATGACTGATAATTGATAACTTTGCTTTTGGACTGTGACATCTTGGGATTAAAAGTTCTTTTGTTTGTCCAGACAATATTTTAATTTAAATCTGCTTGATCAGTGAGCTCATGAGAGAAAGAGGTGCACTTCTCATAACTTTAGCTCCTGTCAGTTAGGGATGTCTTCTCTTGTATTTCTGGTCTATTTTTGTCATGCTTTATGATTATTTGGAATCAGGATGTATTTTGGTTAGTTTCCTGTCCATTTCTGAGCTTACTTCCTTTCTCAGAAAAGGCTAGTGAAGGTACATGGGCATTAATGTGCATAGGATTTCAGATAGACTTTTAGGTTTTAGCTCTTTGAAAACTCATGAGTAAAATATCTGAGTGCTTATTCTAAAAAGTCCAGTCTGTTAGTGTGGAAAAATACAAATTAATGCCTTGGAAAGGTGGAATTGGTGGCAGCAGCCTGTGGCATTTATGGCCTTGAAGCTGGCAGGTGGGAATGTTATCCATTACATAAAAGAATTTCAATCTACAAGAGATGTGATTTATCTAAGGACTTAATAGTCCTTGACTTTCCCCGGATTCTTGCTTAAGGTCCAGTTAGTGACTATTTTCGCAAACAGCTCAAAATACAGTGTTCAGCACAAGCTCTAGAGCCCTCTGTCTTGGTTTTAAGCCATTATGATTATTAAACGATCCTGGTTAGAGTTGTTTTCTCTTAAATTGTCCTAGGGAACAGTTAATTGAAACCTTTAGCTTTTTCTTGCCTTGTTTTCATCTCCCAGTGACTTGTATTTTGAAAGCTTTTGCAGTGGCCTTGAACTGAGTCTGCATTTTATTGGCAGGGAGTGCAGTGGCTGAGCTGGAGCTGTGGAGCAGTGATTGCTTCCTACAGGTGGCTGTGACTTCACTGAAACCCAGAATCATGGTTGTGTTTGTGGGGGTGAGGTGGGAGTAGTGTTCCCCCTGCGGACTATCAAAAGCATTTAACTCACTGTAATTTGTAGATAATTTGTGTAGAAGTGTAAGTTCATAAGTAGTGCGTATTGATTTGTACCTGCAGAAAAGTGTGTTTTCTGGGCTGTCCCCTTAGCCTTCTGATGACTGACGTCCTTTCCCACTTCATGGAGAACATGGGATTATTAAATAAACTTTAGACTGACCCTGTGACTGAGGCCTTGCTTTTTAAGTTTGAAGGGCTGTTGGCTCACTTTTGATGCTAGTTTATTTCTTGTATGTTGTTAAATGGAAATGGTTATTTGGCAGTTGATGGCAATTAACTGGCCCTCCTGGGCTTTAGCAGTCAGGCACCTGAATTTGTTTTTGGAGCCTTGGACAACAGCAAGTACACATAAAAAAGCTCCTAGTTTCTTTTCCATTCCCTTCTTACTACTTTTTACTTGTCAGTTTGTATTTTATCTTCACCTTCTGCAGATCGAAATTGTTTTGCATTTGGTGGCTTGTTAATTCTCTTAACCATAAAGCTACTTGATACAGTACTCATGTATTGTAACCAATGCTGTGGGACATGTACAGAAAATTCAAAAACAGTGCTGAGAAATAACTTTTGGAGGCTCTTCTATCTTTAGTGTCAGACTTTGATACAGTGTAATGTGCGCGGAGTTTACAAAAGGTAGTTGTATCTATGCAAGCTCACTTATTGAACTACTTTAGTGTGACAATAATTACAGTTTCAAAACAGTAACTTATAATAATAATACTTAACATCAGCCACATGGATGTGTGTAATCACAGGTAACATATTTATTTAGATGAGGCCTGATGAGAGGTTTCCTCCCTGTGTTGTAAGGAAGTATCTGTGCTTTGATTCATAGGAGGAAGATTTCCTGCATTAGGTTATAGCAGAGCAATGGAGTCTGAGTAGCATCAAGTTTGAGCCTTGTTTCAGCCCAGTTTCCTCTTGGTTATAGGCTGATGCTGTATTGATGGCAGGCAGTGCAGATTAAAGAAAAAAGTAATGTAGAGGATTCCCAACCTGGGATCGTGTTGCAAAGCACAGGTGGTGGAAGGCACTGGAGTATTTGCTGCTCTGCTCTTCTCACCATTGAAAGCCATGGCTTTAGCAAAGGGTGTTGTGAGCATCAGCCCTCTGTGAGGCCTGGGGGAACAAACATCTGTGTGCTGAGAAAACGTATGTCCACAGTACTTGCCTCTGCCAGATGTCTGAGTGCTCCATCAAGCACAACAGTTCAGGTTCATGGCTGTACTCACAAGGGGTTTAAAGGGAGCAGATCTGGATCGGACTGGCAGGATTTGCCTTTGCCAGACTTCTCCCTGGGAAACTGTAGGGCACAAGAGGCTAAAGAGTGGTTTGCCAAGGTATGAATCACTATAGTGACTTCTTAATTTTAGTTCCCTGTTGGATGCCTTAGCTAACTCTCACAAGAAAAAAACCCTTACTTTCTACTTGGGGAACAACGAGGTGGGGCTTTAATCTGTAATTGGAGCATACAGTTCATTAGCACTTTGTGAAATAGAAAGTAGTCTTTTTCACCAACTTTGAGTTGGTGAAGGTCACTTAGTTTTTCTCAAGAGCAATTGTGAGCTGTCTCGCTTGTCCTCTGTGCAGATCTGCCAGTGTAGGTCACCTGAATGTTATCGATGCAGATGTGGTTGGTGTAGGTGAGGAGGGAGGGACTGTGGGACTCCTGCAAAATGAAGGCAGCAGCAAGCAGGTGGTGAGCCACCAGCTGTGACTCACTCCTTGTTCCTGGCTCAAGAGTTTGCCATGAGAGCAGATGTAGTGGGGGTGCAAGCTGTGGCCTGTACAAAATGTTTCCAGCAGGTAGATTCATGGTTTTGGCCCATGATTTGAGGTTTACCTACTGGAAAAAAAAGAGCAGTAGTGAGCTAGCTTGGGGAGTGTGGTTTCCTGTGTGAACAGCAATTATGTAATTTGTTTGTTGTGTTAAAACTAATGTGGGTCTCCAGGCTGCTCAGTTAAGTTGATGTTTTTGTAGCATTAGAATTTGAAATGATGGATGATACTTCCTGTTGCTATCTGGAGTAGGTGCAGGAGGATATACAGAGAAATATGAGCATTAAACCAAGATGCAGCAGCTGTATTAGAGAGGAACTAGTTTATTGCTGGAGCTCTCAAATGCAGCGCTGTAGCTGCTCTCTGTGTGATAAAGATAGCTGTCAGCTGCACAGAACATTTTTGCTTTTGGAAAAAAGACTAATCAGTTGCTAAAAATTCTTAGGTGTTAATACTTTATTTAAATCTAGCCCAAGTCAGTGCCTCTCAGCCAGCAAGTCCTGTTAGATATTTTAAGAAACATGGGGTTGGTACCTTCCTTGGGGTAGGCTGCTTGCTGTTGAATCAGTCCTGTTCTAATAAGAAACTTTTTTTTCTTATTTTAGGTTACTCGTGAAAGATGGTGGATCGCTTGGCAAACAGTGAGGCAAATACTAGAAGAATAAGTATAGTGGAAAACTGCTTTGGAGCAGCTGGTCAACCCCTGACTATTCCTGGCCGTGTTCTGATTGGAGAGGGAGTCCTAACAAAACTGTGTAGGAAGAAGCCCAAAGCAAGGCAGTTCTTCCTGTTCAATGACATTCTTGTTTACGGTAACATTGTCATCCAGAAGAAGAAATACAACAAACAGCACATAATCCCACTGGAAAATGTCACCATCGATTCCATCCAGGATGAGGGAGATTTACGGAATGGGTGGCTGATCAAGACACCAACGAAGTCATTTGCGGTTTATGCTGCCACTGCTACAGAGAAGTCGGAGTGGATGAACCACATAAATAAGTGCGTTTCTGATTTGCTTTCCAAAAGCGGGAAGACCCCTAGCAATGAACACGCAGCTGTGTGGGTGCCGGACTCGGAAGCCACGGTGTGCATGCGCTGTCAGAAAGCCAAGTTCACTCCTGTCAACCGCCGCCACCACTGCCGCAAGTGCGGCTTCGTCGTCTGCGGGCCCTGCTCGGAAAAGAGGTTTCTGCTCCCCAGCCAGTCTTCCAAGCCAGTGAGAATCTGCGACTTCTGCTATGACCTTCTTTCTACAGGGGAGATGACTGCTTGTCAGTCCACTAGGTCAGACTCCTACAGCCAGTCACCTAAGTCATCTTTAAATGATGTGTCTGATGATGATGATGATGAAGACAGTAGTGATTAAGGACCAAAATGGTTTTTTTTCCATGTGTTGCGAGTTGTGTTTCAAACCATATGGAGCTGCTTTTGGGGAAGTCTGTAGTGAGGTTCCTCAGTGAAATCCTGTTCTAGCCATGAAATATGCCTGAATATCTTCAACTGCAATGTGCCTCAATCTATGAATTCTCTAAACAATAGTTGTTTTTTTTTCTCCTCTGCAGGGATAGACTGGTGCAAATGTTATCAGAATATTTTCCAACTTCATTTACTTGAGTTGTGTCTAGGTTAGACTTTTGTGGAAGATTGGAGGATGAAATGTACTTTCTTAACAACCCGTACTTTCTAATGTTTCACATTGGTATGTTATGCAGGGTTTTTTCAGATCTAGGGAGGATAACTGTGAGCAGGGATGGGATAGTGACGTTTTTTGTTAATCCTGTAGACTCTTATTTTTCTAGCCATGGTATATAATTAATTACAAGGTCATCACCCAGTGTACAAACCTAAATGTCACAAAACTTGGAAACTCTTGTTTTGCTGTTACTTATGACTTCCTATGCCAAGCAGTGCCTTGTACCAATTGTGCTGATTCAGGAAGAAACAAACCTATTTTATGTCTGTATTTGCCTAAATGCTGGTATCTGAGAGATTGTTGGTGCTATTATAAATAACTGCTGTGTTCAAAGTGGAGCTTTGACAAGGTCATAATTGCACCCCATGGTGGATGTTGGAGACCCAAAGGGCATGTCCTCACCTGTGCAGGCAGACCTGGAGACACTGCAGATTCCCACAGGCTTCAGCATCTTTCTCTTTGCAGAAGTTCTGTTGTGGGTTGGGATCTTGAGATGGGAAGTTTAGGGAGATTCTTCATGGGGATTTATATACTTTCTTTTCAGAACAGTTTCTAAGTTTCAGATTTGGCAAATGCATACTGAAATTTTAGTTGGGTGATACAGCATTTGGGTGTGCTAACCTACATATTTTTGGAAGTAAATCCCCAAAAAAGCCACTTTTTTTTTTTTAAACAATGGTGAGAGTACTGTTTTTTTTTTTTTTTCTTCCCCAAGGAGTTTTATTGGCTTGTCTAAAAATAACCTCTTATTTTGAAGAAGGCTGCAAGTATCCTTACAAAACTAGCTTTCCTTTTTACACAGCTGACCTCAGGATAAATGTGAGATGCAAGTTGCTTCATTTTAAATGTATACCCAGGACCAAGAAAGATGTATTTAAAGACTGTAATGAAATTGTCAGTGCAGAAAATCTCTATCATAGTGTTCATTTTATTTTCTTGAATACAGAAGTGTCATGTTCCCATATAAATGCAAAAGTTACACTTGCAAAGACATGTTAAACCCCTAGATATGTTTCTGTATTTTTATAATGATAACCTCAATTTTGAAGCAGAAAAACCTCTTTGAAATAGTTGTATGAATATAGTAGCAACTGACTTAATACAAAAAAATGTTAAACTTTTGTATTTCTAAATGACAATTTCTGCACTGTTTGCCTTGGTTGGCAATAATTGGGTTAAATATTTATTGAATAAACAATCAATGCTGCATGTTGCACTAGTCTCCCATTCTGTATGCTGAAAGTGTGAGTCATATTTTTTTATAAAAATTAGCGGAGTACTTTAGAGCCATATCCATCCATGAGATTTCTGGTAGCTAAAGATGCACTTAGCATCTATAGAGAGAGGCACTCTACATTCATACTTTGCAAGACATTGCTTCAGGTGAAAATTGCATCAGTATTTTTAGCTTGGACAATTTCTAAAAATAAGGCTTTCTTTAGAAGCACTGAGGAGTATTTGTTCTACTTGGAAATAAATGCACAAAGGGAAAAACACTTTGATGCAGATTTGGGACCAGGAAGATTCTGTAAAATTGCCAGATTGTATATATTGAAAGACTAGTGGAAAAAAATAGTTGCATATACTTTTTCCTTGAAAGATGAGGGAGAGGTGACCCTGCAGCAGGGAAAATGGGCTGTTCTGGGAAGGCACTTTGAATTAATAGTGCTTACTTTTTGAATTAATAGTACTTATTTTGTCCAGATGGGCCACTTCTGCCCCTGCTGGACAAAAATCCATGACCTATTCTCTTGGTCTTGTACCTGTGTAAACTGGGAGGAGAAGGAAGATGGTGTCTGTCTGCTGCTTCCTCTGGGAAGCCATGGGACAGCTGAGGCTGGTAGAACCTCTGGAAGTTGTCTGAACCAACCCCCTGCTCAAGCAGGGCCACCTAGAGCTGGTTGCCAGGAATGTGTCCAGGTGGCTTTTTGATATCCCCAAGGATAGAAACTGCACCATCTCTTTGGGCAATGTATTCCAGTGTATTTCTCACAGTAAAAAAAAAAAAAAAAAAAAAGTTTTTTTTGTGTTTTTTTTTTTTTTTTTTTTTTACCTCTTGGTATTTCTATTTCAGGAGTGGAGACTTGCTAGCTTCAGTTTTTCTATGGAATCAAAGTACAAACCTCCCTTCTACATATCTTCCCGTGACTAACAATCATCTTCTTCCTTATCCACTTGTTTCTTCTTTCTTAAGTTGTCAAATATTAACTTGTCTTATTAAAGAGTCCATCTCCTTGTGTACTTTCCCCTTGGTTTCCATAGGTTTTGCTTTTCAGCACCTTTTGGTGGTGGGAAAAGGGTTTCTAAGAGTTAGATCACATCCTGTATTTTGAGAATGTACTTGTACCTATTTCGGATATCTTTTTATCTGTGAATGAAACTTGCACTGTGCTGCACTGATCCCTGAAGCTGTAACCAAACCAATGTGTGTGTGTGGAATTTTTCATCTGAAATTGTTGTATATGGTCCAAGCTTTTTAAAGAAGCATTAAAAATGTATTTTATGGAAATATTCCTATTCCTCAGTGATATTTGTTTAGAACTTTGCAGAATGGAATGAACCTTGACTTCTCTTGTAGTTGAAACTTTCTGAAAGGGCTCATTTCATACTTTGTAATCTTGTTCTGTCAAGTTACTTTATTTACAAATATATGGTATAGCTTCAAGCCTGTATTTAATGTTCTTTAACTATGGGGCTTCAAAGGTGAGAGAAAACTGGGCATCTGTTTTTTTTATATTGATGAGTAGTTTAGCAGCAGCTTTATTCACTGTCAGGAGATACTAATAAACTGGGAGAATAAACCTGAAGAAGGAGTTTTAAGACTAATTTTGAAATAAATGCAGTTACGGATTTAGAAGCCACTTAGGCACTTAAGGAGTGGTTTAAAAGAAGTGTGGCCAAGCATGTTGTTGCGAAGTTTGGGTTTTGCTGGACTGGTATTGGTTGCTGGAACTGACAGTTCCAGTCCCTGGAAGAGGCTGGAGGGCCCTGCATTTGGAGAGGCCCAGCTCCAGTCTTAGTCCTGTCAGACCACCCCTGGGGACAAGGCTTCTTGGGGTATCAAACAGGAGAGGAACTTGGGACTCTTCCCAAAACTTCTGCACTCTCCACATCATAAAATAGTCATTATGTATGGGCAGTCTTTGTGTTTTTTGTACTTTTTGTTTGTGGTAGTTTTAACCTTTTTTTCTTTCCAAATTCAAAGAAATAAAAGCAACAGTGTGCGTGTCTTCCACAAGGCTCTGCAGTCAGTTTCTGCTTTCTTGAAGATTCTGTATTGGAAAAATAAGTATGTGTTTGCTTTAACTGAATTCACATTTTGCACACTCTTTACCAGTACTTCATAGTTAGTTTGTGGGAAATACTGAAGGAAAGGGAAAAGTATTTCTTTCGAAGATTTTAATCTTTTAAGCTACTAATTTTAGCTTTTGCACCTTAACTGCCATTTAGATAAATTTGGCTGTTCTCCTTTCAGATTTGATGCAGCTGAATTTGCTGTAGCTCTCATCTGAGGGTCAAGCACTGCTGCTCAGTTGAAACAAAGTTTAATAAAATGGGGCAGTGGATTAATGAGTGCTGAATTTGCAGTGGTGCTTTTAAGAGCCTGTCTCTAACAGCAGATTATGAAAATCACAGGCAGAAACCTTGTATTTATGTGAAGCTTTCTTCCCTCCCCCCAGGGGGGATAGCTTTAGCTAATCTCTTAATGCAAATGAAACGGTGGTTGGCGTAGTTGCTGGTTAATGTTTGTGTGGAAGCAGATTATGGGTTGTATTGTGATTTTTGTATTTTCCTGTAAGCCCTGAACTGAGAGAAGCATGCCTAGTTCTGTTGGCAGATACAATCAGAAAAGAGTTATTGATGTCCCTCCCCCCTTTCCCCTCCAATAACAAATTATTGTAGTAAATATTAGAGAGTATTTTGGCTGTCTATTGCATTTCATTTGATGAAATCTGAGCTACTTGTTTGTGCCTGCAGCCGGTCTCTTGCCAGAGCTGGCTCCCGTGGCTCATCGGGTCTCTCCTGGCGCTCTGGCTGGGAAGAATCTCTGCTCTGTTCCCTTGCCGTGATGGAGCTGGGTGATGGAGCTGGGAGCTGCTCGGGAGTGCAGCACAGTGACCATGGGTCTGCTGTACATGAGAGACAGCTCTGCTGTACTGCACGGACCTGAACATGCTCTGAAACTCATCCACGAGTAAGAAATTGGAACCTCGGTCTTTGGAATAGAGATTAATTGCTATGTAAATTTTTAATTGTCTGTGAAATACTGTGTGTGCCCGAAGTAAATGTCAAAATGCTTCGACTGTACTTGGACGCATTTAGGATAAAAACTAACAGAGTGAATCAGTTGAGTTGACAGTGAAATAATACACTAAGGAGCAGAAGGCTCCTTAGTCACTTAGTGCATCAAACTGGTTGAATCTGTCCCTTGAGATGAAGTTCTGCATTTATGAAAATTGCAGTTACTTGTACCTGGTATTTTCAAAAACTCCATCTCAGGTCAACTTCTGCAATTGTAGAAGGTTAACATGTAACAGCAGCAGCACAGGCCAAGGTGATGCCCAGAGGCCTGATTGCACTCACAGCCTCCCCCCTGCCCTGTTCAGGGTCATTCTCAGTTACACGGAAGGTAACTGGATTAAATGGTAAGAACGTCTCTACAAGAAACCTCCTTTACAAATCCTTTTAGACAAGATGATACTCCTAGACTAAATAAGTGTTCAGGCAGAAAGCAAGAGCTTATTTTATTCAGATATTCAGAGGCATAATGCTAATGAGTTCAAGGGCTTAAATCTTTCAACAGTCAGACTGTCAAGAGCATCTGTTAACTTTTCTTAGGTTGTCTGTTTTGCTGATGAAAAGTAGATGTGGTCAGCTCTATTATCGGTGTGAGTGTCTTGGTCCTGATTAATTTTAGCATCTGGCTGCTAGACGACTTATTTAGATTTTTGTCTCCAAAAGCTGTTGCCTTTATGCAAATTTAATCATAGGCTGCGTTGTAATAAGAGTTAGGACTTGCTGGCTATTTTATTTATAGAACCTGGTGTTGCTGTTGAGCACTTCTAACCTCTGGGCTTGTATGAGGTTTGCATAACATCAGCAGTCTCTGAGAAATGTGTCCGGCAGCAAAGGAAGGGGATGTGCTCTGTCTGTTGGAAATAGCAGTCACATCCTTCTGCTGCCTGTTTACCCCTCTCCAGGCTTGTGCTCTCCAGAATGACAACTCCAAAATGAATTGGGATACCTGCTTCCATCTGTGTAAATATATAGGTATTTTCCTTCCTTCCCCACCTGGCTTGCTGCATACTTGCTTTATCAGGTTATTACCCTGGAAGATAAATTACTGAGGGCTGAGCCTGTCTCTCTGGTGTGACCGGGACCAAGTGAGTGCTCCTGTGGTGTTACAGCAGTTTGTGGGATGTGTACACTGTGCTGGGAATGAGGAAGACGACAGAGCTGAGTGCTACACTGAGAAAACAAACACTGTCTGTAAGGAAAGACCTGGCCTCTCAGCCACTGAGAGCATGCAAAATGCTGTGGTGCTTACTGTCAGACACAGAGGGAAAGGCAACCACCTTCAGTGGCTTTGGAGGGTCTGCAGTCTGGAAGCTAAAGTTGCTATTAAAAGTAGAAAAAAAAAAAGTCTGTCATAGGTCTGTCAAAGTATTACTCATGTGCATCTGACCTGAAAGTTAATTATAATAACTTGACTTTTTGAATAGGTGGGCTTAAAAGTTGGAAAGATCAATCTGGATTTTAACAAAAGTATTGTGTAATGTTCTTAACAGCATTGAAACAACAGCATATGAGAGGAGGAGCATATGAAAAAGTCTATTTTGAATATTATTCTCTTTGGCCTTCAGTGATGCATGTAGTTTTTCCCTCCTGAGACAACTGGAAGCAGAAGGAATTTACCTTCTGTTGAGGTACTTCTACTTCCTGTGATAAAAGGGTTTGTTACTTCCCTTGATGGAAGTGAAATGTGCTAAGTTCAAGAAAATCTCATCTTTCTGTGAATAAACGAATCTATCTGACTTGTAGCAGGAAATAATTAATGCAAATCAAATGACCAACCACAGTGCAGTTCTGCTCATACCTGAAACAAAGTCTTGAGGATCACATGAGTACAATGTTAACATGGACCCTCTCTGTCACCCTTTTCCAAAGGACAAGAACAATTTGGGAAGGAAAAGTTACTGCTGTTGCTGGTCAGCATGTAGAGATTAATTCTGGCAAGTTCGGTGTGTGATTCTTAATGGCTACAAATGCTTGAGGATCCTCTGATGTAGTTTTGAAGATGGGTAACTTCCTGCCATGCTGTCCCAAAACCACACATGGGGAAGGAATGTTCCTTATCTGCAGTGCCCTGGGAGAGGGTGCCCAGCACTGTTGGGTGCTCTACAGCAGCTCTCCAAAAATGCAGTGAACTCTTGCTGCCCAGCTGTGCCCCTGCAGTCCTCACCTGAGTGGGCTGGGTGACTCAGAGCTGGTTAGGGGTGCAGGGAGGATCACCCCAGGATGCAAATGGGTTTGGGGAAGCTTGCAGTTGGTAGTAGAGCGAGTGCAGAGACTGCAATCTGCTCATAGCACAAGCGTCAGCATGTCTTGTGCCTGTCCCTTGGCTCTGTCGGGTGGGGCTCAGCAATGAATACCTGGCACTGGAGCTGCTGAGAAGCTTTATCTGCAGTTTCTGTTTTGGATCTGGTGTTCTTTGTTGGTACCCGTGTTAAGAGGCTGTTTTGGTTGTCAGAAGAGTGTCAGGCATGCAGGCAGTTGTCCTGCTTGTGCAAGTGTCAGTGCTGGTGTACAGGTGACTAATGCCTGGGGCCACTTCTGCCCCTGCTGGACAAAAATCCATGACCTATTCTCTTGGTCTTGTACCTGTGTAAACTGGGAGGAGAAGGAAAATGATGTGTCTGCTGCTTCCTCTGGGAAGCCATGGGTCAGCTGAGGCTGGTAGAACCTCTGGAAGTTGTCTGAACCAACCCCCTGCTCAAGCAGGGCCACCTAGAGCTGGTTGCCAGGAATGTGTCCAAGTGGCTTTTTGATATCCCCAAGGATAGAAACTGCACCATCTCTTTGGGCAATGTATTCCAGTGTATTCCTCACAGTAAAAAAAAAAAAAAGTTTCCTGACATTCAGAAAGAACCTCCCATGTTTCAGGGTGTGCCCATTGCCTCTGGTCCTGTCACTGGGCACCACTGAAAAAGAGCCTGGCTCCCTCCTTTTTGTACCCTCCCTTCAGGTATTTATACACATTGATAGGGTTCTCCTTGAGCCTACTCTCACAGGCTGAACTTTTCCAGCTCCTTCAGCCTTTCTTCACAGGAGAGTTGCTCTCCTCTGTAAATGGTCCTTGTGGCTCATATAGGATTCTCTTGGGTATGTCCATGTCTCTTTCCTGCTAGAGAGCCTACAACTGGACTGGATTCATGTGTGGCCTCACTAGTGCCAAGTAGAGGAGAGGAATCACCTCTCTCTGTTTCCTGGCAATTTTCCTGTCATGCAGTTGAAGATACTGTTTGATGCCTTTGTTGCAAGGGCATATATTGCTTCGTATAAATTGGATCATGAAATGCTGGGCACATCTATTAACTTCTGCTAACTTGATTTTTTAATTTCAGGTTTGTTGGTCCCAACTGTGTAGTTGTGTTCCTTCTTCCCCCTCACCCCCTTCCAAAAAAGTTACATTTTTATGTGTTTTGAAAGAGAAAGGGATTTTAAAAGTTACTGGTATTTTCTTTATTTGTACCTGATTTTTCACACAAGGATGTTTACACTGTTGCCGTCCCTTTGTTCTGCCATGCATTCTCACCCATACCATCTTTCTTTCTAGGTGAGAAAACTATTACTAAAGCTCATAAATACTTCTCTGTTTCCTAGCAGAAGAGTGGACACTGTTTTTATTTGCTCTTCCCAACCTAGTGTGAGGATTTAATTTGCTCCAGCCAGGAGTTCCCATGCCAAAAATCTTGGCTATGTCTGGGATGGTTACATCCCAGATGACACATGGCCACTGCCACCCCTGTGGGCCTGCCTGTGACTAAAATAGCACATCTGTGGGTGCTGGTTCCATGACAGCTTGTGGTAGTGGGAGCAGGACTTCGCTCACCTCTGTGTGTTTGTCCTCAATGCTCAAAAGAGCTTGGCTAGTGCAGGCAGAGGTGTGGTGGCTGCCGCACTTCCAGCCATGTGGAAGGTGGTGAGAGGATGTGGTGCTCAGAGTATAAAACCACCAAGCAAAGTGGGATGGGCATCTGTCTTGGCCTAAAATACTCGTGCCAGCCTGGAGAAGAAGTGTGTCCTGGTGCAGGTGTCACCCTGGACAGGGTGGACAGGGAGATGGGGAGCGGGGACAGGGAGATGGGGACAGGGAGATGGAGACAGGGAGATGGGGACAGGGAGATGGGGACAGGGAGCTGTGCTTCTCTGCCTCTGGGAGGCAGTGCCCCACCCCAGCTGTTACAGAAACAGCCCTGCATCCCTGCTGAGGTAAGTGCTCCTCTGTTGCTTCACTTTGTAGGAATGTCTAAACCTGCCTTCTCTAACAAGTTTGGAAGAAAAAAGGGCAGATAAAGGAGAAGAGGAATATGAGTCACAGAGAAACAACTGGTTCAGGGCAATTCGAGAGAAGCTCAGGGCAGGGTTTGGAGACTGCCGTGTTGTTTTCCTCTTGACTCGCTTTCTCTGCTGCGTGCAAGTTTTTCTCCTCTTCGATCAGAGATTTGGTAATCAAGCCTGGCCTCACATTTCCCACAGAAGTAGCACTCTCAGCTCTCTCAAGGGGTGGGAGACCAGTGCTAGGTGTCTGGGTGGAAATCCATCTCACCCACAGCATCCTTTTGCGCTGGGAGCACCCTCAGCACTGCTGTGGCTCCAGGAAGGTTGCATCAGACTCCTCTTTGTCCCAGTCCTTCACTGTACAAAGTGCATGACCCATACAGTGGTGCCATCTGGATGTTAAGAGCTGTATTTTGTGGGTATTGGGATGTGGGGAAGAGGGCGTGGGTACCTGTTAGTGACCAAGCAACCAGGACTGTCTTTACACATGGAAAAGTCAAAGCAGAACTACAGGTAACTTTTACATGTAAGGGCAGGAGGGGAGCTGAACCAAGGTTAAATAATAAAGTAATGCTGGAGATGGGATTTTCCTCTTACAATCTGTTTAACTGCTTTTGCTGGGAATTGCAGAGACTATGGAAGGAAGGAGAGGGTTTCCCATGCTGTGCCTGCCTTGCAGCTAGTGGCTGCCAGGGCTTTTTTAGCAGGTGGATGTAAGGGTGCAGCTTATGCTCTGCAAAGCTCTAACTGGACTAAATCCCTCGTGCGTCAGAGCCTGTCTTGTTCCAGATGGCACCTGCCCGGCTCAGATCCGGCTGTGCCACGGAGTCGGGCACGGGCCACTCCCAGTGATGTACTGGGGTTCCGTGGAGCCTAGTTCACAGGGCAGTGTGCAATGCAGCCTTCAAGGAAGCTATTCAGGGCTTTCAGAAAGCTTCCCCTAAATCTTTGAGTCCCCTGCTCAGCTCAGATTCATTAATCTGTCAAAGATGCCATTGATCTCCCTTTCCCTTCTCACACACTGCAGTTCCCTGCCCCTTTGCTCAGCACTGTCAGTAACTTGAGCTGTGCTTGGTAGATTTCCAGTGCGGCTTGATTTAAGAGCAAGGTGGGGTAATGAGTGCTGCAAGAGCTGCTCTGGTCAGCCCCTGTGAAGGGGGGAGCTCCCTGGAGATGGCCACAGCCATTTTCTATCCTTTCCTCTGCTGAGGAAGGGGCTGTGCAGGGCTGCTTCAAAGTGCTCCTGAGGAGAAGGTGTGAAACTCCTTGGAACTGTGTGGGAGGGCAACTCTTCCAACCCAGGGAACAACCACACATAAGGGATCACTTGAATCTGATCACTTGAACCAAGGGGTTCACAGTGGAGAACCTGTGAAAGAAAATCAGCCACTCTCTTCCCTCTCCCTAGCATGCTGTGGTGGAAAGCAGGAAAAGTATGGAGGGGAAGGGAAAGGCAGCCAGTTTCTGCTGTTTGTCTATAACTGAAGACAAAGAGGAAAACTTAAGTTTTTAGGTGCTGCCAATTGTTTTTTCAACAAAATTCTTAGTAAAAGTAAAAATCAAAACCCTTTTAGGGACCTGTTATCCTTGTGGGTCCAACAACAAAATAATGTGAACACAGATGCATAATTCACTGGGAATCTTAGAGGTCTTCTACAACCTTAGTGATTCTATGGAACTCATAAATATGAGCTCCCACCTGATAAAATGCTTAGGATAAGTGACTGTCTGTTGTTATATGTCCCGTGGGCCCTGGTGTTCTCAGGGGAGATGCCAAGCTGTCAATGAGACCCAGCTCTGGGCTGTGTTTCTCCACCAGAATACAGTCACTGTGGTCACTAATACTTGGTAGGCAGCCAAGCCTGTGGTGGTTACTTTTCAGCTTTTATCTCTGAAGTTTCAACTCTTCACAGACAAGAAGCAGTAAGATGTAATTGGTATTTTGGATTTGCTGCTTGCAACAAAGGATTGCTCCAAAGAGAGCAGTCCTGCTCAGCCCCAAACGTGCCATTCACAGGTCTGGGTTTCTCACTCTTATAACAAAATTTCTATACCTGGAGAAAAGTCGAGTAACATTCCTGCAGTCCAAAAACACTTTGCAGAGCGTGCTGGGTATAGTTTTTCTCAGGATGGGGACATCAATGAAGTTATAACTTGTTGAATGTCAGGCTGAAGGTTGGACATAAACCTTTTCTGCTGTTTTGCATGCAGATGTTCTACATGATGGACTGTGCCCTTCCTTCAGTTAAATGATGCCAGCAGTGGGGGAAAAAGAGTTGGCCTCCCCTTCCCAAGAGCCACTGCCTTGCCCTGCAGAAGTGGCTCCCAGCAAACCCATGGTGGTATGCAGAAACAGCTGGACATTGGGTTCTGGTTGGTCCTCGTGGTGACATCCTGCCCTGGGGCTGGCACTCGCTTTTGCAGGATCCATAACCAGGAAAGAGGATGTATCCCATATTCCTTCTTTCCTCTCTCTAAGCCTGGGCTTTTCAGCCACAATCTCTCTAGGGATTTTCTTTAGTCTGAGTTTGTATGAATGTGGTGCTTCCACTCGGTGGGGAAGGACAGGAGATGGCATCCACCTCCTCTCCTGGCCAGAGACAGCTTGGCAGCCCATGCTGCCATGCCAATGAGCTGGGTTGGAGGGCACAACTGAAAAGTGAGCGCAGAAGAGGAGCCAGACCTCAGCAGGCATCTGGCTCTTTCCCAGCACATTACCATGGTATGCAGTGGCACAGCTGCCTCGCCTGTTTTTCGTAAAGTACAAAACTGGTAGCTACTTATTTATCTCATGAGCTGAGGGAAGTGCTAAGAGTGCAACCTTTTCCCCTGCAGGCTGCATGTGTGGGGTTTTGCTTTTAACAGGGAGAGAAGAAAGATTTAAAGATATTTGACCTGCAATCTAGCTCTGAGTTGGTTGAATATTTACTTTATTGTACATGCGCTTAGTTATTGAAACTCTTATCATGGAAGCAAATCAGACAGGAGACTCATGGTTCAACCCCAGGAGGCACCCAGACATGGAGAACATCACAAAGGAGACTGTGCCACACGCAGAGAAACGTGCTCATTGCCATTAGCTCACCTACGTCAGACTTTGCGTGGTGCAAAGGGCAGATCATGGTGCAGAGTCACTGTCTCCTCCAGGGCCTTTCTGCATGTAACACTCCAGCCTGTGGGTACCAGGAGCAGCTATGTGGTGCCAGAGCCCCTGTTTGCTGTGTGAAGCTGCTGACACACAGGACAGAGTAATGTTTTGTGTGTTTCTGAAGTGCTTTAACTGCCCAAAGTAGGAATTTTACAGAAGCCCGGTAGATGGGCACTTGTGTGAGCCAGGAGAGGTGGGGTTCTGTTGTGGGGATGCCTGCTGCAAGCTGGCTTCCTTTATCAGCTATTCTGCCTTGAGGGTGATGGCAAGACTTTTATTTACTATTTCTATCTTCACAAGACTTCTGCAGGCTTCAAGCCTTCTATTTTTTTTCCCTTATTATGTTAAGATATGGTGGGCAGATTCAAAACCTGCTTAAGCATGTTAAACAGGAGAGAAGGACTGGTTTCCTCAGAAGACCTGGCTAAAGTCATAGTTCTGAGTCTTGCAGCAAAAACTGGATAAGAAACTATAAGAATGAGCAGAGCTCTTGGAGAAGGCAAGAATTTGGCTGGAAGCTATGCATGGGGAGACCCCAAATTGCAGTGTGAATTAATTTTTGGGTAGCAATACAGCACTGATTACCTGACACAGAGCAGGGCTGGATGCCTGTCTGCAGGTGGGCAGGACAGTGCTGTATTTACCCAGGGTGAGGGCAGAGTGCTGCTTCAGCAATGCCTCCCAAACAGCAGTGGGGAATGGATGATGGGGTTGGTTATTAATTTTCTTCTCAACCAGATTCTGCCCCTCTCATGTTTTGCTGTCATTTTTTTGGGGTTGGTAAGACAGCATTCCTCTACACAGCATTCCTCTTCAGTAGAGAAGTCAGGGTTCTTAATTTGCTCCGGCAGCCCACAGAAGAGGAACCCTTTTACTGGCTATTAGAATGGCAGCTGGCTGCCATTGAAGGGCCATGAAAAAGGTGCTGCTGGCTCTTGATGTATTTGGTGTTTTACTTAAAGCTCCACCTTCCCAGAATAATATTAAATACATCAGGTTGCATGATGCAGTCAGTGGTTTGGGAGGAAAATAGAAACACAATCTTAAAGGTTCCCAATCTGAAGGAGAAGCCAAGTGCATTGTATGTAAATTCTTGCTTTTTAAGCACTGAATTCTGACCTTTACATGCTTGAGAGTTGGCAACTCTGTGCAAAGTGCTACACTGCTCCTGCTTTTTATCTTTTGTTTGGCAGTTTTGGTGTGTTTCCTGGTTAAGCCACGGTGTAACTTAATGGCTTAGGGGCTTTGATGTGCTTTCCAAAGCCTAATGCCGCTGCCTGGGGTGCATCTCCACTCTCTACCCCTTGGTTCTCCCTGGATCAATTCCTCACCCTTGGCCTTCATAGCAAATAGTACAATGGCCTAAAAGTACAAGCCCTTTAAGCAAGGTAGCCCCCTCTTCTTACTAATTTAGGAGGACCTTTCATTGCCAAAGCTCTGTCAGTGAAGAGCTGGGGCTATCCTGGGCAAACCCAGTGTCTCCCTTCCAGGTGGCTGCTGGTGTGATTGCTGTTGGACGCACTGCCTGGGCTCCTGCCAAGGTCCAGAAAAGTGTCTACTGCTTGGATGGAAACAGGGAAGAGCTGTGATCCTGTGATATGGCACTTGAGCCCACAAGACAAGAGTACAGGAGGGCTCACAAGGCTGTCATCTGCACTGCTGAGTGCTGGCAGCCATGTCTGGGGATGATTGTTTGCCCTTCAATACTGCAAGAAGGGAGGGGAAGACAGCTAGGGAATGGGCTGCAAAGGAAAAGCGAGAGAGAAAGGCCTGGAAGTGAGACAAGAAAAAAAGAGAGAAAGATAGATCACAAAACAATAAAGTAAAATGGATTAGAAAAAGAAGAACCAGGATTTGGGATGTGGTTAGGCTGGTCTGGGATGACACTTGTCCTTCTGGACATTTCTTTTGGTGGGGTACATGCCACTGTCTGGCCAACCTTGGGCCAGGAGCTGCTGCTTGCACCAAGCCCTTTGCTGATGAAGTCATGACAGAGAGGGGGTAGTTTGGGATAGGTCTGGAGTGGACATGGATTTACTGATGGGCACAGCCCAGCCCCTGGGGATCAAAGATGCAGGAGAGGGGAGAGAGCACTGCCAGCCTCTTGGAGAGGCCAAGACTGCCTTCATGCCATCATCTGTGGAATAAAGTGCTAATGAGTCCTTTGGCCAAGCAAGTTATCTGCTGCAAAACCTTGGCTCACAGAAGAGGTTGCAGGGGTGAGCTGTCTCCAGACTTTACAGCAGAACAGCAGGATAATGCGGTAGAAAAAGGTTTTGGGTTTTGTCATCTTTCGAGTTTTTTTTTTAAACATAAAGTCATGGTTGCTGGTGGTGTGGCAGAGTGTAGGGAATCAAAATGTAATTTTAAACATCTAGGCCTGACTTAGCCTCATTCTTAGGGATCTGATCACTAATGAAGGGCAAGCTGGTGCCTGTTTAAATACCTAATAAACTTACAGCACCCCTGAGTGTCTACAGCCTGTTTTGCACAGCAGCTTGTCCAAATTTTGAGTAGGGAGGTAAGAAGCAAAATAACCACTTGAGGCCATGGAACAACTGTCCTTTAACAAGGCAAAGGTAGAGGTGTGTTATCATGCTTTAGCAATCCTCTGCCTGACTGTTGCCTGACCCAATCTTCCTGAAGTTACAAGGAGTACTGAGTGATTAAATCCAGGGATCTGGTTCAAAAAAGTATCACCTTTCACAGCATATCTTTCAAAATGCTGGAGAGCAGAGTACTGCTGAAAACAGCAGCTCCCTGGGGACAGTCCCCACATGCTGCCTCTGGGTAGTGGTGGCACCTCATCAGAACATGGCAAGAGTCAGGGTCTCTGCTGTGGCCATGCAGTTGTGAGGCTTTTAAAGTTCTGCATCCATGGCTGGACACCAACAAGTTGCAGTATTGCTACACAGGTGCATCATCAGCAGTGAGCAAAAGCAGATGGACCAGGGTTTGCTTCTCTCTTAGGACAGCCAGAAGCACTTGACCATGATGAGACTGTCCCGGTGGGGGAAGGAGAGCACACCTAACCTAAGGACCTTGCAGTGCCTCCTGCTTCTGGCTGAGCTTGCTTGCCCCCTGTCTGGTAATTCCATATTGAGGGATGAAGTGCATTGGCTGCTGAGAGAGGAGGGGTGGGACAAGGATGCTCCAGTACCTGGGGGGTGGGGTAGGGACAGTGCTGCCATGCAGTGACACAGGCATGTGATGCTACTAACAACCCTACGATATTACTGGCTTGGGGGCTATCATGGGTCAGGTCTTCTTGTGGCCATGACCGGGACCCCAAAACCCAAATCTCTTTCTTTGCTTGTTAGCTATTATTAACTGATGGGTTTAGCAGAAGCTTGGCATCTTTAGCCATAAGGAGGTACTTGGCAAACTCTTTTGCATCCCCTAAGGGCAAGTGCCCTCTGTCCTTGCCCTCACTGGGATAAACACTTTCACATTAGAGGGACTCATTCCCTCCTGTTCCTGTAAGCAGTTTCCACCTGGTCACTGGATGAGTGTGTTGCCTTAAGGATTTGGGTGTGCTGGCCAAAGTGGGGTGGAAATCTCCTGGCTTGCTCTCCCAGCCTTGCCATTTCTCTGGCTAACAAGGCAAGCCCCTTCCTTGACATCCTGGCGTGAGTCAGCAGAGCTCACACTGCCTTCATAAGCCAGGTTTTAACTTAATTCCTGCCTTGCTGAGAGGGAATAAGCACAGAGCTCAGCTGTCAGTGTTCCCTGACCTGGGGAATCCTGCCAACCTCTTGCATCCCTTTTCATCAGCTTCCCATTTTGAAATTGACTCCTGGGTCTGAATCCTTGGTGCTGCTGTGCCAGTCCCTGCTGCAGGTCTGGCCCCATGGGAACCCCAGAAGCTGGGGGTGCCTGTGTGAGCTGGAACAGCTGTAACCATGATGCATAATCACAGTGTAATTTGGTTTCCTGAGCTTGCACTGTGTTTTAGGGCAAGGCCTACGAACACATCCCCAGGCTTGGGGTGCTGTACAATGCACCTGAGCTGCACAGCATTCAGTAGATGTTTGCTCCATCTGATTTTCCTTTGATGAAACAAAAGGTCTGTTTGTGGTGATTAGGTCTGAGTCATAACCAGCCTGGCCTATTTGTAAATTGTCATGTCTCTAACCAGAAGCCTGTGCCAAGAGAAGCAGATGCTGTGCTGGGCTGGGAAGGTGACTGGAGCTCCAGGACACCTGGTAGGGCAGCAATAAACCACCTTTTATTAGCTGCAGTGAAAACAGGTTCTTCCATCTGAATCCTGGCCAGATTACAAGCAGCACGATGAATTAGTACCAGTTAATGTGCTCATCCTAACTATTTCAAGGAAAATTACTAGGAATCACAAATGTACTATTCATTTAAATATTATTAATTTATTTTAAGATGCTGCAAATGGGCAGGTGGGAAGGAATGCAGGGAGTAAACAATGATTAGCTGTAATTGTCAAGGCTCCATGGCTTCATGGCATCCAGGGAATGCCCCTGGATGTCAGGGCATGTCTTGTGGTCTCAGCTTGAAGGAATTGGTAATTTTAAATTTCACCAGGCCAGGCATGTGTGACATGGGGGCTGAGAGCTGGAGCTGCCTGGGCAGTTGCATGGTGCCAGAGGGCCAGCCCACACCACCCTTCTTTAAGTACTCTGGTGTGAGAGATCCCCTTTAATGAGAGAAATAAGGTCCCCCATCTTGGTCTGTACGGATGCTCAGGCCTCTCTGGGATAAATTCACTTTGGACAAATGTCAAAGGCTCATTTAATTTTATCTTTGTTTCCAGCCATCCAGATTTACCTCGCCAGTGTTAGCCTCTCCAAGTCACATGAACACAACAAAAATCAGTTCTGCAGCTCTCAGAGGGCAGTTCACCCACGGCAGCATTGCTCTAGAGATGCTTTGCAGAACTTCAGAGCATGCCAAAGCAGCTCTTTTAATATTTACAATGGCAGTGCCCTACACCAGCAAAGGCACAAGCCTTATAAAAATGTTGGGGCAGTGGCTCTGACGTGTGTGGGCACTGGTGGAGATGAAGGGCAGATCCTGCAAGCTCAGAGGAATGTCTCCTGTTCACCAGGTCTTTACTTACCCAGCAAATGGGAATCTAAACACAGCAGCTCACATTCCTCTTGCACCCAAACCACTCTGCCACGTGCCTGTGGCTCAAGCACTGCAGAAGCTGAGAACATACAAGACCTCAGATGGGTTTGAGGCTGAAGCCACAGAAATGGTGCTTTTTGAAAGTCTTCCTGAGAAGAAAACCAAATAAATACTAATTTTTTATTTTGCTACAGCCATTTCCCTGATGAATAAAAGCAGTACTTGTGTCTCTGAGCAGAGCAGCTGAAATGTAAAGGACTGGCAATCAGTACCCTTGGGGCTAAACCTGCTTCAAAACCACTCTAAAGCATGTTGATTTGGGTAAAGATGTGGATCCTCCTTCTGTGGGCTGCACAGGGGGAAGTTGCCAAGCTGGAGGCTTCCACAGAGGCACGGGAATGACATCTGGAACCCTGGGATATGAAAATAGGCTGGGAATGTGGGGATGTTTGCTCAGGTGTCTCCTGCTAAACTTGCTACTCTGAAAGAGGTATTGATGAGCAGCCCCAGCACAAGTGGGGTCTGATCCAGTGCAGCAGGTGGTTTTCCTCAGTTCCATGACACCTCATCCACTGTGGATTTTGGTCTATCAAGGCAAGCAGCATCTACCAGAGAAGGGCACTCCAGGCCCCACAGTGTCATTTTACAGCTACCTGTCTGGTTGTGAACCCTCTGTGGGACCCCAAGGTGTTTTTCCAGCAGGCTGATGTTTCATAACAGAGTTTAGTTTCTGAATTACAAAAAAAAAAAGGTGAAAAAAAAGGTTTTTCACCCAGAGGGTCATAGGGCACCAAAACAGACTCCCCAGAGAAGTGATCACAGCACCAGCCTGGCAGAGTTCAAGAAGTGTTTGGACAATGGTCTCAGTCACTGGTGTGGCTTTTGGAGTGTCCTGTGCATGGCCAGGAATTGGACTCAATGATCTTTGTGGATCCCTTCTAACTCAGCTTATTCTAGGATCTATGATTCTATGAGTCTATTATCCATAGCTTCTCAGCATTTTTGGCTTTTCTCATTTCTGCAGAACCTGAGCTTTTCTTCTGGAAGCTGAGTATTCTAAGTGGGAATCAGAAATAACTCAAACCTGTCCATAATTCATCTAGCATCTTTGTAAAGTTGCTGTTTCCAAAGTTGCTGTATTTTCCATATCTAAGCAAGCATTGGTGGACAGAACATTCCATGGGCCATGCATCCTGCTGTGCTTTCAGCTTTGAGTCCCTGTTTACTTACTGTAAAATTTAGTAAGAGCCTCTCTGTGCAGGCCATGTGGCTACAGGGTTCATGGAAGATTCACTGCTTGGAAATAGCCTTTGAGCCAAGGACCAGGAGCAGGAGAGGTACACAGAGGTGCCAAGAGGAACAACATCACTTCTGGGGTCACAGAGAGGAGGAAAGAACAAGGGTGGCACTTAGCTGGCACTCATCATAGGCAGCAAAAATGCCTCCTCCTTACTTTTTTCACAAGGAAAGGAAACTTCCACAAATTTAAAACAGCAGTGTTTCAAAGTGGTTTTTTTTAACCCTGTTTGGTGGGACAGAAAGAGATTGTGCTTTGCCCTTCTGCAGCTCCACAAGCAACTGGAGCTAGCTGAAGCCTCTTGATGTCTGGGATATGGAAGGGAGGCACCTCTGGACTTGTGCTCTGGTACAGCATAACCCTGCATATGCTGAGGGAATACTCTTTGCTTGCAGTGTGTTTCCAGCTGCTGGAATGAGGAAAAGGAGTGCCAAGGAGGACAGAGGAAACAGGTTCCTTATTTTGCTTAATTTCCTTTCCCATACCGAAGTTCTTTCAGGGAGCCGGAGAACAGCAGCCATACTATTAGTTGCCCATACCCCTTCCCAGTTTCTGATAGCCACTGAGATAGAAATACACAACTAATGCAAGAGGAAACAGTATGAGCCTTTGTCTCTTCCCTCCTGACTGAGGGCTGGATAATTCTCCATATCTTACTGTTGATGCCATATAGTGTGTCAGTTTAAAAATGACAGGAAGGCGAATAAGAGGCTCAAAGTCTGCCCCTACAAATGGAGAGCCCTGCCTGGGATGGGAGGAGGGCTGAGAGACCTCGGTGTGGTGAGGAGGTGCTGTGGGACAGACAGCCCTTGCTCACCCCACGCACTTCAGCATTCCACACGCCTCTCCCAGGCTGCTGCTGTGGACAAGAAGCAGCTTCTCCTCTGGCCAGTGTTGTTGGCATAGTGGTCTCTTCCAAGGGCATTAATGTCACTCTGCCATGCTGTGTCTGTCACTCTCCCTTGTGGGCTCTTTGGCACAAATATCTGTCCCCATCACTCCCTGTGCTTCCTCTAAAACCATAAATGGGTCCTGCACTTCCCAAACACACTTAACTTATTCTTCTCTGCTGTGTGCTGCCACCTCCAGCTTTTTCACCAATTATATTCAACCTCCCATTAAGTACTCACTGCTAGTTGTGCCCTGTGGTCCTCAGTGTCACCTTTCCTCATTGCAGCATCTCTTGATTCCCCCCCACCAAGTGCCTGTGGCTGGAAGGGGACTGGCAGTGACAGCACAATTTCTGTGCTTTTCACAGATTATTTCTGTGCTAAATAAGCAGTCTCTCATCTGCCTTAATGCCAGTCTTCTCTGACAGCAAGAGAAAGGTTTGTGAGCTTCAGGCACTTGCAGGGTCCAGAGGAGACATCTGCACACTGATATCTGCTCTTACAGATGTGATCCTCCTCCATTTTAAGCTCATGATGTTTTAAATTAAAGTAAAAGAACTGCAGGAATAGCTGAACTCCTTGCTCCAGGTTCTATCTTTTATGAGATAGCTAAATACTGGTTTGGTAAAATAACATGTGTACACAAGCATTCCAAAGGTTCTCTTTCTTGATAGATTTTTCTCTATATATTTTCCCATATTCCTTAGCTACAATTAAGCACATAAATTGATTCAGCTCTAACTGAAGTATTTGGAGTGATGCTGTTTAACATATTGTTGGATCACTAATTTAAAAACAGGTAAAAACAATGACATTGCACTTGATGCTACTTTCTGACTTCTGCAAAAAACAGTTCCTTAAAAAAAAAAAAGCCAAATTTAAAAAGTAGTGAGTGTAGAGGAAATGAACGGACATTTCAGTGTGCAAAAGTTATCTGTAATTATAGAAGTTGTCTAAAAGAAATCTATTTACATTTAAAGGTTAAACTCTTTAAGGAGGACAACTCTGTTGGGAATGGTTCTGCCAGTCTGGAATATGATCAGATGCTGTGATTACTGTAATTTAAAAGTGCGGTTTAAAGGATGAAAAGGGATGAAACCTCTGTGATCCTTTCTCTTTCCCACCACATGTCATTATCCCAACATTTCCTTCTGAGGGGGATCTGAAATGTACATTTTTATACAGTAATAAAAATTTTATAAAATAATCAGTGTATTTTTCTATGGATGCAGATTTTAAACCCTTCAGCCTCAATGCTTTATATTTTAGCTGTGGGAGCTACTGAACTAGAAATCACACAGGCAAAGTTTTCCCTGAAGAGCCAGCTTGGTTCAACCCCCACCTGCCACCAAGGCTGAGGGTTCCTTGTAATGCCAAACCTCAGCCATGTGGGGACATCCTTGTGTGTAGGGCCACATCTGTTGTCAGGGCACAGTGGGAAAGGCAGGGCCATGGGTGCCTTGTGTGTGCTGGGGGTTGGTCACCCAGGTTTGCAGCTGGACAGCAATTCTCTGGAAATCACAGCAGACCTGAGTACCTGGGTTTGGCCAAGGTGAGGTGGTGACAGGCTGTGATTTTCTTTATTTTTGAAGCCCGTGGAATGGAGAAAATAAGTGGTGGGACAGGATCCCACACCTCTGAGAGCCCTGCCATAGCACCTCTGCTCCATGCTGCAGGACAGTCAGTCAGGTCACTCCCAGGGCATCACTGTCTGGGGGAGAGGTGGGTTTCATCCCCAGGCTTCAGCAGTACGCTTATTTACCTCACTAAAGAAGCTGGTCATTTTTTTATCTTTTAAAATTTGTCATTTGCCCAGACAGTTTCCAGTGCTTATTCAAGAGGAATTCAAACCTGTTGCCAAACTGCTTTTCTCAGTTGTTTTTTGTGACGTGTAAGAATGTGGAGGAAGCACACACGAAAAATCACTGGAACAAGCAATGGTGGAGGCAGGTATGAAAGACACTTGGTTAAAATGCAAGTGCATAGTGTTTTGCAAAATCTTCAATTAGTTTAATTGTTCCTGTTGAATTAATGCAATCCTACATTTAGATAAGCTCCAGAGGTATGAGTCTTAGGAGAGTATCAAAGTCTGGCTGACTCTTCTTTCTGGCTAACTAGACAGTGCTGAAAGGGATGATACAAAATCATCTCAGCTTTGAGATGTGGTTTCATGTAACCACCACAGTCTAAACCAAGCAAAGGCACTGTCAGCTTGTTCCCCAGCACATGTTAAACCAGTCTTAGTGGGAAGTTGTTCTAGAGCCAGCTTGCCTTGCCCAGTTATAGCATGTTTTAGTACTCAGGCACATGATCAGTTTGGGGGAACACATCAGCCAAAGATCTTCACATTGCCTTTAATCAGTGGCAAAGTATCAGATCTTATTCTGTTGAAATTCTGGGAGCTAGTTTTGAGAGAAGAAGCCCCCAGGATAAAGCATTGGTGATGGTTGAGGGAATATGTATGTACCAATCCTGCTCATCCCATCAAGGTGTTATAAGTGTGAAAATCACCACAACAAAATCATGGAGCTGCAGTAACATCAGCAGCAAGGGAAAGCTGGCAGTGCAGTAAAGGAAAAAGAGTGTACCAACACTTGGGAACCTCAAATCTTCATCTAGTGAGCAAGACCTTTGAGTGTCATCCCTCTTTTGAGAATATAACACACTTACACAGGGACCAGTCTTTCCTTCACTGAATGCTAATACTAGCTCAGTAGGCTTCCCCTGCAGAAAATCTATCTAATGTGTTATCATGGAGATGGGAAGGTTAAGCTTGTCATGTGTGCCGTATACAAGGCAGCTCTGCAAGGGTAGAGTGCATTACAGAGCCTACTCAGGCAGCAGCATCTTCAAATCCATTCTCAGGTTGCAAAGTACACAGAGAGGTATGTTCCTTTGAGGTATCTCTCAAACGGAAACAAAACCAGTGGATTTAGTTCAAACAAATGTCATTTGTGGATTTGCTGTGCAGTCTGAATCCAGACTCAAGATCCCCAAGGAATATCTGGAATAATCCAGTTGAAGGGCTGCATATTTGAAGTGGAGCCTCCCACTGGTGTGTGGCCTTGCCTGTGCTCTCACAGGAAGGAATTCCTCCTGCGGGATGAACCAGCTGCGCCAGGCATCGCCCTGGATTACACGGCCTGACCCAGCTGAACATCAGGCTCTACGTGACTTGGGAACACACCACGGTTTTTTCCATGGCACAGCAGCAACTGCTGTGTGCTGTGTTTGAAGAGTGAGTTGAAAGGAAAAGGATCGCTGTCAACAAGCAGCATTGCATGGGGAGCATTCCCCTGCTGTGATGCGGAGGGATTCAGGTACGTAACTCCTGACGCAGCTGCATAATTGACACAATAAACTGGTTTTGCATCAGTCCTTAATACTTCACCCATCTGCCTCCCCTGAAAAGCAATGCTCAGCTCTGTGGGGTAAGCAGGGTTGGCACATCCATACCCCTGAACCCTTTCTTGAATGCCTTCCTCCACAGCCAGAGCTGCCCTGAGAACCAGTTTGATCCTTTTAAGAAAACTGCTGGACTCCTCAGTGGGAATTTCTGTATTTAAAAGATCATCTTTCAATTTCTCTAATCCTTCTGTCAAGGCCTGAGCAGTGATCGGGGTGTGCTTGATCCCTGCCCAGCCGCCCAGTCGTTTCATCCTTTAATTCAGGTTAATGCTCCAAAGAAGTGCTGTACTTATCCCCATTACACAACCACAGTCTGGAGGCATTTCAGGGTTGGTATACCTTATTTTAGCATCAACGCCTCTTAAAATTATTAAGGTCCTGATGCTGTTTGCATCATGTTGATTTATTTTATGAATCGAAGGAAGATAATTTCTCAAGGCTGTAAGGTGTAAAAATCTGTATCTTAAGACTGTGGCTGTAGCTTATTATCTTACTTTTTTTTTACTTTTCTTGCTAAGAGGTGATTTTTTTTTAATGACAAACAGTTTATGGAGAGATTTTTTTAAAGTAAGCAATGCATGTGAGTAGTCATTGTCTGGACTCCCCAAACTTCTAAAAAAGTGCAGTCTGCCTCCTCCATCTCATCTTCCTCTGCTTTCTGGCTGCTGACAAGCCTTCCTCAAGCACAGTGTACTTGTGGCTTCAGATGCCTTCTTCTTTCATGGTAGAGCCCCAGATCCCTACTAATGGTGTGGGATTTAGGAGAGGAGGAGGTGTGGAAGGGCCTTCATCTCACAGGAAGCATTCTCCATCTCCTTCCCCTTTCAAACTCACTGCTACTCTTTTTGGCAGCAACCACTGAGGAGCTCCTGCTTGGAGCCCTTTCCTTTCCATTTAAGATGCATGGAAGAAAAATGGAGCCCCTTGGTTGGCAGGATGGGTCAGTGCCATATATTAAAACCTCCTTTAGAGTATAGTTAGCAGAAGGAGGGGACCCCTCAGGTTTGCCTTTCCAGTGAGCAGGCTCCTCAGTTCTCACTCACACCTACCTGGATGGCAGCAATTTACATGATGATGCTTGTACACAAATATGTTAATGGTCTATAGTTTACACACAAGTGCTGAATCAGAATATGCTAAACAGTGGAAAGATTTTCTTGAAAATATCTTTGCTTTATGTTTGTGTTCAAAAACACAACAGCTGTGGCTGTCCCACTTGTGGCTGTGCTCTCAGACCTTTCTTTCAATCTGCAAACCCACACTTTTTATTTTTTCCTCAGCAGTACAGTTTCCAGCACAGAAAATTTAAGGCTGCTGAAAACAGAATTGCTTTTCTTAGTTACCCTTCTTGGACTATTAGATGTGGCCTGTGACCTCCTGGGGCCCAAGGGCCCACAACTCTAGACAGCACACCCCAGAGAAGAGCTCAGCCTCCATCAAAATTTAGAAGGATGGCAGTCAAACACAACAGCTGAATTGGCTAGACTTATTGAGAAACTACATTTACTTCCTCAAAGTTTGCATTGCAAGCATGCCCTGAGCCTTTCCCAGGGCATTCTGACAGAGATAAGGACTTTTCTGGAGGATGAATAAGCATAGTTTCAAGTCCATAAAGAAAACAACAGCCAACAAAAGCCAAAAAAAGTGTGGGAAGCAATGTTTTATTTTAAAATGTATGAAGCATGAATGTGCTCAGTTAGACTGTCAAAAATACCACCAAGAGCCTAAAGCCTGCTGTGATGTTAGTTTATTGCAATTGCCTCGTGTTCTCCCTTGTTCTCCCTTGTTCTCCCATGTATTTCTGTTCCTGACAGTTCCTAAGACACAGCCCAACCCATCAATCTGCAGGGAGAGAAGGGTGTTCCTTCCCTTCCTCCTGGGACTCACTGGGCAGCTGGCATGGAACACGTGGTGTCACTTTCTTTGATGTGTAGGGTAGCCAGGTCCCCTGAAGATGGGAGGGGCATTTCTGGTGGCAACCTGCACCTGGGTTTAGCCTGAGCTTCCTGTAGGGGTAGTCCTCTCTCAGTGCAGAAGATGGGTGATACCTTCCAGCCCTGTGTTACTATCATTCACTTAAGCATCGGTGTAGAAAAAGGAAAATATTTCATTCCAGACAAGTTAATGAACTCTCATTTTCATCCCTTAGTCCTTTAAATAGCAGGACAGGAAATATGAGTAACTTGCAACATCTGACAGAAGAGGAAAGTAGCTGCTTCATTCCTTTATGGCCTGTTACCCTATTGAACAATGACGTGAGAATGTGTTGGGACAAACATGATGAGGTGCTCTCTGCCACCAGGCGCCCATTAGGCTGTTTGTTTTTCCCCTATTTAAAGGTGTCATTTGCCTTGTGATGGATCCTGAAAATACCCAAGGTAACCACATGCCCAGCACTGGCTGAGAAGCCAGAGTAGAGAACTGTTATTTGCAAGGTCTGCAAAATGATTTGACATCTGGAAATAATCCAGTTTACAAACATATACTTTATAAAGAAGTAATGTTCTCCAGGTTTTAGGAAGGATTTGCAATAGACCACAGAGGAAAAACTCTTTTGCAAAACTAGAATGATTAAAGACTTTAGCTTACCCTAGCAACCCTGGTGTGGAGCACCTGGCTGGATACTCTGGTGCTAAGACTGCTGACAGCTGTGTCACTATGTCCTCCTGTGCTCAGGAGATGTGTGGTACCCATGTTCAGCAAGCAGAACAGATCGACCCCAATATCTTCTTGACTTGAATTATTTTAGCCATTCAAATCCAGAATGTTGTCTTTGCAATGACCCAGGACAGGTTGCTTTACTGCTGTTCAGGACAAGGGTAGACTCTTTTATACCACTCTCCTTTTTCATAGTTTGTTTCTAGCCTTCCTCACTGGAATGGAACTAAATATAAATCTAGCATGGAGGATGCAGAAATGGAAAGGGAAAGATGTTTCAGAAATATGTGTGAAGATGCAACTAAAAGACTACTTCAAACTGCCTCCAGGTGACAATTTTAGCAAATTAATTTCTCACTATACTTTGGGGAAGACATGAGAAATGAGAGCCCATCATTCATATAAAAACCAATGTGAAGGAGCCTAGCATTTTGTGTCACTTCAGCCACTGAGGAACACTTATTGATGGAATGGTGCTTTGCTGTGCTGCAGACTCAGGGCAGATGGATTTTCCAAAACATACACACACATAAATCAAAAGGAAAATTACACTGTATGTTAATGAGCAACTGATTACACTGCAAATAAGTGTTTTGAAGCCATGTATCTGCCACTTGTAAACAAGACATCTCACTGATCCAAAGCACACAAGACAATGCAGCAACAGCTTTTATCTCTGAAGAGGTGGAACCAGACCTGTGCCAGCACTGATATAAAATTGGTAATCTAGAAATTAAACCAGATATTGCAGTCAGTATTGAGATTCAGGAAAGGCTTATATTTCTTTATGGCTAGTAAGACTAATAATAACTCCAACTATGACAAAGTTTGTATTTTAAAGACGCACATCCTCCTCTTCAGCATGCAGATTAATCTCTTCCTGCAAGTGCCAGTAACCCAGACTGAATGAGACTGTAAAAGACAAAGCATTATTTTGGATAAGTGGCCTCCAGATACAATCCCTTCATAAACCCATCTGCACATGTAAGATTGTACTCTGATTACACTGATCAGAATGGTCTTCCCAGGAAGGGCCAGGCAGTTATCACAGCCTGCTGTAGCAATTTATGCACTTTTTCTTATCAGCATCCTGAGCAGCCCGCTCTGCCTAGATAAGTAGTTCGATGCTAAATTCAACCTTCCTGTCTCTGGTAGCAGCTTCCCCCTTCCTGCGACTGCTGTTTACATCAGGGCAGTCAGGACACAGAATTCTGAGCACACTCAGACTGCTGACTATCCCAAAGCTCCTAGCTGAAAGATGCATGCTCACTATCACATCTACTGCAATGTCTTAGAGCAAGGCCATATGGCTTGCCTTTAAATAGACATTGAAAAATTCTATGGATACTTTATCACCTATCACCATTCAAGAGTGAACATCTTTTTCCCCTCTGCAGGCAATCACATTTTCTAAGCAGAGGAATTTAAGGTACTAAGGAGCTAGAATATTATGCGCTGGTTTGACTGCTGTGAAAATGCTTTTCCTCTTCTCTGCCTCCCAGTTCTTTAGCAAAAAGTTCTGAAGCTGTAAGGGTTTCAGTTTCACTAAACTCTCTTAAAGATCTTCAGTGTCCTTTGCTTATATTTGAATAACAGTTATAAACCAGTGTCTAAGAGGGTTTTACGAGTCTGAATATCTTCGCTCTTACATCTAAATATAATATCTATGTTAGCTGTTGTCTCTAAAACCTATCAACAGGAAACAGGTTTCAAAGTACTACAGGAAACCCTGAAAAAGGGAATGAGGGGATAGATTCACCTCCATCTTCTGGGCAAGCCTTTGGAATTGCAGTCATAAAAGATTCCTAGAAAGGAAACCTCCCATGTGGAGTTCTGTCCTTGCTTTTGGCAAATAGTGGACTTTTGAACTTCTCCCTGCAGCATGGTATTTTTATTTCTTTCACTTATTTGTGTCTTTAGTTCAGAAGCAAATAGTAACCAATGGCTTATTTCTTATCTGAAAAAATGTTTTATCAAAACATATATGAAACCTCTTACAGTGTGCTACTCAGCCTTGCTTGCTCCTTTCTGCTCTATTAAACTTTTAATTCAATTGTTTCCCCTACTAGAAGAAATCAAGAAAGTAAAGAATGAACTGTTTCAAAAATCACTCAACTATGGTATAACTAGGCTAAATTTATAAATACTCCATATTTTATGAGTAAAATAAGTAAACTTCAGTTTCATGGTTTAGATACATTTGTGCTTCTTGTCACTTCTGCAGAAACAGACACAACTTCTCTGGTTACTGGAAATAATATTTACTTCCATCCACTTTAAATCTGCTTTGTACATGCAAACTTTTTGTATTCCCAAAGAAGCAGGAGAGAGTTTAGAGAGTGAGACTTCACTAATCTCAGCTGCAGCTCATGGATGATAGACTGCAGGATGCAGGTCTTTGGATGATTCTCATGCTCTATCTCAGACTGCTCTGCAGAATTTCTGGTCTTCATTGCTTTCCTACATAAACAGAACAACTTTTCTAAATTTTGGACTTTTACTATTTCATTTTAACGAGCAGTCACCTTGGTGATGTGCTATATAACTTTTGTATTGAACATTAGAAGATCCTAACATATGCAACCTCTGCTTGCCAAAATTATTTAATGTTTTCAGGGAAAATTAATTTGGGCAGGGTGAAAAAAATCGTGAGGAAATTCAGGTTTTCTACTGATGTTTTTAGAGGATAAACATACACAAATATACCTACATTTAACAGTAAAAAACAGAGAGATTTTTATGCTTCTTTACATGACAATTAAAAACTCAATCTACTTCAGTATTGGTCAAGGACCACTTGAAGACCATATGGATGAATTAATACAAAAATCAACTGGAATTGCTACAGCTCTGGCTACCCCACTGATAATGACACTAGTAGGAGACAAATGCAAGAAGCCTTGGTCTATTGAATGCAAACCACTATTACAGAAAAAAATAGGAGTATGAAGTTCTGTAAGTGAAGCAGAAGACTGAACTGTACCTCTCAGTGGCGCAGCTCTGCCCTCTGCAGACTCAATTGTATAATCACATATTAAACCTGATCACATACTTGAAAAGCACATCTAACTCAACAGAAAAATAAGTTATCAAAGTGAATGAAACACACATAAACATCACTGTGACACTGCCAGTCCTAAATAAGTCAGGAGTACTACTGAGGCAGTGGCTGGTTTCTGAGCATCCTCACTGTGTCCACACTGCCAGTTAAATTGGGGAAATAATTATTGCCTGAATAGCACCAATGCCTGGAATCTGAAATCAGAACGAGGCACAGGAAGTATTTATGTTTGTTACTCTAATGTAAGTCACATAGCATTTCTTGATGGTGGAAAAACTAGTTCCAACTCCTATATGCAGAGCAACTCCTCCCTGGTACTATGAACAGTTTTCTACAGCAAGACCCAGGGCAAGTGGACCACAGCAAATGATACACTAGGCTACCAGCACCCCAGTCTGCAAGTTGTTTAGCTATATGCCACCCTGCACAGCACCTGCCTGCACCTTTTATACTTGGTAAACATCTAAGAAATGTGGCAAATCCACCTTTATAAGCTCTCTACTTTCATGTGGTCTCCTCATGTTAGCTGGTAAAGAATGTTAAAGCTTATTTAATTCTCCTCTACTAGCTACATCCCCACTGATGTGAGAAAACACACACAACAGTACTTATCACTTCTTATGAGGTGGACAATGCTTTTGAACTAAGGACATGTCATACCCTTCTGACAGAAAACAACAGCTTTATAAGGTTTCTCTTCGATAGCAACAGTACAATAGAATTCATACAACACACGATTCAGATTGTTCCAATTTTCATTTTATTAAGTGCTGACATTTGAAAAACTTTCTCAAAGCACATATGTCAAACCCTAGGCATCAGATGTGGCCCTCACAAATGAGCAGCACCTGATATTCCTTTACTCCACCTGCCTGCAGTTATCAGGTGTCACACCACAGACAGAACATCAGATCTTCTGAAAAAGGAGCTTGGCAGGAAGAAATATTTGTGCACACAGCTCCCAACATAGCACTTCTTGTATTGTGTGACTACCACATCTGCTGGTTACATGACCCAAAGACTCACATGTCAGGAAAGAAGAGAAGTGGCAGTCTTTCAGCAAGTGGCAGCATTTGCAGAATATTTTCAGCACAAAACTAAAATAGGTGTTTGGAAAAAAAAAAAATCTTTATTTGATATAATACAGTGCAGAGCTTGCTACCTGTAATGTTATTATGCTTCTGTAAGCTAACTTTAATGGCAGATCAATTCTTAATGACTCTTCTGAGCTATATTCACCCTCCATAGTTTGCAGGTAAAACAAGTGAAAGGTAAGTCAGAGCACCATATTAAAATTTGATGGAAGCTCATTTTGTCATCCTTCATTGCTTTTGTTTTTCTGAGGAATCTGCTGCAGATTAATGGGACAGGCTGGAAAATTTCAAAGCATATCAATAAGCAAAATAAAAGTCTTAAATTTTCATCTTGTCCATTTCACAAATGGAAATGGTATTATTATTCCAAAGCAAAAAAGAAAAAAACAAACAAATAAAAACAAACTGGAGGAAAACAACAGTCATGTTTATATTTAGCAACACTGTTCTCCAATACCTCCATTTGACAACAGCTGAGTTGCATTCTTAAACAGAATTCTTCACATATTCTTAAACAGAATTCTCTACATAATCCCTGCTATCTCAGATAACTGACACAGAAATATCACTTAGGGTCTAGGCTACATCTTGAAAACCTTGTACAATCTGACCACACCTTCATCAAACGAACATTCACACTCTAGTTTTACCTTTCTTTACATTCTTTCATCTGAGGACTTTGGAGTGGTTTGTAACACATCACTGAAGAAAGCAAAGCAAAGGAAACAATCTTAATGCTGCTCCTCCTTCCAACAAAATAATTGTATGTAATGATGTAGCAGTTATTCTCAAATCCAGAAATATGATAAAATCTGAAAACCCGTACATGAAGCACTATTTCTGTACCTGTTTGCAACTTTCCTTGGACAAAAAGCTGTCACATCCCACCACTCTGACCAAGGCCAGAAACAAGTTAACTACACTTGAAAAAGCATGATTATTTCAGGGGAATGTTCAGGGTACAGGAGATAAGACTCCCTTTCCAAGTCACATAAAACTCAGTCCCATGAACTGAGATGGGAATTAGGATTTTCCCCATTTCTTGCTTACAGGTTGCAAGCCTAGCTTGTTACTACACTGTGGCACAAGTTCCAGTACAATTCTAGCCAAAAGACACCCTGCAGAAGTACTTGGTCATGAGCTCCAAACAGCCTTGCAACAGAAAAGCCAAGGTAACTCATCACTTTTTGAAATGCATTCTTCAAGAAGAATGGAAAGCAGGTTTCTTCTTCCCCAGAGCTTGTTACCTACTGCTGGGTTCTTCTCTTATTCTTAGCACTGATTCTCTCTAGGCATGAAAGTTGCTGGGGTCCACCTGAAGAACACCCAGGAACACTCACTGTGTACAGCCCAGACCAGGGCTACATCTTCACAAAGGACAGAAAGGCAAGCAGAGCTATCCTAGGAGCTGACTGAATATTAGGAAGCTGGTCTCTGGTCCTGAAACTGCAGTTCTGGACTCTAGCAGCTTAAACTTCAGCCTGAAATACTAAATTCTCTGAAAATGATAAGTGACCCTAAATATGCCTATACCATCATGCCAAGTAGTACCTCTCCAAAGCCAACTCACCTCTGACTCTACAACAGGCTGCATGGGCACTGGAAGGTGCAGTTTGGAGCACTGAAGAAGCACTGCCAGACTTCCCAGGCCCACTGCTGGGCCTCTGCAGGTTCTAAAACAAGCACTCATGGAAGGACAAAGTAGGCAGGGTGCAGAGTGCATGATGCCTCTGGTCACTACTGAGATCTGCTCTTTCAGGGGGTAACAGACACAAGAATCACCTCCATAACACCACACAGTTGTTCTGGAAAAGCTCAGAAATAGAACAAATGTACAGATTAGAACCATGAGCAAAACTTCAGAGAAAGGGAAATGGCTCTGTATAGCTAGAATTGCCCAAAGTAGTTCTGAATTTTTCTGTACAGATACACATACTGCACAGCAAAACCACTGACAGAATTCCCATACTGAGACACATTTCAGACTAGTAGACGAACAGAACTGGTTATTCTTTCCTCCCTCTCCCCCTGCATAAAACTCAAATCTATCTTCTGTGTTATTTATACATAATGAAAAGAAAAAGATCATAAACTATAGTGAGTTTGACTAGAAGCAAGACAGTTCACCAAGTAACAGTGCTACTGAGGGAAGGGAGTGTGTTGAAACAGGACAGTTACACTTTCTGAATACAAAATTTTTTTAATGAGAAGCTGAAGTGAAATCTAAGTGAAACTGAAAAATAATCTAACTTGAACATTACTGGGGATATATATTTTCTCACTCTTAAAAGTCTGAGCCTTTCTCCCCTGAAAATACTGATAAAAGAGCAACATACCCTTCAGAATCTCTTTAAAATTGCATATGTAATAATTGCAATATAACTTGTACATTTCTTGTGCATTGAGGGCTGAAGAGAACTTCAAGAAATTCGTAAGTGTGTGTGTCATGGTTGTTTCCAAAACCACCATTTGAGTCCAAGATTCTGCAGACATGGGAAATACAGCTCCCTGCCAGATGTGAGGAACAGTCTTGAGGTGCTTTGCCCATGCCCAAGTCTGTTATTTCCTCTTCTTTTCTTTAACACTACTGAGTATGAACTTTAACCTCATTTAGCTTCCAGAAAACCTCCAAGTTGGTTATTTCTCCTAATAATTCAACTCCCCACACTGCTTGCAAGACAGCTAAATTAAAAAAAAAAAAGTTTTCAGGTTGAGATCTGGATATTATAATCTATTTCTAGGTCTAAGTATTCCATTTTCCATCTGTTCTCAGAAAACTGGGTAGGAAACAAATTGATTTTAAGAGCCATTTGCACAAAAGTAGGGATCCCACACAAGGAGACTTCATTCTCCATGTTTACCACAAACCCACCGAAGCTGTGGCTCTGTTTGGAGGTCAGTTAATTCATCAATGGATCTCCAGCTGCACTGACAAGCATATGCACGTGCTCCTTTCTTCTTGATCATCTTTCCTCGTAGTTTACTGAGTTCAGGCATGTTATTCCTACCAAAGAAGTGAATTCTTCTTAGGATCATGCTGGCTTGCTTTCTTTTTTTTTCCAAAGGAAAAAATATTCATGAGGCCATTTCAAATCAGAATACATCTTAATGACAATTCTCAGTACCACTGTTACAGATGAATTTAGGGATATATTTGAATTCTGTTTTGAACACAATCCTTTCCTTGCGAGCAGTCTCAGTGTGTAGTTTCTATGTTCTCAGATCAATTACAGACTGATGTTTTTGTAAATAATGCTATCTGTTGGGTTTAGAGACTTACAGTCAGCCTCCAGAGAAAGAATTGTAAAGAAAATTAAGCAGAGCTAATTCTTGTGTTAAAAATTATCAAAAAAAATTGATTTATCTTATGATATTTATTGTAAAAATTGCTATGGATAATGGGTACAATTACAGAGTTAACTTTCATCATAAAACTTTTCATCAGGAACTGCTACTCAAGGTGATTGTTAAAGAGACTGAAATGAAATGGCCATAAGAGGGTAGACTTAACATCAAAACAGAAATAATTCCTGTGCAGCCATTAATCATAACAAATGAAAAATCAGCATGCTATGACAAAAACAAGTTGTTTCAAAAAAAACAAGTGAAAAAGTAGCATTTTAGCTATCTCTGCCTTCATTACCTCCTCCTGGCCACTGGACAATGAATTGCTCAAAAACAACATTAACAAGCCCAATTAAATAAAGAAAATCCAAAACAAGCGTAAAGGGAAGAATTTTTAGAAAAAGAGACCACATACCTATTGATGGAAGGAAAATGTTTAATCTTTAAGTTTGCTTTCTAAAATTCAGATTTGACAAAATAAACAGCTAAATATCTTACTAAAGATTAGAGATTTTAATCAATGTTACAAGTATCTGATATTAATGCCATGCATGAGTTTTCTTTTTGTTATATTTATTAATTTCAAGATCTGAGATGCAAAATAATTTTGACTTTGGGTAAAAAAAAAGAATCCCACTTTTGTTTAAACCTTTTCCACTACCTAACTAACTTTAGGAGAATTGCATAGCATGGTATTTTTAAAGCTGCTTTAAATAATGGGAAAAATAATGGTATTCAATAAGAAATACAAACTTTGAGACTGGAAGAAAAATAGAGAAATAACCAAAGATGCAACACAGGAAAAATAATGGAAAAGGAGCTTATATCTCCACTAATGTTCTCCTCTGACTGTCACATCACTGTCCAAGAACATACTCTGAACACATCTATCTATTCAATCTGTTAACGGGCACACACAGAGACTGCAGTAAAATAAGAGGAATCCAAATTTGATGTCTGTTAGGAATGTGCCTACTACACTATCTTTCACTAAGTCTTGGCATTACCTTTAGAGAAACTAAAAACTCCTTACTTTTAAGCCTTCAAAAGCTATTTAAAGAATTAAAGACATCACAATATAAGCAGAAAATAAAAACGCCACCTGTCCATTTAACCAAACCTTGCTTCAAGAAAGAAATCTGTTAAGGAATAAAGCTATTTGATTTTCACTGAACATGATAGCACACCTGATAGTGGAATAAAGGACATCTAACTTGAAACCATCACAGTCCCTATGACTGAAGGTGAGGTGCAAAGCACATGCTGAACAGTCTGCATTCATTTTGTTGACACTGTAGATACCCTGGCAGAGTCAAATCCATCACAGGGATCACCTACTTATTTCAGCAATAAGATGGCCTTTTGATCCATGAAACTTGAATTCTTTTTAAAAGCAGAGGGAGAGATGTGGGAGAAGAGATAGAAAAGGATGAAAGCAGATTTTGAGAGATGTTGCTTCCTTCTCCCCAAAGACTGTCCCACCTGATCCCAAACAGGTAGCATGCATACTTCTTTTTAGGTGACACAGCAGTACTAAGGGCTTTTCATCTTTCCTGTTCTTATTGAACCCCAGAGCACAGTAGCACAACATTAATACCCACCCCAGACACACCTGAAAAAGAGATAATCACAGGACTGATCCCAGATGTAGTCATTGAAAAGTGACACACGGAAGTCACAAGCAGTACAGCGCAGCTGATCACACGTTCTGAACAAAGAAGAACAAACAATCAGAGAAGCTGACTGATGCATCCATCATAAATAGGCCAAAGTACAGCACTCACTCAGAAATACTAGAAGCAATGTCAGCTAATCTTAATACTTTTACATCTTTGGCATGTTCAGAATTATGATATGTGATTCAATTATATGTTCATGCATTATTTGTACAGGTTCCTATCCACACTGAACACATAAAATAAACTGATATTCACTCGACATATTCTCTTTAGTCTTCCTCACTGGTACAGCACCTGGGCAGCACCTAAATATGTGTTGAGTACACAATTACTTACTACAAAAATTGCCACATGGAAATGAAGTAATGTTCTATAGGATGTTGTGGATAAATCATCCAAGTACCTCTTCTGCTAAATTCAGCTGAAAGTGCATAGCACCCTAACCATTTTCAGTTCAGGTTCTGGGATGATTTCAACCACCCCACTGATTTAAGTCACATACTTGGCATCACATAGAAGAGAGGCAGGGAAAAATACCAATGCAGCAGCAATTTCCTTAACTACTTGTTACTGATTTTTGGTTTCATGTCTCATTTGCAAGCATCTTTCAACACCTCAAAAAAAAACAAAAGGTCAAGTGGCCAACAAGAGAGGACTGGAAAGGACCAGCTGATTTCAACTGCAGTTACAGGCAGACACTTCTTGAGAATGACTACAAGGCTGTCCTCCCCAGTTCAAATGCAGAATTCTGTACCACTACAGAAACACAGCTGTGAACAAAAATAATGCTAAAGCAAGTAGCATATATTTTTTCAGGTATCCTACCTTTTTGAAATATTCGTTCCTATCCCAGATGGTGAAAGGCTTCCACCCAAGTACACTGGACAGCATCTGTATGGATTAATTTAAAAATATTAAATTATAGCAAAACAGGTTGGAGAAAGCAGTACATTTTTCCTAGTTTAACAGCATGGTATGTAAAACAAATATATATTTTTAATACAGGCAAAGCATCCAAATGCTTGTAAACTACAGAATTATAAAATTTTCATTATCAAAGTATTCAAAGAAAAACTCTATGAAAATCACTCTCTATGCCAAATATACAAGGGGCTACATATTGCAGCATTTGATGAATTTATATATCCATAAGGCAAAGGCAAAGGAAGATGTTGTTCAACAGCTTAAATAATTAATGAATTTATAATAATTTATTTTGACCACATGAAAACACATTAACAATTCTTTGAAATTACCTGTTTATCTTTGCTTGTCTCTCTTCTCAGTGTCATTCTTAAAAAATGTCAACACAGATTAAACAGCAGCAGTATTATTAGACTGATAAGAAGTTATAATCAAGCAATGTCCAACAAGCCCGAACACTTTTCACCTACCTTTTCCCATGTGCTTGTACGACAACAATATTTCTTTCAGGTGTGAGACTTGCAGAATTAGACTTCAATTTCTGTTTAAAAACAACCAAAGAATAAAATTTTCTTGTTCAAGTTTGTGAGGCTCTGAAGTAACAGTTAAGCAAGGAACAAGGCTTCTTTTCCCACACTGAATTTCCAGCTCTGGCTGAAGGAATTCAACACCACACGATCACTTAAAACTTTACAATCAAGACTTAGTATTTCATGTCCTCCTTTTAATAATTTTGCTTTTAAAACCAATTATAATTTGGAACACTCTCCCTAATATTTTCTAGCTTTTGTTCTATTAAAATCCATCAAGAACTGAGATTATTCAAAAAGACAGAGTCTTTGAAAAGTTTCTTATTTGTTGCACACAGAAGAGTTTATTTGAATTTAGAATATCAGAATTCTAGATCCTAAATGGGAAGCTCTAGGGATATAAAATTATATGTGTTTACTGGCATAATTCTCTCTCCCTCAGATGTATAATATTTTTTGTTGGTGCAGATTTAGCCACTCTGTAAAAAATCAAAGACAAACAAACAAAAAAAAAAGTCACTTGTGAAAATACGAGAATATGCATGAGGTTATGAAGTATTAAGTAACACCATTTTCTACTGCTGATAGCCAAATGAATATCTATTTTCAATGCCTTACATCACTGTAACTGTCTTAAGAATGTAAATCTGTAGCTTCATCTCCATCTCCTGCTGTGAAATGAGAAGACATTTGCAGAGGATACAAAATGGGGAGCAGGGGCTGGTGTAACAGATGACTGAGCTGCAATTGAGAGGGACCTCAAATGACTTCAAGAAATGGGGTGAGAAGAATCTCTTCAAGTTCAGCTTCAAGGTGAAATGCAAACTCCCACCCCAGGGGAGGAATAATACTTATGCACTGAACACCATCTGGGCTGACCAGCCAGAAAGCAGCCTTGCAGAGAAGGCTGTGGGAAATTCAGTAGGTAACAAGTTGACCATGAGCCAGCAATGTGCCCTTGCAGCACAGACAGCCAACAGTATCTTGGGATACATGAAGAGGCATGTTGCCAGCATGTCCAGGGAGGTGATCCCTCCTCTCTACTCAGCACTGACTGGACAGAATCAAAGAATCATTTCACCTGGAAGGGACCTTCCCCTGCTCAAAACAGGGTCAGTTTCAGCAGCTTGCCAAGGACTGTGTCCAGCTGCGTTTTGAAAACCTCCACAGACGGAGACTCCACAACCTCTCTATGAAGACTGTCCCTGTATTTGACCACTCTCACAGTAAGAAAAGTGTTTTCTTGTGTACAGATGGTATTTTGTGTGTTTCAGTGTATGTCCATTGCCTCTTGTCCTGTCACTGTCACTCTATGGAGGAGAGTCTGGCCCCTTCTTGACTACAACCATAGCTACTTACACATACTGATAAGATCCCCCTGGAACCTTCTCTTCTCCAGACTGAACAGTCCCAGCTCTCTCAGCTGCTTCCCATATGACAGGCATTTCAGTCTTTTAACCATCTCCAGGGCTCTTTGCTGGAGGTTCTCCAGTAGCTCCATCTCTCTCTGGGATTTGAGAGATCAGAACAGGTCACATTACTCCAGATACAACCTCACAGACATGTCTAGAGCACTATGACCAGTACAAAAGAGCTATGGACATAATGGAGTGGGCCCACGAAAGGACCATGAAGGTCATTAAGGGTTTAGACCATCCAGACATAAGATATGAGAGTTGGAATTGTTCAGGCTGGAGAAAACAATAGTCAGGAGAACCTTAAGAAGGTATGTCAGGGAAAAATAAAGAAGATGTAGCAACTCCTCTCAGTGGGGATCACTGACAGGAGAGGCAATGGATGCAAAGTGAAGTACAAGAATTTCCACTCAAACGTATAAAAAACCTTTATGACTCTTGAGGGTGGACAAACACTAGAACAGGTTACTTAGAGGGCTGCAGTCTACATCCTCAGGGATAACTGAAAGCTATTTGGACACAGTCCTGGGCAACTGGCTCTAGGCAGTCCTGCTTAAGTGGTGGTTGGACCAGATGATCTCCAGAGGTCCCTCTTCCAACTGCAACCATTCTGTGATTCTGAGCATTTACACTACGCTCTATTTTGAACTAGCATTCCCTTTAATTGCCTGTTATTGCCTAGGTAAGAACATCTTTTTTATCTCTCCTGTTCCTCACTACAGGAGTATTGCATTTACCTTCCTGCTTTATTTTCCAAGTTTATTCTACAGCTTGTTTTCATTCATGTTTTGCTTTAAAAGTTTTAGCTTATGGTGCTTTTACTTCCATTTGAACCTGACTTGTTCTGAATTTCTCCAAACCCCTACTCACCAGAGGTGTTTTGGTAAAGCTGCTGTCATTACAGATTTCATCAATAATGTCGTCTAGATCTTCTTCACTGCTGCCAGCACTCATTAACACTTTAGCTGATCTGAAAAATAAATAAATCAGCCTTCATTTTTTGTAGCAAGACTACAGCAATTCTAAGAGCTGTGAGTTAAAAAAATATAAACAGTTATGGACTTTTTCCCCTAATACTTTTATAGTATCTCAGGTATGCCATCCCAATCATGACTGAACAGATGCAAACTGCAGGATAACACCTTTCAGTCACTGTTGCCTTGTCCCATCACAGGTCTTATTTTCCCTTGCTTATTTAATTTCCAACCACTCCCAACCATGATTACAACTATGACTGCATAACCCCTGCTACGCTTACTGGGCAACCTGATTAATTGGACAACCCTGATTTTTCACATTTA